>NC_087327.1:0-2468125 GCF_037043105.1 Vanessa tameamea | reverse complement strand
GTACTATTTTCTAACAAAGCGTGCTCGTGATTATTCTTGCAGCTTTCTATTGTAGTTAGGCGAAACATTTAAATATATTACAAACATTAACCCTATTATTCTTACATATTTTGTAATCGGATTAACAGAAAACAAACCCAAACGTTAAAAATACGATTTTTTATAACAGCTTATACTTCCTAATTCCTATAAAGTACATTTATATTATATTTCTTGACATGGTTTAGTAAAGAGGTTACTAGTGTTTTGAGCATAATTTATTTTGGAGGAGTAGTTTATTATTCGGTTTCGCAGTCTTCGGTGAGAATCGAAATTCAATTGTTCTAAGCAGTGGCCTATTAAGACTCAAAATTAAAATTAAAATATATCTTAAATCAAGAGTGAAAAAAGCAACTGTAATATGACTGTAAGAACGTAATGAGTCGGAATAGACAACCTGTGCTTGCTGTGCTGTGTGATCAATATAAGTGGAGCAAGGCGAGCGATTGATGATGGTGAATTTATTCAAGAGGTCACTTACGAACTTTTTAATATTCAACTTTACAAGTCGTTTAAACGCGAAGCTACCAATTGCTAGGAATTAGGATCATCATCATCATCAACAATAGCTGTTTTAACCACAACCCATAAAAGATCTTACCATAGCATATGATCTTTAAATATACATTTAAATATCAATATTTATAAAGTATTATTTTTTCAGGTCTATAACATTATACTTTATAAACGATATTTTAAAAGGCTTGTTACGTTTCATTTTGGCTGCACACCAAAATCAAATCATATTCGTCAGTAAGTTGGCAAAATCATTTGTATATAATACAAGATATGGGTGAGCGTTTACTAAAATCAGTTTGGTATTATGAAATAGGTCAAATATATAAACAATGAATAACATCAATGACTTAATCTTATCATAAATGCGAAAAATTGCCCGTTGGGATGTTACTCAATGTGCTGGAACGCCTCGACATATTCTAGTAGAATTTGGTATAAATCGATCATGTCGTCGAATACGACAATTTAAATATACACAACATAAGTAATTAATATTTTGTATTTATACAAAGCTGAGCATTTAACAGCGGGGTACTATATAATAAAGAAAACGTATACAACTGAAGAAGAACAAGACGACTTTGTAAAACCAGGTTTTAAACATAACGTAATTGTAATATATATAAAAAAAGATATATTAATTTATCTAATTAAAAAACATGTGGGCGACTATCGTAGCAGATAATGTAAGTAACATGTGACATACAAATTAGGTCAGAAAACATCGACCATATGCTTTGTATAATAATAAATATCTATTGAAGTATTTGTTGCGTTATTTATCACATATAAAGTATTATATTATAATATAAATAATATTATAAGTTATACAAGATTCAAACAAATTAACAACAAAAACAAAAATTGGAATGCGATTTGTCTTGACAAACTATCAGGAACGAGTGGTATTTATCAGTTTCAGATTTGACGCCCTTCGATATTCACTTATATTAAATATTTTGTTAAAAAAAAATTGTTAAATTTATAATAAATATGTCAATGTGTATGTATTATTCTTGAATGAAACTGATCTCATATCGAAAGAACTATTCACAAATTCATGATCAAATATTTATATTCATTCATATATTGTACTGTAACGTACACAGATATAACTAAACACAAATTATAGGGGCTTTAAAACGTAAAGATTTTACAGAATACGGACCCGTTACAATAAATACTATTCGACAATTGATAAAAACGGTTTTACATATTTAAAAAAAAAAACAGTCTTATGAAATTAATATTAAATTCACCAGCAATAATTAAATACGTGGGTTGACGCGCCACGTAGCGGTTGCAATGCGAGATCAATATATTCCCATATAACATTCCTCGCGTAATAATTACAAAGCTGAGGGTCGGATGTCAGAAACAATTATAAGGTTCCCCCAGATACCAGAGGGACGTGCTGAATTGAACTTAAATAGCGAGATCGAGAGTTTATAGTACATCATTCATTGCTTATCATTTATTATAAATAAATAAATAAATATTGGACAACATCACATACATTACTCTGATCCCAATGTACATAGCTAAAGCACTTGTGATACGAAATCAGAAGTAACGACGGTACCACAAACACCCAGACCCAAGACAACATAGAAAATTAATGTACTTTTTCTACATCGACTCGGCCGGGAATCGAACCCGGGACCTCGGAGTGGCGTACCCATGAAAACCCAGTGTACACACTACTCGACCACAGAGGTCAATAATTATAATCTAAATCTATTTACTCAACATTGTTGTTAATCGAATTTCTTCGATATTTAAGACGATTGAACATTGCACAGATTTAAAACCGAACGATTGTCAATGTCACTCAATTAATCAAAATGTACTTTATTCAAGTAGCCTTTTGCGAGCACTTTTGTATTGTCATTTAACTGGATTATATTAAATGTAAGTCAACCAGCGTTTCGGAATGTACAAGTACCGAGACGAGTCAGAAAAAGACACAGTTTGTTTTCATTTCAAATACAAAGTTATATATATAGTTATATAGTGTTTATAATTAATCTCGTAATCCGCGCTGAAGGACAACGTCGTGATGAAACCTACGTGAGTAGGATTAACCAATGTTCTCTCTTAACCTTGAGACCAGTCTTCAGACAGTCTAACAGAACGAAAGAAAACATTCTCGTTACAAAATTTTCCAAACCTAAAACTTCTTCACAATAATTATAAACTTTAAAAATTTCACAGATATTTATTAGTGTCGTATGTTTGTACAGCTTGTATTTAATTTGAAAAGAAGAGATGTTTTGTTTCGACAAAGTAGCTATATAATTTATAGAAGGCATGTGGCGATCATTTAATATTATAACTAATTAAACAGTCGTGTCTTTATTATATGCAAATTACAAATTGTAATATATTGAAACATACAATAAAGTGACATCTGAGATGACAACGATACGAAAACAAAACACACGACTTTAATATTTTTCTTAAGAGATGAAAGATCTCACTCAAAGACTTCGCGAGAGCTGACGTGCAAATGGGCCAACGGATGGTAAATGGTCCGAAATACAACCTACATTTTACACCGCCAATGCGCCGCTAACAATATGATTTAAGATGTTATATTCTTGAACTGAGAAATTATTTTGAAAAATCACAGAATACTCCAGTAGCTTTATTTTATTCGTTCTATGCATAATAAATAAAATTAAGAATCTGTATTCTTGCATGAGTTGTCGAGCGACGCTCGGTAAAACCGTGCTCGATATGGGAAATAATATTTTATTATCAAAAAGGAAAAGAAACTTTTTTTTGTTTAACTATTATACTTAAAAATCCGTATAAATAGTATAAGATATTAACTAGTGGATTATGTTTAACCTCTTTATGATAGCAGTGTTTCAGCTTGTTTAATAAGTATTGATAAATTAAATTATACATATATAATTTTATCGTTTGTAACTATTTGGATTATGCTGATAAAAAAATTATTGACTATGACAAAATGTTACAAATAAAATCATGTCTAGTGAATATTTACATTCCATACCTTAAAGGATGTTGTTATCAGTCAATGGCGTTCCGACCTTCGTTATCAAACACAGGACTACAATTTCGAAGCGAGTACATTCCAAAACGACTAGCCATATTATAGTTTGATTTGCTACATTTCGATTCGAAAGGTGAAGGGGACCCATATTTAGATATACAATATAAGTATTATATAAATTTAGTGTAGTTTATATTATGAACTAGGTAGGACTGGCAAATTGGCCACTTGATGGTAAGTTGTCACCACCGACCATAGACAATATGACCACAGAATCCTTACATCAACAATACGACACAAACCTTGGGAAATAAGTTTTTATGTCTCTTGTAGTATTTAATTTATAAGAATAATAAAACGGATGCTTTGAATAATGCCATCACAAAATTTTACATAAAATTCCCTTATTATAAAACATATAACAACCATTTACGATATAACAGTTCAGTATGTTGTAGTTTTTTATATAAGTGAATTATTGTATTAGAATAATGAAGATTGCCAAATGTTTCGTAAGACAAAACTCTAAACCCATCATCTGGCTACACAAAGTATTTATAAAGTTTATCTCGTGAGTAAATCAACAGTTTAAAAACAGTTCAACCCTACATACAAAATAAATCTGCTGCTTTCAACGGAAGATTTAGGTTAACGTTTCAAAAGACAATCTTTAAACGGCTCTAAGCGTTCTTTGATGATATCAAAGCTTACGTTGCTTTATGAAAGAATACTAAACTGTCCTAATTCAGAGACAATTAATTAATATTATAGATATTTATATTTATTATTATTATTTACACTCATGCATAATATATTTTTAAATATAAAATACAAAATATATAAAATATATTTAAAAATATAAAATACAGAGGCCAACCAGTGGCGGGAACAAGGTCCAAGCCACCAGTGGTCAGGGCCCCAGAGAGAGGAACTTCCTCACAATACGCGCCGTGCTGAGGAGTACTGCCTTCTGCATCAGGCCCTTGACCCAGCTGCCTAACGAGAGCCTCTTAAGGTGTTGGTCGAGGCTCTTGGCCATTAGGCCATTCGCTGAAACGACTATCGGCACAATAACTGCTGTATCCACATCCCACATGTCGACAACCTCGTGAGCTAAGTCAAGATATTTTATTTGTTTATCCTTCTCAGCCTTCACGAGATTCTCGTCATGAGGGATGGTGACGTCAACAATTATCGTGCGGCGCTCTGACCGATCTATCACCACTATATCAGGCTTGTTGGCGACAACAGTCCTGTCAGTGATTATAGATCGGTCCCAGTACAATGTGATACAACCATTCTCGAGAACTGGGTCGGGCACATACCTGTAGTAGGGTACCTCTGATACCACAAGACCGTATCGAAGTGCAAGTTGTTGATGGATAATCTTGGCCACTTGATTATGTCTGTGCAAATACTCTCCGTTAGCAAGACGAGAACAACCGGAAATAATATGTCTAAGGGATTCGCCCGGAGTGTGACACGCCCGACATATGTCCACCGTGCCATCCCTCACAATATACTTCCGGTAATTGTTCGTCATGATAACTTCGTCCATAATTGCACAGACAAACCCTTCGGTTTCACCAAATAGGTTGCCGAACCGTAGCCAAGATACGGATGCTATAAAGTCCACATCGGGTCCATGAAGGGCCCGATAGAAGCGTCCGTGTAACTCCTTGCTCTTCCATACCCCCTTGCGGTTCTCAGTACTTAGTACTACAAGTTTGCGCCAGTTCTCTTTGCCTAAGGAGAGCGGAGTTAGCCCCTTGTCCATTGTAACTACATCTCGGTGCATATCCAAGTCAGTGTGGAGAAAATACTCCCTGAGTTTGTATACCTCACGGTTATGTAGGGTCTTGGCATTTAAAAAGCCACGGCCACCACATCTCCGTGGGATATACAATCTCATCACCGAAGACCGAGGATGATGCATCCGATATGCAGTCAGCAGGACACGGACTCTCCTATCCAAGGCGTCTAGTTCTTTTTGAGTCCACTTGAGTATGCCGAAAGAGTACATCAAGACCATTATACATTATAGATATTATTATTATATTAGCCGAGATGGCCCACTGGTTAGAACGCGTGCATCTTAACCGATGATTTCGGGTTCAAACCCAGGCAGGCACCACTGAATTTTCATGTGCTTAATTTGTGTTTATAATTCATCTCGTGCTCGGCGGTGAAGGAAAACATCGTGAGGAAACCTGCATGTGTCTAATTTCAACGAAATTCAGCCACATGTGTATTCCGCCAACCCGTGGTGGAATATGCTCCAAACCTTCTCCTTAAAAGGGAGAGGAGGCCTTTAGCCCAGCAGTGGGAAATTTACAGGCTGCTAATGCTAATAGATATTATTTGTTTGGCGAGTGATCGCGGGAGAAATTCGTTCCAAAAACTTTTGCAATTGCATAACTTAGCATTTCATAATTATAATACCACTCAATGGTAGTGCTTTACGCGAAACTACCTTGGTAGATATCACCCACTCATCACATATTCTACCGACAAACAGCAGTACTTAGTATTTGCTGTTTTGATTTGGAAATTTCACTGGACTTATGTAAAGGCACAAGAGATGTGACCACTACCCATTAGGTGGCACATTTACCATCTGCCTACCAACGTTAACCAAAAAATATTTAAATAAATAATGATTTAAAGTTGCATGAGATGCAACAGGGGTCTTCCTAATTTAAAAAAAAATAAAAAAAAAGCAAATCCTATTAATGGTACATGTTAACAATCACGCGACGCACGTTATTTGCTTACGTGTGAAACACTAATCGAATCAAGTGCATTAATCCTCAACTTGTTCTCGTTGACTTTAGTGACCGAAAAGTTTATAATTAAATATAGACATAGAAAATTTGTGTATGTTATATTTAATCCGATTTACAAGAAAATATTTTCGCTACTATTATTTTTCAATATAATTTACTTTCCTAAAACATACTTTGGTCATATGACTATCTGATAATCCCTGGTTTTGCTGTGTTATATAAATATAAATAAAACAATTTAATTTTATGTTGTGATGAAGTTTTTCCACATTCGTAATTTAGCCCAAGCCTTAAAGTTGCAACTGCATTATACATTGACAACGAGAACTATCAAAGAATCTAATGTCTTTCTAGGAAGACGTTACGAGAAATCTGACACATTACTGGGAAACCAGTTGCTAAGTACACTTCTTTATTTCTCACGACGACGACAAGACGATAAGCACATTTTAAATACATTCAATACACCGTAATTTACAGAGATTTTGCAGAAAAAAATGCGAATAGGTGTTCTAAATGAAACTTCGGATGATTATAGAAATATTAGTAATTATCAAAATACATGAAAATAACTTTCGAAAGGTATTTAGTAAAAGTTTAAAGACAATTATTTCGCAGTCGACCTAATGAGTAAAATGAAAAACTGATACACAAAAGATATAACGGTTGGCCGTCTGACCCGAAGTTATAATAAACTGCCTCAGAGCAACAATGGATTAATTAAAGACCTCTAGTGGCGCTACATACGTGCCTACATTGAAATAACTCATTGTAGCATTAGTGTTATTATTGCTCTACTAATTAGCTTACAGAATTATAATAGTTTGTTATTATAGTAATTTGTAGTTATCTACTGTTCAAGATCAAAGAAGTTTTTCATACTTAAGTAAATGTTTACATAAAAAGAAATAAAATAAAGTGCTTTGTGACAAATATAAACATTTACTTTTAATACATAACACATTTAGGACGAATCACAACAGAATAACAAAAAAATATATACATTGCGAAAATATTGCGTAAAGTCGATCTTATCAATTAAGCGATCTTCATAAACCTACGTGAAATAAGTTTAGTAAGTGAACAGAGAAGTCCAATTCAAAGGGATACTACGAAATAAAATCGTTTTGAAATAATATTATAAACCTTATTTAATCTTATATTAATAATTTCGTGCAGGTCTAGGATAAACCTGATTAGGACTCGATTTTTAGTCGACAACATATATTCGCAAAATTAATATAATCGAGATATTTCGATATTAAGTCCAATTATTAAGAAATTCAATGGCATGACAGTTCAAGGGGCGATCATATTTGACGTTTTCGGTTGCGTTCTGAAATGTAAAGAATGATTATTGTCAGGTTCCACCATCTTAAATAGAAAAAAAAAACAAACAAAAAAGTAATATTAAAAATAAATGATAAACCGTATTTGTCTCGCCTGAAGAAAGCCGGGTCTGGTAAATAATAATAAACTACACTACACTAACTAACATATATATTATGATTAATTTACATATTTAAGTGGTTTTTTTTATGTAATAGGCAGTCGGGACGATCAAATGAACCACCCGATAGTACGCGTTCTGATTTGACTATAATATAACCAATGAACATTGGAAACTAAAATGTCTGATTTGCCAAACACTGCCTGACTCGCCCTTCAAGCCGAAACACAAGTTAAAATTGTTAAATCTAAGTATTGCTGCATGGCGGCAGAATATCTGATAAGTGGGTGATACCTACTCAGACGGGCCTGCGCAAAGACCTACCACTAGATGTTAGTAGGTATATCTGTTTGAGATTAATAGACTTTGACACAATTCCACCGATCAACGAGAAAGTTGGCACGAATATGTTTTTTTATACAATCCACTTTATTGTAGCTCTCAGTATAATGGCATATCTTACATCTACATCTATACAATTCAACCGATTGACATTACTTTTGACGGTAAACGTCCGCCAAGTTTTGCTATATTATCAATTTTAAATGCAAGTTTGTATGTTATTTGTATGGAGTGTCTGAAGCTCGATAAAGCTGAAACTGCTCGCAGCTACTAAAATTTGTTATATAAACCACATATGGCCTGGAATTATAAGAGTTGTACGTCTATGACATTTCACGCGACCGAATGGACGTAGTGCGTTAGAATTCATTTGTTTCATAACGAATAGAAATGGCTGCGTGAAATTTATTTGATTGACAACTTTATCCATTGTATCAGAAATTTAAAGTATGTATTATATTACTTTATTATTTTTGACTCATAGCTTACGGGCATTATAAACAAGCTTGGAGATTGTATTCGTTGATTTTCATACGTGATACTTATTAATTGTGCATGATCATTATACGTTTATAATTGATGGAATTGAGTAAGTACTGAGTTTTTTTCGGTAAAATTTACGTTCCGAACCGGTGATATATATACATTAAAATTTATTGATTTATTTTGATTTTGACCACAAAATCCTAAATTAATAGAATAAAATATATTTCTGGATAAAAGAAGAATCTATTTTTCTTTAAATAATGAAGCGAACGGGTAACAACGAGTTCCACATAATCAGTTTTTGAGTACGACTTTTAAAGTTAGATTTTCCGTGAAAATGCTCAACTCCAGCATGTTACGGGTCACGCGGTAACGAGAAAAGGGGGCGAAGTGCTAGTTTAACGTAACAAATCGGTAATGACAATGAAACAAGGAGATCTCTGATGATAGCACACTCTACTTACCTAGCTTTTTGTGTCGTGTGATTTTCAACGTGATTTATTTAGAAATTTTAAAAAAGATAAAAAGTATTTGCGTTTTCCGATAGATTAGTTATCTTTTTTAGGGTGGCATTGATAATTTTTTTTATCAATGATTTACATTTGTATCTGAAATTGAAAAAAATAATATCCTTGATACAATCCTTAAATATATTTTTTTAAATCATTTACTATAAATATTACTTAAAGCGGACAATCACATTACATTCAATTTATCCACTTACACGAATGTGTAGATTTAGTGGGTATTTCATAAATTACGAATTCCAGATTAAAATCGCTTCCTACTGTCGAAATACTTCAAATTCGTCACAGCCTTTGAACTGTATCGTCTTTAACAATATCCTGCATTTCCCTGACGGAGCCAACGCTTTCTCCGTACTGGTGACCAATCGAGCGGTACCATTTACGACTGTATATTCGCTTTGATCTTGAGTGCTAAATTATACAAGGTTAACCACGTATTGTAACTACAAGATACATGCAATTATAGGGAGTAGAAGCAAATTCTTTTATATTCATTTATTTAATTCTTATGCCATCCCTCTAGTTGACAACACGGTTCTATTCGTGTTAAATTATATACAAGACTTTATGGTTGTATTTCTTATCCGTACAGTACACCAGATAAGTTGACGTTTATAGTTATTCCTCCATGGCTAATTCAAAGCGTAAAATCAAGTAGCTACTAACCTTCCTCAATAAAAAGAGCTAAATATACAAACTGACTATCCTGATTCAACATACACCTTAATAATATAGATTTAAGATAAGCCCCTGACTCAATGCTGTCATTCAAATATCAATTTACTGGTGCCAGAAAAAGAAAATCTATGTATGACACTCTATAGGCGACAAATACTTAATTAATTATACGAAGTGACATTTTAAATCACCTATTATTCTAGAAGCCCAGTAGAACACGGTCACATAATTTAAATCTTTACGTCCTTGAGTGAGTTATGTCCAAAGGATTACGGAGATATGAATACGGCCGATCAATTATTGGCTGGATTATTATTAGCGTATCGATAACACGATTATCTGGTGTAATGTATGTCGTATGTGTTTGCGATTTTTCGTCAATACAATTACGCGATTAATAACCTGATTATTATATATTCCCTTACGCGTGGATTTGCTCCGTGATACCTTCGGTTTTAATGTACAGGACAGATAAATTCTATTAAAAAAAAAAACGATCCATTGGTGTGTAAAATAACGAAAAAGCAAGAAACGTACTGAAGTATTTGATTAATATAAGTATACGAAAACATTACGTTCACGCTTATCATGTCAATATTCTAAATTAAGGTGAGTGAAATTGCGAAGCGCGACTAGTTATATACTTTTTTTATAAATAAATTTTGGACAACATCACATACATTACTCTGATCCCAATGTAAGTAGCTAAAGCACTTGTGTTAGGGAAATCAGAAGTAACGACGGCACCACAAACACCCAAACCCAAGACAACATATAAAACGAATGAACTTTTTCTACTTCTTACGGGAATCGAACCTCGGATCTCGGAGTCGCGTACCCATGAAAGCCGGTGTACACACTACTCGACCACAGAGGTCGTCGATATTAATATTATATAAGAAAATCTTCTCCGAAACAACGTCTAAGTAGACATTACACAACAAAGTCTCCACATTTATTACTTTAGATATATATTTACTGCCTCCTTGGTCTAATGGCCAGCTTATTATCTAGCAGATCCCGAGATCCTAGGTTAATAGCCCAGACCGGGCCAATAACAGTTACAGTGATTTTCTGTCATAAAATTCTCAGTAGTAGTCAGAGTTAGGACAATAGCAGTGTTGCCATTGTTAAATCCCCTTCTTTGGAAAGAACGTTGACCCAAATGTTTTGAATGTAACCTCTACTTAAGTGGAAGTACTGTAACTTTAATTATATAAAAAAAAAAATTGGTGCTTTGTGAAAGCCCGCCTGGGTAGCACCTACTCATAAAAAATTCTACTGCCAAACAGCTATACTTAGTATTGTATTCTGGTTTGGAGAGTTAGTGATGAGCCAGTGTAGCTACAAGGGTCATATCTCATATCATATCTTAGCTCCCAAGGTTTGTGGCACTTTGGCGATCTAAGGATTGTTTAATATTTATTACAGCACCAATCTATATGGTTGCTGTAATAAATATTGCTGACCACTTACTATCAAACGACTCATTTAAATTCAATAAAAAATAATTAATTTCATTCTATTCTTAACACGAAAAGTTAAAAGTCATTTACGACGTATGAGGATAATGAACTATTATTTGCAAAAGCATTATACGATATTATACACGTCATTAACATTTAATTCTATCTATAAATTATATAAAATTGTTTAGATTGAGGTCAAATTATAATTATGTAAATTATTATTTATCCGTTTACATGAAACATGTACTTAGTATATTAATATAAAGAGAAGGACGAACAAAGATAAAACGAATTTGTACTAATAATATAAAACTAAATGTTTCATCATGATCATCATCATATCATCGTAAAATTAAGATTATAATAAAATTGCTTGGGAAAAGAAAGAAGGACATAGGACACCTAACACCTCTCCCCTCCATCACGAGCGAAGCGGGGGGCGGAAACTAGTATTCTATATAACATCACGCTCCAACTGACGGAGTCGGAGCTGTACCGTCAAACGTAACCAGCTGTTCCAAATGTAGAATATTTTTAACGCTTATGAGCTGAGCTGGCTCAGAACGCGTGCTTCTGAATCGATAATTACAGGTTCAATCCCAGGCAAGCGCCACTGAATTTTCATGTGCTTATTTTGTGTTTATAATTCATCTCGTGTTCGACGATGAAGGAAAACATCGTAAGAAAACTACATGTGAGTAATTCTTCAAAGGTAGAGGAGATTAGCCCAGCAGTGACACATTTACAAGGTGTTTATTTATAAGTTTTATGTATTATTTGTATGATGTATATAATGTAAAATATAATATGAAGATTCATTCGCGTACACACGAACGCAGCTGCGGGCGTAACGCTGTTCCACATTCGTTTAAAGCACTAAGTTTAGACATTGCAGATAGTAGTGAGTCGGCAGTATTGAGACCAAACCACAATGGAGAAAGCGTCGTCGCAAGGATTCTGTTCACAAGACGAATGTAAAGCGCTTGAAAGTTACAGTTATACTTCAAACATATTTTAATATAAGCGTTTATAATATTAAACTTACCAGATAACTGTGTTTATATCTTGTTTATAAACAAAAAATTTTAGTTATGTTTGAGATTAATATACTTCGACACTATTTTCGATTCCCTAAATATTCTCATATATGGATATGTATTTTATCCCACGGGTTAAGTTCTATTCTATCCTCTTTATTGTGACGTCGTCGCTTGATAGCGCTGTAGCACATCAACTTATATACCGTTCAAACTCTCGCCAAACTTCAGGTTAAATATGTTTCATTTAAAAAAGATATTGTACGTTTTTTTTTAATATGCAATGTTAACTCTCTTTTATCGGATTAAATATTTCAAAAAGGAACACTAAAATAACCTAAATCACTATATCATATACGCTGATTCAACATATTAAAATATATATCTTAAACAACACCTAGACGTAAGTACCTATAACTAAAAACAAAATACACCATAATATTGCATACCATACAAAGAACAAAGAATAACTAACTTATTCAAAGTAAATAGAATAGAAAATATTAGCAAACAAAAGTTTCTTGCCAGTTGTTCTTAGTAAAACCTATATACAAAACCAAATCTTACTCCACACTAATGTTATCCTATAGCATGAAGATTATAAAGTGTTTGTAAAACACTTCAGCCACAGCCTACTTCAATAAAGAATATTATGATTTTAATATGGACTAATTTAAAACGACTTAAAGAGAAAAAATCCCAGCAGAAACGAACATAATAAATTACTACGACGGATTAAAAAAAACACAAAGGCATAAAAATATAGTACGCATGATATTCTATAATGCGATTTACATGATAATATTGAGATAACGAATTAGTACATTACTCATACACTAATATATTTATATATTATCATATCAGGCGTATGCATTAAAATAATTGTTGTTTTGATCCTCGTGCCTCGTTGGTGCAATTCAATGCCGTTCAGTTTCTTTCGCCGTTCCTTCAAATGTTTAAACTGTTTTTGTTTTCTGAACCGATCACAGCCTTTTGGCTATAAATATTTGGCTTTTACATCCCACGTCTTTGAAATACAGGATTCTAAAACAAACTAGCAAACCTCAATTGTCAAATATTGGTAGCTTAGTTTTAAGGGAGAAGATGAATATACTAACATTCATTTTATTATATTCTGATAAAACTATAAGCCTTCCTTTTGCTTAACCGCCGGCTAGAAATTATTAACGATAACAATTTAGTTACTTATATTTATTTAATAAAGTAATGTATTATAAAGACCTCTTATATCCACACTC
Organism: Vanessa tameamea; assembly: GCF_037043105.1. Taxonomy (NCBI): domain Eukaryota; kingdom Metazoa; phylum Arthropoda; class Insecta; order Lepidoptera; family Nymphalidae; genus Vanessa; species Vanessa tameamea. Next base: position 2,454,511 of record NC_087327.1, on the reverse strand, counting down.
AAACATTTATGAAATAAATTTACAATCCCTTCCGAATCTCTCACCTAAGGTAAGATTAAATTATTCCCGGTTGAGAAATCTTCTACTCGATTTAATGCCTTTTATAGAATGAATCAAATCGAGTGAAAATTATCGAGAAGATTTGCCTCGAATATAAAAAATTCTATATTTTATATTCACCTATCGATTCGTGATCACTAGCTGAGCCTGAGAGTTTCGCGCACCCTCTGAACATGTGCTGTCGTTTTTTATGTTATGTTCTGAGGACTGGTGCAGTATACAGAGTACAATTAAACTTAATATAATATCATCTGACATCTCGTTTCGTTTACAGGACCGAAAATATAAAGAACAAAAGATACAGAATGTATTATGTATGTTTTTATAAAAATTATTTTACGTTTGCTGACCAAAAAGATTATATCGAACATTTGTTTATCCGTTGAATTATTTTAATGCATACATATGTTCAATAATGTCGTCCTTACCTTACCGATTTCGGTCACGGCGGCGAATCCACCAGCCAACTACGCAGGACATGTTATAGTCCACGAGTGTGTGTGCAAACACAGATGCACTCTATATTCCCTCACTCTAATAATCCAATGGGACGGCAAACCCGACACGACCCGAAAGAGTTACCTATAAGTTAAGAATATACTCAATATCAAATGAATGAATGAATTCAAATAATTAATTTTAGAAAGGTATCCGAGCAAATTAGCCTTCTGATGCTAAATGATCACCTTCACTCATAACGACTGATACTGAAGAAGTATATTACCAATCCCTACGTCGCACCTGCGCTTGTAATCACACTGGCTTATTTACCCTTCGAAATAGAATTAGCAGCACAAGTGCACACTGTATTTACGTTCGGTCGTAGCATAATTGATGAGTCGATGGTAGGACGTGGGATCGTTCGAAGGGCCTCCTTGTAAATTAATTAATCATTTCATATAATGACGCGTATTAATATTCTAGCTGTCACTTTATATGAAGAACATGTTTCATTATACACCTTGCATTCAATAGAATGAACAAAGTGACATATCTCATAAACAATTTATAAATAGTCGTACCGTTAACTTATATAGAATCATATGAAAATATAATTAGCGTGATTCATATTTCTCGTTAAAGTACATATAAAGCATCGCATACACTTACGCGAACACGACAAGCGAAAGCGATCGAAACACTTGAAAATCACACACATACATATAAACTGCCTCATTAATCTAGTGTCTTCTAGTGTTTAAATCCCAAAACAATTGAGCAAAAATATTTGAGATTTTCGGTTAAGAAATTATCTGTAGCAACCCTGAAACTTAGTAAAATCTGATTACTACGCATAATCTCCCTCCTCTAATATCAGATTGTCGTTCTATCGGAAATGAGAGTGAGGAAAAAGATTACTGCTCTCGTTGTGAAAAAACTTACGCATTTTACCTATTATTTTTAAATTAAATTTTAATTTCTATTTCTAAACATTTCAGTATTTTCTAGAAAGCGTCGTCGATCGACATGGATATTGTTTAGCACGCAATCGCATACGCTAAGCTTTGCAATGCGTTCGACCCTTAGGAGTCAACATACATGTTATTCTAGTACACAAATGGAAACTATTGAAACCGCGCAATTACTCTGTGTATACACACATATTGTTCGACGAGTTGATTACTTAATCACTGACCCTCCGGAGGACGAGCGCTTTGCATACAATTTTGGTTCAGATAATAAATTCACTGTTAACATAACAATGGCACAATGTACACTGCATATTCATGAAAAATATATTTTTTTTTTCAATTAAATAACACTGGCTAACTATTATAGTTATTATAAATAAATTGTTAGTAATGTTTTCTTCTCTTTTCAAATTGGAAGTTTTATATAATGGACACAAATAACAGATAAAACTGTACATAGATTTTAAATTAATTTTATATATTATTTATTTTGATACACTAGCAAGACACTATTGTCTGTACATCGCCTGTAAAGATAACGATACGGGTAGATAGGATCGCTCCCAAACATTTTTATTTTTTAATATCAAGCCTTTTTGGAATAACATGCATACCAGTGTTGGGAGAAGCACGATTACGTTTTATGTTTTCAGATGGTTATTAGTTATATTTTTAAATTTTAAGGTAGGTATCTACTAACATTTTCTTTATACATACTTATTTGTGCCGAATGGACAGAATGCGTACATCTTAACCGGTGATTGTCGATTCAGGTACCACTGAATTTTCATGTACTTTTGTCTTTATAATTCATCTCGTAGCGGCGAAGGAAAATATCGTGATACCTACATATGTCTAATCTCAATAAAATTCTATCACACGTGTATCCACAAACTCGCATTGAAGCAGCGTGGTGGAATAAGATGCAAACATACTCCACAGAAGGAGAGTAGGCCGTTTCCGAGCACTTTTACACTCATCAGTCATAAACAATAATAATAATGTAACTTTATTTTAGACATAATTTTTTGTAAGTACAGATTCTTAACCTATTGAGGTATTTTATTAAGAATGACAAGCGTGAACGAATAATATTTGCTATAATATAAAAAGTTCAAGTTTGTTTTACACACAATACACATGTATTTAGAAGACGGATAAAACACAATTTATACAAAAATCGATTTATAAAAGGCTTTTTTCTCAAACAGTAGTGCCAAGTGAATAAGCTCGATCGGATCGATATGATCGCTTCTCTAAACGTATATTTATAAACACTTCACTGTCGGACCAAAGACTGTACCATGTTACTTTAAAACCGTTGTTTTATAAACAGTATTGCAACAGTGCGGTCATTTTAAGTTTCTAGAATACTTAAAAAGAACATCTGTTGAATGTTACTCGTTCAACAGCAATGTTTACTAGCGGACGATAAGTAACGATTAAGATGTACCATGCCGATAGGCGATAGATGTTTATCGATTAAATCGAAATATCGATGTGTTAATATCGAAAAAATTACCGATGGTTACCGATTCGAATTGAAAGTTAATTATCAACATAACGATGTTTAAAAAACATCAAATATCAGCTTATATTAATCATGTCACTTATTATACTTTGTTTTACGTGCTTTCCGAGGTATGGGCGTGTGACGTCATAGCTTCGGACTACTAAGAATATCTTAACAGATTTTGTCAGATTTTCGTTATTTCTGACTTCGAGACTGATTGTATAAACAGTGTCCACTTGTGTTAGAAAACTAAATTTTATACCGTCAATCTTCTGCGTCTCCATTGAGAATGGTTAAAATAATTTTGAGGAAATTACTATTATATTATATGCAATTAGCGAAGGCATGTATGAGCCCACTTGAATAAAGAATATTTTGATTTTGATCTTATAACCCCGCTAACTATAAATCCTAACTTACTACAAGGTCGATTAAGGGTCCCAATCTAAAATCATATTAATAATGAGGCTATTCCTCAAATACCAAGAGTTCACGTTAAGATACCTTTTTAAACATTAAAAAGAAACGTCACAATGCAGTACAGCTGCAAAATAATCTAGAAAAGTAAAGTTTATCATTATTTAGAACAGGTTTCAGGGTGTTTATATTAAAACCTAAACAACAAGAAAGTTGCGCAGTGAAAGTCACCGTCCCTGCTAAGTTACGTCAACAGCGGAATATTCAATTTCTTTGTTGCATAATATTACTTGGCAGCTGGCATACTTTTAATATTTTGCGTTAGTAGGTAGGTTAATAGGTAATTTTTGAACATTCATTTTATTAAATTATTACTGTTTTTTGGAACCTGAATCTCATGAGATTTTCGTGAAAAATTAATATAATATAATCAACAAAACAAATTTACTTTTAATAAATTTATCACATGAATATAAAATAATAATTAATTAATAACAAAATACTTTAATCAATTTCTGGTTAGTATATATTATTACAAAAACAGTTTACAATGATACGCCTGACCGTATAACGCGTTACTTCCCGCCAAAAAGTGAATGAATTTTAAAGACGTCTGACAGCTTGACGCATGACGTTCGGAAAGTCACACTAATTCTCCTTATAATATAGTAATTTGCTTCAGAAAGTCATGAAGATTTATAAGAATTTAAACGCCGTTAAATCGTAAATTATAATATCGTAAAATATAAATGTAATAGTAACTTTTAAATAATTTAATCTTGTAGAAAGGCATGATTTAATAGTGCAACAACATACCTACTAAAAAAAGTTTATGCCCATTAATATACACCAATAAGTTTATATGCACACACATGCACACAAATGCACACGCAACCGCACTCGACGCACACACACTCAACTACCACCTATCGACAGTGTCAGGTTCGATACTTGGAAAAAGTAAAGGTCTTAGAAAAAAATCGAAGACGAGTTGTACTTAATTAACATTTTTAAAAACATGACAGTTAACACCTTTTTTATATCAGATTCTATCCGACGTATAGAAGCAATCATCAATTAAATTCATTACTTTGCAACTTAGTGAAAGATTAACTCTAATTAAATTACCATTTATGACATAATTTATCATATACATTGTATTTTACTTCTCCGTACATTCATATTAAATACATAATAGAGTATCGTTAAAGTTACTCTATTATGTATATTAGTTTATAACTAAGTAATACATATGTAAACTAATACATAATATCTAGTTAGCAGTTTTAAACATAATGTTGTATGTAGTACTTAGTCTACAATGTGCGCTGAAGAGATGTTAAACATTTATATATTAATTTTCTTTTAATTATTGAATACAAATATTAATTAATTAAACCGTAGATATTCGTGTAACCATATCTTAAATAGAATCAAAAGTATTTTAAGGAGACACATACAACGGTATTTTTATATTATAAAATAATAGTATACCATATTTCCCATAAGAAAAATTTAAAATGGCTGTCTGACATAGAACGCACCGCTTAAACCTAAGTCTAGCAGAATTAAAAGTTTTTTTTTTTTTTAGAAAAAGCATGCACTAAGGGTGTCAAATGGGGTACAAAAAGTTGGGAACCCGAAGTAAAATTTATTTATTTATTATTTATTTAAAATTTATTTATTATTTATGTATTTGCTATATTTATTGAGTTGTATTCGTTATTATTTCATAATGTAAGTTTTTACTGCACCACCATATTGCCGTCTTCCATACACATTATCCTTCTAACCCAAAGGTTGTCTGGAAGAAATGGCTTATAAGCCATAAGACCGCCTTTTGCTTGGCCAATTTTCTTTTAAAGAAAATATATTTTGTATCTTTATGTATATTTGGTGTGCAATAAAGAGTTAAATAATAAATAAATAATAATAAAATTGAGGTATGAACAATGCAAGTTACTAATAACTTAAGAAAATTCGTTGGCGTTCTGAATAAAGTTTCCGATGGGATATTATATTGCATCGGATACACTGCTAGTATTTACAATAAACAAATGAAAAAAAAAAACATTACTTAATCAAGACATTATTCCTTTGTATCTAATTTTAAATAGAACATAAATTATTCATTCAACAATAGCACATTTTCATGAACAAATGGTACGTTTTTAAAAGCGAGTTCTTTTGTTATGAATATAATAAATTCACTGATATGAAAACCTCGCTATGGAGTCACAATGAAGAAGCAAAATTGCCCTGTCAGCAGCCTCGCGGATATTGTTTTGACGATACTGATAAATTATAGCATACGCAATATTTATTTTTAAATTATTTATAGCATATAACCGAAATGCAGACCATTTGCTTCGTATAGAAAGATACATTGGCGCTTTAAAAAATATAAGTAATTCGTGACATCAATCACGAGATATGGATCTATGTCTTCTATGCTGCCCTTAACTATACAACCTCACTCAAATATAAACCAGAACATCAATATAAATTTGACAATTAAAAACTGACGTGCAAAATACCAACCTAGGCAAAATTGTATAGAAGCGTACCCCCAGAAAAAAAGTCAATCATATCAAAAAAGAAATGTAAAAATTAATAAATAAATGTAAATCGCGTCAAACATCAACGTACGTAATTGTACGTTGTATGTGACATTGTTTCACATTTCACGACGTGTTCCGTCACAAAATTCGGATGTGTCAACGGGAAATTACCTCAAATAACATCCACATTGCGATAACATCTGTGTAATTATACCCGACCGGGGACTGTGAAGAATCACGCTACGGCCCGTTTAAACAATAAAACTCAGACAAGAGAGAGAGTACGTTTTTGGACAGACGTCATTTATAAAGTAACAAATAAAATCTTCTTCAATATAAAAAAAATGTTTCATAGAGAACGGGTAAACACGGGAACAATACATTATAACATTTTGTTATTTTAAGAAATGCAGACAATTAACATGTATTCATAACTAGCCCTTAATTACACGTGTATTTAGTTCTTGTGAATACTCTTTGCGCATACTGTACTTGCGATTAAGTCAGTTCGTCTTTCCATATAACACAGACAAACAAACTAAATCATAAAAGGCCTTACACGACGTTTAGCAAAACATTGATTATTCTCTTTTGGTCATAATTGATTAGTGTTCTTTAAGATCTGTTAATATTTAAATTAAATTTATTTTAAATATCACGATTTTCTTTCATAAAATGATATATGATTTCTTGTACTATTAGTGAAGTTTGCAATTCAAAATAAATAAAAATATAAATGCAACGACTGTTTTAGACAATAACCACAGTACAAGAAGAGACGTGATGACTGATGAGTCACGAAACGTGTCAGCCTCACTCACGCTCATCTCGCGGAAATCGACTCTGAATCACTACAACTTCCTAAGTGAAACTCGTTTGTGTATTTCTGTACCGTACGATGTCAGTCTTGATACTTGAACTGAATTGAAAATTCGTCATGAGAAGGACTTTGACGTTCAATCGATTACTAATTCAATTTAAACGGAAGTTGTTTAGTTGAAACAAACGCAAATAAGCAGAATAACAAAATCAAATTATTTTAAAGTACAATTATAACTACACAATGACATAAATTGTGTCGTATCAACACATTGAGTTTTATCGCAATGGATGCTTTTATTATATGCGTAACGCAAGTAAAAACAGAAAGACTTTATACTTCATATCTTGTTCGTATATTTCATAACGACCCTCAACAAATCAAATCAATACAAGTAATACGTATATAACACTGCCTTCAAAACTATCACAAATATACAGTTTTGTTGAATAATCATTTTACAACTTTTCAACAATAAAAATTATTCTCTTATCATATATTATAAACAAGTATATAATTATACTTGTTCAAAATAATATTACTGCTAATTTGCTAATTTTCTAGTGTTGCCAGACCAGAAAACTAAATACTATTTACATGTAAAGGGTGAAATAATGTCTATAATTAGAGAGTGGATTTATGTTAGTTAATTATGAAAAATGTTATATTGTGATGAACTTAATTTAATAAAATATAGACGATTCCTAGAAAGTAACATGAATAGAGTCGTTAGAAAGTGTCGATGACAAATTTTTGTTAGGGTTGACACAAATAAGATCCAAAAAATTTTCGTTCCAAAAATATATATATATAGCTTTAATATATATAATACGTCTGTCTTAATATTTGGTATAATTATCAATTATATTCGCCACAAACTTTTGCGTCTGTACATATTTATTTTGGTTTTGTTAGCATCGTTAATTGAAAAACTTTAATTATAAATACTAATTATTTATAATTAAAGTTTCTTACTTTGAAACTAGAATACTTTGCAAAAAAATGTATTAAAAAATTTAATACTATTAAGAATTATGAAATAAATATTATTAAGTAACTAAATACCTCAATTAATATATATATAAAGACTAAAAATTCAGAAGCAACGGAATCACATCAATTACTCTTTGACACGAGATATAAAAAAAATAAATAATTATATCTAGTAGTATAATTGAGGCCGTTCGGTTGTTACCTGTACAATGAACCAAGAAACAAACAATTTCAAGCAAATATAGCCTTTATTCTCATAATCGTTAGTGTATCGGTTTGCGTATTGTAAAAAGTGGATCAGTGAAATTAGCCGACAGTTTCGCGGCCCCTTATCTCGATACCGTTAGCAATGAACGAACTGACGGATCGAACCACTTTTCGTATGGTCAATGAACTAATTTATTGTCGTTTTTACTTTAGTATCGGTTTTTATATAAAAGTCAGACAGACAAAAAATTTATATAACGATGTGATAATGATTAATATATCTGAGATCCGTATTACATATACGAGGGTGATTGTGCTTCCACTGTTTCTATTTAGGTCAGCCTTGTCTATTTATCTATTGCAAACATAATTAATTATTAGTCCTAAATTTGAATTATATTTTTATTATGAATCGGTAATAAATAAAGGCAATTCAAATTTAAGTTAATACATAAATTTAAACTCTGACTGCTTCATTTGTCTAGTGGCTTCAAGGTCACAGATCCCGAGGTCCTGGGGTCAAAGTCCAGGTCGGGCCAATAAAAAGTTATCGGGTTTAACTGTCAAAATACGAGTTGGTCCTGCGCCTGAACTACTTCCGGTCGGTCGGATGTGCCGTCCTATTGGATTATAAGAATGAAGGAATAGAAACTCTATTTTCTCACACAATCTGCGTTTGTGCACACACTTGTGAACTATAATACGGCCCGCGTATTTGTCTGGTTTAATTGTATAGAATTAATGTACCTACATATTATATTAAATTGGTGGTAATATTCAACTAGGGAGTGTTTTGAAGATTTTTTTATAGAGCCTACAATCGAGATCGTGGTAACTTTAGACGTTTCTAAAATGTAAATGTAATATTGATTTTAATATAATCGACTGGGTAACAACAAATCATCTTAATATCCATAATAATAATTATTTTATCTGTATGTATAGTAAAACATTATCTTTCATGTACACATCTTATACATTAAAATTACTCATTAGGACGTAAAAAATTTATACATAAACATTAAAGGTAAATATTATGGATCATTACTATATTAATGAATATAAATTATTTTTAATTAGTCGTACTTTCATCGTGTCAATAATACTTTTATCTTTGTTTTTGTTTACGGACCGCGAATAAATTAAATAATTTAATACCGATCAACATTTAAATATTAACATAATTGAATTTCAAACTACGTACCAGGACCGAAAAAAATCTGGTATCATTTACCTTTATATAACATACATTATTGTTGAGTAACAAATTGATTCCCTATTAGGCAAACGCCCCCCCCCCCTCTTATTTTAAGAAGATTATTAGACCTTATTCCACCACATGTATCGCACAGATACATAATGCTGATTTCCATCCGCTGGTTCAGTAAGTTACTTACAGTATCTTACTCCATCGCCGGGCACGAGATGAATTATAAATACAAAATTACATAAAATTTCTGTTCCAGGTTCTCAACCTCAATTTGTGGTTAAGATTTACAGGTTCATTGTTGGCGCGTTATTGTAAAAGCTGATGTAAATACTAAATCGGATGGTGGTAAATCACCTCTGTTTATACTCGTACACCACAAACCATTCAGCTGTTCCGTAGATAGGTTACATGTTCCAGCAAAAAGGTAGGCAATCAGAAGTCTTGACGTCATGTAATTGATACTACGAACGTAGTACTTTCCCTTAGTCCATATACTACACACGGTTACGAATAGTACTAGTAAAAACATACGCACGTCTCTATTATTATGTTAACACTAATCCCAAAACGAATAGAATAAATTTTCTGCTAAATAATATATATGTAGATTATATTGGCGATGACGCAAAAACTATAACAATTATGACTAAAATAGAAAAAACCGGACAAGTGCGAGTCGGACTCGCGCACAAAGGTTCCGGCAAATAAATCATGGCCGTTGTATACAGCCTGGTGACAGACGGCCGGACGGACGAACAGCGGAGTCTTAGTTAGTAGAGAATAGGGTCCTGTTTTACCCCTTGGTACAGAACCCTAAAAAAGACATCAATTACATATTCTTAAAAGACAATGCAATACAATAATTCCGGTTCTTCTCGATAGTATACATTCGAAACCGCTTTGCACATTTGTAAAACATTGATTCAAAAATGTCACATGATAATCGTTTAATTGTCAATTTCTGTTGACAAATTAATTTATCATTTCCTAAAATATTTTCAATCAATATCCAGAAGTATGTAGGCCATTCATAGAGGCCTGTAAAGCCTATGTAGAGGCGGTTAAAGTTAGCTGCACCGGATGGAAGTTTGAACAATACTATATGATAAACAACGATGTAGTCATTACGTTCAAAACATCCGGTCTATACGAGCTGGATCGGTATGCCCATTGTGATATATGATACGTGGATTATTGAGCTTACTTATTCTATACTAGCTGGGCCCGCGACTTCGTGCGCGTTTGAATTTAACAAAAAACGTGACTTTATTATTATTTTATATATAATTCTAAAATAAACGTAGATTAATTAACTCCTTATTACATCAGCTATCTGTCAGTGAAAGTTCCGTCAAAATAGGTCCATCCGTACCAGAGATTAGGCGGAACAAACAGACCGACAGACGAAAATTGTAAAAAAATGTTATTTCGGCATATGTACCTTGTATACATACATATGCATTTAGTAAAAAGCGGTTATTTTAATGTCACAAACAGACACTCCAATTTTATTATATGTATAGATGTATATTTGCAAATCGAATGTTGGTCTCCTAAACCTAGATTAATCACCGAAACTTGCAGTGCGATTCTGTAAGAATTCACTTCGTGGCTCACTCGTAAAATGACTTACACTGATACAACATTATGATGCGTGTATCCCATAAATTTTAGAATTATTAAAGTCAATACCGCATATCACATTCTGACATTTAACGCTCGTGTTCGGCTATGAGTTCCGATAATCTTCTTACGGTTATTCGGTTTACAACATTTTACGAGCGAGATACGAAAACAATTTTTACAGTTTAGCACTGTCGTAGAGCCGTTCTGTGAGAACTCAAAAGTCAACGCAAAACACGATGATAAAATATCAGGAAGATACGCGACATTGACTACAATAAGTATATCAATAAAACGACACACGTATCGAAATAGCGTATCACGGCAAGTCGGTTCTGACAAAATAACACTACTGTAACATGATTACTCTTTTTCATTTCCGAAATGACACATATAATACGTGACCCAATTTTATCATAAGACGTTTTTATTTTCAACAACTTGACTCGAACTTACTACACCGTGGAAAAACGCCAAATCCGATATCACATCTAATACGTGACTTTGGAAGGCCACGAATACAGATCAGAGGCAATTTCTATGTTCAGAATAAATATATCGAATATAGATTAAGTGAATCATAGAAACGGAAATATTTAAACGGGTTATATAAAAAAAAATCTATTTCGTAAAATGAATAGATAAATAATTATGAAGGCTACGTCGAGAGCTAATAGGTTCTGTACAGAGTTGACACTTTAATGTTAACACGATAATATATTGTTATCGTCACAAAGTGGTTGATAGCTTAATTGAAATACGTCACTGTTAAATTATAAAAAATCTTTTGAAATTAAATTTATAATTTTAAATTTACCTTCTCACCAAAATATGCCTCGAATCACCGCAAATTTGACATACACTTGTTAACGGGACCTCCTAGCGGGTCTAGTCTTTTCACTTTACTTAAATCATATTTAAATCTACATCATTTATAAGTATATGATCTTTTGTAGCCTCCACTCCTAGAAAACACGAGGTAACGATACTATAACATAATTTATTTCCCACTATGACTTGTTTTTAAACATCTTACAATCAATCGATTATCGAACTGAATTCCCGCCATTTTTAAACGCCATTTCCTTACTTCTTTTAATTGATAGTATAAAACTAGTTAAGCAAACATTGTTTATAAATTCAACTTTTTCAGTAAATTTGAGCGAGTACTAGCTTTGCTAAGAAAGCTGTTTTACCCGTGATATAACGCAAAGTGCACTGTTATTACAGCAATATTTAAATGAATGCCTACACAAACAAAAATAGTCACTGTATAAATCATGGCCGCGTGGAATGGTGGCAAGAATGCTAGCAACATTACCTCGTTGAATCGCAATTCCTGTCCTCTGGGTGAAATGAACTAATCGTGTAATTTCTACGAAAGCACTATCCAGATTGGAAAGTATAAGCAGTAATTTTTATTCGAAGAAATCTTTAATATTTTTTTTTTTTATAAAATAGGTGGCAAACGAGCAGGAGGCTCATCTGATGGAAAGTGACTACCACCGCCCATGGACATCTGCAACACCAGGGGGCTTGCAGGTGCGTTGCCGGCCTTTCAGGAAAGAGTACGCTCTTTTCTTGAAGGTTCCTAAGTCGTATCGGTTCGGAAAAACCGCCGGCGAAAGCTGGTTCCACAGAGTGGTTGTGGTTGTAAAATTTATTATTCGTTTTGAAAAAGATTAGTAATACTATATGTCGATTAATTTGACATATTATAATGAAAAAAGGTATGGGCGAATATCAATAAGAGAACGGGAACGTAAACGTCATAACAAACTACAAAAATATGTAATACAAAAAACAATTTTTAAATATAAAACAGTTTAAATGATCGCAATCCATTGGTTGGTTATTGTTGAATAAACTAAAATCCGTAAATAGCATCCATTGGGTCTTATTAAAAATATTTTTTTCCGGTTTTATAAAGGAAATATGGGACTACCTGGATAAAATACCTACTCAATAAATTAAAGTTTAAATAAGTCTAGCCGTTTTCGATTGATCTTTAAGCATACATAATAAAAATAAATAATCAGACGCGTCAAGCTTGTTATACGTTTGAAGAGTGTTTTTTTTTTAATTCAATAAATACGTGGACCGAGACATGTTTTCAGACCGTACAACGTTCAAGAACCATCCACCAATAAAAATAAATCCACAAGCGGCATCACTACAAAACAGTAAAAAGTAATTAAAATTAATCAAGAAATAAAAATTAATATTACGTAATAATGTTTTCTTGAAACAATGCGTTTTATCAACCAGGCAATGCACTGTCATCAAAACAAGTACGACCTTGCAAATGTTGTAAAATTTTCGACCGTTCATAAAATTCAGCCGTGACCTCGATGCGCTCTACAGAACTCTAACTAGGAGTATGTAATATGTAGGAGTACTAGGTGTCGAACGCGGCTTCGCTCGTATTTTAGGGGTTAGTCCTCAGGGATTATGCAAAAAAGCCTTCCTTGAGTTCCTCCCTTGAAGTTCAAGATTCCGTCATGCCAAATTTCATCAAATTCTATACAATGATATGCAACGAATAGACAGACAGATACTTTCGCATTTATAATTAATACATTAGTAGTTGTAAATAATAATAAAATATCATGCAGTGATTGTTTCTTCGTCCGCTTTGATTTGTCAGTAAGACAAAATTTTGTGAAGTGCTTGGAAGTTGAAATTATTACTACTAGTAGTAGATGATTAAAAATAAATCAAACACCGTGAGGTGAAATTTGGATCTTAATACAAATGTTGTGTACGTGTATGTAACTGATCCTAAGCGGTTGGACGGACTACGTTGATTTTTTTTTGTTTAATTTTGAACGGATGGTTATGATTGGACCTAGTAGGTGGCGATGATCGAGAAGTAAATGAAATTCTTATTTTACCATACTATTTAAGTAATTTACAGTAATATTTCCTGCTAGGCTGTTATTTGCAACTGAGTTTATTTTGAACCAATTGCGATTTTCCTTTGTTTTGATTTAAAACACGCACAAGCGAACTAAAAAGTTAATACTGACTCATCAGTAACTAAAACCAGCTGTCAATCATCAATAAAATACCGCAAAATTAACATGATTTATATTTGCAATTTACTCTTATTAAATGATTAAAATTTACGGTACAATTAAAAACAGACACGTTTTATGTAACGGTTGAATGCGTATTCATAATTTTAGACTTGTACTGTGATTGTGAATTCTCAGACTTGTATTACGAGTATCTAACAAATAATATAACAATAACAATAACGATGTTAATTACTAAAAGTTAAAAGGAAAGGAAGGTTTTACTTCAAAAAATGTAAGTGTCATTTATTTCAGTTTGAGTGTGAATAGTCGCATTGTTTTTTGGACTCTTAGGAGATATACCTCGCATATTCGAAAAAACGAAAGACTAAAGTCCAAACCCAGTACCAATATGATATCATTGATGACGTTTACTTTACTTAGTCTGTTTTATATATAAAAATAAACCTGGATGTCTCGTGAAAATGTCGACTCTTCGCAAAATCTAGACATATCACATCTTAGACCCCATAATTTAGCGTAAAGGATGATTATTACTTCTTGAATGTAAGTATGACTAAGTGTGACGAGCACTTGCAATCAAGCGACCAAATTACTCGTATGCATTCCCAGAATAAATTAACATAAAAAATAATTCACTACACGATATTCGCTGCAGAGCAGGTGATAAATTGCAAACACGAATAAAACAGCGAATTATTCTAGATTTGTTTGCTTGGAAACGTTTGGTTTTTTTTTTTAATTATTTTGACATTTTAATTTAGCACATGCCTATCAGAAGGCACGGTGAGTCAATATCAGGCACTCGTGTGTCACCCTCCAAGACAAAGGCGACCTTGCGGTCACCCTCTTGGCGCGAGCGCATACAATACAAGTGATAAGAAACGAGTGGTTTATAAAAATAAATACAAGATATACGCTCGTCATTTGGAACTTCTTGATTTGATTTATACGTAATTTCATACGAAAGGTATTAATTAATTAAAATTACTATTTAGAACTTTTCGTAATACTAAAATACTTTTTACACCTAGTACATGCTCGTTTATTTATTTGCTCAATTCAACGCGATTTAATTACGTAATACATTAATATTTGTTTATCAGTTCATGAGCTATAAAATAATGTCATGTATGTACACACATATATGTATTCTTTCATTTTCAAGGTTTCATTTGACCCGTTCTGCTCGTTTTTTTAAGAAATATATTCTAATACTTCAATGGAAATCTGTCAAAAATTTACTACCTATTTGAAAATAAGACATTCCCAAAGTACGTTAAAAGATTGTTTTTACTTCAATATATTTCAAACATTAAACCTGTGTTCAGTTAGATACAGATTTTTACGCGCAAACATTTTTTTGTTCACACTTTTGATGTTGTTATAAGTGAGTAATAGACTCACAGAGTGACTTTACTTTGAATGAAATCCTGTAACATGTTATTATAAAGGATAAAGAATATTTTAATGTTATTGTCCAAATTATACTTGATTAAATTTCACGATCTTTCTTATGAATTATACCAATCCCAAATCCAAAGGCGATTCCTTAGGTATGTATATCTCTATGGTATTACTACATTTGCATAACCTGTGTTTGTGTGAGTGAATCGTGCGTGCCGTTCGCTTTCCTTTACATATAATTTAAGTTTTATCGCTACGATTCAGTTCATTAACTGCGGAGAGTACTTTTACAAGGTTCGCAAGGTGTAGGCGAAATAATTACTCGTAGAAAATTAACGTACGTATCAATGTTTATCGTAACATTGATATAATATAGTATGTCTACATACAAATATATTTTATTATGTCGTAGTATCGATAGTTCAGCAAACGATTACAATATAGAATATCACAGTATCGGTTTATTATAAAAACTATTTTTAGAAAATTTACTCCTCGACCATATTATTAAAACTAACTATATATATTATTTTTATTTTAGGAAACGAATTAATGTGAAGTTTACGTGGTTAGTGTTACCCTTAGACACTAGTCTCGCCGTCAACGACGCGCCGACCACAAGATCTAAGGTGTAATTACACTGGCTAATTCTCCCTTCAAACCGGAACACAGCAACATTTAGTATTGCTGTTTGGCGGTAGAGTAACTGGTTTGTGGATACCCAGACGAGTCTACATATAGCTCTATCACTATGAATCATTGAGTCTATTATAAGTGATGATGATACAAATCACACATACGGCTTATGGATATCTTGAATCGGAGCGCCAGCTGCCTATTGGACAACAACACTTTATCCAAACTGGCTCTGACAGGAACTATCTATAAAATATCTTTATAAAATTTATTTAAAAAGAATGTAAGCTGAAGAACCGAAAATAACTCTCTTGTTACAATATCAACAAATTCGAAATCCACATATTAGAAACACACAACATATTAGAGAACCTATTACAATAATCATTTTCAAGACAACAAATGTATGTACAATAATATTCCGTTATAAATTAACATAAAGATATACTTTTTGTCATGTTTTCCCATGCGCTCATCTGTTCACATTGTAACAAAGGTACAATACGTTTGTGCTGTATCAAATATATACAAATATAACTATGCGGATACCGCGTTTGACTTGAACACAGCTATTAATGTGAAGCAAAAAAATGTCCATTGTTTTGCTTCTCTATAGACCTAAATCTTATTGTTAATTATATTATACAATATGGTCAATAACATGTGATATATATATGTGTGTATGTTGTTATTTCGCGGACAGATCATTGAACTGAATTTGATAAAATTTGGTACGAAGCAAGCTTGAACTTCAAAGAAGGACTTAGACATACATATACATATACAATTATACATGCATAATACTTGACGACCAAATTTACAACTAGTAATATACATCTATATATACTAACTAGTCGCCATGGCTCGTCGCGGGTGAAGTATATTAAAAGAGGAAATGATATGACATAAATATAGTTTCTATATATAACAGGAATAGTATAGCTTTCTACCAGTGAAAATATTTTTAGAATCTGATCATTGATTCCGGATATACGTCCTCATTACAAACAAACAAATTTTATCTCTGTATAATATTTGTATAGACTATTACATTTAAATTATATTCTAAACAAAATATTAGTATTCCGTTTCACAACTAACTCGCAAAAATGATTTTGGTTTTAGTTGCTTGGAGACGATAAGGTGACATTACATTTAATTTAATACTTAACTGGAACATGACGATTTAAAAGTAATTTTACGAGTCTATCTAAATAAACAATAATATTATATCTACCTAATTTAAAAACAACTACTAATAAACTATATGGTACCTATTCAACGAGAAATGGAAGTTAATCAAACTAATCACCGTTTTTAAAGTTGTGCGCAAAATTCGAACATTTTTCTGTCCTGTAATCGTTGCTATACAATACATTCGTTTGAATTAAAACTTCAAAGTTTCTCGTAAACAAAACGGTCTAACGATATAGGATAATTGTATACAAAAGAAATAAAAGATACACTGAATGACTATTAAATGTACCACTGACTACAAAGGAAACTGTCGAGTCTTTCCGACTATATATATTTATGAATTAGCTATATAATTGATCATTTATTGTTATATATATTTCACTTACTAATATTGTATTGAACCAGACTATAATAGGTCTGCGTTACATCCGACAAAAACATCGATAAAATAGACATTATATGTATTTATATGATAATAGGAGACATTACGAGTACACGTCTCACGAGTACGTCTTCTCCATGTTACTGCAACATGTTGTTTTTATGATTTAAAAACATATAAACAGCAACACGATTTGCTTGCTCTCACCTATACTAATATTATTAATGCGAAAGTAACTCTGTCTGTCTCTTACGCCTTCACGGCCAAACAGCTTAACCGAATTTAATGAAATTTGGTTTGAAGTAATATTGAATTCCAAGGAAGGATATAGGCTACTTTTTATGCTAATATCTGACGACAAATCCCTAAAATATGAACGGAGCCGCGGGCGACAACTAGTTTCAAATTAATGTTGGCGTATTTATGGTATAAAAGAGGTTGTAGCAGTTATACAATGCTGTTGATCGATTTGATTGAGATTTGAAGACTCAATAAGTTTAATAAAATATTTATTTAAAATTATTTTCTACTGTTATAGTAAGTGGGAGTTGAAATTGAGTAGGTATGTATGTATATACTATTTAGTAATTTATTATTTCATTTTTTGTATCATAACAACTTTGTTTTACAGAGATTCATTGTTTTGAATAAAGAGGTGAAATATAAAATTATTGAAATTATTGGCTGTCAGTTTGCACTCACAGTGAGATAATTACCAAAATTATTTCTGTCATTCATAATAGTGTCAGTTTGTATTGAAAATAATTATATATAAATCTTTGTGAGCAAGAGTTAATATAGTGAATTATTAAATAATGGTTAATTTTTTTTAAAAACCAGCATTATATGCCCAATTTTTTTTTCAGATTTGCCCGTTATTTGTAACTCTTTCCTAATTCAATTTGACCTACTCATGACACTGTAGTAAAATAAAAGTTTACAATAAATTATGACAGTTAAGTTCCAATTACATCCTAACACCAATTACATGGCTAATATTCACTATAATTTAGCAATTAATACCAAATTATTCATAATGTGTACATATAATTAACCCAAAAGAAGTCTAGACATATTAAAAATAAATAATTAAATGAAATAGGCTTTATGGTGGTTAAAGTCTAAAGAAACTAAGTCAAAGATTAAAACATTTTTGTATAGAAATATTCATAATTCTGGCCAAAACATGACTGATATATAGACTTAATTTAGCCATTTTTTTATAATATATTAGTTGACAGTAGTAAATGGTGTATTCAGTGTAATAATTAATTTCCAACACATCACTATGACAACAGAATAACACCTTAAGATGTAATGTATATATTATACATACCTACTTGATATAGCTTATCTATCTTCAAACTACAATACTAGAATTTTAAGATATTATATATAATTTATAGTAATCTAATTAGAAATAGTTTATTTTAAGATAGATAATGTTAATTATATTTACAGATAATTAGCATAATAAAGATATAACAACAGGTATTTGCACTGTAATTTAAATATTAGTTATTTACAATAAGTAAAGTTTTATGATAACTGTGAATAAAAACAACCATAGAGTTTATATATAAAAATGTTGCTTTAAACTGTTTGATAATAAATATTTAAAAAAAAGTAGAAACCATTTATAAAAAATGTATTGTTATGTGTTAGAGTAGAACTTAGGAAGGAAGGAGAAATTTTGTAAGAATTCAAATATAATATAAATAATTATGGCTTAGACAAATTAACATTCCATATTTAAATATATGATCTAATTTTAATATTGATTTTGTTGAGTACTCAATTAACAACATATGATAATAAGACTTAAAACTATAAATATTTATTTGGTTTGCTTCTTCATATTAAATTATTTATCTTTATAATAACTTAAGTTAAATTATTTACTGCCAGACTCTAACATACCCATTATCCAATTGGACTTTTTATAAAAACTTTATATTATACAGAATAAAAAACTATACAAGGTAAGGTCATCTACAGCTGTTATAGTAGAACTTACCAGTTGACAAATCTTAATCTTATTATCTTGAATTCACAGTTTGTAATATTAAAACAATGAATACCTCAACTGATTAATTGAGAACCGATAGCGATTAATGAGCCGGCGAAACGAATATCGCGTCTATCGTAATATTAAACGCTACATATATGAATTGACTAGTCTTATTTTTATTATCTTATTAATGGAAATGTTTATAAATCGTTTTAAAAATATTACTCGCAATCGTGCACATAATTGATGCAGACAATGTTCAATGCTTGGGCACACAGGAACAGCGTAGTAAAATCACGCCAAAATCATAACTTAATCGTATCAGAACTAAAACATATAAATATTGATAAGATTCTTAATTACCTTGGGATGCAGTTGGATGGTGTCCTATCCACTTCCCAGGCGGCAAAAAGTTTCATGGGAACAGGTTTCGACGTATTAGTCATCTTTTCGGATTTATTTTTCTCGGTCATTTTAAATCAGCAACAATACACAACTGGGTACAACTTTCACAGCACAGCACTAAGAATTGTTTTCAACTTACATTGTTATTTAATCACTAAACATAACACTGTAATCATTTTTATTTTACCACAGAACTAGAAGGGTACCGACCCCGACGCAAATACAACAATACTCAGTACACTTTCATACTGCGCTGGGCGCTGGTATTATCGGTTTGTCGGCGACGGATGAAAGCGGCGTTCGATACATCTGACAGATGCCAGACGAGTGTTGCCTACAATAGTAAATATTACCACTAATGATCATTATTATTTATTTTATTGACTTATTGAAAATACTTGAAAATAAATAAATAAATAATATATTCAACTTGAATTTAAACAATATGCTTATAAATAAAAATAACTGGAAACAAGTCTTATAGTAGTCGCATATTATAATGTGTCTTGTCTAATATCTCACCTTGGTAATAAGCAATGTTAACATTATATCCTCTCAGAAATTCGGTGGCTATCATCTGACGGCCTACTCTAGCACCGCACGATTATTGGCCAAACCAAATAGAACCTTCCTCGGCGTCCTAATACACACTTCCGTCCCTTTTCACGAAATTACTCTCAATGTCTCTCGCCGATTGCA
The DNA here is from genome assembly GCF_037043105.1 of Vanessa tameamea. Classification (NCBI taxonomy): domain Eukaryota; kingdom Metazoa; phylum Arthropoda; class Insecta; order Lepidoptera; family Nymphalidae; genus Vanessa; species Vanessa tameamea. Next base: position 2,433,920 of record NC_087327.1, on the reverse strand, counting down.
GGAAAGCAAGATGCAAGGCGTTACAAAATAAAACTTGCAGGTTACTTTAAGAAATACAAAATATTGCCTAATTGCGCCATAGCACGATTTAAATTCGAAAGTTTCGAAAAAAATTAGCAGTGCCAAGATATTTCCTTTCATTGTTTACTATTTATTTTAAACATAATTTTTTTTTTTAATGAAAGTGATTTACGGAAAATTCTATACCTATTCAGTGAATAATTATATTCTGCTTAATTCAGTGCCCATGAATCAAGCAGAATACTCTATGCTACAAATGTAGTGTATTTTCTTAATTAGGACAACTAATTAAGTCGTATGAGCTCGCAACAAGCGGTACGAGCTTTAACATTCTTCTGATAAATGCGATTTACAAATCATGTTAACACTACGTGTGATCAATGTCAAGACCGTTCATGTCGTCATTTTCAAAAATATCTATTTCTATGTTTATTATTATATTTTCAATTACTTATCTTTGTTTATATATGTATATGCCTATGTTGCATTTGTATGAATATTTAACTAACATTTATCATAACAAAATATAAGATATTTTTATTCTGTTATCGAAATTCGAAGAATTTCGCTAATTAAGTCATGTACTGAAGTATGTATGTAATGAAGTAATTGAAAACTTCAATTTAGTTATTTTACCCCAAATAAGTTAAATAAATGGCAGCATCTGTAATTTTAATAAATTGTAATAAGATGATTTTTTGTTCAAATATGAAAACCAAAAATGAGATGAATCTCAAGAAAACGAATAGATAATTTGTTTTATTTTTTATTAAAACGGAAAACAATAAAAGTTGTATATAATGATAAAAAACAATAATACATTATTTTACGAATATCTAGTTCAGGCATTGAATCCTTTTGGAATGGCACATAAAAAACAAATAAAGACAAATCACATAGCAATTACTACAATAATCATTAAATACATAAGTGTAGCAAATATTATAAATAACATCTAGTTAAAATAATTACAATATTAGACATATTTTATATTTGGAATGTTCAAATTATATACATAATAAGAATTTTAAAACATGGCCTAAAAAAAAGAATTATGTTGTATATGTATATATATTATACATATAAAATAGCCCAGAACTCTAAAGGTACAAATCACTAGCAATAAATTTAATATACCTGCATTATGAAGATTATTACGTTCTTAATACAACTTTTTGTAATGTTGCCAGATGACCATTACGCACTTGTTATTAATAATTACGGAGAAATAAACTTCCATGGCATTGATCTCAGAACATAAAACTATTAAAATGCATTTAGGAAAAAGTATTTATAGGAAGTAGTGTCATCAGGCTTGTCTTCATTTAGTGGCTACAAAAACCGGGTACCGGCAGTTGGGGACGCCTCGCCTATTATGGTCAGGTTTTTGGGCCTATCGGTGAGGTGACCAAAAGGTTTCTTAAAATCTTTTTACGGTAGTCGCCAGAACACTGCTTACACCCGAGCACTTGCTGGACTTAAGACGGTGATGAGTGTCTTGTACCTATAGATAACTGACATAGATCAAATCATTGTAATGTATCAACACAAATAATGTGATAAATTTATTGGATAGATGCAGTTGCTTCTTTTACCCAATCTCTACTAGTACCCAATATTCCCATGGTACTTTTGTTCTACAAAATTATGATTATTTATAGCTACTACATTTCTAACATTTCATAAGTCGTCCGTTTGTATAATGGATGTGATGGTGAAACCTTGTAAAACCATTTAAAATGTATAAGTAACTAGTTTAAGACTAGATTAAAATATGCTAAGCAAAATACACTTAACAAATAAAATATCTATCAAAAATATTAACAGAAAATAAAAATATAATTTATTAATTGTCATAAAACTATAAATTGTTTTTATTATGCATGCAAGTGAGAGAGTAGGTGAGCAAGCTGGATTATTTTTATTACCTCATTCTAATATCAACATAAAATGAGTAAATGAAATTAAAATGTATACCAATAAATTTAGAATACATATTTTAGGACAGGTCTTCCTTTGCAAATAATTGCTGAGCATTGCATTTGTTCTATTAACATCTTATCCAATATTTATTCTACTGTGAACCTTGGTTCCTTCTAAAAAGATGACTGAATTTTCATGTTGATAAACCAATTTATTGTAAAAAGACACTAACTATTTAATTTAATATCAACTTATTTGACTAAAAGACTATTGTTAAGTTTAGTTCTGTTAAATGGTAATATTATTTTGGCAAATAGGCAATTTGAGCTGAACTGTATATAATTAAGCATCTATACAATATTTTTCTAGAAAAAACATTACCAAAAATAAAAGGTAATATATGATGAATGATTGTGAAGAAACCTATGTAAAACTATAGCTAACTATTATGGTTTACAATACGGTTATAGGTGTATGGGAGTCCACTCTAAGAAGTAGTTTTGGTCACTGGCGTTGGTTCATTTGGCTACCTCTGGTGGACAGTCAGGCTGCGCGGAGGGGTGTGCAGCGCGAAATGCCGGATGATTCTCTAACTCACGATCAATGCGAAGTATTATTGGGAATGGGCGAAGATCTACATGGAATCTGGAATTGATAATCATAAAAAAAATACATATAATTTAATTACATTCAACCGATTAATGTAATATTTCTTAAGTTGTAATGGTAATGAATTGGTGACCAGGACGTCATTTGCCCAAAGAAAGCATTATTGAAAATTTACTCAGTACATATTAAATGACAACAAATTAAAAAAAATATCTTGAAAATAAAATGCTTAGAGGTCATCTAGAAAAATATAATGTTATTATTACTTCAAGATTGATTCAAATCTATGAAAATAAATAATAATGATTCATAATATATTATATGGAAATATGACCAACCTTCTTGCATTGAACACTTGAGGCACAAGGCAGCAGTCAGCTAGAGTTATTTCATCACCAACACAATATTTTCCTGCACAGGATGATAAAAGCTTCTCCACTGCTCTAAAACCACGCATAATCCAATGTTGGGCCCATTCCTTTTTCTTATCTTCACCCACATATATTAGAACAATTAAATTTTGGAGAGGCTGGATGCCAGATGATATGACCTGGAAATTAAAAAAATGAAAATTGAACACATACATTTTAAATTAGCGATTTAGAAAAATAATTATGGATTGTCTTGTATTGTGAGAATGACTACCAGAATAACGAACTTGTTTTACACAACACCTTGCAAGTATACTTTCATTCATCTTCTTTTAGCTTACAATATTTTAAAAATATTTTTTTCTATATATTCTAAATCTACTTTGTCAGTACCCAAGTTTTCTGATCTTCTCATAGAATATAGCTGATTGTTGAATTATATTTACTTACACAATTAGAAGGTCATTTTATAACATAAATAAACAAATATAAATAAACAAATATTGGTATTAAAATCCTTCAATTACCTCACAAATCTCTCGAACCTTTGCACGCTTATAACAATCTTGAGGCATTAGAGCTCTTTGAGGTCTTGTTTCTTCTAAATAATGCATTATACTAAGTGATTCTACAAATGTGTGTCCATCTAAAATACGAAAATATTACAATTTAAGATACAAATACAAATTACAAGAATTCATATTTATAACTAGAAAGGGAAAATAAGAATTTATATTTCAAACGAGATAACAAATCATAAAACTTTAAATTGTACGGTAATTTAGGTTTACCAACAATGAATGTTAAATTACAGTAATAAATATTATTGATGGTAATAATTTCAAATGTTTATCACTTAATATAGTTAAGATAATATATTACCTATAACTAGTGACGGTACTTGTTCCATAGGGTTCACCTCCCGGTATTCATTACAGTGTTGTTCTCCACCCCCCTTGATCAAACTAACAGCTTTTATATCATATGGTATTTCTTTTAGGTTCAAGGCAATCCTAACCCGCCACGAACAGGAGCTTCGCCAATACGAATATAATACTGGCTGAAACAAGAATATTAATCATAATTTTCTGGAATGTTTTATTATAGGATTTTTGGATTTTTGTTAAGTTATGAATTAGTCATATTAATCATTGGAATGTATGTACAATTTTTAGACTTTTTTTTGTATAAATAGCAGATCTTTTCTCTCAATCTATAACAAAAATTGTAAGCAATGAAGCTGTTATTTATTAAAAAAACTAACCTTTTCTTCAATAATATCACCCATTTTAACGAAGTATCGAAGACAAATAATCGTCAGAATCGTTAGACTAAGAATACGAAAACCGGTCAATAGGGGCCAAGAAAATTAATACTTTAACAATATCACGAACAACGAGTATGCAAATAAACTAGATTTAACCTATTAATATGTATCTTGTTTACTATTATACATACCTTAGCCATGGTGGAAATATTCCCGTTGTATTTAGAGTAGTAACTAATTTTGGCGGCGTTTATTATACCGGATAGAAATAAATAATATATATTGTTTTTGCAAATCTGGTGTTTGTTTTTATATAATTTACGAAATATGTAAGATTATTTTACTTAACAACAATATTACAGTACAAGTTAATTAATAATTTGTATGATATATTTTTTTAATTAATGTCTTTTGAATCTAATTAATAACTACTTGAAAATGCACTCTTTCTTTTACCCAATCTGTTACATTTCCATTTGTCATTTGATGACAAGAGATCCTTCATCAAATCTCCTTTGTAAATTGCAAGCGAATATAATATTTTATAGTAATTATATTTTTAATAGAAGTATACAATTTTTACTGCAATATTTATTAACTGTTTATAAATAATAACAACAAAAATAAAAAAATTTTAGGTTTCGGAACGAATATAGCCGAAAAACAACTAATTTTTGGATGCATTTACAATAACAAAAATGTTAATTATTATTATTGTGTGGTTATATCTTGATTAGTTTTACTTAATTAATTTAATTGTATATACCATTTCCCTCTTTATAGAATACTATAATATAATTATGTACATCAATTTTGATTTTAAAAAGTAATTCAATATTTCAAATAAAATCGTGGGAATTTTAAAAATGCTATAAATAAATCGTTCGTGTGATAATAAATTATTACATCTGCCAAAAATGCCAAGTGTAAAATATGAATTTCCAAATGTCAAAATAACTTCATAAATGACAAATGTCACTTATTTCTTTATATAGTCTCATTCTCATTGTCAAATGTCAAGATAGAACATTATTGCTATTTTATTTCCAAAAAGCCATTAAACTAAGAATTGAATTGAATTATTTCCAAGCTCTGGCGTTTCTTACGTTTGTTTTTGTAAACACAATTAATACAAACGTGTAAACTAACAAAATATGGGTAAGGATAAGAAAAAAGGTATTAAAGGCAACGTTTTTAAAGTAGCTGGTGCTAAAAGTTTGAAAAAAACAAAAGCTAAGGCAGTTAACCTAGGCTTAAAAAACGTGAGTTATTTTTTTATAATTTATTCGATTTATTGAATATTATAGTTTTTGAAGTTTACTAGTTTTACATAAAACACGTTAAATTACTAATTGTTTCTTTGTACAGTAGTAGTATTCATAAAAAGTTCATATTTTGTTTCGGTAAACACAAGGGATGAATAAATATATGATATAATCAATGTAATGGTATTAATGACCAAAATTTATTTCCAATTGCCTTGTCTTGAGCACATTAAGCACCCAGGTGCAAGCGGTGTTCTGGTGATCACCCCTGGCTCCATAAAAATATATTTAATAGATGTGCTGGGGTGCCTCTCTGATAATTCAAGACTTGAGCCTCGTCAACGAGGCCCCCAAAGCATGACCCCCCTTTTTTGCACCTTCTGCACTGCAGCACTGCAGAGGCTACACCTCTGATTATTAACAACAATCTTATGTTTGTGTGGCTTGGTCTTAACAGGCACTGTAATATTAATAACACTTACTTTTGGCAATCAGAATAGAAGCAATGAATAAATGTTGGTTGCTGTATACAACATATGTCTTTTTATGTATATATTATAGTAGGTATTAATAATGTTAAGCTTATGTTGTGTTACCATGAATAAATTTATTATTTTTAAATGATTTGTAAAATGTAGTTCACATTTTACTCAAGCTCAGACCTAGGCTCCAGACCTCTGAGTTAATTATTTTTTGTTTCAGTTAAAACAAAAAGTTGTAGATATTGATAAGGAGTTCTTAGATATCAAAAACAACCCAAAACCTAAACCAGAAACAGTCAAACCTGTCAGTAAGCCTGCTCAAAAGAAAAAGGACAAAAATGTTACTAAAGAGGAAGTAGCAACAGCAGCTGATCAAATTGTGAAAATGGATATATAGCTAAAGAAATAAATACTTTGTTGTTATTTAATATTAAGCTTAAAATAATTTGCATATACACATTGTAATTTTTTAGATAAATAAATTTTACTATATTACCTACCATTGCCATTACTCTTTTTACTTACTATCTACCATTTTCAGTCTGTAGTGTGATTTGAAAATAACTTATTTTAAGTAAGTTTGGTAATTTGGAAGTTATCGAACTAAAACATTTTTTTTATTTTGTCTGTTATATTTTCATGGGCTAACAAACAAATTTGAAGTACAATGATAGTACTTTTATAATGACTTAAAGAAATAAACATGAGAATGAAGGGTTGTATTGTATGTAAGTTGTTTTGCACATACATAAATAGGAAGACAGACTAATATGCAAGACTAATACAGCAAATATGCCAGTTGATGGTAAGTATTCTGTCAGTTGCATTATGAGTATGAACATTAAAAAAATGTTATTGTAACTAATAACATTTTGTACTTGAGTATTCAAAGAATGTCATTGTGCTACGTGAACCTTCCCAATATTGTAATTATATATGTCACAGGAAAATAACAAAATCCGCAAGTTTATAAATAATAATATACTTTGGAAATAGTAATATAAATTGTATTATTTTACGCTCACATTTACGTAAATTTATCAATTTGCGACGTCTCGTGGTAAATTTATAAACTAACGATTATCCATTCGTAAGATACTAAACGGTTCTATCAATCAGTAGTATAGTAGCAGAGAGTGAAATGTTTTTTTAAAGTTGCTAGTAGGTACAATATTTCATTCGGTCCTTAGACTTTGACTTAATATAATTAGACCTTAGACTATAACGGTCATGGCTTATTGTCTGAAGAGAGGATGGGGAAAACAGTTAAATGAACTGAATATAGATAATGCAGATTTATTAGATTATTTTCAAATTAAAACCATTTTTATTCGAATAATTAACTATAAGGCGTTTTTTCAAATAAATGAAATAAAAGTATGTTTGTTAATATGTCTTTTATTGTTAAATTTAACAAAATATAAGATTATAAAACACTTAGCTTAAAACAGTAAAAACGTAACATTGTTAACAATGGTAGTAATATTCACAATAAAACAAATCAATCAATTCTCTCGTTATCACGTAATTGTATTACGCAAATGAAAGTTATAGATAATAAATAGTTACTTATTGTGTCACCACCATTTTACTATTACATTATTCATTTACCTACACTTTCTTGAATCTAAGCGAATAATGAATAGTATAAAACAAGATAATAATTATCGGAAATGCAAAACTAGATAAATCTAGTCTACAATGTTGAACCTAAAATTTTTGCCATTCAAGTATTATTATTTATTTGAAGAAAGATAGTAAGTAAATAGTATTTCGTTACAATAAAATGTTAGATAGAATTAAGATAATTCGTAGCTTTGACAATTATTCTTCGTCAGTTACATCAGGTTCTGCTTTCTCGTCTTCGCTGACTTCTACAACTTCTTGGGATTCAGCAGGAGTTTCATTAATAACTTCTGGACTTTCAGGTTCTTCTACGATTGGTTCATCTGCTACTTCACTATAAAAAATATTGTAATTCATCATTTCTCAGTTCGTACAATGTCACCATATGGTGTTTAGATAATATTGACAGATTATTTACCCTGTCTATTCAAAATCAAAATATACATTATTCAAGTAGGATTTTACAAGCACTTTCGAATCGTCATTTAATAAACTATATTAAGGGAAGCTACCGCTAGTTTGGAATGCAGATTTTACCGAGAAGAACCGGCTAAAAACTCAGTAATTACTCTTTTTCAATATTTAAAAATACAAAATCATGTTAGTTAAATACAATTATATATGTATATAATACATTCTGCCTGGAACTCAACAAGTATTAGCTCCACGCTTTTTTATCATATAGGTAATCTTGTATTGAATAATATCCTTCTTTACAAATGATTTGAATTTATAAATCAGCAAAGTTAAAAATATCTGCAGAATTTTATTATAGAAACGGATACTTTGTCCCAAGAAGGATTTATTGATTTTGCGGAGTCGGAAACTTGGCGTTATAAGCTTATAGTGCACATACAATGATTATTATCACTGATTCTATCAAAGTGTTCAATGTTACTGTGAATATACATAATACTGTTGTAAATATATTGTGGTGCAACAGTCAAAGGTGGGCATTAACTCTTTAATCCGTTAATCGTTAATTAACGAAGTTAATCTGCTGAATAGGTTAACTTTTAAGTTGACTTAAAAAAATGTTAACGCTCTTGTTAACTTCTGATAAATTGAACTTCCGTTAACTTTAGTCCGTTACATTAGTCGTTTGTTGACAGGCTGTCGTTATTTTGTTTGTTTGAATTACGCGCCATGCCACACTTGTATGTTCGGTGATTGTTGGTAACAGCGGACGCAGCAATAATGAAGAAGACTGAATACAGCACTGTTACTCAGTCTGAAGAAAATAGGTCTAGAAGCCAGAAATCTCTAAAAAATAAAGCTAAAAATAAAGTCAAAAGAATATTTTATGGATGAACCACGTTTTTAAGTGAACCAGTGTTAATCAATCTTTTATTAAATATAATACTGCTATCTCATCTTGCAGTCTTTTTTCTACTATCATCGCTGTCGGATGTCAATTTTAATATGCTATTTTTTATGAAGGGGAACATGCATCTAAATTACCTAATGCAAAATAACAATTAATAATACCCTTATTCCTACCTACTTTATTATCGACATAAATAAATGTGTGGTTAACTTTAACTTGCGTTAAATTTTGCGAAGATTTAACGCTCTATCTACTATTAACTAGAAGTTAACTTTTGGATTAACTGTGCCCACGTATGGCAACAGTGGGTATTCCTACTTTGTTAAAAACATCCCGAAGTGAATCTCTAGCTCCAAGATTATAAATAGACCGGACTGCTCTCTTATATAAAAAAAGCACATTACATTTGCTGGACGAACGGACATATACATATATTAGATAGGTATGTACTTAATAGTAAAAAGATAAAAACTTTTTGGCTTGATACCGAAAGTTGCATTAACCTAATGTTTTAATTGTCCGTAAGAAACTTTCTATTACATGAATATGTAGGAATTGCATTCTACATTATTGTTCATACATGCGTCGACGTCCAGAGACGCGCTCCGACTAAATTAAAAACCAAATTCGGGAGCTATTTATACTACGCGAAAATCGGCAAGCGCATACGGCGCTTACTCAGCGCGCTCTATCGGATTTTCGTGTCAACACACGAAATGAACATACGAAATTGCGGCGTCGTCATTGGTCGAAAAATCGAACATTTAATTCGTAGTTTAATTTCCAAAATATTTTCAATTGTAATGTATAACTTTTAATTGGCTGAATCATAATTTTTATCATTGTAAATTGTGTAACTTTCTATTGGTAGAAAAGTAAGCGTTTTCTTTGGACGAAAGAATTTGTAAATATGCACTGTAATTATTTCATTGGATAATATTATTCCTAGTTTTTGTATATATATCGACACATTTTTAAAATAAAATCATTCCGATCCGACCAGCAAGAAAGTGTTCTTTTACTCAAGAAATATCTACAACAAGTAAGCTAGGGACCAGTACCCCTACAGTGGTGACCTGCCGACTCATAATGGAAGAAAATACTGCTCAAGACTGCAGAATCCCTGCTGAAGTGGACCTCGCTGCAATCTCAGTCCAGTCAAGGATCCTACCCTTCTGGCGAGACCTACCACGAGCTTGGTTTATACAGTTTGAAGCAGTCGTCGACCCCTTGAAGACATCTGATGACCAGAGGTTCAGATACGTCCTGCAACAGCTGCAAACAACAGACCTACAGCACGTCACTGACATACTGTATGAAACACCCGCTACAGAAAAATATAATACATTAAAGAACCGCCTACTCGCGGTATATGAAAAATCTGATGTTAAAAACTTCCAGAAGCTCATCAGCGGTCTACAGTTAGGTGATCAAAAACCTTCGCAGCTACTGCGCAAAATGAGAGAGCTCAGCTCCGGAATGATCACCAACGACGGTCTCCGGATCGAGTGGCTCAATCATTTACCCACTCAGGTACGCGTCGTACTGTCCGTCAACACGGAATCGTCACTAGACACACTCGCGGCCATGGCTGACAAGATGGTCGAATACTCCGAGCCTACGACTATAGCTGCAATCTCAACATCAGCACCGACAAACGATGCCGTGTCTACTCAGTTTGCAATATTAACAAAACAATTAGAAAAACTATCACTTGAAATAAACGAGATACGCGGTCGCTCAAAATATAGACATCAATCAAGACAACATTACCGCTCACAATCACGATCTCGTCCTAGCTCGTCATATCGCAGTAAATCAGCTGTGAAGCCCGGCGACGCAACATGGGAATGCAAATATCACTACCGATTCGGCGACAAAGCAAAACGTTGCGAATCACCTTGTTTCAGGCGAATGAAAAAAGATACTACAAATCATTTAAACTAGCTCCGACATCGAAGACGGCGGATCTCGATGTCCCATTCACAAGCAACCGCCTATGTGTCTACGATCGCAACTCAAATGAACGTTTCCTTGTGGATACTGGCGCAGACATATCTGTTTTAAAAGCAACAGATCGGAACAAATCACAAATTCAAAGCGCCTGCAAATTATTTGCCGCAAACAATACACCAATCAACACATATGGTGTAAAGACTGTCAAACTCGACTTAGGCTTGCGACGTAATTTTCTATGGACCTTCATCATTGCCGACGTTAAAACATCGATCCTGGGAGCAGACTTTCTACGTAATTTCAAGTTGCTAATAGACTTGCACAAAAAGAAACTCATAGATAAAGTCACTGATCTCTCAGTAGATGCTATTGAAATATCAACAGGCGCTGAAATTGAAACAAGAACATTACACGTTATCGGGACTAACCAAGCCTACTATCATATATTGAACAAATATCCAGACGTAATTCGACCGATGTCTCTCAATCAACCTTCGAAACACAACGTCGTCCACCATATAGAAACAACTGGCCCACCTCTCTTCGCCCGACCACGTCCGCTTCCGCCGGATAAATACAAAGCTGCGAAGACTGAATTCGAGAATATGTTGGAAATGGGCATTTGTAAACCATCTAACAGTCCGTGGGCTAGCCCGTTACATGTTGTAATGAAAAAGGACGGCGGTTTAAGAGTCTGCGGTGACTATAGGAGATTAAACGCGGTCACTCAACCCGACCGCTATCCAATACCACGCATACAAGATTTTACCTATCAACTGCATAACAAAAAAGTATTTTCAAAGCTTGATTTAAAAATGGCGTACTACTGGATACCAATCGCTGAAGAAGATGCACAGAAAACCGCAATTATAACCCCGTTCGGCCTCTTCGAATTCAACTGCATGACTTTCGGACTACGCAATGCGAGTCAAACATTTCAACGATTCATGCACGAAGTTCTCAGAGGCGTGGAAAATTGCTTCTGTTTCGTCGATGACATTCTACTATATTCAGAAAATGAAGAAAAACATATTCAATTATTACATGAAGTATTAAAACGATTACAAAAATTCGGAGTTACATTGAAAATCGAAAAATGTGAATTTGGAAAAAACAAAATTAATTTTCTCGGTTACGAAGTCTCGGCAGAAGGAATAAAACCTACTCAAGATCGCATCGAAGCTATTTCAAAATATCCGAAACCTAAAACCATAGTCGAATTACGCCGATTTCTCGGCATGCTTAACTTCTACCGAGACTGTCTACCACATCAAGCTGAACTTCAACACCATCTCAATAAGTACTTACACAACCGCAAAAAGAACGATAAAACACCGATCGACTGGACGCCGGAAGCCGATGCAGCATTTGAAAATTGCCGCCAAAGCATTTTAGAAGCTACAACCCTGACTCATCCAGTCCCCGGTAGTGTTCTCAGTATCATGACGGACGCTTCTGATCATAGTCTCGGCGCCGTAATACAACAAAAAGTTAATAATAAATGGAAACCACTCGCCTACTTCTCAAAAGCAATGAGCGCTACACAACGCCGCTACAGTGTATATGATCGCGAATTATTAGCAATATATACAGCTGTAAAACACTTCCGACGACTCATCGAGGGATGCGAAGTAAACGTGTACACAGATCACAAGCCGCTCGCCTACGCATTACATTGCCAAGCTAAGAGTACCGACACACCACGTAGAGAACGACAACTACATTTCATCAGTCAATTTTGTTCAAGTATTAACTACATACAAGGCGAAGAAAACAAAGTCGCCGACGCTCTTTCTCGCATAGAAGACATCCAGTGTCCAACCATAATTGATTTTACTCAATTAGCAATCGACCAGAGTAATGACGAAGAATTAAAGTCAATTCGAAATCAACCGAACTTACGGTTTACAACTATCGCGATGCCCGGAATAAGCCAACCAATCACGTGCGAGCTGTCTACCGACACACCGCGGCCGTACCTGCCGAACACATATCGCTATGCTGCATTCAAAGCGCAACACGAACTATGTCATCCGAGCGTACGGACCACAAGAAAACAACTAACCACGAAATACTTCTGGCCCAACATGAATAAAGACGTCGGAATATGGACTAAAGCATGCATTAATTGTCAACGAGCAAAAATACATCGACACGTCGTAACACCCTTAGGCCAATTTCCACCGTCGCAGCGCTTCGAACATGTACACATCGATATAATCGGACCGCTACCACCGTCAAACGACTATCGATACTGCGTCACTGTGATAGATCGCTGTACGAAGTGGCCCGAAGCAGTGCCGGTGCAAGAAATTACCGCCGAGAACGTAGCTAAAGTTTTTTATGAAAACTGGATCGCACGATTCGGTTGCCCGCTACGCATATCTACGGACCAAGGCCGCCAGTTCGAATCCGAGCTATTCAAATCCTTAATGAAAAAATTCGGAATAACAAGAATTCGAACCACTGCATATCATCCACAATCTAATGGCCAAGTCGAACGATGGCATCGAACATTAAAAGCGGCACTGATAGCACGAGAAGCCTTAATACAATGGACGGATAAATTACCCACCGTGCTATTGGGCTTACGCACGGCGTTAAGAAAAGATAATTTTAGTCCTGCAATAATGACTTACGGAACAACATTACGAATACCTGCCGATTTCTTCGTGCCTACACAATCAAATATAAATGACACAGAGTACGTACGCCGCCTAACGGAAACCATGGCAACGCTACAACCAGCGCCACGCAAACACACTTCTCAACATAAACCATTCGTGTACAAAGACCTAACAACGTGTACGCATGTGTTTGTGCGCAATGATATGGTTCGAGCTCCGCTTACGCCGCCGTACGATGGTCCTTATAAAGTTTTAAAACGCTACGATAAATATTACAAAATTCAATTGCCCTTACGTACATCAGTCGTTAGTTTAGATAGACTCAAACCAGCCTACTACAATACGAATCCATCACCAGAAGAACTACCTCGTCAACCCAATACGACATCTGAATATACAACAAGATCTGGAAGAAAAATCAAACCTAAGGTACGATTTTCTTGAAGGGGAGTGATGTAGGAATTGCATTCTACATTATTGTTCATACATGCGTCGACGTCCAGAGACGCGCTCCGACTAAATTAAAAACCAAATTCGGGAGCTATTTATACTACGCGAAAATCGGCAAGCGCATACGGCGCTTACTCAGCGCGCTCTATCGGATTTTCGTGTCAACACACGAAATGAACATACGAAATTGCGGCGTCGTCATTGGTCGAAAAATCGAACATTTAATTCGTAGTTTAATTTCCAAAATATTTTCAATTGTAATGTATAACTTTTAATTGGCTGAATCATAATTTTTATCATTGTAAATTGTGTAACTTTCTATTGGTAGAAAAGTAAGCGTTTTCTTTGGACGAAAGAATTTGTAAATATGCACTGTAATTATTTCATTGGATAATATTATTCCTAGTTTTTGTATATATATCGACACATTTTTAAAATAAAATCATTCCGATCCGACCAGCAAGAAAGTGTTCTTTTACTCAAGAAATATCTACAACAAGTAAGCTAGGGACCAGTACCCCTACAAATATATAGAAATTAGTATAAATTTACCTAGTTTCAGCAGCGGCTATGTTCTCACTTGCAGAACCACTATGTGAAAGTTCTTCTAAGCGTGCAGCTGCTAATTCAGATTCTTGTCTCGCAATTTCTGCTAATTCAGCTGCCTAAAGAACATCAAAAACATTAAATACTTATTGATAACACAATTTATCTGATTAAAATATCAATTTATAATCTATACCTGTCTTGCAAGTTCTGCTTCACGTTCTTCTTGTGCTTGACGCTCAAATTCTTCTAATTTTGCTAATTCCTCTTGTCTACGTTGTTCAGCCAACCTTTCTTCTTCCAGTCGACCTTCTTCAGCTAATCTAGCTTCTTCCGCTAGCCTTGCTTCTTCGGCTAATCTCGCTTCTTCGGCTAAACGAGCTGCTTCAGCTAATCTAGACTCTTCTGCTAAGCGGGCCTCTTCTGCTAAGCGAGCCTCTTCAGCTAATCTAGCTTCTTCAGCTTTTCGTGCTTCTTCGGCTAATTTTGCTTCTTCAGCTTTACGTGCTTCTTCAGCTAATCTAGCTTCTTCTGCCTTACGGGCTTCTTCAGCCTGTCTAGCTGCTTCTTCAGCAGCCTTCCTAGCATCTTCTTCGGCTTTTCGTGCTTCTTCCTCTGCTTTACGTTTGGCTTCTTCTGCTTTACGTGCTTCTTCCTCTACTCGTTTCTTTTCAGCTGCTTCACGTTCAGCCTAAAATAACAATGAAATAATAATAAAAAGTTTTATTAGTAACGCTAATTATTTTTATATCAAAATTAACAGTTTGGTTATGTTTACCTGTGCTTTGCGCTCAGCTTCTCGCTTGGCTTCTTCCTTCAAAGCTCTGAAATTATAAATATTGTTTTCTTCGTAAAAAGTATGATCACAGTTTTATTTATTATGTTAATAAATTTCAGTTGAAAATTATAGAAATTATTTTTTTATTGTTTGCCCTTTAAATTTATTTTTCTATAAAATGTAGGTAGGTATTGTAGGGTTTATCAAATTTACATCCTGCAGTTCTAAGGTAATTAGAACTTACTTTTCTTCTGCAGCGCGAGCTTCCTCTTGCCTTTTTCGTTTGATTTCAGCTAAATCAGCCGCTGGTGTGAGGACTGGCTCAGCTGTTGTTGCCCGAAATCTTGCCTCACGATCGGCCTTTGCTGCTTTCAATTCCAGATCAGGGTCTTCCATCTTCTGTGGCGCTTGGAACTTGCGGCTTGGCCTCCACGGGAGGAGTTTCACTGCATTGCAGTAAGTGGTCACGTGGTACCCATGATCATTGGTGAAATGAGTTGCTTTAGCAGCTGACTGCAGAAGCATGTCATTTTGCATCAATAATCACAAATGGAAAGTAAGCGCAGCAGCACAGCTCGTAACGCTCTCAACGTGAGTGCCATTAGCCATGATCCCGGCTTTGAAGCTTAATGGATAATGGGACTGAGATGTTTTAATCTTTGATTTGCCTCATGCTGTGATCCGTGTGAAAGCGTGTTCGGGCCGTGTGCATAGTACTTATTCTTTAAAAGATGTTTTGCATGAAATGTGGATTTGACAATTTTGATTATAATTTATAACTCACCAGCTATGATACTGAGGAAAAATATTTACAATAAACTTTAATGATTATAGAAATAATTAACTTATATTTAAATATATGTCTTCTCAACATTATGTTAATACAAATGCATGTTTGTTTTTTTTTTAAATTCGTTAATATAGAAAGCGAAGCGTTATGCATAAGCCCGGGTACTTTAAGCATGAAGGTTCAAATCATGCAAACTAATTAAAACAACTAAGACTGGTAAAATATTTATTGTTAAACAAAATCAGTTCTGTTAAGTGAAAAAGAAACGTCTCGATCACCGAGTCGCGGCGGACCGCACTACCACGACTACGACTAGAAGTGTACAATTAAATCAAACTTTTGTAAATGTATAACAAAAATAGATTTGAAACTTGTGAAAGAAGTTATATTAAAAATATATACGATCGATTAGTCGGGTCGTGTTATACCGAGATCAAAGACGCGAAGGGCGTACGCGGCGCGGGCGCAGGCTGAAGCCGTGCGTCCGCGCCGCGCCGCGTCGTTGGCGAGGCAGTGGGCGGAGCTACGCGCACTGCGCCGCTATCGCCTTTTCCGGCGCATCATCCGCTGCAAGAGACACCACACCCAGTGTTAGACACTGATTTTTTATACTCGTTTTTTTAATTGTTGTTTTATACGACTACACTTCGAAGCTGGTAAGCGTAATTAAGAAACGTAGACGCTAATGAGGCCTCGTAACCTTGTCTGGTATGTACACTCATAGACATATTAATAAGAACGTAAAAAAATTGAAGAATACAATATAGTTGAGTCGGTCTATAACCATTGCTGGAATTTCAGAAAAAACTAGTTTAACTGTCTTTTAATTCTTAGTCGCAATTGGTTTTCCGCTGAGCTGAATGATATCTGGCTGGCTTTTTAATGTAAAATATATATTTAAGTTCAAATTATGAAAGGCTGAAAGTATAATGATGGTCCAGAAAAAGTTACAAAATTAAAAGAGGGTTAAAGAACGACATATGACAATATGCTCCAAACCTTCTCCTCAAAGGGAGAGGAGGCCTTAGCCCAGCAGTGGAGGACTAGTACTTAAATAGGGAGACACTGTAAAGTAGCATGCATGGAGCTATAAAATTAGACCCTGACAGTACATCACGAGGAATTAAGAATAGATCTTAGAATAATGTCTCCTTTCAAACATTTTTTTCTGTGATTTATCTTATGATGGAAACAATGATTTTCTATAAAAATGTGGTGTTTTTTCAAAAGTTCATCAACACTTAGTTTTTATTAAAATGATATATAATATGTCCACGAGTGTATTTGTAAAACTGTCATTCCGTAGGTCGTAATAATTGTTTTTATTCCACTAAAAGGCTTAAACCGCTATCAATAAACAATGATATTTCTTATTTTGTTTAAATTGTGTAGTGTGTTTATTGTGACGCGACGTGTGACGCCGATTATTTCTTATTGTAGATGGAACTAAGCTTCTTGCATAGGTACTAAGAATATAAAAACTTATATACTCTTATATACAAGTACTTATGTGGTACTGTATGTATATTAAAATACTAAATCTTAAAAGATTATTAAAGGCATTAATACTTGATTACGTATTTTGTTTAATACTTTCTTTTATGATCATTATATATTAGGTACCTATGGTAGAGTGATTCTGTTTATAAAGTTAGATGACTTTATTCTACATTGTGAATAAAACAACCGACAATGTGTATGTACAACGAGTTACGAGGTTGCTCACTGCGCTCCATTTTACATTTAACTATCTTTTTATCATTATGCGGAAAGTAAGCGAGCGCTAGCGAGGCGTCTGTTACGTAGTACCTGTGGCCGCTTCTACGGCCAAACCCGCGGCCGCCAATCTGTTCTTCGCGTAAAACGAGAGAAGGTTGACGTCATCCCTGATGCTAAGTTCCTTGTAGAGAGGCCTGCGGTTGGAGAAGGCCTTTTTACCGGAATAGTGTACGCACGCGAGGTGGCCGCGTCCTGGCGAGCAACACCTCGGTTTAACACAGGGGCACACTGGGTAAAAATGTTAGATAGACCAAAGGGAGGAAGAAAGGTAGACAATAAGTTAATTCTGACAGGTTTTCAACGGCACAGATTGAAAAATATTTAAATAAATAAATAAAAACAAGATATATATTATTTAAAACTGCAACACCTTTTTATCCCATCTGACTGTGCTTTAGTAAGATATTCATGTTAATTTAAAATTTCGTAATCCTCTGAAACTTTTGAATACCTGTAAACTTCTTAGCGGGCTCTGCGTAGAATGAAATGTGGTGAATGTTGTCTGAAACGCTGCGCAAAGGCAACAGTAACTTAGCAACATACGCGTCATTGCTGAAGCGATACGGCACCGGCTCGCCGTAAGAGTATCTGTAGACATGGGTTAAGTTATTCCATTTCCAAAATAAAATCTGATATAATACATAAAGATAGCCGAAGACGTAATTACAGTTGGATAAAAAACGATAAGAACCGAAAGCAATAAACACTGACATTTAAAACTGCTATAATTAAACTATCGAGCAGTACAACTTGCACGTCACAAGCTCAGATAATCTTGGCCGGGAAACGTACACCCACACTGGAAATATTTGCCAGTTTCCAAAGTAAGATCTAAACAAAATCCTTGTATAAGTGTATGGATTATTTTGTGCAAAGGTGTATTGTTTACAATGATGTGGTGCATTGCCAAAATCATGTTCGACGCATTTGTAAAGACAATGTCAGTGTCAAAGCGTCTGATAGACTCATCAATGGGTAGACTATTTTTAAAAGGTTACATCGGTTGCTGCCAAAAAAACTTGACACGTAACTACGTCAGGTGTTTCGATTTCTACCATGTCCGAGTGTGCTCGATTTGGCATACTATAATTAATATCATTTCTTAAATTAGCTACTAGTATCAAAATATCCATTCTACTGAGTTTGTGTAATTGAAATGAATAGGAAAATTCTTTATTCCATTAAAAACTTAACACAATTTTAGCATCCTAGGATATTATCCTAGGAAGGAATATCCTAAAAGTGAAGGGGGTGATCGACGTGGGCAGTAAAATATTTTTGGCGATTTACACATTAATTTCAATTTTAGTATTAGCTGATTAGATGGATAACAAGTTCTTTAGTATGACCATAATCTTTACATAGAAATATTTTTTTATAATATGAATGGAGATATTTTGATTTATTTACGTGTATAGTAAGTTTAAACAAACTCACGAGTAGATAGTGTCGAGTGGAGCTACGGTTTTCGCGCGCGGGACCACAGAACGAGCGCGCTGCAGCAGAGAGGCCGTGTCGGCGCGTATGCGACGTGTTTCATCTTCGAAAGCCTGTAATGTTAAAAAATCTTATGATTTGGCTACAGTGACCTTTACTAATGGGTACCTACTGGCGAAATGCAGCACAGTACCTCTTTTTTCTCATTCTTAATATCATATATGATAGCAATCCGTCAAGACCCCTGAAAGCAGCAGATTTATGCGATTCCAGACTGCTGCTGGGTATTACTTAAAAGAAGATCCGAACAGAATGACATTTATGGGTCTATCAATGAGATCTAAATTTACGAGATCAAAAATAGACTAGCACCAGATTAACAAGACAGTAACTTAACATAAGATATTTTAATTATGGTCATTATATTTTTTACATTATCTTTACACGATATTATGAATAGTCAGAGCGCAGTTCTAGAAAACTGTACCAAAATATTTGAACGAAATATAAATTCCGAGCAAACTTCAGTTGTCTGACACTACAGTGTAATCGTTATTAATAAATACGTTAAGAAGATAATAATATTTCAGCACAAGAACAACTGTAAACGGGTCAAGAGCGTCTAGATTATTTTAGTATTTCAGCGTTAAGTAATATAATATCGTTGTAAACTTGCTTTGAAACTAGATCTTGGGGGTTTCATGTTTAAATCCATAATCTTTTAGGAACGAACTTATTTTTTTGTAATCTTCAATTAATTACATAATTTCACATAATAACCTAGTATTACTACATTACATACAATCAATTTAATGAAAGTATGTATGTTTATCTTCAATCAAGACCTTTGCCAACATTTTACATTTTGCAGCCATAATTGTTTCCAAAGCCGCTCCAACATTTATTTTTGTATAATACAAATCATTACATCACTGAGATTTAATGTGCTTAATTTAGGTTTATAAATCATTTTCGCTGAGAAACGTTGAGAAAACTTTTATGTTGCGTATTAAATTTTACCACTATAGTAGGTCCATAGTGGTAAAATATTTGCACGAGATTATCGCAGCTGAATTCATTGGAATTGGACGATTGTCAAAATTCAGTGATATTAGGTGTAACGCCTATGCTGCACCGAATGTGACATTTACTTTATAATAACTTAAAACAGCTTACTCTTGTAGATTCTGATCTGTAGTAGTCATCGATAGCAGTGATGGCAGTAACTGGGCGGCGACGATACGCGATGCGATCGAGTTCCTTCAAGATGACAGACGGACGCACACGAACACGTACGACGTGGTGCGGTGCTTCAGGGTACGTCACGAGTCGGGTAACAGTGCGAGATGTCGGACGGTAAATCAGTTCATCCTGTAAATATACACCACTGTAATACTAATACTAAAATAAAAAAATCTATAAAAAATATAAAGCGTAATGGTAAATACTTGTATTACGTTTTATAGCTACGGTAATTAGCTCGATAAATAAGAAATGAGACACTTAAACATTGTTAGAGAATATTAAGATGCGGTAAAAGTATGATTACAATTTAGGACTAAGCGCTGACTATTAAAAAAAAAATCGAATATATTAATAAGATGCAGAAAGCCATGCATAAGTATGACGTATATTTTGTACTTACATGGCTCAGCTGTATTTGTGTATGGGCTGATAATAAAAAAGCGGAAATACGTCATTTCAATAGAAACTGCATACAGTATCAACAATATTAATTATAATTAATTTTCAATTCAAAGAACAACTGTTCTCTTAATATTGTTTCAATTGCAATGGATTATGTAAAGAATTGTTATCGTCATTCAGTCTTAAAGTAATGTTGTGAAAAATTAGATGTGGGCAATGAAATAACATTGAAAAAAGAAAAAGAAAATAGAGAAGAAATTATACTAAGAATGTAATCGTTTTAACAACGTATACAATTTTTTTAATCTGTAATCTTATTAGGTAACTTAAGATTATTTAATGCCTAACTCGCATTCAGTTCTGATAGTGTCTAAGCCGGTCAAAAACTTGTCGTTGGTGCTTATAAAACAAATATTTTTATAGACTACATAATATATTGTAAATCTAGTCACTCACGAAGGCGCACGACTTACGTTAAATAAATTATTTTTTGATAAAATAAACTAAACAAATGTAATATAATGAGTATTTTTTGCTGTCTTTATTTTTAGTTTTAGTCGTCATCTGCATTAAGACATCCTAAAGTAGGAGTGTCACTCACTCTACCACGCACGCCGACAATATTTAACGTGGAGGGGCGCGCCTTCTTGAGTCAATAGACCTATATTCCAATCGAGTAGGAATAAAGATAAACAAACCGTACGTTACGTATTTCATGCGATTTGCTAATAACTCAGCTATATTTTGCACTACTAAAAGTCAATGATTAATATATCTTTATTTATAATAAAACACTATTACACTTAACCACTTATTCCACTTTAATTTTACTTCCAAATAACAGTTGCGTCGACGTTCAAAACGCCAATTTATCGAATATCCATAGTGAATATCATAGATTAATCAAGCTTTCGACCAATGACATCCCGTCAATTTTCTGTCAAATTTTGTTTATTATCTTTTGAATATAGTATATAATACTATTTATTAAATAGCATTGTTTGTAATGGGGGAATAACAACATTCTAGTATGTATGGATTTTGTATTATAGTATAGAATATTGTACCCATTAACCATTATATATTTTGCTTACAACTTGAATTATTCATGTACGTATTTATTATTATTTTGAACGTACTCTAAGTACCGCTATATGAATAAATTATTGATAAATAATGTGGTGCTGTAAAATAGGTGTAATTTATACAGTCTATACTACGCATATGAGTCGTAACTACGCTGCACCTTGGGCGCTAGTTTTTCTAACAAATTGTCAGTTTATAGTCATCGAATTGAAATTGTAATGTAATCGTTGCTGTTCAGCTGTTTTTCTCCAAGTACAATCCAGTGCGGTATCGTCGAAGTTGTATCGAAAAATAATCGCGATCACAATGGTAACCGACATAAATAAGTAGAATTTACCATAAATTACGATTGTGTTTTTTTATTTTGCAGAGGAATTTTCGAAGTTGGATTGAAATAGAATCCGAAACCATTATAAGCTTTTTCTTGGTGATAGGGCTTTGTGCTAGCCCATCTGGGTAGGTACCACCCACTCATCAAATATTTTACCGCCAAACAGCAGTACCCAATATTGTTGTGTTCTGGTTTGAAGAGAGCTAGTGTAACTACAGGCACAAGGGACATAACATCTTAGTTCCCAGGGTTGGTAGCAGATTGGTGATGTAAGGAATGGTTAATATTTCTTACAGCGCTATTGCTTACGGGCGGTGGTGACCACTTACCATCAGGTGGCCCATGTGCACTTCCGCCTCATTATACCTCTACCATAGTACCTCTATCATTAAAAAAAAGCTAATAGAATTGACCCTCTGGTTGCTGCGACAGAGGTACTTATACGTATAACTTTTTTAAATTAATTTGTACCACTGAAACTGTCATTACTGTACTGTTTACCTTCATCCCGAGGTTGATAACTTAATCCCTTCCAATATAAATTATTATAAAACATATCTCTAGCTGCTCCATAAGTTTATAAGAAAACACAATATCAATAGCCCTCTGAGTCATAGCTTATACGATTCGAGTCGGGATAAAATTAGATTAAAACTCAACACGCCAACGAATCGTGCTGTAGAACACCGGAGAAAATATTCCTATGTTTATATTTTTCATAAATATTTGTTTAGCGGTTGTGATTGATTCCATTTTTGAATAAGTGTTTTTACAGCATACGACGATCTGACTCGCTTAACGGATTCATTTGTAATTAAATTTTGTTTCTTAATAAACGTATGAAATGTAACACCGAATAGATGTGAAATACAGAGAAAAATGTAAAATAAATTGTTAATTTACTTGAGTTAGACACTAGTCAAAAAAGTGCAGAAATGTAAAGCTACTATTTTTCGGAATGTAGATTCTACCGAAAAAAACCGACAAGAAACTCTGTAGCTACTCATTTCCAACATTTGAAATTCAAACTTATGTCAATCAAATAAGTAGGCACAATTAAGATAAAATCTAATATCTATCATATTTGAAATGCAACGCTAACATCATTAATCTGTTGGGTTAGGTTAGTCCATTCCTTATTTATGAATGTTTTTTTACTAACGTTTTAGCTAAAGGTAAAGAATATTTTATCAATATAACTAGTAAAATATTTTTTATTATCTGTGTCATGCCAATAAGAACTAGGTCCATCATGTGTCTGTGTATAAGCATTAAAAACTAACTTACTTGCTGTGAACCAATCGTGTATCTGTACACTGGCTACGTCGTTATAATTAACTTTTTTTAAGTAACTGCTAAGCTAAAGCCTTCCCGACCTTTTGGGTAGATTACGAATTTAGTTCACCATGCTGCTCAAATGCTGATTGGTGGATAATCAGTGGATCAAAACTAGTTACTGGGATTTATAAAATTAACTATAATACTTAGTATTTTTTTTCATTAGTAGATACAAAATTAAAACCATTGTTGTCTTTGTTGTTGTTGACGATACGATTGGATCAGTAACTTAAATAGTATTTGTATTGCATATAAGAAAATAATAATAAAACGCATTTAAAGCATTGTAGAATTTACGTTGATTAAATAAACTGTTTTCATACATAGCCCGTCCCGCAGAACGAGTAGGTAGGTATCTGATTACAATAAATATATAAAAATCAAATATTATTTAACTACAAAATTCATTGGCTGAAGTCAACTATACCTAACGCAATAATTTAGTACGACGTAAAAATGTTTATTGTAGTTTTCGTAATGCGTAGACGTTTTCACTTGGCCTTTGGTCAACTGCCAATACCGATTCCCTTGATAAATTTCCAGCAACGCCATTGTTTTTAGTCCGGGATATTAGACATCCGGCTAATTATTTACTTAAGCGCTAATTTGTGGCAAAGCTGTGTTTACTTAATTTATTTTTATAGTTAACTCGGCAAGGTCATTGTCTGAATTAATAGCTATACAAATATTTATTATAGGAATATATGTACCTACCCAATTATTTCTAAATAAAAAAAAATATACAAAATAAAAAAGTGACGAAAATATCAGGTGTATCAATTGCCTTTAAATTAAATTGATTTTACAATAAAAGTAAGAAAATTATTAATTAGGTAGATATTATTGTTTGCCTTCGAGAATTTAACTGTTTCTAACGATACAGATAATAAAAATAGTACATTGAATACATACTATGTCAAAAATAAATTAACGGTAAAAAAAAACAAATATTTCTAACACAAATTAATAAAAAAATACCTATTAACTGTTAAATAATTTGTAATTATATATTATATTGACAAATTATTATTTTTCATACATAAGTTGCTTGAGTGATTCGTTTCTATAGAAATTACACAGCAATTAACGCTCTAGATATATTTGGAAACTCCGTTATTGAATTTGGCGTAGTGCCATAACACCAACGAGCAGTAACACTCACGTTACTGCTATTTCAATAGCCTGTAAAACTTCTTTTGTATTGTTTAAAGATGTAATAAAATACATAATATCGTATACTTATAATGTATATCCTAGGATTTATACTTTTAATTTTGCAAACTATGAAACCAAAGACAACATTTTTTATCTACACAATAAAAAAAAATCTCTAATATTTAAAATATTGTTAGTCATCAATAATACGTGACTTACTTATGAGTTCAACCAAAATTGAATGAATGAAAATGCATTATTTAAAGAAAATATGCATTAACTAACTTTTCAAGGTAGAATAAACGGCTTCGGTTTCTAAATATAACGATACTATGACAATACTTTTATTCCATACTGAATGCTTCCCGCGAGTGCTGTGTGTCAATTTTTTTTCCCGCAGACCTTGAGTTTTTTTTAAGCTCCTATATTTACTTATGTTCTTTCAGGTCTTTAACAGAATATGTTTAATAATATTGAAGACGAACAGACATACTAACTTCCTTATTTATAATATTAGATTATATGTTTTACACAATCCTATTTTGGTTTCTATTTATACGATTTTACTTGTATGTGTTGGTCGATTAAATTCAATCAAGTTGTATCAAAGGTTATTCACCTCTTTTCTCAGTGTCGTGTGCAAATTTTCTTGATTCGTGTTTAGAGAAAATATTAACTAATAATAAAAATATTCTATGTCAGAGCGTTGTCATTACCGTCCGGTGTTTATTGATTTTCTAGAAGGCTCCCGAATGGTTTGAGATGGCTTTTCAGAAACCTAGGTATGTTGAAATACTGGGAGCGAAAATTAAACTTATCAGTAATATTAAATTACACCGTAAACTATTAATACAACAGATGAGTATTCCTCGTACAATCTTCAGCGTAAGGATCAATCAATCTTTGGCTCGCAGACCGGTAGTGATAACTACTGCTCGTGACTGCGCCAATTAATGCATTATAGTGACGATTGATCTTGTCATTTGCCATTCAAACTGCGTTAAATGAGTTTGATAATTAATTAAAAATATTACAAAAGAAAGGCGACAGCTGTCGTGATTAGTTAAAAATAAATTTTTCAACATATAATAAAAAATATTGATATATTTATAATATCATTTTACTTTAATTAATCAGTTACCTGCTTTTGGAATTTAATATCTAACCTTGCTTTGTTTTTTGTAAACGAATTTCAAAACCTTTTAAATTGAAGTCGGCAAAAAGTATAACGATGGAACAGATAATTGTGCACTAACTCATTTACTACTACTTATTACAAATGTTGGACATATATTGGTGCAAATTGCCAAATTCATAATAAGACTCCGTACCTCGGGCTCTGTATTGGCCGATGGTAGAGAGTGGGCAAAGTATTCGACTAGGATACGATTTCTATAACTTAAGATTTTAAAACTAAATCTGTTTCGCAGTTTCAGCTATTATTTGTTTATCATAAATTGCGGTGTAAGATTAAAATAGGATTGTGTTTTATTAAATGTGTTTAATAAATACCGACTAAATTAATTTATTGTCTGAATATAAAACAATTTTCATAGACAATAGGGATCGAACCTATAAAGTTGCTATTTACTATCATCTATCATCATCTAATATCAAATAACTTAATTCATAGATTATATATTAAATCAACGCTAATCATGTTCAATTTTTAATTAAGTACTTTATTAATCTAAATCTATCCCTGATAATGCTCCATATCCCGTTCCATAGACATTTATTTTTATTTATTAATATTTTACTATGGTGTATAGAAATACCATATTTTCTACCAAAAAATAATAATGGCGAATGACATGAGTGAACTATGACTGAAGCTTACAAAACTACAGTTAAAGGTGCATAGCTGTGCTGTTTTTGCGGCGACATATGTTGTGATGAACACGCTTATGTGGCGCATACAAGCTCTGTGCTTGATGGTATTTACAAAGGATGCGTAACTCCATTGCGATTTACATCACACTCACCTGAGACAGCCTGGGTATGTAATGTACATACGGGATATTGTAATACGGTAGAAGGGATGAGAGATAGTACACGGACGTCAACGGCTGTCGGCAGCGGCGTCATAATGAAAATGGAATTTATCAAATCTTAATATACGCCTTAATTTAATATTTAACCTCTAATGTATAATCGTAAAGTTAATAATAACTGATATAATTTTTTATGTATACTTTAATATGTAAGTATTTTGCGTGTGTAGTTTATTAGTAGATATTTTAAAAGGCGAAATCGGCTTATTCGTTTTTGCTATTGGTTTGTTTTTTTTTTCTTCGAATTTGGAAAAATGCTCAGAATTGTATTTTTAACTAGAATATAAGAAATTGATTATTGATAAAAAGAAAATAAAAAATCGAAAAATCTATAATAAAAAAATTATACCTACATAACTATTGTCGCAAACCATTAAAATATTTATTTATTCAAATTTTCAGTTAAACCTTTGTTAACAAAATATTATTATTTATTTCTTTCTTTCTTAAAGTAACCAAAATAATGTTTATTGTTTCGAACTGGTTTGATTCATTATTAAATATCTACTTAGTGAATAGAGTATTTATATTTCAATTTGTGTAAGAACTTTCGTTTGTTTATAAGAACAAATTGTTGTGAGTATAAATAAATATAAATACTTTTAAATAAATTGTTACTGCTTTTTATTTATTCTGATGTTCGAGATTTTATGGCAGTCTTTGATGTATTTGAGAAAGGACTGAAGAAGTACTGAAAGAATATAAGATTACTATCATTTGTTTATTAATCAGATTATTTTAAAATTGAAATTTTTCAGCTTGTTAGTAAATAAAAATATCGAGCTCATCATCGATATTCTTTGGGTTTGTAAGAACAAAGGAAATATAATTATAAAAATGCAAGCTTTATTAAAAATTCAGTCTAAATCACAAAAGTATTCGTTTAAATAGAAAAATTTAATCTAAAACATAAAAAGCTATTAAAAATCATGACCACTTGTAACATAAAGTAAAGTAGTGCGATCACATTGCGTTAGCGAATACTGATTAGGTCAAGGAAATATTCAGGGTTAGGGGTGTAAGGACGAGGAGGTCGGGAGGTCGGGAGCCGGGGCGCTACACGCGGTAAGAGTAGTGGCGGTAGGTGGTGCCGTAGGGCAGGCGGCCGCTTGTGGACGACGAGTAGGAGTAGCCGCTGGGGCCACCGAGGCTGCTAGACCGCTCGCTTGTGTACGAGTAGCCACCAGGCCCGTTGGCGGAGCGCCGCTCCACCGTGTTGCTGTACGAGTTGCGCTGGGGCAGCCCGCTGCCCGCCGACCGCTCCGACGTGCTCGAGTAAGAGTATGAGTACTGCTCCTCTGCGCGCCTCGGCAGCGGGTCTCGGTCCACCACCACGTAGTGGCGCGGCGTCTGCAACAACCGCGCCCTTAGCACCGCTAGCTCTTGCGCACCCTCGCACCGACCCGACCGACCCGACTAGCGTAAGCGACACACGAAACGACTGCAATAGATTCAATAAGTGGCGTAGTTGCTGTAGAAGACATGTCGGTGCGCCGAGTGCAGCGGCCGTCCGTGCGCCTGCGCCAGCACCACATCCATGTGATCGCGCGGCGTACCCAGAGGATCGGCCGCGTAAGCGCGCTCGTGATGGCCCACAGCGGACAGAACACGCTCTCGTGTTTGATCACGCGGAGAAACGTACGGCGCGAGAGGTGTCAGCTTAGACTCCGGTTTCGGCGGTATGTTCTGTCTGACGACGGGATCGAGGATGGAGACGCGAGAGCCGGGCCTGGTGCGTCGGCCGTACGCAGTCACAGGGTCGGGAACCAGACTCGGCCGCGGCACGGACGGCACCAGATCCCAGTCACCCATCCGCTGCAAGCGGAGAAGTCGCCGTTAGTCGGGCGGACGGCGGCTCCAGCCGCGGCTATATTTGGCGCGCCCGGTAGCTCCGCTTACCGATCTTTGTTTCTCGATTCAATCTGACCCACTTGCGGATAGCTACCGCGACGTCCTATCGAACCCTATGCTAGTAAACGAAATTCGGAGCGGCTGGACATTGGTACTTATAAAGCAATAATGTTTACAAGCGACATAGATCGCTGTCTGTCAACACATGAGAAGAAATAACTTGATAAATACTATTGCCACTGTAAGCTACGACCGCTACATTAAGACACTACTTTAGCGAAAGATATGAAAATGACGAGGGTCGACTTGGTGCGAGGGCGTCCGGCTCCCGGGAAAAGATTGGAGCGAGGTGCACGCTCGGTAGGTGTTAGAAGGCGACGCACTCACCGACACGCTGTAGCTGGAGGGCCGGTACGGCCGGCGCGTCGTGTAGAAGTCACTCTCGTAAACCATGGTTGCTGCTCGTGATCGTTCGACTGAAACTCGCGACGGTTGGTCCTCGACTGCGGAGCGCGTTATGGCGGCCGCGCTACGCCAACGACCTTATTTTTAGATCACTGTCATTGCAATTTTCACGTCATTCCTCCCAAACTTTACGCTACAGTATTATAAAATATCTAGATATGATGTCACAAATGGGTTAAGGATAATCATACTTTCTGTGGAATGCAATGGAAGACCATGGATTGAATCAAAATAACCAAGCATGTTTATCACACATGAATCACAAACAATATTCAGTTGCCCAGCGTTCTGATAAAATAGATCAACTAGAAGAAGCGTTAGGGTGATTAATTTTGATTAGCAAATGTTCTGAACATCACAATAAGTCATTTTACAATTACATTACATGGTATGAAATTAAAGTACTTATGATGATAAGATGATCGTTTTTATATAAATAGAATTTTGATGAAAGTACCTAAATACGTAATTTTCTTGTAATTATTGCAAAGATTTATTTTAGTTATTAATACGAAGAACGCAAGGTGATACATAATATATCCTGAGATTGCCGTACTTACCATATCGATAATGATGATCAGATACGGCCTTAACCATCAAGGCGTCCTGGGTTAGTCTTACATTTGGAGCCCTTTTATATTTGTAAATAAAAATAAACTGTATTTTTTATTAGATTAATAAAGATCGGCATTCAAATTAAGTCGTCAAATGTCAAGATGGCATGGGGTGTGCCCTGTAGACCATGACGCCCTCCGAAAGACGGCACCTCGTGAAAACCGCCCAGGTTTCTCCCTCTAAATGAGGACAATGATGCATATATTGTTATTATTATTCATTTTCATTATTTTCCTAACGGATTGTTTATTTCTTTTGTTTTATTCAGACCAAAAAAGAATTAGACCTTAGTTATGTAGAAAATACTAGTATCAGAAGAACTTCGTAACTAAAAATTACAACATTTTCATTATATTATATATAAAAAAAAATGTAAGAATAAAGCTAAAATAAATTATACTTAAACATAAATCGAGCATATATGTTGTGATTGAAAAAAAGAATATAGACCGTGTTCACATTTTTGGTAGCCTTTTCTAAATTTCACCTTCAGCTCCTCACTGGTGCTTAGCTCGAGCAGCTCCTCTTATAATACAACATTGGCCACTTCCGTTTCATCAAATGGATTTATGATCCATCGTGGTATATCCATCGTCAGTATATCTTTAAACCTGGTTTTGAAGTCATCATGCAGGGCACTTAAATGTTGACTGTAGGTATGGATAACCTCATCAATATATTCTACCTGCGACATGTTTGGAAATTGAGAGAATTCGCGCCGACTAATGTTTTGCTTCATAAATTTCAATTTCCCAAGAAAAGCCGAAATTATCCCCTTTGTTTTTATTAAATTCAGGCTGTCACCTTGTAACTGTAAGTTAATATCACTAAATTTTTTAAACAAATCTGTCAAATACGCAATGTCTGCTTTGAATTTGATCATGTTTTCTTTTAAATCTGGATCTCTACTTTCTAGGAACTCTAATACGGAATCGAAAACAGAGTAAAGTCTCGTTAAGCATGCACCTTTCGACAACCAGCGTACTTCAGTATGTAAGAGCAGTCGTTGGAAGTCTTCATCATTTTCGTCGCACAATTGAGCAATTAAAAACGCGTATTCAATTTATTACTTCTGATTTTGTTGACAGCTTTTATTACAAAATGAAGAGATTGGTTCAACCTGTCACTTAAATGTTTTGCCACAAGATGTCGTCGCTGGATTACGCAATGAATAGCTGTAAGTCCTGGTATAATTCTTTTGAGATGACTTATAAACCCACGATATCACCCGACCATTGCAGGAGCTCCATCTGTTGCCACTGAAATAATGTTTGTAAATTAAATCGATTTTTCGGTAAAAAAAATACCCAGGACGTTAAATATTGATTCGCCTTTAGTGTCAGTCTCCAAAGTTCTGGCAAATAGCAATTCTTCGTGAATTTCTTCCTCCATAATAATTCGGACATATGCCAATAATAATGCTTCATTACCGGGTAACGTTGACTCGTCCAGTTGTATAGAAAAATGAGTTTTTTGCAGATGATTGCACAAAAAACATTCGATATCAGAGCTCAATTCATCAATGCGTCTTTGTACAGTATTGTTACTTAATGGAATTATTTTTAGTACATCAAATGGAGATTTGTGCAAAACAGTTTTTAAAACCTCTTCAACAGCGGGTAAAATTAATTTGTTCTCCAATAGTATGCGGTTTTCCAGATTTTGCTATAAATAATGAGACATTGTAAGATGCCCACAAGCCATCATCGTTACTTTGAGATGTTGAAGCGAACATACTGTGCATGGTGGGTCTCTTTTCATATTTTTCCTTCAATGTTTGAAAATATTTTAAATCTTTACCTATTTTATCAGTATGACACCTTTTTAGATGATCTTCGAGCTTTGATGGTTTCTTAGAGTCATTGCTCAAAACTTTGTTGCATAATAGGCACATGGGCAATTGTTTCTCTGCCTTTGATGGAACGAAACCATATTTCAAATAATCGACACTATATTGTCGACATTTTTTCTTTGCTGTAGCCATGTTTCGTGTCAGTTACCTTACCTGTAAAAAAAAATCACATCGCAGCCTTTGTCAGCACGCGGATTTAGAATTACGGCTTGTAAACGGACCAACTACTAAACTGCTAAGACAAATACAGACGTTTTCACAAAACGGTATCAATTTTAAAGTACCTAATTTACCACTAATTTTTAATAGTACAAATAAAAATGGGTGTAGGTACCAGTATCGAATACTAATCATATTTGTGTAGGAAAAAATAAAAGTCGAAATCCCAAAATTGTCCATAAAAACGATAACAAACATTTCATCAAATCAATGAGTTCACGCGCTCCGTGTATTTGCGTATTTTTTGTCTGCGGCTTCATTGTTAAAACGTGACAAACTGGCATCGAAGCTCAAGCACCACCCTTTTCCCGTAGCCCGCGCACCGCTCGCTCTTTCCGAAAAGGAATAATTTTGATAAAATAGTTACTTCAAAATCAATTTAAAATGATTGTGAAATTACTGTTTTATAAAATTAGTAGTTATTTGTAAGAAAAATTACAAAATTAATTGTTCTGCAATATTGCTTATTCGGCCTTTTTAGAAAGGTAGTGCTTCTCTCGTGAAAAAACAATTGAACGTGCTGTGTTTGTCTTCAAATCGAAAGAGGACAATTAAAATATCTGTAAGTTACTAAGTTACCTATCTATACAAGCAGTTGTGATCAACCGACTAGTACACGTAATCAAAATACTTGAGTACTGTAACAAAAAAAAGGTCGGTACTTACTTTTCTCCGGCACTAGCAAACACTGATATAAATTTTCTCACACCTTTTTTTATAAGTTTAAAATAAATGAGTTTGCCTTTGGCATCAAATATTTATAGTGGTGATCAAGTTCATGTCTGAACAATCATTAAGCATTGTCGGGCGGATAGCGCTTTGCAAGTCTGTACACGAAATTGTACGTAATAACGAATACGCAAGTTTGGACAAGTAACAGTCGCTTACCTTATTAAAATATTATCTGCTTAGTTACTTAAAACAATGTTGGTAGGTCCTTATAAAAACTATGCTTACATTTTTGCTCTTTATTATCAAAAGCAGATAAATTTTCGTCGACCCCCATTAGCATCTTATGGACCCCCATTTTTTATTCACGCCTACGTAGACCCCCAGCAAGTCTCCTAGGGGTCCACCTGAACCACTTTGGGAATCACTGGGTTAGAGCATAGCAACTGTTGCTATTAAATATTGATTGCGGCTTGATAAATGTTGCAATCAATAAATCGGTATTATGGAGTATTATGCTACTGCATATCTCCATAATACTGATTTATATTTTTTTGATTTGATTTTATATCAATCCGCAACAAATATTTGCTAGTAAAGTAGATTTTCGTTCTATGAAACCCAAATTGAAATCACCTATAGTAACATTGTAATATTTGACATAAATTGCCATCCAATAACACTAATAATGTCATTAAAGATATTTTCCAGTACCAGTAGTTTTTCCAGGCGCCTCTGGTTTAGATATGTACCTACTAATTTTCGGGAATACCGTTGTCTTCAATATTATTTTCTTGGGAATGTTGTTCCAATAATGTCACACGTATCAATAATGTCCAATAATGTCGAGAATTGTATCGGAGTCTCTTGTTATCCTGAGATAATTCTCTCATCTAACTTTCACACGTTTTCAAATCTACCTTTACATTACAGTCAGCGCTGGTGAATTAAATCGTGGATTTTAGTTCTTTTAATGTAATGTGCTTGTTCTTTATTAAGTCAAACTCTTTTGAAAATAATTAGATACAGCAATTTGAACAGCTTCAGCAACTGCACTTTGTATTTCTTTCCTAAGTACCCTAAGCAATTAATTTGTCAGTTAGGCAAGAAGAAAGTGTTGTACTTACTTAAGCCCTTTATAAGAATTTCCGAGTTAATAGATTTTGAGTTTATATTTTGCCTAGTTATATTGTATACAGTAGCTTCATATGATGATTGAGTTGACTTTACAGGGGTTATGTTAGTTATCCGCTTTCGGTTGTTTATTCTACATATTTGCCATTTCCATTGTTTCTTTTTTATCTTATCAACTTCATACTATATAGGTACATGAATAACTGCTTTATACTGTTCAAGATATTCGTTATCAAGAAATCTATATCTACTTTTTAAACATTACTCGTAAAACAAAATCACTATCTTGTCCTTAACCACTCAACATATTTTGATACTATTTTCACTAATAGAAAGAGCGAAAAACGAGAAAGGTATGTATATATATATATATATAAAGTCAAAAAAGTCCCCTTCGAAAAGATACTTACAAAAAACTTTAATTCAAGGTCAAAATTTGTAAATATGGGACTTTTGCGTTTTTTAGCAGTGATAAGTTTTATCATTAAAGTAGGTGAGAATAAAATTGTAGATTGCTAAAATTGTCTTTGCGCTTTTTTTCCTAAGAATCACTGTTTTTAAGATAAAACGATTCAAAAAGTTGTTCTTCATAATTTTTTCACGCCAACTGTGGTAGGTAGGTAGTTCGCGTTTGGCGCACTTGTTTCTCCAGTAGGTCATTTCCACGATCTATTGTGATCCTATTAATTTAATACTATTTAACACTAAAAAACTGTACTATTGGAAAAAATTATGTTCTGAATTTTGGAATAATAATAAGTTTGCCATTCGTAATTGAAACGAAAGGCAATAACAACAACGATGTTTTATATAATTTTTATTATTAATCTTTACTATTCTTTCAACTCCGTTAAATTTTACCGCCTTGTTGCGATAACGACCCCGTATTTTCTTTCTGTTATATCGGTTGCCATGGGCGACAGTCTCTTTTGCATAACTAATGAATAACGTTGGGAAAAGGGTCGTCTATTCAATTCCAAGGCTTGGCTTGGCTAGGCTCGGCTCGGCTTAGCATATACCGTTACATAATAGTTAAATAAGTAAATCTGAGCAGTACAATTCATTCATTTAATATCATATTTGTTTTTTTTTACTTTATAAAAATATATATCATCATTTATTTAATATTAACTTCTTTCACCTTGGTAGTACCCTAACTATAATTGCAAGTGCTTTCGACATTATACATACTTCGACCACAAGAAAACTACAGTATAGATATTTTGAAAGAAACACAGCAATTCACGGAAGAACACGATCGTGAAATGTCAGAACTAATACAATTATTATAAAATTTATAGGATACACGTATCAAAATGGCGTATCACAATTAGTCAATTGTTAACAATTCACAGGTGCCAAATAAAATATAAATACTTACTTCTTACCTTAATTCTCTTAAGTTTGTTGCTCGCAGCTGATG
Source organism: Vanessa tameamea (assembly GCF_037043105.1). NCBI lineage: Eukaryota > Metazoa > Arthropoda > Insecta > Lepidoptera > Nymphalidae > Vanessa > Vanessa tameamea. The sequence goes on along the minus strand of NC_087327.1, from coordinate 2,398,827 downwards.
ATTACTCCTTATTCGTTAATTTTCTTGATAATTACAGAAAAATATCATATTGACATTTCACTATATCATAATAACATTATAAGGGATATGTCTTGCATAGACAACCACTATAGCCATTAGCCTATTCCAATCACAGGAGTAAAGACGAATAAAAAACATTGACATTGAATAACTATGAATATAAGATATCATTGTTCGAGGTGTTATTCATTTATCGTGAAAAAATAACGTAAAAGTACCGAAGTAGCTATCAGAATTAACAATATAAATATTTTTTTCTCTTTTATTATTTAATTAACTGTATATATTTAAAAAAATGTACTCATTAATATTATAAATCATTACAACAAAATTGGATGCATCCTTTTTAAGAAATAAAAGATGTGCACAAAGTTGAAGTACTTTATATATTTGTGTTTACTGGAAAACTATTTGATTGAAGTGAAGTTTTAATATTCTAAATTAAAAAAAAAAAAGGTTACACTTAGATATCTTTTTGCTGTTTTACTATAAAGATTAATTTATTTGATAAATTACTGGACGATGAATAGTTCTGCTTATAGGAAGAAAACTTTGGATTTAATTTATTAAAACTCAGCTATTAGTATGTGTGAAAAGGTTGGTTTAAAAATGTTATTTTTCTTCATAGCTTAGTTACACTTCAAACTAGATTCCAAGATTGTCTGTTAAGTTTGAAATATAAACTCGGTGTGATCTTGATTAACTCAATGGTATTATAACTTAAATGTTATGTTAACTGGATGTATGAATGAGACAAATACAATAACCGAATAATTATTTATAATGAAAGTAAGAAAACTTATTTTTACTTACATAAGTTAACTACATATTTAAATGACATCAACTAATTGAGCATAAAATTCAATCCAAAATGTTTTCAATAATTTAATCGACTGTAAAAATATAATTTAGGAAAAGAAATCTCAGAGTAGAAATCTATTTACAGTTCGTGTTTATTTATTATCCAATTAAAATAATCTAAGAAGGGGTTATTGTCACAATTATTGTAACATCAATAATACAACAATAATCAAAAGTATTATTAAACTTAAACTATTTATTCCTTCCTTTTACAAAATGACGTTAAGAATTTACAATAATTTCTCATTTAACCGACTGTGTACACGCAGACTTCAATCACAGAAGAGAACTGCCAACGTTTCAATTTTGGACCCAGAAATAAACACGATACAGTATATATTATAATCGACGGCAAATCAAACACCCGGTGTCCCAGACCCACTGCTTTATTGACTCACCAGTGTTTCCATACAATAAATCATAACAATTCAGGTCAAACAAAACAACATGTGCCGAACTTAATAATTATAAATACGTCAACGTAAGGTCTGGCGCGTCGTGCGAGGAGTGATCGGGAATACAGCTCAGTCTGCTAGCGCAGGGCGCCAATAAATATATCAACTTATGTACACGAGGCCACTCGCGACACTACTCCCCCTATATAATTATAACTTTTTTTTAAAAATTTATAATTTATTTCGTTATGTCCTATCTATGTAGATCGACTATCGACAGCGGGGCGCTGCGCGACCGGAGACCGACTCGTCACTTCCCACCCGTAGCATGAGTTCCTTCTGATCCGTGCTTTGTTTCATAAAGACTTCTGACATCTCCGTCAAGTCAACTGTACCAGATATGAGTAACATGGCTCTACCGTCGCTACTGAACTGGACGAAATATATTCGGTTACGACAAAATGTTCTTATCTATAACAATCGGTATAACATATCAGTAATCAGTAACAAACATTCGCTGTATAAAGTCAAGTTCTTGTACCATAATCTTCTAAAGGCAGTCATTTAAGGCTGATAGGATACGCTGAAGCAGCCGTCCACACGAAAACTCAATTATTAACACTGTTTGTGCTGTTTTCATCGACCAGCAACGCGGTCACGACATCCATTTGTCGAATATTTTACACTCCACGATAAAAAATATAAATACAATCGACAAATAATTGAAGTCGCCAGTTGTAGTGAAATATCTCCGATCGGACGAGGGAACCGAGAAACCTCCTAGTACCATTACATTCTCGACTACTTTGGAAAAATATATTCACAGATCATAAACATGAAAGTGTTGCCTATTTAAATGAGGATATACAAAAGAAAATCATTCTAAGCGAGTATGCGACAAAGAAATTATACAAACAAACTTAAACATTACGCGGTATAATATAACATTTCCGGGTTCCCAGTCGGACGTCGTCACGACTAACGTAGATATATGTGTTTACGATTAGGAAACGCAACGCAGCACCATCGCAGAACGTACGAGGACCGGAGGTATTCCAGTACAGCGTTCCCTAGGACGTCGTAATCTCTCGCGGGCGTCGAGCGGGCGTCGAGCGGGCGTCGACGGTATCTCTATTGTTACATGATGTGTCGGTGTGGGCTCATGCGGGGGCGGCGGGCGCGCTACTGGGAGGGGTACTGCGCGGACGGCACGGACGCGTACATGAGCGGCTGCGGCGCGCCGCCCCACGACCCGCCCGCCGCGCCGCCGCCCGGCATGCTCATGCGGTAGCCGGCTGCAACACGCGGGTACACAATCATTCATATCTCTCTATCACCTCTAATTAGATAACCGTTAGATACACTGTAATTGTGAGGAAATCCCCTCGATAAGTCTCAAAGATTAACATTACACTGTTGAGGCATAGTCATATCCTATACTAGTTTTTCCTATACTAGTTTCTGTATAACTTTAGTTATACAGATGGCGATTCCTTGACCTCTAAAGAAAGATTTCTATACTTTTTATTAATAACGTTTATCATGTTAAATTTTAATAATGCTTACTATATACATTTTTAGTTTGCTAATTGTTTCTTATGGCAAATATTTGTATAAGTAATCTAAACCAATTTAATACAATATACAATACCTTTTCGGAAATACTATTTTCGCAATTGCAACTTGGTAAGTTTCTAATTTCCATAGTGTATAAACAGCACGAGTGTTCAAAAGAAAACATATATAATACTTTTGAATTAAAACATTACTAAAATATGTGTTATATGATTGACTCTCAAATAAAACATATAAAATATTTGTGCAGAAAAGTAAAGATACTAAAAATTAGAAATATATATAAGTTGCTACTTGGCTCTGTCAACTGAATGGATGGAATTCCAAAGTGAAGTGTACAGGACTACTTGAATATGATATTTTGAATCATTACAAATTCAGAATATTTTCATACAATGCACTTACGTTTTGATAAGAGCTTGAGATAACGAGCGATAAAATTAATGATATATTAAAAGGATGATTACTGTTCACTATGAACATGTTAGATCTTTTTCCTTCGTACGTCAATCGCGTGAAAGCTACTGAACGCATCGGTTTGGGACTATGACCAATCGGCGCGGAGTCGTCCCTAGATGATTATAGGCTATTAATGTTTTGAAAGCCTTCCTCTTTTTTTATTGAATGCCCAGAGAAGCGGGCGGGTAACAACTTGTTAGTTTTACAGTGTAAGTTTCTCAAGAAATAAATAAGTTTGAAATCCTAAATAATATTACAAATGCGAAAGCGAGTTTATTTTGTATGTTACGCTTTCACATCTTAACTTCAAATGTTCCTGAACAATCCCCCCACCACCCGGAATCCCCCGGTGAAATATACTTGCTACTATGAATATGCATATGAAAGAAATGAAATATTTTTGTCAAGAACGTTTCAAAACATTGTTCTTAATTACTTACTAAGAATATGTATGCGTAAAGGGGTTATACATAGATTTTCACAACTTTGACCTTTTGACAACTGGAAAATCACAACCCCATAAAAATACAACGTATATCTATCTCTCTATCATATGCCTGTGTCAATCTCCGTGACTTGAACTATCTATGTATGAATCTACATCAAAATCGATTAAGTAATTGAAGCAACAAAACAAATCAACTGTCTATAAATCCCGTTATTGTTTTCTTAAGCGCACATATAGACATAATATATTTACCAGCTGCTGCGGCTTGCGGGGTGCTGTAGGTTGCGGCATATTGCTGATAGTATCCGGGCGCCATGTAGCCTTGTAGCGCGGGGTAGCCCTGGAAACAACGACGAAGTCATCAGATAATTATGTCTTAATCGAATTAAAATATTGACGAAATAATTATGACTTATGAACTTTTTATTTTGAGTGATTAATAATCCTGATCTTTCTGAAAAAAAAAAACGACTACAAGGTTTATTAAAAACAAAAACATAAGATATAACAGTACCAAATGTACTGATGTACTCTTAAATCCCTCAATCTCCTCTTAAGAGAGAAGTTCATGAAATTATGATACAGCTTCCATCGAACATAAACTGGATCATTGTATTTAGGGGAGGGGGGGGACAAGCAAATCGACTAAATGGCAACGATAACGATACAGTGACAATTTCTTAATAGAATTTCCCAGGCCAAGTTAATTATAATAGTTATAATGAACGCAGCTGTTATAAACTCTTACTAAAGGAATGTTAATTGTTTATACAATACACAACTGCGTTTAGGAATTTGTGCGTTCGATTTTTTTTTACACGCAACATTTGTATTATGTTTTTTTTTTAAACGTCTTAGACAAATTACTCATTGTTAACCAGTGTCATTGTTCGAGTGAGACGAATTTAAAAAGATCATTCACAAAAATATTTTATGCAAATGTGTAACCTTATGAGTAAAGATATTAGAAACTAAACTGCTGTTTACTTAGTGGTAGAGTTTGGTGCAAGCCTGTCTGGGTAGGTAACAGTCACTGATAACATATTCCACCGCCAATCAGAAATGCTTAGTATCGATGAGTTCCAGTTGAAAACACTGGCTAGACACTCGTCTAGCCAGAGTAACAGGCAGAGGGGACATGATATCTTAGTTCCCAAGGTTGGTTGGCGATGTAAGGAATGGTCAATATTTCTGACAGTGGCAGATTTGCTAATTATTTTTCGAACTTCAAAACAGAATTTCTTAATTCAATCTTATATTTATTAGTAGAACAATTTATATAACGTTTACCACTTGGAAATTAAACAGTTGAGAAGTTATAATATGACATAAAGCACCCGACTAGTAACGGTTGCGACACACCAATACGAAAGCTTAATTTATTATTTATAAGAATGTTATTTAAATAAAGAACTCATTATTTAAACCCCAATTTAAACCGAAAATTTGAAATTAGAATACTATTATCTATATATTAATACGTGAAGAGAAAACTGTAATTATTATTAAACATTGCGCTAACCACAGATTTGGAGAAGGCTAGATACCACAAGCAGTCCGACCAAGCATGTTCGAAGATTGTTCTATGACGCGCTATTACGTTCGTATATAAAAATGCCTAATTGTGCCGTTATAACTGTAAAATCTCTTCTAGTAAATCGAGCAAGGAGATATATATTACCTACCGGTAAGTCATTTTGTTGCTCAAATAGCTGTAATTAGTTTGAAAATCATTAAATATGATGTTCAACCACGGCTGGGGTGACGTCATCGTAGGTATAAAAAAGATGGCACGGTTTTTATACTATCTAATGAACATGCGGTATCTAGCCTATTCTTAATCTGTGGCGCGCACGGAGGGTTACGAGATTTTTCATAGTTAAAAGATCATATAGAAGAGTGCAGAAAGCAATATAAATGGGTGTGTGTATATCTGTGTAATAGATAAAATGTTATATAAGCTTACACTTCTATGAATTTCAAGTCATATTTTCATTAGCAACGAATTAAGATCGAGCGACATCGATCAATGGACGACCACAAGTAACAATTACAAGGCTTGTATACATTACATTTTATGTAAATATAAATAATTTATTATAGGGACGTTATTTGTAATCAAACGTATTTAATACATACATAAAATTCTTACATGTTTCACAGCTGTTACAGCATTCGAGAAATATATTTCACACTCTTGAAAATTACAATGAAAACAAAGAATATATTTCTTTGTTTTATAACGCGTGCAACACGTAACAGAAGAAAAGTTACATGTTACAGTAAAAGTAATGTAACGGCCTGTACTGTACTGTCACAGATTAAGCAGATGAAAACTCTGTTAGAACAATCCGAAAATCCTGACCACTGAGCCGTCTTGGCTCGAGTTACGTATTAACAATAGTCAAAATTGTTCTTGAAATTTTACTCATCGCGCCAAAATAAAGTTTCGCTGAAACAAGTGCTCGTCACGATATTACTAAAGACGACTCAACAAAACATCGACTAAAAAGTAAACGTCATATTATAAATCACTTAATGTGACCGTGACCCTAAAAATTGCGTCAGCGCTGAGTATGAAAACAATGAAAACATGTTTACTAATAAATCTTACTTCCCTTTCAAAGCCGACACACAAGTGAAAATGGCATCTGTAATAATATTATAAAAGCGAAAGTAACTCTGTCTGTCTGTTGCTCTTTCACAGCGAAACCACTAAACCGAATTTGATGAAATTTGGTATGAAGCAAACCAACTCCAAGGACAAAGGTAACTTTTGCATGCCTAACCCGAGCCGCGGGCGACATCAAGTTGCATAAAAATGTTCTCATTGAAATAAATATCAATTAAAATAATGCGTGTGCAAGACCCTACGCGAAATTGAAGAGTATCTTTTTGAATATATATCTCTCTTTCTTTCTTCGTCATCATTTTTCTTTCTCATGTAACGAAAGGTGAATAAACATGATGCGTCTTTAAAATTTCACACTCAATTGTCGTCCACATATCGACATTATTACCGAATCGCCGAAACGACGAAAAAGTTTAACTTTAACAATATATTTAAATTCATTGCATTGTTATCAGCAACAAAATATTCATGTCAGGTTGAAAAACGAATTATTTTAAAAGTAGTAATAAGATGTAATTGACCCCACACATTCAAGTGAAATTACATGAAACAGTTTAAGTATAAATACATTTTACACTAAGCGAGACCCTAATAATTCAGAACAGATACGTCACTGATGCTCTCACCCCCCACTACTTGCCTAAATTTAGTACAAAGCACTGTGAATTTTAATTTAACCATGTGCAAACCTACCTTTAGTCCTAAAGACGTAGCCGATAACAGACTATTTACTTTCATTGGTGAGATAGATAAAATTGTCTTGTTATCGGAAAAAGACAATCAATAAATGTATTCAAAATTTATATTTAATTATAATATTTAATATTATGTAAAAAAAAGAATATAATCACTAGCTTAGTAACAATTATATACGAGTCACGAGTGTTAAAATAAGTACCATATTATTTATAGTCATTGTACAAAATGCGTAATTTTGTATATTCGGCTGTACTAACTGACTGCGCAGATTTTAATTACATTTGGTATAGAAGTCGATCGTGTCGTGATATAGAGTATAGTCAAATATTTATTAATTAAAAATAATTACTATATTAGACTAGCATGACTAACGTTGCTCGGTCTAGCCGAAATACAACAATTTTTAAAGTACGAAAGCGGTTTTCATATAGATATATAATGTGCCAACATTCATATTATGCGTCTAAATATAATATATTAATCATAAACACAACCGTTATCTTTTTTTTATATAGAATTTAACCCTAACTAAACAGGCGCATAACAAAGTGTATTCAGCCAGTCAATGTCTAAATATGGTAACAATGTTGCACAGTGGATAATGTCGCTTGATATCGTTACGTTCTTGAAGCGCGTTTGAGATATCCGCTGAATCATACCACGACGAATTTCATGCGCCCGCGCAACAAAAAAACTTCACCGCGTTACAAATATGAATAAATAACATTACAATTATACACCCTATTAAAATTTAGATAGTCGAAAGTGGTCTTTTGTTGTTTAAACAAAACGTATGTACGGAACAGTTTTCACTTTTTGCCCATTGTTGTATAGCTGTTGTATGACAAAGCAATTACTTTTAGGGGGGGGGGGGGTTTGGTAACGGCGCCGAATCCGAACCAATAGTGAATTACATAATTATATTTACAGACATTGTATGGTTAATATTGAAATAAAAAAATTATAAGTAAATACTTATTTATTAAGGATTGTTGTTTAATAAGTAAGAATTTGAATTTTCTTAAATTTAAAAAGATTGAAATAATTCATTCGTAAGTAAATAATATCGTTTTAACTTAAGTACTTCTTAGTACTGTACCTTTCTATTATATACAAGCATTATTTATGTTTGAGAGTTGAGATTCTTACCGTACCGGTATAATCTTCCTCGTTTAATCTACATTTCTAAAAGGGCAACTAACCTATAATTAATATTGTCTAGCCTACTTGACTAAAGTTTAATTTGATTATGAAAAATTAACGCGGCATACAAAGGGCATTAGTCTTTATCCAAATTGCCTTTAAACAATCAAACGACGACTGAACAAACATTATATAAACATTCAAAATATTGTAAGGAATAGTTTTCACAATACACTCATAAAATATATACAATTCTAAATAAAACGGTGCAATGAACTACTCTCGAGTAAAGATGTACATGACCTTGTGTAACTGACCTAATTATCGAGATAAAATACAGACGTAGTAACAATTAGGTATCAAAGTTACTTTTACCGATAAAACATACTATTTCTCTTTAAAAAATCCATGTATGTAATAAATATATAGTATTTTGTTTCAATGATTAAATTTAAGTGAATTCTTATCAGAACTCGCGACTACGTTATGAAAAGATAATTTTTCATATTTCTCTCGTGTGGGACGAAAGATTTACTCTAAATAAAAGTTATTACTTTCACACTTAAATTAAAATTTTCGCCTTTCAGAATTTAAAAAAAAAAGATAAATTGATACATTGTTCAGTACGTTAGTTTTATTCTATTAAAAATTTATGAAGTAACCGATTTCTCTTTATGAACACTACGAGTCGTGCAGTCTTCGAAATTCGACCATAATTATAACTTTATAATTAATTTTATTTTTATTTTTATTTATAATTAAATAATTATAACTTACGTGATTTGTTTTTTTTTCTATTTCCAATAATGTTTTATAAAACAGAAACAGTAAATACGTTTTAAAACAATTGAACTGTATTGTCTTTTATATATAATTTATATGATTAAGATACAAAAATTGTTACGGTTATTAAGGTTTGTTTTTGTTTATCTATTTTCCTACTTCCATTGGAATAGGCCATATATTTTCATGTAGGTTTATAAACATCGTAAGTCGCCGCTAGATAGCGCTGTAGCACATCAACCTGGAGGCCAATTGTACTACACAACAATTCTAAAATAACTTCGGATATTCCTCACAAAAATAAAACTCGCTTAATCTTTTTCTTATTATATGATTTTTTTTTTTCTTATTTATATCAGGTATATACGATACCAATTATAATCCAATACAACATCAACCGAACCGCAGCTGGACCGTTGTATTAGTAGAATAGGAAAACGGAACGGCAACTATGACGTTTCGATTCGATTGCGATAAAGAGACAATTGTTGGCGCAATTGGCACCTGTATACAGCTTAACCGATTGCCATAAACATTTGTGGATATTTGAACACGAAAAATATTTAAGCAAAGACTGTATCGTTTACAAACAAACTTAATGGCACTGTAGCGAATCGCACGTGTCGTGTATTATAAGCTGGTACACGATAATGTCTACAAATCAATACGTGTATATAATCTTACTCTATGCGTTCCGTATCGTACATCCAATCGAGTGTAAAATTTTCACCCGTGGTTGACAATTACATGAAGTTTGTAATATAGTAACATAGACGGTAACTAGTACTTTATAAAAAAAATGTTCTCATAAGTACCATAATGAAAGAATAACAGATACAGTTGACATTTAAGAAAAATGCCTAACAAACTAAAATGCTAGAAAAAAGCCTTCATTATTAGAAATTTATTTCTAGAAGAATATTGTATTCTATTGAATTTACCTTCATATACGCTATATTGCTATTATGAGAACAGTTACTATTTTATATTAATATATGACAGATAACGAAAATTCTACAGCCACAATTATATTTTCACTGATAAGAACCTAAAGTTATGAATATATTTTGTTAATTTATCATTTAATGAAATTCTATGGAAAAATTCAGGAAACCCAACCAATCTCTAACAAAATTTACTTTATATATAAGTAATAAATGAATACTATTGAATTACACACACAAAGAAAGAAAAGTCAATATTGATATACTTTTTATAATATAGGTTAGTGAATGGACGAATGGGCCACCTGATAGTACGCGGTCACCACACTGTTAGAAATAATTAACCATTCCTCATATACATTCCCATCCTTGGGAACTAAGATGTAAAGCAACACAACAATATTAAGCATTGCTGTTTGATGGTAGAATATCGGATAAATAGGTTCACCTATAAGCCCTACCACCAAATAAACATACGTAGGAAACTACTACTCAAACTGTCATCATTTATAATATCAAATTAATATATAATATATTATTAGTCCCCAATAAATGTTCCTGTTATATATAATATAATTGGAACCGGCATATAGAATATATTTATGGTAACACACCTGAATATATGTAATTATTTTGACATATATGGGGCTAATTTTGTTACTTTTATAACTGTTGAGTACATAATTTGAACAGTTGTTTGTAATAATAACATAAATTCAAAGAACTAACATTATCGTGCAACTTGCAAATGTAATTAATCTTCATTTTGCTTAAAATACATATATTTTTTTGTATATTATAAATTATAATTATAAACTGTTCTATGTATGAGTTTTTTTTTTCTTTCTAATTACTTGTCTAAAGATTCTTTAAAATGATACATATTTAATTTATTGAACCATAATTGACTTAACTATATATAGATATATATATATAAATAGTCTCAGTCAATTTTATCCACTATTTGTCAATCAATTTTCCTGCTATTATATTATAATATTTTGGTTTTATTTTGAAATAAGTATAGAAAACTTCATAAGTGTATTTCAGAAATTTTCAATAATGATATCAGTAATATTTCAACCACTGGCCAACACTAGTTTTTATCAGTCTATAAATTGACAGATGACATTGTATTTGTGTCTTACCTTTTTTTAAATAATAAAGTCTATATCACACTTGTAACGGTTACCATCTAAATTTTATTGGCTCAAAAGAAGCATAGTTAAATATTATATTTGTATGTTAATTAGATGTGATTATATATTGTATATGCATATATGCAAGTATTCAAATATTCATATAACAATGAACAAGTAATTGAAAAACTATACAATAGTTAAATGTAATGTGTGCAATGATGTTCAAGGAAATCTGTAGATTTTTGAAAAATAAAATAATAATTATATATCTTATTGCAACATTTCTCAAAAATATTTTAAACAAAATTGAATTAATGAAATATATCCCAGCTAATTATGTGTCGTGGTCTGATATAAACAAACATAAAATTTTGCAAATATTGTGGTAAGCACAGCCTAATCATTATGTCAAGTAATGTCTACGTCACACATATGAATTTCATGAATCTGGCATGTATAATGCTTTTTAATTAAGCATCGTTATAGAGAAGCTTGGATCATTGCCACTACAAATATAATATTTATGTGATTGTCATATTAAAATATAAAAAAATATATTTTCATAATTATTATAAGACATAAAAATATCCTAATGACTGTAGTAATTACATATCATATGCTTAATATAAAGTTAACTCACACCATTGTCGAAGTAACCCTACAATGAGTGTTATCAATATATTTTATGAGTGAATTTCCCTTGTTTGTTTCCCTATTCTGATATTTACCTGAGCATACCAATATCCCATTCCTTGTTGGTATGCATAGGGGTACTGCGTTTGCGCTCCCATTGGCACGGGTGCTGCAGGTGGATTGTTCGTACTCTGCAAGTTGTGCAAAATATTAAACACATCCTATATTAAATATTGTTATATTAATGACAACATCAACTGACCTGGTTCTCTGTTCCTCCATTCTCTTTACCCCAGAAACATTTGACTGTGTGACCACTAATTTCTGTATTATGTGTTGCTTCTATAGCGTGGGCCGCCGCTTCCTTAGTTGTGAACCTAATAAAAGCATATCCTTTATCCCTGAAAACTCTTATGTCTTGTATCTGGCCAAACTGTGAAAATGTGCTTTGCATTAACTCTTCAGTGATAACATTGCTAGTGAAACCTCCACAGTACACGGTCGTGTTCGTCGGTGAACTCTGGTTGTAGACCTCGTCAAATGTAGGCTGTTTAGCTCGCTTGCTACTCGGCGCACCTTCGTTAGGCCCTTTGGTTGGTGGTTTACGTGTGGACCAGTTGGTACGTATAGATCGCGATCCCAACCATTGACCGTTCATAGCTTGAATTGCAGCTTCAGCATCAGCTTTCTTAACAAACGAAACGAAGGCGTACCCCTTAGATTTGAGCGTTTGTGGGTCACGTACTATTCGACAGTTTGAAATCTCACCAAATGGTGCAAAAGCTTCGCGCAATATGTGAGTCTCAATTTCAGGTGATAGATCACCTACAAATATGTGGTGGTGGTTGCTCGTATCCGTCTTAGGCTGATTGCCAGGACTCGTAGCCCAATTAACCTTCATTTCCTTGTCGAGAAATACTCGTTTGTTCATGGCGGCCAGGGCCGTAGCCGCCGCCGTGTGATTTGTAAACTCGAGGAAAGCATAGGGATCATTACCTGGCTCACGAATTATTTTGCAGCCTTTAACTTCGCCTATTTGTCCGAACAACGCGCATAGGAAATCTTCTGTCACACTCGCGTCTAAATTACCGACGTAGAGAGTTTTCGGGTGGCTTTCGTCGCCCATATTAGCTTATATCGTAATCTAGCGGTTAATTTATTACGACTATGAACACTAATATTGAAAATACACACTAATCAACGTGTTATTTCATCACATTAAACATTGGATGACGGATAAAAGAAAGAAAAATGTCGCAAACAGCGCCTAGAACTTCTCGAAAGACGTTGCTGTTGACTCGTGAAACGTTCACTTTTCGGAAACAAACGCATCTATAGGCGAATTTCCGGTAGAATAATTTCAAAAATTTGGAGGGAAAAAAGAAATAATTAAAAACTACTTATTACAATTGCTTAAAATATTATAGTAATATTATTCTATCTATACATAAAATAAAAATTGTATTTAATGTCTCTATTAATCGAATACATAAAAAACACGTATTATATATTATGGCTACCAGAGACAAAATAAATTACTCCTTCATAAACAAAAGAATTATCTTTTCCGGAAATGAGTGTCGGTTTGAAAGCTTATGAATCATCGAAAACAGAGTTTCGTTTATAAATTCCTCTAATAATTTCATCTCATTGATTGGTCTACTTACGTCAGTTTACTATTATCACTAATAATAAATGATTAAAGAGATATATATTGTCATCATTTGAGTAATTTAATAATTAGCTTTATTTAAGAAATTAAAATTATATTGTAATTAAAAAAACATGATGAAATATAAACTCTATGTGATTTTTATAAATCTTTAAATTATGAACAATAACAAATTCAAAATAATATAAATTTAAAAAACTGTAATGAATTTTCTGTATGATATGTTCTTAAAAATTTACATCATAGTAGTATAAAAGTACATTATCAAATATATAGTCTATGTTATTATTTTATTATATGGCACTTGGGCAACCATAGAGTTAAATTTTCAAAATCCATGTCATTGACAGATTGCTGATTGACGACAGGCGACAGCGTCGACAGCAAATGATGATAAGTCCTCGTACGAATTAGTAGACTTAGTTTTTTTGTAACAACATTATTAAAAATGTATGTTTTATATAAATAATGCAAATTCCAAGTGAAATCCCACTTCATTTTTGAACTCTTTCCTATAATTATTTAACAGTTGTCTTGGAGTAAGGTTATAAACCGCTATTGAGTACACGTATGCAGTGATACTTGTGTAAAGCGTGTTTATTGTGAGATTTTAGGCTTGAAATGACGTGAGATAAGTGCTTAACAATATAAATATAATGTTGCCTCTCATACAGAAGGACACCCGACAGTCCCGGGGTGCTATTTCAGGCATTCCCGAAAAGTTTCAAAACTGGCTGAGATTGATATTTTCGGACAAAAATTCCAAGAATTTATTTCTATTTCTTCTACTGAACTTGTCTTTTGCGTTTGTGGAGTTATTCTATGGAGTTTGGTCAAATAGTTTAGGTAAGTAAAGATGTAATGTTTATCTAACTAAAAATATATTTTAAATTACTATATTGTATTATTTTTTTTAGGTCTGATTTCTGATGCATTCCATATGTTCTTTGACTGTACGGGCTTAGTGGCTGGATTAGCAGCTTCATTGGTGTCAAAATGGAGAGCAAATGAACGCTACTCTTATGGCTATGCAAGAGCCGAGGTGTTGGCAGGCTTTGTAAATGGCCTCTTTCTCCTCTTTATTTCATTTTTTATCCTAAAGGAAGCTGTGGAAAGAGCTATTGAGCCACCTGAGGTACTTATATTTCATTTACAAGTCATAAATAATAAGTAAGATAGACTATTTTTTTTCTTGCTATCTAAAATATTTATTCTACGGTGTGCTGGATAAATAATCTTTTCATCATTATGGTGTTAATATAAATATATTTTTACAAAAATGTGATCTTATGGTGTTTAAATACTCACCACATTTAAATCACACTCTTGTAAGAAAATGTATTTTAATAATTAATTAATAAATAGTTTTTTTAACAAATTTAATTTTGAGATCAAATATTAATTACATTGCAAAACAAAGACTTGTAAGCTACAAATACTAAATACTACGAGATTTAAATTATCTTGTTTTCATCTCAAACAATTGTAATAATTCCATCAAAAAAACAAAAGTTTTATTACAATATTCACATCATAAATAAGAACATATTCATGAGTTTGACTTAGTTGCTCAATTAGTATGCTCGAATGTCCAAAGTTGGATATTTCCAAATGGTTTCAAATAAAAGTCTATTATATCATTGAAAAGGAATAGAGTTTATAATAGATATACCTTATAGGTTTTATTTTATTTTTAATTAGATTTTAATTTAGAACTAGAAAAGCCGCTGTTTACATAATTGGCCAAAAACTAATTTTATGTTTTCAATGTTATTCGTACATTATAATTTTTTAATGGCTGAACAGATTTCGATTTATGGAGTGAGGATTATCCTTAGAATCCATACTTCATTCCGAGTGATACAGGCTATAAATTGTAAAATTCAGATTCTGGTCTTCAATATTATAACTAACAAGCTAAGAATAAACTAGTAACTGCTCTCTTTAAACTTTACTTTAGCTTAATAATCAATGTGATTATGAAACCATATTAATGAAAAATTTAATTTAAAAAAAAAAGACTAATAATAAACACATGAAACATTATTGCGTCGAACGTAATTCTTACAACAAAGTCACGTAATTAAAATAATATATTGCATTTATCAGAAACAAAATTAAGCACTCTTGCAATCTATGAAAACTTTCTACTGTTAACAGAATGTTGGAATTGTTTCTCAATCTCTGCTGTTACCGTCGATCGAGCACGTATTTTCCGATCAGTTATCGTTTAGATTTTTGTTCATTGTTTGATATTTTAATATAATAGGCAATGTTACAACACAATACAGTTTTTATTTTAAAAGGTTTTAAAACCACGGCCTCGTATTGGTCGCTCTAGTAGTTGCGGGAAA
Organism: Vanessa tameamea; assembly: GCF_037043105.1. NCBI lineage: Eukaryota > Metazoa > Arthropoda > Insecta > Lepidoptera > Nymphalidae > Vanessa > Vanessa tameamea. Next base: position 2,383,066 of record NC_087327.1, on the reverse strand, counting down.
TACGAGTATGATTTTATTTTCATGTCGGGCGCGGCTACAGCTGGAAATCGTTAGAATTTAAACGAAAAACTTCTGATGGAAATTAAACCATATCATCATATAAATAAGAAGCACAATCATATTTGCAAAATAAAAATACTTTTATTCATGTATTTTTCTAGCAAATACATTTGTGAATTTTATTAATAAGGTTACTGTGAACGATCTGTGCATGTATTTTTAACTTTGGCTATGTGCTAAAGCAAATGCTTTTAGCTAAATACTTCTGGATTTCGACTCTAGTATTTTACATAGGTACTTGTAATTGAAAGCCCTGGTATAGCATACCTATTAACAATTACAACAACGACATAACATTTTTTTTAAACACATTTACAAGAAAATATGTTTAAAAAATCGACAATCGAGATAAAACATGATTTATTGGATAATCTTCAGTAGCTTATAACGTTCGTACGTAAATAAATACCTTATCAATAATTGTTACCTTCGTTAAATATTTAATTGACAAGGACATCTTTTTTTCAGGTAAAACATGAAAGGTTGCTTGTCGTCTCTATACTTGGATTCCTAGTCAACCTCGTCGGAATATACGCATTCCATCATGGCCACGGACACGGTCATGGCGGCCATGGTCACTCACATGGTGGTCACGGTCATTCGCACAACCACAATCACGGACACTCGCACGATGACATCGAAGCTCCCACCGGAGCGGGATCTGCCATAATGCGCGGAGTGTTCCTTCACGTTCTCGCCGATACACTGGGTTCCGTCGGTGTTATAATATCCGCCATTTTAATGCAGTTATTTGGCTGGATGAGAGCAGATCCAATTTGCTCAATGGCTATAGCGTTGCTTATAGCAGCGAGTGTGTTCCCGCTAGTGATGGACTCTGGTGCTGTTTTATTACAACGGACTCCAGTGTCACTCGAACGGGCGCTCCCGAACTTATATACTAGGGTAGTGGGCTTGGCAGGAGTACATGCGGTCCAAGAACCGCACTTCTGGACTCTTTGCAGTGACGTACATGTTGGCGCGATAAAGCTCGAGGTCGCAAGGGAGGTTGACCCACGTTATGTCACAGATCAAGCTGCGAGGATCTTCCGAGAAGCCGGCGTGAAACATCTAACAGTTCAATTAGACTACTCCCCGCTTTGATTGAGAGCGTAATGTATCACAAATGTACATATTACCACTGAGTGGACATTTATTGTATATAAGGAAAATAATTTAATTTGTGTCCTGTCAAGTCGCATTTTAAATTGCCATCTTTATTTAAAAGATAACGAAGACATACCAAAATATATACATGTATAATATATATACTTTTTTAATTTTGTATGTGCAATATCTATAAAAAATCGGATTTTAATTGATTTTACAACGTTCAGTCTATAGTGCCGCTTCAAATAAAGCTTTCAAAGCTATTAGATAGATAGATAGATGAAATAAGTCTCAAAATTGTGTTAAAAAAATATTCAGGGTGTGAAAATAGTTGTGCTAATAAAAACTTCATGGATTTCAGCTTCAAATATAGTTGTGTATTGTGATATGTTTTAATTTTTTTATTACTTTTTCTACGGTAACACATTCAGTTGTAGGTGTTTAGTATTATATATATTTAAAATATTTATGACAAATGTATGTTTTAAAATTTATATAATTTTATATATTTTTAGTTAGTTTTCGATTTTTATTAGAAACAGATTATTTGAAAACATTCCTTTTTAAACAGTATTGAAATAATGCCATCTATTTTTAATCAACGATTTAGTTCTCAATTAAGTTATTTGAAAGAAGGTTAATTATCTATGAATTTTTTTTATCTATAATAATTTGAAAGATTTGGTTCACAAATCTTATTGTGTATTATAATCGAAAATTAATCTGCAAAGATTAATAATTTCGCTTTTATTGAGATTAATTAAATTCTACTTCCAAAACGTTGCCCGAATTTTTTGATTCATTGCTGTCAGCATTGTGAGAAAAGTTCGAAGGAAATTTAACTAAAATTATTACATATAATATTACAGTTTTTTATTTCTTATATATTTTAGATCCTTATTTTATTTTTTTAGTAATACTCTTTTACTTCATCCTGAATTATGTTCTTTTGTTTATCCTTCTGCATTACAATTTAACAAAAGCTAACTTTACTAAAGTGTTTTAGAGGGCTTTACAAACATTAAATTCAAATGCATTTATTTTTTCATTTATAATAGTTTTGATGAACCAATTACGTATTTAGGCAAAATTTATATAATTATTATAAAAAATGACAAATAAAATTGTATATATGAAACATGCTCGAAGAAGTAAATAGAAATGAAACAACAATTTTTTTTAATAAATCTTTCTTTACATCCTTAGCGACAAGAAATCGATCATATACATACAACAAACATTTATTTAAATAAATTTGTTAAGTAAAAGAAATTTGTTTTATTTAAATAATACGACGTGACGTAGCCACGAGATCTAAACAAACCTATATAATCACACCGGTCGGTTGTGATGACAATATGAAGCTGGGAAAAGACACAAATAGTATAAATATACCAAAACACATTTGAATTCATTTTAAAATAAGAAATCTTTATATATTTGCTTATAGTTCAAAAATTATTATCATCAATGATTCATGTATTTTGTTCGAAGTTTGTGCTTTAAATTTAATTATGACGTAAAACAGCTCCCATTATTATATCGATCTTAGTGTGACTACATCAACGTTTGAAATATAAAAAAATATATTATTCAATGAGTTTTTTGGCTTTGAAGTATCTGCGTAGATATAGAACCTGCCACGTAGCCAATCCTAGGAGACAGACCATAGAAAATACACTGAAATAGAGCACACGATTGTTTGTTGACTCTGAAACAAGAAAGAAATATTAGTCAAACATTAGTTTTTAGTACTTAATACCTTGCGGTATTATACGAGCAAATTTCTAATTAATATTGTTTTTTTGGTTATGGTTTTCCTAAAATGTAATAATATTGGTTTCATTGAACACTTATTTTCTTCAATTATTCAAGTTAGGTTTGTTTGATAAGTAACAACAAATCGAGAAATATACGATTATTGTATGATTTCAATTTACTTTGCATGATACAAAAGTTGATTAACAATGATGCTCATTTTATAGTAATGTTATAACAGCGCGTAAGTTAAACGAATACCTTTAATTTAAAAAGCGGTGACCTCAGTAGTTTCTCGTAGTGGAATAGCAAATAATAATTAGACTATTCTAGAAAATGTTAAGAATTAATTGAATATAGATATTTTTAATAAATACTTAAGCTTTTATTTCAAACGAGATTTCCTTGTAATCAAAATTATACAAAAGTGCTTGACAAATCTAAAGTTATAAAATCAATATGTTTATCGAAATCGATCGAAGTTTCTAAACATTATTAAAGCTAGTATAAATATTATTTTCATCAATAAAGCGTAATGTCTCTTTGTTTTCATATGACAAGATCAAGTTAAATTCAGATCTTGGTTACCAGTTAAAATAAAAGCTTACCATTCGTGTCTCTCATTTCTTCTTCTCTTTTCCTCATGAGTGTGAAGTCCTGAACGATGGCTTCTGATAAATCTTCTAATCTCTTTAACTCCAGCTCCATAGGCTTCAATTTGGCAGCCTCACCAATCTATGTTCAAATTAGATTATTGTATCAATTTTATTTGCAGACTTTCATGTGTCTATGATTGAATCGGAAAACAAACATATTGTGATATTTTTCATTGCAAATTTCATATCATATATATTATTATATGAAGTAGGTCCAGATTACAGACCTGACTTCTTTTTAAATATCTGATGATAAATGGTCACCACTGCCTGTGATAGTTAATGGAAGGCGGCAAGAAGAAATATTAACCTAATTCACCTCCAACCTTGGAAGCTAAGATGTTATGTCCCTTGTATCTGTTGTTACAATAGCTCACTCAATACAAAAATTCTAAGTATTGCTATTTAGTAGAACATCTAACCAATGGGTTGGGTTTGCATAAAGCCATACCAAAAGTTAATTTTTTTATGTGTATTAAAAATATTGTCAAGAATTCTGGTAGCATTATATTATTACTGTTGAATCCATGGTAATAAGGAAAATATTTTCGAATAGAAAAGATAATATTTAAAATTCAGTTTGCCGGTCATAAATACTTAAATACATACTACTCACCATTTATAAGTATATTAAAACGAAATTTGTATATATTACAGACTTGCTAGTTTTTCTAATTTGCACTTGTTAACATGTAATATTAAATTAATGGTTGGGAAATCCGATCATATAAAAATAAAAAAATAAAGATATAGTCTTATGAATAATAACTTTATCTCAACTGATAGATGAAAGCTGTGTGATCGACAGTGAATAGAGACAGAATTACACAAGATTTGGTAAAAGGGTATAATGTCGAACTAAACAATTAATTTATACTTTTGGTCTGTCACATATAGATATGTATAAAATTATATTAATTTGATTAGATACCCACATTGGAAAGCATGCATTTATTACATTAGTTTTAACACAACAGTAAACTTTGATTAATATGATAATTCAAAAAATATACTAAATATTTTTATTAATTTGCATTAAATATTTTAAATGAGCAATTTTAAATATGGTGAGTCTAGTTAGGTTATATGAAAGTAAAATAGATGTTTAGTATTGGATATAGATAAAAACACTCAAATCTTACAATTAAATCTGGCAAATATCATTTTGTTTTTAAAATAGCGTAAGAAACTGAGCATCAGATGTATATTTTTAGACTGATTAATTAATGGGGAAAATCATCAAACGCACACTATATTATTACCCAAGAATTCTTGAAGATGCAGAATATCATAGACGGCCCACCGATAAAAAGAAAATTAAATATTGTGTAGAAATTTATATTAAAAATTATACAGCATATTTATAAAAGAACAATAGTAAAATATCCATAAATATAAACATTTGTTAAATAATTCTTATAATATGAAAAAAGCATTTATAATATTGTAAATAATTTCTTAAAAAAATATTAAGTCTTTCAAAAATACTTACACCTTCATAATTCTTTGCTTCAATACCAACTTTGATGTCCAGTGTTACATCCTGTGCAATACCACGGAATTCTGAAAATATGTTAAAAAAATTACATAAGTAATTTCACATATATTTAAAATAACCAATTGGTGGTTTTCTTAAGTGTTACATATGTATAAAATAAATGTAAGCCTATTTAAATTAATAATGAATGTGTAAGAAATAAACAGAGTCACATTTTAATTTTACACTTAAATTTAAGTGTTACATAGTTTATTAAAACACAGTGTTACTTAGTTATTATCTTATAAATCACAAATGATTGTGATAATAAATTATGTCTACAACTAAAATACTGATAATTTTTTAGATATTATAAAATCAATCAAAATAATATTTTGATTAAAAGTTATTTAAGGATATTTGAATGATGGAAGAATGATTATTCATAAAATTTTTTTGGCTCTATAGCCTACTTCAACTAAAAGAGGTCAAATGTCAAATAAATGACAGTCGACATTCTATCGACGATATATTGAATTGAGAGCAAGTATAAACTATATTTCTTATGGATTTGAAAAAAAAATAGTATCAAAACTATATTAATAAGTAGATAAGTAGAATGGTATTGTATAAGTAGCAATGGTGTGAACGGAACGGAAGTACAATGGAATATGTAAATCTAACAATTGTTGGTCTTTTTACTTTCTTTGCTTATAATAAGGCTATATTACTATTTTTTTTATAACAATAACAAAAACATTGAAAATATATTTTTTTTATGTTTATGCCATATACCAATAAATAGTTTCAATGGCAGTTAACATGGACCCAAAATTAATAAACACAGTGATATTGAATAACAAGTTAAAAACTATAAAGATTAGTGAAAAGAAGTAGTGAAGGGGTTTACTTGAAAAATGTATATCTTCATGACCACAAGTATAGACCACATGCATTGTGCAATTAATATTTACCTGGGGGTACTTTTGATATGAAACAAATTTCAAATGTGTCATATGTCTCTGTTACAAATGTGAATTTTCCTTTTGTAATACTATCTTTCTGAGCGAGAATGTGACCTTTTGAATCACGTACCTGAAAAATATATATTAATATTTATTTAGCAATATAAATTCATAGAGTATTTTCAATAAAAATATAATGTTTCAGTATATCACTTTGGATTATGTTATTATTTTATTCATATTGTCTCTACCCATTGACCCAGTGACAGTATAGCAGTCTTCAGTATTATATATATTAAATAAGTCTAATTGGTAAGCCTTTATGAATAGAAAGGGAAATAGAAATAAGTCAGATCAAACTTATGTGACGTTTGAAATTTTATGTTATTCTCCACGTATTTGAGGTTGCTTTTTTATTTTTAATTGAAAATTTACTTCATGTAAGAAACGACACGTGAAATCTCTGTGTTTGAGTACTCCAGTTTTATTAAACGAACTTACGATGTAATCAATTCTTTGCCCTTTGACTTCCACAACTTCATATTCACCGGCAACTAGTACATTCGCATGAAGCTCCTCTTTCAAGCACTTTTGAGTGTTCGGTGCTAAACTCCACATTATAGCATCGCACCCATGCCAGAAAATACTCAAAAATATTATGAGATATTGCACCTCCATGTTTTAATTAATTGCTATTTTTTATTACCGTACAATAAATAAGTCACAAATCATCACTCTTCGAAGTGAAAACAAACATATTATCCTGTGTCAAATAGACCGATGAGTTGGCCCGAAAAAAGAGAAACGTCGGCGTTCATGAAATAGCTTTCAAATATGTTGCCATCTTTACCATGAAAACTTAATTTGAGTAACGTCAAAAGTTAGTTTTTTTTCTATTAAATTATATAATTATTACTTAAAACTCTTACTTATTTACTCTGTAATGATTTTCTTTATTTATCTCACTATTTATTTAATAATAAGCAAATAATATATTTACATAAGCTAAAAATTAGAGATCCATTATATAATTATTGGTTAATAGTTTTAGCATGATACAATAAACTTAATTGCTTTTAAGTTTGGTTCAAATTTTGCTATAATTTTTGATTAAATGACAATAATTATGAAATAGTCTAATAAGGCAGGTTTACAGATTACCTGTTTGCTCAGATTATAAAACAAAAGGGATAATTTGTATAATAATAATATTTTAGTAATTAATTATTTATTTTTAAAAAAATTAATTTGTATTCAATTTTAAAAATGTTTTATTCAAAACACACTATATTTCAATTCTAATTTTCTTGGTAAACATTCTTCTTAATGAACAATTCCAAAACTCCTATACCTTCATGTGTAAAAGTGACGTAAAAATTCCGATGCAAAATTTGGCCTTGCAGTTGCACCTAAAAATGATATGAAACGTCAAATTTTCTAACCTTGTTTGGTAATGGAAATTTCGAATTTCGTATCTTTTAAATGCTTTTTCAAATAATCTACATTGTGTTTCCGTTTCTTTAAAACGTTAAAACTTGAAAATTTTTACGAACATGAACAATTTTTAGAACATAATCTATTAAATTCTGGAATGTTTATAAAAGTGAATTTGACAGAACATTAGATATTTTTATTTCATGAATAATAGCACATAAAACAATTGTTAATGGTGTTATTGATGTGGAACAACCTTCGATTCATTTAATTGTACTTCAGTAAGTAACTTTATTTTTATAAAAATATATTGTTTTGTGTTTACATAATGAGTTGAGTAATCATTTAGTAGTCACAGTGAACTTTTTTATTTTAACATTTATAATATCCAAAATACATAATTTAATTGTTGAACTCCATATTATTTTCCTGTTATTTTAAGATGTAAGACTAAGCTAATGTAACAATAAGATTAGTGGTAACTTTTCCTTAATAAATCATACTGTGTAGAAATGTTGAACATAAAAATAATACATAAATAACATATGATATGCTTCTAAATTCAAACTTTAAAATTTCAGGTTCACACTGAGTAAACGATGTTATGTTTTACGGTTGTAGCATCTGGATATTAAGAATAAAGAATTGAAATTACAGAATATTTTGAATAATGAGAAAATGTGTACATATTCTACTTGTTACAAGTTGCATCAAATTCAAATAAGGTAAGTTAATTTTAATTAACAAAAATTTATTTCCAATAATGTTATTATGTACTAAGTAATATATTTTTAAGTAACCTATTTCAATTATTTTAAACAATGTTGTTTTCTTATGTCTTTTTTTTAAAATTAGGTTACTATAATTGCCATGATTCAGATGTATTTTTTTTCTATTAAAATTTAACTGGGTTACTTAAATAAATAATGTTAATTATTTTATTTACTCATTTACATAGACTTATATGAATTGTTTTAACCTTGATGAGGAATTTGTATTTTTTTCTATTTCAACTCCTAAGAGGATCTTATTTACCAATGCCATATATACAATGTTGCTAAAAGCCGATGTTGTATAATTTAATTATAGTTTTAATTAATGGCAATGTCACAATTAATTAACATAAGATTTATTGATGGTTATTTAGTTCATATCAAACTATTAAATACAATTAATAGCATGTTTATTAGAATCCAATAAGTGAATTAAAACATATTTATAAGTTCTCATGTTCAATACTAGATGGCGGTTGTAGTCATAATATATTAATTATTATTCAATTATTGTTATTTATTGACACAAATATTTAGGGACTTGAGCCTATATAAGAGCAGATATATAAAAATTAAAAAAAAAATTAAGTAGCCATTGTTGTGTATGAATTATTTTTTTAAAGTTTTTAATAAGTCAAGGGTACTCAAGTATTGAGTAAGAGTTATGTGATTCATAAATTTCTTTCTTTTCCTTTCATAGAAGATGGAGCGATATAAAATATCTTATGTAATTAAATAAGATAATAAGTTTTTTTTTACATAGAGTAGAAGTAAAATGTGCTGTAAAATAAAAATATTAATTACTGATTGTATTGGGTATATTGTCACTAATAAATGTGTATATTTAACACAATTATGAACATATTATAAGAAATATTTAAATTAATTTCTATAATCAGGGATATATTGAATAATTCTAATAGTAGGGGAGGCGAGGATGCTATATTTGCAGTTTCTCGAGCGTCATGGAAACTTGTTGAATTCGAAAGTGAATGTTTTAAAAAGAAAAAAGTTTACTACAAGTTTTTTATTTTTGTGGGGAGGAGAACGGGTAATCATTAAAAATGTAAAAAAAAAATCACTTGTATAAAAGTCCTCGAGCATGTCAGCCATTAATAGTATAAACGCGCTTTATATTTCTGACAACCACTATATATTAATCTGACGATTAAGTCGACGAGGCTGCCCTTAAGAGCGATTGAAAAATTAAAAAAAAAAAAAATTATCGAGCGTGTCAGATATTCATAGTATATGTATATTGAACTCTCAATAGTGTCGTATTAAAATTTCTGACGATTTGGATGCGGCCCATAGGAATAATTAATTTTTTATTCTGTAAAAAAAAAGACGTGATCCTGGGATACTCCGGCGCGTCAGATTTTTATGCAGAGGGTTCATATTGATATGATAGTCTTCCTGAATAATAATCTGACAATTACATGAAGGATTATTCTTATTCTGACCGATTTAAAGGAACTCTAGAAACAAGGTATACGTATTCATATATAAAAAAGGTATAATTTATTAATAAAAAAATCAAATAGAGATCCGTATAGAATATACGAATGCAAATGTTAATTCTCATCTTCACTGGCTGATTCATCTTCGAAGGTTGATACCACTTCTTCAATTTCATGGACATCCTCGTCATCTCGGGGTTCTGTAACTAAGAATGGTTATGATCATTATTTTATATTTATGTTATGATAGTATAATATATGAAATAAAACGTACCTAAATCAGAAGTATCTCCTAAAATGTCAGGTGTTATGACAATATCTTCATAAGCTTCAGGTAGTTGTTTTCCAAGGAACCAAGTTGGCTCCAATTTTCCATTTATTGCTCGATTTTCTTACAGTAGTATATTTCAATGTTATTATTAATTTGTGCTTGGTTTTTGATATTCGGAATAATAATTTGAATGACATATGTGTTATTATTACACGGAGCCCGAAAGGGGCAATAGATCATTTTTAGGTCATATTTTGTATAGTGATAGTTTATATGCCCCAAACTTGACGTATCGACGACATGTTTTACTATCCCAATAATAATGCGGAATATGCTGGTAAAGCAAGCAGTATATTTTTGAAGACTAGATAGCTCTGTGGAACATTGTCTTTGGTTTAAGTCATACTAAAAAAATAACTATTTTTTTTACATGGGTGGGTGGATTTTAAAGTAATGCTTGTTCTAATAGTGGGCCAACTGGTCGCCCAATAGATTACATTCGACTCGTAACTTCCCGACCCGTATATCATCATCATCATCATCATCAATAACTATTGACGCTGAAGCTGTACTTATATTTTTTATATTATAATTATCTTATACATAACAATATTTACTTCTAATACACAAATTTTGTATGTAAGCTCAATGTTTTATATAAATAGAGTGATCTTTATATAAATGGAAAATAAATACCTAATACTTGTCCCAAGTTTTTGTTTTGTTGAATTTCAAAACGCTGCGATAATATGACTTATATTTTTAATTTAAAAGTGAAACTAGCAAGAAGAACTTATAACAATAAGATTATTTTAATATAAATATTGTTCGTTCATTGGTCGCAATTTAAGACCGTTATTATAATTGAAAACTCGAGGAAATCATTAATGAACTTTCATGATTCGAAAATTTTTACTCGATATTTCGATTATTATTTTTTTTAAATTGGTAACACAACAGTTGGAAAAACTATCAAAGAAAATCGATTGACAAACAGGAGGAGATAAGGTACTCTTGTTTTCAAATATTCGCGTGTATGACTTTCATAATTCTTAAAAAACTTAAATTCAAATTAGATAATATCAAGTCTTAAATATTTTCCAAAGCTACAAATTAGTAAACATAATGAGTACTATTAATGGAAACAGTATAGGTACTTACTTAATGAAAGAAAACCATTCTCGATATTTATTTGGGTACGTCTGTTTACAAATTTCGTGAACTATTAAAACTCTTTTACTTTTAATCACAGAGGCGACTCTTGAAACCTCTAGTGAGTATAGGTATTCTGTGAGAAGTCTACGTTTAGTCGGTTAGGGTCTTCGCATCTTTAATAATGCACTTTAGTTCATACACGCGAACGATTTAGATATATAGTTAGAAAGACTGGTGTAACTCCAGGCACAAGGGACATAACATCTTAGTTCCAAAGGTAGGCATTGGCGATATAAGGAATTGGTAACGGTGTCAATGAACATGGGCGGTGGTGACAACTTACCATCAGGTGGCCCATTTCCCGTCCGCCAATTTATTTAATAAAACAATTTTAATAAAAAAAATTCGATTATCTAACAATTAAAATATATATTTAATAAATGAAAATGACGACGCATGTATTTTATAAATCAATGATATTACTCAGATTTATTTAACTAAGTTTCAAATTAAATAAGTAATGTATTTTTCAATTATATTCATATCGCAATTATTAGATATAATTAATATGTTACGGATGCTTAAAAATATATTTGCACTAGAAATTATTGTTACATTTTTTGCGTGTTGTATGAAATCATTAATATTTTATTATATTTTTTAATATTATGTATAACAATTTTAAAAATAAATTGTTATTTCGAACAAGGCCTCAGTAATTCTGAATATTTATATTTTAACACACGTCAAACTTCATAAGTTAAAACCTACTTGTTCGTAAAGGTAATAAAACGTTAACAACTCATTCTGTGTTAAGTGTGAACAAAATTGATAACGTGAGGTAGGTATATATTATATAAGAATATATGTATATTTTTAATGCAGTGCTTTGGTTTGGTAGTGTATTTGTTTAATAGATTCATATACCGAAATGTGTTTAGTTATAACGCTTTTAATTGTATTTCTTAACGGCATATTAAAGTAAAATTATATAGTATAGTATAGGGATGTTTAAAGTCAAACTAAAAAATAATTTAATATCCTCGCTATAGTAAATAAAGCCTTTTATATCCAACGGCCCAGATGTTAAAACTGTTTTCTTGCAAATGTATAGAAATATATGTATCTCATTTTAAGCGAATGGTAAATTCTTATGAGAAATAATGTTCTTTATACCTAAAATCTTTTATAAAACCGTTATGTACACATCAAGAATGTCAAATTGTTTATACGGACGAATACAAACGTAGCGAGATGTCAACATCATTCCAAAACGTTTAAAGTTAAGTCCGAAACGAGTCGGAATTTTAATCAGTCGATGTAAATACGTGCGCAAGTGCGTGATGTAACATTATACAATGAAAGCAAGAGTTGCAGCGTGGCGCGAAAATATTCTTTATGCTGCACTCGGTTCCATTCAGCTGACGCAGCCGCGACAATGTGCGCCAGTCGCGCGCGGGGGCGGGGACTCGCCGCAAAACTGGGTCGCTCGCGATGTGTTGTCAAGTTCAAGGCTACGTCGAAGGGGGAGTGGGCTTCCGATCGACCATAGATGGCGTTGTACGATTCGAAAAATTTCGCGAGAGGAGGTGTTGGGGTGTGCGGGGAGGGCACGCGGGAACGAATTTTCGGTGCAACACACGACACGACGCTGCACTCGTGTGTCGAACGTCGCGACGCGCAGTTCTCTAACGTGACATTGCACCCGAATATTAAGTCGACCTGATAGAAGCCGACATGGACTGGATGGAGATGGACGACGTGGTTCGTACAATTTAATTACATTTCAATGTTTGATATGAAAAAGTAGGAAAACGAGCCGGCTCTTAAAATTTTTTATTCGGAACGCGTTTCGCCATGACCTATCCTAACATTTTATCAACACACAGTAGACGCTTGAATTACTTATCAAAAATATTTCATATTCTAAACATTGTTATGCAATTACTGGAATGAATTGTTTAAAATATTTCATTTTAATTTATGATAAATTTATGTTATTCATAATTAATTGTTATAATTGAAAATTAACTGCACTAATTTCATTAATTATATCTTAACCGGTTTTATCAAATTTTGATAAAAATATTTTTGTATAAAAAAAGTATTTACTAGTTAAATACGTTTGTATTTTATATAGATCAGTTCCTGTGTAAAGTTAAATTGGAATGAATGATTATTCGCAAGTGGTTAACAATTGACTGATTCGTTTGTCCAAAAATTACCTTTAGATCCTGATCGCTATTCTGCCTCGTAACGTCGGCGCGGAAGTCCTTTTAAACGATCTATTCTGTAGAGCTGCTCAGTATTCCTCTAAACGCTCACGTTTCCTACGTACTGAGAATTTTTTTTTTTTACATAGTGACATGTCGAAACAATTCTTGTTATTTCGTAGCACGTTACAGTGAAACGGTACGGTATTTTCACGGTTGATATAATATAACCGCTATTTTCTCAAACACCGGTGATACACGTGCGAAACGCAAAGCGCGTACCCGACCTGCCCCAACGCGCCGTGATCGATCGCCCGCCGGCCATATCTGTGTCTAGCGCTAAGCCTCTAAAGGATGTCGTACACGGTCTTAGCAGAAAAAAATAATAATAAAAAAATCGAATTATATACCGACATAACATCAAATATTAGTGGGATTTCGTAATACTTAGTTATAATACTAACCTTTGAACTACGAATATTTATTACCATATAGGTAGGTAGATAAAATCAAAATTATCATTCACATATTAAAAAAAAAAAAATGATAAAGTTTATTATTATTTAAGTATTCTTTTTGTTTTCGTATTTCGTAAATTTAATAAACTAACTTGTCACACAATCTGTTTTGATTTCCTATTTAATGCATACTCCTCCTTTTTAAAGACAAGCAAATGTAATAAATGTAATTTTGAAGACAAGCAAAATTGTCTTGTTAAATTGGAAGGAACCAAAAAAAAACGACGGAACTCATTTCATTATTGATTATTAAATTGCCTAATAATATTATCATTAATATAACACGTGCCAAACTGAAAAAAAAAACCGAAACCGTCAGAAACGTTTTACTCGAAAGTTACGTAGATACGCTAAAAAAACGTTGCAATAAAGTTCGACCTTGAAAATTTTATCCGCATCGTGCTCAAAGAAGTTTCTCAAATAAATAATCTTCCCATATACACGGTCGTGAGCGACAACCCTTAAACTTTTTTTTGTTGTTTCACGCGACGCCAGTGCCTTAGTGCTTAGACTTCCCAAGGATTTATTCTTATTACACAATTTAATTCCCTACCTATTTGATTTGTTTAGTACCTCCAGACGTCGGACGACCTGTTCAGACGTGCTATTGAATATGCATTCGTTCAAGGTCGACGTTTGAAAGTCTATTTGATTTTAACTGAACATTAACAACGCGCGGCTCTCGAAACTCTTGGGGCGATCGATATTAGAAATTTTAATAAAAGACATGTGAGGTTTATTAATGTGTAATAAGGTTCTGTGTTTTTTTTTTCTCGGTGACTTATGCAAAGGCTCGTTATTATTCATTTTCACTGGTTTCATTATCTGTGGCCTAGTGCTAAAAGGGTCAATATAAATAAACTTCACTTTTGATAATAAGAATAGAAACAATTAATATGTAGATTATTTTATGTAACATAAATATAGGGCAACATTTTTAGTTTTAGTACAAATAAATAAATATTTTTTAAAATTATATAGAATAATGTGATTTAAATATTACTCAACGATGTACTTTGGCCCTTTTAGCACCAGGCCGCAGCAAATATAAGATTACGTACGCGATCTTATCAAACTTTCTCTGATAATCTAAAATTCTTATATAGCACATATATTTCAGTTTAATGTTTTCATTTACCTTCCGGGTAAAGGTGGAGTTTTTTTATTTTGTTAGCGAAACAAAAATTACTAGTTAACAAAAGCTTACAATGTGGGCATGACTATACTACTTATTTGACAATGATGTTGAAAAGCCGCGACGATTAACAGTTGACATATTAACATATATATACAACTTAGGCAAATACATTACTCTCGTTCGTCTCGACGTTTTTCACTAAAATTTCTTCTTATATACCTATAAACAAACTTACATTAAGTGGGGATTGGTTATCTTTCTAATCTACTTTGCACAATTCGAGTGATAAAGAACATGGCCTTGACTGTTTTTTTTATCATATATGTATACGAAAATGCATCACTTCCATATACATACTAATATCGTGACGACAAATGATCGATATGTCATAATATGTATATAGGTTAATGCTTATCGTTTATTTTGAAATTTATTTAAATAATTAAGTAAAAATTTACTGTTCCAAATTTAAAAAATCTGTGTCAAAAAATATAAAAATGGTCTAAGTGTAATTTATTCTGCCTAGACTATTATATTCATCCAAGTATCTTATTGCATTGGTCTTTACAATAACGGAATCGAATCTTATTAAAAATCAATAATGTGTTTCTTATGCTATTGCTTCAGATTAAATTAGGAATATTTTGTTCTAAAGATATGCATTACCAAAAAACGATCATACGTTGATACTGATTGACATATCTATATTACAATTTTTTTTTTTTATATTAAAAAATTCTAACAAACTTCAATTATCCTAAAATAAAAAGTCATGCTAATATAATGTAGCCCGCACATTTGTCTATATATGTACTTGCCTTTTTCTATTTAAAATCTTGGGTGTCCCACGTGGTAACATTGTAGTTCCGAAATTATTCCACGACCATTACGTTGCTATCAGGCATATAATTCTATATTTTATTACCAAACGTAAAACCTTAAGGACGACTTTTATTATTATGCAAAAGTGTTACATTGTCACGATTTACTAAATTATTATTATTATCAAACAAAACCAAACTTATTCAATCGTTTCAGACATAATGAATCTCCTAATCAATTAATCCCTTAATTAATAACCGGGTAAAGTACGCATGTATAATCAGTAAATATAATTGTCCATATAAAATATACATATTGAAATATCACGAGTATTAACTCGTAACGTAGTATAAAGTTGTGTCGAGTTTACGAACACGAACATTTTCATAACTTTTTTAAGCGTCATAAAAATTCACAATTACCAAGCGATTAAAATTTTTAAGCGAACTTTTTTAAAATTTTATGCAGTTTTATAGCTTTTACGTTTTGAATTTTTTTTTCATCTTTTACTAATTTTACAGGCCTAAATCCACGAGCTCTAAGTATTTATATGTTCACGATCACTTGTCGTGATCTGCGTAGTAATTAAAAATGTTGTTGTAAAAAAATTATTACTGAACTTTCGCTCAATAGTACCTACTTTTAATACATAATGCTGTAAAATTCTTATTTGATACTATTTCATTTGAAAAATTAGACTAAAAGAATTAAAATACGTATATTTTGTCCACAAATCATGGCAGTAATCTCAATTTCTTTCATATGTGTAATAGTTTAATTTGTTTAATTCGTTATCATATCATTCGTACCAAGTGCAGAGAGATATTTGTATCAACTAGGTCACGAGATCATAAAACTATGGTCATGGACATTTCACACATTGATATGAATGCAACTATTTCAAATGTAGTACTATTTCCGCGTTTAAATTAAACATATAGGAATCTATCAGATAAATAATTATTTCTAACAGTAAAAGTCGGACTTCAATCTTGAATTTGTTAGAAATGCATGACGCTTGACCTTTTATCACAAGCTGTTGGAAATGTTCTACTTTGTTTTTATTATGAAGTTTTCAATTTATTTTATCGGTACGTCTAATAATGCTTTCTGTCTTACATATTGACCAAGTATTTTTTCTCTGATATGCTATCAAATTACGTGATATAAATACGTCCTATGTTATTTTATTATGTATTTAGAGTTCAATAGTTTAGTGCTAAGTGATTTGCTTCTACAATGTCTTATATATTGACCGACATTTGTTTTCATCACCATCAATGTTTTATGTCAATGCTGTTGACTATCATAAATCTATAACAAGCCTAGTGCGTTAAAACAAAGAGGAATCTGATAGATGACGATAAAAATACGCGATCATTACGTTGATGGCCAGCAATGCCTACTAGCTTGTAGTCGAAATCGAGAGTCAATTATATCGTTTGAAACTAATTTTATTGTGCGTTACGTATTGCTGTTTTGCTCAGGGCCGATGGGGAGAAGGCTTCAGTGCCGGAGGAATACTTAGTCGGCAACTCGCTGGCTTCGTTGAAATCGTATAATTGACATGAAGGAGTAGGAGTGTGGGGGGAAGGGGCTCGAGCGGGAGATTTGGCAGTTGGCCTTGACAATGAACCGGCGGCGCACACTGCTTCGATTATGTACATATTATACAACACGCACACATTTTAGAAAGAGCTATTCCACGAATGGCCTCTCCCACACAATTATTTTTGTCATAGGGTTGCGTTATTTTTATGTCTATAACGCGATGTCTGCGATTATTCTGAAGTGCAAATTACTTAAAGCAATTAACTCAGTTGCTAAAGTTCCTTTAAGAACTCTGACAGATGACAAGTTATCAAATAATGGTTTAGAATTTTATCTATTTTGTTTTTTATTTGGTGACATTAAAAACACAATTAATAAAGCATGATTTATCTTTAATTTCTCTATATTGTTTCGTAAACATATAAAAACATCTTGTATTTTAAATACATTTTTAATATGGGGACTGCGTAGGTCCCATTATTTCGTATTAGTCTCATAAATAACTGATAAGCGACAACCCTATGGCCAAAAAAGCGATTCGAGTCTGGCGGCCCGGCGCGCCGACGCCGCGTGCCTGCCCTAACACAACGTATACATCAGTGGTTCTTAACCTCCTATTGATCAAGAACCTCACGCCAAAAAAATAGTAAGGGACCATCTCGTTACCAAGCACCCCCTCTCTTTTACCTTGTACTAATACAATACAGGCTCAAACCATTTATGTCTTAATTTTTTTTCTAAATTATGCTCTTGAGTACCCATTACATTAAGACTTGAAATTTATGTTTTCAGCCAGTTCCGTTTTTAAATGTACTTTATTATTTATAACAGAGATGTCATTGTTTGAAATGACCTCGATGTCGAGTTAGTTGATACTTATTTAGATGATTTCGTTTGCTAGAATTGTATGTATAATACATAGCTGTTAATAAAAAACAGCCACGACCTTGAGCCGCGTTATTAATAATATCATACCTTGTTTTACAAATATGAATTTTAGACTTAAATACTAAAATATTTATAAATTCTTTAAGACATTTAGTTAAAAGATTTCCATATAAACTACTTAATTATTATTTAATGATATAGAGTTAATAAACTCTTTCTTATTATGTATTTAATTAGACGCGGCAATCCGTCAGTGTTGCGTGATAATTTGCATAAATGTCGTTTTTTAAATATAACGTAATTACCATGTATTCCATCTTTTAAAATAATGTATCTATGATGGCAATCTTTATTTGTTTAACCTATTATATGTCTGGCTGATGCTTCGAGGTATTTCGTATATAACTAGCTATCTTGTGACTGACCGTGTTAGTTTTTGTCCGTCTGCATTTTATTTTAGGTATTAGGATACAATAAACCGAATCTATTAGTAAATTCTATAATATGTTATCTTCAACTTTTTCGTGAAATACTTTTCAAATGACAACCTTTTGTTTTGTTTCTATACTTGTTCTTAATTTTACTGAATGTTTTAGTTTTTTAAATTTTCTTATTTCAGAAGTTATTGTATCCTTATTCATTCTTTATTCATTATCAACGAAAAATTTGGATATTTTTTCATATTGCATTAAACGTGCTTCATTCGCATAAAGTATTCACTATTCAGGTATATTAAACTTTCCAGTTTTACTTACCTTCGTTGGTTTTCTAATAATAGACGTTGAGTTTTATTCGTTTTTCTTTAATAAACTGGTTTTAAGGAAAAACATAAAATTCAAAACGTTGATTGAGCACTTATTGCTAATATTCAATCATAATATTGATATTTAGGAATGTTGCGTAGGTATCTTGTGGGTTCTTAATGACGTATTGAGAGATTTTGAATTATATCAAGTATTATACATCATCAAAATAAGTTCATCTAAAAGGACCATGTTGTTACGACCGCGTTCTTCGTCGTCTGTCTGTCTAGGCCGCGTTCTGTTCTCGAACAGCTTTGAACCCGCAGCGTTTTGTTAGATTTATTTGTTTTCTTTTTATTAGTAAAAATGTTAGGTGACCGTTTTTATTTGTGTAAATCAAGAATTCATTGCGAAGGGAAAATTATTTTCTATCTGTATAAAATGTTAGACTTATTATTACTTATTAATATATTTGTTTTTAGGATTTAAAAATTGAAATCCAGTAATTGTTCATGCCTCATTAATGTATTAAGAAAAACGTCTAAGCTAAAATGAAGCCAAAAGCGTTTGTAATGTTAGACATGATATCTACATATTTCATTGATATCTTCTAAGAGGCAATAACGACAGTTAAAATATGAGATAGACCTAGGGATGAGAACGAACGTTTAGTAACCACCAATTTGTCAAGTACGATTGAAGATTGAAGGTACGATACGATTAAGATACGGGTAGCAAGGTGTAGGAAACTAGCTATCGCTGTTTCCAAATAGAAGACTAATTTTATGGCTGTTGTCTACTAATTACTGTTCAATTTGTAGAAAGTATTTGCAAGAAAAAAAACAAGGTTATACTTCACCGTCACACTTCACTTACCGAAATGTGACTCTAGTTATTTCATATTTATTCGCCTCTATACCTACCTACCTAAGATATGCGTGATTCGTGTAATATGGGCATTTACTTATATAAAATGCAAAATTAGGACCTTGCTAATAAATTAATGCAACTTAATATGCATAGGTACTTAAGTGTTGCGAAGGCTGTCGTTACATTCATGTTGGCCTTCGATTGTCTAAAAAGCGCTTTAGGCGATTTGTCTGAAATCGATCTACCTCGCTGAATATTTAGTAAGTCGTTATAATTTATTATATATTAAATAGAGGTACTATAGGTACCTAGATAGGTACTTTTGTCGTGTTTATTGTGAATTATAAAGTTTGTTTGACTAGTAGGTACCCTTTGAAATATTTAGGTAAAACTTCTTCGTGTGTATTTATTGTAGCACATTGAATGTTCAGGGATGTTTTCTACACGTCATTATAAGATGTAAGATTTCAGATAGTGCCATTACCAAATAATGAATTTGAGTAACTAAGGGTGCTTTAATGAAAAACCTAGTTCTGTTACACGTAGGTACAAAACTGTGCATTTTTGGTTACATATGTTAAGGAGAGTGAATAACTTATTTTATTATGAATCTTACAGAATTTATTTAGGTGGAGATTATGTTCGTTTATAAAGATAATCTCATATAGCTAATTTACCTACAACTAGCGAAAATATATTGAGTTTTATATACCTATTTACGAATTTAAATGATTTTCTTATGTAAATTTATAGTAAAAATAAATTGCGAATATTATTACCGTGAATACGTTACTATGAACTCAATGAACCTTTACAAAGGAAATCATTAGTTACTTTATATACAACGTATTTGAACCAATCGCGTCTCGGTGTAGTTGGCGTAGCTTCAGGAAAATTTATAGCGGCGCGTTTATTCGTCGTTGTTACAAAGGTACAGTCTCGAAGGGCGTTCATTCGCTGCATGTGATCATTCGCAGTCGAAGGGACCAATCTGAAAGGCTAAAAGCACGTGGTGCTGCGTGGGGCGGCGCGTGCGCCGATACGGTGGGGCGAGCGTGCTCGTAGCGTACGCAATGCGTGAGCGCAGTGCGTAACTGTCGCCTCAGTTATCATGCGCGTTGTATCGACTTAGGTGTTAGTCGCTAAAACTTTGACACATTTCGAATGCCTAAGGAAGGAAACGTATGTGCTTTGTTCTACAAGCTTAAGAGGCAGTGCAGCAATCTAATAGTTCTAAATTACAGTAACAATGTGTGCCATACAGGTAAAGTGGAACTTTCTTATTGATCCCTTCAAAGTGCGTTGGAACACAAAAAAATGCGTGAGTACAAAAATCCTAAAACATTTTCCTAATTTACAATATCCTAGTAGTAGTAGTAGCTCGAATACTTTGTGGATCTAAATAGAGAAAATATTGCTATTAGGTACACGTGTAGATAATAATTGTTTACAATATAGTTTACTTACAACGAACAACATTATTATCTAAAAGTTTAAAGTTATATAAGTATAACAGACAGCAGACGGCCTTTCCTTTAAAAAAGATTAGAAGCATTTCAAAAGAGATATTTGTGTATCAGTTTAAATTGTAGATTTGTTTAAAAACATCTTGTGTGTTTTTATAACATCTAAATATAAATCTTATTAACAGGATCGACGTGTGACAATTGCTTTGGTACTTTAACGATCTATGTTCCACTTAAAACTTGAACTATTTTTTATTTATCTTTGTCTGGTTTGTGAGTTTAATCTTATTGAACCCGTTTTTGCGTTTGAATTGTTTGCTAAAGTTTTCTGCATAATGACGGTATAAATTGCATGTGATGATGGTCGTAAAATAATATAATCAATTCAACATTTGGCCTTCATATTCGTTCAATTTATCATCAGGTTTTGCCGTCTATGTTTTATGCAAAAAGCGCAAAACTTAAATTAATCGGTGGCAACGAACTGCACTATACATTTTTTGTTGTTTATGCATTTTTTAAATTTAAGAGATCCTGCAATCTTACATATTTCAAATCTCCATTTACTAATTTTGTATTATTAATTGCGTTATTAACATTACAATGGTTGAGGATAATATTTTGGTTATTGACATGTTTAGGTAGGAATCTAGGTGTATCTAATTACCTATATTGATAAAATAATACCTATTTTCACTAAGTACCCATATTTATTTTTGTTTCAAGCAATCATAGTTTTAATTTTTTCAGAAATAAATTGTAAAGGTGCCATGACATATCAAAGTTAATGTTTGGTAGAGACAGACCGATGATTTCGATGAAAAATTAAAATATAGGTATTCAAGTAGGCTGAGATTGAGATGAATTGTATGTACCTATATTTACTCGTTTGGAATGTAGGTCCAACCGTGAATAACCAACAAGAAACTTAGGAGTAACACATTTTTAAAGTTAAACTACATGTCATACCTAGGTAATTACATTTATGTGTCCTCCACGGAAATCAATAAACAATAAATCCTTGATTTTTTATCTAAATATTCTCGTATTGTGTTATAGGCTTTATCTATGGGTAATGATATGCTCTATTGTAGGTACAGAACAAACGTCCAATGGTTATTAACTACTTCATATCATTAGCTAGCTCATGTTGGGATCCCCAATCCACCTTGCTTTGGGAATTAGCAATTGAATTAAATATTTGACTCGTAAGTCTTACGTCTTCCATATAGAATGAAGTATTGCTATAGTAGGTCAATATTACTGAGCGAATCATGTGTGCACAATCAACGTTAATATGCAATTCGATATGCAAAGTGGAGTACCGCCATTAGAAAGCGAAGTTTTTATTGCCAGGGTTTTTTTTTTTTTTCTTAATTCAAATGTGCCATCTTCCCATATAATTTGATACTTTAAGAAATGATAATCGTTTCATTTATTAATAGAGCGCCACCAACCTTGAGAACTAAGTTGTTATGTCCCTCGAGCCTGTAGTTTAACTGGCCCATCATCCAGACCGGAACACACCAATACTAAATATTGTTATTTGGTGGTAGAATATATGATGAGTGGTTAGTACCAACCCAAACGGGGAAGTTAGTTTCATTACAAGTTCCTTCATTCCACAAGGTTCATCACAAGTAACCCAATTTAATTGAGTTTAGTCGTGTCACTAGCTAGGGATAATATGCACGATTTTGAGTATATATTATGTTTTTAATAGCATGCTAAGAATCGATTAGACTAAAAATAGCTTATCTTGATAAGTCTCGAGTATATTTTTCCAATTACGTCAATGATTCAGACTTTATATTTATTGCTACGAAGACAAGACGAAGTAAAAAGTAACAGCCTGTAACACTCCACTGCTGCTAAAGCCACCTCTCCGTTTGATAAGAACATATAAGTATAACAGATTTTCATCCAAATCTTAAGTTTCCTCACGAGATGACTCGGATAACAGAACTTGAGGAAATGGACAGACAGAAAGTTTAGACAAGGGTAAATGCCCCTAATCTAACAAATGTATGTAAATTCACGGTGTTTGTAGCAAATGTTTTGGATTAAGAAAATCTGTATCCGTTTTGTTGTAGGGGATTCTGTTCTTGCTCAGTCGTTTGGCAGTTGGATATTTACGGACTATTCCTGTTACTAAAACTTCTACGCTTTATTTTATTAATTCAGTTTGATGTAAAATAATACTTAATAAATTAACATAACGCTGGATGCTTGTAAAGTTAATTCTGATAGTGAAATTTGCTTCAGATATTGTACCTAGACTCCATTACAGTAAGGCTGTTCCGTGTTTAATTTTATTGTTTCTTAAATGTAGATTGACCGTTAGCTACAACATCTTGTAAATCTTTCAAATTCACCTCTCAAGCGTTCAACGTAGAAGCCCCGGTGCAAATTCGTTTCCAGTAAATTAATTTGTTGTATAATATATATATTTTTTTAATTCCACAATGATATTCAAAAAGTCTAGATATCGTAAGTGAGACGTAGTTTTCCGCGGCATGCGTGTCGCGAGCCGTGGCGTAGGTCGGGCGCGGTGTCGACGCCCGCGCAATGTCACCCGGTGAGCTCCTCCTCTTCCCCTCCCTACACGGCCCCCTAGGCGAGGGGGCCTCGCGGCTAAGTCTGCGTGTATCCACTGCCCTCGAATAATTTCCTAATAGTAATTGTGCGGCGCCTCTGATCTTACTTTTACCTACTTTCCTTATATCACGCAAGATTCATTAAAACAAAGCACCTTGAATTGTTTTATAATTTAAAATTCAGGATTCAATTGATTTGAAATTCATATTTAAACAAGGATATGTCAAAACAAATACATAAAATAAAATCACGATTTGTTAGTCTAAAAAAATTATTACAAATCACAGAAATACCGATTTCGATGATTATTCCATAATTATAACATTTTTGAGCTAAAATAGAAGCTATTCATACGAGTTGTCTAAACAAGAAAATGTTTTTTTTGTTAACTAGAAGGAGTTTTAGTTATTGCGGCCGGAACTCGTGTCTCACGCGTGGTGCTAATTGAGCATCTAAGTTCGGTTTTGGGGTAGGTCGCGACAGCGTGGTTACATAACATGCGTCACGTTCTCTATCTTCAGGTTCTTTTGAATGTTACGTTCGTCCGCGTGCTGATACTGGGTGCTGTCGGTCGTTAACCCTCCGCTATCTGCATTATTTAGCTCGGCTCAATGTCGGCGCAATGTCGAATCGCTAGAGTTCACAGACCGCGACGCCGCCTTGCGCCTTACCGACCGCCTTGTTCTAGCTAATTTTTATCGTCCGTCATTGCTTGAGTTTTGATCGTGACTAATTTATTAAGCACTCGCATCGATTAAATGCATTCAGCGTTACCTTATTTTTGATAACGTCATTTTATATCCACTTATTTTTCCCGATTCGTTTTGCCTTTAAATTCTCAAATTGGTATCCTTGGCGAACTTAAAGCAAATCTTTAATTATTTTGATGACTAAGATTTCGATCTCTATATTTAGTTTCTCTTAATTATTTACCCAAATGTAGTGTTTGAACGGTGAACGTATGGTTTACTGTATACCGTTTCCAGTCCGCCATCGCTCCGCACTCGGTCTGTGGGCTGAGGGGCGACTCGACCTCGATCGCGCGGAAACAGGCGCGGTCAAGGCCGCAGTCTAGACGCAACCCCCTCCCCCCGCCACCCCTACTTCTAAACCCGCTTGTCATACCCCCACTGCTTATTTTTACCTCACAGCCGCCGCCGAATTTGCCTGGGCGAAGCTTTTCGTAGGCGTGCGAACCTGACCTACCCATACGTAACGCTATATACGACGGTTTTGCGCTAGCTAATTTGCTTCGAACAAAGGCACCCATTATGTCTATGATGTTTCTGACGTTAATTATGCACTCCGTCCAATTCATGCCCCGCGGTTTGACATTGATGAATTATTAACCAAAAGTAATCATTTGAGAATTATAATCGTTACTTAAAAATGCTATTCGTCGTAACCTTTTAATTTCAGTTAAGTTTTTTTTCAACTCGTAGGTACTTATGATTTCGAACTGTATTTAAATTACTTTTTTTTCTTCCTTTTCCTTAGATTTCGTATATTGCTTAATACGATAAGATTATTTTTAATTATGACGTAAAATCGTTGCTAGCTTTTTTGAAACATGACACGTTCGTTCTGGAGAATTTTTATTTTATATTCGTCTAATCACGGTATTTAGGCCTTGGTTTTTATATAAATACTATTACCTACCTACTTAACTACATACTGTTATTTTTAAACATACTGTAGGAATGTGATTTATGATGAAAGCCATGAACTAATCGTCTATAGTAATTTTGTTGCAATAGATTTGCATAAACATATTGAATTTCGGTCGAGTTATATTACCTTTATCATTATTCTACTTCGACATTTGCAACACAAATGAATTTGATAACATTGTTATTGTTTTTATCCATTGCTATTCAGTAATACCGGGACCTCTTCAGGTGAACAACCTTACAATAATTGACATTGAATTTTTACATAACGTGTACCTACGAATATGTACATAATATATGTGCTGATTAAACACGAAGTTTATATAATGATTCATCATAACTTTGCTTGTAATTTTATTGGTCAATTTAAAATAAATGTTCACAATGTTCGAAATTTAAAATTTGTATCAAATTAGCGTTATGTTCGTTTGTTTATTTTGTCCCATCGAACAAAGTCGTCTATTGTTTAACTGCCTCGAAGATACAGCGCTTTGATAAAAATGTTGTAGTGAAGTCATCGGCGACCGGCGGCGAATAGCTAATGTGCCGACCTTGGGCAGCAGACCACACGCAAATATTGCATATCTATACTAATAAGATCGTTGAGATTATAAGTAAGTATATGAAAAAAAAAATGCAGCTGCCATAAGCCCTTTAAATTTTTATCCTATTTTTAAAGTCTCGATGTGTGCTGATTACGATTGATTATGCATAATCAAATCTTCGATGTGGATATGGCAACATTGACAGCTGTTTAAATAAGTTCCTTTGCCGCAATAATTGTTTCGAGTAATTTTGATGATGTAATAATAATGAATTTCCTCGTAGACACCTAAAATAAAATTGCAAAATTAAAATATACCTATTCTTTTAATATTAAACCAAACCTGACTTAACTATACGGAACGCCTGAACAAATGCATTTTGTAATAATTGGGTTTCGCGAAGTATAAATCAAGTTGTCCAAAATTACATTTTTAAATTGATAAAAAAAAAATCAAGCAAAAACTGGTCGAGATCTTTTTAGCGAGGAAGAAGTAGTCAGTTTAGTATTTATATATAATATATTAAACGTATGTTGTGTTAATTTCTGAATTCTTAGTAACAAATATGAAATAAATCTTTTTCAACCCACGTTTTATTCATATTTTAAATTTAATGAACATACTTCAAAATTATTTTATTTATATGACTTTAGTTTGTACTTATTTTAAAATTGTCTACCGGTTGTGCGGACCGATGCGTACGGCGCGTGCTGGTGCGGACTCGCCTGGAAGGGTAACCTACGGGTAACTTGAAATTCAAGGCCGTTTCGTTGAGACTTTAATGAGATATTTTTTTAAATAAATTAATGTTTTTGTCGATTATATAATTTGCGTTACGTAAATAAAAAAACGTGTACGTACACCAAACACCAAAGTTATAATCAAATATTTAGTTTTGGCATACTTTAAGAATATAAATGTTGAATCACAAAAAATAAACTACACTTAATTGTCTTACACCCATAATACATATTATGCGAATATTAATCTAAAAACATACATTCGAGACAGCTTGGCAACTGATTAATATCGCATAGGTACCAATAGCTTGCAAGGTTCGTAACGAAATAAAAGGATAAGATAAGAAATGATAAGTATGGAAAAATACAGCACGGTTTCAATAAACGTCGTGTTGAGGTAGGTCCGGTTTTCATAAACAATAGGCCGTCGCGACGCTAACTTTTTTTTCCGTTTCTATAACAGCGTTGCGTAGTCTGATTACTTACTATACATATTTCTATTGTAACAACATACAATTTTATTTATACGTATACAGAGCAATCCTTATAAGCACTTTTGAATCGTATTATTATTATTTTAGAAAATTAATTTTGATGTTACCACCTATTCTGAATTCCGGCAAGT
This sequence comes from Vanessa tameamea, assembly GCF_037043105.1. NCBI lineage: Eukaryota > Metazoa > Arthropoda > Insecta > Lepidoptera > Nymphalidae > Vanessa > Vanessa tameamea. Next base: position 2,355,563 of record NC_087327.1, on the reverse strand, counting down.
AACTCGAGTAGTTACAATCCAAGCAAGCTTAAAATCCAAGGAAGGAAGACTACTTTTTATGCCTAACACATCTCAAACAACCATTAAAACGCGAGCGTAGCTGCAGGCGAAAACTACTTATTTATACTCGAAAAAAGTAAAAATTAATTTCATAAGTTATATAATTAATTATAATAAAAACCATACATCCATTAAAACAAAGATACTTACTAAAAAGGTTCTCTGCCGATGTCTTTGTAATTTTTTTCTTCCGTTAATTCTTTAAAAAAAAACACCTACGTACATTTATTGCCATTAGCATTGATATGCCAGTCTTATCGTCATGGTAATATCATGAATACTTAATCCAGACGGCGTTACGGTTGAATAATTTAAGGATTGATACTGCGTTTTATAAAGGATATCTTGAAAGGAAATAAATCGTATGTAGGTAATGTTTTGTTTAACTAGTTTTCGACTGTGTGTTTTCCCGTGTGTTTGGGGGGTGGGGCGCGTCGTAGGTGTTGCAGTGTAAAGTTCGGACTGATTTCTTCAAGACGGTCATTTTTAAATTTGTATTGTACACTGTAATAATTGTATTCATAAGTGTGTGCTGGTTCACTATACATCCGAACTCTCAAAATCTGATAAGACCAAACATGCCACTGAGCTGTTTAACGAGGCACTTAAGCTCTTTCATTATCCAATAACCGTTAAACCGAAGATGTAAAAATGCAAAAAGAACGAAATCGAAAGTTCTTGAAATTTTGAAAGGTGCGGGAGTGTGGCCAACATCGCCACCAAAATTAAATGAGAATTATATCCATATTTAAATCAAAGAAATAATTATGGAATAATTATTTTATTTAATAAAAGCCAATTATAAGGCAAAATAAATCTGTCATAATAATTTTCCGACATTTTCAAACAAATACTAACCCTTTATTGGATGACAGCTAATAAATTAATCTGAAACGATGCAAAATGACTTCCAACAAATACAACAAACGAATTATATAATAAAATCTAATTTTAATAATTATTTCACTGTACTGATAAAATAAATATAATTTATTTTATTATTTAAATTCAAATAAAATGCCAAAATGAGGTATTGGGCTAGCAATACCTATATATGGGAAGTGGGGAAATGGGTTAACGGCACGGATTTTAGTGAATTGACACGTGACGTTTTATATAATTTAAAAAAAAGTTAAAATTATAAAAATTATTTTTAATGTAACAATATCTACCAATTATAAATTACTACATGTATGCCTAGTGAAGTGAGTGTTACATTTTTCATAATTTCATCGTAAAGAATTACCGATTTATTTTAAAAATTTATTCAATCGTAAATTATTAAATTATTTATTATTAATTATTTTGATATTAAGATTATTTTAAACGTTCTTTGTTGAATTTTATTATGTACCAATTAATTAATAATTTGTTTGAAAGAAATAAAATCACATCAATTTAATAGTGTACAAAAGGAAAAATTATTAATATTTTACCTTATAAACCATTAATATTTTTTGAAATCAATATTTAAATAGCGCTTTGATTGTCGAAATTATTATACACAATTGTACTCAAGCCGTCTCGGATTGAGGTAGTCTTTTTTTAATCCAACAGTTTTTGCTGTGGCCGACTGGCCGCGGTAACCTAAATATGTTTCACGGATTCTCGTATGCGGGTATTAATAACTTAAGATACTTACGATATGTATACACTGTACAGTGTATAAATCTCATTTTTACAATATACGAATATCCTACTACTTTGTATGATACCATAAATTGTATTTTTTTATCATTAGATAGGTATCTATGTTTTTAGTTGTCAAAAAGTAAAGATCGTTAAATTATATTTTGAAATTTTATTAGTAATCCCAAAATAACGTTACAAGAATCAGTTTCCGTTACTTTGAAATTTTATCATCCTGGCTAAGCCACTTTTACTCTTATTATCTTTTGAGCGTTTGTAATTTAATTTGGCTTGCGAACAAAAAATGGTAGAATGGGAGACCTTGAAATCGATATAAATCGCGTAAGCACGAGAATTTCGGCGCGTTGTGGCGCAAAATAGATATTCATAATAACAAGCGTTCAGTTCATCGACCGTGCGTCCGTGGGCTCACCTTGGTGTCTCGTAGATAAATGGCAATTCGGGTAACATGGCGCCCCGGCCCCCGCGGCCGAATGTTCAAACTCGCAACGACGCTGCTGTTGGGATAGGCTTACTTCGTCTAGCCTAAACTCATAATACATATCCGTTAGTCTTGCCGCGTGCGATATTTTTTATACAATTATTTACCTAGTAGTAATTAAAATAAGTCCAAGGCTTTTTTTTTCGGTTACTTCGTGTTTAACGAAACGGAAACATTGAAATATTTTTCGAAAGATTTGATCGATTTGAGACGATTTTATTTAGTGTACGAGTTTCAATTTATTGTGAAGTAAAAATTTAAATTGTATTTTTGTTTTGTAATTATAATTAATATTTATCATAACCTATTGATCTCTTAAACTTAAGTTTACATATCATACACGATACCAAATTATCGATGCCTAATGTTTTAAATAATACTTTCTATAATATTTTTTAGTATTATTAAGTTTTTTTTTTTTTCAAACTTAATTTCGTGTGTTGGTACTTTAAGTTCTGGACTCTATTTACTTGGATTGATATTTAATCTTGGAATAATATAGCTTGTACGCGAATTATGAAATGGCGTTTATCACGTTATATAGGTCTTGCATGATCGAGTGCTTTGTATAAAACTACTGATTGCGTCACGATATATTTTTTATCGGAAACCGACAATGTCAAGAGTGCGTTGAACCCCGCATCGCATCCTTGAAAACTTTGTCGTAAATAGATAATTTTTATTTTCGCTATCCGACTTGGTACATATTATTATCTCCAAACTTATCGCGCCGCTTATTTTTATTTTATAAAAGCATAATTTGTTTTGTTTCTGATCAATTTTATATAAATAATAATTAGTTTCGAATGAATTTTTGATATTTAATTTGCGGTACCTACCTCTTATTATTGTCTCCAATTTATCATTTGTCATTTTATATGGCATACATAATTAAGTTCATAGTCTATCTCGTTATTAGAAAGTTGTTTTTTTTTTTAATAGTCGATGTATTAAATAACCGTTTTTTGTCTTTGTTAACACGCTATCATGTAATAAGCGAGAATGAGTCAAAGCGATTAGGGTTTTTGCTTCATCAACTTTAATTGTTTTTTTTGCGGCTTCTCGTCTGTGACGTTTTATTAGTTTTGCTCTACTTCCCGTGAAATATTATCTTAAAACTTCATAGCCTGTAATAAAATAACCTTCAGTTTTCCAAACTACGGTCAAAGTCAGATGAACTAATTTATCTCCCAGCGCTCTATCAAGCTGAGCTCTCATCGGCTATCATGGGCTTGCTAATGCTCTTTATTTATTAGAAAAAGGTGTAATGTAATGTGTTATGGATATGACGTAGTGGTTTCGACAATAGCTCAACAGAAGAGGATCGAAAATGCGTATTTCTCGTCGCCTATCTGATCATGTACCGTTAAGTTAGCGAGATGCATAGATGAGTTTGTTATACAGTAACTATTTTTGGTACACGTTAAACTATCCGGATGTATCTAATACACATTTTTTTCTTTTTTATTATTTTGCACGACGTTTCGACAGACATCAGATGGTCAACTGAGCAGAGTAAACATGTAATTGACCATGATGATGATTATGATGTCTGGGTTATCCTATTCGGTTACGGTAGCAATCCTCAAGCGAGACCGTCTGTGCAGGAAATATTATAGTGATTAAGGGTGTGCGTACCGCAGGCCTTGTCTCTTTTCTCATACTCATGATCCGATGGAACGGCAAATCCACACGATTGGAGAGATTTCAAGCTCAAGCTATACTTGCTTTCCGAGGCACGTGTTAGTAAACACTACTAACTTCCAAGTTTTACTCTGCTATTGAGAATTTAATTTGAGCTTTGAGTTTAATATACCTACAACCCACTCATCAGATATTACACCGCCAAACAGTAGTACTCAGTATCGCTGTGTTCCGTTTTGAAGGACGAATTAGCCAGTGTCAGCGCCATTGTCTATTGGCGGTGGTGACCATTCACCATCAGAGGGTAGCCAGACCAACGAGACACTCATTCAGTTGTCATTTAATGAGTTGGTTAAGAAAATGTATACGTTCTATAAACTCATAGATAATTTTAGATATGTTTCTTATGACTGATGTTTTTATCAGGTACAGATGATGTCGGCGGTGAGCGGGGAACCGTTGTTACGCAGAGTGAAGCAGGAAGCCGAGCCACCGCCGCAATACTCTCCTTCAGAGCAACACCGACCCATGCAGCTCTTGGAGCCGTGTAATGTAAGTAGGAATAATATTTTTTTATATAGGACTTTGTATCTGGTACACTGTGAGTTTTTTCAAGCATTGTCGGTAAACCCATTTACGTAACCTTTGTGTGATGAGAAGTAGATGGGATTCCAGGCTGAGTGCCAAATTTGTTATACTTCTTCCGTTTCATTGTATATGAGCAGATGAGACAACTTATCACATAACACGTTTGCATAAACATTACCAGACATGTTTCTCTCAGCTACGTCTAGTATTTATTCAGGGAATAAGAAATTATTATTCAATTGTTAACTCGTTGTTTGTACCTACCTCAATATTATGTTACGTGTATGATAACGGACTTACACTTGTCTCCTTTCCGTAATCTAATTTAATTTGAATCCGTTTAGCTGTTTGAACGTAATGGTATTGAATGATCATAAATGTCGTGTTACGAATTCAGATCTAAACAGGTATCGAACATGATTTTGCATTTTTCTACTTTTATTTAATTTTTTTTACTGAAAAGTTCGACTAATAATATCGCGTCATATGGATTTGGTTTACGTCCTCTTGTGGTTGGAATACTCTATTGGATGACATAATGAGGTAATAAAAAGTGTTGTGGTCTATATTATTATACAGATATGCGTATGTACTTCAGACAAGGGGCTAAAATTGTAAAAAGTTTGTATGAGATATCAATAAATTGGTGGAAGCAGAATGTGTTTGTTGGATACATGAATATCCTTAAGTGTACGACGTTTTGTTGAAGAATGCAGTAGCGTTAAGCGACCCTAGCTTGTTTTTTTTTGGTCATTTGTATTGATTTGAATTTTACACCGATTTAATGCATAAGTATTAATAAATACATGTTATGATGTTATACCTGCTTACCTTCAATTCTAGTTTTTAAACGATGACTGTCATTGCTTATTTTTAGTTGGTAGATGTTTTAGCGGATTTATATGGAATTTATTATAATCTATTTGGAATGAAATTGTTCCGTTTCAGCTTGAACTAGAACCTAAAGAAGAAGTCAGGTTCTGTGTGTCACCCGGTGAGGGTGGTATAGTGGGCAATACGAGCCCGGAACAGCAACACTGTTCGTCGACAACAGCTGCAGCAGCGAGCGGCGCCAGAGATGATGATGCGCCGCGCAGACTTTGTCTCGTGTGTGGGGATGTGGCTTCGGGCTTCCACTATGGTGTCGCCAGCTGTGAAGCGTGCAAGGCGTTTTTTAAGAGAACCATACAGGTCAGCGTTATTTCATTCATTACAGATAAATAAAAAAAACAGCAACAGCACGTTTCAATTTCATTCAATGATCCGCTACTAGGCTAAGACTTCCCCGCTTGAGTTTGGAATTTATATAACCACGCCGCTGCAGAATTGGTCGTCGACGCTCGAGTTCTGTCGCATGTGAACTTACAGCCGAGTACGAGATTTACTCATTACAAAGGACACACGAAAAGGCAGTGAATTAGGATTAGACCCGACATCTACTTTTAACTACTCATTACTAAAATATTTTATCAAATTCAAATACTAAATGCATGAATTAGCAAAAGATTTGAAATAATATTTTAAATTTAATTTAGAGAATAAATTCCCAGGGCAACATAGAATACACGTGTCCGGCGTCGAACGAGTGCGAGATAAACAAGCGGAGGAGGAAGGCGTGCCAGGCGTGCCGGTTCCGCAAGTGCCTGCGGACCGGCATGCTGCGCGAGGGCGTGCGCCTGGACCGCGTGCGCGGCGGGCGGCAGAAGTACCGGCGCGCGCCCGACCAGCCCGCCGCCAACCAGCCGCGCCCGCAGCTCGACGAGATCAAAGTAAGGACACGCGAACCTACCTTATGGAAACCGATAGCTTCTTAATATTCCTGTACCGATAATGTTTCATACAGTTCGTATAAATTTAAAAGTATAGTAAGTAGCAGCAATACTTAGTATTGTTGTGTTCCGGTTAGAAAGGAGAATGAGCCAGTGTAACGACAGGCACAACTTCTTAGTTCCCAAGGTTGATTAATATTTTCTACAGTATAGTACACTAGTCAATGGGCAGTGATAACCACTTACTATTTATTAAATGGCCCATATTCCAGACCGCCTACCCATATAAAAAAAAAAAACAATAATATTAAATTGAAACATTCTGCGTAAAAGTTCGTTAACGTTTTTTTTTGCAAATACTTAGTGAATATCATAGATTAATCAAGCTTAACCAATGATATCACGTCAATTTACTGTCAAATGTTGTTTATTTAGTTTTTTTCCTGTGATGGTTGGAATAGAACATATATACTTATATTACTTTTATATCTAAATCTGCTAATGTGTCAACCCTGACCACGACCTAACCAACTAACTGGCTTTTTATTTTCTCGATATGACGTAACAGTCGAATGTCTTGATAGTTTGACGTGGTTTTTGTGTAATGTACTGACTAATGCAAATTTCGAAATTGATTAATATTTAAATTAAAACGATGTCGTTAGGTAATTATTGATTTTTTTTATATGTTTAAAATAATATAAATAGACATATTATATATATTCATTTTGTTCCACGTTTGCTAAATTATATTGTGAAGAAAGTTTAAATGAGTTTATTTGTAATAGAATTCTATTACAAAATAAACTCATTTAAACTTTCCAATGAAGTGTGTATGAGTTTAGAGAGAAAGTGAGAGACAATATATACAAATTAAATATATATACAAATTAAATATATATACAAATTAAATCTTTAGTTAATAGTTAATAAGCGAACGAATTGTATCTAACAGAAAAAAATTATACATCAAGAAACTCGTTATCAATTGGGCATCAAAGATTTTAATAGATTTATATTTTAATAGATCAGTATATACCTATCACAGTATAGGAAATATGTGTTTTTTCATGTATATTATTTAATAAGATTTTAATAAAAAAAAGTTCACTCACGAAGGCGCGTTCCTCTACGTTAAATTATCGGTTTGCATTAGTATAAGTGATACTCATGCTTACAGAATGTCTTAGTGTGCGTAAGACGTCTAATAGTAAGGTCAGCAAAAAACTGCAAATTAAATTATATTTTTAATAATTAGACGTTATAACGGCGCGTCTTCGTGTGTGAATAGATTTATACGTATATGATGTAACAAGTTTTTACGTGTAGTTACGGAACTGTAATTTGAATGTCATCTGGGTGGTCTGGCTCGAATATAGTTTGAATTTTGTAGTCTGAAATTGTGATTATTGGGTCATAGATGTAGTTAACGAGCAAGGCTAGACTAGTGAAAGTTTAGACGCCGTATGCGGAACACGTCAGACTCAATTATAACATATACTCGTAAGTTTCTTAATACATAATGATAGTCATTTAAATTTCGATATTGTCCATGTTAATTGGCAATAAACATGTTTGAAAGTTTGTAACAAGATCTATAACAGAATGTTACGGTATTTTTTTTAATGTGTAGTTTTTGCTTTTTACATTGTGCTGGATAACCGGTTCAAACCAGTTTCTTTCTTGTTAACTCGAAGTATAAAAAGTAAATGACTGTAAATCTCTCATAACTGAGTCTATGGGTATGGTCTCCTCTCGTTTGGAAGAGGTTTGGAGTTCAAGACGTTATTCCAATGTTTCCTCAAAATGTATGGTATGATATTCTTCCACATGTGTAAACTGGATCAGCGTGATGGATTTATCTTCAAACTTTTTTTTTTCTTAATACGACAAAAGGCCTGTTATTGGAATATATACTATTGAATTGATAAAAAATCAAATCAAGTTTATTCAAGTAAACTTCACAACGAAGCGTTTTTGAATCGTCAATATTAAAATACTACCACCGTTTCTGAAAGCTGCCTCCAGTGAGAAGAAACGGCAAGAAACTCGCATAGTTGCTCTTTTTAAATTAACAGATTACCAATGCTGTTTTTATACAATAATTAGTGTCCTGTGATGGAATCCGAGCCTAAATCCATGCGTTTTTTTCTAAAAAGTACTCTTTTAATGAATAATAAGACTTATTTATTGATTTAGTCTTAATAAACTTTTTAAATTTCGTAAATGGTAAATTGGTTACATTTCCCGGTATCTTATTATATATGCGTATACCATTGCCCAAAAACGTTCTCTTTACCGTATGCAAACGGAAAGTAGGGGTTACAAGTTTATTCTTATTTCTTGTATTAATATTATTTATATCAGCTTTTATGGAATACTTTTGTATATTCTTCTGTATAAATATTATATTATCATAAATATATTGTGAAGCAGCTGTTAATACACCTACTTCTTTAAATTTTTCGCGTAATGATGTCCTAGAGCTAATATTGTAAATAGTTCGGATAGCTCTTTTCTGCAGAATAAATACTATTTCAATATCTGCTGCATTACCCCATAACAACATTCCATATGACATAAGACTGAAAATTACTAAAATAAACTAGTCTAGCAGTACTTATGTCCGTGAGTTTTCTTATTGTTTTTATTGCATAAATGGCACTACTTAGTTTCCCTGCTAAGGCATACAAATGGGTGCTCCACTGAAGTTTGGAGTCAAGGGTTATCCCTAGAAAGGCCATCGACTCAACAAACTCAAGCCTTTCATTATTCAAAATGACGGCAGAAGAATTTGATTTGACATTTGGCAGAGAAAACAAAATACATTTAGTCTTTTTTGCATTTAGTACCAAATTATTTATGTCAAACCAGCCAAGAACCCGCGACATAGCACTGCTTACAACGTCATAGTTATTTATTTTTCTGACGAGTTTAAAAATAAGGGATGTATCATCTGCAAACAGTACAATGTCGCAAGTCTTATTTACAAAATAAGGTAAATCATTTATATATATTAAGAACAGGAGAGGTCCTAAAATTGAACCCTATGGTACACCCATTTGCGCCAGACTGACACAACAACCTTCAAAATTCTTTCATTAAGGGAGGAGGAAACGAATTTTAATGCAGGGCCCTTGATTCTATAATATTTAAGTTTTTCTAGAAGAATATCATGCCTAACACAATCGAAAGCTTTTGATAAGTCACAAAAATTTCGATTCAATTCAATTCGAATTTCGAAGGTTACATTGTATAGCGTTATTGAAGGTAATTAAGCCTTTTAAAGTAATTGGCCTACAAGTGATTTTCCGTTTCTTTGTTTTTCTTTTATACCTATTGACACCATTTGGCCACAGTGATCCGATGTTAGGTTTGACAAGATTTCCTTATTAACGGCCTCACAATTACAAAACACGTTGTCTATACAGGTTGCGGAAGTAGCTGATATTCTTGTAGGTTCAGAAAACATTTTATTTAGGTTAAATGACTGAAATAAATTTATAAACCTTGTGGTTATGGAAGATTGCACTATAATATCAATGTTAAAATCTCCACAAATAATAACATTCTTTCGCCCAGTACAAACACGCTTAAGGGCATCCTCCAGCACACATTCAAACAGGTTAAAATCTGATTGTGGAGGTCGATACACGCACATGCTATAGTATGCTCGAGTACCACACATGACAATTCAATAGTGCGCTCTATGGAAAGATCCACAATGTCTTTTCGGTCTTTACAGTTTATATTCTGCTTTGTGTATATTAATGATTCTCCATGTTCAGCTGATTTTCTAAAGAACGCACTTGCCAATTTATAGTTGTTAATACTAGGTGGTAGTTGATGTAACAAGATCCAATGTTCTGTTATACAAAATATGTCAATATTGAAGTACTTTGAAAATAATTCTATTTCATTTTCTTTGCTGGATAAGCTCTGTATATTCTGATGTACAATATTAATAATATATTTACAGTGCTTATCCGTTGTCTTATTACCTAGTTTTTTAATTTATTATTGTTAGTAGCACAACTACTAATCAAGGGTACAATATTTTTTTAAATTGTAGCGTCTACAATTGGATCAAATATATTACAAGCTAACAATGTAGCTATATGTCGTTTACATTTAAGTGGCAGGTACATTGTATCCTTTGTCAGCTTAAAATTAAATATAAATTTATTGATGTCAAAATTAATAAATATGCCACTATGACGTCATGTCATGCTGTGTAGTAATTGGTTTAAATTATAAATATATTTATTTAGTACTTCCGTTAGAAATTTAGAGTATGGGAAAGCACAAAGAATAAACTTACATTTAGAATTTTTATTAATATCAAGTAGTATGTCGATTGATTTTAAGATATCTTTTTTCCTAACTGATAAACTGTCTCCATATAAAATTATAATATTAGAATTTTCATTGTATTTAATTTGCTTAATTTTATTTATCATTTCAGTGTATGGTAGTCTTGGACTACATATATTAAGTACACTTTGCTTCAAATTATTGCTTAATAATGATCCCATCCCTTGGCCTACCTTGTCCGAATACATATATGTATTATAAGTATTACAGGCTGGTTCTGACATTGTACACACTAGGCTACGTGGGCTATTGCTATTTGCAGTGACATATTTCTGGGAAATGTTTCTGGTAATACTATTTTCTGTGACAGTATGTGACTCATCGACCAGAGGACGTGGTAGCAAAGTGTAAGCGGACTGACAATTACAATTTATTTGCTTATTTGTTAGGGAGTCGAATCGTTCCATATTATAATTACTGATATTTAATAGCTCCTTTACTTTTATGGATTCTGTGATTGAATATCCAATAGTTTAACTTTAACACATATTACCAATGCTTCGTTTGATGCCATCAGTGGAAATATTTGTCTAAACTTTTAGGCAGATTCGTTTCTTTTTTTAAACAGCCATTATGAAAAATTCACGTAATATTATCTTTTAAAATACAGTCTTTTTTTTATAAGTACTTGATAAATTCGTTCTCAATTGCGCAGTAATTTAGCATCCCAACATTTTTATTCATAATAAAAAGACCCTTCGTCTGCTATAAAGTAAAATTTGTAATAAAATAATAATAAAACTATATTAAATTACTTTAACATAAAACGAAACATCTAATATGTTTTTGTCATGATTAATTATTATCTCAAAGGCAGCGAGTGTAGCGGTAATTTCATGTTACACTTTCAAGGTTTCTCGTCTAGAATGGATTGAGTTAGGTTATGAACAAATAAAAAGGTAAACGATTTCGCCAGGAAGTTAATACAAGGCCACACAGTTTGATTGAACGAAACAAAAAACTATTATAAATCATAATCCATGTTTTGAATATTTGTTTATTATATAATTTAAATATGGAACAGTTTTGGGCTTAGATTGGAACAGAATCGAGTTTAGATTTTTTTTTTATTGAATCGTTTCGAAAAGCAAAGGACGTAATAAGGATTTCTATGCACGTTCATAACAATAAACCTGATACATTGCGATTTCTCACATATCGGTCTGGAGTTAGGGAGTTACAATAGCGTGACGAAGTGTGGGTCCTTCCGAACCAGTCGGATTGCTGTCTTATCGGATTTAAAGTTAATTAATAAAATTTTGTGAACTCATATGTACACTGTAATAACTATATATTGTCACTAAAATAATTCGCAATGGTAAAGTTCAGTTAGGAGAAAACTTAACTGTTGCTATACTGGCGAATGTATATGTTACAGTCGTAGTGATTAAATAGCTGTTATAAATAATGACTGGTCATTATATATAATAGCAACATTGACTAGACAATGTGATAAATTAATCACTTTATCCGGATATTATTCATAATAGCGGGTCAAAATTAGCCAAAATAATAAATACGATCTAATTTACTTTATAAATTAAAGTTAAATAACAATATAACAATGTCAATAAACGTATAATTACTATCAATGACAATGTTATTTTAATTCTTAAAATGAACATTATAAGTATTATTTTTCAAATAACAGTATAATATTGCTACACATATAGTTGATATGCTTAAGGCAAATTGAAATATAATTTTATAATCTTTACCTAAACCTACTTGTTTTGTTACATTATCCAAGTCTTCTACTGGTTAGTGTGATTAGTTCTGTGTCAATTATCACTTTATACTTTTTTTTTTATGGCATTCGTTGGCGGACGAGCATATGGGCCACCTGATGGTAAGTGATCACCACCGCCCATAGACAAAGGCGCTGTAAGAAATATTAACCATTCCTTACATCACCTATTCGCCACTAACCCTGGGAACTAAGATGTTATGTCCATTGTGCCTGTGATTACACTGGCTTATAAATTGAGTAGACATAATAAATAATGGCTGGATATATATATAATATCCGGATTTATTACTTGGCTGTAACATATATACCGTGTTATGTATACGAACTAATTAATTTGTGTTATTATCAAAATGGGTTTGACATAATTATGTGTGTGTGTTTGGGTTACATAACTGTAAAATTCTATATTAGATTTCATTTGATTATTACTTTTAATTATCATATTGTGCCGTAATTTTTCGATGTCATAAACTATAATATCGATAGTCAATCATTCCTTCGTTTAAACGACCATGAATTCTAAAATAGTGAAAAACAAGTTCATATGTATATAATTTTTATTTAATTTTAATATTAGGTACCGGTTGCTCTTCGCCCTTTTATTACTGGACAACTTTTGGAATAAATTAAGCCTTATTCATTATGAAGTATTAATTCTAAAATATATTTATAATTTAAACTAACTTGAAACAATTTTATTTGTCATAGTGTCTAGCAGAATCTTGACATTCATGGAGTTACCAAAATCAAAATCAAAAAATACTTTATTCAAGTAGGCTTTTACAAGCACTTTTGAATCGTCATTTAACAAACTGTATTAAGTAAAGCTACCTTATGTTTGTTTAAAATTTGTATTTAAAATGATTTCATGTCGTGAGTATTTATGTTATATTATTATTTTTATATAATAGAAATCGTTGCGTGGTGGAAATTCAAGGACATAATTATTTAAAATTTGCGGTAATCGTATACGAATTTAAATTATTTTACTTATATTTTTCGACACTACCTCGTTAGGAAACAATAAAAATCGTTTTACGTTTGTATACAATTTTCGAGAACATTGTATACATTTTTGTCGTGTTTATTATAGATATTTAACAAACAGTCATTCAGAACCGCAGACTTCCTCCTATTTATTTTACAATTGAAGACACGAGTGGATGAAGGTGATATGTAACATTTAGTAAAAAAAATAATTCTATGTAAAATAAAAGTGTCATAACATATTTATTTATGACATATTTGCTGTCGCCCACAGCTTCGCTCGCGTTTTAAGTGTTGGTCGTCAGGTGTGAGGTGTAGTTTTTTGGAATTCAAGCTTGCTTCATAGCAAAGTTCATTCAATTTTCCCAAAAGCGGTTAGCCGATAAGCGATTAGGTCGGTCATGCACATAATGCATAAATTCCGCTAATTTATAATGTTAAGTATATTATTATTTAACTGAATAAATATATAAATTAAGTAATTATATGTATTATCTGTTTGATATTTAAACACTTCGACACCGTTTGAGCGATTTCCATGATAGTTTGACATATACACGTATTTTTAATGGTGGTTTTTAAGCTATCATTTTAACTTGCCACTAGATGGCGGTGTAGCACTTGGACGTATTCTGATTGGACGATCGCTGTCAATCGGCAATAAACAAATAAACAAATACAAGATAACGTACCTATGTGTGTGATATCCGTGGAAGTACCGAAGATTTGTATCACTTGTTGATAGAGTGTTAGTTCAGAGCATTCTCTCTCTCAATGCTCTGATGAAACGGGTTAAGCGTTTTTGCAGCGAAAAAAAAAAGTTCAGAGCATTCTATCAGAACCTTTATCAGACTCTGCTAGGATGCTCCTGGAATTCTATCTAATTGCTATAAATAATAAATAATGTTTAAACTAAAGGAAGGAGGGACAATGGGACTGACATAACTGTGTTGGACAAAAGTCCCAAAATTAAATAAGAAAAAAAAAAAACGAATATATAACGTAATGAGGTCTTAGTAATATTTTAAATTTAATATGTTATTGTTTTTTTTTTATTTTCAGGTGTTAGAAGCTCTGTCGTCTTACGAGCCTGAATTACTCACATGTGGTGCTCCGCCGCCGGGCGTGACGGACCCGACGGCCAGGACGTTGGCGCTGCTAGCGGACATATACGACAGAGAGCTGGTGGGCGTCATCGGTTGGGCGAAACAGATTCCCGGCTTCACGGACTTGGCGCTTAATGATCAGGTAAATACGCCAAGTTATATTTTTTATAATTGTTTTTTTTTTACACTTATCGCTAAATTAGGGATTCTTAAACCTTTTTTTTGTGCAAACAGTACCGTGAAAATATTTAATGCACCTCTTTATAATATCATTATAATAGAAAACAACGAGCGAGCCTTACGGTAGTCTCATAATATGTGTAATATCTGACTACGGTACTAAGTAACCATCGACGGCCAACACTAGCACAGGAAGCGCAGCCCCCTTTATACGAAATCACTGCATAGATCGCAGGAAAGTGGGAGATCGGTGGTCACAAATAAACAAATACATCAAGTCTACACACACATGTCCAGGTATAATAACACGCCCGAGTTGTCTTTCATAGATTTTAGATTACGAGAAGTCTCTCCTTCATAAGGCTCAGATTCAAGGTCTGAAAGCTACGTTTAGCTATATTATACTTTCTCCCTTATGTGGAAGCGTTTTCCGTTAGTTAGGAATACCCGCATAAGACGGTCGTGTAACGTTCCCGCGCGGTGTCCACAGATGCGGCTGCTGCAGAGCACGTGGGCGGAGATGTTGAGCCTGATGGTGGCGTATCGCTCGATGTGCGCCGGCGGCGCGCCTCGCTTGCGCTTCGCGGCCGAGCTCGCGCTGGACGAGCAGCAGGCGCGGGACCTCGGCGCACACGACCTTTACCTGCAGGTACGTCGTTATCATCAGTTAAATCCAAAGAATACAAAAAGCCGGCAAACTGGGAAAACCTTACATTTTGAATGTTCAATAATAAGTCATAAGTTGTCAAGTCATCCCCGAAGTCATCCCACAAGTCCGAGCTCAGCTGATGGTTTCGGTCGGCAGATAGCGGGCGTGTCGCGGCGGCTGGAGCGCGCAGGCGCGCACCGCGAGGAGTGCTACCTGCTGAAGGCGCTGGCGCTCGCCAACTCCGAGGCGCGCATCGACGAGCACTCCGCGCTCAAGCGCTTCCGGGACGCCATCCTCGCCGCGCTCAACGACGCCGTCTCCGCGCTCAGGTCAGCGCCGCACTCGTGTTTGGGAAGAGATGAGCGAAATTTGCTACCTTTGGTTCCCTCTCACGGAGCCGCCCGGGTAGACCTACCCGGGTAACCTCCCACTCGTTCTATCACCACACATAGTAAACGTTAAGAATTGAAAGTACATCACCGCGTATTGTCGGTGTGAGAATGATTTATACATCTGACCGTGACCGGGCCGTTCCGTTCCGCTCTGTAAACCCGTCCCCGCCCGCAGGCCGTACAACAACGCGAACACGGCGATGCAGCAGCTGCTGCTGGTGCTGCCGGCGCTGCGGCTGGCCGACGTGTCGGTGCGGCGCTTCTGGGCCGGCGTGCACCGCGAGCGTCGCGCTCCCATGAACAAGCTATTCGTGGAGATGCTGGAGGCCTGCCTGCGGTAGGCGCCCCCCCCACATATCACAGTGGCGTTGTCGATGGATTCGTTTGCCATATTTAAGTCTGCATTTAGCGGTTCGGACGTGATGTGATAGTGTATATATATTTATGTTTCGGCGGTCGACGTCTGTTTTATGGCTGTGAAGTGGCGGATCTTGGAATTTTCGAAATTCTGACTTTTCTCTGATGTTGCACGACGTCGCGTCCCCGCGTCTTATGTACAAAACGATGGACGGATCTAGTACAAAACTTGTTACTATTTTTGTATAATATTAAAAATATATCTAGTTTTACGGTTTGGTGAAGTTTCGAGATTAAAATACGGTCGAGGAAAGAATCGGATTAGTCTGTCGGTAGCTGCTTACGTGTGGGTGATGTTATTGAAGTCGTTCGAAGTGTATGGCATGTAAATAATTCGTCGTATTAAATCTAACGCCGCTGTATAGTGTAACCATTTCGCGGCAAAGCCGATAAAGTATATTATAAAACGTAGTGGCATTTTTTCCCCGACTGTAAATTACTTGTGAATTTCATACGCGGTAGCCGTATTCGGCTTTTCTATTTGTTTTAACGTTTATTTCGTACGAAGTACGTTTTACACTTTATTCACTGTTGTCGGTGTTCGCGGTTTGATTAATTCTTCAAATCTGCACTCTGTAATGATACTTTTTAACCTGACTTAAAATATCTACATCAGTTAAAAAGCGAGTGTCGTGGGACACCCGGTCTGGAACGAAGTTGCTTTCTCTATATAATGTGTTAAATAACAGATGCAATAAAATAACTAACAAGTTATGACAATAAAAAACAACAATGACGTTAAATTGTTATTAAAAATCCCGTGTAAATTTCAACAATAACAACAAAAAAGTTTAAATGATTTTATATAAAACTGTATATACGATAGAAGACGAAAGAAGGGCATGACGTCCCCTTACTTTTGTGAGCCGCGTAAAAGAACTTCGTTCCAAAAACAGCTGTATTTATGGCGGGTTAACCCAACCAACCACAGACAGTAATAAAGAATAAAAGGATCACTATAGTCTTATACTAAATCAATATATTTTTAGAGCTGTTCCACTTACCGATTTATATATATCTTAATGTCTATAGAGTATTTTTTGGATTGTTGTAACGACTGTTTTACCATCGATGTATGAATTGCAAATAAAAAGAAATTGTACATAAAAAATGTTGTAGTTTAAGAGAATATAAAGTGGAACAGTATTGTAATACTGAATACCTCAATAATCTGTTACCATTCAGTCATTTATGAAGTAAATATGAATTATGAAATAAGTGGAGTTTATCGCGATCGGTAAAGTATCTTTTGATGATCTGAAATTTTAGTCTAGAATATTTTAAATCACTATTATGTATTGAATAGTTATCGTTTAACAGAAAATTATGTACCTAAATTGTAACGCAATAAATAGAATGGTTTTTTGAAAATATTATAATTGTCAATTATGTAAAATTTGAGAGATTTTACTGATCGTTGTAAAAAGCTAGTGGATGCAATTATAAAATTCGTCAAAGAAAAATCAAATCTTTGGACCTGACATAATCTAAATTTTATTTATAAAACTTGAATCACAATATATTTTAGTCTATGTCCGGAAAAAGGTTTATTTTGTATATAACAAAAAATTTGGTACTCGTATGTGATTTGGAATGTTGTTGAAACAGCTTGGTTGTTGAGATATCTCTTTGTATAATCTTAATCAGATGATGTAGTGATTAGGTATATAAATAATTTAAGAGTTAGGCGTTTTTACACAGTCGCATTTTAAGAAGTTTATATATATTTATACAAGTAATTAATTTTAGCTTAGCCTATAAGACCTTATAATTTGACGAATTTTATAAATGTGTGTATAAAGCTTTATCCTCGTTAAAAACGGTTATGGTTATTTCCAGTGAATTATTTAAAGCGTCCTGTTGTAGTTATTCTTATGTTAAGAATATTCGATTTATTTATAATTTGTAATGTTCTCGCTGATGCAGCGTTCGGTGTGATAGATGTACAAAATGTGAGATGTGCCAGAATAGATTTTAAGTTTTTCTTTTCATTGTTTCCACGGCGTGTTTGTACTATCGAAATAATATGAAACTGCGTACAAGCTACAATATTATAATTCCACTATTTGTGGATGTAAGTGATAGACTTTATCATAGATAATGGTGCTGTTCTGTTTAACACAATATTTTAGTGTAGTTCTAACGATTTGGCAGGTCTTAAAGACTAAAGAAACATGAAAAAAATATAGCAATATGTTTAGTACTTTCATATTGCTTTAGTTTAAGATATCGTGTGAAAAGCATCCGCACCATTGTCCAGTTCAGTTATTCATTGTGAAATATCAAACAGTTAGTTATATTTAAATGTTTTTCTATGATTCTAAAAAGTTGGCACCATTTTGTTTATGTGAGGACAAGATGGCGCCGAGTATATTTCGATAGTCATGACCGACCAATGTTATTTGTACAGGACTTACAGCTGTCTCTTATATTTGTAACAATGAATCGTATGTTTGGATACAAGAAGTTATTGGATTATATGAATTGGTCTTGGAGATAATGTGACATAAATTATAAAATGATGAAAAATTTATCTTTTATTTTTCCCATAAAAAAGTATTTATGACTATATTAAGGGCTGATTTTTTAATTCTTAAATGAACAGATAGTACTTATTTCAGAGATAACAAAATATTGTATTTTACAAACGTTGGATAGGCTCTATTTGGTCAACAATCACCCCTAACTGAGGAATAAATCTAACTGCCTCTTCGACGGCCACATAAATGTCATTTATTTATTCTTTTTCCGAAGTAATATTAGATATTATCAACTTCTTCTAATACACATTACACCATATGAGCGTTGCTCGTTCACACAAGATTACAGAGAAGTTGGCAACTAAAATCCACAGATAACTATTAGCTTGTTATCTGAATTGAAAAATGCGTCAATTTTATTTTAGTCCACTCTTTATATACATTTGGAAATGAAAATGAACCGAGGATGTACCTTAACTTGAAATTTTCGATCTCGATTTTCAATTTACGTTCGCCGCCATCTTGAAAAAAAGAACTCGGTTCATTTGCATTTGTCGGCTTTTCGTATATAATGATTGGCCTATTTGTCCTCTTAACAGTCAGATAAGTTAATTATCTAGTTAGTTATTTATTCGATTATTCGATAATTGAACGAACAGCTTTAAACCAAAATTAAGTTATTTGAATAAAACAAATAGTTTTATAACGATAATTTTAATCAGCCTTATTATTATACAATAGCGAATTGATCGTACAACAATTCCCTTATTTTGAAGTACTCTTCAGAAAGAACACCTTCCAATGCGACGCGACCATTTTCCAACTAAAAAAACAAAAAAAAAAAAAATCTTAAGTATTTTTATGTAAAATGAAATATTGAAAAACAGATCTTATTATTTTAATTGTAATTGATCGATATTGATAAAATAAAATCGATTAATTGTTATTGAAACGTAATAAGGATTGTACTTATTAATTTTGTTTGTTAAAAGGCATGTGGTATGGCTCTAAGGGTTAAAGTGTGTTATTAGGGGTTTAATAATCTATTCTGTAATATATATATATATATGTATATATCTATGATTTATTATGTAACTTATTATTCCTACTTCCCTTATAAATATGTAAGTAACAAAACGTTTGTTTGAAAAAAGCAAAGCCTTACTATGCGCTAACATATATAAAGGAGGGTTAATTTCAAAGGCTTGACATACTTTCACTTTCACAAATCACCATACGACTACTTAGTCGTATGGTTTATGCATTTAAGCAAGTATGAGTTATATAATATGAGTATATAATATGTAAATACTTCCCATGTAAGAGTTTTAGCTCTCATGTGCATACATTTGAGTATGGTTATATTATTGTATTTGAACTTTAATTAAGATTAATCAATTAAGTAGTTCTCATAAAATAATAGAGAAACTTAAAGAAGACAGGATATTTTTTGTGTTGAAACATACCCTCCTTATCGCAATCGTGCCGTTGCAGCATTCCAGCGCGCCCGCAGAGAACTCCGCGTTGAGGCCCAGCTTGGCGAGCGCCGCCCGCAGCTCCGACAGCCGCACCGAGTTGATGAAGGACGCCGTGTGCGGCGCGCACGCCCCGCCGCCCGCCTCCAGCGACATCATCTCGTCCGTCGGCGTCTCCTCTGTCGACATTCGCTGATTAGCTGACCGAGGGCTGAGAGCTCCATATTACCGTTTCGGCATTTATATTTAGTAGTTAGGATTTTGTTCCAGCGATTTATTTGTTTAATTTCTAAACACCATTCCACTGTATTACCGCGTTGCGGTTTAAAGGGTGAGTGAGCTAGTGTAATTAAAGACACAAGAAACTTTAGTATGTATGTATGTATGAGGGGTCAGTGCTATCAATACTAATATTATACATGGAGAAGTAGCTCCTGTTACCTCTCCATGCTTAATGAAATTTAGTATTAAAATAGTTCCGGCGATAGATATGGCTACTTTTACACAGGAGGGTGGTGAAGGTTTGTGTACTATAAAGTTTTATAAATTTCGTGCGGATAAAGCCGTGGATTCAGCTAGTACATAATAAAATCAATATATATATAAAACTCTTCCGTTACTGAATGATAGAGTGACTGAGTGACTGACAGACAACGCACAGCCTAAACTACTGGACCTAGAGACTTGAAATTTGGCACACGTATACCTTGAGTATCCTAGAGGTGCACTAAGAAGGGATTTTTCAAAATTCGATTATTCATATTCTACGCGAGCAAAGCCGCGGGTAACAGCTAGTATTACATAAAGCAACTCTTGTGAGCAAATATTTAGGTATCTATAAAATCGATAATTAATCATCAGGTGCTCTATTTATTATTATTAATGCCAGTCATCACAATAATATTAATTTTTAAGACATACAATGTGTACAAATGTATTCATATACACATGTATGTATGTGCGTGTGCGTGCGTGCGTGCGTGCGTGCGTGCGTGTGCGTGCGTGCGTGTGTGCGCGTACCGGCGGTGGGCTCGCGCGCGCGCGGCGCGGTGACGACGGCCGCCAGCCAGGCGAGCTCGGCGTCGCCGGCCGCGCGCCACCACACGCCCGCCAGCAGCCCGTCCGTCAGCTTCACCTGGAATCCGCACGCTCCCTATACTATCACCGCGCGAGAACTTGTTGTCGAACAAACATCATTCATTATTACTGAACGAGCTGTTACTAATAAATTAACATTCTAATAAGTCTTGTAAATTTTTAAATCACTTTATTGTAAGTTATATTTAATCTGAAATAAAGTTGTTCATTTCGAGCGTGTTTCGAGTATATAATGTTAAGGTTAATATTACATTTTTTGTAATATTGTAACCGTACTGGTACCTGGTAGATGTGGGACTCGGTGGTGGCGTCGACGATGTCCCCGCGGTTCGGTGTGAATATTTGTTCAATACCTTCACTTTCACAGTGTTTACTGAAAATAAAAAAAACGTATCAATTACAACAATCTCTATACGGAATTATTTTTTCTATGCCGCCATCTTTAAATGATTGACTTTTTATGAGGTTTGTTCTGTAATACGTCGGACGAGATATTGAGTACCAAAGATGATTTGTGCCTCAGTCACTTAGTATCAAACCCGTATGGTGCTGAGTAACAAATTAGCAGTTCAACTGTCTGAGGTCAACTGTCTTGTTAAAGCAAACAAGGGGTTAGGTTATACGGAGTTCTTTAGTCTTTGACTCAGGGTTACACCGGTTAAAAGTTTTTCTGTTGAGAAAATCTTTCGTGCCTTGGAAATCATACAAAGTCGGTGCTCTTACGCCAGAATTTTCCTTGGCCGTGTCGAATTCCCATTCCTATCAGATTTTAGAGGGAGGTTTACTTGGCGGAAGAGCTTTGTGCATGCACGTCATCACACATTCTATTGTCAAACATCAAGACAGTATTGTTGTGTTCCGGTTTGAAGGGTGAGTGAGCGAATGTAACGGGGACACAGCATCTTAGTTCTTGAGGTTGACGGCGTATTTGAGATGGAAAGAATAGTTAATATTTCTTACAGCGCCAAGGTCTATGGGCGGTGGTGACTCTTTACCATTAGGTGACCCATTTGAACGCCCGCCTAATATAATTATTTAAATAAATAAAAACAAACAAAAATCTGTCTCGCGCAGTTTCGTAGTTTTCCTCGAGTAAGGCTAGTAACCCTAGCTAAAACTGATCAAGAAAACGGTCAACTGCTTTTGGTGTTTAAATTGTCATCATGATTATGCCAGCAAAAGCGTTTCGAAAGGCGGTTGGCATCAGGCAGGGGCCGTTCGCAAACACTGCGTACAGTAGGCGCACGCCGACCGTAAATAATTGCAAGATTAGAGCGGCGGCCTCACGCGAGCGTGCGCAGCGCGGCGGGCGCGGCGCGCAGGCCGACGATGGCGCGCGGCTTGGCGTGCGCCACCACGCGCAGCAGGGACTCCCCGTCGCAGCGGCCCTCCAGCTCGATGTACTGAATGTTGGCTCGGATCTGAACCTGCCGCACCGAACTCACACATTTGCTCGGGATTTCGGTCAGTTCCTCTGAAATTTCTCAAAAATTACTTTATTAGAGGAGGCGTATATCCTACGAACTCTATCTCATCGTAATTTAACAGAATTGTATTCGATTTAAAGTCTCCGCCGCCGGCTGTAAACGTAGATCCTTCCGCCTCACCTTCGACTTCCATTCTCTGCGGCGGCGCCGGAGGCACGTCTCGGATCTCCCCCTCGGCGTCCACGATCTCGGCCAGTCGGTAATCCTCGGGCTGCAAGGACAGGTCTAGTGAGCGCCGGAGCCCAGGCGACCCCGGGTTCGTTTCGCCGGCGGCGCGCACTCACCCGGATGAGCTCCCCGTAGTCGTCGCTGCGCGCGCGCTCCTCGTGGCAGGGGAACATGGCGTGGTGGCGCTTGTTGGTCTTGAAGCAGCCGGCGGGGCGCGCGTCGCTGCGCGCGGGGATGTCGTGTCGGCCCGTCACCACGCACATCTCCAGCTCGCCGTCCGACTCCGAGTCCGACGAGATGCCGCCCGCCTCCTCTCTGTGCGACCGTTGGACGGTGCGAACAAGCGCTCGTGTGCATAAATATTAAATTGGCTTTCATGAAAGAGACCCTGTTTTGCATTTTGTTATTTACATAGTTGTACAATCGTTCCAGAGGGGAGACGGCAAAAACTTTTAAAAATTTAAGGTTTTCTCAAAGCTGGTAAGCAAAAACTCGTTCCTATTGACGTTTAGATCGAAACCTGTTTTTTTAAATGATCGTAATTTTGTTATTCTAAGTTTGTGGATAGCAGATCTAGCAATATAAACCGATTCTTTTTATTTGGGCGCGTTCTAAATAAAACCATGCCAGTGTTATAATTTACGGTTACACTATTGCAGGCCAGCAGACTCACTTGACGTTGCTGCTGACCCTGCTGCGCTGCTGCAGGTAGTCCTCCAGCTCGGCGCCCTCCAGCCGCAGGCGGCGCCGCACGGTGAGCTCCAGCGTGCGCTCCCCCCCGCGCTCCACCAGCTCGCGCGCCAGCGTGCCCGGGGACGTCCTGAGGCAGGGACGTTTGTGTTAGGGTGGCAAATCGACATACATCTATCAACTGCATCAAGTATAAACTGGAGTTTACACCTTATATGCAGTACGTTGGATTGGAGCCGATTTGAGTGCAACTTTATCAAGGTTTAAATTCCATCACTTGCACTGAGTTGCACCTTATTTTTTATTTGTTTATGGCATAGGCTGGCGGACCAGCATGTAGGCCACCAACCTTGGAAACAAAGATGTTACGTCCCTTGTGTCTGTAAAATTATATTTATTATAACATTAACAATTATATAAGTTATATCTTTTTTTCCTATGACAGGCGAAATATATATAAAGAAACCTTAGATTTAAAAATTTATGCGTTTTGCTAAAAGTGCGAGTCGGACTCGCCCATGAAGGGTTCCGTAGCAGCAAGTAACAAGGTTTATATTTATGATATTAAAATAAATTGTGGTAAATTGCGGGTATCGATTTATGACGTATTAAAAACAAAAACTAAGTTTGCATGGTGATGTATATCATATATATTTTTTTAGTTTTATTATTCTCTTACATTAGAAGTTACAGGAGGGGACGGGGGACACATTTTACCACTTTGGAAATGTCTCTAGCGCAAACTATTCAGTTTAAAAAAAATTGATACTAGAAACCTCATTATCATTTTTGGAGACTTATCCATAGATACCCATGTATGGGTGAAAATAAAAAAATTGAGTTTCAGTTATAAAGTATGGGGAACCCCAAAATTAATTGGTTTTATTTTTCTATTTTTGTGTGAAAATCTTAATGCGGTTCACAGAATACATCTACTTATCAAGTTTCAACAGTACAGTTCTTATAATTTCGGAAAAAAGTGGCTGTGAAATACGGACGAACAGACAGACATGATGAATCTATAAAGGTTCCGTTTTTTGCCATTTGGCTGCGGAACCCTAAAAACTAAATACAAATTTATGTTAAAATGATATATTCAAATGGTAAAAAATATATATACCTGGCAGTTAAAACTATTGAATTCTGTGAATGCGGCGCCCATTGCAGAAACAGATCTCTCGCAAAGCCTGTCTCTAAGTCGGGGAAGGACGCCAGCACAACCTTGGGTCCCGGGGTCCTTGTGACCTCAGCGACCGAGTGGCACAGATGCAGGTGCCTCAACGCGAAGGGGTTACTGCGAGCGCCTTCAAATGCACGCGTTAACTTGTCGCTCATCCATTCTATCTGTAAATAACAAAAAAAAAAAAAACAAACATTAACTTTTATATAAATATAATTTAAGAACTTAATTATTATCAGACGGTAGATACCTTGGCTGCATACTTTGTAAATTATCAGTAAAGGTCATAACAAAAAGAAAATAAATATGTAGTGCCATATGTATACAGGAACTTTGAATAGCACTGTTCTAAGCAATTTTCATAAATAAATATATAAATATAAATTTACTTGTATTATTATTAAAAGTAGAGACGGCTTTGTCTGGCAGTGAGACGTTTACCGGCTGTTAATATTATTATATTTGATGTACACATTATATAATTACTTTAAATATACTTTTACCTATGACATAAATATAACATTACCTGTGATTTAGCAAACTCGACAACATTATAACTGACATTAGACAGAAGAAGTAAAGAGTAGGCCACAAGGCCAGAGTCCTTGTTCCTCCAAAGCTGGTCCAACATGTGAGCCAGTTCCAGCACTCGGCCTGCAGTGTCTGTGCAGACTAGCACAGAGCCACCACCCCGAAGAGTGCTAAGAATTGTTGCTGAAATTAAACATTAATTATGTAATAAATCAAAAGTTATTACACTAGCTCACTTAACAGAATCACATCAATACCGTGGGTGGGCAAAATTTAAAATTTCCTTTATCTCATATATTAATAGCGTGAGCCCATTTTTGTCCCAGTGATGGTCTCATTTTGAAGAGCTCCAGCCATAGATGTGCAGTAAAATAAAGAGGAGTCTTGATTGCAATTTACTAAATTGTTACGATTTAACAAATAATTAATTTTAGAGAGCGAAAAAAGGTTACTTGTCGGTTAAAGCGGTACTACGGCTGTATAAGAAAAAAAATGAAAAACGTAAACATAATTAAAGTAAATTTTAATCGACAAACTCCAATTCTAACTGAGGTATTTGACATAAAAGATTTTATTTAAAAAAGGTTTCATCATTTTGGCGCCAAATTTAGATGATGACATTCAGTTTACAGTGAAATTAAATCAAAATAAAACCTGTAATAGGTTAGTCATTCTTAAATACTTGATTACTTACTCATAAGTTTTTCATCTCTCAATCTTCTTCGCGGTTGAACATAATCAGCATTCATAGCACCCAGTAAGAGTAGAGAGGGTCTCATTATTCTCTCAATTTCACAACCATTAAGATGTCGTTCCTTCTTATGATTAAAGTCTGGTGCATAAACTATGTCTTCTTCCCCTGGAGCGGCAATACGCCACACCGTGCCACCAAGTAGATGACCAGCCGGTAAGGGGGTGATACGTAGCCCTAAACCTTTGCCTTTAAGATTTGTTAAAATAATAATATTAATCTACATAACAATATGACAATAAATAAGTTGAACTATGATTCAAATTTTTTATTGGTTTTGTATAGGAAATTAATTATTTTCAATCCAATTCAAATCTATCAAATAATATCTTTGATATGCAATCTCGCAATTAAATACTAGATTATGATTGAGCATAATATAATGTGTATGTGTACAGCACAGGCTGTAAATTTCACACTGCTGGGCTAAGCCCTCTTTCCCCTTTGATGAGGTTTGGAACATGTTCCACTACATTGCTCCAATGCAGTTTGGTGAATACAAATGTGGCAGAATTTCTTTGAAATTAGACAAATGCAACCTGCATCCTCACTATGTTTTCCTTCACCGCCGAGAATGAGAAGAATTGTAAAAACAAATTAAGCACATGAAAAGTCAGTGGTGCTTGCCTGGGTTTGAACCCGCAATCATTAGTTAAGATGCATGCATTCTAACCACTGGGCCATCTTAGCTCTCTCAATGTACTCTATTATATTATAATTAGATATTTTAATATATTTAATAGTATGAATTTACCCAGCGTGGAGTGGGTATATAAGAACGAGTTGAACATAGAAATCCAGTCATCAAAACAGTACATTTGTGTTTGAGAACAAAGTAATTTTACATAATACAATTAATAAACAATATTTTTAAAATGAAAATTCAATGATGCTGATAAGGACCTACTTATATAAAATTAAATTATAGTATAATGACAATTCCGTGTAATATTTTTTTACAAGTATCACATTATAACAAGTTTGTGGATATTTGAAATTGTTAGTATTTATTGCTTACCTTTCATATCGATACTCTGATTATATTTAAGTTGTGTTATTCTATCAAAAGCCCCATCTACATCGTCCAATGTAAATAAATCAAAGTCTGATACATTCTTGTGTGACTGGTACAAGTCGTACATGAACATTTGCCCCATCTTGTATACTGGCAATGTAGCGTATATGGGGCAGTTGAGGCCAAGCTGACCTACAGCATATGGTAGTGCGCCGAGATGTAGAGGGTCCGAGTGAGATAAAAGCACTGCATCAATACTGTTCACATGTCTGAAAATCAAATGGTTTTGTTATAAATATTGTTTTTATTCATAAATAATTATTTTTTTTTAATACATTTATACGTTTGTATTGCTACGTAGCAATGGACATTGAGAATATAACATTGAAGTTTATTTATTTATTTAATAATTGGTCACTGCCCGCTTCGTATGGAAGGGGGGATAGGGGTTGGTTGTCAGGTGTTAGACATAAAAAAGTAGTCATGGTCCTTCCTTGCAGTTCAACCTTGTTTCATATACAATTTCATCAAATTTGTTTGAGTGGTTTGACTGTGAAAAATCAATAAACAGATAACAGTTACTTTCGCATTTGTAATATTATAGATATGGTTCCCTATAAGAAGATAACATAAAAATTTGATTAATAAAGTTATATAGATTAGTAATGCTTTGTCGATTTACGGGATTGTTGAGTTTTTTTATATTGCCAATATGTATGAGATCTCTTGCCATCAGGGGGACCATTTGTCAGTCTGTCTATATTGAATATAAAAAAATGACTTCATCAAGTACTTCTCGCTTTTAATTCAATTTTGTGCCTTTATTTAGTATGCCATTTTGGAAAATTGTTTTATTAATTAATCTGGTTCCCATAAAGTATCCATAATACCTATATAGATAGATATGTTTCAATAAACATAACCTCAAATGAGTACCTTTTTAGTTCTTTTATAAAATCCATATCAAATTTTTCATCCCATCCGCAGTCCAAGAGAAATTTGAATTCGTCTATTTGAAGGACGTAACATGGTGGAGATTCGTCTCCAGCCCCAGAGAGACAGTGCAATTTTATTATAGAAGTCATGATACTTATTTATATTAGTTTGTTATATAGTATATAGCTTAAATTAATATCATTATAAGCGTTAACTTATAACGGACAAGTGGAGATTTTAAATAGAATTATAGGCAAATTAAAATATTTTAAATAAAATTAATAATTCGTGCGAAGCCGCTTTCGCTTATTTTGTTTTTCATTGACAGTTGACACTTCTCTATTGTCAAAAAAACAGTAACACAAAAAAATTCAATTTGACGTTGTACAGTTACAGATAATTCATATCAATTTTATTCAATAGGCTATTTGACAATGCGAAAAATAAAGTGTCAAATATTGTAATAGTATGAGTATATATTATGAGTTTAAAAATGATTATTTATTAACGAAAGTTGAAAATATTAATTAATTTATTCAAAAATCCATAAATAAAAATGCATTTCTTTACACGTTTGTCACGTGACATAAAACGCTTACAATACAGGCAAGTGACGTCACCGACCCCATTGCAGCGGCCTATTGTCATAGTAGCGTTTTCGCGGGCTATTTAAATATGGAATATGAATTTGATATTTTTCAGCGAATATGTACTAGAATTAAAAAAACACAACTTTTACTGGGTTCCTTAACCTCTACTAAATAATATAAAATGGATTTAAAAAATCAGTCAAATAGCATATTGTAATAGATAAAGGTATCGTTCTGTTGTAATAAAATTAAGTCTACGGTTTTGTAGACGAGAAATTAATTTAACATGGTTTAAATCTATATATATATATATGTTTTTTTAAAATAACATGTTACTTAAAAATATTTGTTAGTCTAATCTGAGATTGTCTTGGGATTACAAAGATGTAGAAATTGAATATAATCTATAAATATTATACATTATAATATATCTAAGCTTAAAATCTATGATAATTTGTCATCGCATAATTAATTAATAATTCTGAAATCCATGTTTCTAAATCTAATTCACTTTCGAGGTTTAATACTTGTTTAGTTCGTGACAAATTATTTTCGTTCAATTGGTTGGGAATACTCTTGATAAAATCTTCATGGTTATTGTTATAGCGGTTAGATATATTTTCGTGGCTTTTTCTAGTAGATACTCTCGCGTCATCATAATATATTTTACCTAAAATCTTAAATTTCGAGCCTTGTTTGGATGATGTTAGACTCGAAATATTTAAATTTTCTTTATCGTTGGACAAAAGATTATCGTCTTTGTTATACACAAATGAAATTCCTTTAAATGATAATTCGTCGGATCCTAAAGTAAGCGGTTCCATTGCTGAAGGTTCCTGTGCTTGTGTGGCTTGATTTGTTGATGCTTTGTTTAGGAGCATTGTTAATCTTTCTTCAAGTTTTGTCTCTGTAACAGAAATACGTTGTACAATTTAATAACCAACTAATTACTTTAATATTTTTTTTATATTGTTAATTAAAATAATATTTATATTAATTTAATTAAATATTAGTACAAAATTATTGTTTATTTGTACATAATTTTTTTTGTCTTTATGTTTATCTGCAATTTTTTTTAACAAAAAACTTATTAATCTTAAAAACAGTTTAACTATCAATAATAATTAAATAGAAACACGTAGTCACCATTAATTTTCTTTACTAAGAAGTTAAGAAAAACAAACCCGATGAAGATGCTTAGAGCAAGCAGAAGGCACTCCCACCATTGAAACTGAAATCACAGAAACAAATTTACAAAATATCAGCTGATTAACCTGCAAATCCATATCTAGAAAGGTCAAAAGTTTATTAAACGTTAAATTTAATAATATAATGTATAAACAGTGAATTGACAAAATAAATTTTAAGTTGTGAATTACTCGTTTTGCTTTTTGATAACAACAAAATAAATAATTATCTTATATCAATAATCTAATTAAAAAATTCATTTAAATCTGCTTAGTAGTTATTGATAACGTGATAGAAATACAAAAGTTTTACATTTATAATCTTAGTAAAGACAAAATATATTGATAATATCCTTCTGAACGATTCGGTTACTATTGGACGACAATCGGTGACGACCGGGGACTTTTCATTGCTTTATGTGCTATTCGAATTTTAATAGCGTCAACTTTCAAGCTTCGAACTCGAAAAACACCATTATTATTTATAGGCTTTGCACGAGTGAATCACACCGTGACTACAGACAGTGACAAAAAGATAAATATTTTTTGAAAATTAGACTAACCATAATAAATATTTTTTTCTTGCAATAATAATAATAAATTATTTTAAAAATATGTAATTTACAGATATAAGTTTTGTACTCCTATATTAAATTAATTGCATGTAAACGCGAGCAGTGGCTTAATGTAGGTGACACATTTCTTACTTCTTTTCTTTGAATAAATTTGGAGTGAAACTCTTTTGAGCCTATAATAAAATGATAAGGCAAAAAAGTTTTACAAACAAATTGAATAAAAAGTTAAGTACTTAATATAACTGTTTAAGTTAAAATGCTTACTTTATAATACTAAAAACTAGAGTAAGATGTATAATTAAATTATCTAAATATTGAAATTATTTAGAGTGTAGTGAAAAAGTTTTTTAATGATTATAATAATTAACTTTTACTTTTTTTTATAGAATTAGGTGAGGTCAAGTGGTGCAGCGTGTAAAGTATTCGTGTTTTTTTTTTATGTATAATTCTGACGGAGGTACATAACAGGACAAACTTATATAACACCAAATATATATTTTAAAATTATTTTTTTATTATTTATATTTCTTTATTAATGTTAACAATAAAATGTTAAATACATTTATTACATAAATTTCAACTATTTGTTGGTACTTGTTTCCAAATAAAATTTTAACATTTTTTTCAAGTATACCAATTCTATATTTAGAAATATGTAGTATAAAAAAATCGCTTTCGGTTAGCAACGTATGTTGATATGGTTTTCACTAATATAAAGAGCGATAGACGAGGTGGAGGAATTTTTTATTTAGAAAATTTAGAAATATTTTGTACAAAATGTCTGAACAATGACGGTTCAAAAAATCTGTTTTCGTACGCTCACATGGCAATCGATGCCTAAACCTTAGGATTTTGATAGGTGCAAAAGTGAACCATTTTTGAGTTATCACTAGCGCTTTTTAAAATAAGTCAAAAATGCAACTTCAAAATGTATTTAAAAAAGTATCTATTAAAATAGATAGAATAGATTTTAAATAAATTTATCAAGTTGCATTTTTGACTTATTTTGAAACAAAATTAAAAATGGATAACTCAAAAATTGTTCACGTTTGCATCATCGATATGGGGGTTAAAATTATTGCAAATAGTCACCCCTATCACCTCCTAACGGGAATACGTCGAATTATCAATAACCCTGTGTATTCAAATTGTCTTTTACTCTATATCATTCGAATTAATACTTTAGAATATATCTATAGCCGATTATAAATAACGTGGAACCAAAAAACGAGCGTTGCGAAATGAAACTGTCTATAACAGTTTTGATCTTGACAGTTTAAATTATCCAAATTGATGAATCTTTAAGCCATCGACATTTTTTATTTTAGTTTCACAATAACATTACTAAATAATAAAACCATGTTTTATTGTATTCATATTTATGACATATTTAAATTAATAAACGCTAATGAAACTTAGTAATATACATATATTACTACGTTATTTTTACGTTTTACGGTAGTTTTACGTTTAATAAGCTAACTTCATTTTCTTTATTAATAAACAACACACGTGCGAGGCCATGGCGGGTAGCTAGTAAATATACAAATGACAAGACAGTTTCGTTGTAGGCCTTGTGCACTTTAGAAAGTAGGTACTTAAAAAAAACATATTTAAATTTTTATTACTTATACGTACCGTGCCGTGCAGCGAACCATGGACTAGTCCTTTGAAGAATATTGTTAAAAAGTCTCGTAATGAGAGTATTAGACGTCCTTGCGTTAACAAGCATCTAACAAGTCAACATCATCTTATAAATTGCTATTAATGCTGCTATATTTTGTATGTAGGATTTTTTTTACATGTAAATCTGGTATTTATTTGTGATTTAAGTCATGTTTATAATAGGCTTTTAGACTAGACTTTTTGCTATACCTAGTACTTCTCTGTGTAATCCTAATTGTATTATTGTTAGTGAATGAGTATTTAATGATAACATCGAATGATTATATTGAATGAGTGTATGAGTGATATATATTATTAAACTATGTTTATAAGGTCGTTTATTTTGACGTTTTACTTAGATTTGTTAGTTTAAGTTACCTATTACATAAATGGTCTCGTTTGTAAGTATTAGTTATAGTCTAAAGATACCTACAATAATGTTAAGTAAAACGACGAATGTGTTTGAACTAGAAACGGTATAATTTTTATAAAAACTAGTACATTTAGTAACTTTAATTAGTAGTTAAAACGTAGGTTTTGGTTGTTATATACGTAGGTAGGCTATGTAGGTATATAATTCGATAACATTTATAAAAATCTTCAATATTTACCTGTGCTACAAATTCGGTCCACCAGAAACGTGCTTGGCAGGACACGATGCCAAAATTCTGTCAATTGCAATATTTTTCCTTCGTTTGACTTAAAATTTAAGTATGGAGTTCGATCGGTGGTGTACATTTGTAAGACCCAGAAATATAATTGGGTGCCGGGGCATCTTGCCAACATTTCTACCATATACTTACTTAACCAAGTTAAATAGATATACTTATAAATGTAAATGAAAAAATTAAAGTACTGATATTATAAGCTACTCGTAACATTCTCAGCATTATATTTTCGCGTTGATAGATATTAAATACATTAGGTATTTCTAATAAACGTAGGAAAAAAGATAAACAAGCCCTAGATTTACGTATTTCATGTGATTTGCTGATAATACAGCTATATTGTGCACTACAAAGAGTACTTATTTCCACTTTAATTTTACTTCCAAAATTCCGATAACAGTTTCGTTTACGTTCAAATTTTTTTCGTAAATCCATAGCGAATATCATACA
The DNA here is from genome assembly GCF_037043105.1 of Vanessa tameamea. Taxonomy (NCBI): domain Eukaryota; kingdom Metazoa; phylum Arthropoda; class Insecta; order Lepidoptera; family Nymphalidae; genus Vanessa; species Vanessa tameamea. The sequence continues at coordinate 2,322,570 of NC_087327.1, read as the reverse complement.
TTAATCAAGCTCTCAACCAATAATATCGCGTCATATTGCTGTATTACGTTGTTTTTTGGCTTTTTTCTTGTTATGGTTGGAATAGAGTATACCTCACATACTAATATGATTGAAATCAACATGTTTTTATCTTCATTTAAATGTACGGAAGTGTAGCGCGTATAACTTTAAAATAGCTATTATAAAGGTATTTAATTTATGATACGGAATAATTTAATAAAAGTCAGAGAAACAATTTACACTCAGAAGTTAATATTCAAGACTAGCTTTGTTTGTCCGTGAAGAAGCTAAGCCTCGAGGCTACGAACTTCACTTTGTACCTCGGTAAATGGCAACACTGACTGCAAATATAGACCAACTAAGTTTATATAATAAATAATTACATTTTTTTTAATGGTAACATTATCGGGAATTTACATTCGCTTTTACTTTTGTGTTCGCTTTTGTTTCTATACATCTTCCCCGCGCTCCATTTGTATTTTGTTTTATTATCCGAGTACATCCTTTTAATTCAGCACATTAGAAAGTTTAAGCAAATATTACCAGTAAATAAGATCGGGTTTGAACTAATCATGACATAGTATAAAACAAAGTCGCTTACCGCTGTCTGTCCCTGTGTATGCTTAGATTTTTAAAATTACACCACGGATTTTGATGTAGTTTTTTTAATATATAGATTGATTCAAGAGGAAGGTTTATGTACATGCACAATATAATAGAGCAACATTGTCAATTTTAGAGGTTTCTAAAGTGATGTCGTAAATAAACACTTTTTTTGCGCGATTTTCGAAGTGATACAGCAATACAGCACTAATCCTTATCCAATTAAGTACATCAAATACATCGTGCATTACAGCATGTCATTTAAATAAATAATTTCGTAGATTCTACAGATTTAATACGCAGGGATATAGCGGTTTGTATTGTCTAACGACTGAAAAACTGTGAACGTTGTAAGTCATTCTGTAGTATTTTTAGTATCAGCATTGCACCCGGGCGAAGTCGGGGCGGGTCGCTAGTATAAAATAAAATCGATACCAGGAATCGCGCTGTATCACCAATATTACATTATTATCGAATATAATCAAATTCCGTTATTATTAAATTCCATTTGAGGTTGTGACAGCATGCGACTGATTGCCTAGTTTAATCTTGATTTAAACCGCCATTGGCACATTTGCTATATCAATTTATGATAATGTATATTGTATGCGTGTCGCAGCAAAAGCATATTGATCAAATATACTATGTTTGAATAATCAAAATTATATAAATATTATGTTCAAGACACATCGGAGACACGATGGGTGGAATTTGCTTTTGGGTCTTAAAATTCTTAAGACTGTCTGAGTAGGCACTACTCACTCATCAGATACTTTACCGCCAAACAGCAATTCTAAGTATTGTTCTATACCGGTTTGAAGGGTGAGTGAACCAGTGTAACATGTGGGTGGCGCTTTAGTGATATTAGTAATTATTAATATTTCTTACAGCAAATGTCTACCGGCAGTGACCACTTACTATCAGGTGGTCCATTTGCCAGACCGCCAACCTATATGAAATAAAAAAAGAATATTACTCGTGTAAATTAATTTTTACCTCATAGCGTGTTCGGCGCTGGCAAATGTCCATCCTCATTATGATACCGTGTTAAATCAAGCTCAAAGCCTTCAAAATCAAAAGGAAAGGAGACCTTTGCAAATGAGACGTATAATCCTAATTATGTTTTAGTGAAATCTCGGCGGCACTAGTTTTAACATGAACATTCCGACATTACTTACCTGCAGTTACATCTAGTAGACGCTGTCCGGCCTGTGTATTTACTCTTGTATATTTAAACGACGATATATATTTGGTGTTTGGTGACAGATAAAGTGTCCATTGATAGTACAGCGCGTGAGCCGTAAATAAACAGAAGTTAAATGGATCTGCTATAAAAAATAAGAACAGAAAAACAATATTCGTGTTAAAATATCTATGTGTACCAATTTTCGTGGCGTTGGGTTGTACGTTGTAGTAGTTGAAGTGCTGCAGCACGATCTAGTGGCGACACAAACAAAATGTTTAAAATCGTTTTCTGGGAAAGAAGAAGTAGCAACTTTCACGGTGATAGGTCAAACGTTGGAAAAATGTTGTTGAAGCGTTTTAATCTTAAACATATGTATATTTATATTCATAATTCAATTTTAATATAATCATTAAATCAAATAATAGTATGATAATGTATATATATAAATATAATAATTTTAAATTTACAAAATTCACACGAAAAATTAGTAAAACAAAGACCGATAAAATACGGGCTTTGCAATTTTTAGGAAAAATTTAGAAAAATCCCGTTATAGAAACTGTTTGTGACATTTTCGATCCACCGCGTGATCGGCATCATTGTCCTAAGCAAATAAGACTGCATTTATTTTATAAGCGAAGCGTTAAGCGGGTTGAGTTATTCTTGCCACTTAACACCTTTTTAGGAAGTCAAAATAACTATACTTCTATCATCACGTATCTCATTCATGAAAGTTGACAAACGACTTTTATTTTTAGGGTTAAGTATCCCTTTTAGAAAATGTGATAGATTTTCAGGCAATTAGTGAGCCACGTTGTACTACAACGTTACCTTAAATAAAGATTCTGGCTTTGACAAATTAATTAAAGGATATTTTTTATTTCGTTACACATTGTTATATAGGGTATACATTCACGCAGAAGACACCTGTAAAACGTGAGCAGTGTCATAAATAATCACGTTCGCGCCTCGTTCGAGTCGGAATTTGGCGCAAATACTTCAACGCTTGCGCTGAGAAAGCAAAAGCGTCGTGTAATTTTTTTCACGTAATAAGCTACATGGCACGGTATCACGTCCATAGCAGAAAAAATATTCAAAAGCCCACACTCGTTCAGTTCGTGATGAAAGAACTAAGGAAAGAGGACTAAAACTATGAATGATTGCGAGTTACAGGTTGTATCACGCTGACGTTGTGGGAGAATCGCACTTAAGTTAACACCGTGATTCATAAATCTGAAGCCCACATTAAAATTAATCGACTTGAGTTTTTTTTTACAGTAAATTAATTTTCGGTAACAGCAATTTTGTTCCAATGTATCCTCTATCGACTATTGGCACCCATATGTCCCGTTGAATTTTTTAGTAAAACAATTTCCGCCCAAACGGTGACAAATACAGACATTCGATAGTAGGCTGTCCTAATACCAAAAAGCGTTTAGTTCAAAACGGGTTAGTGGAATTAATTACTGGACAATAACTTTTTTTTTAATAAAATATGATATTGCTAATAACAATTCGCTAGAAAAATAGTAGAAAGTATCCATGAACCGTCAACAGAAATCCGTCACACATAGAAATAAATAAACCTTAAGATTTATAATGGTAGTAAGTGCTATTTCTTTCAAAGAACTTGAGACACTAAAGCCAGTAAAATAAGAGAAAATGCAATGACTGGTACCGAAGTAGTCGGAGAAAAGGGTTACTTGTCTCGTTCATCTTAATTTCTGTTCTTTTCAATTAATTTGAATGTAATTAAGTATGAGCATACTTCAGCTTTGTTAAGTTGGAAGATAAATAAATAGACAATCCGGTTGAAAAAGCAATTTCAACCAGTCGATCTAAATTAAAAGATGTGGTTTTGGTTTTACGGCTGACATTCGGGTGAGTTTTTATTTGTTGTAAAAGATTAAGAATAGCTATTTGTGAGTTATTTATGTAAGGACAGTTATTTTGGGTATTTCTTTTTTATTTTAATATATTGCGATGAGTCGTTTATAAGATTACGTTTTCACAAGTATTGAGTATTAAGGTATTAAGGTTTCCAAAGTTCTATAATTACATAATTACATTAGCAGCCTGTAAATTTCCCACTGCTGGGCTAATGCCTCCTCTCCCTTTGAGGAGGTTTGGAGCATATTCCACCACGCTGCTCCAATGCGTGTTGGTGGAATACACATGTGGCAGAATTTCTTTGAAATTAGACACATGCATGTTTCCTCACGATGTTTTCCTTCACTGCCGAGCACGAGATGAATTATAAACACAAATTAAGCACGTGAAAATTCAGTGGTGCCTGCCTGGGTTAAAATTACACTTTTCTTGAACTTAATTTTTTATATGAACTATTTTATACTCATATATTAAGTCATGTGCAAAAGTGAGACTTATTAATTAAATCTCGTTAAGTTCTTATTTAAATAAAATAAGTATATTTATTATGATCGTGATATATTCCTTTTTTTTAAAACAGAACTATATAAATATCGATCAAATCAAATCCAAGAATCCGGAATCCAATGAATCCGGTGTGCTACGCGAAAATAAAACTTTTTTCTTCTTCGATAATTCGATATTTGTTTTTTTCCCTATTTGTAAAATAAAACAAAACTATATTTTCACAGTTTATTAAAAAGCTTTGTAAAAAAGATTTTCTGCACAAAAAATCTACGACAATGTCTAGGAGTGAAAATGAATACGGGAAACCAATAAAACAGTCTAGAGTCCGAGCGAATGAAGCCGTGAGTATTTCTTGGTAAAAATTACTGGTAGAGCTGATGTAACACAAGTACGAGACAAGTTTCCTGCATAGTAGATACGAACTGGGAGCAAATTAACCAATATTGACGACGTAGACAGCGCCTAGGAATCGACGTACCGGCTGCGTCACATGGATCTATAAATATAATGGACATACTATTAATATTGAAGCGATATTATTATCATTCTCCATATTTTGTAATATGTATTGTGATATTTTATTTGTAAAACATAAATTAATTTGTGAATACATAGAATATGACGTAATTGGAAATCAGGAATTACGCTGACATTACGCTATGCTCATTGTTTATTTTGGAGGATTTTCTGTTTTGTAAATCAGTTGAAAATTATTTTGAAGGGGATTGAAAAGAAGGAATTGTTTTTTGTGAACTGTAATATGTTTCAGAGATACTAGCTGACTACACAAGTCGCTTAGACTCTCTTGAGAATCGGTCAGAAGGACATCATCATATTTAGCGAGTTTTTTGGGCCATAAAAAGGTTTTTCTTCTAAACCGGTACATTATAAGTTAGTGGTTCAATGTCTCAAACTATACGGCTTAGAACTCCCGTACAACTTTAGTGCTGCGTGTTGCCTATAACTTATCCCATGAACTCTCAGTGTTCAAGACTAAATTTGTTTATCTAATGTTATATGCGTTTTGTGACCACAGTTATTTGAATGTTACAGGAATCGATTGTTTGGTGGTATTTTCAGCAGAATTCGGAACGTGAAATTGTATTTTAAAGTTTGATAAATGAAATCCGTTTGCAAACAGACGTATTTGTTTAATTTTAAATTAGTTTGATCAACCGGATTTCTTGTTATTATTATATCTCAGTTTAAAAAAAAATATATTTTTGGCAATATTAATAACTTACACCACCAATGACACAGAGTCAATTATATTTTAAACCAGAACGCAGAAAGACATTTTTTTATATTACCTTCCTCTACTGGTGAGAGGAGGTAATTTTTTGTCAAGAGAATTGGAATTTCATCATTTTCGATTCAACGGGGAGCCGCTGTTAATACTCTTGCCTCTATTCCATGCGGTCACGATTTGCGCAGCAGTTATTTTAAATTTTGATTTGTATAAATTTCAGGCTTCAATGTATATGTATAAATATATTATTAAGAAGTAAATTAAATAAAAAAAAAAACAACACGCAACTAATGTGTCTCTTATAATTCAGAATAACAATTTAAACGTTAACGCTATTTGTAATCTTACTTTCCTAAAACCGTTTAATTAATTAGAACAATTATTACGAATTAACAAATTAATTGAATGATAAAATGGAAAGCACCATGAATATTACAAAAGCAACTAACTAACGACCACCGCCCACAAAGGCCCGCACCAAAGTGAGCCTGAGGATGTCGTGGTTCCTCTAAAGTAGCTTCTTTCGTTTACCCGACACTGTCAAGCCTTGATAAGTAATTGGAGGGTAGGAAAAGCTATGTCTTATTTTCTTGAAAATTCCCTAACAATATGTAATTTTTGTATATATTTTGTATATATAAATTATGTATATAGTTTATAATGCAAATATCAACCTGTTTAATGGTAGCATAAATGATAGCTAAATATGATCTTATGAATCTTACAGAAAAAGAGTAAGTTATAAAAATTTCTTAGAAACGAGACGTAATTCCTTGGATAGGAAATATTTTATATTTTATTTTATAAGAACTTAAAACTTAAATAATACTTTCCCGGCTAACGCAATTTCCGGAAATACTGAATACGGCTCTCAACCAAATAAACTAGTCGCGTTGAAATTGTGTTAAGGATTAATATTTGTTATTGAAGGCTAAAAGTGGGCAGAGGTTTGTTAATTGAGTTTCCATGTGAAACTCTTGAACCGTAATATTAGTTATATAAACTATGGCTCTATAAAGGTATATAGGTGAATTCTTTAGTTAATTGAATTGACATTGTTAACGATGTAGATGTACGAGTAAAAAGCTTTGTAGATTACATAAATGTGTGCGTGGTTTATTGTATTTCAGTACAATTTGAATTAAACGTGATTTAGAAAACCAATTCATTTAAAAGTTATTCGTGACAGTTATATATCGACGGATACAGACTTTTGTAAACATTGTAATATCCTATCTTCAATATTATTGTCGTGTTTTCTCTTTTCTGAAACTAAAACGCATTATTATGAAATATTTACAAATTATTAGTCTTGAGTAAATAAATAAACGAATAAAAAATTATTCGACTAAAACGTAGGTACCGCTTCATACTGTGAAGCAGTCTAGTCAATATAAGATTTCAAAGGGATTAATTCTCGAAAACTAGTTTTTAATACCTTAATTACCAGGGAAAAATAGTTTTAATGAAGTTAATATATTTTTTATATGTAAAAGGATTTTATCCAACGATCATTTTTCCTATCGGTTAGGATCAGATTAATGTTTTTTTTTAACCAATTTCTACTTCTATGATGCAAGAATACTATATGAACAAAAACGAGGGTCAATAGTTTACTTCAATTAGCTACTTTATTTTAATCCGTCTAGATTATTCTACTTTCAAAAGCTCGTTAAGCCTAGTTACGGAAGAACCACATAGCAGTGACTGGAATTTATCAAGAACGTCTGAGCAGGGCAGGTAGATATTAATTAGTAACTGGGTACCTATTACCTATAACCACGAGTTATTAATTATTTTTAACCCATATATAATTTAATTTCATTCACTTTAAATTTAAATTAATTTCATTGTTGTGTTCTGTGAGTTTAAAAGGTGAGTACATAACATAATAATCAGCCTGTAAATTTCCCACTGCTGGGCTAAGGCCTCCTCTCCCGTTGAGGAGAAGGTATGGAGCATATTCCACCACGCTGCTCCAATGCGGGTTGGTGGAATACACATGTGGCAGAATTTCGTTGAAATTAGACACATGCAGGTTTCCTCACGATGTTTTCCTTCACCGCCGAGCACGAGATGAATTATAAACAAATTAAGCACATGTAGATACAGTGGTGCCTGCCTGGGTTTGAACCCGAAATCATCGGTTAAGATGCACGCGTTCTAACCACTGGGCCATCTCGGCTGCTCCATTGTAATTATAGGCATAAGGGATGAATTATCTAATATTGTACATATATGGTTAGGAATATTATAACCTCTTAAGGGTGGAGACACCTATATATCATTAGATGGCTTTGTCTGTCTGTACTTAAAAAAGTTTTTTTTAGTTTTTTATAGTATTGTCCTGCGTTAAAAATTAACTTAAAATTTTTAATTTTTGTTGCTTCAATTAAAATTTCGAATTAAACATTCATTTAAGTCAATATTCAATTAATATTTTTAATATCATTATCTATAACGACAAAACTTTGATTCAATAATAATTAATAGTTTAATATAACTTTTTGATTGATTATATATATTAGATTTCAGTAGAATTTCTTTAAAAAATCAATACTTTCTTTACTCAGAGTTTCTTATTAAGAAAATTTGTATTATTTTAAAAAAATATCGTCATAAAATACATAGATTTTTTAAGTTTGTTTTACATTTTAAAGCACTCGCATACTTAGAATTAATACTATGGACTTATCAACGTTGTTGTGACAATTACAAAGTAAGGATTCGAAAATCGATAATTTAAACCTATAAATGCAAGCACTATCATAATCAGCATCGTAGTTCGGACAATGACATCACTATCAGCCGTTGAAGCACGAAATTCAAATAGTGCTATTATTTTGTCTTACTCTCAAAGACATGTCATCAGCGCTCAAGTAATAAAGCGTGGAAGCTAAAAGGTAAGTTCTGTAAGAGATGGACTTATAAAGTTCGGAAGAAGTTGGCACATAAAATTCGTTGCCACTTCTCGCCGTATTCATTCTTGTTTAAAAACAAGGAACGGGAAGTTCGTTTTGTTTTTGATAACGGTAAAAACTAGTGCTGTACCTGAAGACGCAAATGAAAACGCGATTTAATGCTGTAACGTCATTGAATTAACAGCATCAATTTTCCTTTTTTGCAATTACTACCTTATTTGTAAGCCACGTAATTTATCCAATTTCACATATAGGTATAATGCCATATTTATATTTACCTTATTGGTTCGAACAATTAAATGAAATCAAATTGTTTTTATACAAAATTGAAAGTAAAATGGTACTAATAATAAATGATTTATATTTCAAAATATATTCCTTTATAACGGACATATTAACATCTTAGTTTAAAAGGTACGTGGCGCATTGATGTGTAAGAGGTGTTTAATATTTCTTATATTACCAATGTTCATGAGCGGTGGCGTTTACTTACCATAAGATGGCTCTTTCACCGGTCTGCCTATCTACAAAACAATACAAAAATAATAAATACCTTATTGTATAAGAATTAGAGTAAGTATATCGGCGTACACATTCGAGTTTGTGCGTGTGTTAGTAATCAAGGTATTGTTACGAAGCGTCAGGTGTGCTACACGTCGACGGTCCGCGAATTTATAACGCAGTACTGACAACTTGATTTACGTGGCAAACATTTACGTTTTCCATTGTTCAATTGTAAATATTTCGGATAGTAACGGTATGCGGGCTTATTTTTCAATTTTTATCGGATTTTTCCATTTAACATATATATTCGTGAGTCAGAGGGATGTATTATTGGAAATTATTGGACTTGAATATTTCTCAATTTGTGATTTTGACTAGTTAAATGTCTTCTTGCTATCGTTTTTAGGGTTCCGTCTCTATAAAGGATAAAAGGAACCCTTAAAAGATCGCTCAGTTATCTGTCTGCCTGTTTGGCCGTCAAGGCCCTTTTTTTCGGGAACGTGTACAGGTATAAAAATAATACGAAATTAATATACATATATAACGCAATTTAAATATATGGCATTTTCCATAAATTCGCAAACCTTTACTTTCCGTTGATCTAGAATCATGAAATTTGGAAGCAATCACTTGTAGCGCAAATTTGTTGCTACATCAGTGCCTGGGGGTACGAAACCCTCAGTACGCGAGTCCGACTCGCACTTGCCCAGTTTTTTTTATTATAATTACATTTTTATTCTCTACGTTATTAAATGACGTTACTACTTGAATTGCGTCGTTCGTCTAGTGGCTATTTTATGGTTGAAGAACCTGCTGTCCTGGTTTCGAGTTTGGGTTTGGGCCAATGAAGTTATTGAGTCCTCTTCCATGAGTGGAGTTGTTTTGTTGTGTTATAGATCCCCGACAAAGGAAATTCAAAGTTGGGAGGGTGTTTGTGGCTTCTAAATGTATGTAGAGTGATTTTATATATGATATGATACACTAAGTATATTTCAAAAAAATAAAGGTAAAGAATCACTAGAGATACGTGTATTCATTGCTTAGATTTTTACAACTAGTATAAAGGTCCCGTAATAGTTTTTCAATATAGTATTTATATTAGTAATCGTTGACTTTACTAAGAAAACCCACTTGGTAAAACAGATTTACCAAGAAAGCTCTGTAGTTTTCTTGGTAATGTGTTTCGAATATTTAAGGCTCACTAAACCAATTCTATGAATATTCTATCCTCTCTATTACTTTTTCTTTTTTTTAATATTTAATAAAAATAATAAATAACATTTATATGTTATAACTTATGTTAAACTGACGCCCGAACTTCAAAGTGCTAATAATACAAACTATAATGAGAGTTACAACGATTTCGGAAATATGTCGTGTCGTTTACCTGTCGCTATAAATAAAGGAGCACGGGAAAGCTAATTAATTTGTATTTCACAGTCAAACCCACGATTGATGAATTGCAAGCAACTTTTGTTTTGATGAATGGACTCATTTGATGTTTTGTTCGAAGACGCGCCGGATGACGCATCGCTCGTTTTGTCATTCCATTGTGAGTGAACATTTTCGGATAATAACCTGGCTTTTGTGGAACGTATAACAAAACTCATTTGCCTTTTTCAGGCGTACCTTTTAGAAGATCTGGGAAGTCTCGGTTTTATCTGTCGTTTTTAAGGATGAATACACTTGCTTGAACAAACCATTCCTTTGTATCATATCATACAACTGAATTTTATACAGATTCATTTCTCTCCATTGAATTTTTAGATGATAATGTAACCATGACTAATTAATAAATTTTAAGGATTTCATGCAAATAATTTGTAATTAGGGTAAAATACCTTCACAAGCGTTATATAAATAATAAATGTGTGTCGGTAAGATTTGTCATGAGGACAACATTTTTTGTTTCTGTCTGTGTACTGCTGTTGGTTAATGATCTTTAAGGCGTTCCTAGATGGGGATGCGAGTTAAAATACTAATAAATTAGATGATGGGAGAACCCCACGGCGAGGTCGATGTATGGTGGTATATATGTTTTCGAACAAATTCTCTGCCGACGGGATCGTAGTTCGAGGGTATATATAGGAATTGTTTTAGCAAATATTAATAGTGTGATTCAGGTAAGGCTCGTTCAATATAAAAGTGGTACCAATTGTTTTTGGATTCAGTTTCTTTCTGATGTTGGAAAGGTCATCACTAGTCACCTCGATATATGAGGCACAAGGTTAAATTAATTATATATACAATTATAGCTTCAGCGGTCTGACTTATTATATAAATAATGAACAAAAAATTACACCGCCAAACAATTTTGTAGTACATTTATATAATAATCTTTTAATAAAAACTGCACAGTGAAGTTCTATTATTTTTTCGTGCATTGTTATTGTCGAAGTATAATCTTAATGTGGATAAATAGTGTGGATAAATAGATATGTTTATATCTGTCATATGTATATATATATGTATATACCTAATCACAGAACTGCCTAGCCCTGTACATTGTACTCACTTCGAATATTTCACTTGGTTGGGCAGTTTTACAGCTACGTTATATGTATAAAACAAGTTTTTCGTACGCTTTATTCATGTCGTTTTTGACAATTTGTGTGTAATAATAGAGTGGTGTTCTGTTGTTAGATTTTGATACTATATATATATATAACATAGATATATAACACGTGACGTCACATCACAGTTTAAGACATCGCAACAAGATAAGATTGCATATATGTATGTATACTTAATTATTGTTGTTTTTATTCTTTGTTGAAATTTTCAAATATATGTAGTTTTTTTTTTTTTTTTTTCTTATAAACTTACGTTTTTTTTTTGGTATTGTTCCGTACAATTGTGTTAACTTTATATCTGTAAAATTTGTATGCTAAGTTTGCTAGTCTTCATTGGAGTTATCTGCCGTGAAATTTAAATATGCTTTCATATTGAACAAATTAATTTTAAATACTATTGTGTGTTAATTAAGAATTTAATTTGAAATTAAATGATTTTCCATCTCAATCTACCGCGATCCAACGCGATCTGTTAGATGATTAAAATAAAAAAATATATATCATTCAGTGTATACGTGCTTGAGAATTTAATAAAGATTCTTTCAAATAAATATAAGTTGAAACATTTAATATTAATCCCGAAGTAACAAACTGCTAACGTTTCTTCGGAGGGGGTTTTATTAATGAGGGGGTTTCGGTTCCGGCGCATTGCTCTACCGCGGCTTAACGGCAGGCTTTCATATCGTTCAATATTTACTTTCAACCCAATTTTTGTATTACCAATTAACTTTTCCGATATTAAATAATTTGTAAAGTTGTTTCATAATATTTCGTATATACGAATTTAATTTACAATATATTACTGAATATGTATCAAATTTTATTTTAATGGATTTCGACGAGCACAGTACATCTTTCGCAAACGTGACATACTGTATATATCGTGTAATTGTAATAATTACCGGTTAAGAGCCAAAATCCAGCTACGTTGCAGATGCGCGCCCGATTTTGACGCGCGTTTTTGATATGCGACAAAACGCGACGCCAAAGAATAACATAGATAATTTCACCGCGCGCGACACACACCGATATTCATATCGCGCTAAAAGTTAAAGGGAACATTTAAATAATTTCTTCTCAGTAAATTGTCTCGTTGTGTTAATGTAGCTATAGGATCCTTATTTTTGGGATCAGGTCGAGATGCATGCGATGTGTATAACCGGCCGTAGAAGTCCTCTACTAACGAAAGAACTGCCGGCTTGGAAGAAACGACTTTTCCACTTACTGTGGTCAACTTCGTCAGGTGGCTCCTTCCAAGAGATTGTACGAACACCTTAGACCCCCGATTCTGTTCGATGGCTCTTTCAATCGTAAGAGTATTGGAGCACCGGAGGTCGTGTCGTACTCGTTTGCTGATCTCTTGGTTTAGTTGCCGTTTCTCTGACAAAGTGACAGGTGGGTTTTCACGTCGTTTCTTCATTAGCCCTAAAATCTCTTCCGTAAGTTTTGACTTTCTGCTCTTACCCTGCATGCTACAAAATCTTGTGCCTTCTTCTCAGAGAATTCTAACTACATTTTCGAGGTTCTGGTTTACGTCTGTTGTAGTTTTCACGGCAGCGAATCGATTCTCCAGGTTTGACTGGAACGCTTCAGATCCCGCAATGGTTTGGAGCAGGGTTGGTCGGAGTGTAGACTTCATCAGACGGACGCGCTCGGTCTTAAAATTGATATTCAGAGAGCCTCGGACAAGTCGGTGATCACTACCCGTATTGAACCTTTTGAACACTGAGACGTCTATGAATATGTGCCTTTTGTCCGTCATGATGAAATCGATCTCATTTTTGGCCATAGTGTCGGAGCTTTGCCACGTCCATTTCCTTTGGGGCTTCTTGAAGAAGGAGTCCCTCCCGTTCGAGGAAGTTGACAAGCATTTGCCCCCTATGATTTCTGCTTCCAAATCCATAGGGTCCTACTACCGATTCGCTACAATTCTGTACTCCCACTTTAGCGTTGAAGTCACCCATGACAACGTTGTAGTGGGTTTTCGTGGTGGAGTGAAGGGCCCTCGATATATCATCGAACATTTCCTCCACTTCATCGTCCGAGTGTGTCGAGGTCGGTGCGTACCCTTGCACCTTGAGGCTGTACCTCTCGGTGAGCTTTACAATGAGGTACACTACCCTGTTCGACACACTGGAGATTTCCACAACGTTGTCAGCTAGGGACTTATTAACCAGAAACCCAACGCCACCTTGGGATTGTTGGTCTCCCTCTCGGAAGTACATTAGGTGGCCCGATTCGAGGGTTACGGTGTCCTCTCCCACTCTACGGACGTCACATAACCCTAATATGTGCCACCTAATTTTCCCAAGTTCCAACTCGAGTTGTGCTAGATGCGAGTCTAGCCGTAGCGTGCGCCCGTTGTACGTCGCCAGGTTCAGTCGGTTGTGGTGGCCTCCCGTAGCTCGGTGATTCTCCCCCCGTCCCGCCGTTACCATCGTCGCCACCATGACGAGGAATAGCGGGACCGCCGGGAACTGGGGGCCGTGGCTTACGTGTTTTCACCATTTGGAGTTATTGCCCATAATCGCCACGCTGGGCAGGCGGGTTGGCGATCGCAGGACTTCTCGCACCGGTGACGCTGCTGCCCGTCAGCGGTCTGTGGTATTAAGGTACGCCTATTTTTTTTTATGGTTATACCGCCATCAGTCGGTCGCCAGAGCCTCGTTTGCTGGTCGGCAGGATGCACCACGGGCAGGTGAGGTTGGCTTGGGGTGCTAAGGTGTAGTTTGCGCCCCCTTACATCATTAAAATTGGTGGTAGATATTAAAATTACCTTATAAAATGACGATTCAAAAGTGCTTATAAGAGTCTACTTGATAAAAAGTATATATAAATTTTACAAGTAGATATACTTTTAATATCAATATTAAATATTATGATAACACTAAGAAAATAAATAAAGTATACCGTAATATTATCAAACTTAAATATTAACAATACTTACCAATATAAACGCGATTTATATATTTTACTATTAATTTTATAACTTTCCGTTACATATTATATTGGAAACATTGTCAACAGGGAGTCGTTTGCATTATATTTGTTATTTATTGTGAGCAAGTTGCTGTACACGAATATATAATCGGTATATTTTTGTAAATGGCAACACTGCTAATGAGTAGTTTGCATTATTTTTGTTATTTATTTAGAGCAAGTTGCTGTACACGAATCTATAATCGGTATATTTTTGTAAATGGCAACATTGCTAATGAGTAGTTTGCATTATTTTTATTATTTATTTTAAGCAAGTTGCTGTACACGAATCTATAACTAGTATACTATTTTTTACATTTAATTATTCATACGAGTACAATGGTTTTAATATTTTCGGAGCGGCGGTTTCTGAATTATTTCCACGCTCTGATTTCAATGAGTTGAAGTCGTTTTTTCCTTTTCATTCTCTTCCGTTTCGGATATTGGATTTATTGCGAACTAAATATCGACTGCTATTGATTCTTTTACCGATGTTTTGAATTGAATTTCGAATTTCGAATTTCTAAATTGTTTTTTATTTTTATTTTCAAACGTTTTTTTTTCGTTGTTCGAGTTATATTGAAGTACGAAGGAATTGAGAGTAATTAGGCATAGAAAAGGCATTATTTTTAACGATTATAAGTAGTCATTTAATTATATTTTAATAGTCTTCTTCTAGTATTATAACTAACTATAAAAATAGTCGTATGTATGGGGTACATAATATATACAATGTTTTATGCGTCATGTATATAAATATGCTTTGGAGCATCGTGGCGGAATAAGTTTTTAATATTCTCCTCAAATGGCGAAGAACACTTTACCCAGATGGGCACTTGCAATTTTTTATTGCCTTTTTTTACTTGTAGTCCATAGAATGTGTTTGGATGTCATAGTATAATTAAATAATTTATTATTTAAATTATTAATTTATTTTCAGTTTTTCTTATAAAGTTATGATGGCAACACTTTTTATTCACTAGTTGTCGTAATTGCAATTTATAATTCATAATAATAGCTTTATCACTTAAAACCGTTTTTTTATGTTGAAATATGGAATAATAATTTGATGTTATCAAAATCTCTTAACTCAAGATAGACGAAAGCTCTCAGCTTTTTTTAAACTATGTAATTTCAAGAAAGAACGTGGACGAAAGATAAGGTTCAAAGAGATTAATAAGCGAAGGTAATTAGGAGGTAATTAAACCGGTCTACGACTACGGGCTGCATGAGATGGTAATTTTCTAGACGAAATAAACACGGACATTACCGCGTGCAAATATAAAAAGTATTTTTGTTAAAAAAATGTTTGTTATATAACTAATTATATGGTTGCAGATGCTTGGGATCTGGGCTTCGAGTTCAGGATAGCGGTCCGGGATGATATCATAGGGGCATGACCCCCCTCCAAGCATTAAAATAGTAAAGGACCGACTGCATTGTATATATTATTTACTATTAAATTTACATACTAGTAATAACCTTTTTTATTGACAGATAGGCTTGCATTTATTCGCAATCAATATTGAAGGTACGAGAAATTGTTGGAGAGATATTTTCTTTGTCAGTTAAAATTTATTCGTGGCGTGAAAAACAAATATTACTATTATTGTTAGTACATGTGCGTTGGCATTTGTTCGTTTTTGTTTTATTTCAAATACTATATATTGTAATTGTATTATAAGCATATCGTAATATACTTATATATAATATACAGTTTATTGTAAGAATGTCTTGTTTAGGTTAGTTACTTGGTGGTAGGGCTTTGTGCAAGCCCGTCTGGGTAGGTACCACTCACTCATCAGATATTCTACCGCCCAACTGCAGAACTCAGTATTTTTTGTTCCGGTTTGAAGGGTGAGTGAGCCAGTGTAACTACAGGCACAAGGGACGGAACATCTTGGTTCCCAAGGTTGGTGGCGTATTGGTGATGTAAGGAATGGTTAATATTTCTTACAACGCCATTGTCTATGGGCGGTGGTGACCATTTACCATCAGGTGGGACAGGTGTGTAATCATAATAGAAGTTATCTCAAACCAATAGTTTTTAAGGGCATGTAAATCAATAAATATCTTTCTAAGCTGAATGTCGAGATTGCCTTTAGGTAATTAATAAAAAAAAAATAACATCTTTGTTTTTCTTTGTTTGATTACTAGGGTACAGGATGTTGTTTGTACGTTTAACAATTAGCATACATCCTGTATTCATTATTCATCTTGGTTACGCCGTAATGGGGGTAAAACATGTTAGATTAAAACTAGCAAAAGCAACATAACCGTCGTTAGTTGACTTGAAAGTAAATTATGTAATTATTAATCGAATAAAGGCTTAAAATCGATTTTATTTAAAAAAAAAATATTCTTTTTTTTGTGCCAAAATATATATATAGTAATTATTATTTGTCAAAAGAAAGAGTAGTGTTTGATGCTACAATGAATTCCTCTAAAAACTCTTTAGGTCTAATAACTAGATTTTAAGTTTGTGGATCCCACAGTCAAGGGTTCAAACTTCGGCTCGTGCAAATTAGAAGATATTCATTATTTTTTGTTGAGATACAATATCCCAAAGTTTTGAAGATGGCAGCGTTAACACTTTCGTGCTTTGGATAGCCTGTAAAGCTGTTAGTCGAAAAATAATATTTTTAAATTAGGATAATTCTGATATAATCATGCGGAATACGGTGGCGGTACCCGGGATAGGTGAGGATTTGTACACACAAAGGCCCTGTATTATCCAATACAGGGTCCTATGCACTAAGGGGTTATAATAAATTATTTATTTTATTTGGCTAATAATATTATTTAGACTTTAAAAATGAACAAATGAAATAAGAGAATGCAAAGTCATCTATAATCTGTCTTTCACCCATCATAATGGTCACGAGATAAACCCTACTATCAAAGGAAAGGATTAATAATATTTTAATTTCAATTTTTAATCAATTTTGACAGGATTCAAAATGGGTGAAACATTGAAATTAAATTGCCCTATACAATATACTTTGTCGTTTTTATAGTGTGACTGCGTCCCGCAATTAAACTCGCCTCGTTAACTCCAGATCAGACCTAATGAGCCAAGTACGCGATTTAGTGCATGCGCCGCATCAAATTTAAATTATAGCCCACTCACCATTCTAAAATAACCTTGAGAAATAAACAGTATAAAGAAGGCACAGACCGTTCTTAATTGGCCGAGAACGATGATAGTCGCATGGAAGCGTGATATAACGCAATGTTCATTTAACATACATTTTCAAAGGATTTAAACCTTATTCCAAATTAGATAAAACATAAAATAATACACGTGATTATTGCTTTGAATGTTTCGAAAGCGTTAGATATTCGAAATTTAAATAAGCGTTCCATTTCTACCGCTTTCAAATTAAACAGCGGAGTCATTTTTTCTGACATTACATTTTTACATCTGGCTATATTAAATTCGCAGATTACGTAAAATAAAAAAGAAATAAATGTCAAGTAGGGCTTTTTAAAGTGTAGGGCGTGTGAAATGGAACGGCTGAATTTCGTCAGGGTTATATACTGCGTAATGAGTTCTTCCTACGTGCTGCTCTGATATTGCTAATTTTGGACGAATATACGACCTGTACGTTATAAATGTATGGTGCATAACAGACAAATAAAATACGGCTTTCTCGGAAAACTGCCTTTATGATTCTTTATTCAAAAATGTTGTTATTACTTTAATATTAATAATTTCAGTTTTGAATTCAACTTTATCGACTATTTATTTCTAAAAAATGCAAGTACAATAACAAGATAAATTTAATAAATACTATAAAAAGATAAACCAATAAAGTTTCTAATATTAAACGATACATTAAAATAGCGCACGCAAATTTTAATAAAATTTCTCAGCAAATTAAATAAATAAATTGTAATTACATATGTCGATAATTTACATATATTTTTTACCTACTTAATTTTCAAGTTTTTAGTTTGAAATAAATTATATTTGATTACACGTTTCAGTTTAATTAGATCATTGGTTTTGATTTGCGATTAAAGTATTGGTATTGTAAACATCTTGCATAGTTTTTGATCAATTTGTTGCCACCACTACACAAGTTAGTTTAGTTATTTCTATAAAAAACTAGGCATATTGTATTTTATCTTTGCCTTATAAATGACCAATACTTTAATTTTTCTACATTTTAAATGTGGATTCAATTGCCATTTGAATTGGGGTAATTTTTTGCATTTGTCTTCCATCTGTTTAGCACCGAATTCGATCCTCGCACCAGGTTCGATCTTGACCCTTTGAACTGTTTTCCCACTCCTAGCACATCTTTTTTTGTTAATTAAAATGTGCCGTTGCTACTTTTTAATCACAAATTAACAAAATAAATCACAGCAACAACTCATCCATATATACAGTAGATCGAGTATAAAGTTTGAGTTGCATTTCGTAACTTTTTATATGTAGTAATATTTCAAAAATCCTTTTTATCCCAAATGACTCACGGTGAGTAAGCGTTTTTTAACAAATTCTTTAAAATTATTATAGTAGCTAAATTTAAAAACATTATTTTTTATACATGAAAAGCCTTATCATTTGATATCTATATTGTGAAAAAATATTTAACCCACCATTTCGTGGAGGCGGCCATCTTGGATTTACAATGATTCTGGATATATTAAGTTGTATTGTCATCTGAACTAGAGGCGTGTATCAAATATCCGATCAATCAATCAATTCAATCGGCCAACAGGAAGAGGTTAAAATTTCAATGATTATTAAACTTGACACAAGAATAAAGCTAAATAAAACCCGTTTAGCGTAATTTAATAAAAATACCCATCATAAAGGACTGCTCAAAATTGAGGAGGATAATCACAATATTTTTTAGTTCCCACGTGAAACCACGTAACGTAAAATGCGTACAAAATTATATTTTGCACTGGCTTAATTTAAATATGGAACATTTTTACGTAGAAATATTCCTAATTAAGAAATATAACTATTTTTTTTATTATTTTGCTATTTTACTTGTATGAAAACCTCATCACGAATCGTCCTTCTCTCGCACTCACGCGCTGTATCTGTCTTTCCGCGTTTGAATCTTAATATTCCATTTATCTCAGAACATTATATAATATTAGCAAACCCGTCAGACCCTGCCTGTTTATAAAAGACATGGCGATCGATTGAAAGGTGCTTACAGAAATTAAGTGCTGTGGCATAATTATTGTAGTCTATTAATTAAAAACAAAAATATTTTTATTTATTTTATTCCATAATTATATTAAATTCTTTTTATACTAATAAATTTATATGTTTCACGTACGTCAGGCGTTCCGTGACGGCGGCATTTTTCATTAAAAGCTATATGTCCGGATATGTTGCTAGAATAAAAAAAAAACCCGTACATAACGTAACGAGGTTTACCTAAATAAATCGTTAGGCTCACTCTACAAACTTCCCAGTAGGAAAAGCAGTGTATATAGAATAACTGGAATTTGAAAAAAGGTAAATGTTTATAGTGCATTTTTTATATTTTATAATCTTTTTTTCTACGTATAATATTTAAAGAGATATTATATAGAAGGTTGAGAATATCTCAATTACAAATATTAGGCTTTCTACTTTCAAATAGTTTTTCTTTCTTCTCTGCTATGTATCCTAATCTTGTCTTATATATATATAAGTATATGTCACCCTTCTAACCGGAACCCAACAATATAGAGTACTGTTATTTGGCGGTAGAATATCTGCTTACGTAATTATGTCGGATAAAACCAGTTTCAGTAGACGTAATGTTAGAATGCAATGCAAAAATAACAACTAACGTATATACACTGTATATCAAAATACATACACAGATGTTCTTTTAAAAAATTACTATACATATACATATGTAAATGTCAAAGTTATTAATTTGAAAAAAGGCGCCTATTACAATAACAGGGACGTTAAAAATCCTTTGAAAATAACCATCTAAACTTAACAGGGAGCAATTTGAACATAAAACTTTAGATTTTAATTTAATATTTTAAAAGGAAGTGAATAGGTAACCTACCGAGACCTAGGTAATAGCGTTCTATATGCAGGAAACGTCTCGACCTAATTTGATGTAGAACGAGCGTGCCCAATGATCGTTAAGTTAATTTTATAAAAAAAATTCAACATTTTATACAAAATTTTTATATGAATACTGTGTCTATATGACTGTTATTATAGCAAAGATGGCGGATAGCTGTGTGGATAGATCGTAAGTGGACGTGGATATTTGAGTTTTTTTTTTATTAGTTTTCTTTTTTATTATTTAATTTCGTGCCTGTCGTTGTAATAAAACATAATGCCACGAGTCTGTGTATATTTGTCGAAAAGGGTGTCAGGGTATAGCAGAGAAGGATGATAGATGACAATCAATATTTTTTTAGGCAACTTCGAAAAAAAAGTTAATAAATATATAATGTAAAAAGAAATGTATTTACATATTTAAATTTCAATAGAATGTTAGAATAGCATTCTAACTATTTTTTAAAGTTAATTTTATTATACGCAGACAACATTTTAAAGATAGTTTTGACTACGTAGGCGATTTATTTAAAAAAAAATACGTTCTTGCTTTACCTGGTAATATTCCATAAAGACTGGTTAGTTAGGTTTGCAAAGGCAATATTAATCAATATTAAATGTATTAAAAATATAATGGATTAAATTATTTTGGTAAGTCCTTTAATATTCTGTGTTCATTAAATTAATGTTAAATTAAAATAATGGTTCTTTTAATTAATTATGTAGTCGCTAGCTATTCTGCAGACATATTTGAAATTTACAAACATAGATATATAAACAGTTCATATATAGTACACATGTATCATTAATAGTTTGGGCAGCGTAGCCTCACTGTATAAAATAACAATTTCTACAAACGCTAATGCACCGCTAAACTAGGGACGAGGTTTAAAAATAATAATAAAATCGGAAGATAGACGGGCAAATAGGCCACCTGTTAGTAAATGGTCACAACCTCCCACTTAGTACTATTTGAAATAACAATTCTTACCAACGTTAATACGCTAATAACCATTGGAGCTAAGATGTTATGTCCTTTGTGCACTTACACTGGGTCCTTCAGACTTGAACAAAGCCTTACTACTGAGTATATGTATTAAACAATAAAATATACTTTCAGCTTTTTATCCTTTTGAGAATCAATGATTAAATTTAATCTTAAGAATAATATAGTATATAATATATATGAACGAAGCATAGTGATTGTCAAGAAATTCAAATTATTCGCAAACTAAGTGACAGGGTGGGAAGTGGAGCAATTAAAGGGTTTTAGATAAATTTGCAAGTCAATGTATCCGATCTGATTTAGTCCGCCATTTTGAAAAGTTACCAATGTAACTTCGTTTATGTTTCAGAAGGGCATCGATTGTCTTAACTTTCTTTTACTTCTGCGCATATTTTAAATAATTTTATTAGTTACTTAAGATAATGGTTAAATGTCTTTTAAATATTTTTTTTATTTAACTTGACATAATAATCATTTAATTGCTACTTATTTTTTTATATAAACATTGAAAAAATACCTAAAAAATAAATGAAAATTTATGGTAAATTTACAGTTATAATAAAAGGCACTCGAAATATTCAAATAATGTTCATAATTCATATTTCAGCATTTGTAATTTGAATTTTTTATAGATTTTTGCCGGTTCTTGATTTGAGTGTTAAATAAAATAAAAACAATACTTTGGACTAAAGCCATCAAGTCGATATTGTTCGCTTTGTGCCACTGTGATTCGACCCTGGTCCTTTCCCTAAAACGTTTCCACTCGAGATAAATTCGTCGATTTTCATATTCCAACATATCGTTCACTCGAAAGCCCTACGTTTTGTTATGCCATCATTGACTACACTTTGTGACAAATGCTTTGTATATTTCATAAAAGGGCAAAGATCAAAAAGAACCGCTCTCACTTGAACTTCTACGCTAAAATACTTTGATTCGATTCATTCTTGTTTAGGAAGATTTTGCCTTTTGTAGGATACAGTTCTTTACGAATTTGTTATTATAAACACAAACTACAATTTGTGTTTATGAACATATAAGAACTAGCCAAGTCAGACTTTAGACAACAATATATTATCCTAAGTTATTAAAAAAATATATATTTTATGTAGTTATAAATACATTTCAGGAAGGACCATTGAACTTGGCACCGATTAGATCTCACTTCTTTTGTCGTTGAAGTCAACAACCAAGGTATATATCATAATATTGGACTTGGCTCTCATTTTTACATTTATGTTTTTGATGGGATATCACTACTTTTTGTATATAAATTATTAGTAGGTACTTATTAATAACAAAATTAATACCAAATGGTTTTTGTTAAACTATTCTATTTTCCTACGTTTACGGGGTATAATTGTCCTTTTTTTTGTGATACATTCTATATTTGCTTGTACCTCTGTAATGTTCGAGTGAATTGCCAATTTAGTGCTTGGATTTTTTTTTACGCGTTTTCTGTTTATACTTAATTTGGCCAAGTCGGGGCGGTATAACGTGCGCAGACGGTTGCACTCTATAATAGAGCTCTCTTGTGCTTTGATTTGACTTGGACCTAAATTGATAAGATGTACTCCATCTAAGGTTTTAACTCTGGAGATGCCAACGTAAGCCTGCTCTTTACTAAATATAGAGGAGCCTATGTCGAGAAGAGCACTGTCAAGGCGAAGGCCTTGTGATTTGTGGATAGTAGTAGAATATGCTAAGCAAATAGAGAATTGTTTCTTTTGAACATATATATTACTTAATATCTGAAACTTGGTTTTGACTTCTAGTTTGCAAATTAAATTATGTTTAAATTGAATTGTTATTTTACATGTGCTATTACTGTTGTCGACGACCCAATGTACCTTTTCTATTGTTCCATTGGACCCATTCTCCAGTCCTTTGCTGACATCAGCATGCTTGCTCGATACTGTTCTTCCAAGCAATAAGGATCCCCGTTTGTAGCGCTAGAATACATACTTAAATCATCCCAGTTACGATATACATACTCTACTTTAGTCTCACGAAACCTATTTTTTTGTTGTATACTAGTATACTCAAACAAAGAATATGCAATCGAATAGACTAGGCAGCTTCCATCGGAAGGCATTGGAATAATTCTTATGAGCGCGGTTGCCACTCGCTCGGACACGTCCGCGTCAAGGTTTTATCGCAACGCTCCTATACCGCTGCTCCGGCGTCGCGTCGCGCGCCGTCAACCGAAATGCCTATTATTATTATTTTTTAAAGTATAATGATTTTGCACAATTGATGTGCGCTAAATGCCAGTTAATAACGTAATAAATACGAAAGTCGACTATACTCATAAGTACTAAAACGGAAATATTTTGATTTTAAAAAATTAAGGGTGGTATTCAGCTCGTTATATATTCACGTGAAGAACTTAAAATCCACATTAAGACCGGCTGTCATAAGTTTTGATTGCTGGTTCTTACATCATTTTTTTTTACAGTTATTACAGGAACTAAGTATATAAGTGTTCCTAATAGACCCAATAAAATGAAAAATTATAATAAAATAATAAAAATTTACCAGTTTCAGATTTTTTCCTTTATATTAGCCTAATTATCTACCTGCATGCCAAATTTGAACTTTCTAGGTCACCTGGAAGTAGGTTATAGTTTTGATCTATAGGTCAGTCATTGATAAAAATTACGATTTTTAGACGTTAATATCTAAATAACCGTTTGAGATGCGTTTATGAAATTTGGAACACATATGTATCTAGCGAGTTTCAATATATGAGCCAAATTTGACACGTTTATGTCAAATAGTTTTTGAGTTACGAGGTGGTCAAAAGTCGCTCCAAATGGTTCGTGTAATATTACACACGGTGGTGCTCGCCAGTTCTGTTACTTGAACTTGGCTGACATGCTACCGCGTGTCTAGATAATGTGTATTGATCTTTTATTGGTAATGTATTTTAGATATGGATTCTTATAAATGTTTTCCAATTTCTTTGTGAGATTTGCTTTTAATCGTAATTTTTCCTAAGGACACATGGGGCACTAAAAGGTGGCTCCTTTGCCGGTTTTTTTTACCTATCGGACATAAATACACATTAGAGTTAATTAAAAAATATTTTCAGAGATTAAAAAACTAATTACGTTTCGCAATTATTACAAATCATCATTGACAAGAAACGATACACAAGAAAATATTAACCCAGCCGTAATCCTTCACCCCCCACTCGTTAAGAAACAAGCAACAAACAATTTAGGACATTTAACGAGGCGGCTCAAACGTCGCAGCGACAAAGGGGAATTCCTAACTCGTAAGCACTCCCTTTGATGTTGGTACTTTTTCCTTTGTATCGCGGTAATGGAGTCACGCGCCGGCTTAAATATCTCGATTCCTTCCAAACTCGATCTTGTTAGGTATCGAGTGTATCGATTCGAGATTACGTGTCGTTTCGATGTACACGTGTGGCGCTGTACTCATACCGTGACTAAAGGGAGTGCATGCTAGTAATGATGTATATTATTTATGATCATCCTGTGAATAAATAATATGGTTTAGATTAGGAAAACAATGTTGTCTTCTTTTTTCGAATGTAAAATCAATGATGACAGAATGGGACAAATGTTTAACTAAACGACCGTCAAATATATTTTTAGATATTATAAATTAATGACACTTTCTTAATCTCCGATTTCTTCTTCTAAAACCATTCAATGGATTTTGATACAGTTTTCATTAATAATATAATTGGTTTGTGTATATAATTTGTAAATTGTACAAAATGACTGAACTGTTACGGTGTTTTATGTAAAAAACTTTTTTCGTGCGCTTACATAGCTATGTAGGGTTAGCTAACGCTGGCGACACACCTACACCTCAGGAAATACATCTGATAAGGTTACCAATAAGTATATATAAATGATAATAATACCAGAAAATTGTAGGTCTTAAAAAGGCATAAAGAAAAGTCCGCGATATCATGTGTATATCTATTTTTATCTATTAATGATAAAAGAACTATATTTTAAACTATTAGTAGTATGGCGGAGCGGGTATTTGCATTTAATTATTAATCCTCAATGCGAAGCCGGGGCTAGTCGCTAGTATATATAATATTAATTTGAATTTATTTGTTTGTTTAATAGCGTCTAGCTTAGAACTAATACCAAGTAATTCGTCGGAAAAATTATTAACTTACACGAGATTTACAAATATCAAAAACATAACATTATTTTTATAAACAAAATTAAATTTAACACAGAATTCGTTCGAATTTTGAAAATTACCGTTTTCAATTTAAAAAGGTTCCCAAAAAAAGGTAAAATAATCAAATAGAAGCCGTAAGGATAATGGATATTAAAGATATTAATCTGTCGCTATGAGGGGAAATACCTTGACAGGATTGGATGCAGGGATGATATACTGCGGGTCCGAAGATCCGTTCAGGGGTCGAATTTGAGTAATATATCCATAAATTGTGTAAAAGCAAAGCTTGAACTGTCTTATGTCAATGTAATGTCGTTTAGGAGCTCGTATATTAGGTTTTGAAATTATTTAAACGCTGTCAGCCTTAGAATTAGCTATTTTGGAATCTTCATACAAATAATAAATGGTGTTTGTTAGGGTAATTCGTTCAGGAGTTTACTACTTGAAGTTAAATTCATACGATATATATACGTTTACAAATGGACCACCTGATGGTTAGTTATTATTACCTTCGCCCATAGAAATGGACGTTATAAGAAATATTGACCACTCTTTACATTATTAATGGGCCACTAACCATAGGAACTGATGATCATTGTGCCGGTTGTAAAATAGGTTCACTTACCCTTCAGAAACAAAATAATACTAAGTATTGCTGTTTGGCGATAGATGAGTGGGTACCTGTCCAAAGGGGC
The DNA here is from genome assembly GCF_037043105.1 of Vanessa tameamea. Classification (NCBI taxonomy): domain Eukaryota; kingdom Metazoa; phylum Arthropoda; class Insecta; order Lepidoptera; family Nymphalidae; genus Vanessa; species Vanessa tameamea. The sequence goes on along the minus strand of NC_087327.1, from coordinate 2,296,244 downwards.
TTGCACAAAGCTCTACCAACAAGTACCATAACATATATATGTATTTTTCAGAGGATAAATAATGAATAATACATTCCGATAGGTTTTGCAATAAGCAAGGTATTAAGAAATTCTATATACATACAAAATAATAAATATTATTTATTGGTTTAATGCCCTAATAGAAATTCCGTAAAAACGGAGTTCAATTCTTAGAACTAAACTTTGCGATGGTAAAATCACTACGTATTGAGGTGAATCAGATTCTGTTCTCAGAAAGATCTACGCTTTCCAGTCTAAAACTTGACTATTGTATTGATAACTTTAAATAATTGAAGTATCTATATATTACTACGTAAAGAGAAAACCATGTACCCCTTTTTAACCGTGGAGGGTTGTGAAATGTAGCATACTTAGTTTATATAGAGGAGTGATCAAAGCTAATATTTAAACATAATATATGTTACAAATATGCTAACTATAAATGCAAAATGTCTGTTACCTATTCAGTTAAAACTGCTGAACCGATTTAGATGATATTTGGTATGGACGTAGTTTGAATCGCGGGGAACCCCTTAAGGGTGTGAAGTGAAGTGAAGTTAGTATGAGAATCATTAAGTAAGAATATAAAAATCATTATAATTTAAATTATCATTAATTATAATAATGTTTGTGCATTTTTGATCATTCATATTAATAATATTTATTTTTTTAAGGATCTTTGTATATGATGTTTGGTAAAATATGGAGGAAGGTGCTATAAAGTTTTATACATTTTGCGCTGATAAATCCACGGGTTCATCTAGTGTTATAAAAAATAAATAATGAATTACGTTCGAATAATTACGAGTGGAATTATATAATGATATACGTGTATTTTATTACTAAAAATAATATTTTATTGACAAACTATTTGTTAATCAACATATATAATCTATTTTATCATCACAAAAGTGTAATTACGACCTGTTCGAAATCAGCAAATGTATTCACACAAAAAGCACCCAAGTTGTCAACTTTCATAATTGATGTCGAATAAAAGTAAAAAAAAAACAACCTTAAAAAACTATATAAAGACCGAAATAAAAACATTCACATATATATTTTGTAAGAGCAATAAACAAACGGACAGATTTGCGGATACGCAATATTGATAAGGAAGTAAGTGCCATCATACGCGAATAGCGCCTGAAACCCTGTAATTTTCCCTTTTCCCAGAAGAAATTGCGTATACGACTTTGATACGATCTCTCCTCACACATATGGGCCGAAAGTTGAATTGCCTATGTTTTTCAAGATGCGAATACTTCGAACTTTCTGTCATTACTGTTTAGATAGACTCGCTCGAACTTGTTGCGATGGGGCGTTTCATGTAATAACATAAAGTTTCACATTTAACTTGCGAAAAAGTTCGAGTAACGCTATTAAATAAAAAATATATTAATCTATTGCATGTCTTATTAGCTACGGGTATCTTTGAGTAAATTATTACTTTATTTTTTATTTTCATAAGTCGTAATAGTTGTCACATTTAAATGATATATACTCAAAATTGTGCATTTATTATTATTTATATTTTCTCGTATTTTCGTCAACATTTCACGAGTGATGTATTGAGTAACAGTAGAATGAATTCTGAGTAGCACTGCTGATATTGTTTTTTTTTTTTGTACTAAGTAATATATTATTACTTAAAGGTGAAAAATCACTGATCCTTAAAACACGCATGTTAAACATTTTTTTCAGGAAAAAAAAAATCTGTAATTATCATTTTTGTGCGAACTGTACCTACTCACAACTGTAAACCATATATGTATGCCGTTGAAATTTTTTTGATAGCGTAAATGCTTTGTAAATCGAGTCCCTAGTTACATAAACAAACGTATCTTATGTCTATTATGTAATCTGAATTCAAGAAACGGGAATACGCTGTGAAGTCAAAGCCAGCCGCATAATATGGTCGGATTTCTATTCGGTGATATTAATGAGACGTCGAGATGATTGATCGACTGTCGGCACTTGTGACGAACACTGCATCAATCAGACACATCACACAAATAACATCGTTCCATGCTGTCTAGTTGATAACTATTGTTACTAAAGCTTTAACTCATGTATGTATTTACTAGCGCTATTAAACGCTGTTGAATCCAAGATTTATAAAGAAATTAAAATGTCTTGGGACACTTGACTGGGTCGAAGTTGTTTTGGCTATATATTATTAAATAATAGACACAGTTAAATAAATGAATAACGTTTGAGATTAATTTATTTAAATAAAATTGTTAATATTATATCAAATGTTTACAACATTAGAAAGAGATAGATAGAGAGAGAGAGAGAGAGAGAGAGAGAGAGAGAGAGAGAGAGAGAGAGAGAGAGAGAGAGAAAAGTCGCCTGGAGGGAGCAAAATGCCTTTTTCCTTTCGTGACCATATATGCCATTTCACTCTACTGTAAGCCGCATAAAAAAACTACGTTCAAAAACTGCGTTCCAAAAACATTAGTTCGCTTTATCTAAATGGCGTTCGAATTCTGTAAAAATATTGATGTGTCTTGGTTAAATAAAAATATGTTTCAAAACTTGTTTTAATAAAACTAATGACAATTTTAAGGAGTCGAATTCATTAAGTTAATCTACGTCCTAAAAATCGCAATTTAACAAAACCCTTTCTTGGTGTATTTAAGTCTATATATCCTGTAGTTTACGGTGTGTTTTAATAATTAAATTATTCAAATAGTAGCCTAGACTTAGTTCTCTTTGTATGATCAAAATAAGTTTTATGAACCCATAACATTGTGAACAAATACAGTCAGTCGGTTGCATAACATTGAAGTTAATCTTGTTAATTGACGATTCAAATTATTTAATCATAACTATCGAAGTAGTTTTGTTTAGTTTCTTTTTTTTTATTTGTAGTTCATACCTGGTATAGAAACCTGAGGACGGTAAAAATGACCTCTGCAAATTTGTTTTTCACTGTTCATCGTCCAGTCTGGACCTCTGGTATATACATATATGTATGTGCTACGACAGAACTTGTATTCGAAATAAATACATTTATTACATAAGATTAGCAGCCTGTAAATTTCCCACTGATGGCCTAAGGCCTCCTCTCCCTTTGAGGAGAAGGTTTGGAGCATATACAACCACGCTACTCCAATGCGGGTTGGTGGAATACACATGTGGCAGAGTTTCGTTGAAATTAGACACATGCAGGTTTCCTCGCGATGTTTTCCTTCACCGCCGAGCACGAGTTGAATTATAAACACTAATTAAGCACATGAAAATTCAGTGGTGCCTGCCTGGATTTGAACCCGAAATCATCGGTTAAGATGCACGCGTTCTAACCGCTGGGCCATCTCGGCTCGCTGTTTTCCCAATTTATCTTAAATGAAATGACATAACTATAATACAAAATTAATTAATATTTGGCATTCTAAATTCAATGAAAGATCGATCTTTTTTATATATGATTCCTTAACAACTTCATTGACGATTATCGACAAAAATTCAGTTTAAACTGAATTTGTGGACATGACATGCGATAATCTGGGGTGAAATTTGGAAACAATACAACACATTCCAGTCACGCACGGCCGATGCAAGGATCCTGGACGTATTCATGACGCGATACCCATCCTTTTATCGCTTTTTAAAATATTACACTGTATAAATATTTGTGCGGTCGACCGAATTAGGATACCGTCCCAAGTTTCTCCTATTGACACGGGCCGTGATAAAGAGGTTGAACGTGTATTTTTTTTTTCTACGGAATAGAATGGAAATACGTTTAGGTAAAAGGTTAACGTGCACGACTTTTTGTTTAGACATTTAGATAAAACGAATACTATAAATGCGAAAGTAACTCTGTTTGTCTGTTACTCTTTTACGGCCAAACGACAGAACCGAATTTCGTGAAATTTTATATGTAGCAAGCTGGAACTGCAAGAAAGGGTTAAGACTTTTTTTATAACTAAAACCTGACGATCAATCAATAGTTTATAATTCAAAATTATCTATTACTATAAATACAAATCGTATTAACCAACTGTTTCTGTGTCTTCTATGGCTGTAGTAGTAGACTTATAAATTTATTAAAATAAGAAATGATAACATTAAGTGCATAATATATACAAATATGAATTTATATATCATTAGTATTCAACTTTAGAAGGATAGTGCCAAAGCTATTCTAGTGACTTGGTTGTTTTCTCTGTTGACAAGAGTATTAGTTAGTTTTTTTGTGTAAATATATCAAATAAATTCTATATAGTCATCGTCATATACAAAATGATAACGGCATTATAGTATCTACGCCAAGAAAGTGCACTTACTACGTGTACGGACAACTGCACGTCTAAGTGTGCACTTCCGATATTCCCCCCACTCATAGTCCGACCGGGTGACAATCTGACAAGCCCAGAGATAGATCAGGCACTTGACCATTTTTAATACTGACAATTCACCAACCCTGAGCTGAAACTAAGAACTGCTTGTCAGAAAAACCCAATTACCTTTTCCACTACTAACCTAAGAGTCAAATCTGGGGCCAGGGTCAATTTAATAAACTTGACTAACAAGGAAGTTGATATGCCATTGATATGCCAGATGACAAATATCAATCTCGGATGGACGATTTATTTATATATATAATTTGTTAAATTCAAGTTTCATTTCATCATTCATTCAATCATAGGGGATTGTAATTACTTTTTCTTAAGATAGTACCGCTCTATGAACCTGTAAAGTCATTGAACTTAAGAGTGTTACCAATGTATATTTTTTTATAATTGGTAGAGAAGCCTAGGAATCAAATGAGATAAATCAGAATATGCAATATCCTTTACGAAACTATCTCTTGCGTTGTCAATATAATGGCAAAACATCAAGATGGTATCTTTATCGAACAAATTTTTATACTTTTTCATAGACGTTTCCACAACAATATAAATAATTGATATAATATTTTAAGTGCCCAGTACACATCACATATTCTATCGCCAAGCAGCAATACTTAGTATTATTGTGTCTCAGTTTGAAGCTTGAGTCGGCTAGTGTGACTACAGGCACAAGGGATGTAATAAATTAGTTCTCAAGGTTATTGGCGCATTGGCGATGTATCCCTTACATAGTTCATATTTCTTCAGTACCAAAGTTTATAAAATATATGTAAAAGTATTTTAATAATTAAAAGAGCAAAGAGTGCAAAAATTTTAGTAAGAACTATTTTAATTAACCTCTTTCGTTATCATATTAGACATCCTTGATTCAAAAGTTTACAAATTGTAATTCCCAAGGCCTATAGAGACAAATTGGAAATTAAATTACGTACAATCAACAAATTCGCGTTACGCTTTTCGAGGCCCGTTCTTTCTAACAACACTCGTTGATTCCACTTAGTTCAGCAAACACTGGTCCGGTAATAGAAATCGAACTACTTCACTCGATTAGATGAAATATCTCAAGCGTTCTCCGGGTTTTGGGCAAAGTTTTTGTTTTTCCAAAACGGTTTAAGGTGCTATGTAATTACCTTTTCTGACAATAGTAAGCATAAAATAGACACTTTAAATAAGGAAACCATTATTATAATCTATTAAAGCCTCAATTTAAAACTTTTTTACACATTTGTAACACATAATTGTCATATGTCTCTTATTGGGACTGGTCCCAATAAGTTTGTATTGGTCCTACCCAGGATTTCACCCATGACCCTTCAAGGTCCCTTACAGCCTTATAATTATGCCACGAGGGATTTAAAACGGCATAAAAATTCTATTCGTATTCGTATTCTATATTCGTATAACGTATTCCATCATTTTGAACTCAGTACTAAACTGTAATTTAACAATGGTTCTTTGTCTTTTTGATTGACTTTAAAAAAATGAGGCCTTTGCGTTTATTTTGTTAGAAAAAAAAATATATAGGCTAGACGCGTTATATTATAGACATATTTATAATATGTATAAAATATTTGAATAAAAATAAACATAGAATTATTTTTCACTTCGTAGTGCACATTTGTTTATTTTAATTAATGAGGAGCTTAATTTAATATTTTTATTATGAGTTTAACATTCCATATTTAAATTTGTATTCAACAATTTCAATTTAGGAACGTACTTATAAAATCTTCGTGTAAAATATTAAATATAGTCTCGTTGAAACATTTAAAAAATGTTCAATAATGATAAGACCTAAATACGCTGTTAAAAGCTGTTCAGTATGAGGCGTCACGTACAACAAAAATATTTTAGAGCGGTAGAGTTACTCGTTTCTAGTTTGTTTATGCTAGAGCGATACGAATGCGACACGACACCGTAACGATATCCGCTTTTAAATTTTTATTTACTTTGTTTTCTAGTCTAACCACTGGGCCATCTCGGCTTCGTCTATATAGGATATACCGAGTTTAATTTAAATTCTTCCAATTGGTCATGACAATGTACACATATAAACACAGCCAGGTCATCACCGCCCATAGACAGCTAGACACTGTATGAAATAACTTTGAACTTTCCTAACATCGCTAATGCGCCCCTAACCTTGGTAACCAAGATGTCCTGTCCCTTGTGCCTGTAGTTACAAAGTTCGCTCTTCCATAGTATGCTCAATGACTCGACCGAAACCCAAAATCTAAATTTAGTTGTTTGGCGGTAGAATACAGATGCAGCTGAAATAAAAACAAAAAAGGCTCTTTATGTTCTCAGATCGCCAACATATTTTTCCTAGTGCTTAAGGTTTAAACCATATGATACAATTGTAAAGGTCATAATATAAATCGCAACATTCTGCTATTTAACCGCGCACATTTACAAGCCACAGCAGATAAATAACAAATCGGACAGATTTACGAGCTTTAAAAGCGAATTACGTGGAAATTATGCGTAAACACGAAAATTAAAAGTCTACGTTCGCGCCAGCACGCGAATTACCGGTAGAGAGGTAATAAGGTGATAATGGAACTTTTTAATTTCATTGCATTATATATTACGTCCTTAAAACCTCTTTGTTTTTGCACAATGACAGCGTATTAGTCATAGACTTTATGACGTATTAATAATAATGACCATCTAAATAATTTCAAATTATCTAAAAGATTAGCAGAAAAAAAAAGTTTTCGTTATGGAGAAGGCTTCAGGATATCATATCTATACATAAAATAAAATTGGAGTGTCTGTTTGTAATATTAAAATAACCCATTTTTACTAAATGCATATGTATGTATACACGGTACATATACCAAAATAACATTTTTTACAATTTTTGTCTGTCTTAGTTACACTGGATCTCTCACTCTTCCAACCGAAACAACGATAAGTATTGTCTTTGGCGATAGAATATATAAAGAAATATTTAAACAAAAGAATATTTAAAATATTTTCTTTTCACGCATTTCATGCTAAATGCTGATATTTTTAAAGTCGGTTTTATTTATTTTAAAACAATTTGAGGTGAAGATCTTTTGTACACAAAAAGTGTATGATGATGTCCTGACAGATCTTGTTCGCGACGGCCATATCGAGAGAACAGCCAAATGCGCAGGACATGATTATACAGTAAAATGTTGAGAGCTCAAACACAGAGATGCTCTTTTATTTTCTCTTGTATTTCGATATAACCGGAAAAAGAAGAGGCGCAAGCTCAACGACTTTACATGTTTTCCAAGGCTCGGGAATGTAAATACTACCAATTTCTAGGAAGTTTCTGCGAATCACTCGACAGAAAGACCCGATTACTATTCAATGAATGAGAACTTACCTTTGCGTCTTAAGACATTACTGTCTTTGGGTATTGAGTACTAACCTTGAAAAGTTGAATATATTCAATTAACAAAATGTGGTACACCTTGAACTATCAACAACCTTAAAAATACTTGCCACTAACTTACTAGATAAATCAAATTCACTGCAAACAATATTTGCTTTCAAACATACCGCCTAATGACTTGTAAGTAAGGACACGCCATTAATAACAGCTGTCTGGTGCAGCTCCTTCGAGCAATTACTCCTATGTTATATTATGTAACGCACGTGAAGGAAGAAAAGGGTTGACCTTAGATTAAGTAGGACAGAAGTGCCATAACTTTACGTGTGATAATTCTGGCACTGTAATCTAATATATTATACTGATTTAATGTTCAGACTGGAACACAGCAATACAAAATGTTGCTGTTTGGCAATGGATTAATTATCACGTGGGCGGTATACGTCCAACGGTTCTGATAGAATAGATAATTGTTCAGTAGGATAGTTTCTTCATCAACATTATAAATAGTATTAATAAAAAACTTAGAGACCTGTTTAATATTTCTATGTAAATATCCAGAATTAAAAACCAGTATTCAGTCATTGATTTGTTCATTATTACCATTGCTACGATATTATTTCAAGGTAGGTTATTCTATTTTCAAATTTACATGTGATTTGAATCATGAAAGCCAATTTTACAATACTTTTTATTTTTAAGGAGTATACCTTATAAGGAGTCATTCAGTAATTTAGAAAATGCATTCAGAAATATTAGATTTCCAAATGACTGTCAAACGCATATAAAATAAAACAATAGTGTTTCGTAATTAAAATCCTGCTACTAAAAACGCCTTAAAATGACCATAAAACATACCGACATTTTAAACATATCATTAGTTTTATTATTTAAAAACAATAAAAAAAAAGAGAAAAATATATATAAGTTCCATTTTTGAAATTGTACTATATCTGGCTACTCTTATTTTGTATGTGTACGTGAATACGTGAAGGCATCTGAGGTAAACGTGGGAGGGTTAAGTGTTAAACCTCTCATGCGATTAAATGCCTTAGTGTGTTTTAGGGTAAAGGAATTTCAAATTATTATGGAAATTAAAGTTTTTAAGACGTACCATGTGACTAGAGGATCCAATATACTTATTAACATGATTTAAAAAAATCTAAGCGATATGACATTGCTGGAATCTATGTCACTTATGAAACGTCAACAATTTGGTAATGCCAACCTTGTTAAATTGCTTTGGACTCATTAGAAATTATATTGTTTTGACGAACTACCGTTTTGAAATGCGTTACCGCCTTTCGCGATGATGTTCTCCTGACCGATTTCTGCCACGGCAGTCTATCTCAAGGGAGACCAGCTAACTAAACAGGCTTTATTATGACTCTCTCTTCTCTAACTCTCATAATCCAATGGGGCAATAAATCCGAACGATGGGAAGGAGTTGAGGCACAGGAAAAATGCCTTTATGTGCGTTAGGTATGGGGATGTCATATACTTTAACCTTTCAGACGCCACAATTTTTCGATAATCAAAGCCCAATGGGCTTCTTCATCTTTTTCATCGGCCTGATTTGGGGTTAGAATCAAATCCTCAAGGAAGACTAGTCCGAATAAATTTAGTTGGACATATTAAATGTACGTGTGTGTGTGTTAAGACGGCATACCGGGCACATATGGAAAGAGTTCAGGAACTGGACCAACTAGATAACTGGCTAGATATAGCCTATTAACCCAGGCTTGAAGACAGGTTGTCTAGTAATAAATAAAAAAACTTAAAAACATTTTTTAATTTGCTTTATATCTAACTTTTATTATGTTTTAAATTGATACTTGAACTAATGTTCTTATTTCATGATTATATATACTCAGATCTTCTACGAATATAATTCAAGTATTCAAATATAATATGAACTTATTTTATAGTTTGATAGTAACAGGGATTGAAATGAAATTCCTTTGAAAAGCACGACCGTTCACGTAGCAGTTAGAATTCTGTAGTCAGGCTTGTTGTTATAATAAAAATTGCATAAAATCCAAACCTTATTTATTCAAATAGACAATCTGACAATCTATTTAAAATTGTTATTATAATTTTAGATATGAAACAGGTGTATCCGAAATTATTCAAATAGTTATGACAGTAATTCTCTGATGGTTCTTTTTTTTTGGAAATGGAATTTCATGCATTGCTGTACGCATTGAAGATTCCCACTCAAATAGTTAAGAAATGAAAATGAAAGAAAATAAATAAAGCTATTAAAATGTTACGAAGAAGAAAATTTGCTAATTAAGTGAGCTTTAAAATTTGGTTCTGTAAAAAACTCAAAGATTCCTAATTCCAAACAGAGGGAACCCTAAACTACGAGTATTTGTATTCACCAAAGAGTTAATTTATTACAAGTTCAAAATTTTCTGAGGTAATTTATGTTGGACCAATAAAAGTGTAGCAAGATTTCTTTCTCGGACAAAAAAAAGCTACCGACAACTTTTACAATGCCGGGTTCTGTAGGTTTATTTACAAGTCATTAATCTTAACTTTTACCTTTCTCGTAACTTTTTCTTTTACTTTCGTAGGAACGTTATGAGAAATAATATATCATATTAAACAAACTCAAATGGTAATCATTGATTTTTTATGTGTACAATTTATTTGGTGCCAAGGTTATTCATCGTCAAGATGAACGAAAACATCGAGAGAAAATAATCTGTATGTTTATGTCTGTATTTGATCTGATTAATTTACATCAATTCTCATTGGAGCAACGTGGTGGATTAATTTCTTAACGAAGATTAAGAGAAAAGAAGAAGAAGATTGAAGATAAGTCTCCAAGAGGAAAGAAGACCTTTAGATAGAAGGATTAGAGAAGAGCAGTGGGGCGTACGCAGGCTATTACTGTTCTTTACGTAATTTAAACGCCCATATTGTCACTTATTAAATAATTATTATCATGAATTTTATATTTTAAATACAGATAAGGAAATACACTTAGATATTAGTAGTATAAACAGGTTAAGTGTTGATGTTTTAAGACTAAAAATTGGTGATTTGAAAGCATCTGTCTGGTACTATAAATGAGGAAGGCTTTACCTGTACCGATAGTAGTATCAGTAACAATAAATGAATGTTCTAAGATTCCCAATGTTTGAAATATCCCTGCTATACTTTTTATGAGAAGTTTTTGAACTTATTTCTTTTGCCTGCACCGAGTTTGCCGTCACCGTTACAAGCTATTAAAAAGTTTTACTGGGCTGGATCTTAATACTAAACGTAGGTTAAGAATCACGGGTTTTTTATATAAGGTTATCTCTTGATGACATACTAATATTCAGTAACTGCAATAGTTTTATACGCATTAACACAATATTGGAATTTAAGCAGATAGCCCTGAATTTCAACAGACACTGCTTACCAAACAAAAGTTAAAATTAAGTTTAAAAATGAAAAAGAAAAGAAAAATGCAAAAGAAAATCTTATGAAATAACGGAATAGTTCGCATTTGATTTGTAAAGCATTGTCATGTTACAGATAAGAATGTCACTCAGCTTATGGTAGAAGCCTAAGAGCATATGATCGGAATTGGATCGGGTTCGATCGGGTTCAAACACGTGGCAGATGTGAAGCTTTTTTGTATAAGGTTGTCTTTCTCTTTCTTAATGCATGTGTTTTATTAGCCCTAGGACATCATTACGAGAAAAAATTAAACATAGGTGTATTAACGGCTGCTTCAATATATTTATGATAATATAATGTTTATACAGAAGAATATACAAAATTATTCCATAAAAGCTGATATACATTCTATTAATACAAGTAATAAGAATAAAATTGTAACCCCTACTTTTCGTTTGCATACGGTACAGAGAACCTTTTTGGGCAACGGTATATGCATCTATAATAAGATACCTGGAAATATAATAAATTTATCATTTACTAAGTTTAATAAAAATATATTAAGACTAAATTAATAAATAAATCTTATTATTCATTAAAATAATACTTTTTAGAAAAAAACGCCTGGATATAGGCTCGGGTTCCATCACTGGACAGTAATTATTGTAAAAAACAGCATTGTAAATCTGTTTATTTGAAAAGAGCAACTATGCAAGTTTCTTGCCGTTTCTTCTCGCTGGAAGCTGCTTTCCGAAACGGTGGTAGTATTTAAATATCGACGATTCAAAAACGCTTCACTGTAAAGTTTACTTGAATAAAATTGATTTGATTGATTGGTTTTTTCTCTCATGTAACTTTTACTCTCAGTTCTCATCCACCAATTAATTATCGACTGACTACATAAGAAGTTTCACTTTAAAAACTCATTTAGGAATACATATAATATATACATATAATATATAGAATATATATTTACAAAATAAGTAATTACAATTATAAATAATAGAACGGTAAGGTTACCGCTTATTATATAGTATAATCTTATATCAGAAAAGTAGTCCCAGGTGATTGTAATGAAGCCATCAAAGATCAGCTGGTAATAAACGATGTTATTAAAGTCGATATGCATTACATTTAATAAAATGTAATAAAAGGGAGTTATATTTAATGATCTCGTATATGGCGGGAACGGAGTGCGTCGTCAGAAAACTTGCATAATCAAACTGAATTGGCTCCGAAATATTTTACTTAATCAGAGGTCTTTGAACAGCTGTCGTGGGACAGTTAATCGCCAATTATGAACCATTTGAATTGCAAATTTGTGTTTTTTTTCGGCGGACGAGCAAATGGGGCCTCTGATGTTAAGTGGTCACCACAATGGCGCTGTAAGAAATATTAACCATTCCTTAAATCGTCAATGTGCTATCAACCTTGGGAACTAAGAAGTTATGTCCCTTGTGTCTGTTGTTACACTGGCTCACATACCCTTCAAAAAGGAACACAACAACACTGGGTACTGTTGTGTGGCGGTAGAATATCTGATGAGTGGGTGGTACCTGTCCAGACGGGCTAGCACAAAGCCCTACCACCAAATGGTGTTTTATAATTTCTCATCCATTTCTAATAAACAATGACACAAGTTACATATACTCTATTTATTACATAACCTAACCTATATATAAAGGTTTGTCAACCATCTCACTAGGTGACAAAGACTTTCACCCTCCTACTGCGCAACAAAGGGCGTTAATGTATTTTTGCTGTCTTTACAATCTCCTCGATAATTTGAGGAAAGCCACTCAAATCTATATTATATACTTTGATAGCTATTTTTGTATGTCAACATCAATTAATCCACGGACGAGGACGGACGGAAGAGAGTATTAAATAATTTTCTAAACTAAACGTCCCCCCTAAAGTGATATAGAAATGCAGCTGGGTGTTATTTGCGGCGAGCCAACCGCAAATCATTAATTGTGGCAAATGCTGCGAATGCCTTCACATTTAAACACCGTATTTGTCTGGCTAATTGCTATGGGAGCTAACCGACTTTCAAACAAGATGGTCCTTAACTATCTCGTTAATTAATTTGTGTTTTCTACTAGCTAGTCTAGTTTCGTACTAATATAATTATGATTCGACTGTCTTAAGATTATTGCATACAGTGATGAGTTAGAAGGGAACATGTAAATCGTAGGCATATTTTTTTTCTTTCTGATAATAATTCTAAGAGTATTAAAAGCTAATATATGTTGTAAACTAATAATTATCCTTTGGGGTCGGAATTGCGATTCAAAGTACAGTAAAAAAAATTAATTCTTATTTGTATATAGTTAAGGACTTAATGTTAATAATTCTTATGTAAAAATTTTCTTTATATATATCGCTGAAAAAATAAAATAAATTCCTTTCTCAATACCCTGGGAATCCCACTATTATAGGCATAGGCAGGCCGAAAATCAGGGAGTTACAGTAGCATGCGAAAGCGATCCCGTGGCGCCCGCCGAAAAGACGGAGAGGGTAGAGGTGGGTATTCCAGTGCTCTAGGGTCGTCCTGGGCAACGGCGAGTACCACTTCACGTGGTGGAAACGCGTAATACATTTTTCCAGCGATAAAATAAGTACAGGGACAAAGTTCTATAAACTATTAAAGGTGATTGTGAACTATCTGCTTTTCGATTAAGTAACAGAAAAAGAAACCAAATTATAAATACTTTTATTGGTTACTGTCGTGTAAGAAAACAATTTACACATAGGAACGAATGTTATTTAAATCGATTTTCATTTTGATTTATAACTGGATTTATAAAATGATATTACAAAGTTATTGACGGGATAATTCTTGGGTACATTAAAATTGTTATTAAAAATTCTAGCCTCACCATAAAGCATTATTGTGGAATGTCAATAAAGAGTGATATGTCTGTTGTGAATATTTCACGAGTAGTACAATTAAGCCCTTATAGGAAACCACTTATATTAATTATTCCTTTGACAGCTCTTCGTTCATTGACCTTTAGTACATTATAACTAAAAAGATTTGACCTTGAACTAAGAGACTAAGGGGACGTTTACGCGCTTATTCTATTTATTATGTTTTTCATGTGATAACATAAATCTAAAGAGCTGATCGAAATACATTGAACTTATCTTAAGTTAGAACAACTAACCTCATTTCCTTTCTAAAATAAACCTTGGGAATTAAATCCTAATTTACTAATTTAAATAACAGTCACTGTTTTCATTTTCATTGTTATAATGAAACAAAAAATAGAAATGTTATTAACAATTTCCAGGGGTAAAACCCTACACACATATTTGCACCTATTTATATTCTTCCTTTTGATTTAAATTCATCAAAATCCGTGAAATGTATCCATACAGACAGAATTACTTCCGCATTTATAATATCAAGTACAGATTATTTGCTTTTAAATAGTACCATCATGCTACTATCGAATTCTAAAGTGATACATCGAATTTTGTATTGTTTTAAAATATTTAATAATATAGTTATAAAAATTACGTTATTATTAATATATATTAATATATAATAATATATATATATATAAACTCACCGCATAACACGAGCGCGAAATTTCAAAATGTTCAATTCATTGATTGAAATAGTTATAAAATTTATAGGATACACGTAACAAAATGGCGTATCACCGTAAGTCAGTTGTCAACATTCCACAAGTGAGAAACGAAGTGAATCCTGACAGAATTGCAATGCAGTTAAAAATGAAGTAAAACCATAAAAAGTATCAAAAACCTAAAAGTTAATAATCTAACTTAACATCATTTTTGTTAGCAGGTGCTACACGGTACGCAACTTTTATTTGTCAGTGAGGCAGATTTATAGTGCTTCATATAACAACTGAACTGGTATACGATTTTGATTTTTATTCTTGCACGTTTAAATGCTTTTTTGTCTGAACTTCTGATCAATTTACTATTACAATTTCAGTTTTTTAAATTATTTTAACAAAAAAGGGGAGGACAGTTGGTTTTGGTACGTATTCATACACTGAATTGGTTACTTATGTATATATGTATAAACTTTTAAAATTTTATTTATGTACTCGTAATAATAGAAATAATACTCATGGTAAATTAGTCGTCACGCTGCTGCGCTTGCGTTTTAGAGATTGTTGTGTCGTTTAGTGTCGTCAGGTGTTCTGCATGAAAAGTAGCCTGTCTCTCCTTGGAGTTCGAGCTTGCTTCACTAGTGTGCGTGTATAACAAATATAAATAAATGAGCAACATGGTTTCATCAATAAAAGGTCGACTGAAACTTATGTGAATTTTTGCATCAGGTTTCTAATTCCATAGATCAAGGACATCAGGTGGATGTCGTGTATACCGATTACTGTAAAGCCTTTGATAAAGTGTCTCATAATATACTTATTTACAAACTTGAAAGTTTCGGTATACACGGCGACCAGCTCAGATGGTTGGATTCATATCTTCGCAACCGTACTCAGGCTGTCTCTATTAAAGGTTATTTGTCATCTTTTATACCGATAAGTTCAGGTGTTCCTCAGGGCTCTCACCTCGGTCCTTTACTTTTCAATATATTTATAAATGACATAAATAATGTTTTTGTGTCTTCAGATTTTCTTTTATATGCTGATGACACAAAATTTTTCAAAACTATTAAATCTTTAGGTGATTGTCATGCTCTACAATCTGACTTAAACAGGTTAGAGACATACTGCAAATTAAATTCTCTTCATCTTAACATAAACAAATGTGCTATAATTTCTTTTTCTCGTAAGCGTAAAACTTTGCTTTATAAATATACTGTCAATAATAACGACATATCAAGGAAGAACGAGGTGAGAGACTTAGGCGTGACACTGGATAGCAAGCTCTCTTTTGGTTCTCTTATTAGAAGTATTTCAACAAAAGCCTATCGCTTGCTAGGTTTCATCATGAGAACAGGATCTGAATTTAAAAATACTTCTACTATTAACCTGCTTTATAACGCGTACGTCCGTTCTATACTCGAGTATGCATCTACGGTATGGAATCCTCAGTATAATATTCATATTAATGAAATTGAGAAGATCCAAAACAAATTTTTAAAATATTTGTCTTTTAAATCTAGCGATTCTACCCATGAACATTTATTAGCTCTTTCAAAACGCCGATCTATGAGAGACCAAGTTTTCTTATATAAAATTATTAATAATATTGTTGACTCCCCTTTTCTACTTAGCAAGTTGTCTCTGAACTGCCCACGATCCAACGCTCGTCAACCGTTATGTTTTTATACTCCCACTTGTCATTCATCACATAATGCTAACTGTTTTCTAATCAGAGCTTGTCGCGAATATAATAAGCATTTTGGGAACATTGATATATTTCATTTGTCTTTGATTAAATTTAAAGATAATATTTGTTACAATCTTAAATTGACTTAATTATATACTTTTAATATTGTCCAATATTTTTTATCTTATTGTGTTAAAATATTTGAGGGCATTTTATGTTTTATCAATCGGTGGAAACTTCGCTGGATAATGTGATATTTAAATTGTATTATGTAATCAGATTATATTTTATATCTGTTTGTTTCCCAAATATTAAATAAATAAATAAATAATTTTTTTCGCCGTGTTCTCAGGTTTGACAGTCCGTCTAGACATATCAATATTAAAACGAATTTTATTTTATTCAATATATATCATAGGATCAGATATTTATAGATACTACTAATGATCTCCAAAATAACGCGTTTAGTTTTTTAAATAAGCAAATTGTACAATACCATTGTTAAACGTATAAATTCGTACTGGCGTCGTTCCTCGTCAAACGTCGGTCTCCCCGGTATACATGGAAGGAAACTAATAAAATAATTAATTTATGATTACCGTAATAATAAATAATAAAATGTTTATAAACTTGTAATATGTAAAGCTGGTAATGAAAAATGTAAATGATAGTGAGGCTTTGGTTAATTTAAATGTAAAAGTCGTATAGTGACCACAAAAACGAAAAATGTATAATTTTTGAAGCCAAACTATTTTTTATTTAATTTGTAGGTATGAAATAGTTTTGGTTGTATTTTTGGCTGAAAGGCAATTGGGCCATCTGATGGTAAGTGGTCACCAACCCATAGACATTGGCGCTGTAAGAAATATAAACCTTTAACAATGGAAACTAAGACTTTTTGGCGGACGTCACAGGATCCCGTGCCGTGACGACCTCAGACGGCAACTGCACAAAGATCTATCACCAAGTAATACTTAATAGAGGTTATTTTATAATTAAAAAGTATGTCTTCCTGACTTTTTTCGGTCACGTCATTTAATTAAATGATACAGTCTACTGAGCGGAAGAAATTATAGCACAAAATTGTGTGGAAACATACATTTTTTTATTCTGTCACTCTTGTAATCTGGTTGGATAGAAAGTCGATATTACAGAAAAAAAAGATCCAATCTCATATCTCGGCAAGTACGAAAAGCCGTTGGTCCTGCATTTGAAATCTCCGGTCATATTGCGTTCCATTGGCTTACAAGAGAGAGGGGGAATACAGATTTCACTTTTGTTTGCAAACACCCTTGAACACCATTGTATCTCCAGCGTATTTGGTTTCTCTTGGTATTGACCAAAATCGATCAGGACATCAGCGTTAGTTACTCACTCACATAAACTTAGAAGTTAACTATTAAAGAACATGATAAAAAAAGCAATGAAATATATAATAAAGTATCCATAATTTCCAAAAACCAATTTGCTTAGTGCCAAATTCATTGTCACTCAGCATCTACCGCGAGGCGTCTACGCTTCGCTCTCAGAGCGTTCATTGCCATTTTAATTAAAATCTCTTTGTTATCTTGCAATCTTTCTCTTGAAATGCAACCCATAAATATATTCTATCGAGACGTATCGCAACGAAGAGATAAATCTTAGCAATTCAACGGATATTTGTTTTATGTATTAATAATATTAAGATAAATGTTTACATCAATTTAACTTTGTTTATATAGTATCAAGATGATGAGATTGTTACAACAGTATATGTGTTACATTAGACTAGAGGGCTAAGCTATTAAATAATGTCGCCGCACAATCAGAAATAGTGTAAAAAATGTCAGTAAGTCACAGAGCAGACGAAATTGCTAGTTTTTGAGTTTGTAATTTGGAAAAACCAATAAGTATTTATGAAAAACCAATAAAAAATTATAAAGTATGTATTGTATTTCGTGTTACGTACAAACGGAGTAGAGTAGAGAGCAGTGGCAGAGTGGGAGCATGACGTCATAGTCAGTGTCATGCCGTTTGCCGTCACGGATTAAGGCGCGCCAATATTTTTTTATGAACAAAATAAGTCTTATAATTGATGTGCAACATTTTTTTTATATTACTTTTACGAAGGCATGTTGTAAGTAGGCGGACGTCTGACGTAAGTCTGATGGTAAGTGGTTACACCGCCCGAAGGCAATGGCACTATAAGAAATCTTAACCAATCCTTAGATCGCCAATGCGCCACAAACCTTGTGAATTAAGATGTTATGCTCCTCGTGCCTGTAGTTGAACTGGCTCACTCACCCTTCAAACTGGAACCTGGCAGTATCTTTGTTATCTATTCTTATATTATAAAGCTGAAGAGTTTGTTGGCTTGTTTGTTTGGCGCGCTAATCTCAGGAACTATTCGTCCGATTTCAAAAAATATTTCAGTACTAGACAGCCGTTTATCGTGGAAGGCTATATAGAATCAGGCTATGTTCAAATGTCGCATGGAGTGGTGTATCGATGGAAAATGTTGCAAAAATGGTGGAAAATTATTGCATTTGACAGCTTCCGTTGTGCTCATTAGTTAAAGTTTCGCAGAAATCATGTATGACAGCATTGTTCCTCTTTAAAAGTTATAAAAAAAGGCAATATTTTAAATGTAAAAACTAAATAACTATAGAATATTCTCTAATAGATATACGCCTTAAGATATGATTTGATTATCTTAAGACCGCAACGAACAAACTCAAGGAGGCATACATGGTGAGCGCCAAAATTCTAAATTAATTGATTTGTGCTATCTATTTATAGTAATCCTAATATTGTTTTAATATGCAATTATTCTACTCAGAAAAGATGATTGGTTTTTTTAATAACAAGGATTTTTCTGTAATAATAATTATAAAAAAAGTGCCAAAAATTAGTAATCGTCAAAACCGAGTATCGGTCATGAATTTAAATTGACGATATTCTGGTCGTGTGGCTCACACATATATTCAGGTTACTTGAGCCAGTAGAGTGAGCACCACAAATGAGATTGAGCACTCTCACCGTTACATTTCTCGACAGTTGTCAGAAGACGCTTTTTCCTACCTCGGTACTTTATAACAATAGACAACTCCCTTGGGAGTGAAATTTCTTAACTATACCATACTATTTGTTATTCTTAACCATAGTATGCTCATAAGCAGCCTGTAAATTTCCCACTGCTGGGCTAAGGCCTCCTCTCCATTTGAGGAGAAGGTATGGAGCAATTTCCACCACGCTGCTCCAATGCGGGTTGGTGGAATACACATTGGCAGAATTTCGTTGAAATTAGACACATGCAGGTTTCCTCACGATGTTTTCCTTCACCGCCGAGCACGAGATGAATTATAAGCACAAATTAAGCACATGAAAATTCAGTGGTGCTTGCCTGGGTTTGGACTCGAAATCATCGGTTAAGATGCACGTGTTCTAACCACTGGGCCATCTCGGCTAGTATGCTCAAAAATTTGTTTTCAAACGAATGTTTCATTTCGTAATGTGTTTTCATTTAGTGGGCTTAAACTATTAGATATTACTTCTTAATACATTGAGGAACACTAGAAATAATAGCTAAGTCAATGATGTGAATACTTCTATAATGTCTAAGAGATGTTAAACAATTAAAGATTATTACGTCGTTGACATTCTCAAAAAATGTCAAGTGCCTTTTATTTTCAATATAAAAGGATTAACAGAGCGTTAATTTTTAGAGGGGTGAGAAAAAGAGTTTTCAGGTCATTATGATTCTATTTTTAGAAAAATTAAACAATGTCTTGGCATTTCGGTATTGTTTCAAAATGAATGATCTGAGACCGATGACATTTCTTTGTTACTCTCGTATGAATGTGTTAACAGTTTTCTTAAAAATTTAAATACATATATCTACTAGCAGCTCGTTCCGACTTTGTTCTACAGTGGTGTAGTGCTACGCGGCATGTTCTGCGAAGTACCACTCTGTCACTAAAATTCGGCGTAAAGAGGTAGCAAAGCTGCCGTGTTTCGTCCGCACCCCAGGAGATTACCATCACCGATTGTAGCAGAGAATACCTCTCTGGGAATTCATGCTTAAGACGTACACCACCTGAACAGGGATGGCCAGGCTGCTCTCCGAAATTTGGGCGTCAATTTTGGGCTCGTCGCTGTTCGGGAAAAGCGGAACAGGTTTTATAAGGCAATTCCTTCCACGCTCGCTGTGGACTTTTAGAACACAAGAGATCTGAACTCCAACTTAAACGCCATTCACTTCCACCTTGAGACGGGTAGGCGGCTTTCTTATCGATTTCCATCGGGGACGATGAGCCGCAGCACCTCTGACCGGGTCAAATTTGAACCATAGTCCCACTTTATCAAATACAAAAAAAAAAACACCGAAATCGGTCCCGTCGTTTCGAAGGAGTTCAGTTACATATTCACGTGCAGGTGATTTATATATGTATATACAGAATTAAATTGATTGTTATAATTCTTTTAATTTGTCTGAATACTTAAATTAACATAAAATATTATGTTATACAGTTCCAAAATACATATATATTTCCTAATTTTATTTTTCTTTGTGAATGAGATCGTGTGAATGAGACAAAGAAAAATGAATTCAGAAAATTAAGTTTTATCTATTTAATTTATTATACCGATCTATCTATCTATTCGAGAACAGCTCTCTTTGGTTAGGCTATTATAAGGCTAAGCTTGTAGCTCGTTGCAAACTATGATCATTGAATGTCAATGTTGTGTTAGTTGCTGGTAGGGCTTCACCTACCGTCTAGTCATCACATGGCCTACCAACAGCCACCAAGTTTTATCGTTATGAAGGGTGAGCGAAATAGTGTAATTACACCTCAACAAGACTTAGTACAGGACATACAGTGCCAATGTCAATAGGCGGTGGTGTTTACTTTTCGTCAGGAAATCCACTTGCCAGTTTGTCTACCTATTATTTTTAAGTTTATCAAAATAGCGTACGACCATTTGTACAGAATAGTACTGCTGGTCAGCACATGTGACGCTGTACGCTTTGATGCTGACGTCAAGCGACATGTCCTGTAAATAGAGAGGAGAAGCACAATGTCAACAAAATTTCAATGGAGGTTAATTGATTGATAAGTGAAGTTTCGCGTCCGAATTGTGATTAGTCTAAATGTATTAACGCAGAGCTTTGCGAATTTCGAATGTTACGTTTTCCTATTACAGTTTCTATTTTTATTTTTGCATGTGTATATTTAAGTCTTCTGCGTAAATAATTCTTATATAAATAAATATATAACTAATTACTGATATGATTGTTTACACATCAACGAATTTGTTAAAACTTGTGCATCTTAACCGATGATTGCGGCAAGCACAATTGTTTTTTTATGTGTTTAATTTGTGTTTATAATTCATCCCGAGATGAAGGAATTCATCGCGAGGAAAGAAGGAACAGAAGGTTTAAATCCATCAGAGTGGCATTTACAGTCCATTACTCTGTATTTTTTTTCAGCTTTTTCCGTCAACTCTTGGATGAAAACTCCCTCGTAGAACACCAACCTTCCCGATCTTGTGTAGGCCCGCAGGCATCTTGTATCTGTATTTTAAATCATCCTTAAACTTACGTACTTATATTAATCTGTATATACCTGTTTAATCAATAATCATTTGTTTATTATTCGAAATTTGAATGTATTTTAATCACTTCACAGTAAATTAAAAATAGATTTCAAAACAAAAGGTGTAGACACTTTTGTTAAAACAGACACGTTAATACCTCGAACCTGTACTAATATTAAAATAATATAATTATATAATGTGCGTCAAAGAGGAGTTTTGTAAATTCAAATAAGTAATTGTAGGAATTAGTGTCGATGTCAAACTAAGGGAGCGTAACAAGGGCAAATACCTCCAGTTTAAAAGGGCAAGTCTGAAACACTTCGCTCGTACTCGTTGGGTGAGAGGTAGTACTTTCAAATATAGGAAACAGAGTAACTGTTACGTAGATAATTTATTTGATACGCTTTCTGTAATCATTGGTTTATTTATGTATTATATTTTTTTATATTGATTAATTGGTCTGTTTTATAATTTGAAATTACGTAGAAATTGATTCTTACTATTGAGGATTCAGCGATCGGTAGGAATAGCTGTAAGGTAGGAATTAGCTAATTCTTTAGAATATGTAAAGCTTATCCTTTTAGTAAGTAGGCTTTAGCCTTATTTAAAAATTCTGTAAAACAATGAATGGAAATGAAATCTACGTTTTAAGCGTATTTGTATTTTTTGTTTATAACTTGTTTATACCTTTAATACAATTTCTGGAAAATAAGTCACCCCGTCACTCAAGAGAGTCGATATATTAATACGTGAAGTAATAACTTTGTACCCCTTTTCTACCATAAAGACGCGCATAGAGGTGTGTGAAGAAGGCTAATATTTTTATAAAAATGCATTAGAAATACATTAAAACAATAAAAAAAAACTTTACACACACACAACGATACGTTTAACACATACACGTTTATCTGCATCATATTTAATACGAAACATTCATAGTTTACGTATACGAGTACATACTGTCAATGACAGCACACGTCAGCGCAAAGATGAAAATCAATGACATTTATTTATATTTAAATTATTTTATAGTAGAAGTGACAAGGTATCGTCCACTTGACCCTCACAATTCCTACGTATCTTTCGAATCAACGCATCTTATATTTTATTAGCTAGATAAACAAATGATACAGTTTCACCTGAAACATCTGGATTCTCTTCCATTTTACTTCACCGCCGAGCACGAAATGAATTATAAATAGAAATCAAGCACCTGAAAACTCAGTGTTGTATTTAAAGTGTTCTAGCTGCTTATAGTATGACTATATTTTTTAGTCTTGTGTTTTAATTTTGAAATATACTTCTATGTACTTTTCACTGCATCGGTGGTCTAGTTATAAGGCCGCAGATCTCGAAGTCCTGTGTTCAAACCTTAGGTCGTGACGATGAAGAGCTATTCGATGTTTATGTCGAAAAATTCTCAGCAGCCCAGAGTTTGGAAGTTAGAAGTGTGTACGCTCCCGTGAGAACTTAAAGCCTTTGGTTCTGCATCTGGCTCCTCCTACTCTTTAACTCTATTCGGCCATATCCAATTTACCGTCTCATCGGATTATGTGTGTTTACGCACACACTTTTGTACTATGACATGTTGCGGAGTTGGTTTGTCCCTTGAGATTGGATGCCGTTGCTGAAATCGATTGGAACGACATCATCATCATTATTTTAATTATTTCGAAAAAAAAGAGCTTGAAATAAAATCGGAGCAATTTATTTGGCGTAGGAAATGTGACAAATATTTTTGGTAATTAATTTAAGTTGATATTAAGATCTCGACAGACTTCTCTGTTTTTACCTTGCTCTGTACAAAATGCCTGTAGGTAGTAATTTTAATTATTTTAAAGTAGTCCCGTTTCTTTCCATTAGGGTAACGAGTCATTCAGTCCCCAATTAATTTCACGGCATCTTAAAAATTGTTGATGAGAAAAATTGGAAGGCGTCCAGTAGCTCACTCTTTTACAAAGGTTAATTACTTAGAAATTTTCGTTTTTTTTTTTTCTTGGTATTTTAATTATCTTATATCTGGATTTCTCGATGGTTCAAATACTTCATTATTTTAAATGGAATTCAGTTGATTGTCTTTCTGGTGTCAAGTATTGAGTTAATAGATATATTTAGCCGTTACCGAACATCGATATTAATTAATATTAATATTCCCTTTTTAATTGTATTGCAGTTATTAACGCCAGGTTCAAAATGTATATAGTATCTCGCGCAATTGTAAACTGTCGAAAGATTGTGAACGGTTATTCAACTTACAATAAAACATATACTATTTTTATAGTTCATAATATTTCGGTTAGGTTAGGTTAGAATTTATATAATTTAACTGAAATTTACTTCGATAAACTACCGAAATATCATTCGTTAAATTGTAAATAGTGTGGTATGGTTTACAATATTTCGATAGTTAACAATCTCGGGAGATTATAATCTACCGGCATTTATAATTTCATGGTGGCATATATAAACTCCCTACGTAAGAAGAGACTAAACTACATACGAATTAAATGAATATGGAATACGTAGGTGGACAGATCCGATTTGCAGCACACGCAGTTTGACAGGGACGACATGCAAAATAGAAACGCCTACAGCTATTGATGTTACTAGAGATGGGATCGCTTTTATCGATATGGAATAACAAGACGCGCGCTCAGACTATATTATATCCCATTTTTTTTTAAATTTAAAATGATACCCAACACATAATTGTGTACAGCTTAGTTCAATATCTATTATTTAATGTTATGTATAAATTGAAGAAAGCTAAAACAAAGTATTAAAGATATTAGATATATTCAAGCCATATTTTACGTCATCACCAGTTTCGCTAAGCTCGTGTTCCACGCTCCAGTGCAGGTGCAGTAAACATTCGGTTGTTGGTCGGTCTAATGTACCTAAATGGACGTATCCAGTTGGTTACCCTCGTGCCGAGATTCAGATGCGGGTCCGAATATTTCACTCGCGGAATTAAATTACGGCGAATTTCGCATTTTGTTTGTGATTTACGACAATTTGTTTGTTCTGCTTAAAATATGCTGTTAGTTTTGTTTTGAGTGAATTTTTGGTAGTTTTGATATTATAGGATTAAAACATTTATGCATAAATATGTTGATATTTTTAACTTGGCCAATGAGTGTATCATATCAAAAACGTTGATAAGTAAGGCTTATCACTTGTAAGATATTATATTGATGACAATAAAGCGTGGTTTAGTATGCGTTTTTTCATGCAGGAAAAATAATAATTTAATTTTATCCAATTAACATACGTACGTAAGTTGGTGGAAAAGAGTACCTCGTGAGTCTGATCATATCGTCTCGGCAGAACCTACATTTCGAACCGAACTTTAAATTTAATTCAACAACTGCATTTCGACAACATTGCTATTCAAAGGTGCTCTCATGAGGCTACTTGAATAAAGTATAGTATAATATTTTGACATAGATTTTGTGAATTTTGTAAATATTCCATGTGTATCATTAGTCTTAGTGGTTCTTAGTATATGGTAGACTTTGAGAGAGCATAACTTGCTTTAAAGCGCTTTAAGTCGTTCTCGTTTTTGTAATAAATTCTAAACTACCCAATGCAATAACTGTATCTATGCATAACATAAAACATAAACATAATCAGCCTGTAAATTTCCCACTGCTGGGCTAAGGCCTCCTCTCCCGTTGAGGAGAAAGTATGGAGCATATTCCACCACGCTGCTCCAATGCGGGTTGGTGGAATACACATGTGGCAGAATTTTACACATGCAGGTTTCCTCACGATGTTTTCCTTCACCGCCGAGCACGAGATGAATTATGAACACAAATTAAGCACATGAAAATTCAGTGGGTCCTGCCTGGGTTTGAACCCGAAATCATCGGTTAAGATGCACGCGTTCTAACCACTGGGCCATCTCGGCTCTATGCTCGGTATCTATGCACAGATATATTATTATTAATGTGATGGTATGATGCTAGCTTTTATTCGAAGACAATATATTAATTTGCTGTATATATCTGTGACATAACATGAAGTTTATTCTGTAAAAAGTAACAATGGCCGCCGACTAAACCTGGAGAACAGAGAGCTCAACAGTTCTCAATTGTCTCTTCGTGAAGTGCTACGTGTTCCTGTAGATTCGTCTCTATATGTGACATTAGGGTAAACCTTCATATGGATTAAAATTTTTCAATAACTTCGTTCTATTGTCGCAACGTAGAAACAAATTTCCGACTACTAGTTATGTTAATGTTACTCGATAACGATTTACCCACCAAATGTAGGTTAGGTTAGGTTAAAAGCGTCGACGCTAGATGCATAATAGCTACAAAGTAGGGTTAAGTAGCGAACATTTTAGGAAAAACGCTATTTTTCATGAAAACGTCGGACAGAAACGTTTTTAATGTGTCTAAAAATTTCATGGACGAATTATTTCTGAATGGAAAACTATTTTGTACTTTCGATGTGTATTGTTGTTCTGAGTTTAATTTTTTTTTAATAGTATATATAGTTTTATAATTCTGAGTTTCTTTCGCCGGTTCTTCTCATATATACTTTCTTTTCCGAACCGGTGGCAGTATTTAATTTAACAATCAATAAGTAAGTGTAATACTTTTATATTGAATAGAGGAATTTGATTTGATTTAATTTGAAAAAATGCTTGCACAATTTATGGTCAATCTATAATATTAATGTTAGTGGTACTTGTTGTTTAAAAAAAATATTAATGTTGATCGGGGAATTTTGGTTTACGATTAAAGTGATTTAGGTATTTTGCTACCAGGGATTACTAATGATTACAATAATAATAGCTATCCGTCCCGGCTACGTACGGGTAGAATAAGGGTTAAAATAAAATATTTATATCATAATACACATGTTTATTGATTGGCAGTATTTTTTCCGATATCATTAAATTTAAACCAATTTACACGCGACCTTAGTGGCTAGGTACAAGGCAATAGATCCCGGCAACAGGTTCAAAACGCAGGTTGGGCCGATAGAAAGTTATTTTTTGTCGAAAAATTCTTAGTCACAGCCCCGTGTCTGCTGGCTGTATGTACATTCCTATGCCTTGGAAAGCACGTGAAGCCATTGGTCCTACGCTGGTCCGTTCGTGGCGGATTTGCGTCCCATGGGATTATCAGAGAGAGGGAATAGAGAGTGCACCTGTGATTGGGCACACAATTCTCCACTATAATATGTCCTGCGTGGTTAGCTGGTCTCTTTTGAGAGAAGACACCGTGACCGGAATTGGTCAGAACGATATTATCGAGTTTGTTTTTTTTCAGTTTTAGGAAAATTAACCGCTAATGGGGTTAAATAATATAAATATCGACCGGTAGTCGGTTTTAGGTATAAAAAAAGTCTATCCCCTTCGTTGAGGTTCAAGCTTGCTTCATACCAAAATTTCAAATTCAGGACAGTTTTTAACCGTGAAAGCGACGTACAGATTTATTTATAATATATAATATATATAGGTGTTTATGTGATACTTATGTTAGATAAAACTTTGTATAAAAGATCGTAATTTTTGAGTTAGAACTGTGGAAGTTGGTGTTTAAGCTTATATTTATAGCCAAGAACAGTCGTAAGCATGTCTAGAGAATTCAGAGGATAAAGTCGAAGCTTATAAACGCCCCACTAAGGCTAAAGCTCTTAGTTAGAAGGTTGGGAGTTTATTCCACCACGCTGCTCCAATGTCGGTTGGTAAGTAACTTCCCTAAGTAGGGCAAATATCATTCAAGCACACGGCTAGTTCGATAATATTTGTCGGAGGGATTTCTAACTATACCATACTTAACGAACACTATTTATATATTTTTTATAATTTACTCTACAACATCCACGGACTCACAGTTGCCCGTGCCTTTTTTTACATTTTATTTTTTAAAAATTGTGGCGTTATTTTATATTTTTACTGAACATCAGCAGATCTTCGCTGGACTTCGAGCTTGTTGTCTTCTTAGAAGAAACGAATTCTATACTATAATCAAAATGATACTGATATGATTTTATTATCATAACTAATAATATGAAATTTGTTTATTAGGCCACTGGCTCACTCGAACTTCAAACCGGAACAACACTACGAGTAAGTAGTATAATAATATATTGACATACTTATGTAAATTGATGGTAAAGTGTACTGAGTATCTTGCTGGTTTTTCTCGGTAAAATCTACATTACGAACTGGCGGTAGTTTTACATTTATTTAAATACTGTAACATGATACAAGAGTACACTCTTTGTGAGCCTTCTTGAGAAAATAATATTTTCATTATGAATTTGAGTGCTGCTTAACGGTATTAGTGATCAGTATGTGGTACTCACTCAGACAGACTTGTACTTTTAAACCCTGCCAAATATTCTAGCGAAAAATATCAATGGAATAAATTTTCGAAATGTTTTAAATTTAAACATTAAATAAGATAACATTATTTATATAATAAGATACCAAATTCAGCTTTCATTAGTGTAATATTTTCCAAAGCAGTTATTACATGTAGTACGACAGTAAGGAACGAAGCAATTTTCTTGTGATATTATCAGTATTATAAGATTCCACGGTTCAATGGGTTTTATAAGCATACAATATTGCTTGCTTTTCTTTTATTGTTATCGAAATAATAAATTTATAAGTAACTTGAAACAATAACTTTTATGAAATTATTATTTATTCATTGTACAATTTTAGTTTGCAATGTTATAATTGATATTACTATTTTAATATATACTTTGTTACATCGGAGAAGATTGACGCGGTTTTGGTTAGATTTAAATATAAATAAACCTATTAACATCTTAACCTATATCAGATCCTTGAGTTTTCCTGTGCGTAAATTATAATTGATAAATCTTCCAGTGGTGAAAATAAGTATTGTTAGGAAACTTGCATGCGTTGGCTGAAATCCCCCACGTGTTATAATATCAGCCCAACAGTTTGATATTATTGCAGTGCAGTGGAATAAGATACTAATCTTCCTCTTAAATGACTTCACAGTAGAATTATGCTAACAGCAACTTAATTTTTTACTAAGATCATAATTAAAGGTGGAATTCAAAATATTTAACTTTTTTTTAACTAAACAATACCATCAAAATTGGTGTCAAATTATATGGATTTTAATTTATAGGATGAACGAACAAATCCAGTAGGTATTTATAAACCTTGCGTTCAAAATAAGGTTCATGATTCCAAAGAGCCGTCTCTTAAATATCCTTGCCAATGAGGGAAATTAAAAATATACAAGCCGAGAGTTAAAAGTAGCTGAACGGACATAATATTAAATATCAAAAAGAATCAAGGCGTTATCTGTAATAGAAATCTAGCAGATTTATCGGGTTTGCGGTGGAGCGGACTCGAATGATATATAGGCAGAATGGTGCGCGGTCGTTGCTTCGTTTCTAGCGTTTTTTAAGAAACTATGTAGTTTTGCGTATATTTAATTTTTGCTTATTTATTTAATGAAAATTATCTCTATGAAAAATAATAAATATATTTCTGTAATTAATAAATAATTATACTAACAATTTAACTATAAATGTTAAAGTATGTGTATTGATTGTTTGGTTTGTCGTATTTTCACGCAGCATAAGAGCAACGAACGGACTTCATTTTTTGTAAAAAGAAGGCCGGAGTGTGACAGACTTTTTGTCCCGGAAAAAAGAACTGGAGCGAGTCCTTTCAGTCAAGTAACAATGTCTCGTATTGGCGGGCTCCGATGTAAAAGGTGATTGACCTTTCTCGTGATTTACAAGGAAAGTTCTGCAGACATAATGCAAGTCTCAACTTTATTAACTTTAGAAGTTGCATCGTGAGACGATTAGATCAATAAAGTAAGACAAAATCCCCGTAAAATGGTTTCGTATAAAGCATTAAGACTAGTTAAGTGAATCAAACAAATTTCCATCTCGTTAAGGCAGAAATTCGAAAAAAATATTTTTAGGATACGATATATTGTTTAATTAAAAATATATATGTTTATTATTTATATCTTATAGCTACATTAGACGTTTTATTTAGATTTCAAAAAAGAGTAACAATATATTATGTTAAAATTCAAGTAATTTTTATTACTTTGTAATAGTTGAATTGAATTATGTATTTATGCTTTATAATAATTATATTGGGCATTATTAAATAATTATTATTTGTTAGGGTAAGGTATTTATTTATTGC
This sequence comes from Vanessa tameamea, assembly GCF_037043105.1. NCBI lineage: Eukaryota > Metazoa > Arthropoda > Insecta > Lepidoptera > Nymphalidae > Vanessa > Vanessa tameamea. Next base: position 2,266,069 of record NC_087327.1, on the reverse strand, counting down.
AAAATGCTGTTATTAATTGGACATTTGTACATAAATAATTTTATTGCCAATAATAGAACAAGGCATATTATGGTAGTTGACATTGTTTATATAAATAAGCCTAATAATAACAATAATAGTATAAAGGTGAGGTATACAAACTCAGGGGGTATTTTCTCCACACTTACTTGGATATGCACCGAGATGTAGTTACAATGGACAAGGGGCTAACTCCGCTCTTCTTAGGCAAAGAGAACTGGCGCAAGCCTGTAGTACTGAGAACCGCAAGGGGGTATGGAAGAGCAAGGAGTTACACGGACGCTTCTATCGGGCCCTTCATGGACCCGATGTGGACTTTATGGCGTCCGTATCTTGGCTACGGTTCGGCAACCTATTCGGTGACACCGAAGGTTTTGTCTGTGCAATTATGGACGAAGCTATCACGACGAACAATTACCGGAAGTATATTGTGAGGGATGGCACGGTGGACATATGTCGGGCGTGTCACACTCCGGGCGAATCCCTTAGACATATTATTTCAGGTTGTTCTCGTCTTGCTAACGGAGAGTATTTGCACTGACATAATCAAGTGGCCAAGATTATCCATCAACAACTTGCACTTCGATACGGTCTTATGGTATCAGAGGTACAATACTACAGGTATGTGCCCGACCCAGTTCTCGAGAATGGTCATATCACACTGTACTGGGACCGATCTATAATAACTGACAGGACTGTTGTCGCCAACAAACCTGATATAGTGGTGATAGATCGGTCAGAGCGTCGCACGATAATTGTTGACGTCACCATCCCTCATGACGAGAATCTCGTGAAGGCTGAGAAGGATAAGCAAATAAAATATCTTGACTTAGCTCACGAGGTTGTCGACATGTGGGATGTGGATACAGCAGTTATTGGGGCCCTGACCACCGGTGGCTTGGACCCTGTTCCCGCCACTGGTTGGCCTCTGTATTTTATATTTTTAAATATATTTTGTATTTTATATTTAAAAATGTATTATACATGAGTGAGAATAAATAAAGATTACAATAATAGGTGAATTTATATGTACCAGATTTTGATTTAATAAATTAATTATTAATAATATATTTATTTCATATTTTATTACCTACTAAAAATAATCATACCTGTTTTTGCATTTGTTTTTTATATTCAATCAACTAAAGGTGTTGAAAAACACTCGTTTGATTATATTGATGAATATATATACATATATTTATTTATTATCTACTAAATCTCAGGATTTTTTCTTAATTTGCTAATTAAAGCTTTTTAAAACCATAAACACGTATAAAAATCTTAATTCATGATAAAAATGTATAAATATATGTCTTAGCTTTAGTCTAAGGATTTTAAAATATATAAAAATCAGTGGCATAAGCGTTTTCCTTTGTTTATTATTGAGGAGAATTAATTTCAAATAGAAAATTTAAAGTCAATTTAGTAACGAATGAAAAGTTTTATTTTATATCTGTATCTGTGGTCCGTGTAATAAGTCGTTGTCTTGTTTTGTTTTGTTCTTAAAATGGCGGTACCTTTCGCGCCTTTTCTAATATTCCCTTTGTTGCTTAACGGTTCACGGGAATTGATATTTGGATTCATAATTGAATTTCTTTGTGTAACTTAGCGAGTCTAATTTAATCGTGTTTGAGAATGATCCTTTAATTAAATTATATCAAACGTTTTTTTTTTCACGCGCTAAAGAACGGATGATAAAATAAAACTGAAGATAATAATTTTAACATATACCTACCGAATCTGTAGCTGTCATTATTTTTTATAATCGGCCAGTATAGATTATTAAAAATATTAAAATAAATGTTTAGTATAAAATGTAAAAAAAAATATATATTATTATTCAATAAGTCAATATTTTTATTTATTTATCAATATCAGTTTATAATATAGCACGTCAAAGTTGTATTTTTTTTTTAATATAACCGTGTATAAAAAAAATACAACATAGACGTACTAAGATGTTAACTGAACGTGTGTGATCATTTTTATCCCTTTATAATTTCTTTCCGTATAACATAAAAGAAAAGCCTCGATTGAGAAAAAATAATAATAATTCCTGTTTTATTGGAAAAGTCCTTCAACAAGATTTTTCCATACGAAGAAAGCAATTTATGTGATAACGTTCCGGGAAAATTGCTTTCTGGCCTTTTTCTTGCCTCCATTCAATTTATTGCCTGATTCAAATTTAAGAATCGGTATATCTCTTTTGTATTAATACATTGATGCTTTTATTTTATCGTCAGTTATGAAATTCACGTTTCCTTTGAAACACACCGAGTTTGAGGAATGTAATAACAGCGAATATAATCCAGGTATAAAAATATAATACCCGTTTATCTAAAACGGCTGGTGTCTAGAACAGCGTTTTATAAAAATAGAATTCATGAAGTCTGTGATTTTTTTTTCCCATATTCGATATTCGTATTATTGAATATATCAATGTCATGTAAACGTGATGATTATTTTAACAAACCGATAAGCGGTTTTGTTGAAATATTGTTAAATGGATTTACCGTTAATTGCTGTCAATTAAACATTTAAATTGAAACTAAGCTAAGATAAAATGTCCATTTGACTGTAATTTAATTAAAAAGAAGTCTTAAATGATTTCAATGCAAAATGGCGTCGGTATCAACCAAAGAAAGTTTTAACTTTGAGCTTTTGTATGACTTGACTGGTACCAACACCAAAATAAAATAATGTGGGAACACAAACAATTAGTGATTTTTTTCCGTTTTTTTTCCTACAAGATTGACTTGATAAATTTATGGACTATTTTGATGTTTTTTTTTACAGTTATCATAATAATTTATGAAAAGTACTGAAATTATCTTAATTAAATTTATCCAAGAATAAACTAGAGTTAACTGTGACAAGATGAATACATTTTTTTTGTTGTATTTTGTCTTTCTTTTTTTTTTTTTTTTATTATATTTCTCGTTTACTGTTGCAGTCACTATATTAAATTTTAATACCAATCTCATTTCAAGTGAACTATGTAATTTAATAAGTAAACAAATGATCTTTAACCGCAATAATTAATAAAATATAAAAACCAAAAAAATATAAAACGCTCTTGACTCTCAAGATCGTAATTCCTTAAAAGCCATTTTGCCTAATAATGGTTTTCCTGAGTATACTTAAACATAAGTTGCTAAACATATTTCCTACTCTTTTACTACTTAAATGATTAAAGTAAGTAACTTTAAATATTCCACTACGAGGTAAATGTTTTCCTCTTAAGGATAAAATTTTGCCACGCTGCTCCAAAGTGGGTTGGCATACGTAAGTTCATCGCAAACATGCAAGCTTCTCTACGGTGTTCGCCTTAACGCAGATCACGAGAGCTAACGTACGCACTAGCGACGAGGCCATCATTTTAGTACTTCTATAATGAAGTACATTAATATTAACGTATCTCTCTCATAGTTCAAACTAAATAGATGTTTAATATATACAATATATCATTTATAATTTACACATATAACAAAACCCTAACTGATCGAAATCTGTACATGGAAGATATTTGAGAAAAAATCGTACTGGGGGTATTTATAAAGGCAATAGATCACAAAAATATGATTTTTAGATTTTTCGCCTGTTTATATGTTCGTTTGTTACCGGTAATCTCGGAATCCGCTTAACCGATTGGGATGCGGTTTTCATTGATGTACTGTAGTAAGCTCGGTAGGTAGTGGCGGGGTCTATACCAGCCGCGTCAATGGCCGCGCCGCTGACTGTAGTATTGAATGACTGCAAGCGCGCGCTCGTATTACAATATTATTTAAAACGCTCGCCGTTACAAGACTATTTTTAAAAACCAATGTAGGTAATATGTCTCCGTAATATATTTGATAAGATAGTTTAATACGACCTAATCGTAAAAAATAATTATAGGTACATATCAATTTGCATGCATACTGTAAATATTATAGAATATTATATGTTTAGATATATTAAACTTTTGTGTCTTAGTTTGTTCGTTAATTTGAATGTTGTATGTTATATTTAAAAATATTTTATATATAAGTATTACTGTCGTTTATTTGGATGGATAAGCAGACTTACTTAATAAATATTTTGTTTGTTTAAAATCTTCGCTAACAATAATTAGTCTCCTCCCAATGGAGGAGACTTAGCCCAGCTGTAGAACACTTATACGTAGTTATTTTACTTTAATTTTTAATAGTAGGCAAATGAACCACTGTCATGTTGGTCACAATGTCTATAGACATTGAAACTGTTTGAAATATTCACCATTATTTACATCGTCAATGCGTGTTACAATCCTAGGGAACTAAGATGTATCTTGTGTCTGTATTGACATTTGCTCAAAACTTAACACAACAATCTAAGTATTACTGCTTAGCAGTAGAATATGAGATGGGTGGTACCTACCCCGACGGACATACACATAACCCTAGTATCAAGTAAACATATTTTGATAATGTTATGATTTTTATTTGATAGTTAGACAATTTGATTATGAAAGAACATTTGGTGTATTTTAAAATACAATATCGAACATTCCACGACGTAGTCGCGGTTAAAAGCTTATGTTAATATAAATTCGGCTCGATCCATTCCCATGTAAGTTTGCCGAATTATAACCGGTTATATATTCTCGTCACGTGGTCTCATAACGTTGCAGCGCGAGAATATGTGCGCTTCTCACCTGACAGCTGTTTTGAATATAATAAGGCTATAGGGTTGTTTCTTTGGTAGATATCGATTTCTTTTTTAATTTTTTTATGGTCTATTAGAAATAAAACGATTACCACATTTTTTACGGGTATCGATGAAGAGGTTTTAGTGATGTGATGAGTTTATCTTTAAATGGTTTGATTTTCATCTATTTTTCAGACAAAAAATAAAACATTTATTTAAAAATATTTTTGACCAAAATTTCATAATAGTATCCTCAATATCCGAAGCCATTCTCAGTTAACTTTTGGGATAATACATGAAGACGGTACTGCGACTATTAAAGTAATATTCACATTTATGGCAAATAAATTCTACCTGACTGCATTATTACATACTAAATGTCAACGATTTAGCTGTTTCTATGGCCATTAAACAGAAAGTAAGTTTGGACAAAGCAAAAATGTGTTTTCATTACTGGATTAAGTATGGCGGCAATGGAACAGCGTGGTGGAATAAACTCTAAGTCTTCTCAAGAGGATAGGGTCTTTGACAACAGTAGGATAGTTACTATACTTATTTATCCTTGATATATATTTCTAATACATAATAAAGTCTTTATACTAATTAAAAATAGACAAAAGTTTTGCATGTCAGATTCAAATGACCTTATGAATAGGGTCGTGTGAATTCGAAAAGGGTATTCCACCGGGTAGGGTTGTCGACTGTTCTGGAAAAGAAAAAATACACCTAGTTTTATAAAATTAAAAAAATAATGTATATGTGCCAGAAAGTATTTTTTAGAGTTTTGGAGTCTAACGTTTGTTATTTTTCTGAAGTTTGAAGATCAGTGTACCCAAAATTTGTAATATATACAATAATATTCCGTTATTTAAAAAAAAAATGTCTTCTTAAAAAGATGTGGTAGAATAAAATGAACATTTGAAAATCGATTTGTATCTCGACAAGATAAGGATATATTTTGTAATCATACTACGGTGCGTTTTTATGTTAGCGGAATGAGAGGGTTGGAGGGGGCTCTTTAAGATCGTAAAGTATTCAGTGACTCATAATTAGTATAAATACGAGGTTTCATTGTTATTAAATAATTATTCTTTAAGCTATCGTCAACCAAGCAATATAATCAGAAGTGAAATGTGAAATATGGAAAATATCGAATACTGTGCCGTTATAAAGTTCCTTACCAAAGAAGGAAGATCTGTTCCGACCATACTGAATGAGATGTCATCGGCTTACGGCGACTCTTGCCAAGGAAAAACTATGGTTTACAAGTGGCTGCCCTGCACAAGGTGGGCTTCGATATTTTGAATCACCCACCCTGCAGTCCAGACATGTACCCAAGTGATTAGTTTCTATTTCCAAAAATGAAAAAAGAGCTACGGGTTTGGAAATTTATCACCGACGATGAAGCCAAGGATGCAGTTTCGGCGTATTTTGATGATATTTTTTTATGAATGAAAAAAATGTATCCTTCTTACAGGAATATATTTAAAAGGAAAAATAACGCTCCCTCGTATGTGCACGCAATCACGATTTAATATAAAGTCACAGAAATTATATGATTTGATAACCCGGTGTATATTATAGTATGGATTTTAAGTCATGTAACATGTGATAATTGAGATTACTTAACCAGACGGGCTACCAAGTGTTCGTTTGGGTCTAACGAGATTTGAATTAATTAATAAAAAATATTAAATTTTAATCTGAGTACGACGAGTATCGTCTTGTGGTACGGCATTGAAATATACTTTCTAATTCACCACTAGAACCTGACGACAAGTCAGGAGTTAGACAAAAAATCCTATATCCTTCTCTGGAGCTCAAGATTGCTTCAAATCGAATTTCATCAAATTCAGTTCCATGAAAGCCGCGAATACGTAACAGATAGACAGACAGATAGATTTTCGGCTTTATAAAATTAGTAAAAAAAAATCTCCATGAACTCTAGTGAGATGTGAAATAAGCACTCCTGTAAAATAGCAGACATCCGTGCATGCTGTTTATGCTGCTCATGCACTTTGAATTAATATTAACTCGTCTTTATATTATTTGCGCGTCCGGACTCAGAATATTAAAAACCGTAGAATAACAACGTCTATTATGTCTCGTTGCTTGAAAAAATTATACAATATTGTTTTTATATTTTTATGTTAGATTTATGAATTATAAGAGATCTTTTGGAACCAAGTTCTTTTACGCAACTTACAGTAGAGTGAACTGTGAACATTATTTAATCTTATTTTTTTACACGAGATTTTTGTAATAATTTAGAAATTGTCATTTAATTATTCTCAAACGTTGTTCAATTATTTTATTGTGTCTGTTATTTAATTAATAATATATAGCGAAACGAAGTTCGTTCCAATTGGATATCCCACGACATCTCTCGTATTCATTTTTACTTGGTGATAAGGCTTTGTTCCAGCTCGTCTGGGGAGGTCACTCATCACATATTGTAGTAGCAAACAGCAAATATTTATTGTGTGAAGGCTAAGTGAGCCAGTGTAATAACAGACAAAAAGAACATTATATTTGAGTTCCCAAGGTTGCCAGCGCATCGGTGATGTGAGCATTCCTCACCATTTTATTTTATAAGCTGTATCAAATGACATGTGTCTCAACGTAGCGTTCATGGTTGGTAAATTGGTCCTTTTTGCGTGATAGTCAATTTTATAAAAAATATTTTAAAAAAATTTACGAATGCCAAAATCATGACAATTAGTAGTATTCTGCAATTACTTTAGATGTTCTAAAGTAATTGCAGAACTCGATCGCGAAATATCAAATGAGGTATTACTATTAGTAAAATTGTTTTTGACAAAAAAATAGCAATGGCTGTTTCCATTACGATATCATGTTAGCAAAATAATTATGGAAGGTTAAATTTAAATAAGGTCACAAAAAAAGTTCAAAAATCTTCCACAGCCATATATCATACACTAAGAATAGCCATTTAACTATATTGTTGTACTCCGATTTGAATGGTGTTCCTAAGGTTAGTTCGACCCAAGGGTTTCAAGCAAGGAGCTCGAGGTCAATACAAAATATTTTGATGAAAATGATGTCAAGCCATTGCCAAGGCGTGGTTTCCAATACAAAATTACTTCTTCAAAGATTGTCAGTTCTCCTTTATTGATCAGTCCACTGCTACTTCAGCTGACTAACCTTTGTGATATGTCGATAACTTTGGTGCTCTAGTGGATTACATTGGATTAAAATATGCAAAATTAATATGCTTCCTAATTATACGACCGTACGTAGGTAGCATAGTTTGTAGGAATTAAGAGAAATATGTACAAGCTTAGTCGCAAACATATTCTTTTATCTGTAAGAGTTAAACATTTTTTGATAAATAACAAATTAATTATTTACATGAAAATACGATATTCATCAAACGATGACGAAAATGAAAAAAGTAACAGATAAATTAACGACGTGAAAATAACTAAATGACCAAAAATAAATTGTTATTAAAATCAATCAATTGTAGTGCAAAAGTGTGTGCGCAAACGGAAGTGTACAGATGGGACAGCAAATTCGACTCAACTGGAAAGAGTTTAGCTGGAAGGAAGAGCTTTACGTGAATTGTGAACACAGTATCCAACTTCCAGACTCCCAGCAGTTACTGAGAATTTTTCGGCAGAATAGCCCAACAAATGTTTTTCGGCCCGACCTGCGTTTTGACCCCAGAAATCTCGCGATCTGAGCCCTTATATCAAGCCACTAGACCAACGAGGCAGATTGGTTATGGAGAAGATAAATTAGTCCATATTCTGATCTACTCACTTCGTCTAGTTGCTACTGTTTTAATAATAAAAACCTTATTTTATATTTACAACACCTTTGATCGCGAGTTGGATCCATTTCGCGTAACTACTTCTTTTTGGTTTTATAACAACTTTTAGTGTATAGCTGAGTTTCTTACGTCACTATTTCTCAGTCTTGATCATGTTTTTTCCTATTCGATAGTAGTTTATGTCAGATTGACTATCAAAATTTAATGCTATAGTATTAATACAAAAGTTAATTTAATTGATTTTGTATTTCTGTGCTTCGTATTTTGTATTCATATTTTTATGTTAAATTCTTGAAACTGAAATTTGTTCATAACATTCAAATCTTAAAATAAATTTTTAATATCAAAGAATTCTTAAAATAAATTTAATAAACCGGTACCGCAGTCTTCATCGAAAATATTATCTTAAATTCTCTCGCAGACCGCACTGTTATGTATTTTTTCGCTAAGTGCTGTCTTAGCCTCGCCTGGACGTTACCTGAATTAATTACATGGTTAATTAAATTTTTCCGCCTGAAAAATTGGTATGGTACACGGGTACCTGGCTCCTGATAGTTCGTGTGTCTAATTATTACATTCCTTTAAAATTTTAACTACTATTTATGTAGCACCAAATTAAAGCGTTAACGAAGTACTGAACGATATCAATATTGTCCGAATAGTAAAAACATATTGTTGTGTCTTTAATATTTTTTTTTAGGAATTTCCATTACTGTGACAGGTTTTATTTTGATTTCATTTAATTGTAAACTTCAAATCACTTCTTTAAATTTTGTCGTTAAAATGATGAAACCCTTTTTAATTTTTTTTTTTTTATGTCAAATTGTAATACATTAGTTCAGTTAGAATAGGATTTTATTGATAACAATTTACTTTAATTTTGTTTACGTTTTTAATTTTTTTCCTTACACTTATATCTATTATATTTACTTTAATTTTATTTAGAATAAACTTTAACAATTTACAACTAAAATATTGTTATTTGAATTAAAATTTAAAAATATGGTTTCAATTACGTCTTGCACAATAAATGGCTCAGGGATACTAATAAGATTAAATTTCGGCAGTGTTTCTTCTCGATCATCACCGACACGAAAAATATACCCAGGAAAGTAAGGTTCTGCCCATGATGGCTCGCTACGGCCAAGCTGAGATGATATTGAATTCGAACAAAATGTGCTTGCTTATGCCTCTTATTCAAGTTCGCAACCTAGCAGTGACAGTTATAAAATGTTTTTTATTAAACACAAACAGAACGTACATATGTCATAGTAGGTGCGCACGTTTTATAGTTTTTTTTTTATACAACCGTAGCGCTGCTCTCTAACCGGTCAGTAACTTTTTTTTTAAACCAATTCTTTTTTTAAATCGTAAAAATTTTGCCTTCTCTTCTCTAACTCGTCAAAATGAGACCTTAACAGATTTTTTTATGTGCAGCTATTGTTACGCTATAAAAATATAAGATTCTATTGATGTGCAATGGAATCATTAATTAGGGTCGAATGAATAGGTATATATATATATATTTAAATACTTCTTTAAGTATTTATAGAAGTATTCTGTCGAAGTTATGTTGAAGTATATTTAATAAACTATTTCATATTTGCAAATTGTCATGATGTTATGCTCATAAATTGTCGATCACGTAAGAAGTAATCTTCTCAGAAAAATAAATAATAAAAGCTTGTAAGAAGATAAGCTGAGAACCTTTCTAATAAATATGAGACACAAAATCAACGTATCGTTTATTTAAGTAGGGTCTTATATTTTGGATGACATTAAATAAAAAGTGTTCCACCGGTTCGGAATGTAGAATCCACTGGGAACAAACTCAGCACTTAATCTTTTCCATCAAATTGTAATAGGTACGTTAATTTAATTGATATTTATTCTGGATGAAGCATTTATAACATGAGTTTTACATGCTCTAATAGGCCAAGGTAAAATTAAACTAGTTTATTTGTTTTTACTTGGTGGTGGGGCTTCATGCAAAACGATCTGAGTAGGTATCCACTCATAAGATATTCTACCGCCAAACAGCAGTACTCGGTACTGTTGTGTTCCGGTTTGCAGGTTGTATATTTGCCTGAACTCCTACATATGCTATAAATATATATTATTTCTTGCTCAGCGGTAGAGGAAAATATCGCGAGGAATACAATATCGGATACAATTTTTCACATGAAGGTTCCGTCACAGCGTTGTAAGAGCGTAATTATTCATTTAAAAATAGCAGCCCTCGACTTCGCCTAGAATTAAACGGAAATTATTAACAGTGTAGTTATAATTAAAGTATACTAAAGCCGAATTATCGTGAAAGTGCGAGTCGGACTCGCGCACGTACGATTCCGTTCAGCCAGAGATATAGAAAAATTTACACTGATTTTACAACGAATTTACGGTTTTTCGAGTTTCAAGATTCTCAAGTCAAGGGGTAGTATCCTATAGATTTTGATTCCCTTTTCGAATGTATAGGCAATGCAAAATAAGCGGACAAGGCACCGCAGACCTTAGCATTTCAACGTTATTCCTCTAAACGTTCCTGAGAAGAAAGTGATATTATAAAGGGTTCCTTTTTCCGTTACGGTATGGAACCCTGAAAATCAAAAATAGGTAACCTAACTTAACCAATATCCTTTTAATTATTTATGTAAATATATTACCGTATGTAATGGTGAGTAAAGTTTAATACGATTGATTAAACGTACAAACATTTCTAAACAAAACTAAACCATCATATTTGCATGCAATTTCCATTAATCATCCTATGTATCTGTTCAGTCGGCGATAACTAAAATTTAATGATATACATATTGTATCGAACTATGAACCAATTTGTTAACGCATTAATATGGATAACATAAGAGCATGGAAAGTTTGGTTTTATATTTATAATGAAGGCAGATGAATAAACGTTATATTGTTCTAAAGTTGTGCCACAGATGTACAAAAAGAGTTTCGTCATACGACGTCCAGGATCTAGTATAAACAGCGGTTGGTTATTGTTATAAATAAAGAAAACAGATTAAATAAATATGGAACGAAATAAATCGAAATATAGAGTATTTTTACAAAAATATATATTTTGTATAAAATATATTGTTATAAATGGGACAAAATAAAATATTTTCAATTTTAGCCGCTCTGCTATTTTTAATATATGTATACGATTTAACTTATCTTGTTGATAAGACTTGCGATATCGATCTGCTTGCGGATGATACATATGTTATATTTAAACTTAACAGGAAGATAAACAACTATGACGTTGTGAAGTGCTCTGCCACAGGTTCTTGTTTTGTTTGACATAAATAATCTAGACCTAAATACAAAAAAATAATAAATGCATGTTATTTTCCCTGCCAATTGTACGGTTAAACTTCTGCGGTTATTTTGAATAATGAAAGGCTTTGTTGAGACGACGGTCTTTCTAGGTATTAGCCACTTTAAACTTCAGTAGGGCACCCATTTGTATGCCCTAGAATGGAAACTAAGTCTCATTTATGCAATAAAAACAAATCGAAAAATCACAGACATAAGTACTAGCTAGTTTATTTTAGTAATTTTGATTTTAATATTTTAAATATAATGTTGTTAGGAGTTAATGACGCAGAATTTTATAAATAGAAATTCTACTTATTCTGCAGAAAAGTACTCTCGAAACTATTTATAATGTTAGTTCTAGAACATATTTAAAATTTTAAAGAAACAGGTGTATTAACGACTGTTTCGCAAAATAATTTTAATAAAAATTTATATGAAAGAATATAAAAAAAAAACCATAAAAGATAATATACATAATATTAATACCAGAAGTAAAAACAAACTTAAAAACCCTCGCGACCAAACCCAAGCGGAAACGCTTGCATACGGTACAGAGAACTTTTTTGGCAATGGTATACGCATGTAATAAGATACCAAATGATACATAATCAATTTACCATTTCACAAATAAAAAAATATATATATAAAGATAAAATTAATCAATAGATTATATTATTCGTTAATAGAATACTTTTTGGATAAAGACGCCTGGATTTAGGTTTGGATTTCAGCACATGACTAATTAAACAATTATTGTGAATGTATATTTTATTACCCAATGTATATATGTATATATAATATTTAACGTTAATTATATGAATAAACTTAAGCTGTGTTTAATATGATGTTAATGTCCTACTGGGCAAAGATCTCATCTCGCATTAAGGGAAGGATATGGAGCTTGATGGATGCTTCATTGTGAATAGCCGGATATACTTGGAAGCAATTGCTCTCATATTTTCGACCGACTTCAATAAAGTAAGAGGTTCAATTCGTCTCTATAATATATTAATGTTTTTAATATAATTGAATTTAAATTATACATAATATTATTAGACATTATAAATATATTTTATTATCTTGTCATATTTTTTTTTTTTTTTTATGATATATGCCTACATAAACGATGACGGGCGAATGGACCTGATGGCAAGAGGACAGCACCGCACATAACGCTGTAAGAAATATTAACCATTCCTTACATCGCCATCGCCACCCATGGGAACTATGATGTTATGACCCTTGTCACTCATACCTTTGAAACCCTTCAAACTGGAACACAATAATACTGAGTATTGCTGTTTGGCGGTAGAATATACATGATGAGTGGGTGGTACCTACCCAGAAGGGCTTGCACAAAGACCTACTTAAGAATAAGAGAGATGGCTGATTGGTTCTAACACGTGCATCTTGACCAATGATTACAGGTTCCAGCCCAGGCAAGCAGCACTGAATTTCCATGTGCTTAATTTGTGTATATAATTCATCTCGTTCTCGACGGTGAAGGAAATCACAGTGAGGAAAACTTGCAATGTTACATTTCAATGAAATTCTTCCACATATGCATCCGCCAACCCGCATTGGAGCAGTGTCATGGAATTAGCTCTAAACCTCCTCAAAGGGAATCTATATTCCCTTTGAGGAGGTTTGGGCCTATGCCTTAGCTAGCAATGGGGGTGGCAGTTTGTTGCCTTTTGTTTTATGATCTGAGCTAAATCTAATATTTTACGATTTACGTCTTATTTTTATTAAACCACTATACATAAAACTTATACCAAACAATGGAATCGATTTTGGAGAAGGTTTGACTGTATAATATTATTTTAGCAACGCTTCGCAGATTCACCAGCTTTAAAAGTAGACTATCGACTTCAGACTGTATTGACTATTAACTGAATTTCACGTTATTGTAAGTCGATAAACTAATAATAATATAATAAATTAATCGAATACTCTTGATTTTTATTGAGTAAATTTCGGGTTAATATAATGCTACATTATCGTAATTGAGGAAATATAATATCAAAGACCGTAAACAAAAGTTTTTGCCTGTCCCTTTTATCTCCAAGGGGGGAATGGGATGTATAAAAATAAATAGAATGGAGGACAAATGTACGCAAACCAATTTTTTCGTTTGATATTTATACGATCACTTAATAAATATCAAAGAAATGAACTTCTTTATATTCATATATTTGGCACGGTTAATTTTAATATTTATGAGTTACGCCACTTTGCCTACATCCTGTCCAAGTACGCATAGAAAATGAAATTGTAATAAATCCTTTATAGGTTTCGTTGAAGCTTGTAATTGCTTTCTACTAAAACGTCAGTCATATAAGGGTATTGAGTGGCTCATGAACAATGTTTAATAAATACTAACTCTTATCGGTATTGCAATACGAGTTATTTTCGCTTGGTTGCCTTATAAAGAATATATAAGTTTGTTTCGAAACTATTTTATAGTTTTGATAGCACAGATAAGTATGTTCTCGAAAAAAATTGGAGTGGCTTTTGTTTGTATTGTAGTCACGAGTGCTCTGGAGCCGACTGTTAATTGTAGGGTCGGTTTAAAAGTATTTTTTTAATTTCATATATTTTTTTCATAATTTGTTACTTTATTTTACCTTAGTAACCGTCATTTGTAAATTTCGCAATCTCGTATAAAATTAAACGACCTGTGTTATTATTAAAAGTTCCAATATGACTTATTGTAATAATATTTGTAAATATTTCATAAATAAAGCATTAATGTCGTTACTTATCAAGTCGAACACTGATTTCTCTGTTATTTTTCTGTCATCATTAATTTATCATTAGTTTTGTTAAAATACAAATACACATTACAATGTAAGTCTAGGGCAGGTAACCACTCATAATATATTTCACCGTTAAGCAATACTTAGTTTTTCGGTAGTAAAATTTCCAGCAGCTCCAATCTATAGTGGCTTCTTTCCATTTGCCCGTCTATAAAACTTTTATGAAAAAATAAAGATATTTGATAGAGAAAGACAAGGCTTCTACTTGACGAATCTAAAAGTGTACCGTAACAGGTAAAAAATTGGCACCAACTTTTCGGATACAGATTTCCGTAGTTTTCATGTTTCATTAAATATAACTCTTGAACTCTTTAGCAAAACTAGACAGGTTCATTTGAAATACAAATTTTGACGTACTGTAGGATAGAAGTAACCATTTACGACAAGATGGCGGCCTTTGCTTCGAAATACCGCCATGGCAGCACAAGCCCGTGGAAGTTGAAGAGCATTTGAAAAGGATCAGACAGGTCTGGGGTAATCATTCTACGGAAAGGCGTACTATTAATCTACCTAGATTGGCACTTATTAACCGGTAACTAGGAAACTTTATTTCTTTTACAAATATTATTATATTTATTTCGCAATTTCATATATATGTATATATTGTATTAATATTTGTAAAGAATGTATGTATATTTATATTATGTATAGGTTCTTTATGTGCTTGTTGCCATATATGTTAAAATTATTTACCTTTATCGATTGCACTATCCCGAATCCTTACTGATGTTTCCCTTTGTAAGAGGATGTCTGTAAGAGTTTGCTGCAGTAATAAGAGTTTTTGTAAAATCAAATTTTGATAAATTAATGTGTATTTTCTTACTATTTTTCTTTAATGTATTTTATGTGCATCAAAGATTGATTTCCCCACTGTTTGACCGTTTACCATTAAACTTGGTACATGGATATTTCATAGAGAAGGGTTTTAATACTTTGTTGTATAAGGTTCCACAAATCCTTATAACAATTGGTATAAATATATACGCAGACAACATCTGCCGGGTCTCATCGTAATGCCAAGAATAGATCATATAGTATATGTTCTGTCTGGAAGTAAAACATACAGGCATATAAAAAAATTAATAGAAAAAACATAAAAAATACACAAATAAAGATAAAATCAGTTGATGGGGCTTTGTGGTAAAGACTTGGCGTTTGGGTGGGTACCACCGTCTCATAAGATATTCTACCGCCATACAGCAATGCTTAGTGTTGTTTTGTTCTGAATTGAAGGGTGAGTGAGCTAGTGAATCTGTCTTAGACCCCAAGGTTGGTGGTGCATTGGTGGTTTAAGGAATATTTAATATTTATTACAACGTCAATTATCTACCCAGTAGGTCGTCGACCTATAGAAAAAAATGTACGTACCTAACTGTAACATATTTGAATACTGTGTTCATTTGTGAGTTTTGAATTTATTCTTTCTGCACAGTTCTGCTCATTTCTCCGCATCGATCCCACGGGGCAAGTATCGGTCTATTGTTTGGATTATGAGCTTGAAGGCGTTTCACCTTCCGATCCTTAAGGAAAAAGTTTAGATTGAGTCTAGCGATAATATTTGTGTTTACCTGCAGACCAATCCTGAGAACTTCTTATTTTTTCAATTAAAAAAATGCGAATATTAATATGAATCTTTATATTATTTCGCGTTAGAAGAATAATGTGGCCTTCCAAAATTTGTTTAAATAACTCTTTCATAAACGCGTCATACTAACGTTTTAGTACCGTATTAATTTGTTGAATTTTGGTACATTTAGTATTTTCCTACATAAAGAGCCTATAAAATTAAATACACAAAGGAATTGCGTTATGTTATTCCGTCAGCTACGCTACAGCTACCATTTATAGTCATAGAAACATATTTATACACATGAAGGTTTGTATTTCGTCGATTTTCTCATATATGAAACATTTTCTAGCGAAGTAAACCGATACGTGGACACGGTTATCGCGCCATTTTTAGACACGTACCACAGAAACATCCAGAACTCATATCAGCTACTTACGAACAAATTCTTGAAAAGGATCAAAGATGAAATAAACGTGGCGTTGAAAAAGAAACGCAAGATCTATACAGAGCTTACAGAGTTAGCGGACTCTTTGAAACTGCCAGGTAATATTCAATTCGTATATACTAACGAATTTTCCATTTGTTTTCCCCGTAACATAAACATTTGATTTAAGGAATAAAATACGAATGAACAAATATATAAAAGTATACTTTTAGAAATGGTTTTTCTATCTCAGTTTTTGTTAAGCGCTTTGTTACAAAATTGGAATTTATAGATAAAGTTAAAAGGATAAAAAAATTCTTTGTTATTATATTAGTGTAATATAGTATATTAATATTATTATCATAATAATAAAATTTACTTTGGTTTGGTTTGTTGAATAAGTACACAATATTTTGATTCGATGCTGCGTTATGTTAACACATATAACACACGCATATTTAATACACACACATATGTAATATGATATAATAAAATATGAAACTCAACCCAATCTTTAAATGTTGAAAGCCGACTTCAGTGGTGGATCGTTAAACTATAGTGATTTTGGTCAACGTCACAATTTCTGACATTTATTAATTTCTACATTGAGTTTCCGATTTGTTCTTAATTAACGCAAACCTTAATTTGCAACCGAATTTAATTTGAATCGTCGGAAGTCTCTGTCACTAATTGCATATCGTGCTATAAAATAACAATTTTAAATCAAAACGCACCAATAATTTTCATGAACAAACTAATCGGCATATTAGTAATTTACGGTTTATTTATTTGATATATCTAAAGAAAATTTCTTGGTGATAGAGCTCTGTGTAGGCTCGTCTGGGTATGTACCACCCACTCATCATATATTTTATCACTAAACAGTAATACTTAGTATCGATGTGTTTCAGTTTGAAGGGTGAGTGAGCCGGTGTAATTACAGAGAGAAGGATCATACCTTAGATCTCAGTCGGCCTTAGAATGCACCACACTTTTATAGTATTGCAGTTATTATCGTTCACATCTTGTTTTTGTTCAATATGACGCTTAAATAAATAAATAATAACTATTATTAGAAACAGCCTGTAAATCCTCCACTGCTGGGCTAAGGACTCCCATTGAGCAGGAGCTAGTATATATAACAGCTAAATTCCTATTTACGATTTGTTACGACGAATATCTGGACATAAAACCCTAATAACATTTATATGATCGAACCAGAATTAAGCAACATAACAAACAGAGATATTTAAGATCAAAGATATTTCGTCTAAAATGTTCGCTGACAAATTTCGACTCGCATATGACTTTCAAATTATAACGGATCCTCTCAATTTCCTTAGTATAATTTAAATTGTGGATCCCAATACTCCGAACGGTATTCTAATATATAAACAGAATTTAGATCACTTTGCAATGTGAAAGTTGCAAATTGATTTATCTACCTTGGACGTTAAACGTTGTCGCATAGTGATTAAATGATTAAGAATATTTTCTGTTAACATTCTTTTAAAAAGTCCGTAGAATACAGCATACTTGGAGGGAGGGTTTTATGCAAGTCCGTCTGGGTAGGTACCACCCACTAATCCTATATCGTACCAAAATAGCAATACTTTTAGTAATATTACGTTTCGGTTTGAATGAGCAAGTGTAATAAAAAGCATCATACACACCATCTTTATTTCCAATGTTGGTGGCGCATTGGCGATGGTTGGTTGATAAGAATGGTTAATATGTCTTACAGTGCCAACGTCTGTGCTAATCACGTCCAGTGCTAATCACTTGTCCACAGGGTTGGCCATGAAACCGAACTACCTAATATATATATTTAAAAAAAAACCCAACAGTATTCATAATGAAACTTTTGACTAATAGTTATATTGGTATATTCGAATATCGTCTTCAAAATACTGTATACAAATCTAATTTTTTTATATGATGAGATTTTCAAACGAACTTTATATTATTTGTTAAGTAAATTTATGTTTCAGTATATTTTTTATTCGACAAAGTTTTTGAGCCAGATAAACAAACTACTTAATTATGCTGAAGCAGAATCGTTCCGCTGTGAATAATTTATACGGTGATTGATGAGCTTGAAGGAAGAATTTTATTATTATTTTTACTAGATAGCGTTTAAATGGGCTGTTTTTTAAATGCAAATAAAGTACGTTAGGTTAAATTGAATGTAATTCATTATCGTTCATATTTTCGTAATCCGTTTTCACGACCCTGTTCACTGTTTTGATTGTAAATATCGTTTTTGCCTACAGATTTGTTATTCCCCATGAAATTATGTAATATTATTCCTTTTAAAAGTAGAATAGGATTCTATTATCAGTATCAAATATGTATTTTATACAATTCAAACATATATTTGAACTGCTCGTTTGAACTAATTTTAAAAATGAGTTTGTACTTTATTATTAGTACTGTGTCGTACATTTTTGTGGAAATAAGACGACACGTACACCTAAGAAACTATTTATTATTATAACTAGGAGGAAAACTGTAGTAGCGTCTTGCAAGACGCACGCAAGAAAAAAATATGGCAAGGTTTAAAAACAAAACTGTACTTCTGTAAAAAACATTTTTATCTATGTAACTACGAGGTGTCAACCGCGCTTTTGCTCGCGTTTTAGGCGTTGTTCGTCAGCTGCTTGGCACAATAAGCCTATAGCTTGCTTTATAGGTACTAAATTTCATTAAATTCTGTTCAGTCGAATGAAAGAGCAACAGAGAGACAGAGAGAGAGAGAGAGAGAGAAACATACAGACAGAGTTACTTTCAAATTTATAATATTAGTATAGATTAGCATTATCTGTAACGATACTTTCAGTATCAAAGAAACATATTAACAGATGATTTCTCTATTCCACATGTTTTCTTGGCCACCTGGTGATAAGTGGTCACTGTCGTCCAACGAAATTGGCATTGGAAGAAAAATTAACCTTCCCTTATATCAATCAACCAATCTTCGAAACTATGGTGTTATGTTCGTTGTGCCTGTAGTTACACTGGCTCACTCACCCTTCAAATCGGAACAAAGACCAACAATACTGAGTATTGATGACGGCAGAATACAATAATTATGAGAGGATCGTACATACCCAGAAAGGGTTGCATAAAGTCCTAATACTGAGCCAAAAAGAAAATTAAAGAAAACTTGGATAATTATATTCAAGAACGGCTTATAATATTACTGGAAAATGTTTCAGAAATGTGCAACGAAGAAAGACGAGCGACAAAAACACAAGCAAGCAAGCACGTCGCCCTAATATATAAATGCACGGAACAAGCCCGATCCTCTATATCGAAAATGGGCAAGTATGCTGAAGAAATGATCAGCATTACCCAAAATCACATGGGGAATACGTTGGAGCTTGTTGGTAAAAAAATAGAGATGGTTCAGAATTCGCCAGTGATATTTAAGTGAGTATTTACTGTATTAATCTCGGCGCTGTACTGAGTAAAAGAGAAAGGCTCCAATGCTGGGCTAAGACCTTTCTATGATAGTATGGAGCTGATTCCGTTACATGAATTGGCTGGATACACGTAGAACAGATGTTCATCCTACACGTGCAGATTTCCTCGAAATATTTTATTTTACCGCCTAACGCAAGATGAAATGTAAACAGTATTTTATTTAAATGCATACAACATATATTGCAATACATTATACTGTTAAGCAATCTACCCATTATAACCTGTTAATACATACCTACGTGGTGCTATATGATATATCTGTCACCCTTACTGTGCACATTATAGACCTTCAAAATAAAAAAAATGAATTTATATACGAAATATACACAGTTATAGGTTACACGCAAATTAAAAATATATAAATAACCCATTCATTTAATAATTCTTTAATGAATATAAATAGTGCAAAAACGACTTAACATCTTGTAGCTTTTTTAACAATTAATAATTTAATTTCACTTGGTAAGGCTTATATTATCGAAGAAAGATTTTATTATCATTTGGACGATATTTTTAGGACAAATGTAACAGTTTCTTTAAAAGAACTCGCCAAAGCAGCTGTGGCGTTGGGATACGAGCTAGATCTTAGTCTGACTAACGCAAGACGTTACAATGAACAGTCTTGCGAGAAGTTTACGAATTGTTGTATCAAAGCTAAGAGGAGTACCGAAGAGGCTGTATATGTACTGCGAGAACTTTTGTATCAATGCGTTTATGCTTGATTTGTGTATTTTTTGTAATAGAATATTTTGGTACCTTTTTGCCTGGAAATATAATAAAGTACTTTAAGAATATATTTGGTATGAAAGTGGTCTAGTTTGGAAAATATAAATATTTTATTATTAAATAATAAACTATAATATTTTTATATACTATGCTTTAGAAATATATTAAATGAATAATAAAAAAAACACTTATATTGTGTCCATAACGCGCCTAAAGACTCGCCTAAAGACGCCACACACACGCACATATTTGTTACGAATACAGCCAATGACAATACAGCACGAAATGTCAAAAGTTGATGAAAACCAATGACGTCTTTTTGACATTTGAATTTTATATGACAAGGTATCGTCCAGCTAGGCTTAATTTTTCCTTTCTTTTGAATCAATGTGTTTTATATTTTGGTTATCAATTATGAATGAAAAATGAATGAATTAATTATGACCGCTAGTTATCTATTTTAAGTAATTAGATTTGTATATGAGCGTGATTCATATGGAACTTTTTATAGTATTGGTAGGCGGACGAGCAAGAGGGCCACCTGATGGTAAGTGATTACCATAAGTATAGACATTTGCGTCGTAAGAATAACCATTTCTTACATCCCCAATACACTACCAGCCTTGGGAACTAATATGTTATTTCCCGTTGCACTATATATACTGACCCACTCACTCTGATGAGTAGGGGATACTTCCCCAGACGGTTTTGCACAAAACCCTGGTCGGGTTACCGAGTAAGATAGGTAAGGTAGAGGCTAAGCATATTCAATAAAAAATATATATTTTAGAAACAAAGCATTTAACAGCTACAGCTAATACAATAGAAGCAAGTCTATCTTCGAAAGTGAAAACGCCAAGTCACATCAGCAGCTCTTTGACTAACAAAAAAATACCTGTAATTAAATATTAAAAGCAAAACCATATACAGTTGCAAAGTAACCACTATTGGATTGCGAACATTCGGGAAATGGGTTTCAAAATAAATTTAAATTTTTAAGCATACAATTGTTATGAACTAGCGTACACACACAGACATCATCAAAAATGGATTATCGGATAGTATTTTCTCATAAAACCGACAACCTCATTTGATTTATTTAGTTTCATTCCACAGGTATTGTTTGAAAAGGTTGTTCACACCTTTTGCACTGATTAAATTGAAACGGGTTCGGTCTTTACATTATTCATTCGTATGATAAAACCTCTTTGTATTTTAATAGCGTCTACAGCGAAACTGGAGGTTTATTCACATGGAAATCTATACAAATAGATTTGGATGAGCGATGTCTGAATCTTTACAATTCAACTCTTTACAAACTTTAAAATTCGTTAAACAAGTACAATTGTTTAATCATTTCTGTACGAAAATTATATTAAGTGAGACTATTTTAGACGTGGGACTAATATTTCAAGGTCAAACTTAATAGAACAATTCCAATTGTTTCTCGTTTAAAGAAAACTTTTCAGACGCCATTTGGTTTGACTTCCGCCACGTATAATAAATGGTAGGTTTAAAATTTGGTGATAGGGATGACTCCAAGATACACCAATAACTGATTGAGGTATTAGAACTGGTAACAGTAAGATGTGAGATGACAAAGCAAAAGTCATGGGCTGTGCTTTGTTAAGACTAGCCTAGGTGACACCTATACCCAGGAGTGGATGTCGTCTGCCTGGGGATGATGATAATGATGTTAATACCAGTATACCAGACTGCCTATCTTATATATTATAACATATCCGATAAGACGTCTTGGTGGATTACGGATCGTCTAATAACCAGACATAATACTATTACTAGAGGATTACATTAGTAATTAGTTAACTAAAACTAACAGAAAAGTAAATTGCGAAGGCTACAAAAAGACCTTAGTTTTTGTGAAGCTTAGTCTTAGATAATGAACTCACTTTCCAAGAAAAAAAAAACAGATTATAAATGGAAAACTCTTCTACAATCACTTGGAAAAAATTTCAACTATATATAAAAAAAAAACAAAATGTTTTTATATTATTTCGTTCATATTTGTTTGATTGCTTTGAATTTTATCATGTAAGTAAAATAAAAAAAATATCAAACATTTACAGAATGTTAGATTTTTTTTATTGTTTTTACATATATAACTATACATAAATAATATAAGGATATGACAACAGAAAGGTCTTTGATCTCTCACAATCTCGAAGTTGGTGTAAATCATAAAGTTTGAAAACCACTGATGAGTACTAATACAAAGAGTCAAGAAGCGTTAAACAAAAGATAATATTCATTAAAATATTTTAATAAAATTACACAGAAGTCTAATTAATTGCCATATGATTGTAATTTTTTGTTACAGTTTTAACTGCCATTTTATAATTTTAAATTGATACACGCACACTAGTAAAGTATATACATATGTCGTTTGGTGAGTGTAGTGTGTAACTGTCACGCACACAAAGATATTAAAGGCGGCTCGTTTGTTTTAGTTATTTTGTAGTGCACACTCTGTCAAAATAAACAAATGCCTTCACTCATCAGCTACTAATTATGTATTTTTTTTTGTTTCTTAGAATTATTCATGACAATAATTTAATTAATGCCCAGCGAAGCAAGGCTTTAATAATTTCTTAAGTCTCAAAGGCATCTTAAAAATAAAAGAAAATTTAAGAGGCAATATTCATAAAAAAATATTATTTTTTTAATTTAAAAAATATTATCATTCTATTTCAAACTCTTAATAGCATTAGAAAATGTTTTTCAAGTCCAATTAATATTTGAACTATACAACTACAAAGGAGGTTTTATGTAAGGAAATATAAAAAATTAAAACAATTCATATTACAATTTTCAATATAAAATGGTAATCTTAGTATTTGTGGATTTATGTATAGTTATTACCATAGCGCCGTCTCGACCTGGTGATGTATAGGTATCATAAGTTCTCCACGAAAATAGCGCAGAGAGAGATATGAAATTGGTTTTTGAAATATTTGGTTGGAAATATAAAACATGTTTGTTTTAGGTATCGTATACAATGAGCTTCATCATGTGATACGATACTGTTTTATGTATGTTTAATCTGTTTAAATAAAGAGGAAGAGATGCTGTATATAAAGACATGTTTGTGTGTGCGCAATTTTATTAAAAGAGTTAGTAGTTTTCTAATAAGTATGAGAACTTAATTTATAGTTAAATCCTTCACGATACTTCACAGCGAGTTGGCGGATATACTGAATTTAGTACGCACGTATTTAATCCATTAGACCACTTGCTGTCGTCAAATCGTATAAAACTGTAGTTTACCGTATCCATCTTTGAACGATCCACGTTAAGCGACCCTTGTCACTGGACTGTCCCTTCTAATTATGGCCACAGTCCGCGCTCGGTAATTCATGGTTATATAGAACAAAGAGAAATCAAATTATTCAAATATTTAGACGAGCAAACCGCTAATGAATTTAGATTAGTTCATTCGTATGAATGATAGACGTAGTTAGTTTTTGTTCATTTTTAGGGTTCCGTAGGTCAAAGGAATAAAGGAATCTATATAAGGTCACTTCGTTGTCCGTCTGTCATCCTTTATGTCCGTTAAAACCTTTTTACTCAGGAACGTGTATAGGTAAAACCAAATACTGAGGTCTCTGGTCCTTTGGAGCTGTGAAACAAACCTAAAAGTCTCCGCAGTCAAGAAATATGGCTATTTTTGTCGCATTTCCAATACATTTTCAAAGGGAATCGAAACTTATAGGCTACTTCATGCCGACCTAGAATAGAGACTTTTGAGAAGAAGCAATATCTTGTAGAACAAGTATACAAAAAAATCCGACCAATGTAAATTGTTTATTACATAAGTTTCTGTTTGTCTATCTGTAAAGTGCTACGAAACCCTCAGTTTGTGAGTCCGAATGGCACTTGCCCGGTTATTTAAAGAACAATATTTCTCTTAAAATAAACCACGTTATTACAAGTCGACTTTAGGGGCTGCTCTGCTGCCAAGGCCTCGTTTCCTTTTGAGAAGGTTGAGAGCCTCTTCTATCAACCTCTCCAACAGAGCATATATATGTGCGTAAATACAGGTGCATTTTGAATACCTTCACCCTCGTAAAGCAATGGGATGGCACCTCGCTATGAACGGAAAAAAATCTGGCGTTGGGCTGACGGTAAAGCCGTGACTCATGATCAATGATCAGACTCCGAGCTGCGACTCTAACTCGACTCGACTGACTCGACAGAAAAATTTGATATCTTTTTAATGACTCGACCATGGGGAGACAAATAGATCCTTATGATTGGTGTTTCAAGTAATTAACTCGGTTCTATATTACTAATTATATTTTTATTTGTGATTCTATATTTCTATATATTTTTTGCCCAGAGGATGGAAATTGCGATTCAACGGGGAAATGCTGCTAGCATTCTTGCCACCATTTCACGTGGTCATGATTTATATTACAGTAATTTTAATTTTTATATACAAATAAAAATTAAACTATTTTAAATAACATAATCAAGGCTTAAATGCTAATAGTTCTTATGTAAATGAAGTTTCTTTTTCAAAGAGCATACACTCTGTATTCTAGACATCATTTTTTTAAGTCTCTGTCTAAGTATGATATAATATACATAATATATACTACATGAAAATAATTAATAATAATATAATTTTACTAAAAATATGTCAAACACACAAACCACAAAATTCAATAACCAGTTAAAATCGTCCGTATGTATTATTTGCGTAATGTGTAATATTATAATGTAGTTTATTACGGTAATCACTTTTTATACATGACGTTATTCAAATTATGTAGGATTATAACTTGCAGTGTAATGAGCCTATCTCTACCGGTTCAATCCGGTTAATTCAAGCATTAACCGCTGCCTAATCCGGTAATCCATTAGGGATGTCTTAAATGCGTTTTCTACCATACTTAAAAAATATATATACATATTTTAAAGACTGGGAAATGTTTAGGCGCTTATGAGAAACAAGACTTGGGTAGGACTTTGTGCCACACTGTCTTTGTAGATACCAGCACATATTCTATCGCCAAACAGCTATACGATACAGCTATGCTATGTATATGGTTGGCAACTAAGTGATTGCCGATTTCAAATAAGAAGGAAAATTCAAATCGATTTTCTTGATACAACCAAGAATTTAAAAAAAAAAAGTCTATGCATGTATGCGATACATTGAAATTCTCTGCAATGTCACGTGTTGTACTATGACAATAATGGAATTGATATGGGTTGCTTTGACTTCGATGAAAAATCACCAGAACGAAATCTGGCGAACCAATTTCGACACTGCCTTTCCTTCAATGGCTTCATTTCCATTTATGGCACGTGACTTCTTTCGTGCTTGCTATGCGTTCTTGCCTTTTCGGAAGTAATACAATATAAAAAGTATGAACTGCACGTCCTGTTCTTCCATTTTTAAATTGGGATAAAAACAAAACTTAAGCACTAATCGATATATTTTTTTTACTAAATTAAAGGTAGAAGTCGAAACAATACGAAAAAAATGTAGTTTAGATGTTTTGACCACAACAAGAAAACAAAAGAAAGTGTAAAGTCTACCTACCCACAAAATCGGCAATCACTCAGTTGCCAACCCAATAGTTACACTGGCTTAATCACCCTCCGAAGCGGAACACAACAATATTATTTCTATTTCGCGGTAGAATATAATATGATGAGTGGATGATACCTACCTGGTGGTAATATTTACAGGTATTAGAAATATTCATATAATATCATCAGTTGAAGAAATAATAAAGCTCCCAGAAAGTCAATCATTAGCAGCCTGTAAATTTTCCCACTGCTGGGCTAAGGTCTCCTCTCCCTTTGAGGAGAAGGTTTGGAGCATATTCCACCACGCTGCTCCAATGCGGGTTGGTGAAATACACATGTGGCAGAATTACGTTGAAATTAGACACATGCAGGTTTCCTCACGATGTTTTCCTTCACCGCCGAGCACGAGATGAATTATAAACACAAATTAAGCACATGAAATTTAGTGGTACTTGCCTGCGTTTGAACCCGAAATCATCGGTTAAGATGCACGAGTTCCAACCACTGCGCCATCTCGGCTCTTAAAAATTATATTATGAGTAACAAAACAAAACGTTTCTTGAATATAGTGCTTAACCCTATAGAAAGGGACACAATATTTATTAGTACAATAGAGCTAAGCATTTGTCTTGGAATAGGTAAAAAAATTGAATATTAAAATTGTTACTGTATTCTATTAGAACGCCGTTTTCCTTATTTATGTAGCTGTTATGTAACATATTCTGTTTTGTGAATAATATAAGCTATTTTATCGTAATGATATTTCTGGTAAAGACTTCATTTTTTTTCGTTACTATTGTGTTTATTGCTCGAAATGACGTAAATCACCGTAAAATTTATGGATAAAAAAATAATAATTCAATATCTTGATGAGTTCCAAATTTAAACTTTAAGGTATTACTATTGAAGCTTCTTTTTTAATCAGATACACGAAATCTTAAAACTAGTTTAAGATATTTTTTCTAAAATAAGTAGTGCTACTTATATATATATATATATTTAATGTTAGTTTTGACCTTTTGTATTTACTAAGTATCTTAGTTACCGACGATATTACTAGCAATCTAATTGCGTAAGAATAATTAATTAAAAAATTCAAATCTACTGTAATAATTGCTATTATGATAAATTTATACTTATTTGTAATAAAATAAAAATTGTTATATTAGATAAGGTGTGAAGTATATTTCTAGTGACTTAACGCTTGATTGACAGATCTCGTGTAGTTTTTTATGTCACTCTGTGCACGCGCATCGTAAAAATTTACTCTAATATTTATGTCATAACGCTCCTAAAGAAGTATACCTTCAAAAATGTTTGATACGAACGCTGTACTGAAATTTTATTTCAGTTCCAAAATAATGAAAACAATAATTATTCCTCTGCGAATATCTCATGTACGGACAGACATTTTTGCTTTAATAATTTTATTATATGTAGAGATTTAAAAATATACTGCTCCCTTAAATCTTTCTAGCAAAGAACGGAACGACGGCCGTCATAATTAATCCTCGTATAAGCCTTTTTATTGCAATTATATTCCAGTAAAAAGAATGTACAATTTCGAAAACAAATTTTAAAACATTTCGTAAATTCATTTAAAAACATCGGCATCATATAAATGTTAATCTTGATGTGCCGTTGCTGTTTACATCAGCTGATTCGATTTTGATGGGATTTATTGAAAGTTGGAAAAGGTTACAGCATTAGAGATAAATTACTGGCACATATGTATTTAAACGAGACCCGAGATGGCCCAGTGGTTAGAACGCGTGCATCTTAACCGATGATTTCGGGTTCAAACCCAGGCAAGCACCACTGAAATTTTCATGTGCTTAATTTGTGTTTATAATTCATCTCGTGGTCGGCGGTGAAGGAAAACATCGTGAGGAAACCTGCATGTGTCTAATTTCAACGAAATTCTGCCACATGTGTATTCCACCAACCCGCATTAGAGCAGCGTGGTGGAATATGATCCAAAACCTTCTCCTCAAAGGGAGAGGAGACCTTAGCCCAGCAGTGGGAAATTTACAGGCTGTTGATGATGTTGATGATGTATTTAAAAAAAGTAGTTTATTCAAATTTCAAGTCGAAAAATTTCAAAATCGATTTCTATTTTGAAATTTTACGGGCCATACGGTTATGATCACCAAGGACATTAAATGTTACGGTAAGGTATGTTTTTTGAGAATAATAAGCAATTTCATAGATTATAAATTCGCATTATGAGACCCGAAGCGTATCTTGTAATGTGTGAAAAATCTTTTATTTTGTCATAAGGATAATAGACAACAATTTTTTTTATGGCATTGGGAGGCTGACTTGTGGTAAGTGGTCACCACTGCACATAGACATTAGCGCCAATGCACCAACAACCATGAATTGAGATATTACGTTTATAGTGATAGTAGTTACTATGTATCACTTACTTATTAAATACTTGGCAATTCTTAATAACACCTGGCTTCAATGACTACATACATACAAACATATATAGATTTTGATATATATAATATACATATATAGATCAAAATTCGTTACTTTATTTTACGTATAAAATCAAATATAAAAATATACTATATAACTGTAAAGATTTTATTTCAAAGTATCTTTTCTAAAACAACAAACAACTTGACAAAGTTTCAAGAGTTTCACGTCAAACCCGTGTCGCTCTAAATATCTCGGTAAAGGTGCCATGCTTGTTACGGAGATATTCAGAATATGCACACATATATTAGCTTTATGGCTTCCGACATACAGATATGTCACTTGGTTAAAAGTTACCGAGTGTCTCGTAACGTTCTTTGATATTTTATAAAAGTTATTTTATCTGAAGTTATAACTCTTACCTGTGAGTATACGTAGATAACATTTGTAGTTATTTTTGTGTTAATGTGCCCACTGCTGCTTCATTTTTTTATTTTTTCTTAGGTTTCCTTATGGTAAGTGGTTACCGATGCTATATGTATTTTAAGAAGTACATCTCCAGCTTCGGGAACTAAGATGTACCTTCATATATTGTACTATTTATTACTGGCCTACCATTCAAACCGGAATACAATAATATGAATTATTACTTTTTGAGGGTAGAAAATGTGATGAGCGGAAGGTACCCACGCACAAAGCCTAATTACCACCAATTCCTACACACACGAGATTTTCCCTATCTTTAGTCACATACTAAATAATGCACTGATTTCGTCGTTGGTCGAGTACCTTACAAGGCTGCATTGGGTGTTGCAAATATAGGGTTTTTCAGTTACGACATACTCAGTATGAGCCTGAAATTTGGGCGTAAACATAGTTAAACCTCATTTGCCTCGAAGGTACGTAAAGACGTCGGTTCTCCACGTGAACACTGCGGTCGTTCCAGGTCTTCGTCTCATCAGATTATGACAATGATGGAATAGAGAATATACGAGTGATTTCAAACGCCGTGCAAACGTCATAGAAGCTAGCGAAAAATTACTGATGAAACAGACGTAACATCTTACAGTCAGTCAAAGATTACGTAGTCAAAATACACTAGACTATCACTGCTGCCTACTTATTGAAATATCTATTTCATATCTATTATTTAATTTTAATTCAATGTTGTCATCATAAAAAAATATCTTAACAATGATGATAACACAAACAGAATCCCTTGCGAACAAAGTCGTGGTTTCTGTTTGTGAATTGTATAATCGTAATAACAATGTTAGTACGTATACACTTCACTAAAACTAGTTGAAGCAATCATCTCTTTATGATGTTAAACTGTCGGTTCAGTTCGTTCGAGCACGATCGAGTAATATCCAAACATCAGAGGCGACTTTGATGTTTCTAGCAATATGTATCAATAGGTAAGATGCTTATTGATTAAATTTAATATTAACCATTAAACGACGAGATGACACAGTGGATAGAACACGTGGATCTATATCAGAGATCTAAGGTTCACACTCGGACAAGCATCTTTGACTCATACGCTTAAATTGTTATGTCCCTATGTATGCTTAGAACTTGAAAATTATACAACGGATTTTGATGCGGTTTTTTTTAATAGATAGATTGATTCAAGAGGAATGTTAATATGTATAATATATGCGCAATATAGCAGATGAACACTGATCATTTTAGAGGTTTCTGAAGTGATGTCGTAAATAAACACATTTTTTGCGCTTACATTGCAAACGATGGCTGAACCCTACGAGATAGATCAAATGAATGTAGTACAGTATTGTACACCTCTAAAAGGTCTTCAAAAAAGTCATTCATGGTATATGTCTATCTCTTAGGGATAACCTACAATAACCATTTTTACCCTTTATTTTGTACGAGAAATAATGGTTTATTGTCGAAGCGATTTTAAGCAATACAGCATTAATCCTTATCCAATTAAGTACCTTAAATACACATGTATTAATGTAATTAATTAAGCATGTGATTAAGTAAATATTTTCGAAGATATTTCAAATTTAAAACGCAGGGACATAGCGGTTTGTGTTGTCTAATGACTGAAATACTGTGAACGTTGTAAGAAATTCTGTACTATCTTTAGTATCAGCATTGCACCCGGGCGGAGCCGGAGTGGATCGCTAGTACTTAATAATAGGCAAAAAATATTTATTTACATTCACGCATTCGAGTAGCGTGGTAGAATAGGCTCTAATCCAAAACAAGGTTCTTGCCCAGCTGTGGAATATTTACGGGATTTTTTCACTTTACTATTTAATTTAGACTTTTTTTTTATCTAAGGATCGACGTGCTTTATCCCAAAATTTGCATTAATTTACGTAAATGCTACAGCTTTCTGATTCAGCATATGACGTGACATCCATGTCATGAAATTTAAAAACTACGCACACGTTAACCGTAAAAGCGGAAGCGTAAGCGGTTTTGAAATATATATATTTTTTTAACATTTTATGACTCAATTTCGGATTAAAATTATTTTTTTGAGTAAAATTGTTGTCCTGTTTCACGTAGTTGCAATATAAATAAATTGGAATACAGGAACATAATACAGGTGTAAATTGTACAAAAAAAAAAATGAAAACTCAAAAAATACAGATTATACATTAAAGATATATAAATTTAAAGCCATCATTTTCAAATGAAGACAATAAATGCGTATAAAAAACGTTGTACCCATACTAACTTTGTATATTTATTTTCAATATATTTCGTATATGTTTTTTTTTGTTATTTTGTATGTTTTTATAAATCTAACCTTTGTCATTAAAATTACTAATTATAGCGTTTTTTTCTTCTTATCGTCAATTAGCGAAGCGTTCTTGTCCGCTAATCGCTTCCGCTTGTGTATGATACACAGGGTCTTCCCTCAGAGACCGTGCTGTATATCACTAGACGGCGCGCGCTGACGAGGCGGCAACTTTGCCCGTTTGTTCAGTTTAATCGTTCGTGTTCTTTGTTTTAGCGCTTTGTGGTACACCTCGTGTAGAAATTTCTTTGCACTGGAATTATTTACATACATATTTTTTGTTTGTAAAGCGCGACATCCTGCATGACAACGTGCAAAAGGAAAATATTCATTTTAGTACAACATCTGCGAGCAACGAGCGTGCTTAATGATGAAATGTATCTTCATTTAAATTAAAAACAAGTATTTGCATGTGATTTAGCTTTCAACCTATCAACAAGTTTTATTGCTTTATAATAAAAAAAAAACTTAAAAACAAGTGAACATTGTGTATAAGTTATTTTACGCTATCTCATGTGACAAAATCTGATTGATCTTGAAATTTGTGTTCAAAATGCAGGACGACGAACAAAAATGAAGATAATTACTATTACTTAGATAACATACAAATATATACACAGGGTCAAACACAAACATTTTTAATTTTTCTAACTGGTAGTTGGTTTTTTCAGATCCATTTGAATGGAAATCGTCCCCACAATTACGAGTCTGACACAAGAGTCTCTTATCTCGAAGATAAAACTGAAAAAATAAATGAATATCTTATTTACTAACATAAGTTTGCGTTCCTAGCATTATTTTTCCCGTCCTATGATTGTGTATTTTCTTTGTAAATATGTATGGATCTCTCGTCCCGTCTCGTCTCGTCTGCTCCAAACTTCTGAGATAGGGTGTGATGTTGATGGAATATGTTACATTTCATATGTAAAACTATGATACGACTGTCTAAAGAATACGACTACGGGTGTTTAAAAATTTACGCCATTTCCACACGTATGCAACATAAAGTTTTATTTTGTAATCGAAAATTTTCATAGTATTTTCAAGCATCGTTTTGCGTTATGTATTTATTGAAGTTTGTAGTTTTATCGATAATACTTAAATAATTATAGGATATGTTTTGTTGACAATTTTTAATCGCGTTTTTAATCGGCATTACATATTGGGATTATGAACGCAGATGGCCAACAGAAAACAAGTGAATCTTAATTAAAGTTTCTTTCGAATCTAATCCTGATAAGTATAATTGAAATTTAAATTGAAGTTGTATCCATTATTGGTGATTAAATAAATCGTCAAAAATTTAAAATACTTTGAATTTTATTTAGTCGCTAATAATATTTTATTTGGTGTGTAGGTTACACGTGCTGGATGAAAGTGTGCCAATCCTTTAATCCGCTTTAGAGCAGCTATCATATCTTTTCAGGCGAAGAAAAGTTTAATAACCTCTATTTAAAAATCATCAAATTCGAAGTATTCCTACTATTGATATTTGATATAATAATAAATTTTATAGCCGAAAAAAATAAGAGTTTTATTTAATGTTTGTTCTTCAATCAAAATGTACCTTATTCAACCCGCGTGAAGCCGGAAGTGTTAACTATTTTTTTGTATATAAAAACTCAATCTTATTAGTATTGTTTTGTCTTAGAGATTGACATTTAAGTTTGTAACCTTTTGTACTGACAATATACGTTCGTTGTATTTGCAAAGTAATCGTATATTTATTTCCACCTAACTATCGACACTAATAATATTATAAATGAAAAAGTAACTCCGCCTGTCCGTCTGTTACGCTTTCGTGATTTATATATTTATTCGTGATTAATTAACCGATTTTAATGAAATTCATTATAAAGCAACCAAACCAAGAAAGAATATACGCTTTATTTGATTAATCCATTCGGTTATTCCGTTACTTTTAATAAAAAAATAATATTACTAGCTCGTAAATCTCGAATCGACAGTCATTTTGTCGTGTAAATCTATACTTATATATAAAGCTGAAAAGTGTGTCTGTTTGAAAGCAAAGAAATCATGATCTTCCAGATTTTTTGAAATATCTTGTAACATACCCCATTTATCGGGAAAGTTACTACGCTACAACACGCTATAGTGGCGGAGCAGTAATATATTGGACGGACGAAACAATCTAGTATTTAATAACTTCGCATTAATAATGTATCAGTATTTCTTTTACGTACACAGATGAAACCTCACGCAGCAATATAACATAACAAAGAAATATTAGTCATTTTTTACGTTATTTAATCTAACACAGAGCAGATAAGGTAAAAATGGAATAAGCTCTCATGAATTCCGAATATGTTTATGAAAAATACTTTAGTCGCACCGTACATTCACGTACACAGAATAGAGAAGGCCATCTCTAGAGAGGTGTTCGAGCTGACCTAATTGTCGTGCATCATGGTACGTTGCCATCCATAGATTCATATTTTATATTATTAACTCCATCGCAGTACTCTATTAAATTGAGCTGAGAAGTCCTAATAGATAGAAAATATAAAGACCGCAAATAATCCGAGCACTCCGCTAAAGCCTATCGAATTTCTTAAATGATAAGAAGGCATATTTTATCACCTATCACAATGTTATTGAGATATGGATGAATGATCACAGGACTAAACACAAGCAAGCAATGAATTTTCATGCGCCACATTTGTGATTCTAATTCATTTCTTGTTCGTTGATGTAGGAAAACATCGTGAGGAGCATGTGTGGATAAAATTCTGCCAAATATATCTTATATATATATTATTATATATATATAATCTATATCTATCAACCGAAAATTACTGGGTGGTTAGTGGCTACGCTGACCACGCCTGCTAGGTTGTGCTGGCCGGACAGACGGTTGTACAGAGTTAAATAGTAATAATTAGCATTATTGTGTTCTGGTTTGAAGGGTCAGTGACCCAGGGTGGAGGCACAAAAGACATCTCAGTTACTATGGTTGGTAGCCCACTGGCTATGTAAGGAATGGTTAAAATGTCTTACGGTGCTTGTATTTCCGGTCAGTGGTCGGTTTCAGTGTACGATTTACCAACAGATGACACATTTGAGCATTTGCCTATAAATTAAAAAAAAAATTATATAAGGTCCAAGTTCTTTTACTGTACCAGTTAGTTATTATTTTAAAGAAGAAAATGCAAATGCAAATGGCACCTACTCAAAAAAACATTTATAGCCGTTTTTATTTAAATGAAACAATGAAATAACAGTTATGGAGGTCAAAATTATCTGACTTAAATATGTCTTATGTCAACCCGTAGTAGAGCATATGTCAGTCGGCAGTGATAAGGCTGTGTCTTATGGGATTTACACGAACTAAGCTATTTATCATTTCCACAAAGGTACATCGATGGTTTATTTCTGTAAACAATCTCGGTGCCAAGATAAGTTTATAAGTCTGTATTATATACTTGTTCATTAATTTATAACTAATTTTATGAAACATAAAAATCAAAAGATTTTAAGTGTTTTCAGGCTTAAACCATCATAATATATCTTTATTTATACCGAAGATTCAGCAGTAAAAAGTAAAAATAGAATAACATCTTGTAAATATTCCACTGATGAGCTAAGGCCATTTCTCCGTTTGAGGAGAATCTTGGAGCTCTAATGCAGGTTGATGTTCACATGTGGCAGAATTCTATTGAAATGAGACACATACAGTTTCCCTTAAGATGCACGAGTAAGAGCTATGTACCTCAATTAAATTGAACAGTTAAAAAAAGAAGTTTTATAGGATAATACCTTAGTAGATCAATGGAACAGCTATAATTTATTCCACCTTCTCATAGCCTCAGTTGTTTTTTTTTTTATTTTAGAAATCCAATAACGCTATTGAATTATTAGAAATATATAATGTTTAAAAGATTAGCTACTCTGTTACAAATATAAAAAAAAAATCAACGATCATCGAATCTTAAGCTCAATTTGTTTCGATAGCATATCAATTAAAGAAAAATAATTGTATACATTCGACATACTTTTTTAATCATTCTTATATATGTGTTGTATGTTTTAATATATATGTTAGTAACTAAGCTTACATTTTAACACGATGTAAAAGAACTACACTTTAATATCGTCTTATAGTGCTGGTAGCGCTTCAAATTATATTACAAGCTCATGTCGACTATCAGCACAGCTCAGCCGCTCAGCGTTCTTGCTTTTTTACGACCCCAAGACATTCTATTTTTAAATATACTTTTCACGATGTAATAAAGACGGACTAAGTTATTTTATACTAACGTTAATATCAGACGTTAATTGATGTTGTGCACTATTTTGTTGTTTCTGTGACATTATTTAGTAATACTATTATATAGATTAAATATATAAAGATACGTAAATGTACCAGGAATGGTTTGATAGTGAGAAATTGACGATGTAAGAAACATTAATCATACCACATCGACCAATGAGTTGCGAGAATGGGAACTAAGATGTTATGTCCCTTCCATCAAACCGGAATACAATAACGCAGATAATTTGTTGTTTCTTGCGCTACCGATTGCGATATAATTGTACAGAGCTCCTTAACTAAATGACTATGAAGTTTAGATTGAAAATTATTTTAAATTAGAAATTAAATATTTAAAATTGGTATAAATTTTATATTATTTTATATCTGTTTTTATGTGAAACGACTTATCGACTTATTATAATATTAAGATTTTTATTTTTTTTTATGTTATAGGGGCAAACGAGCAGGAGGCTCTGATGGAAAGTGATTACCACCGCCCATGGACATCTGCAACACCAGGAGGGTTGCAGGTGCGTTGCCGGCCTTTAGGATTTATAGGCCTTTAAGATCTATTTAAATTTAAATCGTTGTTATATATTTTTAATACAACAATAATTTCTTCATAGTGTAACAGTCGCTTCCCACAGTCTGTACG
The DNA here is from genome assembly GCF_037043105.1 of Vanessa tameamea. Taxonomy (NCBI): domain Eukaryota; kingdom Metazoa; phylum Arthropoda; class Insecta; order Lepidoptera; family Nymphalidae; genus Vanessa; species Vanessa tameamea. Next base: position 2,229,545 of record NC_087327.1, on the reverse strand, counting down.
CTTAGATATTTTCAACTGCGCAACGAATTTTGATGCGGTTTTCATCAATAAACAGCATAATATCTGGGAAGGTAACATCATCGTATATTCTACCGCCAAACAATATCGAGTATAATTGTACGAATGGCGCTTTGGCAATGTAAGGAATGGTTAATATTCCTTACAGCGCCGGCTTAATGGTCGGTGGTGACCACTTAATATCATATGACCCATTTGGCCATCCGCCTATCTATATCATAAAATAAAATAAATATATTCAAGAAGTAGGTTTATGTAATACGAGCATTTTTTCAAATTTTATATTTCCTAGTCGGACAAAAATCAAGGATTTTTCTCTTCGTGTTCGTTTCTAAAACTAAAACTTGTATATAGATCTCTATTGTACCAAGTGAAGCCTGGACGGGTAGCTAGTAAGAAATATATATTTATTTTTACCTATATATTTATTTAACCTATTTCGATACAATCAATTTTAAAAATACTCATAGTAACAAAAATACTTTATTCTCCCCTAGGATCAAATATTTTCAAACTTTATACACACATAAATTCTAATAGTCCTTAAATAAAAAAAACGAGAAACATTAATTGCTTAGTTTAAACCGATTTCACGAGGTATTCTGTATTCAGAAGCCGCTGGAGACTAAAAAAAGTTGAACTAACTTTCAATATAATTAGATTTACCTGAGCCACCTTTTCAATTGGTCCGTGTAAAACTTTTCTTATTTAAAAAGTGAAAAAGTCGAAAAAACGTTGCTTAATCTTAGTTCATTGTAAACGCGGAATTGGGATAAAGAGGCAGGTTGGAATGATAATTTTGCGCTTGAATGTTTGTGTATCAATATAAATATACCAATAGATGGTCCTGTGGGTGTGAGACGTGAATATTAACCAAAGATTGCGAGTTTAAATATTAATTTAAACTAATGTATAATTATGTTTAGGTAGCTCAGATATTCTACCGCCAAACAGCAGTACACTGTATTATTGTTTTCTGGGTTTGAAGGGTGAGTGAGCCAGTGTAACTACCGGCACAAGGGAGATAACGTCTTAGTTCCCAAGGTTGGTGGCCCATTGGTGTTGTAAGGAATGATTAATATTTCTTATATTGGTTAAGGGCGGTTGTAACCACTTAGCATCATACATCAATATATAATAAAAAAAATGTAATTCGTGTTTTCATCTCGTGGTCGGTAATCAAACCTAAATTCGTTGGAAAATCTACCATTTGTGTATCTGCCAACTGTGACGTAGTAAAGGCGTTTAGCCAGTAGGACATTTTAGACATACAGATGAGATTTAAAAGTAAAAATTTTCAACCCAATTTTCTAAAAATATAGAATAGAATTCTAAAATACGAAGAGTAATTTGTACACGATAGTATCTACTATTGCTTGCTTGCATGTCAATTTATTAGTTCACTTATATCCTACAAAAATGACCGATCTGTATGAAAATCGGGACAGTGAAACGATTATCATTATTAAATCTATGATGTGACGATGCGAAATAAATTCGATCAAAATACGATATCCAGTATAAACGAATACGTTTTAAAGGCAATGCGTACTCACTTCCATCCTATTGACCGGGACGGAATTATTAACGGTCAACTTGCCCGGGACGCTGGATATAAATAGAATATTGTTCACGAACGTCCCGTAAAGGTATTGAATTGGAAATAGTATGTGCGGTTATGACGTAGACATTTGATCAAATGATCGGACGTTGGTTCAAACATTGTTCAGATAAGACAAAGGGTTTGAATGGTATACATATTGTATAACCGTGAGGATACCATACAACAGAGAGTTGTCCGTGTGTGTATTTTTTGTATTAATATTGATTATAAAAATAGCATATAGTTTGCCGATAAGAGAAAAAAACTGAAATTATAAATAAAAAAGGCACAACGTGCTCAAACAAGTTTTTCCACGCATGAAAAGACATCATTCCCAATTCACATATCATAACTCTGTAACTGCCTTGCGCCTATATAAGGCAGCAGATCCCAAGTTCTAGGTTCAAACCGTAGGACGGGCCAATAAACGTTACTGTTCTGTAAATCGTTCAGGCGATATCACCAATATATCGCATATGACTTTCTGACATTAGTTTTTACCGAATAGCTCTACTGTGTGAAATGTACGAACAAGGTTGGCGACGATGAAGGCCTTAGTAGTAAGTAAGTATAAGGGATTACATCGCCAATACGCCACCAACCTTGCGACCTAAAATTTTAAATCCCTTGTATCACACGCATGTACATGTACACACTGAATAACTCACTTCTCAATCCGGGACACAAATATTAAGTAATTCTGTTGCGGTAGAGTATGTGATGTTTGGATGGTGCTTACTCAAACAGGTTGGGCAAGGCTGTAAATTTTTTGCGGCTTATGTGAAAAATGAGCAAGAAGCTCACCTGGGAAGAGACTACCACCTCATATGGACATCTGCAACAATGAGGCGCTTGCAGGTGCGCTGCAAAAATATACTAAAATTGGTATTCAAATACTATAAAACTAATATACATAGTAAAATTAAACGAAAAGTAAGGCATTTAACTAAAGTGACTGCATTATTACACCTCATCAAAGTTCGACGTAAAAAGACATTTAAAGCGGACGGTGGAAGTTCCGAACTTCAACCGGCCAGCAAACTTACCCTGTTTCTACAAAGTGCAGTACGTTTTGTCCGAACGATGTTCGGGACAGCTCGGGGCGATCGTCTAATGTCCCGGTACATTGTAATTTCCTTTTTAATGTTTGTAAGTAATGGCTTGTAGGAAACTGTAGATTTTTTTCTTCTAAGTCATGGTATAGTGATGTGATTGTAACCCACGCCGACAAAATGTTTTAACACAAGATTACTTGGTAGTAGGTGGTAGGTATTTACTTGGTGGCAGGGCTTTGTGCAAGCCCGTCTGGGTAGGTACCACCCACTCATCAGATATTCTACCGCCAAACAGCAGTGCTTAGTATTGTTGTGTTCCGGTTTGAAGGGTGAGTGAGCCAGTGCAATTACAGGCACAAGGGACGTAATATCTTAGTTCCCAAGGTTGGTGGCGCATTGGTGATGTAAGGAATGGTTAATATTTCTTACAACGCCATTGTCTATGGGCGGAGGTGACCACCATTATGTGACCCACTTGCACGTCCGGCATCCGATATCATAAAAAAAAATAGTAGGTCTTTGTGCAAGCCCATCTGCGTAGATACCACCCACTCATCAGATATTCTACCGCCGAAGAGCAATACTTAGTATTGTTGTATTCCGGTTTCAAATGTGAGTAAGCCAGTGTAACTACAGGCACAATTAATATATACATCTTAGATCCCAAGATTAGTTGTGCATTGTTTTTATGATTGATTAACATGTCTTTTAGTGTCAGTGTCTATGGCCACTTATCATCAGGCGACCTATTCGCTAATCAGCCTACCTATGACATAAAAAATGTCTTTAAATATTACGTCGAACATTCCTCAGCATATAATTTTATTATATGACGGAAAACTGAGTTGTCCCTTTATTCCGTTGACTGGCAACAAGCCCAACCATCAAGTAAAATGGAATTTGAGAAACATAGAAATTATTTTTCTATTTCAAATTTAAAAAAAATTCTTAGAGTTTTTGTAGGTTGGATCGTTTTTACACGACACGTTTACATGTTTTAGGAACTATCTTCACGAACCGCGTTGAGTACTTCTTGGAAAAAAGTTTCCGCAAATTAAATTTATCCCCAATAAGCAAGGTGTCCGCTTCTGTAATAAATCTCCTTAAATACCAATTAATAAATTGCCAATAATTTTATAAAAAATAAATATGATTTTTACTTACGTAAATATTTTTGTGCTTACGTATTGTTTTACCAGGCAGCGTAAATGATTTAAGTTTGAGGATTATTTATGGTTTTCATAAATAATGAAGTCAGCAAAGAAATTGATTTCAGATGGACATTCGGAATGTGTCCTTGAAAGGGTGTTATTTGTAATTATGATATTACAAAGTTTTACTTTCGGTATCATAAAAATCAATACTGCCTCATAGTTTGACTACTTGTACGGTTTGTAAGGCTCTATTTGATCATATCTCACACGGATCCCATTGAAATCCGATACTCTTATAGGTCACATAACGCATGCACGTATTTCTGGGAATATAACAAGTAAACTTAACGTAGTACTAACTTAACTAGTAACATAGATACTAATTCGATTCAGGAGAATTTGGAAGAGGAAGCCTGTGTCAAGTAGTGTGCATCTATCTACTTTAAGTCATCCTCCTGCCCTTATCCCAATTTTACTTGGGGTCGGCGCAGCATGTCTTTTTCTTCCATACTTCTCTGTCGGACGTCATCTCACTAGTAACATTCTTTCTAACCATATCGTCTTTCACACAATCCATCCATCGTTTCATGGGTCGTCCCCTACCTCCATCCACATCCATTTTCAAAACCTTTCTCACAACATGGTCCTCATTCCTCCGCATAACATGCACATACCAAGACAGCCGGTCTCCAGATAGCTTCTCGGTTACCGGTGCCACTTTCAAACTTCCTCTTATGTACTCATTCCTTACTCTATCTATCTACTTTAAGTAATACTAAATTTTTGATTGTGATGCTGTCTGGAAATTATAATAAGGCGAACATCAAAAAAATATAAATTTAATTTAAAGTTTGCAAAAAGTTTATATATATTTTTTTAATAAAATAACTGTATATATCCATAGACTTTAAAGGTACAACTTCACAATATTAAAATGAACGTTATCCACATGGCTCGCGGCAGGACGCCAGTTTGTTTCTGCGTTACTGTCAAGAGTGTCGCGCGTCCAATGCGCTTCCAATATAATCCAGCTATAAAAGTGCTGCTCGTCGTAATGTCTCTGCATTCAATCCTTAGTAATTTAATATACTTTATATTAAGCACAATAATCAGTTATTAAGACAAGTCTGCTTAATATATCTAAACGGATGTCAGCCTTACCAACTGTACAGGTGTCTCTCTTTTAACTTTTGTATCCCGATGGGACAGCAATCTGCTCGGTAGGAGAGATGTTGACAGTATTGCGTGGTTTCCGAGGCACTGGAGTGGTACTTTCATTTTATGTTGATTTTCGGGTAATTATTTTATCACTTGTATATTATTACTATCAATTAGTTTATTTATTACATCATACTTCTCATAGCATTGCATTATTCGAAATTGAAGAAAGAGAAAACGCCTTCACAGAGATGATAGCGTTTTGATACACACATATTATACTATTAGCTTGGTATCCACTGCGATGACAGTAACGGAAACACAACTATTGTTCAAGTGCGGAGCATAAGGTATTGTGACATTACGATACTCTGAAATATAAACCAGACTGATTCAATAATGTTTGATTCCCGTCTGTGTAAAACAATGTTTATATTTTCAAACTTAATATAATATTTTATATTACCTAATATTCGTACTGCACGGTGAGCATCTTTGTTTTATCTCTGCTGTTCGTTTTAATCAGCGAAATGTATTTAGTGATATTGTAAGAAATGGGATTAAGTAGATTTTCAGGATTAGTAGCTTGCTTGATGCTAAAACTTCTTGGTGGTACTTGATTTACAGACCATAAAGGCGTTAGAAACATAAATTACCACTTGGTGGTAGAGCTATGTAAGCCCTATGGACAGCTACCATCCATTTATCATATATTCTACCACCAGTAATAATTTGTATTGATGTTCCGGTTTGAAGGGTAAATCAGTGTAACTACGGCACAAGGGACATAATGGCTTTATTTCCAAGGTTGCGCATTGGAGATGTAATAAATGATAAAATCTTGCGGCGCCAATCTCTAGAAGGGGTGGTAACCACTTACCGTCAGTTGGCAATTCTTTACCAGATACACACTACATATTTGACAAAAATAAGTTGATAGTTCATACAAAGTTTTGTTTCTATTTGACATTTATTTATTAACTAGCTACCTGCCCCGGCTTCGCACGGGTGCAATGCTGATACTAAATATACTACAGAATGTCTCAGAACGATCAAAGTTTTTAAGTCATTACACAATACAAACTGCTATGTCCCTGCATTTAAATATGTAATATGTTCAAAAATATTCCTTTAAATTACATGCTGTAAGGGCTATATTAATCTGTATTAAAATCGCATTGTATTTAAGGTTTCGCTTCGTAAATAAGCCATTATTCATTATTAAGTATTATAATATGATATATACACATATATCATATTTTGATCTATCTCGTTGGGTTCAGCCAGCAATTGCAATGTAAGCGCAAAAAATGATTTAACTAACGATATCACTTGAAATAATCTAGAAATCAGTGTCTTATCAATGTTTCTCAACTATATTGTGCATGTATTGTACATGTAAACCTTCCTCTTGAATTAATCTATCTATTAAAAAAACCGCATCGAAATCCTTTGTGTAATTTTAAAGATTTAAGCATACACGGAGACAGACAATGGTAAGCGATTTTGTTTTATACGTACTATATAATAATAATAATATTAATAACAAGTTCTAAGATCTAAAGTCACTAAGATATCCAATACTGTTCATATAGTATTGTTCTAGAATCGTCCCATTTGACACAGCATCAATCTGGTGGAATAATTTATCTCTAAGATTTCCCGAAGGCGAATGAAATCTTACACCTTTGTGCTGTCGTAACATTGTACGAAACTATATTATTTATTACATAAAGTATTCGTTGTTACGATACAGATTTTCCAAGATAATGTGCAAATCACTGCTATGTTAGACAGGTTATATAAATGCCCCATAAAAGATAATAAGTTTCACTCTTTGTAAAGTACCAAGAAACATATAAATAGAGTACTTATCTAATAATAATGTTTAATATAGGTATTCATTTTGTATTTTTTTATATATAAGGTTCTTTTTATAACATTTGCTTTTTTCGTCAGTGAATTATTATGTTCATATTTCATCCATGTAAATGACACAATAATGACATTGACACAAAGACACACACACAGACATATTTCCGAAGAATTAAACGTAGAAAGCCGGGATGACCTATTCGTTTGAATAACTTCATCTTCGTTGAAGATTGTGGGTTCACTGGGCAAGCACCATTGAATTTTCATGTACTTTATTTGTGTTTGTAATTGATCTCAGGCTCGACGGTGAAGGAAAATATTTTGACAAAACCTGCATGTTTTATATGGAATAGTCTGTATTAAATTTGTTATTATTATATTAAAACTTGTATTTTAATAACAACAATTGAACTGGTATACACGGCTTACGTTAAAAGCTTGTATAAAAAAAAAAAAATATATATATATATATATATGTAGGTACCACCAACTCATCAGATATTATACCGCTACACAGCAGTAACCGTTATTGTTGTCGTGTTCCGGTTTGAAATGCAAGTAAGCCAGTGTAACTACAGGCACAAGATACAAAATATCTTAGTTCCCAAGGCTTGTGGCGCATTGGCGATGTAAGGATTGGTTAATATTTCTTAAAGCGCCACTGTCTATAGGCGTTGGCGACCACTTAACATCAGGTGGTCCATTTGCTCGTCCGCCTACCTATATCATACAAAAAACATTATTTAGAGAAAGAACGCAAAAATGTATTCGAACTCATTACCCAGTCTTCAAAACTTCACCATTCTTAAATTAATCGTTCTCTGAATATTTCAAAACGAAAGTCAGAGATTTTCTCTCGATGGTTTGCTCTTTGTAAATAATCAGACTCCGTTCCAATCTAAAGTCTGAACCGCGACCCGACTTCGAGGTTTTAGATTTTTTCTTTGGTTATTTCTAGGCCTATTAAGAAAGCCCAATTAAGGTTATCGAAATGTTTATTTTTTCAAACGATTAGTTTGCTTTAGTGTTAAAGTTCGACTGGAAACTAGCAAAACCCATCGTAGCTACGATCAGATAAGAAATAAGACTAATAGTTGATATGGAGTCGGATAATTATGTACATAAATAAATTAAAAAATTGGAATGTGCACAGTATGCCGAAACTATTCTGTAATAAAAAAGTAAGGATTTTCTCAATGAGTTTTTTTTATAATCACTTTTATACTTGTAGTGTACACAGATCTATAATAACATACTCATTAGTATTAGATTTATATTTAATATAAATATATATTATCTGTGTATTTATGCATCTGTCATCTCGAGTGACATACATAGCTAAAGCGCGGGAAAAGAGGATATATAAAAATGGGCGCGCGGTGATGACGGTGTCTGTGCCCTGCGAGCTGATATTTAAATATAATATTTATTTAAGAAACGGAAAACGTATACCTTATGTAAACCACCCTTGTAATAATTTAAAGTCAAGTTCGAAATGTAGATTCTACCGAGAAGAACCGACAAAAAACTAACACTTACGACGGAAAATTACAAATATGTTTTGATTAGTTAATTTATCTATACTAAAAATATATACTATATATACTAAAAAGTGTTGAAATATTCCAATATCATATTAAATGACGGAAAATCTATTTGCTTTTGTTACTCGTTCGAAAATCAAAAACCACTAAAGCACTATTCGAATACTAATTCAAAACTATAATCAAACTGTCACAAAGGATCATATTAGTATATTTAATTTGACCAACTCGACTCGTGTGCGTGACGTACAAAATTGAGTCGAGAAACTAATCCCGACTTCCGCATGTGCAGTCCAAAATATCACTACCGAATTCACCCTCGTTAAAACTTCCATTATAGATTCCGGTGGCTAGATGTGGCTTTTCGTTTACGATAAAATAATAAACTAAACCAAATAATGTATGGCACTAAGAACTAGAATAAGAATTAAGGAAGCATGTACAAATGCGTTACAATATATGTATACAAAGGCAAGAGATCACCTTTGTCAGGATTAGCCATGATTTATGACTTGTGATGCAATCGGATAACGAGATAAAACGTCAAAATCAATTGTATAATCAATTTACTTCTTCAAATACAATTATAATCAATGTTAAGTCCAAAAATCAAATGAACTGTTCATTCTCTCAATAATCACTTTATATCAAAAATTAATCGAAATTAATAAAAACTGTCGTAGATTACACGGAACAAAAGCGATTCGTCGTATTTGTGGTGCGTTTACGATGACGGTTTCTCTTCCCAGTCGAATGCCGCCATTATGTCTGCGCTAACCATCCACACGACGCTCCGCTAGATTTTGACAGTGACGAGTAGTTGTCAAATCTAGTTCCGACGTAATTCAACATATGACGCTACGCATGCGCCGTCATATATATATATATTATGATATTTGAGGATATACGTCGATACACTTTTAAATAATAATAATATTTTCTTGACCGATTTCGGCTACGGCTGACATTGTCAAGAGAGATTAGCCGGCTGACCAAGAGAGATTATAGTGAATGTGTGTGTGCACAAACACAGGTGCACTTGCTATTCCATTTTATAACCTCGAATTCGATATGACCAGAAAGAGTTTAGGCGCAGGATTATAGGCTTTACGTGCGGTTTGAGATTTGGGAATGTAAAAATTTGAAGTCCGAGCTGCTACTGAATTTTTTGACAGAAATAATAGCTGGATTGACCTAACTCGGGTTTTATGTCAGTGCCTCAGAATATGCAGTTGTTGATTAAAAAAGAGTAACTACTGAGTTTCGCCGGCTCTTCTCAATAGAATCGACAACCCTAAACGATGGTAGTTTAATACTGAAATTAAAATCAATGTTGTAAATTAAGGATTCAAAAGTGCACGTAAGTAAGTATATTTTGTTTTGATTTTCTAATGTAACCTATTTATAAATTTTGGTTCGATTTTTTTCGTAGCAGTGTTTGTTAATTAGTCTATATCAAATTTGATTACATTTCTTTATTAAAATATTACGATTAATGATAAAATATTGTTGTAATGTTGTTCTTTACACTATTTTTGTTAGGAAAGGATATTACTTCCCCAATTCTACGTAATTGTTGTTCGAAATAATGATTTATATTTTATTAAAAGTTTAAAAAAAAAAACAATTAAATGCAAGTGTTTGACCATATAATCTATTTTCGGATAGGATCAACTTTATACGAGGAGAAAGCAACTTCCCTTGCTCAATTTTCGTATATATTTTTTATATCATTAAAATTATAATGATGCTGCGGTCAAATTTTATCATATTATCTATCTGTCTGTGTAAAAACAACTGATATTACATAAATGTATTTACATATATATATACGTCAATAATCTGGTGCTTCCAGCAAAGTTTTGTTCTTGTTATGTTTATGTTAATAAGCCAACATACTTCTTGTCAAAAGACTTTACAAGATGTTCCTCGTCTCTCGGAGATTTTGATTATCATCTTAACTTAATTCACTGTTAACACTGTCTTATTGCGTAGTCTCGGTTCGGGATGTTATTATATCATTTTAACGAGGCTTCAAGAATTATAGAAGGGTTTTGTAGGAATATATTACTGATGTAACGATTTAATAAAGGTTCGTTTTAAACTAGTTGTCGTGCGCAGTTCCGCTGTAGGAGTTGGTCGTCAAGCGCTAGGCTTAAAAAAGTAGCCTGTGTCCGTCGTCGGAGTTGAAGCTTTCTTGATACCAAATTTCATCAAATTCGGTTCAGTGGTTTGTCGTGAAAATGCAACAGACAGACAGACTGAGTTACTTTCGCAATTATCATATTAGTACGGTACGCAAGAGTTCTATTGATCTATGTGAGAGATAATGACTCAGTTCTAGCCGGCACTGAGTGTTGTGTAATGGTAGTTCTAAATTCAGTTTAATTCATAACATGACCATTCAAAGGTGATTTTAGTAAACAATTTATCATTTTACTTTGTAGTAGGGCTATAAGCAAGTCAGTCTGGATACGTATCACCCGCTTATAAAAGATTTTGCTGTCAATTCGTTATATTTAGTATTGTTCTGTTCCGGTTTAAGGGGCGAGTGAGCCGATCTAAATACAGATAAAAGGGACGTAATATCTTGGCTCCCAAGTTGGTGGCGCATTGGCGATATAAGAAATGGTTAATATATCTTACAGTGTCAATGTTTATGAGCGCTTGTGACTATCTTCTACTACGATCGGTGGCCCATTTGTCGTACATCTAACTGTACCATAAATAAATGATTTTGATTTTTATCTAACGGTGGCTCTTGATTCTTCCTTTATCTTCAATAACGCATATTGATCACTTCTCTAAATCATCTTATCTAGATATTAATTCTTTTGACTTTGACCATTGTAGTCTAAGGATCTCAAAGTTTGCCTATGATTTTTTATAATTTTGGATTAATATTTTCATTAGAATTTTGGTTTCTCCTGTCACCTAGTCAAGAGTAACTTTACTCTAAAATTTCTCCAAAGCTCTCTGAACTAGCTCTGATCGCATACTCATGTGTGGAATTAGGTCCTGTTAATTACTCAAGGAGCCGAGATGGCCCAGTAGTTAGAACGCGTGCATCTTAACCGATTATTTCGGGTTTAAACCCAGGCAGGCACCACTGAATATTCATGTGCTTAATTTGTGTTTATGATTCATCTCGTGCTCAGCGGTGATGGAAAACATCGTGAGGAAACCTGCATGTGTATATTTTCAACTAAATTCTGCCACATGTGTATTCCACCAACCCGCATTGGAGCAGCGTAGTGGATTATGCTCCAAACCTTCTCCTCAAAGAGAGAGGACGCCTTAGCCCAGCAGTGGGAAATTTACAGGCTGCTAATGTGAATGTGAAAATGTAAATTACTCAAGCGCAAGATTATCTTTGCAAAAATTGCAAAAATTAAAGAATAAATAACCACGATAATAAGTTTCTCTTAAAATAATAATAATTTGATTGCTTACTTAATTTTCAATAGCAGTATTTAACTTTCTTATCGTGTAATTCTGTTAATTTATTCGATCTAAAGATTATCAATAATCAAATCGATATAATTAGCCAGCTCTGATAACAATTAACAACTTGATTGCGCCATTTTTTTTTAAATTCGGTTGTGAATACGACTTACGTTCAATTAATTATTTTAAAATATCTCGAAATATAACTACGCATTGAAAATATTGTTCCATAAACATAAATACCACAAGAATTGCCACACTTAAGTGGCAGTGGGCGGGGCACATTGCTCGAAGAACCGATGGCCGATGGGGCCGACGAGTTCTCGATTGGCGTCCATGGACCGGAAGACGCAACGTGGGTAGGCCCCCACAAGGTGGTGAAGGTCGCGGGAAGCCGCTGGTTGCGGGCTGCACAAGACCGGTCTTTGTGGTGACCTTTGGGGGACGCCTATGTCCAGCAGTGGACGTCTTTCGGCTGACATGAATGAATGAATGAAAATACCTAAAATTAAATTCTTGTGAGTGATTGTAATGCCATCAATTGAGTTGAGTGGTTAAGTGTTTTATGATGTCGTGTCGTGTGATTTTCGTTTTCGATGCGAGTGACAATAAAAGTCTCATAACTTGTGGGACATATATTTTGTTGATGTTTGGGAAACATTGTAAGAAGATTATGACGGTTTTTTAGAATTAATTACTTTATATGATTTACTTGTTTCCATTGAATTTTATTGTAATTCAATCTGTGTTATGAATGTATACAGAATTAACTATTTACTAACTAGTTTAAATGTTAGATCTATCGTTTCTACACAGCAAAACCGATTGTTAATTAATAATCTCCTGTATATTTATATTATACGTATATATGTATTATTATTGTGCGTATCATCACGGTTTCCAATTAAATATTTAATTAAATAAATAAACTGTTGGGAGTAATTACAAGTAACTCAATCGTCGAGAAAATCTTGTCGAGTATACGACGCGAGAGTTTGATCCCTTTGAGCAAGATAAATAACTCAATCTATCAACACGTCAAGAATAACTTCGGTCACGTAATTTTCATTTCTCCGTATGAAGTCATCGGCACACGCGAACTTGTTCGTGCAAATTCTTGCAAATCTCTCGAGACGGGTGTGTTTTCTTTCCTTAAAAGTTCTCATCGTGAAGTAACCCGAATATTTCATCAACAACAAATAAATGTTCGCTGTAAACTCCTCCTTATATATTGACTGTCTTTGTGATCTTTGGAAAAGTTAATCTTGAGAGTATGTTGTATTGCATTTGTAAAAATAAATAAATATTGGACAACATCACATACATTACTCTGATCCCAATGTAAGTAGCTAAAGCACTTGTGTTATGGAAAATCAGATGTAACGACGGTACCACAAACACCCAGACCCGAGACAACATAGAAAACTAATGAACTTTTTCTATATTGACTCGGCCGGGAATCGAACCCGGGACCTCGGAGTGGCGTACCCATGAAAACCGATGTACACACTACTCGACCCCGGAGGTCGTCGAAATGTATCTGCACAATACACTATAAGTATTTAAAGAAATATATTCAACTATGACCAATATTTTCTTATAATTAGTGATTATGGAATAATTCGCTAAATGTACATTCCATATTTAAAAGCTGATTTAAATATGGTGATTATCAAGCATATATTTTGGTAGTAACAGTCTGTAAAAGACCCACTGCTTGACCAAGTCCTATCTTTAAGATGAAGGCTTGGAGCTTATTCTATCCACACAGTTCCAATGCACATTGGAAGATACACATGAGGTAGATTATCATCCGATACTATGAGATGAATTATAAACACCAATTAAGCACATGAAAATTTGGCAATTCCTTTGCACCTGCAATCTTCTTTTAAGATTCTACATGTTCTGACTATTGAACCATCTCAGTTATATATTTTTATTATACTTATTATGGTATAAGTATATATAAAAATTGATATTTTTAAAACCACAAAAATGAATCGACGAAAATAATTTGAATAACTTGACTGCTAACAAATGACTGAATGAATATAATTTATATTAATTTTCTAATAACTGTTTACCAAACGCAAAGAAGAAAATTTATCAAATAGTTCAAATAATTGTTATGCGAAGAACCTTCAAAGTTTCTTACTAGATAAATCTTACTTTGGCAAACATAGTTTCTTACGTTGGAAGTGGCTCTTAAGTGGTATGAAAGGATCACTCTCTCGGATCGTGTCCTTTGCCCAGGGTAACTACATTCTCGCTAAATTCCTAACAACCTGCCTCAGCGAGCTCTCGTTCTGATATTCTCCAAAACTCTACACTTAGTAGGGAAAAGTAGACGAGCGACTTTCGAATTTTAATTTTAAGATTATTTACAATATTTATTTTATTGATTACAGAAGTTTTAGAGCTAAAATTAAAACGATTATCGTTTATTGGGATTGTGATAAAATCTCGTTTAAAAGGTTTAGTGCTATTCGGCAAGAAAGATAAACGTGTTTAAATGCCTTCGAAAACTCCATTATTAGTTTATAGTGTGTTTATTAAGTGGTCACTACCGCTCATAGAATTTGGCGTTAAAGTAATATTAACCATTCCTTACAACACCACTGTGAATAAAATTACACTGACCCACGCATCCTTCAAACCGAAACAAAACAATACTAGGTATTGATAATGGCGGTAGAATATCTGTTGAGTGACTGGTACCTACTCAGACGGGCTTGCACAAAGTACCACCGAGGATAATACTATCCTTAGATATATACAAGTATTTCGATAGTGATCAAGTACTGTCAATGCAATAAGCCGAATTTTCAACTTATCTTCTAGGTGTTAGCAAAGTCTAAAGTCTACACAAATCCAAATAATGTCCGGTTTACAGCCACAACATGGCGACGTACAATATGTCAACGTGACCGCAACATTCTGCTAAAATTAAGGGAATTAATGTTACAATTTTCCGCTTTCGGAACACGTTAGAAATTATTTTAATGCGCCGTGTTAGACGTGGACATTTATTTTGCACCCACTTGTACTGGATCACTGTGATTTCGGTAGCACTTCATCTGTGAACAGAATACGTTTTAAATTTTAAAGTTCACGGTGCATGGAACAAAATAAAACTTGACGTGACGTCACTTCGACTTTGACGTTCGTAATGTCTTAACTACTGCGTTTAGAGGCTAGCCTTTATATCTACATATCCTAAGGTCCGCGATTCAAATGACGGGTCGTGTGTATAAAACGTAAACAACTTTTTCTGTTATGAAATGATTAGGAGCGTGGTGCTAGCAAGTTGGTATCGTTTATACTACTGTATCCCGGAAGCCAAGTAATGTTTGAAAAATTTGTTTAATACGAATACAATCATTGTCTTAAAATAAATTGCTACGAATAAAGGATTGATGAGCTATTCTTTGTTATTATTATTACTTGAATTAGGTCCCCTCCGCGATAAATTATGTATAGGATACAATCGAATATAATCCAATTTGTATTTTTTTGCTGTCTCTACTTTTAATCGTCTCACGCACACTAAGACATATTTTAAGCACGAGCGTCACACACTCATACTTATGCACACCGATAATAATGATTTAACGTGAAAGGGCGTACTTCCACGAGTAATAGATCAATATCTAGTATTAAATATGTATCTTGAGCGATAGGTAGTTTATTTCTTAGTAAAATGTGGACAATAGCTTATCTTCTTTCAATGTAAATATATTTTGATCAAATAAGGCCAATATGAGCATACAAAATTCACAGAACGTGACGACGTATTTCTAGATGCATGTTTCAAACAAACATAATCATATCGAGTGAGCATCGGTATTATATTAGCCTTGAATATGATTTTCGTTAATTTTATATTTTCCATCTCGTTTCATGAATTTTCGGTTACGTTTTATGGAAGGAATTCACAAGTGCATTTATGAAAATGAAAGTTGAGCGAATTGGGATTATACCTCTGTCGAAAAAATATTTATTAAATAAGTAAAGTTAGATCAGTAATCTACACTAGCATACAAGCAATCTGTCCGGCGTCGCACGTATTGAATAAGGGTACATAGACTTTGAAACATTATGAATAGTTGACGAATATATGAGCACTAACTATTCAAACATTTGTTTTTATTTATTTGTCACTTGGTGGTAACTGATCCCTTCCGCTCTTAGAAAATGTCACCGTAGAACGTCGCCACCACATAATGGTGTTAAATAGTGGTATTAACCGAAAGAATTAGTGATGAGTAGATGATATCTGCTCAGACAGGTTTGCGTAAAGCCTTATCAAGTAAACGTAGGTATAAGTTAGCAGTTTTTATATATTTTTTTATCTTTGCTTAATAATTTTAAGAACTGCAACTCTATAGGAAAGTTTTACGTCAAATATTACAAGATTAATATAACATGTGAAAAAAAAATTGAATTTTTTGAAATAAAATATCATGATACATGCAGCACGTTTCAAAATTAGGTTTTAAATATAATTCCTTTTTAGGTCGAGAGGGCTGTACCGAGTTATATCAGGGTTTACAAATTGGACCACACTCAACCGTCCAATTTGACGTTCAGCGATTTACCGCACTCGAGGTAACGAGAGTTGGGCCAACCTTGGTTGAAATGAGGCCTTACCTTTAGAATGTTCTAATGTTTATGTGAATGAGATTTATTTACAAAAAAAATTATTTAATATGTATGTTTGTAGTTTTGCACTTTAAGTATATACTATTATGAAGGTTAACTGCCTCGTTAATGTTGTAAGGAACATGTATGAATGTATATAACAGATATACTGTTTTTGATTTGTAATGTAGCGGTTTCGTGAAAAGGGACGGAATTCTGAAAAAGGAACCTGGGGAAAATGGTTTTATTTATATTAATAATTCAATTTTTAAGATTATTAGGTTTCAGTGATAATAACAAATAAGTAAAGTATTATTTGAGCAAACTTTGGATATTGGTTTAGAGAATTGGCCTTTATAACCAATGTTAAGTTTAACATTTACAAAATTATCCTCGTTTAAAGCGCCGTACAGAAAATATCCTCGAAGTATGACTGTCGACTTTTGTATTACCGCGGAGGAATTAAGACGATTATCCTTTTCACTCTTTCTTTACAACCAGAACAAAGTCATAATTTAGTTTGCAAAGACAAACTTGTTCGAGGGCTTAAAGAAATTTATAATGAACAATTAGAACGAGCGCCGTGTAATTGCTAACAAACTCAAAACCGACCGCCAAAAATTAAACGGGCATGAAAATGTCAACATAAATATTTCATACGAGACTTTAAGTCCGAATATTCTTTGTTGCACGAAAGGAAACATGTAACGTAACAATGATTTTAGTTTATTTTATTCGAACAATCCAGAAGCACGTTGGTGCAAAAATGTGTCCGCGCGGAAATCTGAAATATTCACGTGGCATGTATCGCATGCAGGACCACGAAGTGTAGAGTACATCGCCCTATATCTTTGGTGCGAGGATGTAGAGCTGCTGGATGTGGCATGGGACTAAATTGTTGCGGTTGTTACTTTTCTTTTCCTGTCTCGTGTTTGACTATTCTGCTGACTATTTGGTCAGGGTAATTAATAAAGTGTACAAACTTACCTGTAATGATATGAAATCTCTTCCAAGCAAAATTTCTGATATTAAAAATAGATGAAAGACACGGTATTGTAAAAGTCACAAACTGTAAGTGCTTGGCTAAAACATATACTACCTCCGAGGAGAAGGTTCGGAGGTTACTCTACCATGCTTCTCCAATGCAAGATGGTGGATAAATATCGGACAAAAAATCATGACAAAATAGTAAAGAAAATGATGTAATTAATTTTTAATAACAAATATTGAATTTTAACTTTGCTACGTACTTACATATTATACCACAAGAATAGAAAAAAGTATAAATAATTGGGTGGAACAGTATCAGAGCATTAATCGCTGTACCCTTATATTTTAGTAACATTATAAAAAAAAATATTGGATTATCTAATGTCTAGTATGAGTTACAAATTTAATTTTGTTGTAAGCAATTATACGATTGCAATTAACAACAAGAAACTACAATTATACAAATCTGTTAAACAACATGTTGTTGTAAAATACATGTGTAAATACAAACAAAACAATCTCAAAACTTGGGCCAACTGATGGTAAATGGCCACCAATGCTCTACCAACCTTGGGGACTTGATGCATATGACGTAGTTAAATTGTCTTAATTAACCTTAAAATCGGTACAAAACAATACTAAATATTGCTGGTCGTACTGGGTATGTACGACAGGCTTGCACATAGTCCTACTACCAAGTAGAACTTACTTTATATTTAAACTAAATGAAAGTAATGACAAGGCAGAATATTTTGCTGGACTATATAAATGTAGAGGCTTTAATATCAAAGCAAAAACAAAATAAATAAACGAAACAAGTATAAAATGAGTCGTGTCAACAAAATGAAAACATCAAAGCGCTTCCAGTTTACCTAACTCAACGTCCAGATGCCACTGGCTGGCACATTGCCAGCGGCTTAAACCCTATCTCACGTTGGTCGTTTGTCCCACGATAACATAGGCACAAATTAACCAAATTACTGCAACTTACCGCCTGTCCGTACTCCTGATTCCTCAAACATTCTAAACCATACGTTCGTGCATAAGTACTCGCTACTTGTTATGTAAAAGTTCTAAATCGGGACGTTTTGAAATGTGTCAGTATTTTTTTGTAGATTGCTTGGTAATAATTGTTACAGGATATTTACTAAAAGAACATTATAGAATTCATGCATGTCACGTCAATAATCCGAATTTGAAGCGGTTAATATAAGAAAACCTGCGCCCGGCATATTCTGGTATAAGTTTTTGTAGATTTTTCAGTAAAACTCCTTACTTAGCTTACGGATAGTGAAATGGTATAGTTGACGTGTACATTTTTTTTGATACTATTATGTCATCTTCATAGATTTTTCTACTATCTGGTATTCAAAGCCTACTCCGTAATTTGGAACTCAATGATAGATTTTCAATGCCAAAGTTAACAATTTATATATATAGAATGATAAAATTAATATACATATTTAAATATAGTTAAATGTAAGCGACCGAAACAAGTTTTGATATATTTATATTTGTTTGGTTATGTATGTTATATGATAACCGAAACAAAGGCGGACACATAATTCACTTTTTGTGTTATAAAAATGCGAAAATAAAAAATCAAAACATCATTTTATAGGGATTAAATGAATGAAATGCTACACCGTTTTGGAGTTCAGGTACTGCCAATCAGAGACGGTAAAAAACTTTGTAGTAACTCTTTTTTTCAATTGAAATACTTACATAATCAAATAAAATAATAATATTAATATAAAATTTAAATAATTGCCTTGTATCAGCAGAAATTAACGAAGTAGGCATTAGAAACAAATATAATGAAACTAGTTGGTATCGGCGGTTTCGCTCGCGTTTTAGTGGTTAGTCGTCAGGTGTTAGGCAAAAAAAGTAGTCTATTTCCTAGGATGAACCTTAGAGTTCACGCTTGCTTCATACCAAATTTCAGCAAATAAGGTTCAGTGGTTACAAATACGGGAGATTTGCTTGGTTTAAGAGCAACAGATAATATAAAACGCAAAAATGTATTAAAGTAGAATATAAAAAAAGGCACGGCCAACTGTGAGTACGTTGTTAAAATAAATAAAAAATAAAAATAGCAACAGACATACAGATGGACAGACTGAGTTACTGTCGACAATTAAATCAATAAAAATGTTCTTTTTTCAAGTAGGCTCATTTAATCGTCGTCAAGAAGGATCGGCAAGAAATTCAGCATTTAAAAAAATACAAGTGAACCAAGTAACGACACGTTATAAGACAAGGTACGAATGATGAAGCTGATCCGGTGGTCAATTTTAAAGGCCAAAAATGTTCTGCGACATGTTACAATGCACAAGTTCGTGCGCTAAACGGGTGCATTGTCTATTCCCTCACTTAAGAATACACAATCCGATGGGACAGCAAATTCGAAACGACTGGAACGAGTTCAGGCGCAGGAACACCTTTTCTACCGTGCCTAGAACTTCTATCTTCTGGGGTTTGAACTCAGGACGTCGCGATTTACAGCCTTATATCTAGCCACTTAACCAATGAGCTATTCCAAATATGGATTTAAGAAAACAAAAAAACAACAATTGCCTGTATATAGCACGTAATTTTGAAATTCATTTCAAGAAGAAATGTTTTTACGTTTTTACGTACGATTAAATAACTTCAAAGAATTTTCCTCTTTTAACTTTAAAAAAGTTTATATTAAAAGAAAGGCATAAACGTCTTACTGGCTAGAAAGAAAAGTTTTAATTGTAATAACGATTAACTATATATTTTATTTTCTGTTGCCGTTAGGCTCAGCAGAATATTATATTTAATAATAAACTTCAGAATGTTTAAAACTGTGCAAATATCCAGGGCCATCTTATATGTTGCAGCAGTTTATTCTTCTTCTTGTGCCTCTCAACTATTGAAAGTCATCTCGACATATAATGAGAGCTCGTACATATACAGGCTTATTGGTAATTCGACGTATTCCCGTTAGGAGGTGATTATTTGCAATAATTTTAACCGCCATATGTATAATGCAAAAGTGAACAATTTCATTTGAATTCTTATCCTCTCAGTAATTAACAACATGGACATAGACAGTCTTTCGACATTCATTTGTCGTCTCTGAACACTATATGAACAGACAATTTTTAAAGTTGCATTTTTGACTTATTTTGAAAAAATCTAAAAAACGTGATAACTTAAAAATGGTTCACTTTTGCATTATTCATATGGGGGTTAAAATTATCGCAAATAATCACCCCCATCACCTCCTAACGGGAATACGTCGAATTACCAATAAGCCTGTATATCGTTTGTGACAACGTGTAACGACGGCGGTCCTAGTCCTTTCCCGGATATTTCTAAAGCACAATTTTATATACAATATAGGATGGCGGAAGAGGCAAATGTGCCATCTGATGGTAAGTGGTCACCGCTGCCCATGGAAATTAGTACCGTAAGAAATATTAATCGTTCCTCATAACACCGCAATGCATCACTAATTTAGTGCTTTTAGTTACACTAGCTCACTCATCGTTCAAACCGGAACTCAAAAGTACTAAGTATTACTATTTGGCTGTGGAATTTCTTATGAATGGATGGTACCTACCCAGACCTACCGCCAAGTAAACTTTCTTCTGCCAATACTTATCTTTCCCAAAATTTTTAGCGGTTTATGGGAATAAAAATTCAAATTAAAAATAATTAATACAATGTAGAGGCTTTACACTCAGGTACTCAATGATGGGCAAAGTAAAAACAAATTACCGGACCGGAAAAGAAAATACGCTAATTAGAGAGCCGGCGAAATAAATTTCATGGGTTTTGCTTGTAAAATTTTGTAATGTATATTTTATAATTAACAATTAGATAATATTATAATAATATAACAAGGAGCTAGGAGGTGATCGTGTCATTCCCAAAGTTGGTTATCATCTACGAACTCTGTAATTGTATAATGTGATTTTGCATACAGAGATTGAAGTTCGAGCTTCGTTATTTTGAGGCACCATCATGATGGTTCCGTGTTGCCACAGAGTAAAATAACATATATTTATAGTAATTACTATTTAGAGTTATCTTTATATGGATGTGTCGCCGCACTGCATAAATAACGACAAAGAATTTATTTACATTCGAACTGTCCACATATTTTACAGAGGATAATTTTATTAACCGTGTGAATTTAATTTCGGTCGTTGCTCAATTGTTTTTGCAATAAAATTACGTACATTATACGTTCCTGTTTTAAATCTGATTGTTTTTATATTTGTGTCAAATTATTCTATACATTTTATAGGGTTTTAAATTCACTAGTTTAGGAACTTGATGACTTGAAGGTAAAACAGTATGATAGATTTGTTTCAATAAAAAAGAGTGATTTCAAGGTTTTTTTTAAATTAGACCAATAAAAAAGCTTAATTTCAAAATTCTGAGATGAGTTTAGTAATATCGAAGTTATGTGTTGTAACGGTCTAGTTCCCAATAACTGAAATATTTGATATCTATACTTTAACACTACTTCGATCAGTGATCATATAAATATTTTGTTTGTCACAAAATGAAACCACGCAAGCGTAGCTACGTGTTCAGCTAGTGTTATATATAATAAGTTATTAGAGATTATACCCAATACGCCAACAGGACGGGATTACTTGAATGATTGAGCTTAATGAACACGCTAATCTTCAGGGATAAAAATATTATACGTTATTACGTAGTTTCTTTATCCTATCCGTCGTTATAAGCGACCCATTTTAGTGAATAAGATATAACCAGTCGGTATAATTGGAACATAATTAATGTATCAATTTAACTTCTAATTATTATTTATATACTTATACCTCATAGCTGTTCTGAGCAGTTTCACCGGCGTTAAAAGTCCACAATGATCAATTTGGGGGTGCCGTAAACATTAGCCCAGTGGATCGGGCGTCATGCTATGTAGGCTATCTTTTTTTGGTGCCTTTTCGACTAGCGAAGATTCCTTGAAGAAAAGGTTCCAGTCCAATCCCCTTATATTGCGTAGCCAAGATTTTCTTCTACGGCCTTTCCGTTTCTGACTGACGCGTCGCAATACTTCCTGCTTTTATACGGTATTAGTTGTCCGTCCTGACTTAATACGGGCTTTTCCAGTTTCCAGTCATGTCAGTCTCTTTCGTCAATAATATAAGACAAGGAAAAAAACACACCACTACACCAATACACGAGATGTAGAAAAAAAACTGTGCGATAAAATTAATTCAAATGACTCCGTGTGACAGCGATAAAAATAAAGTAAGTTCAAAGTAAAGCATAATCTGTCACACATACGTGCAAATTAAAATACGTTCAACTCAGACATTTGAATTTCCACCTCTTGAATTCTTTGATTAAATAAGTCTGCATTACAGTCGAGGCAATCGGCGTGAAATTTTTCGTTCTGCCCCAAATGGAATAATTCTCCCCTCCTTTGATTGTATTAATAGACAATATTTTCTTGCGTTGCGTAAAATTTCCCGAGCCTACTCTCGCTATCGGTATAATCTGTGCAAAGAATTGCCGGACCGACGATACGAACCCAAGGGTACTACAAGTTCGGATAAACATTGAATATAATATACTTAGTACAATATACACTTGCGCGAACTAGTGACGCGTCTAGTTTATAAGGCTGCAGTTCTCAGGTAGTTGGTTCATACTAGGATCCATGAACAGTTTTTAAACTATAAGCCAGTAGAATCTCGGTACCCCTAGTTGTTAAGATTGACTGGAGCATCATATTTCACTTAGATAACTTTATTACTTGACTGAGTGAACTCGTAGTATGGGATATCAAATAAAACGCTCAATGACAAATAATTCATATTAAATATAAAGAACACTCATTACTATTTATTTTATTAAAGTTTTTCTCGATACGAACACGCTTAAGTGAATCGAGAACACATAGTTATAAAGGTCAGGTAAAAAAAATGACAAGAAGGTCGGAAGCCAATTTTCTCTCTGCCTTATCGCAGAAATTAGATTTTTAAGGAAACACTTTCAAAATCAGATATTCAGCCGCAATACTTGATATTGCCTCCGGTTACTCGTATCGTGGCTTCGTTTGAAATAAAGTAAAAGTTTTATTGTTAAGTCCTTACGGCATTGAAAAGTTACTATGATTTCGGTTTATTACGATATCTCAAAGTCTCCCAAAGGTTGGTCAAATGTTTATTTAACAAGATAAAAATATATTTTACTAAAATTTTCAATGTCTAAGTTATAAGGACTTATTGCTATATATATTTTAATGGAATGGACAACAAATGACCTAACCTCATGAAAAGTGACTACCACTGCCCATCGACGTCTGCAACACCTGAGCGCATGCAGGTGCGTTGTCGGCCTTCGAAGAGGAGATTTAGTGCACCCATATATCGTGTGTTTGAATTACACAATATTGAATCAACAACTTTGATGATTCAGTGACCAGCTTATGACAATGGGTTCAAGATCCGGTTCGAAAGCCGAAAAAGTTTTTTTTTCCGATCATTTTGTATAAAAAATACAAACAGACGGGCAAAATATTAAGTTCCTGTAGGCGCACTGGCTCATATTCGCAAAATACGTAATGTAGATAAGTTTGACAAGTTTTATGTGTACATCAATGATTTTGCTATTAGTTTATTTTTGTAGTATTAAGCCTTACTACGCTTTACACGTCTAAGTCTGTCTTTATTTAGAAGCCAATTAAGTAACATTTTGTTAAATGTATTTTATAAACCATTTTGTTCTCAAAAACACACTTCATCCATTTTTGTGTGCAGTTTAAGCGCTTTAAATAAATGATATGAGGGCAAGACGAAGAGTTATTATCTTTTCTTATTAAGATTAATTTTTATATATTAATTATACAAATACTCGTATCTATTATTAAGTTTGTTAACAAAGACGATAGTGTAAGAGCTACATATATTATATTATATCATTTCATTAGCAGCCTGTAAATTTCCCACTGCTGGGCTAAGGCCTCCTCTCTCTTTCAGGGGAAGGTTTTGGAGCATATTCCAACACGCTGCTCCAGTGCGGGTTGGTGGAATACACATGTGGCAGAATTTCATTGAAATTAGACACATGCAGGTTTCCTCACGATGTTTTCCTTCACCGCCGAGCACGAGATGAATTATATTATGTATATTGCACAAATTTACAACTTAATGTTATGACCTTACGATTCTAATGTGTATCTATTGTCGTCACGTCTCTGTAGTACCCTAAAAAGACGTTAAAACGCGTCCATTCCATGTTGGAAACGGTAGTATTCTAACATGTCAAATTGTCAGTCATTTCTACAGTTTAACAGTAACGTAAGAGAACTGAATTGATCAAAAATAATTTAAAGAAAATTTAAAAGTCATTTAGAATTAATTACAGGATTCTAGGGCATGGACACTTCGAGAAATGTTAACGTTATTGTTTTCATTATTATTTAGTAATTCTAAGCACGTGTCCGTGTGTGTGTATAAATAAAAATAAAAAGTAATTTAATAAAACATCATATTCCGCAATCGTATATTATGCAATAAAATAATATCGTCATTTTCACGTATGCCGCAGACGAAATATGCGACTCGGAGTCCGTTATAAAATATTCAAAATACAGAGTGAGTATTCGGTGTTATCGACGAATTGCACTCGCTTGGTAACTTTTTTGCGGTCGTCCGTTTCGAAAGTGTCGAAATGTTAAGTCACGGTTTTATGCACATACTCGCTACGTAACTGAAAATATTTCGGAATACTTATTGCAAATTTCGGATTTAATGAAATATTTTCTGAGATATAGTGTTACAGTTTTTTTTTTTAAGAAGAAATGCGATTATGAGCGAGCTACTTCTCTTCGCTAATGTTTATAATGCTTTGTCGGTTTAGTCGTCAAAATAATGGCAATAGTTTGTTTCGCTCTTTTCCTGTTTGAGTGTTGAGACAGTGTAATTACTAGCTCAATAGATATAATATATAATTTTAATTTATGTTTGGGATATGTGTTTATGGCAAATAAATAGAACTATTTATTACCAGTTACAACTCTAGAAGATCATACGTTACTAGGAACTTTCATGTATATTTAAGACGAGCATATGGGCCACCCGATGGTTAGTGGTCACCATTATATAATTCACCATTATATAATACCCATAGACAATGGCACTGTAAGAAATATTAAGCATTCCATACGTCAGCAATGCGCCACCAACCTTGGGAACTAAGTTATTATGTTCCTTGTGCCTGTAGTTACACTGGCACACTCACCCTTCAAACCGGAATAAAACAATACTGAGTACTGAGAGCGGTAGAATATCTGATGAGTGGGTGGTACCTACCCAGACGGGCTTGAACTAAGCCCTCCTACCAAAGTATAACATTTTCTAATCAAATGTTGTTACTATGTTTTGATATTTAAGCACTATATTAGATTCTATTTGTAAATATGTACAAATTTTATAAATGCTAAAGTAAATCAGTCTGTTACGCTTTGACGTCTGAACCATTGAACCGATTTGATGAAATTTGGTATGACGCCAACTTGAACTTTAAAGAAGGACATATGCTACTTAATCTAAAACCCACAATATGTACCCCCCTTAATATGCGGGCGAAACGGGAAAACCAGTTTGGAATCACATGGAATACATTTTATTCCAAGAAGAGAAAGGGTTTCTAGAGGATAAGCCAATACGAAACCTTTCGGGGCGAGGCATTCAATTCAATAATAAATGCCTTTGACATTTTTACTTATACCACTTAGTAAGTATAAGAATAATCTATACTAATATTATAAATGCGAAAGTAACTCTATCTGTCTGTCTGTCTGGTACTCTTTCAAGGTCAAACCAATGAACTGAGTTTGATGGAAATCGGTATGAAGCAAGTTTGAACCAAGGAAAGACTTAGAACTTAGCCTTAAATATGTTGATCAACTCCTAAAACGCGATCGAAACTACGGGCGACAACCAGTTTAAAATATGTACGAAATTTATCATCATCATCCTCCTGCCCTTATCCCAATTTTACTTGGGGTCCGCGCAGCATGTCTTCTTCTTGCAAAATATTAACAATTATTAATTTACGAAATTTATCATTCGATATAAAACTGTACAAATGATAAAAATGTTCAATTTTAATATTTATTAGTATTAGGTGTTTTTTTTTTAATTTATTTTAGGAAGAGGAAGGATTTTTCTTATTTCTGAACGTTGGTATTATTATCATATTCTAGTGGGTCTCCCACGAAACTTTTTACTCCCACGAAACGCGTTTATTCAAAAGATTTTTTAGGAATTTCGAAATCTATAACAGGTTTTGTTTTGATTTCATTTCATTATAAACTGTAAGTCACTCATCTAAATTTGGCGCCAAAATAATGCAACCTCTTTTAAATTAAATTTTTAATATCAAATACTATACATTAGTTTAGTTAGAATGTTTACGTTTTCATGTTTTTCTTATACAGCCATAGTACCGCTCTCAAATCGGCCAGTAATTTTATTTTCCGGTCTCTAATATTAATTATTTGTTAAATAGTAACAATTTAGTAAATTGCAATCAAGAATCCTCTTTAATTTTCTGCACATCTACGGCTGGAGCTCTTCAAAATTAGTCTATAACCGATTTTTTATAATCACTGGGACAAAAATCGGCTTACGTTATTAATATATAAGATCTGTAAATCCAAGGTTCGAGTCAGTTAAGTGAACATGAATATACATACAGATGTAACAGCGATTTCGGTAGTTAATTGCTTATAGCGACAGATAACAACCTCGGCTCAATCCTAATGATGTTTTAGTTCCGATGCTAATTACGGCTCCGTTTGTCATGGTAATGTCGTCGTGGTTGTGTTCGTAAGATTAGTAAGGAATATGCTAGACTACACCTATGTAAGCAATATAATTATATTAATCAATGAGGACAGTTTTTTGTAAA
This sequence comes from Vanessa tameamea, assembly GCF_037043105.1. Taxonomy (NCBI): domain Eukaryota; kingdom Metazoa; phylum Arthropoda; class Insecta; order Lepidoptera; family Nymphalidae; genus Vanessa; species Vanessa tameamea. The sequence continues at coordinate 2,202,127 of NC_087327.1, read as the reverse complement.
GCCTTATTGAATAAACTACATACCCAATACTTGCCAATAAATTGTCTCGTTGGTCTAGTGGTTATTAAGGCCACAGGTTCCAAGGTCCTTGGTTTATACCCCAGGTCGATGTTAAAAGTTAAAAGTTAGTTGATTGGGTTTTCCTATCGAAAAATTCTCAGTAACAGCCCGGAGTCTGTAAGTTGGGTATGTGTACACTCCCATGCCTCGGAAACCATGTAAAACCGTTGGTCCTGCGTCTGAACTATTTTCAGTCGGGTAAGGGAATAGAGAATGCACACACACATACTCACTCGTGTACTACAACCTATTCAAACAGTTGGCTAATCTCATCACACACTTGTGCACTAGAATGTGTCGTGCGTAGTTCGCTGGTCTCCCTTGAGTTTTGTCGCTGACTGAAATCGGTTAGGGTGACATTATTATTGTTAAGCCAATATACATAAAATTTATACCAGAAGATATAACGCGTCTCAGAGATGGTTTTGGTATATCATATAATTACATATATAAGTACCTGAGACTATTGGGTCGCCTGCGAAGCTTCGCGTTTGCTTAACAGATATTTAGGAATTTAGAATCCTATGACAGTTTTTGTTTTGGTTTAATTTAATTGCAAATGGACGACGTCTGTTCGCACGACATTTGTTTTTTTTTATACAACCGTAGCGCCGCCTTCACCCGGCCAGTGACTTTTTGTCCAGACTAAAATTAATCATTTGTTAAATCGTAACAATTTATTAAATTAAAATCAAGGATCCTCTTTAATTTTCTGCACATCTACGGCTGCAGCTCTTCAAAATAAGACCATTACCGATTTTTTATATGCAGCTATCGTTCCATAATCACTGGGACAAAAATCGGCTCACGCTATTAATATATAAGATATATCGTCTTGTATAAAATAATTAATATATGTTATTTAAAATAGTTCTAATTCATAAGTGTAATGTAATATTATGAACAGTTTAGTTAAAATTGTGCCTGTATTTTATTTTAATAGTGCTATAAAATCGCTTTATTTCTATGCCTCGTTAGTCTTGTAACTTCCTTATAAGGCTGGATTATGCGAGGTCCTAGGTTAAAATCTCGAGTAAATAAAAAAACTTATTGAGTTTTCGTCAGTAAATATTCGGTAGCTGCCTGAAGTTGGAAATGTTAATATTAGGGGTGAGGGATTAGAGACTACATTTATATTAAATACGTGTGTTAACGCACACACACAAACTCATTTGTGTACTACAATCTGTTCACACAGTTGGATAATCTGTCTTCACAATGGCCAGGGCGGCTGAAACGGGTTAAGATTATGTTATATATGCCATTCGAGGGAGGAAGTTCGGCATCTCTACGTCGGTGTCGTGCGTTCGATGGCCTTCTACGGGGCGCCCGTTTGGTCGAATAGACTGTCGGGCGTCCGCCGCTGCAGGACAAAAATCTAAAATGCAATTGCGGCAATTTACAAATTTCAGTAGGCTCAATGCTTTAATATAAATATATATTTTATAATAATAAATAAGTATCAATATCGCACAATGGTTTAAGGCCGCCATGTAAACTGTCGCAGGATCGGTAAAAAGGAATATTAGTAATTCCTTATAACGGACCGTTGCTACATTTATTTTTTGTTATAAACAATAAGAAAAATATTTTGTTTGACTTTAGTTACGTCGTGATTTCCAGTCACGTAGCCTATAATGACGATTGATTTATCACTGTGCACAAGTGTGCCTGTAAACTAATATCTTCCATCTCATTCTAATAGAACGTCAGGTTCCTGAGAACTGTTAACCAAGCTACTAAACCTACGGGACACTTGTCATAATTTTAAAATCAGTGCTATAGCTTGATGCTTATTTCAGATCAAGTCGCTAATCTATAATTAGATCAGTGACTCGAGTCGATCGTACTCGACTAATTACGAACTAGATACGATCGATTTACTTCGATTACAGTAGCATTTCATAAGATGTCGCTTTTCTCGATTAAATTAAACAGGTTTACGTAATCTAACGTAAACCTTATTTAAACAATTCAAGTTATATATTAGTGCTGAGTGATGGCTTGCCGCCGTAGAAATGTTTGTAGCTGACCGGATCGTGAGTGGCCGCGTATACGACCAATTGCATTATACTGCCGCGCATGCGCAGTGCAAAGGCACTCAGGACGCGCACTGTATAATATAACATATAGAAATTTTTGTTATGTTATCATAAATTTATATTTTATCTGCGAAATTTCAATTATTGAAATCGATACCTTTTTAGCGAAGCTTCTATTTTACAGATTTTTTAAATATATATTTTTTAATGTTACGTATTTATCCTAAGCCAATATATACTTTCAAAATCACCAAATCACGGGATAGCGTTCATGTTTTTTGGAAAACTCCGTAACCCTACACTGGGTAATTTAAAGCCATTAAATAAAAAAAATATTTGACAATTTAAAGCGGCCGTGACACACGTAGGATCGGTATATTAGGCGCTGAAATTGTAAACCAATTGGTTTAAACGACGATTGTTCACATCAATTGATATCAAGCTTTGTGAGAAATTGATCGATGGCATTCAGTATCACGGGAATAACCTTATTGATTGTCTTTACGTTCAACTGCATACAGTTTGCGAGTTAAATCGCCCATTTGTACGATATCCCGTTTATTGCTAAAACATTGTTCAATTGTTTTGTAGCAAGTTGTTGATTTCTAAGCGCTTGGGAACTTATGCGATCCTGGTACTTTGTTGACAGTTATAGAAGTTGTTAATTTATTTTGTGGGTATTGTTAATAAATAATAAAAAATACATTGATTTTTTTTTTTTATATTGTTCTCGAAAACACTTACTTGGGTAATTTCTATTAGTCGTGATGATGGTAAGAGACCTGATGGATTGACATTGGATCCCTGGGAAGGAGGTCGGGCCCCAGTGTGGGAGACGCATGCGTTGTCACGTTGGCCCCGTCTCAAATCAGGGAAATTATGTTGAAAACCCAATAATGTTGAAAAAGCTTTTTGTCCCATTTGCTGTTAAAACACTTAGAGTAATAATGCTAAAAACCTTATATAAAAATATTACACCTCGCCTTATTGCCTTCACTGGTGACTGAGGGGCCGGTTTATTTTTTGCCCAGAGGACCGGAATTGCGATTCAACGGGGAAATGCTGTTAGCATTCTTCTTCATTCCACTCTAATATTTGTACATAAAAATATATTTATATATATTAAGAGCTAATTTTAGTTCACAATTTGCTTATTCGAAAACGTAACTTCGCTTCATTATCTTAACATTTTGAAGCAACAAAACATATGTATTTTATTTCGTACTTACAAGAACAATAGACTTTGCTGACTGAAAAATTTAACTGAAAATTTTTATGTACAATTTTTCTTTTATTGGCAATGTGTTATATTAAAATGCTTAATTACAACTATGATCATATAAATGTGTGTATTAAGGGAAAAAAATCTTTCACATAGTATATTATTTTAATCTTATTGCCGTCATTTGGGAACAAGCCTATTTTTCATCCTGTATAAATCTTCATACTATAAATATGATGAATATGTTTCTGGTTTCGTTTTTTTTGTGTATATTTGAATGGTTCCCTGTGTGGTTTAGATTGGAGTTGAAAGATGGCGCTGCGGTTGGGATTTAAATAAAATTCTCATTACAAATTAGTAGTGTGAAACTATATATGTGTATAAATCTTTTTCTATTTGCCATTCAAAGGGCAAAAGCATTTTAACATTCTTGCTACCATTCCTCACGGTCATACGTTGTAAAGTAGCTGATTTTTATACAATATATACATATTTAAGTTGTCAGTTAATTTGTATGGTATATGTAGGCGGACGAGCAAATGGTATACGTTATGTAATGTATGTCCCTTAGGCCTGTAGTTGCACTGGCTCACTCATCCTTCGGACTAGAACACAAAAACACTGAGTACTGCTGTCTGACGGCAGAGTATCTGATGAGTGGATGATACCTAGCCAGACGGGCTTGCACAAAGCCCCACCACCAAGAAAGTGTATCATTCTTATATCAATTAAACATGAAATAATAATAGTAATGATTACATTACACTTCATAATAAATGAATTATATTATATAAATTTACATTAATTAGAATGCAATTCCTTTAAGAAACTAAGCTAAAAATTTTATTACAGATTATGTTAAGTGAAAAGATATTATTGCTAACCGACGCGTAGAAAAACTTTTGCTCGCCATTACCCTGAAAACTCTTCCTATTTAAATTTGGCTCAAGTTATGAGTTACGAACGAAAATAAAAATGCAATTATAAATTATATAATTTAAAATCCTACCAGTGTGTATAATCTGTTCTACAAATGAAAAAGTAATCAAAATAATATGATTGGCCATTTAGTAAAAAGCGGTTATTTTAATATTATAAACAGACACTCCAATTTTATTATATGTATAGATAATATATATGTCGAGGAACGAGCAACGCCATTTGCTAATACGAGCAAGAACTATGTCTCGGTGTTGCTAGTTAATAAATTCTGGATATCGTAATGTCAAGTGGACAATTGGATGGAATCGAAGGATGCGACATATATTTTATTTCCTTAATATATATAACACAGTATAGATATTTTTTATTGTAATAAAATAAGAAAACTGATGTTTATCGCTAAATAAAGTAGCAAAGTCAAAAAAATTAAATAAAAAAAAAACAATCAACCAATGAGATCAACGATGTTACGTCTCTCTCACCTGTCTCACTCTTGCTTCATCATACTGTCTCTTTCATCTTCATCATCCGCAACTATTTGTACTGACGTTTCGCGTTAAAATAATTCTTGAGTAAATATATTACCTAATAGATGAACACTCAAACTCAAAATCAAAATAAACTTTATTCAAGTACGCTTTTACAAGCACCTTTGAATCGTCATTTTACAAAACAATATAAAGTGAAGCTAAAACCGGTTCGAAATGTAGATTGTACCAAAAATAATCGGCAAGAAACTCAGTAGTTACTCTTTCCCAACATTTAAAATACAAAGTTATGTTAGTTAAATAGAATTATACATATAATTGTAATAAAATAAAATATACATAATTGCCTGGAAGTGAACAAGTACTAAAGTCAGAAGTTTATCAGAAAAAATATGAGTGAAAATTTACATATAATTTATACACGAAAATATGATGAGGTCACTTGTCGCTGGTCGCATATGATGCGGACCAAAAACTGATCTCAGCTTATTCTTGAACATATTGCAACTTTTGTGTAAAGTGTACGTATTCGTAACGCTGGATCTGTTCAACGAGTTTTATTGGATAAGACTTGTTGAAGTTTTATAATATCCGGATAAAGTAATTCACACTTTGACCTCAGATATAAAAAAGTTTTCATATAAAAAGCAACGCGCTAAGGCGAAATTGTAAAACGACTGACAAATCGATCTTTCAGTTCGTATAGATTTTTGTGATTAAGTTTACACGACGTTCGTATTGCGACGCGACTTTTTATCAAACATTTTTAGGAATAAAGAATAAATATTCGGTATATTTTACAACACGTTATATCCTGCTGAGCTGTTATTAAGTTATCCCGTTTTCTGTATTATAATGATGAGCCTTATGACGAGATTAGCTGTAACATATCGATGATTCTCGATAACATAATAAACATAAGTGATACGGTTTTACTAACAATATTAATAATATTACGAACAGTTATAGGTCATTTTATAGCATAACTAATACTGTAACTGCTCAGAAAGCTCTTATTTAAATAGCCCTATAACTTTATAACCTTTAGATTAAACATAAAAATACATTTTCTTGTCTTTTCCTGGCTAGGAAAGTTTTATTTACTGTTTATTTAAATAAAAGTCGAAGTTTATTCCCTATCCCCTGGTACCATTTCCATCATGCGAATTTGCTCCGTTCTTGAGATATTGGCAAAAAACTAATCTTATAATGCTAACCTTAAAATCTTATCAACAATTTAGAAACTCTGCGCTACGGGATGTGCAGCGCCATCGCCTTTCGTAACAAAGCACAGGCACATCGTGCCGCACCTGCACCCCCTTCGCGCCTTCGGTTTCTTAAAAAACACTCTAGGGGTAAGGCCGACAAGACCACATAGAGTCGGAGTTTTGAGTTAATTTTCAATAAAATGTCAAATCCCTATTATATGAACGGAAATGAATTGGCTGAGTGACATTCAGGCAGCCAATTGAACAGCGCCGTACAGTAAAGTGGCTTGGCGTTTCATTGGATGGCTAATTAAGATACTTGCCTGCGACATATCCGTATTCTGGCTGCATTATTAAATAAGTGGGAATAGAATAGAGTGAGATATGAAATGGAATTTGGATATTGAATTAACAAGAAGAATCATATATAGTCTATTCCGATCACAAGATAGAATATTCTATGACGCACAATATAGATTTAAAAAAAATGCCGTTTTTAACGTCGACGAAGTTGTTATCGGGATTTTGGAAATGAATTCAAAGTAGATATATAAATATTATTTAGTTAAGTGGTATAGTTTTATATTATAATATTATAAATAAATATTAATCTTTTAAGAACTCTTAGGTAGCGTACAATATAGCTGAGCTATTAGCAAATCGCATGGAATACGTAAATTTGAGGTTTGTTTATCATCATTCCTTCTACGAACGGAATACGGTAAAGATGCAATATAGAAAATATTGTACAGAGGTAAGTTTGGTTTGCCTGTTTTTTCCAAATACAAACGTGACTTTGTTTAGATCGATATTCTGTCAAACGTTGGGAAAAATACGAGTACAACCGACTAAACTAACCTACAGTTTCGCGAGGCATACATTTATGTATAACTATGCAGCTTTACCCGCACGAAATTTATAAAACTACCTTTATCACACGTCAGTCTACATTAAGCCGAGATGGCGCAGTGGTTAGAACGCGTGCATCTTAACCGATGATTTTGGCTTCAAAGTCAGGCAAGCACCATTAAATTTTCATGTGCTTAATTTGTGTTTATATTTCATCGTGCTCGGCGGTGAAGGAAAACATAAGAGGACCTGCATGTGTCTAATGTCAACGAAATTCTGCCACATGAGTGTTCCACCAACCCGCATTGGCGCAGCGCGGTATATGCTCCAAACTTTCTCCTCAAAGGGAGGGGAGGCTTTAGTCCAGCAGTGGGAAATTTATATTATTATTATTTATTATTTTATGTTATATTATTATTATTTATTTATTAATGTCACATCACTCCCATAAAAGGAATGGATTAAAAAAAAGCTCAATATAGCACAATCATCGTTAACTGAAAACAACAAGAAAAGTAAACTAACGTATCTAATATATATTTATTTTATATCTTTTAAATATCCCACTGCTGGGGTAAGACGGTGAAGGTTTTCGAGTATATTACACCGCACCGTTCCAATATAGATGCACATGCATATTTCCTCTCGATGTGTTTTTCAAGATCAAAACGGGTTATAAATAAAAATAATATAAAAATGGGTTTATAAAACAGTCATATTCGTTCAAGATTTACGTGCCCTAACCACGGATGCAACTCGACTCATTAATAAAATAAATGAAGTTCAATCAGTAAAAAACCATTTAACTTATATAAAAAATATAAAATAGAGCCGCTACTCGCCCCCGTTTCTATCTACTCGTACTTCTTCTAAACCACTCAACACATTTTGAAGTCCGATAATGGTTGTATATATAATTTAGTATAAAATGGCCGAACTATGACGGTGATATACAAAGAACAACAATCAGATAAGGTTTTGTTGTCTCGGGCATTTAATGTTAATTAAAATTGTCTTTTAGACTATATCATCTAAATAAATACTTTCGAAGTATCGATCCCAAATTACGTGCAACCTAAAAAATCGTTCGATGCGACGCGGCTGGTCGGATTTTAAAGATAAAATGTTGACTTTGGTCGTTAAATTTAACCAAAATTGAATATTTAAGCCGAGGAAAAATTTTGATCTATGTTTAACAATAAACTTACGATTTATAGAATTCGTATTTCTCATTGATGACGTTGTTATCGACCGCAGCTTCGCTCGCCTTTCATCAGGGTTGATCAGGTGTGTTTCAAAAACTCTAACAGCCTTATGACCTTTCTCGGAGTTCAAGCTTGCTTCATAACAAATTTCAAAGTAATTCTATGTAGTTTGGTATAGAAAGAGCAACCGACAGAAATACAGAGTCCTTATCGTATTTATAATACTAGTATACTTATAAATGTTACAAAAGAAAAAAACTTAATATTTTCTAGCTAAGCATACATCATACTTTCTTTATTGATAAATAGCACCCAAGCGAAACCAGTGCGAGTCGCTAGCATTATATGCATTGTAAATATTGTAGATATGAAGCTACGTTTATTAAAATATTTTTTAAAAGGATTTTTTCATTAAAAGTATAACACCTCACCTTATTGCTTGCACTGGTGACGGGACGGCTGGTTCTTTTTTTGCCCAGAGGATGGGAATTGCGATTCAACGCGGTCAATATTTATACAGTAACTATTTTTAATTCTCATTTTTATATATTTAAGGATTTAGTGTTAATAATTCTTAGGTAAATAAATAAATGACTATGAAGCTATTTCATAATTATGTTTCTTGTAAATAAAATCATAGTTCAAGAAAATCTATAAAATTGTTTAATATCGTGGCGGAGACAATATTTTATTTCAAGTTTAACCTTTTCACAGCGTACATTTTCTCTTAAAAACCATTAAACGTGTAAAGCGTGTAATAACAAAATGTATTAAATCTATTCTCGAAGGTTAATGTATATTTAATTAAGATTAGTATCAGAAATGTTGAGAACACAATTTGTTGACTGGTTTCCTGATTTAAATGTGAGCGCAAATGAAATTTCGTACCAGAAACTTGGCAATGGAATCAAATGATAATTTAACTAGTGTTCAAATAGAGCATTGGCTTGGTTTTAACGTCTCCTCTAGTTAAACTAAACACTGTAAACAGGAATTAAAGAATCATATCACAAAATTAATATCATTTATTACAAAATTGTTGGTAAACCTAAACTAACTTATATATTTAACACAATGTTATGTACATGTACGATAAATGAGCGTGGAGGTAATACTTGTTGACTTTCAGGTAGAATATGTTTGGTATTGTATTTAACTGACATAACTTTGTATTTCAAATTTTGGAAAAGAGTAACCACATTGTTGCTTGTTAGTTCTTTTCTGAAGAATCTTCATTTCGAACCAATGGTAGCTTTACGTTTAGTACAGTTCTGTAAAATGATGATTCAAAAACGTAAAAGTCTAATTGAATAAAGTATGCATATTTTGATTTTATGAATTAAATCATAGTCTACTTTGGTCGTTTGACTATATTTAATAATTATGTTTAGTTGTACAATTTATGGTGGGAAATAATTTTTTCTACTGTTATTTTCAAATTATTATATGGATAATGATCAAAGTCCTTAGCAGTTACCGAACAGAGTATATACTGATATCAGTTGATAAACAGAGGACCAAAATGTATTGAACTGTTTTGTATGTAACATAGAAGATAAAATATTACTATGATTACTCGTGAACTTTTTGTAAAACCGAACCGAATTTTACAATAATAACATAATTTTTGAATATACATTATACACATATAGTACAATACAAGTCTGCTGCTATTAAAAAATATAATTATCAAATAAAAAATGTTTCGTATTAATAAATATTACTTAAACATCAAGAAGGTAATAATATAAATATCCTATGTCCTTCAACGGGCCTAGAACGATTCACTTAGCGATTTAGTTTTTAGTAGAAAGGTTCAAAATATATGGAAATTAAAAAAAGTAAATTAACCGCCTGTAAAACAAAAACTGGGCGAAACGTTCCTTTTTTGAATTTTGAAAAGATCGTTTGAAGAATATTTCGATGCGGGGATTTTTTCGTGGGTAATGCTTTTATACAATAAATATGGTTTTAAGTTACCGACAGGTTGCGTTTAAGCTCCATCTAATATTAATTATATATAAATATATGCCTATACAGGTGTCATGTCTGCCGGGAACGTTTGCTGACATTTGAATAGTTCGTAGATTTCAAATATTTAGTTTGTTATTTTTAAACCTTCAACACAAGCAAAGGTTTAATTTAAGTAATACATTTGCTTAAAAAAGTTTCAAATGGACGATGGACACAAAAATCATTAATAAATACGTGTACTCGTATCGAGTGACCTCGGTCACCTGGCGTGACTCCAAGTGACTCAAGCAGACCACTGGCAATTGGGTGCAATGTTAGATACTATCGTAAAGGTTGCGCTTTACATAATGCATTCGTGCTGGCCCCGATAACGTAGTGAAATATGGGAGGGGCGCACATACACCTTCATTGGATAAGATAAGCGATAGCTAACTGGACGCTATAGCCTTAAGGTTATATGTTAGATAAAAATGGCTCTTTTGCAATGCGTTACTGAGAAACGCATATACCAAATGATAAGACGAATAAAATATTCACATTATTAATGTATGTCTATGGTGTCCCTTAAATTTCAACTTCGATATATTTTTACGCATACCTTCTTAAAACTTTAGTAATAACCCAATATTGTCTAGAAAAAAATATAAGCCCGATTTATTAATGATAACCAGTGCCGACTTGCGATTTAAACTTCTCCATACTAGTTCCGCTGCGACCTCTAACTACGTATTTTATTTGTCATTTTTTACGTTATTTTTAAGATTATTAGTGCATTATTGTTTATTGCAATATATATTATATATATGCCGATAGGATTGCGAACTGATAAACACAACTTTTTCCTTATCCGACTGCCTAGCCATCAAATAAAAGATGCAAAATTACCATCTAATGGAAAAGTTCACGCAGTCTTATTGTACGATATTCACGAAGTTAAGCTGACTTTCAGTAGAGTGCAAATCTTGTGATTAGGGAGTGCTTTATATTTCGGGAAAAAGCAAGAATTCTGACGAAGACATTTCTGACCAGAAAAAAAAAATCAAAAAGAGGTGGAAATAATGTCATAACACCTGAACTTGTCGCAGCTTTATGTCTATGCCCATTAAGCATAAAATACTTTGTTTATATTCTTCATTCGGTTTTATAAGCGCTTATTCTGAGCAGAAATTAATAAATCCTCGGTTCAGATAATTATTATGAAGATAAAAAAATCCAGGGCAGAAGCAATAAAAACCGACTTTCAGAAAAATGTACCTGACGAAGTCACAGACTTTTGGGATGGCAAAATATTAAAATTAAAACTACTAAAGCTGCGACACAATATGTTCACAACAATCTATTTACAATATTATACATACTTTCGAAAAAAAACAGTGACATCATTGTATGGGCACGAGGAGGAAAGGTAAACTTCTAACACCTTTATTTTCCGAACCAGTGGCAGCACGACGATTCAAAAGTGCTATTATGAGCCTACTTGAATAAAGAATAAAATAGAAGAATAATTTTGATTTGTTTTGTTAAACCTTGGCTCGAATGCACTAAGGCGACTAAAGCTCCTATCCAAAAATTTATAAAGTTTATATAAACAAATTTAGCCATCACTCATGGTATTTATGTGAAGAGACAATCACTGTATCACTTTTTGATGATGAAGATAATAACAGATGAAAGTGATTGCCAACTTAAACACTGAGGTAAAAACTCAGATTTTGGCAAACGCTAAGTTTCATCCAAGGGAGAACTGACCTAAAAATTTTTCAATAAGCTATTTTTTTTTGCGTTTTTTTTACATTACTTGATGTATTTATTTTTGTTATTTAAATTGTTTTTTCTTTAAAACACTAGATGATTTTGTATCGGAAAAGAGCAAACAATTTCTTTCTCGTCTAAAGATCGACGACAGTTTTCTTCTTGGAATGGTAATGCTCCTTTTTTGGAAACTAAAAGAAGAATAAGTCGTTTGACCGTTGTAAATGACTCTGCTGAAAGGACGGTCCAATTAATGCAAGATTTTAACGGAATTATTACAGTTGAAAAAGAGTAAAAACAATTCTTGTTGTACAGGAACATAAAAGTTTGTATGCAGACTGTAAAAAGCTACTTAAAGATCAGTTGACTCCTGACTGATTATTATTATTTTATGTTTTTAACTACAGAATAATGTTTATCTTATTTTGTTTTAAATCTTATTCCCTTCATTTGTTGTATTTATATATAGTTTGATATATATTTATGTTAGTTTTATAGCGAACAAAACTATCAGGTAAATAATTGACTTTAAATAAACTTTGTAGATTGGTCGGCACGGGTTGCGATCATGTTAAGAAGATGAAATTTCATACTTGAGCATGTTTTAGCATTTATAAAAAAAATAGAGGATATGAATTACGAAATAAAAAAAAAAATTTTTGGTCATATAAGGGACACTCTAATGTATATTAATATTATAAAAGCGAAAATTACTTGGTCTGTTTATCTGTCTCTTACACTTTCACGGCCAAACCTCTGAAGATAATTTGGTGAAATTTGATATAAAGTAAGCTTGAACCCCAAGGACAAAGGGTACTTTTTGTATGTAGCACCCGACGACCGACTTCTAAAACGCGAGCAAAGCGGCGGGCGATAATTAGTTGTAAAAAAGGACAAAAATTCTTCAAAAATGATTAAATTATTGCGTAATAAAAATGTATATACATAACAGCAATGTTGCAAAAATTTGACAATTTAGCATAAATCATGTTGGTAACATAAATATTGGATTTAAACACCCATTTTCAATCATTGAGGAAGATTTTAAATCACTCTTAACGTAAATTGTTATTATAAGAGTGGTTGCGTCGTTGGTTTAATTTTGAATTACAAGATTTCAAAGGTTAACGTCCTGTACTTGGAACAACTTTGGTCTCGAAACTGTTCTTTGATCAAATCGTTGCACTGTTAGCCATTGAACTGCAGAGAATAGTGAATACATAATTTTTTGCGTAAGCGTGATCGATACAGTACGAAGTGTCCTGCAGAGTTTTTGTTAAAAGTCGATCTAAAAAATGTCATAAAAGTGAAATCCTATAGAATATAAATTTTTTTATAAAAAAATCATAAACACTACAATCATAAAAAGACGCAGTTTAAATGTCAAAATTATGTTAAAAGTATATATACATGTTTATATACTTGTGTTTTATGTGAGTAAATAAATAATTATATATAAACAAAATAAATATTATTTTTTTTTATCATAAATAATTTATTACCCAGCTACACGATTTTTCATGTATTAAAAGTTATAAATCATATAGCGTGATTCAAATAATATTATCAATTGGATGTAATGATAAATTAATCTTTGTTGTTGTATTAAAATACATAATACGAGATATTCTGTATTGTTTGTGACTGAACTTCATTGCACAGGATAGGCGATAGCTTAGCTTATAAGAGTTACTTTGGTTGGATATTTGTTTCTTTAGACAGTAATGGTAAAATTTGTCAAGATCATTCAAGAAACATCTATTTTTTTTTAACATTAACAGTCTGTAAATATCCCACAGTTGGGCTAAGGCCTCCTCTCCCTTTAAGTAGAAGGTATGAAGCATACTCCACCACGCTGCTCCAATGCGTGTTGGTGGAATACACATGTGACAGAATTTCGTTGAAATTAGACACATGCAGATTTCCTCACGATGTTTTCCTTCACCGCCGAGCACGAGATAAATTATAACCTCAAAACTAATACAGATAATAATAGATGTTTCAATTCCTAGATGTATAGTCATGAGATACGGCATATACCGTATAGAGTACCAGCAGTCTGCTTCGCTCGTCTTGTTGTGGTTAGTCATCAGGCGTTCGGCATAAAATAGTCTATGTCCTTCCCTGGGATTCAAGCTTGCTTTATACCCAATTTCATCAAATTCTGTTTAGTTGTTTGCCCGTGAAAGAGCAACAAACATATAGACAAACAGAGTTACTTTCGCATTTATAATATTGGTATATATTTTGCACTACTTCTCAAAGAAATACTCCTGTATTTCTTTGAGAAATAGTAAGAAAATGTATATTCATTGTAAAAGAAAGACTCTCATCTTCCTTCTTCGAAATACAAATACATTTCGAATATTCGATAAAATATTCGTCAAAATTTAATACAAAAGCTTGAAATACATCGTTGTTAGTTCACAATACCTTTATTTCTAAACGTAAACCAAAATTTATCTCATATCCTTTGTGCGGAATCACAAATGAATAATATATTACACACTCGATACCGCATCAGCCGCTAAACTGCAGACCAGAGCTCGGTCAGTACTTGAGTGAATTCTTAAATAGTTTGACTTTGTACAACTTGATCATTCAGACTGTTTGAACTTGGTACATATTGTAAAATCAAACATTTTGAACTAGAACTGTGAAATTATGACTGCATTATGAGCATAGGTGGATATAGGTCTAGGAACAGCCCCTACTTGTTCTACTGCTGCCCCTAATCCTATCTAGGAGAATGTTTGAGCACCACGCTGCTCTACAACAGTATTCACATGGGATAGACACACAAAATACACATACAGATTTGTTCTGATTGACAAAAAAAAACCCACACTTCTTTCGCCAGTTCTTATGGTGTTTTCTTTTAATATATAATGTACTCTTTTCAAATAATTTCTAAGATCAAGTTCGCTTCCAATAGCATCGAATAGCTGTCGTTAAAAAGAAAGAGCCTTATATTCCCTTTAGAACAGTAAGTTGATTTAAAACCAAGATTTGTCGGTTTTATGTTTTAGCGTGAGAAAACTGACTTGTATATGTAATTAGGGCTAGATTAGTATCTTGTATTAGTCATACAATTGCAAATATATCTTTCAAGATTAACCGATACATATATTTAGAGAAAATTATACTTATATTAATTATATCGGTCAATATGACTTTATATATTTTATTAAAGTTTGAATTGGCTACTTTATCTGTCAAAGGAAACTTAAATCATTACCATCGGATAACCATTTTGGCAGTCTGCCTACCTATTATAAATAAAAATAATAAAATCTTACACGAACACATGCAAAGTTATATGTATGCATGTAATTAGTGTGGTCACGTAACCGTGAACCGACCTCATACGGTTGTTTTGTCGCGTCAATAATTTATGTAAATGTCTATCACATGAATATAATTATGAAAATGATTATTTGTTATTCAAATTTCAAATATTGGTAAATATCAAAAAACTGTTATTTATATGAAACGTCTCTTGGCGTATCTTGGGGGGGGGGGGGGCAGACTTGATGCTCTCTTATGCTGTCTTGTGTGTGCTACTGTATAAACTGCTGGACTAAAGTTAATTATAAACAAATATTGAGCACACGAAAATTCAATCATCGGTTAAGACCTTCTAACCACTGGATCATATCGGCTCTATATACGTATCTAACTATTATAAATACTATATTTATTTATTTTGTATAAATTAATTCAGTAACTATGAATATCAATGGTTTGCTTTTGCCGATTTTCGTTTTTTAATATTGATACATTAGGTAAGTTTAATAATCTGTTACAAATAATAACTGTATGTATAACTTGTCAATCTTAACCACATAATGTGGATTCAAAGACAAAAACATTTTGTGTGTGTGTGTTTTTTTTTGTATATCAAATAAGTATTTGCATGGACAAATGGACCACCTGATGGTAAGTGGTCACCACCGAGATACATTGCACATAATAAAATTATCGTTTAACGTTATTTAAAATAATGAATGACGTAATTACACTAATTATGAAATAAATACAAGTGAAAATTACGTGTGTGTATATTGAAATTAAACTTTAATGTTGTTATAATTTATTGTAATTTTTTTTACAGAACATAAAAAATTAAAGGTACCAATCTTTATGCCACATGGGTTACGGTATATTAACGTGTAATGAAAATTATTTTATGCTATTTATTATTCCAATAATGACAATAAATTATTAATATCTGTATAAATAATGTACATTTAAAATCGGGAGATGTAAATCCTCACTAATAAATTCAGATCTAAAAACTGTCAGAGAGAACAAGAAAACATTAATTTTTTTTTTGGAAAATCTGTTAGATTTTATGGCGAAGATGTTTTTTATGACGTGAATAAAACGCATATCAGAAATATATTATACATATTTTATATCTTAGTTTATATTTATATTTAGATAGAGTGTCGCACTACAAAAGTACTAATACAAACGGGGAAAAAATTGATGTTAATATAATTCAATGGAGAGCCAATCACTAGTCCCAGTCGAAGTGTCATTATCACTGTTGCCACACGTAACTCCATTCAGAATTGTACTAGATCACCAATTGTCAAACGTTATAAGAACTTAAATTAACAAACAAACATTAAATAAAATCATGAATAAAGTGACTACTTCAATAACGCTCCGTCATATCTTTAAATAAATAGCTTCCATTAAACTAGATTATTATTACTGGCAACATTGACTAAATTCTTCTTTTGTATTGTAAATAAATAAAAAAAAAAAAAAACTATACAATTTACATACTATATTTTTATTTACTTTAAATTAATTTGTGTGGACCCTTGTACTACTCACCGCAACTTCGACTACAAGTCCTCTATCCAAAGGTCGTCTGGAAGAGATCGCCATTTAAGCGATAGGACCTCCTTTTGTACATACTTATGCTACATTTATCTTTGTTTATCTTTGCATGTATTTATATATGTGTTACCGCAAAAGTATGAAATCTAGGAATTGTACACAAATCCTAGAAGATTTATACAATTCCGAAGCTATTTAGGAAATATATAAAATACTGTTTCAAAAACTATTTAATACATAAATATCCTAGGAACTGTATATAATTTCAATATCGTATTACGAAATAAATGAAAATAATGCTTTCTGTTATAAAACATGTTGTTAAAATGAGAATAATATTTTCATTAAAACACTCTGTGAGATAACAACGTTCAGGTAACAATCATATGGTAAAATATAATAATCTTCATAATATCTTACAATTCAAGCTTCGAAAATTAACTATCCAGTAACTTTTAAAATGTATTTATCACAAAATCGACTTATATTATTCATATAAAGTCAAACTTTCGTTAATAACACCCTCCCCTCGCCCCGCTATCCCCGCGCACCCATTAAAATCTCAAATATTTTACATTTCCGATTGCTATTTAGGAAATGTATAGATTTCCTAGGAAATGTGTCAAATATAATTTATTCTGCACATGTCCGTGCGATTTTAGGAATTACATACATTTCCTAGGAATTATATACAATTCCTAGATATCATACATTTCCGGTAACATATGTAAAATAATAAAATTTAATACATTACTACTGTTCTTCCTTATATATTAATACGGAATATAAGCTGACGAGCTACTTATTAATTATTATAATGATCCAAATTAAGGCGAAAACTCGTTTACATTCTCGGTAACACGAGAAACGTCAAACATGCTGAATTCATAGAAGCGGTTATATTCTAAGAAAATGATAGCAAATGGTCTGTTTTCAAACTTAATAATCTGAAGTACTCATTGACGACGTTAAGGCAACGTATTTTATTTAATCAATTCGAGTAACTTATCATATTAAGTTGCGCGCTTTATGAATATTACTAATATTATAAATTTCTAAAGAATTATAATTTTGTTTTTATTTACTAGGGGCTTCATGCGAGCCCGTTTAGGTACTACCTACCTACTTTCTTAGGTAGGTACCCGGTAGCCCTCATCATATATTCTACCGCCAACCTTAGAATTGTTGTGCTCCGGTTTGAAAGGTAAGTAAGCCAGGATTTTTTAGCATTTCTTTCAGTACCCATGTCTAAGGGTAATAAATAGTAATCAAGTGTAATGGTGACCATTGTATCATAAAAAATGTGTTCTCTTGAATTAATTTCAGCCTTCGTAGTTAATCTTAAGAACTGGATATAAATCGAAAATCTATTTTAAGCAAGAACTATTTTAAAATTAATTTTATTACATTTTAACATAAAACATAACATTATTTTTTACATAGTTGCGATGTTAGAAAAGTAACGTATACATCAAAGTATATTTTTAATTTGTTCGCGTTGAAGTTTTTTAATCTGTAGTTCTTTTGATTTGTAGAAAACATTACTTGTCAGAGACTAATGACGGTCAGGTCAAAGCTCGGAATCACGGATTTCTCGGAACAAAAAATATTATTAAAAGAGTGCAAAACATCTAGTTTGTATGGAAATTTCTCTACCAACATAACTAAAACAGACATATTAAAAATAGGACGAGAGTGTTTTTTCCGAACAAATAAATTCCAAGACCTAAAGAATTACATTTTAGTATTGATTAATATTTTATAGCAATTTATTATTATAAAAATTAAATAAATTAATATGGTCGGCCATTGAAAAATGCAACAATTTGATTTGTGACATTAGATGTGACATATTGATTTGTCCTTTAAGCTGTCAAAGTTAATTCGCGATAAGTTACTTGTGTATTTATTCAACGATCGCACAATCAACACTTATTTAAATTTAAATAAAGTATATTCAAAAATGGAACGCAATAAAATGTACACAGAAGGGATTATCTAAAGATTTACTTTTTCATTTTAAAAATATTTCGCATTGTTTTAAGTGATTTAAAACAATGAGCGCAGCATAAAAATAATCCTTTCAGTTTTATTTAATTTGAATAAATGTTTATATTTTTAATATTCGATTCGGTTTTATTTATAAAACATTTCTTTAATAGGAGGTTCTCTTCTCGAGAAGTCTTGGAACTTATTCCGCTACGCTGTTTAAGCTTGTTGTATTTAACCATATTATAAGACAGAATTTCATCATCCGAATCTTTGGTTAAGCCTAACTTTGTATTATATACATAGTATTTAGAAATTATACCAGTGTTATAGTGTTATAGAAAAAAAAGTCAGTTTAATAATAAATAATATTAAATTTGAACGCGAGAAATATTAATATTGTTTGAGAAAAATAAATAACAAATTTTATTCGAACCAATAAAATTTTTTTACCCAAATAAATATTTTTTACAATTTGGGTTGGTAATTCTTTTTTAATCTCTCTCTTTTTAATCTTTAAATTTAAATGGGACCAAATGGGAAGTATATCCTACCAAATTCCTTTCTTCTTTTTTTGACGTCAGCTAAAATTTAAATTACAGTCTTCGAACGATTGTTTTATATCAAACGTATCAAAATAATAGCTAGCGGCCATATTAGATTCGAGATGACGTCATAAAGCTTAAGGTAATTTTATGAATATTATGACGAATTTTATCAAATAGGATAAAGGTATACAATATACTGTGACAGTGCAAAAACACCGGTACATGATCGTGAGAAAGAATAAATAAAAAGAAATAGGAAAATTAAAACAGTTTTGAAATATATTTTCGTGTACGTGTGCTACCTAGAACATTAAAAAACCAAATGAACTGTGCATTTCGTGAAAAAATAAAAAATAAGAAAACTAAATCATCAAGATAACCTTAAAGTGCAAGTAATTGATGATCCATCTATCATTACGAATCATTCCACAAGTTACAAATAATGGTAAAAGTGCCATCTAACGTAAGCTAAAAGAACATACATCATAGAAAAACTCTTAATCACTCTTAAAAACTTGTCATCGATAAACTGAACAAATCAATTTATATACAACTCCGCTAACAACCGATAGGTGGCACCACAAATATATAAAGTTATAAAATTATAATCTATTTTAAAGACCATGGAAGATTTTACTAAAATTCTTAAACAAATACAAAAAGAAATGTCAGAACAAAAAAATCAGTTTAAATATATTGAAGAAAATATTACTAAGAACATTAATGCAAATATAAATGAGAAATTTCAAAATTTAGAACTTATAAATGATAGATTAGAGAAAGAGATAGAAGACCAAGAAAACAGAATTGATGCTATAGAGAAAGAAATAAGAAGGAAAAATTTAGTTTTTTTCGGCCTACAAGAAAATGAAAATAATTACTGGGACTTAGAAAAAACAATACTTACAATTATAACTGAGAAGATAAATGTCAAATGCTCTAATCAAGAAATAAGTTCGGTATGGCGAAAAGACAAAAAAGAAGAAAAAACAAGACCAGTCATAGTTACATTTAATTCATACGGCAAAAAATTGGAAATTAAAAAAAAAGAAAAAGTTATCACATAATTCCGACATTTATATAAAAGAAGACTTCCCTTTAAAAATTATTCAGAAACGCAACGATTTGCAAGAAGAGTTGAAACATCTACTAAACCAAGGAAAAATAGCATATTTAAAATACGATAAAATTATCATCAAAATCAAAAAAAAAATGTCAATTATAAATACTTTCTTTGATAAGAAACCCAAAAATAGATGGACATGGAGATCTCCCGACGGCAAAACGAAAAATGAACTGGATTATTTTCTGTCAAACTTTCCTCAGAATGTACATAATATAGAGGTTCTAAATGTAGAATATCCGTCTGACCATAGACCAACATTTATAACAACAAACATAAAAACCTGCTCAAAACTGATAAACAGATTAATAAATACTTTGAATATCTACATTTCAATATTGAAAATCTACTAGATGAAAAAAATAGCTATACAGTACAGGCATATTATGACAAAATAATAAAAATTATTGAAACCATGTAATGTAAATTTACTTGGTGAGAAATAAAAGGCTTTTTTATTTTTATTTTTATTTTATTTATACAATATACTAGTAATGTAGTAAAATTGTTGGATAAATTTGAAAGAGTTAAGTCGATATATTTATAGAATAGCTTGTGTCTAGTAAAACTCATCAATCTTAACCAAATAATGTGTGTTTAAGACAAAAACTTTGTGGGTGTGTGTGTGTTTTTTGTATACCAAATAAGTGGTTTCATGGACAACTAGACCACCTGATGGTAAGCGGTTATCAACGAGATACATTAGAGTCGTAGGAAATTTTAACCAGTATTATAGTACGCTGCAGAACCCAAGATCTTGGAATCAAAACTTCAGCCAGGCCGAAAAAAGGTTATTATCAGTAACCGTCCGGTGTCTGGAAGTTGGATGTCTGTACATACTCGTGCCTCGCAAAGCACGTATAACACGCCGTTGGTCCCGCACCTGAACTCTTTCAGGTCGTATCGGATTTGCCGTCCCATCGAATTATAAGAGTGAGGGAATAGAAAGAGCATCTGTGTTTACGCATAGACTTGTGCACTCTGTCCTGCGTAGTTAGTCTCCTTTGGTCTGGAGGAATCAGTATCATTATAAACTTATTTCTTTTACTGTAATGACAAATTTCGTGATCTTCGGTGGAGTGGTTCAGACGAGAAAGTGTAATAAAAAAACAAACAAACAAACTTTTTAAAATATTTTAAAATATTAGTTCATATTTTCATTTACATCAACTGTTTCAAAGAAATTAGGAAAAGATCACTCCGCCTTTGCTTTTATGCGAAATTATCATTTCCCTGGAGGAATTCGACTTGACCTCAGCTGTTTTTCTATTATACAAATGAATTCGCTTTAAGGTGAATTATGTTCGAGCGAAATGACAAAAAAATTTAATTTGTACGTGACTCGTATTATAAAAAATGTTTGACGTTAAAGAAAAGAAAATAATTTACAAGACAAAATGCTATTTTATAAATACATGTTTTTAAACTAGCTTTAATGTAATAATATGTGCATAGCAATATTTAGTATTGGCGTGTCTCAGTTTGAGGAGTGAGTGAGCCAGTGTAACTACAGGAAAAAGAGACGTAACATATTTAACAGTTTCCAAGGTTGGTGTTAAATTAGCAATGTACTTAAACATTGACTTATCGATGGTGGTGATCACTTACCATCAGTTTTGGCTTTTCCATTTTAATTATCTTGAATAACGAATAATTAATACTAAAAGCAAGAAAGTTACTAATTACATAAATAAAGCGTAACTAGTTGATCAATATAATTTACAATATTAAGTTACTGGAGTTAAATTCTCAGTCGAACTTGAAAGCGAATAAATTATATATTGCGTGTTCCAAAGATTTACAGAAATCGTCTTAACATTTGCAAGTTTCGAATTCACGAATAAAACGACCAAATTGCAATAACTCTCCTTTAAATACTTGATTAATGCCATTCGAAGCGTTCTGAATTTTGCCGTCATATAGTTGAGTCAAACTGAAAATTACGAAGTCAGCGCCGAATTCTAGAAGTGCATTCCATTAAATATTCAAGTCGAGTTTAGGGTTGTAGACTTCAGTCAAGACTCAATGTGTCTTACTTTACCCACACATACAAACAATATACACAAACACATACTTCTCGATTGAGCAAAATTACTTACTAACTTTTTGTGGGAGAATATAAGGTTTTATTTCATTCCAAAATAGATTAAAAAACCTTATGTGTTTTCTTTATAAAATTAAGTAATTTTTATATAACATAAATAAGAATGAGTTGCCTTTAAGCTGTTCTCATTAAAATATAATAATTATTATAATCTCACGTTGTTCGACAATCAATTGTAAGTCTTTCAACTCTCAATGAATGCTTTATAGTTACGTACAACAGAGTTTAAGTATATTACGAAATTCAATTCGCCATCTAGAATGGAATCTTAGGCGCAATGACTCTCGTATGTGACACTTGCTCGATTACTCTTTAAACTACATATATAACAGCAATACAAATTATTGTGATACTTATTAAAATAAAATCGAGTAGATCAAAATCAAATCAAATGTATTTTAATCAAATAAAATTGTCATTAAAACATTTTTGGATTTCAATTCTTTATTTGGTTGTTGTTTATGTAAGCTCGATTACGTAGGTATCACCTGCTCATCATATATACAACTACCAAATTGCAATGCTTAGTACTATAATGCTTCGGTTTGAACGGCGAGTGAGCCAGTGTAAGAACAAGCAATGGATGTAACCTACCCAGACGGGCTTGC
This sequence comes from Vanessa tameamea, assembly GCF_037043105.1. Taxonomy (NCBI): domain Eukaryota; kingdom Metazoa; phylum Arthropoda; class Insecta; order Lepidoptera; family Nymphalidae; genus Vanessa; species Vanessa tameamea. The sequence goes on along the minus strand of NC_087327.1, from coordinate 2,179,159 downwards.
AGAATGACCTACCAAATCTAGTATTATGAACATTTAGAGTGTAAGTTTGTCGTTTGATTAAAAGTCTTAAGTCTGCGTCTTCCATTAGCAGATTTTAGTGCAAATGACGAACTTTGATCTAACACTGAACATTGATTTCCGTCTTAAGTTCAAGGCTTTCCGGATTAAGGACCGAATTGGCATAAACAAATATACTGTAGATTTGGTGCCAGTATAAAAAAATTATATGTTTCACTTATAAGTCATTCTTCTGTTATGCAATTATATTTATATTTATTAATGTTATTTTTGAATGCCTAACTGAAAAAACTAATTTGAACAAACACAAAACAAAGGGCTCGCCGTTGAACAGCATTTAACATGAGCTCAAGGTCACTGTTTAAGATAACGGTCAACAAGATCCAGATAGCGTCAATGTTTATCGACTTTCAATAAAATATGAAACTATCAATCAAAGAACCGCTTTCAAGATATTTCAAATATATATACATATATTTATTGTTAGTAAGCCCCTAAAATTGCCGCTGAGTTTCTTTCTCAAGTTATTTTCAGGTGGTGTTTTTTCAATCACGAATGATTTTTGACAATCAAGAGGTAAAAAAAAAATGGTAGCGCTTCTATTTCGAGTTATATGTAGTATAATAATTAATAGAATAATTCTAAAAAGTATAAAAAATATTCAAATCCTGATTGAGATCATTCCAGTGAGCTCAAACTCGAATCTTCTGCTGTAAGTTAGTTAGGGGTTAGATACGATAATTCCAGATGATGCTACAGTATTAGCTACTACGTTATTGTAATAATTGAAATTTTGATGAGTTAAGATTGTACAAATAAATTTGAATAGATTAGATCCTTATAAATTGATCACATTCCTTCAGCAACTAGACGACAGCTGATTTTCTTTAATCATAGTTAATATTATTATCAATAAAGTCACCAACTAAAAGCGGTTCTTTAGCTTAGGTGCTATGAGGTCACTGACAGACACACACGCTATACTGACAACGCTCCTATATTCTCAACCGTCTTTTGAATCGGGGATTAAAAATGCAATCAAATTTCCTTCTAGAAGCTCAATTTCACTCCAACTTGAAATATTATACACTAAAACAAATAAGTAACGATTATACAAAGCTGTAAGTTCGACTTCAAACTTCCCAGTCCATCATTAGACTGTGTGAGATCAAAGATAAACTTAAGATAAATAAAGATTAGATTTCAACAAAGATATACAAAACTGGTAAAGCTAGATGCGTGATTGAAATGAATTACAAAGTAGCTTGTAATATTATTGAAAAGTAAAGAAACACAATGTAAATGTCCCACTGTTGGGCTGTCTCCTCTCCCTTTGAGGAGATTTTAGAATTCACGTCTTTTCCATACACACGTGGCAAAATTTCATTGAAATGTATTTTTCCTTGTTTTATATTGATGTGATATGTTCGAAATTTGAAATACATTGAGGTATCTAATTTATATAATATCTTTTTTTTTTAAATCGGGTGAGTTTTATACAACGGTTTTTGCTTAACACTTTTAATGAATAAGTGCATCATAATGTCTTATAAAATACCCTACAAAAGACAAGTCATCTTTCATATCTTGAAAGGGCCAGTAACTGTGACAGATAACGGAAACATGACAGTTTTTACATTCCAAAAGAAAACAAACGAATCCATTAATTTACAAACAAAAAATTCAACGACGAGGGAGATTGACTTTAAAATATATTAATATAAATATAAAATTTAAAAAAAGAATGAACTCGAATCTACCCGCAAACTTCAGTCTCGTGAACAAGACATTCGTAGATAATGTCGAAATATCGAGCTCCATCAGATAAAAATAAAAAACATGGTAAATATCCCGTATTAAATACTTGTTGTAAAAAAAGGAATTCACATCTAGAGAATTTAAATCAAAACATTCAATCGAAGATTGATAAAATATTCCGTTTGGAACACGTATTTCAGAAATAAACTTTCTTCAAGTCATTGGACCGAGTTTATTGAGTTACACTTAACGCATATTACAGATTTTATTCGTTCGACGTTTTAATCGTTATACATGTTAAGATCTTACAGAAATTAGTTTTAAATTCGTAGCTGAAGGTCATCCATCCTTGAAATTCTTTCAAAATCACCAAATTCTTAAAACCAACAAGGCTCGAGAATGTAATCTTACATGTTTTTTAATTATTATTATATAAGTAATGATGTCCAAGTCCAAGACATTAAGCCATTCTTAAGGGAAACTAGCTGACATATAATGATGCAAAAGTAGTCTACACAACAATTCCTCACTCTCATAATCTAACAGGACGGTAAATCTGTACCGACCTTTATATGCTTTTCGGGTTTTATTTTATCCAATTCTGGAAGTTAACTCTATCTGTCGTAGAACCCAATATACATCGAGATCTTCAACCTTCTAAATTCTTGAATCGAAACATAATCTTTGAGCCGTTTTTCTATTCTACAAAGGCAGTTGCGTATATTCCGATTCAACTTTGACGTGTCCGAACGTCAAAGTTTGATCGGTATGTAATCGAGATGGTATCGTATTCGATATAAATAAGTAGAATTGGTCTTCAGTTACGATCAAGCTGAGGTAAATTTTTGTGAGGAGTAGTCGAAGTTGGATCAGAATAGTATCTGGAACCTATCATTACCGTTATAAGTTGGTAAAATTGGCCTCTTTATAACCTAGCCATCGACTACTGCTCAAACAGTCTTCAAATTCTGAACCTAAAAATCAGAGCATGAACTATTTCATAAATATATTTTGCGTTTAGTATTTTAAAGTGAAACCGAGAATCTTTAAGTCGAATATCACACCGTAACTATTTCCCTCCCCAATTACGTTACTGTATCACGACCACCCTTTCAACCCTTTCACGGTGACTAAACATCACAGCCCCTCTGTATAATTAATCACATGTTTATTGGCAGAGGCTTATACCTAACCCTCATAACTATGAATTATTACTATGTCTATTTAACGTTTGAAGACAATATCAAAAGCAAATAATTTTCTTAAAGATATTATTAAGGATTATAAGCTGACTTATCTTCGCTTATATTGTTATGGAAACCTTAAAAAATTGTATGAACCAAATAATCCTCTAAGAAGCGATTATTGGGATGCGAAGCAAAATTTTGATCCCATAATCGGTACCATATCTAATTTTTTAATGCAGACGTAATCTTTAAAAGAAAATTCCAGAGCTTGAAATTGGCTTATATGGTATTCGCACTCACTAAGCCTCTGCGTTAGCATCTTTGATATGGATCGGAGAAGCTACGGCGGAGTGAATTTACAAAGAACTGGGCCTTACAGTGTCCAGTTTCATGCATCGAAAATTAATAAGGGGTATCGTGACTGAGACGACAAAATACATACAAATAGATGCAATCAAACTTTTGACCGTGGATAAATATTGTTAAAGGAAGGTCCTGACATATATCATAGGAAGTCTGGACATATTACTGCATATTACTATAGAGTTGAATGGAAGAAAATAACTCAATTTTTTATAAAGAATCATCCGAACTTATGGTATACGATCAAATAAAATCGAATTCCTTTATTCAATATAGAAGCTTCACTTTAATTTTATTGATTGTCAAATTAAACACTACCACGGCAAGCAAATAATGATTAACACAGTAGTTGAATTATATACATTTCATAACGTTATCAATATCAAAGGAGGGTTTGTAAATTATGCTATCGAAGGTAATTTTAGATGACGTAAATATAAATTTATACCTAATTTTATTCACTTTGAAATTTTCCATCACATTAATATCATTCTATGCTTATATAAATTAGTAAGCTGAAGTGGCAGTGGGCCGGCCATATTTGTCGTAGAACCGATAACCGTTGGGGAAAACGTGTTCTAGAGTGGAGACCGCGTCTCGGCAAACGTAGTGTAGGACGCCCTCAGGCACGGTGGAGTGACGATTTGCGCACGACGGCTGGCAGGAGCTGGATGCGAGTTGCCGAAGAAAGACCACAGTGGCGTGCATTTGGAGAGGCCTATGTCCAGCAGTGGATGAACATGGGCTGATGATGATGATGATGATGCTTATATTGTATTCTAAGTTAGCCTTAAGAATTTAGAGAGCTCGGACAAAAAAATGACAACCGCATATCATATAAGACAATTCTGCTATCATTGCGTCAGATGATATTCGTAAATACTTAAAAACAATGAAATAAATAAGAATAATTTGTAACCTAATAATCCTCGCGCGAGGTTTTCAATACTATAAGGGCAATTTCATTTTCTCGTGCCCTCGAGGAAATTCCGCGGAAACGTTCCTGTAGGGTGAGGTATCTCGGATTCCGTATTTCATTTTACAAGTCCATTGTTGGGCGATGATAAAAGAGGTCGAGCCCTTAAGCTTTGCCCTTTAATAGGATGTCTGCTCACCTGAGGTCAAAGAGTAAGTGATACTCACGGACATGACATGCTTAAGTAACATTTTATCCTTAGTCAGGTTACATTTTATCTTTAGAATTATTACTATAAATGATCGGTGCTTGGAGATATTAAAGTGAATACTAAAAAGTTAATTTTAGTTTACTATAGGCAATAAATGGACTAACTCTCCTGTTACCAGTTAAGGTAACAATGCGAGGTGTTATACTTTTAATGAAGTTTAAATTTAATTTAAAAATAATAAAAGTACAGAGTTAGTAAATTACAAAAATTGATGTCAACTGGACGTGCAATACTTAAAAAATATAACAAAAAAAAAACAAGGCATATATATATACGTTTACACATAAATAGACATACATATTTCTGAACTATCCACTCCAAATAATCTAGAACTTTCTAGACGATACATCGTGTACCATTCTTGTCACTGGACTTAGACTACTGGACAAATTGTTGCTGCGTCTGTGTTGACTCGTCTATGACTTACTTTGAAAATATTGTACGCTGTGAAAGATAATACTTTGGTGGATAAACAAAATTAAAATTCATAAATCTGTTATTCTGTTGTACTTTCATATCAGAATGGAATTGTTTTAATTTAATTCAATAAAATATTATTATATTTCTTAATGATATTATTTTACAAATGAAAATTATATATATATATATATATATATATATATATATATATATATATATATATATATATATATAATTAATATGATTTACGTAAGCATTACAGTTTACATCGACTAATTTTATATTTTTATGGTAGCAGGTTGTTCGCACCCTCAACCTTTTTTATGTACGATTACGTCATCAAACTATGTCTATAAAAAGATTGCTATTTGAACATGCATCGCGGAAAAACCGCTGAATATTTTGACATGAAATCTATAACATTCATCCATAACATTCAGCGTATTTCCGAGAAGGTTTTTGACTAAATATATTTTACAGTATAACTCAACGTACATCGTCGCCATAGAAATGGATGGCCAGGCATGCTAGCTAATCATCCTCCTGCCCTTATCCCAATTTTATTTGGGATTGGCGCAGCACGTCTTCTTCTTCCATACTTCTCTGTCCGACGTCATCTCACAAGTAACATTCTTTCTGACCATATCATCTTTCACACAATCAATCCATGGTTTTTTTGGTCGGCTCATACCTCTATATCCATTCACATTCATTTTATACATTTTACACATGGTATGCTAGCTGTCTATACATAAATAGTTAACCTATATATATATATATAGAGTTAACGAAGATACATGTATCTGAAATATACCCCGGGATATCTTATCACAGCTTAACACGTTCTTTATAATAACCATCCACTTGAGTTTACGAAATTGAACGGAGCTATTTCATAAAATCAATAAATATAGATACTTGGACTCAAATTTAATAAATAAATAAATAAATAAATATTGGACAACATCACATACATTACTCCGATCCCAATGTAAGTAGCTAAAGCATTTGTGTTATGGAAAATCAGAAGTAACGACGGTACCACAAACACCCAGACCCAAGACAACATAGAAAAATAATGAACTTTTTCTATATCGACTCGGCCGGGAATCGAACCCGGGACCTCGGAGTGGCGTACCCATGAAAACCGGTGTACACACTACTCGACCACGGAGGTCGTCAATTACTATTGTATTGTATCAATTACTAATGTATACATTTTTGTATGAAAACTTGGTATTATATTATGTATTTATATATTATCTGCAACGTGTCATTAATCTACTATACTATATAGATCTGTAGAGTCTGTCTGTACACTAAATTTTTTGTCGAATTTCGTCATAAATATTCGTTTAATGACTCACTGATATCAGTTTTACCATTTTTGAATGTTTTTCTGTTTGTATGTCCCGCTACAACTCAAGAACGGTCGAACTGATCTTTATAAAAAACGTTATATAGTAAGAACCTGTGATCGTGCAAATGACAGACTATATATAATAGCAAAAAATATTTTTGTATTAATTACCTTATATAAACAATATTCGTTTTTAATGCCCGGGTAACAGCTTGAATTAAATTATACAATGAACTTACGTATACCCAAGATGATTAAGTATGGAGATTACGTAACACGCAGGTAAACACCGTTTCGGGTGGGGTTCTCTAAGCGGTAGCTGTAATACTATACTGCTTAATGATCTCACATAAGTGAAAAATCACTTTGATGAAGTATAAACACGCGATACACACTGATCAGTGATTTGATGAACTTACTTGTAATAATATCGACAGCGGTTATTGAGTTTGGCGAAGTGCACCGGAGTAGTTACATCCCTGATATATTATTTCTTCTGTTTGTTCAGATATTATGGTGGTAATTAATTGCATGCATTGATTTCAATCACAAACATATAGTCTTAGCAAACGTTTAGTCTTTGCCCACTGAGAGTTATAGTTTTATATGAAAAAAAAGTATATTTACTCTTTATGAAACAACGACATCTGATATCAGTGTTATTTGTGTAGTAACTTGGCCCCAACTCTCTATATTTAATTTTTGGCGAGAAATGAAATTATCGTCGACCGTTCATGCCAGACTATCGTCAGGGCATCACACAAAAGCCTGTTATACGCATCCTAATACGTTTATCGGATATTCTATGATCAATTGCAAATTGCTCAACACGTCATTTTCAATATAACAAAGCGCTTACGACGTTCTGGAATATTCTAAAATTATATAGATCAAGTTATGTTGGAAATTCCCTTAATATTGCCTCCGACGTTGAATCCAAAAATGAGCTATTCTTGATATTCTCATACTAGCAAGAGATCAGTCACAAAGTGAATAAAATTCTTATGTTATTCGTGTATTAAAATTTCATTTTGTCAATGTCACTATGGTTAAAATGTCATTATTGTATAAATAATGCTAGGCCTTTTCAGACCACATAATTACCATTTCACTCTAATTTTGATTGAGCGATGTTCTGACTTTATTTCGAAACTAGACTAAAAAGATATTAGACTTTAATATCATGATAGCTTATTGTTTCTTCTACAAGCTCGCCTGGGTAGGTACTACCCATTCGTCAGATATTCTACCGCCAAACAGCAATACTTAATATTTTTGATTTATACTTAATATTCTTAACATTACTCAGTATTGTCGTTGCACTTCAATGGGTGAGTGAGTCAGTGTAAATACAACAGATCATAACACCTTATTTTTCAAGGATTAAAATTTATAACAGCGTTAATGTCTATGGGCGGAGAAAACAAGTCATCAGGCTGATATACCGCCCGCCAACCGATATTAAACTTAAACTCCAACAATAAACAGCCTAAGTAATTATTAAACATAATAATAACAATAAAACAAACAAAGTTTGTAATTTGAAAGAAATAATTACTTCTATTGATCCAATATTAAACATTTGTACGGACTGTAAACTAAACAAAGTCTAGTCGAAGTTTATTTTGCTGTGATCTTTGAGTTATAATTATTTATCTGTAACTACATACATTTGTCTGCGGTTTGGTTTGTGTTTGAATTATATTATGAAAGTTCATGGTGATTAGTTTATGCGTTGTATCATTAAAAACAAACATACAATCACTGGTGTTATGCAATATTAATAGTGTATATATTTATACAGAATTTAAATTTCGAACGTATCTGTAATAAACCGATTTTTGTAATATCCCCGCAGACATGTGCGTCCTTGTTTTTTTTTAAATTATTTTAAGTAGTTTTAAGATCTGCTGTGCATACTATGCAGCATGTGTCTTGATATAATCCCCAGTTTAAATGGGATATCTGGGAACCTTCAAGAAAAGAGCGTACTCCTTCCTGAAAGGCCGGCAACGCATCTACAAGCATGTTGTTGCAGATGTCCATGGGCGGTGGTAGTCACTTTCAATCAGGTGAGCCTCCAGATCGTTTGCCACCTATAACACAAAAAAACAAAAATTAAGTTTATTATAATTTAAAAAAACGTATGATTATGTTTACTTGTTTAGAATTATAAGTACAAATAACGTACTTATATTTTAGTAACTACCCTTACCAGTTTCTCGTGAGTAGAATAAGGGTCTTCATAATACGTATACATCGTTATACCCTTAACGATTGGTCCACGTGAAGCACGCCACTGTATCTCCCAACTAGCTTCTTCAAACATTGAGCTAATTCACACAAAACCATTATGATACATTTCCACATGAATCACGTCAATTGGTGAAGATTATATGAAATTCGGACAGACAGACACGACGACTTTATTTTATAATATGTTGTTATGTGTCTCTAAACAAACCGATTTACCGAATATTTATATTAGTATTGGTGATAGGTATTTCAAGGTACGATTTGATAATTTTCTTTACAAGTTTTATTTACATAACGTTACGTTTGTGACTAAATAAATAATCATAAATATTTTCGTGTTCATCATTACATAGTATAAAGCTAAGTCGCTTACCGCTGTCTGTCCGTATGTATACCTTTAAAATTACACAACGGATTTTGATGCGGTTTTTTATAATAGATAGATTGATTCAAGAGGAAGGTTTAAATGTATAGTACATGTACAATATAGTATAGAAATACTGATAATTTTAGAAGTTTCTAGATAGATCAAAATAATGTACTACTATACTGTATTGTATACCTTAAAAAGGTCTTCAAAAAAATCTGCGATGGTCTATGTCTATCTCTTAGGGATAACTCACAATAACCATTTTTTATCCTTTACTTTTTACGTAAAATAATGGTTTTATTTCGAAGCGATTTTAAGCAATACAGCATTAATCCTTATCCAATTAAGTACCTTAAATACATTGTGAATTTAATATAAATTAATATGGCCACTTACAGCATGTAATTTAAATGAATATTTTCGAAGATATTACAGATTTAAAACGCAGGGACATAGCGACTTATATTGCCTAATGACAGAAAAACTGCGAACGTTGTAAGACATTCAGTATCAGTATGGCATCCGTGCGAAGCCGGGGCGGGTCGCTAGTTTTAATGTAAGGATCAATTTAGTCAGTCCAATAAAACATCAATAAATGTAAATTAATTTAATTATTATCAATAATTTACGATTATATGTTTAAAGTTAAGGTTTTAATATCAAATACGTTCATAGAGAGTTTACATAATTTAGGTAAAAGAAAAATCAATACAATAACAGGTATACGAGATAGAATTTAATTTGCAGAATTATATCTGTGTGATCGTATTAGTATATATAGTGTGTGTGTGTGTGTGTGTTTATGCCTGTATTTTAAGGATATTTTTATGTTACGGTTAATTTATTTTTTTGCATACTTATTAATTGTTTTTTAATTGCGCTTTAGTTAAGAAAAATGCTCCGGATTAACATAGTGTTCGTTATAAGCACGTTGATTCATAAATCAGGTCCTGATAATGGAAAATAAAAAATAAGCTTAAAAACTAAAGCCCGACTACGGAAAAATAGCGCTATGTGATGAGTGGGTGGTACCTTCCGAGACGGGCTTGCTCAGAGACCGACTACAAAGTGGAATATTATTTTATACTTTTTATCAAACATTGTAAATGAAGAAAACGTTAAGCAATATTTATTTTACCAGCGAATTTTACCTGATTTCATCGCAATAATGGGTACGGGAGTTATTTTTCTCCGATTGTAATACGACTTTAATTATGACTTGGTGGTAGGGCTTTGTGCAAGCCCGTCTGGGTAGGTACCACCCACTCAGCCGAGATTCAACTGCCAAACAACAGTACTCAGTATTTTTGTATTCCGGTTCGAAGGGTGAGTGAGCCAGTGTAATATATATATGACATAACATCTTAGTTCCCAAGGTTGGTTTTGGCATGTAAGGAATGGTTAATATTTCATACAGCGCTATTGTCTATGGGCGGGTGGTTACCTCTTACCATCAGGTGACCCATATGTTCGACCGCATATTAAGCCTATAGAATATATAAAATGAGTTCTCCGCTTTTTTACGGTCATATCGCAGAATGTCATTATGATGAATGATCTGAATCAGTACAGAAAGCTAGAAAGATTAAAAACTGGCGAATGAATAAAGATCAAAAGCCGGCCAAGTGCGAGTCAGAATATATAAAAACGTCAAAATAATCATGTCTGCTATATAGGAGCCCCTTAAATATTTCTTTTTTTCTATTCTTTGTCATAGCGGCAACAGAAATTCATTATCTGTGAAAATTTAAACTTAGACAGACGGACAGACAGACGGACTGACAGCGGAGTCTTAGTAATAGAGTCATGTTTTACCATTTGAGTACGGAACCCTAAAAACTGGTGAATCACCAGTCAGAATCACAGAATCAGAATCTACCTTCGCTCCATACGAATAAAAATCATATTTAAAATTTAAAATGTCACTGTTGATCTTACAAGATTAAATTAATGATACATTATAACAGTTCATAACAACTTTATAATGACATATGCGGACAATATTGATTAAGTAAATATCACCAAAGAGAAATAAGAAATAAACTAATGCATTATTTATACATTTTAACATCGGTTCAAGGAACTGACTAACCAATCATACCAAGATGAAACAATTGTTCAATGTTCAAAGCAAACACGAGATGAACAACAAATTCAACTAAATTGTTTAAACAAGCAAAAATAAAACCACACAACGAAATTCGAACATCCTCGAAGTGAAATGTACTCTAAATTTAAACGGATAGAGTTGAAATTGTATTGTAACAATTTAAAAAATGTTATCTGTTTTCCTTTCTTTGCCTCCGGACTAATGAAGTCCCTTGTTCAGATCCCCTTTGCGGAGTTTTGTTTGACGTTTGAAAAGTGAATTTATCCTGCAGACACTTTGACTGCGTCGCTGAGTCAGATTGCAGTGAGCCTTGCACGGTTAAAAGTCGATTGTTATTTAGAACTGTATAGTCACAAGGTGATCTGACTGAATTTCATCGCGCCTATGTGACGCCTCCAATTTTACTGATGATAAACACGGATACTTAAGTATATGGAGGTGTGACACCGGCTAGAAAAAATGTAAGTGCTTCTATGTCACGGGAGAGTATCAATACTGCTTACATCCATAGATGCTTACAGCATAGGCAGCTGGTGAGAACTTCTGGTCAGAAAGACCTTATATTTTTTTATTGGCGACGTGTTATTTATTTATTGAGATTCACCAACAATTATTGTGCATCAAGCTATTGACTATTATATAAATATCATTATATTAATTATACTATAACAATTATTTAACTAAATTTATTTTCTTTGTGTGTGTGTGTCTGTGTGTGTGTGTGTGTGTGTGTGTGTGTGTGTGTGTGTGTGTGTGTGTATGTGTGTGTGTGTGTGTGTGTGTATGTATGAGAGAGTGTCACAACACACGAGTTGTTCTTACTTTCAAGGCGCTTCAATAGATATTTTATATTAAACCCAACTAAAATAATGACAGTTACACAATTAACTATAATAAGAATATAAAACCATAATAACAGCAGGCTGGGCTAAGGCCTTCTCTCCCTTTGAGGAAAAGGTTTTTGCAATTCCACTAAACTACTCCAATGCGGGTTGTCTCACAAATGGATGTCATTGAAATTAGACACACGCAGGTTTCCTCAGGATGTTTTCTTTCACCCACGATCACGAGACGAATTATAAATAAAATTTAAGCACATGGAAATTCATTTGGGCTTGCCTGGGTTTGATCACGCAATCATCGATTAAAATGCACGCTTTCTAGCCATTGGGTCAACTCAACTCAAGGAAAATAAAATATATATTTTTTAAATAGTCAACATGAAAAAAACTTTATACAACAAAAAAGGTTTTTTTTTTCCGCTAAGCAGTTATGACGTAACGTCTTAGCATTTTGTGGTCAGCTTTATTAGCAAGTCATTAGAAAAATATGGATCTTATTATATGACCAGAATAGACATGACATACTAGCTGAACCGATGTTTTTACACGCGTGAACGTGACGATCAAACGTCACCTACAAGTTTCCCCTTCGAGAGGTGAATTAAAATAAAAGCTCATATCGTTCCCCGAGACCGAAACTATCTCCACACCAAATTTCATCTAAATCAGTTTAGGGCTTTAAGAGTGAAAAGACAACGGACAGAGTTACTTTCGTATTTATAATATTTTGAATTTGATATGTTGATCTGACCGAGCGAATACGAGTATTACGAGATCAATACCACTAATGAATGGTTGCGAGATCAATACCCAGCTGGTCTATCGACTGGAACTGTAAACACTGTAAAATACTACACCGACCGTAACTATTTACGTTTGTGTTCTGGTGCATCTCAGGCATTTGACTTGGTTGCCTTTGGACAAAGCCGGAACAGACACATATTATTACCTATTATTATAATTTATCTGGATGTTTGGAATGAAATATTTAGTATAACCGACGTAACATTTTGTCCATTGATACATCGAGTCATTGAAAGTAATTTTGTTCTTTTATAACCAGCCTGGTATTCACTCATCAACAAATATTAATTAAATCATTTTAATTATATATTACTTATACAAAAATGAATGACTGAATGATAATTTTCCATCACGTATCACCAATACTATCCAGTGAAAGGCTATAGAATTAGATTCAATCCTTAAAAAATAAATATATAAAAATATTCATAATGGAAGTGACATTATTGAGGAATTAAAAATTAAACGAATGAATGATATATTTCTAATAATAATAAAAACTATGTTTGAGGAATTACCAATTTTCTTTTACCTATCAAATTATGGCTAAAGCTTATTCTAGAAGTGGGGCCGATAATAGCCTTTTACTTTTATGTCACTACGCTACCAGCTCGTCTATTAAATTTGTACAGTCATTCGAATAGCGACAGATCTAATTAATGCTCTATCTGTGTATTGGAGAGCACATTAAGCTGTCAGGTCGATCATTAACACGAATAATAATAGTCGTAAATCTAAGGAACAAATAAGGGAGTGTTACTCATAAGAAATTTGATCGATCGAATAGTTTGAGAACTTGTGTGAAAATGAAAACGGTACTCGAACATTGGACCGCACGATCGTTTCAATTAGAAACTTAAATAATCTTAAAAGCAAATCTATTTTTTTTGGAAAAAATTTGAAAGTTAAGTGTTACTTTGTAAAATGCTTTTAGGTTTTATCCATTTATTATAGTATATTGATCGAATTATATTCATTAAAATAAATTATGTCTTATAATCTATGTTTTTATATGAAACAAACGTCGTTTGTAAGAAAAAGTCACAGATTATAAAATATAATCGAACTGCTCGGAACGTTATAGTGATGCAGCCAAAATTTTAATACCACACAAAAAGCATCTCTTGTATGTCTACCGTTCTAAAATAAATTAAATGAAATTCAATTATTCCTAATTTTAAAGAAAAATTATAACTTATTCTATACAAAGTAAGTTTTTAATAAATATCATTACACTATAACAATAATTAAAATTTGTGTTCTTTATTTAAATATACGAGTATACATTGTTGATTTATAATCTGTGCTTAAATGTAAATCTACTCAAAGACCATCCAGTATCCTAGGAGACAGTTCAGTTCATTTTCCGAAGCCGTTCGTGGAACGTTGAAAGACCTAAAATTACACACAGGTTTTCAGTCTTTCAGTTTACGAGATTCGTTAGCTTCGGGTGTTTTCTGGTATTAGAGGATAAAAAGGTTTTTATCTACCATATAGTGAGGGTAAATGTTTCGCCTGGCTTCTGTAAGAAACTTTTTAATCAACCTTTTTACGGTTGAGTTATTCAATATATTTTAACATAACATACATACGTTTATATTCTAAAAAAAATTATATTTGTATAAAATGTACTAAGTGTCTTTTATTTATTTGATAAAAACTACTACTTACTTAATATGATATATTCAATATTTATCTTAGTAAATAATATATTGAAACTTATATTGTTTTATAAACAAGTGATAGATTGTTGTGTCGTTTAATAGTCATAGACACGTAGCTTCCAACGTAGCAGATGCATAACGTAGCTGACGCTACGGCGTGCTACGGAATTTTGTCGAAGCGCTTAACTTGAAATTATTGATCAGGTTGAAGTGTTTATATGCAAACACGTTTCAGTTATATTGTTGAGTGGTCTTTCTTCAACAATCTGTAAAATTAATTGCTGTTAAATTAAATCTTTTGTAGTTGGAACATTTTTATATCCTTTATCTGTTAACTGCGTACATATAAAAATATAAAGACGCTAGAGACTTGTATAAGCCTGTCTGGATAGCTACCTTGTACTTATTGTTTATTCTACCTCTAAACTTTGAATAGCATTCTACAGTTTGTAAGGGGAATGAGCTAGTTTAGCTACATAAAAGACACACGGTATATATATATGTATATATAAATATCTTACATCTCATAAACGGTTGCGCAATTTTGATTATGAACGGTTAATTTAGTTCGTACAAATTAATTAACATTTTAATTACTTCTTAAAGTTACAATGACTCTTGGATTTTAACATAAAAACTAGAATATGAATGTTATGGATTGGTTTTACGGGAATTCATTTTAATATGCAACTGACAATCACATCTGAAGGTGGAAAAAAGATATTTTCAACATAAACAGTTTTCCTATTTCTGTATATGTTTTTTTAATACGCTGTTGGACTCTATCGTTTAATAGTATCGTGACATATTTGCGACCTCGATGACGGTCTATGTGTGCCGCAATTTCCTACGACTTATTGAATATTACGTGAATTTTAACCTACCGCTGTATTGAACATGAAATATAAAGAACTATCATTGTACTAGTGGCTACCTTGATAGGTAGCAGATTTCGAAGGTTTGGTTCAGAATCGGTTCTGGTAAACATTAATTATAATAGAACTTAAGCGCTTGGTGTGTGAATTTATTTATTGTAAATACATCAAATTACAAACATCAAAAAGGTCCTGTACCCCTAAACCAGGAGACCCCGTATCTTAGGGGCCAGTGACTTCCCAACTTTTTTACATTTATTAGATTTAAGCATTAATTTTACTTAGTGCAAGCTCACCTAGGTAGTTTTTACTCGGAAATAATTCACTTACCATCAAGCAGCCCATGTGCTCGTCCACATACTTATATAAAAAAAAGAAATGTTAGTTATATATTTCTACGACCTTGTTCATAATGAATAATAATTACTATGTATGTATATTATATACAGTCAATAGTAAATATGTTACAAAATGGCAACCAAATAATTTTAAATAATTCCAGTGATAATATAATTCAAAGCTATGTTTATTAATAGCACAGCATCGCTTTAAAGCTGAAGTATAAAAGTGTCACGTCCCCCGTAGTCTCCGGGGATGAGGGATGCTCTCCATTGAAAAGGTGTTTATATATTAAGGGATATATCTTCTTACTTTTAAAAGAAATAGCTGTACTTTGTGTCATAACCTATATGAACGAGACATGATTGTGACACAGATTGATTTAGACAGAGATACAAAACCATTAGACAAATCTATGTTGAATTTTATATTTGTGGTACTTTTACTCGTAGCATATGATTTAAAATTCGTATACCTTTTTAATACTTCATACTTTTTTATTAGTTTATTTGTAAATTTAGGTTTCTAAGACAAATTAACCAACAATGTATGTTTAAATACATATACGTATACTGTGAACCTTTTGTCTTTTTAATGTTAATGTGAAAATTATGACAAAATTTTAGTATAATTTTGATATAGGTAGCAATTGTTTTTTTTGTCATTTATTTAAATACAAAACATATTTATTGTGGATTTTTGAGGAACTGATAAAAAAGAGGAATCCGATTAATTTGATGTTACTGTGTGACAGAGGTATAATTTAAATGAGTAAATTGTATTTGTATAATATGTTTTTTTTTTTAATTAAATTTATAAATTGGATATGATAAAAATATCCTGTATATTTAAAATATGATTGTATAGTAAAAGCTCTTTAAAGCGAATCATCCACTCATATCTTTAAGCCTAACGACAATAAATTAAAAAACGAAAAAAATATTCTTAATTTAATTAAATTTATAATGATCAAGAAAAGAAATCAAAATGATACTTCCAGTGACAACAATTTTAATTAGTGAAGACAGAACGGAAAATTAAAAGTTTTTTCGCTAGTTTTTCGCGAAATAATGAAACGGGCGCCTCGCGTTTGTCACAATAGATTTTTAAGTTGATGAAGTAAATTAAATTTATTTTTACACTTAACTTTTCGGTTAGATTACTTTAAAAAATTAAACAAGAGATATTACGAAAATGCGTTTGGTTTCACGGATATATTGACCATTATGTTATATCCCATACTTTTAAAAATATTATGAAATCCATTCGAAATTTAAACGTGAAACAAGTTTTCACCCCAGAGAGGGAGGTTAGGTTCTACGTAGATTTTCTTTTGACACATGTATACAAAATTTCATGATCGGTTGAGTAGTTTAAGACACTAAAGCGTAACAAACAAAAATTTCACTTTCGGCGTCATTGTCGTTATAATTTAGGTTTTAAGGTATAAAAACTTGTCCTATTTTCTTCCTTGGGTTTAAGATTGCTTTATAATAAATTTCATCAACTTTGGTTTGGTGGTTTAGCTGGAAAGCTTAACAGACAGAGTCACTTTCGCATTTATGATATTAATATAGATATAGACTAAGACAATCAGTGCCCAACAGACTTTATCTTGCCCGAACAAAATAGTTTTTGTTTTCCTGTGGAACGTTTTTAACTTTTAAACGTTTTGAAAATGAAATTAGACTACGTTACTTAATGAAGTATTTGCTATCCAACAGTGAAAGTTTCGTTAAAATCAGTTGAGGCGAACAAACGGACAGATAGACAGACCGACGGATAGACTTACAAAAAATTTAAATATGGTATCGTTTATATTATTTTGATAAACGGACTTAAATTTTATTTATTAGTATACATTATTATTCAAATATCGATTATAACAATAACAACAAAATAGTAGTAGATTCGATGCTAGACTATCTGGGTAGGTACCACCCACAGTATACAGACGACCTCCGTGGTCGAGTAGTGTGTACACCGGTTTTCATGGGTACGCCACTCCGAGGTCCCGGGTTCGATTCCCGGCCGAGTCGATGTAGAAAAACTTCATTAGTTTTCTATGTTGTCTTGGGTCTGGGTGTTTGTGGTACCGTCGTTACTTCTGATGTCCATAACACAAGTGCTTTAGCTACTTACATTGGGATCAGGTACATTGGGATTCGGTTTGAAAGGTCGCTCACCTTCGACAGACAGTGTACAAGGGACATAACATCTCAGTTCTCAATGTTGGTGGCGCATTAGCGGATGGTAAAGAATTAAAATTACTTACGGTACCAATATCTACGCGCAGCGATGACAACATGCCATCGGGTGCGTCATTTTTCCGCGTACATACGCCTGTATATATGTATACATATTAGTATACGAAGTAAATAATGAATACGGTAGTTTATATGCTAATAAGGCAGACAGGAGAAAACTAGAAAACATTCTTCCTCGTGATATTCACGGCGTCGCATCCAAGTTGAAATTAGGCTGTATACGAAACTTTGACGTCTTACGAACTATGATTATAAATAGCTAAGACGAACGAAGGCGCAGCTGTTTGAATACAATCAGAGTTTAATTTATTTGAAGGATGACTACAGATTGAATTCATTCATATTAAGCGTGAAGTTACAAGTTTGTGTTATATAATTAAAGTATAATGTAAGGGACATTCTATTTGACTTTTGACTTTTCTTTTATGATTTTCGACCATTCTGGTCCATTGGAACAATCATCTGCGCGGGAGATATTGTGTACAATGCGCCTGCGTTAACTCCATTATCATTATCTGGTTCCTCTTCCTCATATTTAAATATTAATCAACAGCATATATGCTCCGTTTGTGAAGATATAACAATATATTCTACGAATATCTTGACAAAAAAGACAATTAATTTTAGCGACTGATCTGGGGTTCGAAATCATTGAAATTAGAATAGAATAGATAAATCATTAATAATTGCTAAATAAAAAATTTGACTAATGGTAAAAAAAAAAACACAAATTTTTCGTAATGTAAGGTTTTTATGTTAATTTGCAAGCGTTGTCGCGTGCTAAAGATATATTTTCATGTAACATTTTTACCACTATTGCAAGAGAATTTCTTCAAAGTTTGTGTAATTGAGTTTCAACATTTAATTGCCGGTAGTTGTCGGTTTGCAATAAGCCGGGATACTATTTGGAAATACTTCGATATCTTTTTCGGTATTAAGCGTACTGTATAATACGATATAAATCTCTTCCATATAAATATATGGATGCAATACGAAACGCAAAACTGAGTCGATTTAATAAAAAAAATAATTAAATACATAAAAAACATAATTCAATGAAAATATTTTTTATGGTATAGGTGGCAAACGACCATCTACAACACCTGGAACCTAGCAGGTGCGTTGCCAGCCTTGAAGAATAACTTAACAATTTTCGTTCAACTTAACAATTCGGATACCAAAACGATGTGCGTTTAATTATTCTTAGAGTCCCAACTACGAAATAATCCTGTACCTGGTGTTATTTAAGTTATTACAGTTTAAAAAAAAAAACTGGGTAACAATGGAAGAAATTAGTTCTTTTAACAGCAACATACATCAGTGTGCTAGAATATGGCCACTCATTTCTTTCCTTATTTTTAATCTATTCTGTTCTGTAAAAAAATAGTAGACGATTTAAGTATTTGACGGGAAATTGGCGTTGTAATAATGATTAGCCGTTCCTTACATCACTATTGCGTCACCAATGTCGAGAACTAAGATGTTATGTGCCTTGTACCGGTAGTTACACTGGCTCACTCATCCTTTAAACTGGAACACAATAATTCCAAGTATATTCCAAGTATCTGTTAGGTAGCAGATAATATGATGACCGGGTGTAACCTACCCACAGACTTGCAAAAAACCTTACCACAAAGATTAGAGCAATTTAACGTTACTACTTTAATGTTATATCGAATGAGTTGGTAATATGCCCTCTGTAATAATCAATGTCAGAACGATTGCATGATTACTGCGCCGAGCTACAGAGATGTCGATCTATTACTTTTTTATTTCTGAATTTTTACTCGACAATTTTAATTTTAATATCACTGTATAAATATGGAATATTTACAATAAAATTTCGACCACGATTACTGTTAGCAAATATGAATCGTGGGTTTATTTTACTAATCGTTTTAATAACAAATGTATATATTTTTAAATATCACTAGCTGACCCGGCAAACGTTGTTTTGCCATGTAAATAATTTCTAGAGAATTTCTAGCGTAGAAAAAAAATAACAAACTAATTGAAAGTCTGTAAGGATGTTGTATATAATTGAAAAAGGCATGGAGCGCTGTGAATGATGAGGGAATATAAAAATAACATGGATTCACTGTAAATACTCGCCCAAAGGCGTTTGATTTGAATAAATTAGGGCATGCAACAACTGGTGAGCCTTGCTTGCGGGGTTGCTTGTTTTGTTTGCGCCCATGTGAAATAGCGTGTTACTTGTGAATAAAGTAAAGTACTTGTAAAGGCACCAAAATAATTCGCACGATTACACAATTCAAAAAATTCAGTGAGTGTAGTTTTTGGTGGATTCATAGCTTGTTGATCGTGCTATAAATCTAAATTTTGGTTTGGTTTATCGACACCGAATACATGTAATTTAGTAATAAAATGTATTAAAATTTGTAAAGACTTCAGCTTTTGTCTAAACACACGTGCTGTAATGTCATGAAGATGTATTGCATTTTGGCCAGGCAACAGCAATGATGTAATCTCTGGCCATTTTAGATTACACGTGAACGTGATAATAAACACAGTCGCCCATATTCGCGCACGAAAGTCAGAGCATCCTGTATATACTCTTGCATATGACGTGGACTGCCTACGTACAATGATGGTAGAATGACAGAGCTACCAATTTCGGCGGCGTCGGCGTTGTTGACAATAGTGACACCGGTAGACACATGAAGGTGATGAATAATAATTGATTTTTTAATACCACACAATAAAAAAATATAAATTATAGCCAAAAAATTAAAAAAAAATAAAAATTGTCGTGGACACCCCTTATCACTTAGGGGTTTGAAAGATAGATAGTAGCCGATTCTCAAACTTACTGAATATCCATAAAAAAATTCATAAGAATCTGTCGAGCCGTTTCGGAGGAGTATGGGAACGAACATTGTGACATGAGAATTTTATATATATTAAGGTATAATTTTTATTTATAAAGAATTATTAATAATAAGTTCTTAGCTATATACAAATATGAATTAAAAATAGTTACTTTCGAAATTATGACTGCGTTGAATGTTGGCAAGAATGTTAGCAGAATTTCCTCGTTAAATCGCAAGTCTTATCCTCAAAAAAATCCCAACACTTCTGTCAACAGAGGCCGCAATAAGGCGAGGTGTTATATTTATTAAGCTTTTTGCACTAGTACTCCGAGTGTGAGTTTCAACGTCAATTTAGATTACATATTTTTTCATTTTCATTTCAAACTTTTAGTCTATAATATATTTCTTTACTATTATAAATACATATAATAGTAAATAAATATACTATAGCCGAGATGGCCCAGTAGAGCCGAGATGGCCCAGTAGAGCCGAGATGGCCCAGTAGAGCCGAGATGGCCCAGTAGAGCCGAGATAGCCCAGTGGTTAGAACGCGTGCATCTTAACCGATGATTTCGGGTTCAAACCCAGGCAGGCACCACTGAATTTTCATGTGCTTAATTTGTGTTTATAATTCATCTCGTGCTCGGCGGTGAAGGAAAACATCGTGAGGAAATCTGCATGTGTCTAATTTCAACGAAATTCTGCCACATGTGTATTCCACCAACCCGCATTGGAGCAGCGTGGTGGAATATGCTCCGTACCTTCTCCTCAACGGGAGAGGAGTCCTTAGCCCAACAGTGGGAAATTTACAGGCTGATTATGTTATGCTATGTTATACTATAGACTAAAAGTATGACATACACACGAAGTCAGGGTGAAACGCTTGTGATATATATAAATGAAATGGAAGAGAAAAAATAATTAACTGTACGAGAGACTTGTAAGATTGATTCTCGGGACGATGGGTCTCCAGTGGCGAGTGTGCTCTTAATGTTATTACCGATTTTAGTCATGACCTCATTCATTATGCTAAAGGAAAAATACAGTACGGAACCCGAAATATATATGTAGAGAACGTAAACGTTTTTAAGCAATATTAATATAATGTTTACAAATTATTTCGTGTTTAGAGGTAAAGGAAAATGTCTTCAAATAAACTATTGGAGATAAATTCTGTATTAAATACGAATATGACGTGGGTGAGAGCCGTATTAGATCTTGTTTATTGTTTTACTTAAGGCTGCAGATTGGAAGATCTCAGAAACTATATAAATATATTTATATCTATCTGTTAAAAATTTTAAGGCCAAAAAACTGATCCGATTTTGACGAAATTTTCTATGAAGCAAACTTAGTCTAAATAACGACTTAGGCTAGTTTTGAAGACCGATCCCTAAAACGCGAGTGTAGTCACGGGCGACAGTTAGTTATGATATATTCATATGTTATTATATATGAGTTAGTCAGATAAAATATGACCACATGAGTATACAGTTAAACTATTCTGTAACTCAAAACTCACCGCAGAACACGAACTTGAAATGTCGAAATGTAAATTTATAGGATACACGTATCAAAATAACGTATTACTGTAAGTCTGTTGTCAATATTTCACGAGTGAGATACGAAGTGATTTTTTACAGAATCGCACTGCAGGTACTGAATCGTATCAAACAACTGTCAAAATTAAACTTTTTAAAATTCGAATATATTAAAATAACTTTCAAATGGAGCTTTTAAGGTTGCTGGTGTGGAATGCCACACACGTTGACGGATATTTCATCCACATCCAGTCATCCGGCGTCCAATGCGGAACATTCCAAATGGCGTAAGTATGAAGTTATTTGTGAAGGTATCACATTTGTACCGAAACACTTGAATCATGCGATCGGAAGCTCGGAATGACTCACTTAGTTAATATGGAACTAGAGCCCTGAAAGCTGTTTGGCTATTATCCACTAACATTAGCACTTTAGAGTATAATGACTGTATTTAGGGCATTGCGGGGTACTAGACTACTGGCATCGACGGATCGGAAGCTCTAAATTATTTATAGTGTTTACTTTATACTTTAATGTAGTGTTTCGATATAATGTAAGATACTTTTATTGCTTTTAAGTATAGTTTTGAGTGTAAATAATGTTTAAATTGTATTATACTTAAAAATGAATATTCCAGGTTTAAAATATTGCAATTATTAAACTAGAAAATTGAGGTAGTTACCAAAAATTAAAAAGGATAATTGTTTTCTTCAATGTTTCGAGTTGAAGAGAGACTGTAAGTGTAAGAAATGAGCTTTTTATATTACACTAGAGTCACAAACTTTGGGTTCAACGTCAAGTGGGAAGATCCTCTGTGCTTGCGTACACTGACACACTCACCCTACAAACAGTAATACTACAATAACCAGTATTGCTGTTTGGCGGTAGAATATCTGTTGAGTGGGTGACATCTACCCAGACGGGTTTACACGTAAAAACCCTATCGTCATATACTGTACATAATTATTATCTTTGGAGTACAAAAAAAAAAAGTTGAGTAACTTTCGCCGATTCATCTCATCTTTTAAATGTAGTAATAGTGAATTTAATCAACAAGCAAGTTTTACGTTATTATAACGAATAAGAGCCGAGATGGCCCAGTGGTTTGAACGCGTGCATCTTAACCGATGATTTCGGGTTCAAACCCAGGCAGGCACCACTGAATTTTCATGTGCTTAATTTGTGTTTATAATTCATCTCGGGCTCGGCGGTGAAGGAAAATATCGTGAGGAAACCTGCATATGTCTAATTTCAACGTAATTCTGCCACATGTGTATTCCACCAACCCGCATTGGAGCAGCGTGGTGGAATGCTGCTCCAAACCTTCTCAAAGGTAGAGGAGGCCTTAGCCCAGCAGTGGGAAATTTACAGGCTGCTAATGTATGTATGTAAATATATTGTTTAGTATATTATGTCTAATGCAATTAATGTTTATTTACCAATTAAATTATCAATATAGTAAAAAGTAAATTCACAAAATAATTAAACTAATGCATACAATATAAAAATGTTAATTATTATTAAATCGTCTTTCTTGGAATTGTTAAATTATTTTAATTGAATTTCCAACCTTATTTCAAAGACATAAGACAACATTTAACTAATGGGTTAAATATCTTCACAAAGCCATGTATTCCATTAGAAGGGGACAAATTTGATTGCTATCGTTACGTTCCGGAGATTCGAATTAGAAGAGGATTAGTCAAAGGAAATATGTGCGGTCTTTGCTTTTAAATTCTTATGTAATAAAATTGTTCATAAACTTGATTACGAAAGATTAGATTTTTTATATGTGACGGGCCACAGTGTTTTGAGAGTGTCAAGAAACGAAAAAAAGTGATAATGACATTTTTGACAGTAACATTGAGAATAGGGCGGTTTGACGTTTGTTCACTCTGACGCAACTTCAGGCTCTTTGTCTTTCTCAAGACGTGCCTGGTGGAGCGTCGTTACTTTATAATAATATCGAAAGTGCTGATTGTATTACTGTTATACTGTAAAACCTTAAAACACGTGGTTTTAATTCTCCTCACCCGCCTTCCCACGAACGCTCGGCAGCCACAGATGGATACAGAAAATAATGATAATGGCAATGTGTCGTTATATGTATATATCTAGACAGATTGTCGCACAATAAAATATATAAATAATATAAATATAAACATACAGGCCAAGTTTATTATCATGGTGTGCGTGACAGATACGCGTTACACTCAACAGACGTGGACACCATTTTACTTGTGTGCGTGTACTTAGTCGTAAAAAGTTGGCCGCTATTTTTTTCGACACGTTCTCGTTTTAAAAGTCTATCCAGACATGTACATAATAAAAAAACACAAGTATATAAAATTGTAAGAGGTTTAACTTAATTTAATTGCGTTTTAATTAGTTTTATAGAAACCCAGCTCACCCGACCCGACGCTAAAATAAATGCAAGGATTTGAAGCGGTCTATGTATGTTAATATGTTCATCTGTTCCGTATAGCTAGATTTTGTTTATATTTTGAGAAACGAAATCTTTTGTATTATGTATGTAACATATAAGTTTTTAAAAAATAATAATTTTTTTTTTTAAATAAGAATGTTAGACTTAGAATATGGATGGAATTCTTATAACAAAAAGATTAATGATGGACATTCTGAATATGAAAGAGAGAGACGGAAATATAGCATCTAAAAGTGCACAAGTATACGCCCTTACAATCCTATGGGATAGCAGTCTATGGTAGGGGGACGTTCAGTCGTAAAATCAACGACTTTACGTACTTTCCGAGGCATATGATTGTAAGCGTTGCTGACTTCCAAACTTCGAGATTTTAAGAATTACTTGATAGAATGTCCCGATATTTTTAATGGCCTCATCGAAGATTTGAACCAGGGACTTTTGGATGTGATATTATAAGCTGAATACTTAAAAGATATATTTATTTATAAAATAATTATTAACATTAAGTACTTAAATATACAGAAATATAAATTAAAAATAATTATTGTATAAATCTTGACCGCGTGGAATGTTGGCAAGAATGCTAGCGGCATTTCCACGTTGACTCGCAATACTGATCCTCTGGGCAAAAAACGAACTAGCCAGTAGGCATTAAGGTGAGGTATTATACTTCCAATGAAGCTTTTTGTACTGCTACTCCAAGGTCGTGGTTTTCAATAGTTACTAGATGGACGAGGTATATAAAACTCCAATTACAGATACAGTGACAATTGTTTGTAAATAAAATTTTGTTTCACAATATTATCGTAGATAAAGAAATAAAAAATTCGAATTTGAAATTTGTTATTCAAATCAGAACATTCGAGAATTTATAACCGAGGCCTAGAGGGGTTGATTTGCAAGTTTTATAATATTTAACGACTGTGTAGTCTGGCTTCTGGATTAACTCCAGTCTTGCTTTAATTTGTCTCAGTGTGCATAGCCTGGTAATACAATATGTATGTAGCTATAGGGTATATTTATTTTCATATTGTATTGTAAAACTAAGGTCTATTTTCCTATTGGAGTAGATTTGGAACACGTGCAGGTTTCTTCACGATGTTTTCTTTCACCTCCGAGCACGATATGAATAGATAATACGAATTAAAGACAAAAAAAATCAGTGATTGATGATGATACCCGAGCGGGGTATGAACTCAGAATCATCAGTGAAGATTCATGTCTTCTAACCACAGGGCCAAATTACAATACAAAATATATTTAGATATAAAATGTATTGTATTATTTGAAGTTGGAATTCATATTTACCAGGTAGAGCACTGTGAAATGCTATAGAATGGTGTGTAAACTAGTGTAAATATATTGTGCAAAATATAGTTGGTGCGCATTTATATAAACATTGGTTTATATATCGGATGGAACTATCGTTACAAACTACTGATTAACTTGTATGTTTTTGTAAAAATGTATTATATCTTTTGAAGGGTGAATATGATATGTTTACAATAAAGAGACTAAATAAACAAAAGGTGTGTGTGTGTGTGTGTGTGTACGCGTTTGAGAAGTTCTACTTCTTCGGGGTAATTAAAAATAGTTTTAACTTGCATGCAAATAAATAATTACCATAAAATTATATTAATTATTATGATAAATGTTATTTGTTATCTTTACTTTAACACTCACGGACACATTTTAACATAAGGTGCGAAGTTGTTTAAGAAGGGTTCAAGGCTAAACAAAACCACAATGGACTGAAACTATCGACCTGGAGTATTCCCCGCTCAATCCTTATCGGTTCGTCATTACCACGAATCGTTCGGTATCCTCGATAGCGAAAGACTGTCCGCCATTGCCCCATACATGATCTCAAGAAACTGCATAGAGTTGTATCTATTTAACTCCAGCACCCTCAAGAGCCATGTATGCGGCACGGAATCATAGGCCTTCTTATAATCTATCCAGATAGTCGATAGACTCTTTGAAAAACGACGAACCTGTTGGCTAATGGTCATATCAATGAGGAGTAGCTCCTTAGTGCCTCGTGATCCACCCCTACATCCATTCTGAGAGACAGACAAAATACTATTATTCTGTATGTGACTATTAATCTTATCTCTCAGAATGGAGGTAAAGACCGTCGGTAAACAAGTTATCGGTCTATAGTTTTTAGGATCTGTTGCACTACCTGACTTATGGAGCAGGTGGGTGACTCAGGTGGTAACGAACTGTGGTAGCGACTCAGACTCTAGAGCTGACTGGAACTGAGATGCCAAGCAATCATGCGAGCTGCGCAGCCATTTATTAAAACATTCAATAAATAATGTAAGCGTTTTTGTAATCATCTAATTATTTAATCATTTCTTACTTAATCTTTCACTTATAAAATCATAATTCATAACACACCAAGAAAAGTAGAATTTACCACTTACCACGGAGTGACACAAAACTTCCAAACCATGATTTGTGTATATCCTCTAGTAGAATATTAAATAAATGCTAAATTATCACAGAGGTAATGTTATTAAATAAAACATTTCAAGTATAATTTTCAACAGATCTTTAAAACCAAGCAACTGTAATATAAGGCGGGAGGGCAAGACGATCAGAGAGCAAGTTATAAGGGACATTTAATAAGGCGAATCAATTTTATGCCCCGCGGCGGACAAGGCCAATCTCCCGAGTAATGCCTTTATATTTCTCTTTGATCTATAAATATTTTTTGTCTTTGGACCGATGAAATTAAGAATTCGTACTTAAATATTTCTTCTTAAAATATTTTTGTACACGATACGTCCCAGTGGGCTTAAACTCCGCTTGTGATTGCTCGTATATGCTGAACTGTCTGGATATTTCTGGATTTTTTGAAAGAGAACCGCCCGGCCTTATATTTAGCACGTTATATCAATGTGTGAATAAATCATGTTGAAATAACTCTATATTCTGGAGACAGAAATTCACTTACATTGACGTTTCCGTGCCAAATCTGATCCTTTATTATTATTATTATCTTATTTATTAAAGCCTTAAAATTCGCGTTGATTTAGTTTCCAGCATATAGCCTAGTGTTTTTTGAAAGTGGTTCCTATCACGCATAAACACGTGCGGTGTAAGAAATTTTAACCGTATCTTCGATCACCAATACTCCAACAAACTAGAGAACTACGATGTTTTGTCTCAAATCCCGAGAGAGTCGGCTCGCGAATATGATTAGGTTATTTTGTCTAGAAACAGCCTGAAGTTTGAAATATGGCAGTGTTAAAACTCCCGTGCCTCAGAAATCAGATGAATAATAGTAGTGAGTTCTGTGGCAGAACTCTCCCTGATCGTGTTGGATTGCCACCCCATCGAATTATAAGAATGCTTATGTGCTTGCGAACTGAATTGTCAATTAAAATATTTCCTGCACAATTGCCTATTCTCTGTTGTCAATGGTCGTAAGCAAGCGATCAGGAGAATATAATCATGATCATTATTGGAGGTTACCATCTAGATCTCAATTTACAGTTACGTGAAGACTCTAAGGTCTTCCAAGTGAATACCTACCAAAAAACGTGTAGATATATAACTCATATTAAATTAATTTGTTACAAACGGTGTGTTGTTTATTTACATATATCCTGCAAAAATATGTTTTATTATTTATAAAGTGACGTTGAAAAGGCAAGGAGAAGAAGAATTCTTGAGAATGTTTTACTTTTCTTAACTGTAATAATTTAACGTCAATAAAAAATATTATAAGAGTACGAAAACATTCCCGCTTTGTCCGTTCAAAAATTCGTACCAAAATGCGTTCCAAATAATAATTCACCGTGCATTCTCTGTTCAGATTTCAATAATAGAACATCTTTTTGAATCAACGTCCAAAAAGACACTTGGCATGATTTTCGACTAACCGACTAAGACATCTTGTGAAACTGGTTAAGATGCCAAGTGTAATATCATTATTTCATACACTGTGACTTCGGAAACGCTGTACAATTTTTATTGTTTGATTCTAGTTTTGATTCGAGATTACTTTCGTGAATTTGGCAAGGAAGCTTCGTATTCTAAGTGCTTATCCGGAGATTTTTATGAATTATTTACTTCTTAGATTTCGATATAATTGTGTAGCAGCTGTTTGTTTAGGAGATTAAATGTTTGATGTGAAACCTCTTGGGACGCGATGAACGTCAAATAAAATACTCTTTATTACTTCTACAAAATATTGTATACTATAAAATGTACAGTCGGGGTAAGAAAAGCTTCGTCACCTCAAGATCTATTTTCGTGTGCTCAGTATGAGCGATAACCTGCTTTACCGATTGACTATGACATACTGCATCGCAATATCATTATAAGTCGCATCTAGCAAAGAGTATAATAGCGTTTAAAAGCTATAATAATAATAAGAAGAAGCCGTCAATCGGTATGATAATTACCAACTTTTCACGAAACCTCATAGTCCTTCGTGTTTGCTCGTGTAACATCGGAGATTAGGACATTGTCTTGTCTCTAAAAGAGAGTGCATAGTAGTAATCTTATACTACTAATATTATAAACGCGAAAGTTTGTAGGTATGGATCTGGCTGATTTTTCTGAGGTATGGATGGATGTTTATTACTCCTTCACGTAAAATTTACTAAACGGATTTGGATAAAATTTTGCACACAGATCGAATATGTACCGGAATAACATATTGGATACTTTTAATGCCGGGAAAACATAAAATCTTCGGGAACGCGGGTGAAACCGCAGAACGGAAGTAGTAAATAAAATAGTAAAAATAAATAGTAATTATGATAAAATTTATTCATTTAAACAAATCTTATTTATTTTATTAAAAACGAGTATATCCGCCATTCGTATCAATCACAGCTTGTAGTCCCTGTCGCATTGATCCAACAAGGCGAGAGCATATGTCGGTTCCTCTGAAGCCCTCCCAGACACTTCGACAATGTTCTGCGACAGCTGCTTTGGTTCTATCGTTATTATTTATCCACTGCTGCACCACCAAACCCCATACATTTTCGATAGGATGTATCCGCCGCTTTTGCAGGCCAAGGAATCACCACTACTTCCCGGTGCCGATGGAACCACTCCTCACACGTCGCGTCATTACATTAACCGTCACTTAAAATAACGACCGAATAATATTACAAGCATTTTTATTCTATAAAAATATGTTATAAATATATGACAATAACAGACTTTGACAATGCAATAAAAGATATCATATCTAATTTAAATCTTGTAATGACTAATTACGCCATAAAAAAGTTTTTATGTTGATATGACACTAGACGTAGCCCAAAGATGTTACACTATTTTGAACCAAGTTATCATACTATGTTAGTTTAATTTTACGTGCAGTTGTCTGTTTATTGCTTTAGATTCAAAAGGTACTAAGAGTTTACGACTTGATAAAGGAATGAATTTGAAAACTGACGAATGTTTTCTTACTATGACTGGACATCAAGCCGTTTTTTTTAAGTATAAAAATGCCTATGATTGAAGGTCTCTAATAAGCTGAGGCTCATCATAGTATGTGCAACAAATTGTAAGAGCGGACACACAAATGTAACAGTTTGGCCTTATAAGTAAATAAATGAATGAATATTAACCTACTATGATACATGTATTTTATAATAAATAAATTGTTTAGAATTTATATTGTAATCTTTAATTGTCGAATTAGTTTCTTGTTTGTCTTAGCTTACGAAATGAACTTATGAATTTGAAAGTAAATGTAGACCAAAAATAAAGCAAAGAAATAGTATAGCCTCCTACTAATACATTATAAAAAAAATTATATATCAGTGATAAATAGATGTAACCGCACTGCTGGACTAAGGCTACCTCTCCATTTTGAGGAGAAGCTTTACATCTTACTCTACTACGCTGCTCCGATGCGCGTGGCAGAATCTCTTTGAAATTAGACACATACAGGTTTCCTCATCCTCTCTCTTCACCTTTGAGAGAATTATGAACACAAATAAGGCACATGAAATTCAGTCTTGCCTAGGTTTGAACTCGGAACGGTCGGCTATGATTCAGTGCCATCTATATTTTGATTTAAGTATAAGTTTATTTTCAGGAACGTAGCCGTGACGTTCAATAGTCTCATATATAATAATGGATATTGACATACATATACATATGTTTGAATTTGGTAGACTTTTACACCGTTTGGATTTTAAAAAGTTGTTGTGTAAAAGTTGGCACGTATTATATTTATATTGCCATAAGAAAGGCTTTGTACGGTCCCCATTGTTGTAACTCGTCACATAATCGCGTTGCACCACATCAAATTCAATCTCATCAAAATTGTCAATCGCCTTGACAATTGTTATACTAGTACTGCCTCGTTGGTCAAGGTTCAAACGCCATATCGGCCCGATAAATTGTTATCGGGTTTCCCTGTTGAAAAGTTCTCGGTCTGGAGGTTGGATCTGTGCAATCCCGTGCCTCGGACAACACGTAAAACCGTTGATCCTGAGCCTGAACTCTTTTTGATTGTCTCGGATTTGCAGTCTCATCGGATTATGAGAGTAAGGGTAAAGAGATTGCAACTGCGCTCGCGCAGTATCTTTGTATCTATAATATGTACTATAACTACGCAGGGGCAGTTGGCGGTGTCCCTTGAAATTAGCCACCGTGACCGAAACCGACTAGGAGGACATCGCTGGTATCGGATGGCTGGTATCGATTGGCTTGCAAAAAAATATATAGAGAGTAATGATGTATACCAGGCTTTAGCTCATGACACTCGAAATATAAATACTATATAGACTCGGGAACCTTCAAGAAAAGAGCGTACTCTTTCCTGAAAGACCGGCAACGCACCTGCAAGCCCCCCGGTGTTGCAGATGTCCATGGGCGGTGGTAGTCACTTTCCATCAGGTGAGCCTCTTGCTCGTTTGCCACCTCTAACATAAAAAAAAAAAAAACTTAACTGCGCAATAAATCATGTGGTTTCCAATATATATGTTTACAACATATTTTAATAAATATGACAACGAATCGGTGTTTTAAATTAAATTTTAACTATCGTCGCTTAAAATAAAACCATAATTGGTTTTTATAATTATATCGGTGTTATTATAATTAATTACACATTACGACTTTTTTTTCAGTTAACTTAATAGCCTTTCTATAGATATATGACCCCCTGATTCCGAAAATGAAAACCGTTTTTATATATCAGCTTTAGTTTTTGAGATATGATGTTATGTTCATTTTGGCATAAAAAAAACATGAAAAATTTGAATGACATGAAGCCAGGCTTCGATTCGACTTCGATGTAAGGGATGGTTCATAAGTCTTATCGAATTATCGAACGTCACTTTCAATAAATAAATAAACCCACAAATTTCGGTCAAGATTTACATCTACTTACCACTGGGCTGCCTGCTGCCTATAGTCATTTAATATTATAGATTATAATAAACTGTCAACTAACTACTATAATTATTCGGGTTACTATGTTAATTCAGGAAACGCCTCCACGTTAAATTATAAACGTGCCTTGTATTGGTCACGTTCGTACCTACCTATAAAATGTCTTAGTGTGCGTGAGATGACTAATGTAATAATAACGACAGCATAAAAATAAAACAAATAAAATTTTATTCGTTAATGCAAGTCTATAATTTAACGTGAAGGCTCTATAGCCTTTCCTTGTAAGAATAACAACTACCGAACTTGGCGAACGGTATGTAGGCTACCTGTAATATCAGTCTTTTTTATTATTGTTTTGCTGACCCTAGGCAGGATACCAGGTTAAAATTATGAAATCATTAAATTGTTATGAGTGTGTGTCAATTTTAAGTTCATCAAACGTTTTGAAGATGTTGAAAATTTATTTATTTATTTATTAATTAATTTATTTATTTATTTTTTTATTAATTTATTTATTAATTAATTAATTTATTTATATATTTATTTATTTATTTATTTATTTATTTATTTATTTATTTATTTATTTATTTATTTATTTATTTATTTATTTATTTATTTATTTATTTATTTATTTATTTATTTATTTATTTATTTATTTATTTATTTATTTATTTATTTATTTATTTATTTATTTATTTATTTATTTATTTATTTATTTATTTATTTATTTATTTATTTATTTATTTATTTATTTATTTATTTATTTATTTATTTATTTGTTTATTTATTTATTTATTTATTTATTTATGTATTTATGTATTTGTTTATTTGTTTATTTATTTATTTATTTATTTATTTGTTTATTTGTTTATTTGTTTATTTATGTATTTGTTTATTTGTTTATGTATTTGTTTATTTGTTTATTTATGTATTTATGTATTTGTTTGTTTGTTTGTTTGTTTGTTTGTTTGTTTGTTTGCTTGCTTGCTTGCTTGCTTGCTTGCTTGCTTGCTTGCTTGCTTGCTTGCTTGCTTGCTTGCTTGCTTGCTTGCTTGCTTGCTTGCTTGCTTGCTTGCTTGCTTGCTTGCTTGCTTGCTTGCTTGCTTGCTTGCTTGCTTGCTTGCTTGCTTGCTTGCTTGCTTGCTTGCTTGCTTGCTTGCTTGCTTGCTTGCTTGCTTGCTTGCTTGCTTGCTTGCTTGCTTGCTTGCTTGCTTGCTTGCTTGCTTGCTTGCTTGCTTGCTTGCTTGCTTGCTTGCTTGCTTGCTTGCTTGCTTGCTTGCTTGCTTGCTTGCTTGCTTGCTTGCTTGCTTGCTTGCTTGCTTGCTTGCTTGCTTGCTTGCTTGCTTGCTTGCTTGCTTGCTTGCTTGCTTGCTTGCTTGCTTGCTTGCTTGCTTGCTTGCTTGCTTGCTTGCTTGCTTGCTTGCTTGCTTGCTTGCTTATTTACTTATTTACTTATTTACTTATTTACTTATTTACTTATTTACTTATTTATTTATTTATTTATTTATTTAATTATTTATTTATTTATTTATTTATTTATTCATAGGTACACAAACAGAATACAATCAGAACATACATTACGGACTTACACAATTTTGAGCGAGATTACATTCCTAAACATGTGTACACGGCATGCTCATAACAATTATATATCAATGCAGTCTGGTGCTATTTTATATAATAATCAAAAAATAATAAATTACAGTAAATATATAAATTAAAATAAATTGAAATTATGTAAGATTAATAATTAAATTATCTAAATAACATTGAATATTTATTACTATTACACTAATAACAATACATTCATTTGAATTATGAGATTAAGATAATAAATTAAATCAAATAATCATAAAATAATATAATTATCGAAAAAAGAGAAAGAATTAAAAGAGGATTTAAATTCAAAAATTCAGAAATATCTGTCAATAACTTATTAAGTATTTACAGTCGATCATTGAATCGTTCATATATATTATGTATACATACAGGTGAAGCTAATAAAAGTGTTAAAAGAAAAATACACAGTAAATTTATTAGAAGAAATACAAATCGCGAAATAAAATAATAAATAGGAATTTAAGTGCATTTATCTTCAACAGCAAAGAGCGAAATTCGTTCCGGGCGACTGAAGATAAATCAACAGTGGCTAAAAGAATAGGAACTTAATGTTGAGCAATTTACCCCTCTCTAGTGGGGGGTGGGAGTAGAAACAATAAATTAGTGTGATAACCGCAGTCGCAGAACAAACGGTGTTATCAGATAATTGTTTCCGGGAATCGAATGCGTTGCTTATTACAATATTTCACGTTGAAAATGTAATTTCTTGTCAGTTTTCAGGTGTTTTATGGGTGATTTTTCGGTGGTTATGTTCATGTTAACAATACAATAAATTCAATTTTAAACTTAAGTACAATATTTTAACAAAATTGAATCAGTATTTTTATTGACGTGAAACGTCTATTGGCACGCTTAGAATGTACGACCGAATCGTTTACCATGAGGGCAAAATTTTTTTGAAGGCTGAGAATGCGCCATATTAATGATATGTCGTGTACTTTAACTTTGTGCAAGCCCGTTTGTTTAGGTACCACCCATCATCAGATTTTCTACCGTTAAACAGCAGTACTCAGTATTGCTGTGTTCAAGTGTCAAGTGCGAGGGAGCTGCAGTGTAAGTACAGGCACAAGGGATATATCATCTTAGTTCCCTAGGTTGGTGGCCCATTGGCCGTGTATGGAATCGTTACTATTTCTTACAGTAGTGTCTATGGGCGGTAGTGACCACTTACCATCTGATGGCTCATTTGGCTGTCTGTCAACCTATATTATAAAAAAAAAAACAAAAATATTTTATAATAGTAAATTATTCAAGTAGGCTCTTATAGTCACTATTAAATATTTCAAAAGATTTAATAACACGCGAAGGTATCATCGATTTGGCAGATTGGGGAATACTCCATGAAATTATTTGACTTTGATTCACCGGCAAATTTTCATCATAGCATTTTTCGCTTCTGGAGAGAGATTCTTTAAAATCTATGATGTAGGTATACAGGTTTTTGATTATTGTTTATTTTATCAATAAATTATTTGATTTGATTTGATCTACACCATATCGATGCTTGGCATCCTGAACACTCCTTGACAATGTGTGTGCGTCATGATTATTCTCAGCACGCATGTGCTGATGGTGACATGATCTTTCTCCTGAGAGCCTTTACCTGGAGCGATTCGATTAGTGAGTTCAATTCCAAGCATACAGGTTACTTCAAGGCCGGTACCAACAGCAACTCCCCTTACGTTGCAAGAATCCATGAGCGACGGTGACCACTAACCATCTGGACCTTCTGCTCGTTTGGCGCTCATATTAATAAAACAAAACATGTCTCTTACACTTGTTTAGTTTGAGTGGGAGCAATGTTTGTAAAATTTCAGGGTCAAATGTGATTGTTGTGGTTGTAAATGAAACGGTTCTGACACAAAGCAAAGTCATTTCATTTTAGTTATCGCTATTATAATATCTCTAATAAATCTCTGTTTCGAATTGAAACTAATTATTAAACTGATACTTTAAACAAAGTGTTACTGAAACGCTTACTATGAAATAATATTATATTAATGTTGCCATTTATAAGACAGATTTCATCTCAGGGTTGGTAAGCCACAAATTTGTACGCTTCTAATTAATATTAGCTCAAAGGATGATGTCTGCTGTTTACAAACTAAACATCAATAATAATTAATTTGAAATCATAAATATAATCAGGCTTTATTTATTAATTATATTTATTACTAGCAAAACCTGTTGCTTTACTCACGCGAAGTTTATTAAACTTTATAGCATACAAGCCTTTACCCCTATTTTATCCTAATACAGATATTGATTGATTCCCCATACAGACATCCACCCCGGTTTTCAAATGTCCTTTTTCGGGACTCATTTCATTTGAATCGGTTCATTGGTTTAAGTGTGCAGATGTAACAGACAGAGTTACTTTCGCATTTATAATATTGGTAGGGATAGTAGGGATTCAATCTTTGCGACATTATTATTATTTTACGTGCTAAAATATAGTTGATTAATCTACCTGGCCTGTTTAGGAGAATGCTTGGAATTCCGTAACGTTGTGCAGGTTGATGGATATTTGGAGACATATGATTTTATCTAACACGTGCAGCTTACAGCATTCTGTTTTCCTTGAGAGCAAGATGAATGATAATACAAACAAAGACGCAAGTAAAGCTCGTCCGGGTTTCAATCTACAATCTTCGTATAAGATTTCACTGGAATATTTCGGCTAAAGGTGTATATATATACCCAACATACCTACAATAATTGTTAGTGGTGTAGTATTTGCGGGATATCAGGTTGGGACGAAGTTGATTTCATTATATAGCATAGCATAGCATAAGCAGCCTGTAAATTTCCCACTTCCCACTCCTCTCCCTCTGAGGAGAAGGTTTGGAGCATATTCCATCGCGCTACTCCAATGCGGGTTGGTGGAATATACTTGTGGCAGAATTTCGTCGAAAGACACAGGCAGGTTTCCTCACGATGTTTTCCTTCACCGCCGAGCACGAGATGAATTATAAACACAAATTAAGCACATGAAAATTCAGCGGTGCTTGCCTGGGTTTGAACCCGAATTCATTAGTTTTATATAGTTAAGATGCACGCGTTCTAACCACTGGGCCATCTCGGCTCTCACTATATATTACTATATGTAGTCTTAGCAGTATTAAGTAACAGACACAATGAAATAAAATAGCAACGTTTAAAAATACTTACTTGATAATGACAGAATTGTTATTAAAAATCCCACTTCTTCTAGCAAAGCACTTCTTCCATACGTGACGATTTCTGCCAGTTCACTCTACTGTAAGCTGCGTACAAGAACTTCGTACTAAAAATCATTATGGACTTTATATTCCTAGTCTATTAATCTGGCCAGCTGACGGGTGTATTGTTCACCCAGAGAATAAGGACAGAGATTCTGAGATTCAACAAGTAATATACTGCTAGCATTCTTGCCAGGAATTCGTGATCGTGTCTTACAGCTTCAACGACTATTCAAAGACATCTATCTGTACAATCCCATTTGACTAAAGTATATTATATTATTTTTTATTGGCTATGTACTTGTACATACAGTAAATAGAAAACGCAACGGTACATAGGTCGCCTTGCCATGTAAAAGTCGTACCAAGGAACAGCTCTTTTTTATGTGAACACTAGCAATATTTGACGACCTCCGTGGTCGAGTAGTGTGTCCACCGGTTTTCATGGGTACGCCACTCCAAGGTCCCGGGTTCGATTCCCGGCCGGGTCGATGTAGAAAAAGTTTATTAGTTTTCTATAATGTCTTGGGTCTGGGTGTTTGTGCTACCGTCGTAACTTCTGGTTTCCATAACACAAGTGCTTTAGCTACTTACATTGGGATCAGAGTAATGTATGTGATGTTGTCCAATATTTATTTAATATTCCATTTTAAGCAATTACTAATAATCCTATTCACCTTTACAGTTTAGCTTCAAGCTTGTGCTAGACGTGGGATCGATATAGCCAAGGGGTCAGGAATGAACCTGTGACTATTAACATAACTAGGCGTTCCGTAAACCATTTCGCTATTGACGCTATTTACGCTCTTATACAAGCTTGACACCTATGTATATTAAATATAGGGTTGTTTATATTAATATACTATGTTATATTAAATAATAACATAAGTATATCATGGAAAATTTGAACCGTTAATAATCTTTTAATTACATATTAAGTATAAGTAAATATTTTGGTTGTATTAAATACGTTATTAAGGAGTACCTACACGTTCAAAGTATAAGAAAGGGCTGTTAGTGTGTAGTTGGCTTAAAACATAAATATATATAAGCCTTATAGCTTAGCTTCACAGCTCTACAGAACTTGAACGCTTTTTGATCTTGTAACAAGAGCGAATTAATTTCGATACTGAGTCTTCTCAAAGACGCTGGATTTTCGGAAACTTTATCCTTGAAAAGATGTTTTAAGCTGCAATTATTCTTGAATTTTATTTAAGATATATTGTGTTTTATTTATTTGTAATTGTATGTGTGAGTATTTCAAGTAATTTTTACACACTTTGTCATATTACATATATTCAAAAATTTAAACCTTATGTCAAAAAAGCATTGATACAAGGTATATTACTCAATATATGATTATATTATAGATCAGACTTAGTATTTTTTTTATTTCTAGTCAAGATATTAAAAAAATGGAGTAACTACTGATTTTCTTGCCGGTTTTTCTCATTACAATATATGTACTTTCCGAACCGATGGCAGCTTTACATTTTTACAAAAGTTCTTTTATGAGCCTACTTAATAAAAAAATTGCCTGAGTCGTATGATATCTTGTCGTATGTGTCATCAAACTGCTTCGGAGCAGCGTGATGGAATAAACTCCAAGTTGATTGAAGTAGTGGCTTTAGTCCAGCAGTGAGATATTTACAGATTTCCTTACGTATCTTTTTGATATTAAATGTTATCTATTTTGATAAACATGTTTAAAATAACTAAACTGCTTTTTGAATAAATAGATGCTATTTTTTCTGTTCTTTTTATATATGAAGAGATTTTTGAGATTTAAATATTAACGTCCTCGACTCAGCCCGCGGAGTTTTAAAAATATATAAAAACCCCAAAATGATAAAATTGTATCAAGACTGTTTAAGATACAATATTAAATCTTTTTGTTGATTATCTTTAAGCATTACTTTAATAATATTAAATTTAATAATTTAATATTTTCTAACAAAGACGTTGCAAGTCGATGTAAGAAAAATATTATTTGGTAAAATCAGCTTTGGGAAAAAAAAAGCATTTCATTTAAATACATATATAATCAAAATATAATATTGGGTGTCACGTGTTGAAGCACCAGTTTAGCTAACACCAAAAAATATCTATCTTTGTTGGTGGTTTTTTAAATAAAGAAAAAATGAATAATGTGATGACCACTTACCATCAGGTGGCCCATTGGCCGTTCGTACATCTATGCCTTAAAAAAGGAAAGTGTCGAGTATAATAACATATTAGTTAGTTTTCATAGTGATTTTCTAGTTCCAAAAACATAAGTGACTATATTTGTCTTGAGGTATTGAAAAGAAATTCCGAAGTCGACCCGATCACCCGTTGGATTAAGTTAAAGAGAGCGGGTACACCGCTCGTCTTAAAATAGAAATATCGCAAAATCGTTTCATTTCGCTTCAATATTGGAAAACGAAGGTGTATCTTCATCTTGATGTAGTCTGTAATTTTAATCAAGCATTGGATTATGTCTATTTTATATTACTAGACAAACTCGGCAAACGTCGTCCGGCTACGTATTGTACGACGATTGGCTAAACGATATGGAAATTGATGTAACAGAGTTATAATAAAGTAACAATGTTAATATAACATACTTCTTCTTCGTGTGCTTCATTACAAGAAGGTCGTGCTTGACCTGAAATGCTTTCACAGTAGTAGTAGTAGTAGTGGTACTGGTACTGGTAGTGGTAGTGGTGGTGGTGGTGGTGGTGGTGGTGGTGGTGGTAGTGGTAGTGGTAGTAGTGGTAGTAGTAGTAGACATAACATTTTTGTTCCTAAGATTGATGGCGATGAAAGGAACGGTTACGAAACCAATCAAAAACAAAATCACACGTATTAATATACTTGCCCATAGAAGATTAATATCTCTCACCACAACTCAATGATAAGTAATTAATGTTCTATAATATATTTATGATTACAATAATTGTAATGATTAAATGAAACATTTAAATTAGAATATACTTCGTTTAATTACGCAGCTCTACGAGGAGAATTCATTTGAAATAATTAAATCGAATGTAGAAGAGCCGAGATGGCCCAGTGGCAAGAACGCGTGCATTTTAACCGATGATTGCGGGTTCAAGCCCAGGCAAGCACCATTGAACTTTGATGTGCATAATTTGTGTTTGTAATTCATCTCGTTCTCGGCGGTGAAGGACAACATTGTGAGGAAAACTACATGTGTCTAATTTCAACGAAAGTCTGCCACGTGTGTATCCACCAACACGTATTGGTGCAGCGTGGTGGATTATGCTCCAGACCTTCTCCTCAAAGGGAGAGGAGGTATATCGAATGTGAATCGAAAGTACCTACCACTGCTAAGTTTTATTTATTTATTATTATTATAAATATAAATTCATTTTAATTTTTTTAACAAATAAGACAAAGTAAAATTCACTATTCGTTTTAAATAAGAAAATACGACAAGACCTGACAACGTCCGGCGAAACTAAATTCACATATAAATAGTTTGTTTTAACTTCGATTATGCAGAAGTATTTTTTTATATTGAATAATATTTTCATATTAAATTTAATTTAATTAAATTTATCTTGAAATTGATATGCATTTACATACAATTTTATATTAGGAACTCAAATTAAAAAAACCTTTTAAAGTAACGTCTGTTAATCTATTTATCTTAGATTAAAGAACCAATACTGAGCATAAAGCAAGCGAGCTTGGCTGGCGACGTCTTGGCAACACCATTCCGTGATTAAAATCTTTGAAGCGTGTTCAAGATAATCTGGCATCAAACCAACGACCCTCGGTGCCCGATATTGTATCGCTGGTTCTGAATAAAAAGGAATGATCACAAATAATGATATCTTTTGTAATGTCTTCGAGTTTACGCGTCCGATGTGCGCTTGTGCCAATAATATTAATAAATCAGCGATTTTTCGTATTTTTAGTATTTCGATTGATAAATAATATATTTAAAAAAAAATGCATATGAATTATTTTTTTTATTAATATATTAAATTTAAAAATATATTTATGTACAAGCATATCTATCTATAAAATCAAAATATACTTTATTCAATTAGGCTATTACAAGCACTTTAGAATCGTCATTTAACAATAAATATTTAAAGTAAAGCTACCACCGGTTCGGAGTGTAGATTCTACCGAGAAGAACCGGCAAGAAACTCAGTAGTTACTCTTTTTCAAAAGCTAAAAATACAGCCATTTTAGTTAAATACAATTATATATATATGTTATGTCTCCTGTCTGGAAGTCACCAAGCATTAACTCCACGCTTTTTTATCATCTATATAATTGTATCGAATAAAATATGTCTTCTTTACCAATGAATTTTCTACAATGGCTTGAATCTATGAAACGGCAAAGTTAAAAATGTCTGTGGAATTTTATTATAGAAACGGTTATATATCTATATGGATATATATATATCTATATAAAAGTATTAAATGGAAAATCTTAATTGAATAAAAATTCCAACTAAATTTATTCAAAATTTAGCTTAAATTAACGGTACAATGATTGTTTACAATCTCGTTCAGACAAGCTTTCAGAACAATTACTGTATACTAATATAAATACTATTATATTATAAATACACATACAAATAATCACGCTCTGAACATAGCATAGAACATGTCATTATCAATTCATAACATTGAATGTTTGTTTGAAAGGGTTTCGTGAGAATTTATTTATTAAGACAGTGAAAATTAAAATAATTTATTAAATAATATACATTTAGATGTTGTGGTTGACTATGGCAACAATTTTAACTTGAGTTTTTTATAATACGACTATAAATAAATTCGACGTGTGCTTAACTTAGTGATTCAATGATTATGTTTTTTACAAGATTTTTTCTAAACTCAGAAGTACTATATTTGATTAGTCTTGGTTTTATTTGTCGACAATGAAACACATTGTTGAAATGAAATAAGAAATTTAACGATTTTTAATGTTTTAATTGTTATTTCGGCGCGATATGATACTGAAACTATCTCGTGGCACCCCCGGAATAGGTGAGTATTATTCAATTCCCCCCCCCCCCACTTCCTGTAGCGAAAGGCGTAAATACGACGTCATGCGAAAAAATCATATTAATTTACATTCTAGGCACATTCCGATATATAGTAGTCTTATATAAGGCTTGAAGTTTTTTTGACAACGTCCTTTAATAAATCTTAAACGCTTAGTATATCAATAAAAATATAAATAATATTACATCTTAAAATCAGCTGAAGCACAGCTTATATAAAGATGAGAAGACCTACTGCAAATCGGAGGTCAAAGACATCTAACTCTATTAAGATCATGTATTTGAATGGAATTCCACCACAATGCTCCACTAAATCTTGGTGGATTTTTATAATATGATGTTTTCTGAGACATGTTTTCTGAGGTGTGTCCAAGATGATTTATAAACACAAAAAAATTTAAATCATTATAATATGACCAATAGAAACACTACATTCAAAAATCGAACTCAAGACGATCACGGACGAAATCGCTGGAAGTTCACCAAAATGTAATTTGATTGGCTCTGAAAAAATAACTTATGCACAAACAGACAGTTATAAATAACGATTCAATATAAACGAATAATATTTTTCTCATAGAATAAGAAAATCGAATCTTCAAATACGAACCTGATTTGAGGCTCGAGGAAAATGAGTACCAACGAGAAAGATTTATGCCCTTAATTTTGACAAGCCCCGCACGGACTCCGAGAATAAATAAGTTATAAGATTTATTGTCAGAGCTGCGATTGAAAGAAAAATGTAGTCGTAATAACTCGACTAGCGACGCCTCATGACTCCTATACTTATAAAAAGCCAGCTGATAATTCGAGATAGCCAATAGCTAGAACAATTTTTCATGTCATGTAGGCAAGCAGAGTGGCGAATTGGCCTGGTGCTGAGTGGTCAGACATTGGTACTGTGAGAAATATTAATTATTCTAAGCTAAGATGTTATGTATCTGTTACACTAGCTCACGGTACCGTTGAAACCGGTACGTAACAATACTAAATGTTGCTGTTTAACAGTAGAATGAAAGAATATGATGAGCGGCACCCACCCAGACCAGCTCAGCATACCAAAGCATACCAAAAAGTCAACTGCTGAATTAGTATATGTTTATAGTGGAAGTTTTACTGTCATTAATCCATCATCCCACATCGCAGCATGGTGGAATAATCTTCAAAGCTTCTCCTCAAGAGAAGAGGACGATTGAAAAGTTAAAAAAAGTCGCCAATACTAATGTCCCTAATGGTAAGTTTTGGTGTTGTTGTAAAATTCCATGTTTTACACCGCATTGACAATGGACAATACTTTACGATATTTCAAGTATAAAAACTCAACATCAAATATATTTCGAGAGAATATTTTGTTTTCGTGGAAAAATAAATCTAAACCTGTGTTTATTTATATGATTCAAAGTCTAATACACAAACACAGATAGACTCAATATTATAATTATTTGCAAAAGTTATTCTTTTTTTTTTTAATTATTATTAATCGGTAGGCGGACGAGCAAATGGGCCACCTGATGGTAAGTGGTCACCACCGTGCATAGACAATGGCATTGTAAGAATTATTAAGCATTCCTTACATCACCAATGCGCCACCATCCTTGGGAACTAAGATGTTACGTCCCTTGTGCCTGTAGTTACACTGGCTCACTCACCCTTCAAACCGGAACACAACAATACTGAGTACTGCTGTTTGGCGGTAGTATATCTGATGAGTAGGTGGTACCTACCCAGACAGGCTTACAAAAAGCCCTACCACCAAGTAAATTAGTAGTAGTATTCAATATACAAGCCAGGTTTTTTCAATACGTTTCATTTATTTAATGCTATAAACTTAACAATTTTTTTATACTACATTATAGATATCGTCAATAAAAATATCAATTAATTCAAATCACTCCTAATATAATAAAAACAAATTTCATTAAATGTTACATTAACATATGTTTCGTAATCATAGATCAACAATCTTCACTGATCCAGCTGGCTTAAGTGGATTCATACCTAGATCCTGGATTAGCATACATTTGCAACCCAGCCCGTTCACTATTGAGTCAGTAAGTGAAATCTGGGAGACTAATATAACGTCTGAAACCTAAGGCTTAATACGGAATTAGTACATTGTGTTAGCATTATCCGTTTCGAGTGAACATAACATTCTCGTTACGTACATTTCGATACAGAAACATAACGTACCCTTCAAATGCTACCACATTCAATATTCAAAATTAAAATATTCTTTATTTAAATAGGCTCATAAAACTTTTGAATCATGTCACAGTGTGGAATTAAATTTAAAGCTGCCACCGATTCGAAAAGTAGATTCTACAGAAAAGAACCGGCAAGAAACTCAGTAGTGACTCAAGTCAATAAAGTACAATCAAATTTACACATTTTGCTTAGAAGTTGACAAATACTAAGGCGACGCTCTTTTATCTATAATATAATCTTGTATTGACTAATATGCCTTATTTATCAATGTTAGTTTGACTGAATTTTTTAATGAATTAAACGAATCAGTAAACTTACTACACTAAAAATTATTAATATCAGTATATTTGAAGTTTTTAATTTTTTGTCGACTGCGTTGTTGGTCTAGATATAATGCAGATCCTGAAGATCTGGGTTCAAACCTCGGTTCGGGGCACTAAAAAGTTTTGGTTTTTTTTTTCGGAAAATTCTCACTAACAACCAGGAGCCTAGAAGATGGA
Organism: Vanessa tameamea; assembly: GCF_037043105.1. Classification (NCBI taxonomy): domain Eukaryota; kingdom Metazoa; phylum Arthropoda; class Insecta; order Lepidoptera; family Nymphalidae; genus Vanessa; species Vanessa tameamea. Next base: position 2,134,563 of record NC_087327.1, on the reverse strand, counting down.
ACTTTGTTCACTCCTGTGCCTTTTTCCGGTCCTGTCGTATTTAGCGTTCCATCGGATAAGAAAGTGAGGCAATAGAGAGGATCCCTGTAATTGCGCTTACAATTGCGGACTATAATATTTCCTGCGTATATTTAGTTCCAAAAGTTGACAACATATTTGTCAATTGTATTTAATTGTTAGTATTATGAAGGCACCAGAGTTTCTTGACTGCACATCATTATCATATTTAGAAAGAGAAAAAAAAACAAAATAACTAAGCGACGCATACGGAGTTTCTTGCACTTATAGGAAATAGCTGATGACATTGTATCATTCAAGATGGCGTACTGGTTGAAACTAGTAAATTTTAGCCGAAGTTTGCGGGTTTAAACTCTGTGGTCAATAATTAAAAATAAAAGGCCGAAAAGAATTGGCAAAATTGGCGAAATTCTGCAGTTCCTCTTTTCAACCAATTAATTTACAAAGTTATGTTACTTAAATACAATTAATTTAATATATGCTTACTTTTTCTATCATCTATTATTATCTTTTACTGTAATGTTTATCATACTATGTGATTTGTATTTATAAATGGGAATTTTAAAATGAAATGAATGGTCAAGGTACTGAAAAGAAAAGAAGGTTGACTTATAATCGAACTCCTTACAACAATATCATTTTTGCTGGCAGTATAAAAGCCATTGTGTAATTCAAATAATAGAGAAAGATTATGTTATAGAATGGAACGAAGTGAGACGAGTTATCAGTCGTCACTTTATTTAATATTTACTAATAATAGCTGCCTCTCCTGACTTCTTCCGAGTTGATTAAGATTTTTTTCGACCACGGCGCCACCTACCGAGTCAATCTAAGCAATCCAGAGATTCAATTAAATATATACAATTTTTTTTATAAAAATCGGTCCAACTATTTTGGATTTCATTTACACACACATATACTGAAGATTTTTATATAGACGAGAGTCTAAACTGTTGTGAGATTACTCTTATTTTTATCTGTTCGTCTGACACAGCCTATTTTCTTCTAATCTAATGACAAAACTAGTTCCATTTTAGTTTTCGAATATATTAAGATTAACCAGTCAAGGAAACTTACGGAACGGAGACGCCTTAGCAAGTTTAGCGGAGCTCCAGGCCTCCAGCTACGTGGAGTGACGATATAAGTGGCTGGCAACGGATGGAAATTGAGAGTTGAAGGTCAGTGGCGTGGCACGGAAGGACAGTAGTGAAATGAAGGATAGAGGAAATTAGTACAAAGTATAATAATATATTTTTGATGTCATATCTAGTTGAGACTATTGTTTTCTATTTATAATATATATCATGATATATATTAATAGCACATCAACCTCTCCTTCTACTATGTATGACGATAAACAAATGAAGGCTTGTATATATAATAAATAAGGCAGGTATTTTTAGCAACATATTTTAAATAACGAACGATTTTTTTTTATCAACTAAACATCCTAAGATGTTGGTTTTATGTTTTTTCATTGAATACATTTCATAAACATTTATGGGTTATTCAACTATTTAAAGAGAAACTCTTATCTGTATCGGCTAGATAGAGCTAGTAGTAGTAGCTAGTATAGAGTAAGGAATGAGTACATAAGAGGACGTTTGAAAGTGGCACCGGTAACCGAGAAGCTATCCGGAAACCGGCTGTCTTGGTATGGGCATGTTATGCGGAGGAATGAGGACCATGTTGTGAGAAAGGTTTTGAAAATGGATGTGGATGGATATAGAGGTAGGGGACGACCCAAGAAACGATGGATGGATTGTGTGAAAGACGATATGGTTAGAAAGAATGTTACTAGTGAGATGACGTCCGACAGAGAAGTATGGAAGAAGACATGCTGCGCCGACCCCAAGTAGAGTTGGGATAAGGGCAGGAGGATGATGATGATATCTGTATCGGCTGTGTTTATTTTGTATAATGATAACAATATTATTAATTCATGTCTGTACATGAGCAATAAAATGGAGATTTTGTGATTAGAAACCCACACAATTTATTTTCACGTCCTTAATTTGTTACCTATCCTTAATAACCTGTCTTTAATATAATGTTTTTAAAAGAATAGATATAAAAGCATTATTTAATGCCTGCATGTGTCGGATGAAACACTGACACAGGAATGTCCATCCCTCACTGGAGAACCATTGTGGAATGCGCGCAGTCTCCACCTCAAGAGGAGTGGGATATCAATTGGCTGTTACTTTAATGCTCAGCCAGACATTTGTATTATAAACTTGAAATTCTTAACAAAGAAATCTCATCTTGTACGTATGTTATTAAAAAAATTCTATCGTTTAACTAGATAAATATAATATGAAAATTTGAACTAAACGTAACGCAACTTTTAAACAATTCCAAGCGCAAGGAAACGAGAGGCGACTCGGAGCTAAGAATTTAATTTTCTTAAGAACAACTTTAAATAGGTATAAAACTAGACTAGGTAGTCTAGGTAATCTAGGCTCGACAATGGGCTGCTTAAAATAGATTGTATTACTCTTTATTAAGTTCCCTCTTTACTAGAAATTTAATTACGCAACTGTATATTTTTCTATTTTTTTTTTCTTTATGTATAGAGATGACTTTTGTTGACACAAACGAAAGCTTTAATTGAATAACGTTAAATGTACTTATAATTTGTAATAGCTTTTTCAATAAAGTATACTTCGATTTAATTTTATTAGTCCTTCTTCATTATCATATTTTATATATGCGTTCTTGTACGACAACTCTCAGGACGTATGTATGTTAACCAAAGCACTCGTGTCAGCTCCTCATTTATCGGTATAGTCCCTGTTCCTGGTAACCTGTGAAACTATAAAGGGCAGTGGAGTCAACATTGAAACATAATGCAAAAAAAGCTTTGACATATATTTCATTTATGTATTCATTTCTAAGAATCTATGAATCACGACGAAGACGGTACATATACAATGTTTAACGAATGTCACTAAATACGTTTTCGAATTAATAAGGTATTGTAGAAAAAAACATTTACATTTTATATTATAAGTGTTCAGTAAACTAAAGATCAATTTTATATTAATAACATAAAGAATTTAAATATGTATTATGTAGAATAAATTTAGTTGCCAAGACGTGCACTGTAGTAAGGTGGCACGGAGGCTAAAAAAATGAAAAGATTGAAAGGGAGCTGCATTCGCGACTACACAAATACTTTATAAATCAAATTTAAATGTTAAACCTCTTTACCAATACATATTTCCTTAAATGCAAAAGGACGTACGACTCTACTGGATTTGGATTTAATCTAAACGACTTCGTAATATACTTACATTTTTGAACTGTCTCCAAAAAATATTTTCCTAATGATTTCAGTGCAGCTTCAAACGGACCAACGTCTGGCCATGTAGGCCGGTCTTACGATTCTGCGAGTTTTAACAAAATGTATTTTGCCATATCTAAGATTGTCGGAGTATGTATTTAGCTGATTCTTTTTTAAAATTTAAAAAGGTAGAATTGTCTTAAAGGCATATTATATATTCATCATTAGTTAAATGTAGGATTCTGCCATTAGACATAAATAAATAAATAAATAAATATTGGACAACATCACATACATTATTCTGATCCCAATGTAAGTAGCTAAAGTTATGGACAATCAGAAGTAACGACGGTACCACATACATCCAGACCCAAGACAACATAGAAAACTAATTAACTTTTCTACATCGACTCGGCCGGGAATCGAACCCGGGACCTACTCGACCACGGAGGTCGTCAACATACATATACCTTATTTCAACCAGAAAGGACTAAGACATATACAGACTTTGACATTATGAATAATCTATAACCTTCATTATAGTTTCGCGATTAGATGAACATTGGAAGAAAAATTAATGTGGATATACTGATTGCTGTGTATAACATAGCGAATAACAAATATTGGTTCTTTCCTTCTTCGATTGGAATACACTTTAATTAGTTCATGATAATTAAAAATTATAAGTAAACGTCAAGATTTTCATGTTACTCTGTACCAGGTCTTTACATTTGTTTCTTAGTCTACAACAAAATAAAGCAAGTGAATACTATGAATATAAATGAGACACAATTACTTGAACATTTTTTATGGAAGGTATTTTTATTATGGCTGGCAGTAGCGGCAGAGCTGTCAGATTCGAATGTTTTCAAATTTTACGGTATGTTTCTGATATAAAATACTAGTTACAGCTTGTTTTTACCAAATTTCATCAAATCCGGTTAAGTGGTTTGGCCGTGAAACAAGATCAGATAGACATTTAAATATAGAAACAAATTAAATTAGGTCTCTATGAAAATTCTGATACTTTAATTACCATATAATCGACTAATAAGAAATAACCCGACCAAATTCAAAGGTATGTTGTACAACACCAAATAAAGTTAGACAACATACGTCACAATAACTTAGGGTATGAGATGACGAGGCACAATCTAGCGTGCACTAACATCGGAGTAAGTTAGTGTTGTTACTATAAACACGGTGAGCGTTGACTTGCCCCGCACCCCGCGCAATTTCCTGTGGCGCCCGACAGCTTACAGTCTTCCTGTGAGTTGTGTGGTACGATTACATAAGTGACAGCGGATAGACATTTAAACTTAAGTTTTTGTTTACAACATACGATTTCCATATTGTATATATTGTACTGTATATATATCACTAGATTTATTATTAATATTTTTATAAATGATTAGTTTATAATATATTATGCTCATATATTGCGACTTTAAATAAAGAGTTAAAATAGCAAAACTATTTCTTATAAAAAAATATTTTCATTTAATTTGAGTGTAAGTCAGTCTCAATAAGAGCCTTCTTTCTTTTAAAGAAGTAGGCTTAGAGCTTATTCCGCCCCGCAGCTCCAATACAGGGCAATAGATAAACATACGTCAGAATTTCATTCGATATGCAGTTTTTCTTCACCACCAAGCACGATGTTAATTATAAACAAAAATTAAGTATTAAGAAACTTAGTAGTCTTACCAGTGAACCAACACAAGAAGATCGAATTATGGATCGTCTGTTGGTATTAACACAGCTTATAACTTGTCCCACAAACATGGTTAGCCATTTGCAGAGCTGGTCGCACCGCAATTTGGCCCATTGAATTTGGTCGCCCTTACAACGTTTCGTTTGCTTTGTACACTAATGCATCGTAAGCTGTTTACGTCTTGCCATTTATTTAACGCTGCACAATTCAAAGAGGTTATATAACATCAGTTTTATTGGTTTGGAAAATAATTATTCGATGTTTGAAAAATTGGAATTGCATACTATGGGTATGTGTGTGTAAATTTTTACTAAAGGTTATGAACGTAGATAAAGACCTTGAGAGCCGAGAGCCGAGATGGCCCTGTGGTTAGAACGCGTGCATCTTAACGGTGATTGCGTGTTTAAGCCCAGGTAAGCACCGAATTTTCATGTGTTTAATTTGTGTTTATAATTATCTCGTGCTTGACGGTGGAGGAAACCTGCATGTGTCTAATTTTAACAAAATTCTGCCTAATGTGTATTTACCAACCCGCATTGGAGTAGCGTGGTGGAATATGCTCAAACCTTCTCCTCAAAGGGAGAGAAGGCCTTTGCTCAGCAGTGGGAAATTTACAGGCTGTTAATGTATTCCCTAACGATGCCAGCCTCGTTGATGTAGTTACTAGTGGAACATTTGCTTACAACTTACGTTGGTCGTTAGGCACATGTGATGATTATGGTGCATGCTTGGACATGGTTGGATGAAAGGCCTGCAACATTTCTGTATGGATTTTTTATAATAGATGAAATTTAGTGCAATAAACCTATTAAACTTACGTAGGGCTTTGTTCAAACCTTTCTGGGTAAGTACCATCCACTACGGTAAATAGAAATATTTAGTATTGGTGAGTTCTGCTTTGAACGGTTAGTGAGCTAGTTTAACTTCAAGCGTAGAAGGGACAAACATCTTAGTTCCCGAGGTTGATGGCGCATTGATGATGTAAGGAATGCTTAATATTTTTTACTGCGTCAATGGTTGGGATGGGCCCATTTCTCCGGCCGTCCTACACTATAACAAAGAAACTTTTTAGTGGCTTCATGCAATTTATATTATCTCAGGATCATTTTTATTATAATTCATTTTTGAAATCGTAAAAAGACTTTCATCAGACTTTAGCATTTTATATGACTTCTATCTTTGTAAATATTTCGGATTTCTTCGACACTATCTCACTGGTCACACTTTTATTTATTTTATATAGTATTATCTGATATTTTTTGTAGTTTGTTTAATCTCATTCTAAGTCCTTTTAAACAAAATTATTCTAACATGAAACTACAATCCAAATGACTTAATAAATTCAATTGTTCAGCCAGATGCACGAAACTGATACGACCATCGCTTAATCGAAATAGGATAAAATATTAATACACAAAAAGATTTGTACAATAATAAAACAATCAAAATTATCTGTATGTTAGTAATGACGCCTCCAAAATGACAAAAAAAATGTAGAATAAATGGAAATTACTTTTTACATTCTATTAACATTAACAGCCTGTAAATTTCCCACTGCTGGGCTAAGGCTTCCTCTCCCTTTGAGGAGAAGGTTTCGGAGCATATTTCTCCACGCTGATCCAATGCGGGTTGGTGGAATACACATGTGGCAGAATTGCATTTAAATTAGACACATGCAGGTTTCCTCACGATGTTTTCCTTCACCGCCGAGCACGAGATGAATTATAAACACAAATTAAGCACAAGAAAATTCAGTGGTGCTTGCCTAGGTTTTAACCTGAAATCATTGGTTAAGATGTACGTTCTAACCACTGGGCCATCTCGGCTCTCGATTTCATTAAACTATTATTAATTTTCACACTAGATTTAGTGCAGTGCACAATTTGCAGACAAAACCGTACAAAATTGAAACATATCTTTTAAACATTATCTAACTCGTAACAAATATTTTTTACAACTACTTAAACTAGCTAGTACTCAAAATGTTGCGTACATGTCCTTCTTAATAAAGATTTATGAGTAACTCGGCCCTATGTAATTGGGATCCCATTAGGTGGGTAATTAATAAGTCATCGAGCACGTTGAGGGAACACTGTCGCATATACCACGTAACATAATTTGCGTGAGATACGCCCGCGCTCAAATATTCAGACCTCTGGCATGTGTCGGAGGGGACACACGTCGGTTCATGTCGTAAAATCACGAAGCGTTTGGCCTAAATATATATATATAATTTTTTATTTTTTTTTATACTTTAGGTCTTGCTTGATGGTTTAGTACGCGTTTAAATTTTACAGAACTGGTTATTAAATTAAGCTTTATTAATATTGAATAAGTAAGATGTTTAATAATTAAGTTAAGATAATTATATAAATTATATATATATATATATATATATATATATATATATATATATATATATATATATATATATATATATATATGTGGGATTAAAGTGAGTAAAGCGTTTTAAAAAGAGTGATATTTCTTTAATTACTTCGGAATCAAAATCAACACGTCTTACATCGGGTTACGTTCTATGACAGCTGTCCAGTGTCACTATACTTACAAAAATTAAATCCTCTAGTAAGGAGGTGTAAAATAAAAAAAAAAATAACCTAACTATTTTAGTATACCACATATACAGAGTAAAACAACTTAAAATATTTCTAAATTTTGTCGTTTTTGAATATCCTGGTAAGATTTGCGTAAAGCCACCTAGTAACCTTTTTGCTCACGAAGGCGTGCCTTTCAAAGTCCAATTATTTATTGGTTGCATTAGCATGAGTGACGCACGTGCTTAAAATATATCTTAGTGTGCGTGTGTGTGATAATGTAAGAATAAAGATAAAAGAATCACATTGAATTATATTTGTTACCGCACATCGATATTTTAACGAGCGAGCCTTCGTGAATAAGCCGATGTATACAAAAATATTTGAGCATTTCATTAAAACCACCGGAACGTTAATTACGTAAAGCAGTATATTTATAACTTAAGATAGACTTTTGAGCAATTTCTATATCAATATCTATAATCGCAAGGTCGACTTTCGAGTAATGTGTCGAGGTATTTACAACGTTATTTCTTAACGCATACAATTAGAAAAGCATTTAACACCGACGCGATTTCGATCGTTATATCGCTCCGTATATTTCCCTCACGGCATATTTCAGTAGTTATTTACTACTAGCCACGCCGAGCTATGCAGATTACAAGTTTGTGTAACATTTACCTGGGGACATTCTCAAGACGTTACTACCTAATTTGTGGGCTATACTGGTTATACGGGTTAGCCTTCGCTGGCTCGGTCTAGCCTACTTATTCATGAACTAAAATTATGTTTTGTTCGTGTAAAGTTTACAGAATAATATGAAATTGTTTTAACGTTGAAAAAGTATTATGGTATTCGTGGTTTGTGTTCGTTGTAGTTTATATGAATTGATTTGGTAATACTTATGTTTGGAACTTTGAGTGTCGATATGAATAAGGAGGAAATTGTAAGGAGTTTGCAATATAACCTTTGATTCTGCAAACGAAGAGCTAGAATGAAAATAAAAAGTTTTTTTTTAACATTTCACCTGCAAGATAATTTTTTTTTTTTAATAGTTATTAAAAACTACTTCCTAGTTTATGGATCGCTTGTAAATTTTTTAAAACCGAGTTTTTTCTGCTTCGGAATATATATTTATCAATCGGAGACAAATCTCAAGTATACGTTACATGTAAAAAATTTAAGTCTACATTATGCAGGGCAGCCAACGCGACCCAACTCTAGTGAACGGGTGCATTGTCAAACAAAAGACCACAAGTCATCAATTTTTTTTTGATGATTTATTTTAACTACTCCAAAAATAAATAAAGTATTCTAAAGTTACGGAAATGCCTATAGCTTTGTAATTCATTAAAAATAATTCTTGAGTAAATTTTCTGGCCGCCTGTTACGACTTACTTAGTATGAACCAATCCATATTGGATCGGCGAGTTCAAAAAACAACTAAAACTTAAACGTTTAAGAGAAAAAGCTTATTACCTTACTTCAATTAATATTTCACAATATTTTTCAACAGTTTTAATTTTATTTCAGTTTTATTTATTTTACCGTAACTAACTTATTTATTTATCTGATATCGTTTTTTAAATGAACGGTACTTTAAAAGCATTTCATTTTTATATTCCTATCATTAAAATATACGTCAATTAGTAATCTCACATTCGTCAGTGTAAATAAAAATATATTCGAAGTATGTAATATTAATAATTATTTTTTCCTAGGGTTCAAAATTATTGAAAATCAATAAATAGGTAACATACTTAATAAATTTACACTTTACAAGCTTTTGAATGATCTTTATGTTCCCACAAATTGGATATGTAGTTACTATCGCGTAAAACCGGCAAGAAACTTAGAAGCTATTCTTTTATCTTTTTCTTTAATTCTCCAGCCATTTTATTATCTATATATATAATATTATATTGCGTTCGACAATGTGTTTTGTAACATGTGCTTTAAATATAACTTATAGACATTTAAAAGTATTTGCGTGATTTTATTAAAGAAGCGAACACCTTGCCAATCAAATTATGAATTCAATTCGAATTTTAAGACACAACACCCCAACAGCGCGATTTTTAAGACATTTTCTGCCTCGCACAACCACTCTGTGGAACTAGATTTCGCTGAAGATTTTTCCAAACCGATACGACTTGGGAACCTTCAAAAAAAAGAGTGTACTCCTTCCTGAAAGGCCGGCAACGCGTCTGCAAGCTCCCCGGTGTTGCAGATGTCTATGGGCGGTGGTAGTCACTTTCCAACAGATGAGCCTCCTGCTCGTTTGCCACCTATAACATAAAAAGAAAAGAATAGATGGAAACTTTCTTTACCTTTCGTGTCATACTTATCCGTCATTGTTCTATCAAAATTATTGAGATTACTGTGAATATACATAGTCTAAATAAGAACGTCCAAAGGCTAGCTGGACTGACGTCAGGTGACAAAAAAAATACTGGTGACGTTGAATGAAGGCAAAGATAAGGTTAAATTACATGCCCCCGTAACTATTAATGATGATACGTAATATTATTGTTAATATACTATCATACAGGTCCAGCTAATCTGGACAATAGCTACCCATGTGAGTATTCCTTTCTTCTCACGAATTTTCAGACCAAATCGGCTGGTACCGTTGATAAAATATTCTAGTACTACTTAGAGTCACTGTTTACTACTAATCATTTTCATATATTTAATCTTTAAAGTCATAACTGTTACATAGTATTATAATATTATGTAGATAGTATTTATTTATTCGCGTTTACCAAAAATATTAACGTAAAAACTATACTGTTATGGAAGAGCGGGATCTTAACGTTACAGATGTGAAATTACTTGAAATAAGGTCAAAAATTGTGATAAGTTTAAAATGAAATATTTTCATTTCAATTAATGTAGTTTTGATATAATTTCTGTTATAAAATTCATTTTAAATAGAAATATAGATGAATATAAAACACGAAAGACGAATAAACGATTTTCGTTGACTTTAAATTGTTAAGAAGTAACAGAAGTCCCACTGCTAGGAAAAGGCTGGTCTCTTTGATAGATACACGTAGCAGAACCCGCCACATGCAGGCTTCCTCACGGTGGTTTCCTTTACCGTCGAGCACAACGTGAATAAGAAACATAAATAGAGCACTATAATTCAATGGCTCTGTAACTACTTACCACTGGGTCACACAGCTCAAATCGTTAAGAGAGAAAATTATTGCCACATATAAAATAAACAGCTAAACCAATACCACTAGAAACACTAAACCACCTCTATAAATAACGCTTATATTTATCAAAATTTTGTTTTAAATATCATGTTTTACTTATGATTAAGGATTCCACAGACTGTAATAAATAAAACAAAAAATAAATCGTGGCGCCGAGTTTATGTTCCGTTCCTATTTTAAATACAAATGTGCTTTCGTTTATTTATCGCGTAAAAACATTTCTGCACGTTATATTATCCCAAGTGTCATCAAATTTTACGAATTATTACTTTAATTATTTTTATGATTATAAAATGAATTTTATTTATTATAATTATAAAATTCATTTTATAATCATAAAAATAATAACACTAACCCCCTCCCCCAAGTTTGTAGAATTTTCCATGATGTTTAAATAACCAAACATTCTTTCTTATTGAGCGTCTACATTGCGAAAGGAGTACTTATGCTAAATTTAAAATCAATCGGACTATAGATTCAGAGATATCATGACGAATGGCATTTCGCTTATGTATTCTCTGAAAATTAACAATTTTCAGCGTATTTTTCTTTCCGCTGGAACGTTCTATAGAGTATTAGAAAACTTAAGAGAATAGATGAATAAAATCGGTAAATTAGTCTTCAAGTTATGACGTGATTAAACAAAATAGGGAACATTTATGTTACCGTTGATAATAATATATACATTATATTACGAGTATAATATAAATAACTCATTATAAGATATGTATCATTCTAATAATTGTCACGAGAAAAAACGTCATACAGGTACAATGGATTACATCATCAAGGTTAAAACTCAGAATCATTGGTTAAAATTCACTCGTTTTAATCACTGAGCCATCGCAGCGTTTGCATCATAAAGCTTTGGGTATAATTTTCCCGTTTACACGTGACTGTTTAAATTGACGCTGTCGACACTTCGTAGCAACGAGGCTTTAATGTTTCAGGGTGACTGTTAATCAGATGGAAGGAACCTCCATATCGGTTAACTTTAGCATTTAGTAATTAAACTATAAATAAGTTACGTCACTGTGAGTAAATAAGTTGCCATCCCGTTTGTTTTGGTTCTATTTTCAAATATATTATATATAAAACATCCATCGATGTTAAAAGTGCAAGGTTTAATATAATTCTATCTATATCTGTATAGTATTATATTATGCAGATATTTATGCAGTGTAGCACATAAAAAGTCACCAGTAAAACTTATATATACTTTTTACCATACCTACATTTCAACAGAGCTTCCTGAAGGCTCTGTAGTATTCTATATAATGACCTTGATATACATAGTTACAGCTTGTCCAAAATCAATGTGTGTCTTTTAAATTAACAAAAATAATGTTTTATTAATAAGCTTATTTTTAAATTTATATCAGACTACCGGCCCGGTACGTGCTTTGCTACGTATAAAGTGATATAATACAAAAATGAGTTAGGACATCGAATCATTTCTTAAAAAAATATATTTACTGAATTGCTAGGTATTTAAAAAATTAATTCAAAACATTTGGTTGAACAATATTTTTGGTTTTTCCATTTTGAGTGTGAATAAACAAACGGCTGGGGGTACCGACCCTGGAACAGGCAACATAAAGTTGGCCGTGTGAAAAACATGATTCTTCCAAATTCACACCACAAACGTGAAGTGTTTGCCCTTGGGCCTTGTTGGTAGACATCGCAAATGATAAACGAACAGGATATTGTAATCGTTTGAACTCGAATGGCATATCAGTTTGAATCATAGGGATACGCGGTATCAAACAAACTGACTGAATTACAATACTCCACATTTATATGAGGTTTGAATATTTTCGATAATAATGGACAATACGGAACTATCCAACGATCATCAATTTCAACGTCCTGGTTACGCATCCTAATGATTGCAGTTTTTCCATTATCGTTAGGTGATCTACGTCGATACAACGGATATCCGTCATTGCCCGTTATTGTGTCTGAAGTCAATTGCCTTGGGTATCGTTTCGAGCACTTTCCATCAATCATACATGGCGAATTCATATTTAGTTCACCGCACGGACCATGTATCATGTTTTAACGACAACGTAAAATAACTCTGGATCAACAGTTTGATCGGGAATTTTAGCTGATATAACGTTATCGATTTGATCCGGAGTAATTTTATGTACCAGCCAAATTAATACATGTGCATGCGGCAATCCCCTTTTTTGCCATTCAATGGCAAAACAGGGGATTGTCGCATGATACATATGGCAACGCACCTCTCCAAATACACATAATTTTACCATTAAATCCATAAGTACTTTCAATTTTTGCCGAAAAACACGTGTTGTAATGTCATGACGATCAGTTGTCGACTGTTCTTCAAATAAATATCATCCCACTGCGGATTACATGTAAATGTAATGAACAGATCAGGTCGACCATATTTTCGTACATAAGACATTACGTCTTGTGCATATTCGTTCATATGCCGTGGGCTACCAGTAAACGAAGATGGCTATGGAATGGATAATATAATCAATCGCCCGATGTCATTTACATTAACATCATTCGCTATCGCATCTTCCAAATGAATATATTCTTCGGATCTTAATTTTGCTTGGTTGAAATAAATAAAATTAAGACGTTCAGTTTCTATTTTGGCATACATATCAACGATGTGCTGATGATAAAGTTTACCACATCTCAAGATATAATTTTGTGCTTTTGGACGAACCATCAATCGATACGAATGAAAATTCATGGCACTAACTTTTTCTGTATATGTAGACCATGAATGCAAAATGTGACTTTGGAAAATGAAAATGTCAACACACAGAAAATAGGATAATTATTTACCGGTTTGTGGATCAGTCATTGGTATATTGATATGGTAGCCATCGTCACCTTTCCAATCCAATATTGGGTATTGTAATGCATCATAACTACGATGAAGTTCCGAAACACGTTGCAATTCCTCATTTCTGCGATGAAGTACAATATCACGGGATTGAAATTGATCACCAACAATTACAATTGCAACCTCATCAATCGTCGGTGCATTGAATCGCCTGGCATGCTCTCCAAAAGGTGTTCTATCAGCCCTTATTACGATTTTGTGATTATCAGATGGCATACGAGAGCAATTTTAAACAATTGAACTAATGCGTTATGCTGATGGAAAAACCATTATAGCTCTCGAATAATTTCTCGTCTTGTATTAGAAACCATTGTACAACGTTGATCCAATTCGCGATTTTCATCACCAATAAAATAAATTTGCAAAAATTGGTGATCAGCGTCGGAGTACGGCAATAACGAACCAACTTGATGATAAATCTGGCCCTGAATCTGTAACATGTATGCAATTTTAGGTGGTTGGATAATTTTTTTTAAAACTATCGAATACTTTATGATTAAGATTGATATAAATATGGGACAATCTAGTTGAAGTATTTACCTTAAACGTCGGCATGAAATTATCTCTAATAATTTTAGTAGCACCAAAGAAGTCATTTGAAATGCCGAATTGTATTGTTGAATATGACTCAAAAAATGCTTCGATGTTTGAGATGTCCCAAATATTAATGAATGTAATGGTTCCGGGTGTAATTTCTAATGCTGGCAATCTAACTTTGACATTAACACAACACATGCCGGGCGTTTCACCTGAAAATTTTGCCGCATCACAATGTGGACATATTACGTCCATCATTCCAATGTATCCGTACATACTGTAATCAATCTGACTTTTGTAATTAAAAGCAACACACATCGTTTCAGTCAAAGAAGCACGAAGTATTCGTGATCGCCGTGGAAGATTCAGTACAGGCACAGGGTCAGCAGATCTATTTCATGCACTACGTTCACGCTGCGATGCATTAGCTTGTGTGCGTTTATCTGCAGTCTGTGATCGTCTTTGTGATGTCACATAATTTGTATTACGCGTTCGCCGGCCTATATTTGCTCGTCTGGCTCGTGGCATTGATCCTTCATCCTTCATATACAAAAGAAAAAATGAAATTGAAAACAAATTGCTACATTAATAGTGGTGTATCAGTATTTATACATGTGTGTCTGGAAATATACGGGATGAAATATTGGTGGTTATTTTCCCGCAAGATATCGATTCAGTTTCGCGTAAAAATAAAAATACAAAAGGAGTAGGTATTGACTACTAAATCAATTCTTTGCGGGAAAACAACCAACAAAATTTCACCCTGTACCTATATAACTGCATTCGTTGTCAATGTATAAAAAAATGTCAATAAAATAATCCATTACAAAATAATAAAATACACAGCAATATGTTTTTTTTCAAATTAAGAAACACACATACATGTAATCACTTCAACAGTTCAAAACTTACCGTTTGTGTAAATGCGTTTGACAATTTAATTCAAATAAAGCCTGCTAACTACATGAAACACCGACAGCGCACTAAAAAACCGAGTAAAATTTAAAAATTGAAAGTACACGCTATTTTTAAATCGACAAACGTATATAAATATTTATATGATTTTAGTTTTTAAATAGATAGCAATTAAGTAATATATTTTTTTAAGAAATGAATCGATGTTCTAACTGATTTTTGTATTATTTCTAATGACAGCTCAATCATTTTTAAAATAAGAAATTGTGTTACATGCCTGTATTTAATGCTATGCCATGGGTTATTTGGAAATAATAAATCGAATTAAGACGTATTACCTATTGAAACTGGTGGATGAGTGTACTCATTTTTAATTGATACTTACTTTTAATTTGACAGAATATTCCTCGTCTAAAAAATCTCCATTAACAAAATGACCCGCCATTTATTGAAATCATTTGTTACAAAAAATGTGATAAATGAAGAACCACTCGACCGATTTTGTGCAAACTTCACATAAACCATCTAGTAAATAGTCCGAACAAACCCTGAAAATTTGGTTTGGATAGATGAGCCCGGTCTTGAGTTATAAAGTGACAACGAAAAATGCCACTTATTTTTATATATAAGATTTTTACTGTTATTTTGTGTTATTATGTCACTTTTTAGCGTAATTGTATTTAAATATTTTTTCCTTAATAGTACTCGCTGTCGTCTGAGGAGGAGCAGCACCAAACTTGTAAACTTTATATTGTTTAATATTAAGAATATGTGTTTAGTTGTATCTTTTGATAGAGAATCGTAAATAAAATATATATTTCCATACCAAATTTCATACATATGTATATATATATACATATATGTCTTTATGTACTGATTTTGATTACATTTATTTTTGGCTTTTTAAAGCCAAAGTGATCCCATTTTAATGTAATTTGTGTTAAATATTGTTGAGTTTTATTTTAAAGCGTACATTCAGTCAAAATTTGGACGTCGATTTTTTTTTATTATATTCTAAATTTAAACACAAGACCCTTATTGGCCCAATTCATTAGTATTAATTTTTCAGAATACATTGATCGAAATTATAATATATTACTTTTCACCCCATCATTAATAATAATCATCTAAGATGAACTAGTAATTAGGAAACGTGGATGTAAAATAACTCTTGTCAAGTGAAAACGGATAATGATTATTTAATGAAAACGATAGCATACCCAGCGTCGAATTCCTCTAAAATATTTCACTCTAAACATTTTCGGATTTAATGAAATGTATCGTGTGAAACTAAACTTGAGACATAATGAATTATTGAAAACACATTCGAACTTTAAACTAACACTAGTTCAATCATGCAGTACTTGCTTTATTGATCTCATATTTATTACTGGAACATTGATGAAGTAATGTTAGTTGCTGTTAAAGTTTTCAATGTAGTTATTGAAATATGCTGACAAATTCATAAATTGAAGCATATTTCATGACATTGGGAAAACTAAGGGTCAATACACACGAGCGTGAACAAGTTCTTGCGAGGAATAATAATGATTCCAAAATAACCTGTCTAGATTTATATAATACTAGTACCCGTCCCTACATCGTATAGATTCGAAATACAAACAAAGAACTGCATTTAATTATCTATACTAATATTATGTGTGTGTTTGTGTGTGCTATAGGTAAAGTTGTATAAATTTCGTTGGGGTCAAGCAGGTTCAGCTAGAAATTAATATTTTCAAAAATCCTTATCTCATATAACCCGTTCCAAGACTCAGTTTTCCATAATCTTTAGTTTTGGCTGTGCGCTGACAATCAGGTTAGACAAAGCATTTTATACGTATAGATTTTCCTCATATATAATGACATATTTTTGAGATAACTATGTTGAAATTTATTTAAAACACATGTATCTTAAAGACGCGTATTTAAATAGTCATTGTGGTTATTGAACTGACAAACATCTTAACACAACATATTCCAATGAAGATGAAATGGTCAAGTAAATGTTCGATTACTTTTTGTAAACTTTAATTATTTACCAGTAACTCTTAGGAGGCAATAACGCGTTTACGAAAAAAATGTGGATAGACTATTAACGAATTTAACGCTATCAGAATGTACCGTCCATTAATATTTAATTATAATAATGGAATTAATGGAACAACTTCTTTACGCTCTGTTTTTTTATTTATTTAGCTTAAAAGACTTTTTTTGTATAAGTACTAAATAATAATTTAATTATATACGTATTACTTATATCGCTCTTGTTTTAATATCTCTCTATTTATAAAGTGTATCTGCTTAATTTGTGGTTGTGTGTGAAGGATTATCCGTCGTACTCATTAAGATTTTACATATGTGTGGTATTAAAAACATTTATTTCTTTATTAATATCAATAACTTTTTTTTATTAATATTAATAACGTCCGAAGGCCGACGTCGCAGTATTTTTCTCTCATGGGACATTATATACGCTTTTACAACAGGACTTTCGAAAACGTTCAAAAACTATTTAATTTAAAGATTCAATAACAAAATAAATAAAAATACTGGTTTTATACATGAAAACCCTGGGAATAAAACGATTACCTCCAGGCAATTTCAAATACAATATGCTCAAATTGGAGTTTCATTCGTTAGTTCTTCTAAGGTCTGTTTTATATCTATCCAAACCAGTAGTTGATCTTTGACAGCCTCGACAAGCCCCGGGTCGAAGCAATAAAATGTTATCGGGGTTTTGTGTTGAGTAATTCCCAGTTGCAACCCAGAGTCTAGTATCTGGTAGTATCCGCATTCCCATACCCCGGAAGGCACCTAAATATATTGGTTCTGGACCTCATTTTTTTCTATAATGTTCGATTGCAGTCTCTTTAAAATATGAGTATGAAGAAATAAGGAGTTGAACTGAGAGAGTACTTGAGAATAGACCTTAAAGCCGAAATCGATTAGAAGGATATCGAGGAGATAAAATCGAAAATTGTTAAGACATTGTATTTCAGGATTTCTTGGGCTTTGTAGCAATAAGTAAGTGTAACTTACCTAAGAACTATGAATATAAACAAAAACACTATAAGATTTTGCCATTTTTTTTGCCAATCATGGGTTCTAAGGTGAATTGCAATTTAGCGAACAAACTAGTGGACTCACTAGTCAAAAAAACCGCCAAACAAAATATAGTCTCTGTAATTTAGTGGAAGCGTGTCATTAGAATCACAGAACAATTAGCAGGGAATAAACTATACGTAAATTTCAAACATTTGATTTATATATCGGAATAGAAATTAAATAACATTTAGCCAGGACTATCAAAGTTTCAACTGATTGGCTACATTTCCATTTAGCCGAGCCATAGCTCAAAACTATTCGCCCTAAAGTTGATTAATTAATTGTTGTGTATATTCAGAGAGGCTCCGAAAATTAATTTATATTTGTATTAAATAAATCGAAGCGATCTTTGAAAGAGCACTTCGTGATTATTAATTGATTACGTTTGACCATCACTCTATAGTAAAGCCATTATGCAAGAAGAAACTCGAAATCGCAGAACATGAATGTGATATCTCAGAATGTGATACGCGATATTGAATATAATAGATATAAAATATATAGGATACACGTATCAAAATGGCATATCAACGTGAGGTGGTTGTCAACATTTCACGAGTGAGATACGAGGAGAATTCCTAGAGAATCGTACTGCAGGGTATGTATATTTTATTCACATAAGAATTATTAACATTAAGATTTTAAATTAACATGGTTATTTTTATTACTACACGTATTTAAAACGGGATATTTACCATGTTTTTTATTTTTATTTGGTGGAGCTCGATATTTCGACATTATCTACGAATGTCTTGTTCGCGAGACTCGTGAACCCGAAAATATCCCGTTTTAAATACTTGTAGTATTAACATTAAGTCCTTAAACAGTGGGTCTCCCGCAAAACTTGACGTTTATACATAATATTTTTTAGGAAGTTAATCTATGTCAGGTTTTGTTTTGATTTCGTTTCATTGTAAACTGCTAGTCACTCATCTACATTTGGCGCCAAAATGATGAAACCTCTTTTAAATGAATTTTTAAAATCAAATAGTACACATTACTTCAATTAGAATGTTTAAGTTTTCATTTTATTTCATGTTTTTTTTTATACGGGCGTAGTACCGTTCCCTAACCTGCCAGTAACTTGACCTGAACTGACCGCATGGAATTGTGGCAAGAATACTAACAGTATTTCTCCGTTGAATGGCAAATCCGATCCTCTAGGCAAAAAACATACGAACCCTCCGAACAAACCAGTGACGGCAATAAGGCGAGGTGATACAGGCAGGGTAAGAGGTTTTATGTCGTTAAAAATGATGATGTTTGTTTTGATATGATTTTATATAACAGATAGGGTATTTACGGTTTAGTGATTTGTCCCGATTTAAAAAAATATATTGTACGGTTATACTTTGTATATATGAAAATGATAATGAAAACGTTTTGGAACTTTGCTTACCCAAATAATTCAACACGAATTTTCCATTGCTGGTTACGTCATAAATCAAATACATATTTTATTTCCATACATTTTGGTCTTTTTACAAACGAAATCAACAATATCTTTAGTCTTCTAGTTTTATCATAGGGTTTCTTTCAAATGGTCAAAAATAGTTTGGTAGATTAGTATTGCTTAGTGCCCTGGGTGCTAATTCTACTAACAAAAATTTATTTTATATTAAACGTAATCGTTCTATTCAGCCTGTCATTCTGCTCAACGATCCAGTTGCGGTTCCATCAAAATTGTATCGTAATATAACCGGGATCGTATTATAACCATGATAATTTAGTAGAATTCCCCCCTGATTTATAATCCGGGTTTGCGACCTTGAGAGACATCCGCTCGCGTTGTTATATTTAAATATGATACACCGAACATCGGTATGTCGTTAAAAATAATTATTATCACAACTATAAGGCGTAAATTTCTTTCATACATAAATTAAATATAAAACATAATACGGGTACTAATATATAATATATTATTTAGCCAACCTTATAAATGTACCTTGTTCTGTATTTAAGTAAGTTCGATGTGAAGCGATTGAACTAACTTATGCACGAAAAATCAATTTCTACAAACGAGGTTTTAATACCTCGTTCAGTGTTGGATAGATATTAAAGAAACAAGGGAGATTTCATTCATTAATAAAAAAACTCTATTCTTCATTAAATCAAATCAATTTTATTCAAGTAAACTTCATAATAAAGCGTTTTTGAATATTAATATAAAAAATAATATTCTTATTGCTGTTGTTTGTTTTTTTTTTGTTTTGTTTTGTTACACTTGAAATTACTTTTATAAAAACCTTATTTTATATATTTTGATTATCTGTTAATTTTTTGTTCTTATTAGGACTTATTTTGGTATCAAATTAAGTGTATTATACTATACTGTATGATTCCCGAAAAAAAAAAATAGTTTTTAATTTGTATTTGTTAGAAATACTTATTTATGTACTTACATTTATATTATATATTTAATAAATTCATATTTTGTTATTGTATCCGATTTCATAAAAGTGTAATCGATTTCAGAACGTCATTCGTATGGCTTTAAAAAATAATACAAGATGTTTTCCCGCGCAAAATGATTATTAAAAAATAAAAACAGAGTCGCGCATGGAATTAATGAATAGGAGATTTTTGTGAATTCGATATTTAACTTCAGGACTATAATATTTATAAAATAAAACAAATAATAAATAAATATTCTGTGTACTGGTGTATTTATTATATTGAAAAAATAAACTTTATGAACAACTGCAGGAACTTAGTTGCCAACCCTAAATATATCCATCTCTAATATATACATCTTTAACCTTTACTGTCATTTCTCAAATACAATCGATATTTTGCAAAGTTAACTGAATTGTGTACTGATTTAGTTTCATCAAGTTTTCAGATTGTATTCTTAGGACGATAGTCCAACGTAAATCCTAAATAAATATTGAACTTACAAAGTGTTTGCAATAATAATAGTGTCATTCAAGTGTAAAACTGATATAGACTTGTAGGGTTAGCAAAAGAGTTCATTAGTGCATAAAATGTATCAATTAAATAAATGTTAATATTAATATAGGTAATTTATTGAACACCACAAGCATAAAATACAGAAATCATAGGACTAAAAAAAGAAATAATGCTAATATAAATAAAAAAAAAATTGACGTGTTGTACGGACGGACTTAAGGCCATCTCTTCCAGACAACCCAATCTGAGAGAGATTTTCAAATACATAATCTGGGTACGCGTCAATGTTCCGTAAATCTTTACTAATATTGTAAGGAGGTACAATTTGTTTGTTTGTATTTAGTCTAATCACATATAATAACGATCCAATTCTAAAAATATACATTTATAAAGATAATAAATAGAAGAGACGTTAAAAAGAAATTTTGAAATACGAACTTCACTGAAAATTTCATTTAATTATCAAATCAACATATTCTATATTCAAATTGGCTCATAAAAGCACATTCGAATAGTCATGTTATGGTGTTGAAAAAAATGTTAAGCTACAGTTACAGAAGTCGTCTAATAATTGTCTGATGTAGTTTAATTTCATTATATTTAAACGAAACAATTGCCGACTTTACGAAATTCATAAATACCTATAACTTACTAAAATGTATTAATGTTATTTCTATAATAACTACAGGGTATAATTACGACGACGATTAAACGAATTTCGGATTAATTAAGGAGAAAATTTATGATATCTGACCGATAGCTAATTATCTATGAAATATAGAATATTTTAACAAGCTTAATAATTTAATTGATCGACTTCAATCAATGGATGGTTTAAAATTAAACAGTTTGTACAGAGTGAGATCTTTATATCTTTATAATATGTCTATAGGTAGGGCTTTGTGCTGACCCGTTTGGTTAGGTACTCATCAGATATTCTTTTTTTATGATATAGGTTGGCAGACGACCAAATGGGCTACCTGATGGTAAATAGCCCCCACCGCCCATAGACAATGGCGCTGTAAGAAATATTAACCATTCCTTACATCCACCAACTTTAGGAACTAAGATGATGACATCACAAAGCATGTAAGTCTCTTGTGTCTATAGTTACACTGGCTCACTCATCCTTCAAACCGGAACACAACAATACTGAGTACTGTTGTTTGGCGGTAGAATATCATTAATAGAATAATATAAATAATTTAATTCTTCTTAGATATCCATGTTTAGTAACGCATTGGAAACGTGAGGAATGGTTAATATTTCTTACAGGGTCAAAGTTTATGATGGCGATCACTTACCTGAGTTTCTTGATGGTTCTTCTCAGTAGAATCTACATTCCGATTCCAGTGATAGCTTAATAATAATAATCATTATTATTATGTTCCGTAATGAACATGCCATCGATAAACCTTAGTGACGTCGTTTTTGACGACTCCAGCCTCGGCAGACATTCTCAATAGACTCCAGCCTAGCGATTCGACACAACCGGATTTCGATAAGACGCTGGAACAACGGATTTACGACTTTGGTGTGTGTTGCAAGAAAATTAAATTACATTTCACTGGGTTACCGGAATTTGAATCCACTATATTATAGCTGGCAACGCACCTGCAAATCCCCCGGGGTTACAGATCGTTACCTTTTTTTTACTTTCACATATACAAATATTCATAAAACAATGTATATATCCTCTTTACGTATCATCCTTATACAGCCGCTAGACCAAATATTAAGTGTTGCCCACAAAAGCCTAATGTCATAATTTTATTTAAAACCTCAACCTTTATACTACATTTAATTTGCATATATCTGTGGTATTGTAAAAAAATTCAAAGTCACACCTATTAAGAAATATCAATTTATATTTTAAACACCAACATCACGATGTTTTATAAATTACCTTTTACAATGGGAATTTTGATTTAGCAAATTTCACTAAAATATAGTGTAGGTAAATATTAAGAAATGTTTAAATGATAACGAATAGAATATTCATCCACATGTCTGTGGCTTTTACGGCATAAATATAATCAAGGTTATTGTATTACATTTATGAATTAATACGTGTGACATATATTGACTGAAGCAAATTACCGGCGTCCTAACAGTATATATTACTAGATCAGAAGTTACCTGATGGTAAGTAGTAACCACTGTCAATAGACATTGACGCTCTAAGAAATATTAACCATTCTTAGCATCATCAATACGACATCTATTTTACTAGGGTGTAAAAGTTACTGCCCCGATTACAACAATGTTAAATATTTCTAATTGGCAGTAAGATATATTATGAGCAGGGTCACCTACCCAGACAGGCCTGCACAAAGCTCTAATACCAAGTAAGCTAAGATGTTATGTTTCTTGTGCTTGTAGTGACACTTGCTTACTCATCCTTCGAATAGGAACACAATAATACTAAGTATTGTTGTTTGACGGTAGAATATATGAACAGTGGATGGTACCTACCCAGACGGTCTTGCACAAAGCCCTTCTAACAAGTACAAAAAAATAAGTAATTGGCAATATCTGAGCTACAGGTAATAAGTATTTTGACGTAAGAAAAAAACTATAAAAATCTTTTACATTATGGAGGAATAATTGCAAAATCCCACCTGTCTGCGGTCAGTCTTAACGCAATTTCAACAAATTTGAAACGTTAGTACAGTTTTTTAGCATTTTCAGAGGCAATCTCGAGCTTAAAACATTGTTAAATATAATAAATTTTAAGACCTAATACGTTTCACTGCGACTCGCGCTCAGGAACCACTCCAATTAGGCGTCTGTGTAAAAACTACAGAAATAGAGCTATCAAGTGTGCTTTGTCTAGAATGAACGCATTCATTGTTGGTAAAAAATCTTACGTTACGGAGATAAAAAAGGAGTTCTCTTACTCGGATTATAGTTGAGCATACATACTAAACAGAGCCATGTTGGCTCAGGGGTTAAACACGTTAATCTTGATCGAAAATAGCATGCTTAAACGAATGAAAGTACTTGGGAGTTCTATGTTTTTATACGAATTAATTTCGTGCTCGGAGGTGCAGGAAAACAAATTATAAATAATTTGAGACGAAATTGACATATTATATATCATATGCTGCGAGGCAATCGACTGTATACCAAAAGTATGTTAATCTTAAAGATTAAAACTCTAACATATTTTAGTAAAAATATACGATAAGTGATAAAAACAAGATTTTATCTCGAATTTAATTTTTCCAGAAATTGCACCCTGCGTGCTCGCCTTCACTCATAGGAACCGGTAATTCAAAAAGTTTAGTACATTTTAAACAAGACCTTTTGTATAAGCGTTGGTCTTTAAAGGATAAATAAAAGTAAAACTAACAGGCTAAGGCCTCCTCCCCCTTTGAGGAGAATATAGAGCGGATTCAACTACGCTACTCCAATGCGGGTTGGTGAATGCATGTGTGGCTGAATTTCATTGAAATTAGACTCATACGGGTTTTCTCACTATAATTTATTTCACCACCGATCAAGAGATGAGTTATATATACACATATGTATATATATATATTTATATATATATTTATATATATATATATATAGTTATATACGTGATTCGAAGTTTTTTGTATAAATTAATCTTCAGTAAAATTGAGTCAACAAAATGACTACCACAATCACTTTGCAGTTCCAAGGACGCAACTATTCCAATAAAACAAACAAACGATACCTAATTTTATATTACAAATACAGGTAAATCCTCGCTTATAAATCGTCGTATGAGAACCTATAATCATTATAGATACTCGTACAACAATCAAAAACCTCAATCGTTTTAAGAAACTTGAATAAAACATTATTGTTATTTTTTAATTTCGTTTTGCTGCATTAATTTATGGTAAGCATAGTGTTACTTTTAATTATTATATACCGTTGTGTGTTGTGTCGCAGTTTACTTTTGTCGATAGTGCTTCTTATATTAATAAATAAATAAATATATATCACTTGACTTCACCGTCAACCATTTGATCGAATATATTATATTACCAGTGTAAGTAGATTAAATAAATAAATATTGGACAACATCACATACATTACTCTGATCCCAATGTAAGTAGCTAAAGCACTTGTGTTATGGAATATCAGAAGTATCGACGGTACCACAAACACCCATACCCAAGACAACATAGAAAACTAATGAACTTTTTCTACATCGACTCGGCCGGGATTCGAACCCGGGACCTCGGAGTGGCGTATCCATGAAAACCGGTGTACACACTACTCGACCGGAGGTCGTCGATTGGCTTACTAACCCTTCAAAACGACATAAAATAGTGTACTGTATCGATGATTTAGAGATTGTTATTTCCTTTAACACTAAGTTGGATTAAAATCGTAAAAGAAAATTACACGCATACAAGTTTGTTTCGCCTGTCAATAGGGATAAAACTTTTATGGAAATATTATCCAACTTTGACGCATGGGAATAAAATTACCCAACGTATAAATACCGTGGAACTTCTTGCGGTGTTCAATTTTACAAACCATTAAATATCAGCGTTTGTCACCGAGACACAATTCAACTTTTCGACTAACGATATTTTAAATGTTCTAAAAACGTTTTCCGTGTACAAAATGACTCATGTCTCGTGAATACTAACAATTTTATGTCATTCTAATATTACACATCGATGACCTTCATTTGTTTATATATTAAGTATTCAGATAAAATTTACAAATAGGTATGTTTGATGGAACACATCAAAACAAAACAAAAAAAAAACGTATGCAAGTTTAAACATTTTTCTATTTAAAATTAAGCTCACAAAACGATGAGCCGAGATGGCCCGGTGGTTAGAACGCGTGCATCTTTTCTGGTTCAAACCCAGGCAGGCACCAGTGAATTTTCATGTGCTTAATTTGTGTTTATAATTCATCTCGTGTTCGGCGGTGAAGGAAAACATCGTGAGGAAACCTGCATGTGTCTAATTTCAACGAAATTCTGCCACATGTGTTTTTCACTAGCCCGCATTGGAGCAGCGTGATGGAGTATGCTCCAAACCTTCTCCTCAAAGGGTGAGAAGGCCTTAGCCCAGCAGTAGGAAATATACAGGCTGTTAAAGTTTATGTTTTTTTTTTCACAAAACGACCTATTAGAACATATGTACTTGAGGAATAGTTGATATGACTATATTATACTTAATATAATAACAATAAAAAAAATATGTTACTACGTAGTAGTACCCAATTGTTTGTCCGTTAGGTGCTTAATGAAATTTTAATGAGTTCATTAAATTTTGTTCTCCGGTCTACATTATATAACATTTAATTAATGTTATCCCAAGGATTAAATGTTCTATAGTTACGCAGTCGACCGTGATAAATGATATATAAAGACAATAAACTTAAATTATTGTTCTTAAATCCTCATAATTTGAATCGATGCATCGCATTGGTGACGTCTAAACTACGATCAAAAAAAAAAAAAATTAAAACGTCTTCATAAATATAATATAAAATTAATAGCTTCATTTTTTATAAAATTTGTAGGTCAAGCCGGCCACTGTAGTCGGTTCATAGACATTAGCGGCATAAGAAATATTTACCTTTTGTTACATCACCAATGTTCTACAAACTTTGGCAACTAAGATGTAGTAGTAACCCACCCTCAACCGAATACAACAATACAAGTGTTGACGTATAAGTAATGTGTAGGTTACCCAGACACTAGCACAAAGTCCTACTACCAATTAAATTTAAATCAACATAAGACCATAAGCCAGATTTTTAGTTTTGACTGAAGTTTTGTCATAGTATAAAGTTTATTCATCACGTCTGACACTTACGAATAGTAAGCTATAAAATAAAATACTAACAAAGAAATCGTTTGTGTTTAACCAGTTGTCGCCCCAGCTTTACTCTTTTTTTCCTACTCGCTTTAGTCCTTCCTTGGGGTTCAAGCTAACCTCATACCAAACTTCATCAAATTCTGTTCAGCAATTTGGCCGTGAAAGAGTAACAGGCAGAGTTAGTATAGATGTTACAAGTGTTGGCGTATAATATTATACATAGAGTCTTATTATGAAAATTTTCAGGATAATTTCAAGTAATTTGGCTTCTGTGATTCTCTTGACAAATAAGAGTTAATCATTCTTAACGGTTTTCAGTATAATTACTATCAGAATAAATGAGTAAATCTGAAATTGCCAGCAAATAAATTATGAGACCGTGACCTTAATCCTTCATTTTAATAGTTAGAAATGTTTTCTTCAGATATATGGATTAGTGGAATCAATTTACAGAATGTTATTAAATCGAGTATTAAACATATATCTAAACCAAAAAGGGCTTACACAAATTTTCAACTAAATTCATTTTATTTCAATCTATGTTCAGAGAACTATGCAGGGTTTTATAAGATATTCACGGATGGATCAAAAGATAGTAACAGAAGTGGTGCGGCGTTCTACGATCCTCAAGTTAACTTTAAAGCTAAATTTCAAATTAATTGTACATTGTCTATAATGCATATAGAATTAATAGCTATAGCAAAGGCTTTGTCTTATATTAAGTCGATCAATGGGAATAAGTTTGTCATATTTACGGACGCTATATGTATGTTTTGCAACATTTAGCTCGGAGTACCTCGATTTATCGAGGAATCCCCGTAGCTTATGAAATAATAAAGTTAATCTTGGAACTAAACGCCTCACCGAAATGCCTATACTTACAATGGATCCCATCTCATAATGGCATAATGGAAAACGATCCAGTAGATGAGCTTGCTAAACAAGCATGTTCAGATGGCTTAACAGTAAGGGCAAAACCACTCTATAGCGAGTGTTTATTTATTTCTAAGAATCGTTGCTTGGATTTATGGAAAACATGTTTCGATGAAAGGTCCACCAAGAAGGGTATTTGGTACATGACTATTCAGTCGGAACCAATGAGTTTTCCTTGGATCAACAATAGCTTAAATAGATATGATATAGTAATAGCTTTAAGAATACGATCTGGACACATTCCATTGAACAAGTTTGCTTATATGATGAATAAGACTGATTCCCCTTATTGTGCAGAATGTGATAAAATCAAGGATGTATATCATTTAGTAATGGAATGTATCCGGAACGAACCATTATGTTCTGAAATATTTATGTCTCATAGGGTTATTAGAGAAATCGGGGGATTAAACTGCGTCCTGGCATATCCTTTGTCCGCGGCTGCCAGGGCTCTTTATAAACTTGTAAGATTGGGTTTGAGGGTAAGATGATCAAGATCATCATGTCTCAATCCCAGTTTTTCTGGTAAAGGAAGACGTATAGAGCGTCATAGTCATTTGTGTGACCAAGCTCTTTAAATAAACAAAAAAAAAATCCTTCATTTTAATACTTCTGCAATATTTAAATTTTACATTTAAAATTTTACTTGAGAAATAATATTCGATTGAATGCTTTGTACAATTTACTTTCCATGAGAAATATATTTGCAAAAACCTCTTGAATTTTATATTTATGTAAATTCGAAGATGCAATTGTTTACAATACTTTTGCACAGTATTTTTGACATAATACGTTCCGGCCTCAAGTAACGAAACAAATAATTAAAAAGAAACAACAAAATAAATAAAAAAATAACAAATTAGGCGACACAAACTATGTTGTGTGTGTGTGTGTGGTTGTGCAGTTAAAATGTTGTTGTGTGCATGCATTGTATGTGTGTTAAATGGTTTAATTGAATTTTGAGCCGTGAGAGTGTATTTTTAAATTATTTAATGTATTTTCATATAAACATACCTACCTAACTTGTTTGTCTGCTTTGATTAACGCGAGTTGTTCAGTGTTTAGAATACGTGAATCCATAAATGCTATCGATAATCGAGGATGAAGAATGGAAAACAAAATTTACCTTGTGCTCAGTAGTTTAGTAAAAAAATTGCATGTGTTGGTAGAAAAAATTGCCACATTAATATCCACCAATTGGAGCAACGTGGTCGAGTAAACCCCGAGAGCTTAAGATTAATACTTTGTTACAAAAATCTTCAATTGTAGTTGTATAACTGTTACACTTTGGACAGCATTTTATTATCTATTTAAAAAAAAAACAAAGTGCTATTAAAATCCATGGACAACAACAAGAATAACAACTGATATTATTATTATTTCACGGCAGAAATATGCTCAACCAGTAGCTTAACGTTTAAATAAGTATATTTAACGAAAATATATTTTTTATAACTACCCAGTATACCGTAAGTGCTATATAATAAATTATAGCGAATATAGTTTTGAGGTGGACCAATCATCACGAGGAATGCACGTGGTACATGGTGGAATAAGCTCCAAGATTTCTCTTCTATTTTTAAAATATCATGGTTATTGTTAAAGATATAAAACACTACCAATCGTAATACAATATTAATTTTACCTAACTAAATTCCTTGTGAGATTCTGACATGGGAATTTTCCGTTCCAAGGCAAGATTATAAGCTTATTCGGCAGAACGTCATTCAAGCGATTTACTTCAAGATATTTTCGTTTTGTAACTAATGTAATTGAATCCATTTAGTGATATAAAGTCAACGGCTAAATGCGATTTATAAAATTGAATTTAGAACGGTATTCATAAAATTTAAATAAAATATTAGAAAATTTCTTACAATAACAACTGACGCCCTGAGACTTTATATTTAAAATTACGATAAACTTTCGTTCACAACCGGCCATCACTTCTAATTAATCAAGGCCGGAGTAAAACCTTCTGGAAAGTCCGCGTTAATGAACAGTGGAAATTTTTAATATTCCGAAACGAAAGTTCTTAGGTTCCGTGCCAAATTAAATAAGTTGATTCTCTCTTGACCTGCTTCATTTGTTTCGAATGGAATCTACTTAAGTAGAAAGCGCGAATGTTTTGTAACTGTTCTTGTACGGAGTGTTTAATAAATATCATCTAATTGGGTGAAGAAGTTCTTATCTACGGCATTCTTTGGAAAGGAGTACATACCTAATGAGTTGTTTTTTTTCCTTATGTCACTTTATTTACTTTTTTTTTAAATTCTTATTTTTATATCTACACAGGCTTGTTATCCGTGTCTATGGTAAGATTTTTTTATTATTTTCAATATTTGTTTTTTGTGTGCCAGTATATTTTTCTTTTTTTTTTAAATTAAGTTTTAGATTGCCTTATAAGGACGCAGACTCCGAAATCCTGAGTTCGAACACCGTTTTAGTTTTTACGACAAGATATTTTTAGTAGCGGCCCTGAAACGCTTGAGTTGCAATCACTGGAAGTTGGCAATGATTTCACTCCCGTGTCTCGGAATGCCGTTGGACTTAACTCTTTCCGGTCGAGCTGGATTTCCTGTCAATGAAAATATCAGTTGTTTAATTAAATATTAATGTTTTTTAGTACATAACTGAAAACGTTTTTAGATGATACCACAACTCAATAAATAAAGTTCATAAAAATAAAGTTTTTGATTTCCATTTTCGTTGGAAGTTACTCACTGGTTGTATGACTTTGTCACAGTCCATCTGAATTAGACAGCATCTGGTTATAGTTTATATAGTTAAAGAATACTCGTGTTATATAATATTTTAAAATAAAAAAATGGTTTAGTTAAAAAGTTGGTTTACTGCAAAATAAGTTAGATAAATATTAAATTGCTGTGATCTGGTTTTGAAAATAACAGCCTGACCTAGAGCATTAGCAGGTGTTCCCATTAGTGGCACCTGAAAGTATTCTGTACATTAGTAATATAGTATTTCTTATTACGTCTAATAAGCTAGCAGCGTTACCCGAAAATACTCTTAAAGCATAAGTAACAGATTGTAAATGCCATAAAGTATCATTTACTCGAATCAGAATATCTATAAAGTAAAGAAATTATTACGATCATAACTTACCCCTACATATCAAGGGCTACCCGGGACGTTCTCTTCACGTGAATAAACGACACCAATATGGCCGTCGGGCTGGTCCCGGTGATAAATAAATTAGCCTCGATCTCCTGGGACCAGGCTGTACCTTTCACGGGACTTTTGAAAAAAAAATTTGCTGTTTTACGATGTTCGGGGCTTGATTCAAAGCAAATTTACGATATAATGGAAAATATATTTATAAAATAACATGAAAAGAATTTTTCTTATGAAAATATTGGAAGTGTTATTTTGGTTCAGTAACCTCGGTTTTCTATTAAGTTTAATGAAGTTTTTTTACGGCGAAATTTATGCCTTTTAATGCTACGATACATCTTCTTTAAAATATCCAATTACAAAAAGTTAAGGAAGAGTTGGATGTCTTGTGTATTGATATAGTTGCTACGTTTTTCATTGTGTAGGTGGTTTCAAACAAACACGAGGCTTACTTGTTAAAAAGTGACTATCACCATGGACATCTGCACCATCGGGGCTTGCAGGCGCTTTAGCGGCCTCATCTAGATTGTAAAAAGATCATTGTTTGAATACTGAGAATTAAAAGTTAATTGTCGAAATTATTATTTAAATTCATTTAGCTTTATCACATACCAGCAAAACCTAGACGTTGTCTTAATAATGTAAACATAGCAATAATTCACATTACGATCCCTTATACTCATAGAGTATAGAGTCTCTGTATATTTTACATTACATACATTAACAGCCCCCTAAATTTCCCACTGCCTGGGCTAAGGCCTCCTCCCCTCTTTGAGGAGAATGTTTGGAGTATATTCAACCACGCTGCTCCAATGCGGATTGGTGAGTACACATGTGGCAGACACGATGTTTTCCTTCACCGAGATTAATTATAAACACAAATTAAGCACATGCAAATTCAGTGGTGATTGCCTGGGTTTGAACCCGCAACCATCGGTTAAGACGCACGCGTTCTAACCACTGGGCCATCTCGTCTTTATACATATCGACGATGAACTGAAGCGCTATATAGAGACAATTTGCAAGTATATAAACACAAAGTATATTTACAATTAGCTTATAAACTCATTAAAAGAAATAATTGAATGATGTATCATTTTTTTTTTATATTGAAACAGTCATACTGGCTTCGCTCATAAATCAAGGAAAAAAATCGAAAAAATGTCGACTCAATAAAATGTATGATCAATGAGGCATGCTCTGACATCGTTTCGTCATTTAGGATTTGAACTTTCCTATTCCCTTTAATAAAATAATACATTACAAGTTATAGCACGCGGTTTCGTCTGCATGTGAGAGGGGAGAGAGATGTTTTAGGTAAAGAGGTAGAGCTAATTATATTATTTTTAATTACTAGTAATTTATTCGATGTAATACCACATTGGAAAGAATATTCAGATCCTCTTAAAATTCACCCTCCCGTCCCCTGGTACCTATAAAATTATTTCCATATTTTCTAACATCAAAAATGTTGGCGAACTTCTATATAAATATCCAGTCTTCGTAGATGATTAATTTTAAAATACCGTATAACAACTGTCTTTTACTTGCTTACTCTCAAGAGCAGAGTTTTTAAAAACACAATAGCGACTGCATATAGAATCATAAACGTAAGCCTAAACAATGAATTCCATATTTTTAATTTCCAAACTATCTGTTATCCTGAATTTCATCCTGTCAGTATAGTATTATTTAATTTCATTAGGACAACGAACAGTAGATACAATATTACATACTAAATAAAAAATAAATTACATTTCGAAATTTACAAGGCAAAAGTTCTACTACTTACAGGTAGTCTCACCATGCATTATCATATAAATCAACATAAGCAATGATTAAAAATAAGAAGTATAATACATAATTAATATATACTATTATTATATACTGAGTAAAATATCGATTGTTGCAAGTTTATCTAAAATGCGAGTCGAGACAAATAATACACGAGACGTGAGCTACTTGACGTTCAAGGACTGAATATTCGCACCGGTCGCAGGCTACAGCGTCGACGATTTCCAAGTGAGGGCCATCGATTAATTGTCGACCACATTACGATAACGATAAGTTTAATTTAATGGTCAGTTTTATATATAACAACATTATTTATCATTGTTTTATTCATTTCGACGTAAATAACATAACACATATCTTTACGCGCGTGTCATATTAAGTAAGAAATTATTAAATAATTAGATGACTACAAAATCGCTTACGTTATTTATTGAATGTTTTAATAAATTCTGTAATAATAATAATTAAATTTAAGTTGTTTTTGAATTGTGTTGATAACATTGATATTAAATAAGAGGGTATTTTGATTTTTCTGTTCAGTATTGTGAGTCACGTGATTTGTAGTTTGGCCTATATAAGTGATGGAAGCTCGGTACAGAACTGCCCACCGACTACGTTCTGAGCCGAGGTGCGATCTCATAGGAGACACCCTCAGGACGAACGTCACTCTCGAGCCCAAAAGGGTTCACCTTAAGACAGAGTCTTAACACTCGCCCCAACGTTCGGTGACGCTGTAAAGGCCAGTAGGGCCAACAGCAATACTCAATCTAGATAAAAAAAAGGTACAGAACAGTTTACTTTACACTTGACTCTTTCTGGAGCAGCAAGGTGGGAACATTTAAGGTACGATACAATTTTGTGATATAGTACAATTGTTATTGCTTGTTAAATTATTGATGAATATATGAATTGTGTTTTTTGCAATTATCAAGATACAAAGTTAATATTAAGATAATTGGTTTTAATGTAAATATTAATTGATACAATATTACGATTACTACAGCTATTGTAATGGTTAAATAAATATTAGTGTTTCATATATAATCTTTTATTGTCTTAAAACCTTAAAATATAATAAAGTAATATAGAAATAGAAATTATCTTAAAATATCCTGACATAATGTATTAAATCTCTATTAAAAAATCTAACACGCGCGAAATTAATAAAACTATCTATAGCACACAAACAGTCAACTCAAATTTTACTCCCTTGAGGGATAAATTAAATAAAGTATCCTATGTCTTTCTCCGGCACTCGAACTATGTTCACAACAAATTTCATATAAATCGGTAAAGCGATTTAAGCGTGAACAGGTAACAGAGTTACTTTCGAATTTATAACAAATTGATCCTAAATATTAGTTTCGTAATTTATTATTACGTTCTCAGTCAAATGAAAATCATAAATATTACTAAGGTAATTGTTTATACGCAATTATGAATTATCATTTCATAAAATTTATGAAACTCTTTGCAGAGATCGCATGCAATTTTCATAATTAAAAATAGACTAGATGCGATTTTATATGCCTACACGAGTAACAATATAGCCTATTTCGGTTTTCTAAATATTTATAAAATAGTTATTCGGGCTCATGGGATTAAGAAACAATCAGCTCATATTTAAGTAGGTTTTACTGAATCGTCTCATTAATAAATTATATGTATTAATATAGTTTAAATCACTAAACAATATTAATAGCGTAACAGTACAGAATGCTGAAACTTACAAAGCGGGCACGTCATTTGTTCAATGAGCCATATCTCGGACATTGGTTTGTCATTGACGGAGTGCGAGCGTGTGATACGCCCATATATAATGACTATCTGTTACGCTCCATTTAGTATTAATATAGACTGGTTAGGACTAACTTTAAGCTATATATAATGTTTAATGCTCTTAAATTGATAAGTAATCTAGTAAACTTCATTAATTTAAATCTAACCTGTAGGTATTTCATTTGACTCATCATTTTATAAAAAAATAAATTTATTATATAATATACTAGCTAGCTGTTCGTTCCGACTACTGTCATATTTTATTATAAGAGATGACTGTAAGATTTTACTTTTATTGGTCATAGCGTGATAACACATTCTCTCGATAAATGGGCTATCAAACACTGATATATTTTTTCAAATCGGACCAATAGTTTCTGAGATTAGCGCATTCAATCATCTAAACTCTTCAGTTTTATTTTAGTATAGATAACTAATCTGATTTTTAATATATGTTGTGGCTGTACGGGGAAGATTTGAGTCTGGAAAAAAAACAAACAAAAGAGTTCGATGTCAACTCATTGTTAATTCAGCAACCTTTGTCAAATGCTTAATGGACGCCATACGTAACATGTTTATATAAAAGCATTTGCAATAGGATTAGAAAGAGGCTCCTCTTGGAGTGACGGAATCTATTTTCGATCCCTATCAGAAAATTATTGGTTTTGGCCTCACATCTGCTTGGGTTTCCATCTCGGCTTTGATCTTCGCATAATCTAGGACTACTTGAGTTAAGAGTAAGCTCTCGGTCTATACATAAACATAATAATCTTCCAGACGAAAATTGTTCCAAGAAAAGTTTCGATTATAGGTAAATAACGATACTTGAAAATATAAGATAAAAATAATTTTATTATCAAAATATATTGTTTGCCAAAAATTTAATTGAGTTTTGAAAATAATAGTCGAGGGAACTGCGATTCCTGTTCTGGTACACTGAAATAAATTCAATTTAGACTGATGTACATTTAACGAACAAATTTAATTATAAGTTTTTTATGAGTTTAGTTTCCGTGCATTTTTCATATTGAAGCTCATTTTTAATCGACTTCTTATACTTTTGAAGTTGAATATATTGAATTTCATTCAAACCATTACGTTGGAATACGCTTGTTCAGAATCAGGTAGTTGCTTTTTGTCCCGACTCGTCTGGGTGACCAAACATCAATACTCTGGATTGTTGATTTCCGGTTGAATGGTTTACTAACTATATTATACTGGCCCACTAGTTAGTGTATTTAGGCACAAAGGATATAGCACCTTAGATTCCAAGGTTGGCAGCACATGTATAAATTGGTTTCATAGGCATGGTAATGGAATTAATTTATTATCCAAAGGCATTTCCCAGGAGGTCCATTTGTTGCATTTGGCTTTCGAGAATATTAAAAAAAAAAACGGAATGACAATAACCCAAAATATTTTCGGACCATTTTAGGGTTATATTTTTCTGTGATAATGTCAAGGTTAAAATAAGACAAAAATCTTTATTCAATATCGAAGTCTTACATTTACTTATTGATTGTGAAGAAGGAAAATTCTTCCCAAAATTATGTCTTATTATTTTTTCATTTAATATAGATACTACTTTAATATTTAATAGCGCGTATAGACACCAATGAAAGTATATTTGTTTCTAAATCATATTTATTTTCAAGTAATATTCGTGTCACGTCTACAAACATTATGTCTGCGTCCCGTGTTTGTCATGCTTACGTCAGATAAACACCGCATTACGTCATTTCTTCGTAATAAATATTTAATTTGAAAATATAACAAAATTTTATACTTGTATTATTTTATTTTAAAAATATGTACTTTATCCTCTCAAGTTGAAATATTTTTTTTTTTAATGTAAATTACGTAGATAGGGAGAGAGGATACCTGATGAGATGGTAAATTCTAATTAACCAATGTCCAACATTGGCACTGGGAGAAATAATAACTATCACGAACATTGTTAATAGAACAAACCCTGGAAAATAAGATGTTGTGTCTTATTTTGCCTATAATTACACCGGCTCACAATAGGAACACAACAATACTGTAGTATTGCTGTTTGGCGGTAGAACATGATGATGGCGATATCAGGGCTTGCACAAATTCCTACCACCAATAAAATCACATAAGTCTGACCTAAATCGACTACGATTAATATTGTGACAGTCACAAAGGCTTGTTTTATGTAATATGTCTATTACCGCATCTTAGGGGTAGGCGTCTTGCCGTCTTTCCTCCTCTTCTCTATTTATTCAATTGTGTGTGCGCAGTGCGTATACTATATATTTGTATATAAACTTGATATGAAAATTATAGTTATTTTGTTAAACTAACTCATTGTTGTACTTTTCATTTATTTTACAACATATCTCTTTAGGAGGAGGATATATGTCATTGACCTTGCTCCATTGGGCTTTACGGATAAATATGCCGTAAACTTACATCCCCTGTGCCACGGGTTCGTTCAACACATCGTTTTCCCGCACTAATTTATCAGACGACAGAAGGGTTGCATCACGATTTGCACGTAAAATAATATTAACTCAGTATTGTTATTTAATATCCCGATTTAAATTAAAAAAAAAAAAAAACCTCTTGACAGATAGCTAACAACGAAATAATACCTTATATATTTATTTATATTACTTCTAACACAAAAACTAACTCTTGATACTAAGAAGAAATTTTATTTGTCATGGAGGTTAACATTTGTATTTCGGGTAAAAATTACGGAGAAAAGAAGATTCGACTTTATTAAAATTTTGCTATTTCATGTGTAAAAGTAAATTTAGATATTTCACATCTGCCGATCGTGTCGTCACCGCCACTGGAACAAGTTAATTTTATCATCTAGAATATGCTCTATGACTTCATCAAACAGTAGTTGTCCTGAAGAGTTGTTTGGTACACTTTTACAAAACAATTCTGTTGTCAAACAAATATCTTTTGTAGATGAATGCCTTGTTTCCCTTTAGAAAGGTACGAGTATGGAATATACATAAACTCGGTTTTGGAAGTAGAGGTGGCTGTGAAAGCCAGTTTAGGGGAAACTATGTACCTACAGACTAATTGAGATGCAAAAAGATGTGCTAAAAGGATGAAATCACTTTACCAGAAAGCATATAGTTGCATGAATTAGTCATGTCACCCAATAGGACGCTGCCAGGGTCACCGGCTGACTATCAATAACACTAACTGACTCGTTAGGAAACGACATAACTGTAAAATAGATGTCTTCATCTTTAACCTGTAAAAAGTTGTACTGGATATGTAGACCTGTAGTACAGATCCTGGATTTGGCAAAGGATATTTTTCTCGTAGGATTTATCGTTTTATCGTTAATGGTTCGAGGGCATCATTGTTTATTTCAGTATATCTTTCAATGAAAATTTTGAGGGCATGGTAAGTATTTAGTTACTTAATTTAATTTGGAATAGAAATTTGGGTTACTCATAACTTTTGGTTTTTTCCATTTTTGATTTTATCGACATGAAATAATTTATAAGAAAATATAAATATTTTTGCCGAATTACTATTAGAAAGATATTTTTGAATTACACAGGATAAAGATCTAGCTAGATATATTCTATAGCTTTATAATTGGAATATTTTGGTGACTTTGGTACTAGATTTTCAAAATGAATCGAATCCGTGCAAATAATTAATATTTCTTAATGATATATTTTATATAATACGCAAAAGTTCATACAATAGAAATTAGTATCATTTTTTAAAAAAAGTTCAATACAAATTAGTCTTACTACGAAAGCATTTACGCCATGAATACAACATTATGAGCAGCGAATAGAAGATTTTATTTATTTCAAGAATTTATCTGCTTTTATGACGATTAGTTATGTAATAACCAAGTTAGAGTTATTATCAATATATCGTATGCATTTATTAGATTCCACAACTTATGTCATAAAGTATATTGTACAGGTTTAAATGATACATTTTTCCTTATGAATATAGTTTTTAATTCCGATAACTCTGTCTGTCTGTCTATCGCTCTTTCACTGCCAAACCAATGAACCGAATTTGACGAAATTTGGTATGAGGCAAACTTGAACTCCAAGAAGGATGGAAGCATGGGTTACATTTTTGCCTAACACATGACAACCTACCCCTAAAACGCAAGCTAAGCCGCGGGCGACAACTAGTAAACAATAAAAGTTACACAAAAAAGAGTTCTAAGCGAGTCAATCAAGTTCCACAATACTAAAGCCATAATAAATTTTTAACAAAATAATTTAATCAGAAATTATCATTAAATTATATTTCGTTCGGTCGGAACACAAGTTGCATATTAATTACTTTTAAGCTAATACTGGCAAATTAGTGACTAATTGTTAACAAATGAGCTGATAGATATGCATCCATAGATAACATTATGATAATGTGATAGGTTCATTTGAAATTATTACCAGAACGTGAAACGCTTGTCTTTGTTAAATCAATGTAAGTTACTGATAATGTTTAGTTAGTTTAGTATTAGCGTGCAAATGTCACACTGATTTATGGTCTCGTAGAGAGGAAGGTTTACAGCTTAAGCAAGCGGGGTTCTTCACCATTGAAAACGAAAGAATAGTAAGCGATCAATCTTATCTAAGATTTACACATTTTGAATATTCGACCATTTCGACTCATCATCAGGGACAGTTAATTTTTTTTGATATACTTTCCCTACATCGCCAATGCCTTGGGAACTAAGATGTAGTGTCTCTTGTACCTGTTTACAGACTCACTCACCCTTCAAACCGGAACTCAACAGTATTGAGTATTGCTACTTGGTGATATAAATGATGAGTGTATATTACGTCCACGTGGTACGTGCAGTCTGAGTAGACGGTCTGGTACAAAGCCAAACCACTAAGAATATTTCCCTCAACCCTCAAACTTTATTGTTTTTTTTTTTCTATTTTTGTGTGAAAATCTTAATGCGGTTCATACAATACATCTACTTACCAAATTTCAACAGTATAGTTCTTATAGTTTCAGAAAAAAGTGGCTGTGACATACGGACGGACAGACAGACAGAGAGATATGGCGAATCTATAAGGATTCCGTTTTTTGCCATTTGGCTACGGAAATACAAATTCACTGTTAGTATATTGAAAATGTATTAAAATATGACTATAAATATCAATAAAACTGAGTCCAGTAATATCTCATTTTAAATAATCCAAGCAATATTCAAATAGAGACAGAAAATATAACCAGGTCATAGTAAGACGCCCTAGATATAGGCGTTCTTTGTGACACCTTAGCAACAATACGATTCTTTGATGTTCTGAGTGTACCTCTTCGATGGATTGCAGTTTAATAACTAGGTCGAGATGAAATCGTATGAAATTTAACTGTAAAATAGTAGAAAGTTAGCTAACTGAATTGAATAAGTGACTTATTTTGTGGTAGAGCTTCATGCAAGCCCGTCTAGGTAGGTATTACCCTATTCTACCGCCAAGCAGCAATACTTTGTGTGTTGTGTTCTGGTTTGCAGGGTGAGCCAGTGCAATTACAGGCACAAGGGACATCATAACTTAGTTTCCAACATTAGTGGCTCATTGGAGACCTAAGGAATGATTAAAAATCTTACGGCACCGATGTGGGCAGTGGTTTTGTAGTTGTCGCCTATCTATTGTATAAAAAAAAGATAAGATCCTGCGTCTATATTTAAGTTGACGTTATGTTCAGTTTTTAATCAGTGCCGCGAAACGAAAAAAGATGATTTTTTTTTATATAGATAAACAACATTGTTATTTATACACGAGATAAATTATCGATTTTATTATTTACATCATTGTCATAAAAAAAAATATATCAATTCTATACATTAACGATTAGTACTGGTAGATATTTATAAATATTAAATAAATATTGTAAACAAATCAATAATAAATTGCGAAATGTCATATATACATATGTTTACTACTTATATATGTGACTATTTGAATTAAAAATCAATAAGAGTCGTGTAATTGTGTCCCTATTCATATTGAAAACAGATCGGACTCGCATTAATTCAAAACAGAAATAATTTAAAAACCAATATTCCAGAGAACACTGGCGTTGCTATTATAATTCTGAATCTGTAATCTGACGGTATAGGCCAGTCAATAAAGCCCGTGAAGCTCAAGTAATTAGTTTCATTATGATTTTTTGATATGTGGTTTCGGACGTTAAAATAATAACAAATTAAAATTTTCAACCCTCTGGGGTGAACGCTAGGGGGTTGAGAGGGTGAAAAGCGTTTTTGCTTATGATTTTGAGAAAAAAATTGTTAGATGGTTGAAAATTGGACAGAAGGTATAAATAATACCACCCCTTGATACGAATTTAAACTATAAGAAATATAAAGGCGTGTTTTGAAGTCATGTTACTTCTAAAAAATTTTTTACTGGTAGAAACCAGCTTACTAGTTTATTAAAGATGAGATTGAAGTATACCATATAAGGTATCATAAAAAATAATAATTTTTTATTGAAAATATTAGTAATCAATATTTAACTTACAGAATGTGTGAACGAACCTTTAGTGATTTAAATAAAATAAGGGCTTTGTCTCATTTTACAATCTCTGATTAAATGTAATACTATCGAAATACGAATTGTCAAACTGCAGTTCACATTGCTTTGTTTTTGACAGCTTCTGTTTAGCAATCGGAGGATATTTCATGCGGGTATAATCAGAAACTCGCACTATAGCCGTTCTAATAGGTATTTTAAGCAAGTCTATTATAATGAATTTTGGAGTAAGGATTTGACGGAACCAGACAGCTCATGTATCGAATAAAAAAAACGATTTCACCCTGAATCTCGTATAGGATAACATGTTTTTTATCAGCAATCTGTCAGAAACAGGTATTTTAATTTACTGAGTAATAATAATATTTAAACATTTTCTACTCTACTAAATTTGGCTAAATCTTATCGTAATTGTGATTTTTTTTGTTTCAAGAAGTTTCTTTTGTTTCCAATTGACAACAAATATGTAAGATCTCGATAAAGTTGTCTCTAAATACTAAAAACAAATATTTGAGTTTATACTTCAGGCGCATTGAGAGTATCATTTTACGTTGACACGGAAATGACGTCATAAATTGACCCTACGAAGTAAGTAAGAGCTGTAGAGCTGATAGTAAAAGTATGGAAGAAAACCGAAAGCAAATTACTTATAGTTAAGTGCCAAACTTATACTACGAAGAAGTATAAATTTTAACGCGCGTTCTTTTTTCTTTTATTTGGAAAATCGCAAGTATCACATTCGTCCTAAAAGACCTTGAACCGACAACATTATATCCGTTATACTAATATATATACCATTTAGTCTATATGCACCATGAAATAATAGTTATCATAATACAATTAAACCGAAGTAAAATTGATGCGACATAATTTCGTTAAACAATAACGTCATAATATGCCTCAATGAATTATCGAGCGTTTGACCACTTATGCAGGGATACGATTATCGGTTAATTGCAATTTGTTTGGTTCGTGGTATTTAGACAGGTGCGTTGAATTGTTTATTTTATAATTATTATTGTATTGGTTTATATTGATATAATTATTTATTTATGTTACATTTTAAATATTTTATTAAACATTGAAATCAATCGAATCAATTGTGTTTATCTCTATTAATCCGGAAACATATATCTCTCCTTAGTTTTCATGCTTGCTTTATACCAAATATCAAATTGGTTATATTAGTTGATATAGATCAGTGATTCCCAAAGTGGACTAGATGGACCCCCAGGGGTCCACGTGAGACTTGCTGGGGGTCTACATAGGCGTGAATAAAAAATGGGGGTCCATAAGATGTTAATGGGGGTCAACGAAAATTTATCTGCTTCTGATAATAAAGAGCAAAAATGTAAGCATAGTTTTTATAAGGGCCTACCTACATTGTATCTATCCGCCCGACAATGCTTAATGCTTGTTCAGACATAAACTTGATCACCACTATAAATACTTGATGCCAAAGGTACCTTTTTTTTTTCTCTTCATCAGTTTGAGAGAATCACTAACAAATTCATAGATTTTAATTGCTGAAATACTCTTACGGTTACTAAGGATAGAATTAAAAGCACCAATATTAAACAAATTTAAATTTAGTTCATATTTTAGTGTTTCTCTCAAACTGTGGTTACGGACACATGTCACTAGGTAGTCCACGAGAAAAATAAGTTTGGGAACTACTGATTGTAGATGAATATACAAAAGAGAAAATTAGAATCATACTTCATCTCCATAATAATGTTACATATATTTTACTAACGAATATATACCACGGAATGCGAGCCCCCTTTAATTCTTTTGTAAAATGTCCGACTCAACCCCTGCGTCGCCTATTGTATGGTGATGGTATTATGCCAAAAACCGAACAATATTGCCAACAACATCTGTACAAAGTTTTAAACTCGATCGGATGAACGATATATGACTGCACAAAATCCGAACAAAAATATC
Source organism: Vanessa tameamea (assembly GCF_037043105.1). Lineage (NCBI taxonomy): Eukaryota > Metazoa > Arthropoda > Insecta > Lepidoptera > Nymphalidae > Vanessa > Vanessa tameamea. The sequence goes on along the minus strand of NC_087327.1, from coordinate 2,091,478 downwards.
GTTTATTTTTATATATAAGAGTATTCCTTGAATAAAGTATTCAAGTAATAACTATGAAATATCAATAGTTTAATTAAAATTATGGACCATATCGATATAACATTTCATATACAAGTTGACTTCGTTAGACTTTTTATATTAAAATCAGAGAGATAAATAATAGGATTACATCAGGTAATTGTTTTTTTGTTACGAATACATTGCCAACCATGAGATACTTAATTGCTGATCACATATCATGTAACACAGCAGGACTACACGTAACTGTTTGGAATAGTAAAGGTAATGATTGGTCTACATGAACGAAATCATAATGGCAATAGTTCCTGCTTTTTGTATAATTCAGTATAAATAGAAGAAATCTTTCAAATATCTTATACCCGGTGACGCTGTAAAGGCCAGTAGGGCCAACAGCACGACTACAAACAGACACAAAAAAAACATTCTTGTCGCACTATGTACTTGTTAGAAAATAAGTCGATTTTCTCGTGGAAGAGATTGACAACGCGAAATTGATGGAAAAATGTCAAATGGAAGATGTCAGGGGGGGAAGAGATTACTGTATTGCTTCCGAGGAGAACTCCGCTTCACGAAAACAGGAAAAGAGATAGTTAGAAATGCGTCGATTTATATAAAAATGAACTCATACCCTATGTGATTCGTGCCAAATAGGATTTCGAATAGCCTTTCTGGAAGTACCTTTCTGAAAATTAACCCAAAAAAAGGAAAAAAAAGGGAAGAGGATAATTGAGTAAAATATGAGACTCCTTCAGATAAATCATGTACTTTAACATCGTACCATGTATCCTAGCTTATATTACTCCAATAAATTCTCAGAAATGTAACATTTGCAACACCAATATACAAGTCATTAACAACAATTAGCCTCTCCCCTGGGATCGGGGATCTCGCTACATCCGGCTCCAAGATGGCCGACCGGATATCCGGAAGCTCTCAGACGTTGCCATCGTAATATAGTTTGCTTGTGTATTTACTTCGTGTCTTGATAAATAAAGGTACATAATTTTTATACCAAACTTTTAGAAATCAATCTGTCAAAAATAACATGCAAATTATTTTTAATTTATGTGAAGTTAACAAAAACTTTACAAAATGTAGAATAAAATAATATTAAAAAAAAGTTTTGTCGCCGCGTCGTCACTGTCGTCAGAGTAAATTTTCGTTTTTTTTTATGTTATACGTTGGCAGACGGGCAAATGGGCCATCTGAGTGGACTCCACCGTCCATAGACACTGGCACTGTTATTAACTACTCCTTACATCGCCAATGCGCCACGAAACTTGGGAACTAAGATGTTATGTCCCTTGTGCCTCCACTTACACTGGCTCACTCGCCCCTCAAACCGGAATAGAATAATAGGAAGTATTGCTGCTTGGCGGCAGAATAAGTACCTACCAACGTGGGACGTGTGATGCTTTATTGCAATTACTGAATGGGATGCGTTGTCGTAGATTTGTAATTTTTATTTACGTACAATCGACTATTCTACGGTAGGGCTTTATGAATGCCCATCTGTATCAAACTTTCATCCTTATTTTATTTACTCGTTTACATCAGTACGAAGTATTGCTGTATTGCGGTAAGTCGACTAGAATAATCACATGCCCAAAAGACCAATCCCATGTTTGGTAGCGTCAGATAGACTATATCATTTAAATGAAGAAATATTGACATAATTATTTTTGAAGTTGATCATTTACCTAGTCAAGTCTTGTTTTCTTTTCGTAAATAGGAAATTGCTGAAAAAGATAAGTTTTCGTGTATGAAAAAAAATAAGGCTATTATGATCCTATAGATACATAAATACTACATATGAAATTTTTTTTATAAACGGGTATACTTTCTATGTAATATTTATAAAATACTTTTACCGGGAAACTCGTAAAGGTCGTTGTTCCACCTAACGATCTAACGTTTCCCATCGTTGGTCCATACTAGCATCCTGTCCGGATCTATAAGTAAGTTTGCGGTTCTCTGTGTGCATAGAAATAGCAGGAAGTCAGAAAATACACTTTTTTTATTAGTTGAAGTTTTTGCTGTTAATATATTATTGGATAAAAAAAAATTAATTATACTCGTAATATGAATATATATATATTCATCACTAATATTCTTTGTATTGAAAAACAAAAAGTAAATTTGGATTTGAATTATTTTTTTTATTATTTGTTCCCTACAAGAGAGAGCAAGAGATCATTTATGTATATGAGAAATAGAAAAGGATGGAGAATAGATCCTTGAGGAATATATATATATATAATTTTATTCATAATTGTATAAGCTTTCCGTTAGTATACGTTTATTGATCTCATTAATTGTGTAATGTTAACTATTTGATTTTATGTATGTTACGTCTTTGTTTAATTTTAATAATTGTATAATAAGCATCAATGGAAACTTAGCTGATGTATGTAATATTGTATATGGTTATACCATAAGTCATCTCATTGTTTGTTTCCCTAAAAGAAAATAAAAACAAAAATAAATTACACAAACGTCAATGCGTCCCCAACCACGGGATTTCAGAGTACTCTTGCCCTCATATCCCGTATCCCTTTAAGGAAGAAACGATTTAAATGCGTTACGATGCGGTGCAGCCCTAGTACTATCGAATGGAAGAATATACAAAATAATAATAATTTGGGCACCAAAAGGTAAAACACCCTTACGATCACGCCCTTAAGATACACACGATTCTAAATTTGGAAAATTACGGTACAAATCTAACACAATCGAAAGCCATAAAAATTAATCATTAATATAATATTGATTTATTTAAGATTTGGTGACCATATTTTCGCACCCTGTATCTCTCGTCCCTTTCAGGTACAAACTATTATAAATGTATAATCCGGTACAAACCTAGTACAATCGAAAGAAGCCCAAAGAATATATTTATTGTGTTTAATTTCACGCATCTCGATATCTTATATCTGTTTTCAATTCATCAATTCATACAGTCAATGTATAAACAGATTGAATAAATTTGATATCAGTTTTCATAAAGCTTGTTTCCAATCAATATTAGTTAGAACTCAATTTAATCTTGCTTCAATCACACTAACAAATATATAAAAATAACATCAAAGTTCACATTCAAACATTATCAGGAATGAATGGTAATATTTTGTTTTGGACCAGCAAACGGTTTTATCGTATTCGGATGCAACTGTTATCTAGTAACAAGCTTTGACGGACTCAGAGGGTCTGTCGGATGGTAATCTCTATTTTGGTATCGCTTTCCTGATGTCTGACGTTTATTCGATTCCCCAAATACCACTAACAACACGCACTACTTACTGATATTCGATATTATGTTCTACATACTATGAAGACAAAACTATTAGACATAAAACTTTTATTCTAACAGATTAATAAATCTTTATGTAGTAAAATCTAAATATACAAATTTCAGTGCCACCTATGGAGTCTAATCTGAACTGTATAGTGACCCACTCAAACACACTCATAAAAAAGTGCCACTTAGAAGTACAGATGAATTAAATATTTATATAAGTTTAATTATAATTCGAAGAGAATATAAATGATAAAACCCAGTTATTGTTGCTCTTTACGCACTTCATAGTGGTGCAGTGCAGCGGAAAGCATGTGAATCACCAAAGAATATTACAAAACTAACGACTTTTCAATTGATTGCATACCTCGCGAATAAGAACACTTCCAGGCTATTTCAAATAACGAAAATGCAATTTTTATTATTGTATAAAAACTATAATCGCAAAATATGACATTAGAAAAGTCGGTTCTTCTCAGGTCCGAAGTGTTTTATTTCCAAAGCTGTCCAAGTGTTGGATTTTTGACAATGAATAGGCACCCATTATTTAATGATGTCGGACGATTTTTTTAAATATTTTGTTTATAATGATGTCTCTTTTCCTCATACATACTAAAACTAACTGATAGTACAATCATACTTTTTTAGTTAATATTTTAGGATAGACATAGTTTTATAGGCACTCGAGTAGATATAGTTTATAAAAAGGACGGGTTTGAAAACTTTATTGCCGTTACTTGCCCTTTCTTAGGAGAAGTGAGAAAATTGTCTGAAAAAATTGTAGATCTTCAAATTTCTACCGAAAAACTGCATCAGGTTAGTCACAGTGGATTTCAGAATTGATTTCCGAATGAGTGATTAAACGTAAGTGCTTACTCTTTGGATTATATGACAATCATACCAAAAATACTTTCAAGTTATTGTATATTTATCTGTCACTATGGTTCTTTAACGTTTAATATATAAAAACGAATGTCCTATAACTACAATCTGCATTGTCAGGTGATCGGATCGTAAAATGTTATTTTAAATACGTCTAAACTCGGTAGTAAAACTATTCTCGACTGAAACTTGACCGTTTTCCCCGAAAGCCTCTAAAAGCCGACCGTAAAACAGAAAAATAAAAATCCCAATAGAGTGGTCCAGGACAATGGACTGAAGGGGGCAATTTTTCACGCATGTATAGCTTGCGTTTATTTTCACTCCACGGGCATTATGTAACGTCACTTGACAAGAATGTGCTATTGTATTCGAGAATTTTATCTATTTTTTTGACGATGACATGCGATTCCTCTGAGTGATGGCTTTTGTTATCAGTATGAGTATTTCCTTGTTGTCCTCTCCTTTAAAATATTATGATACATCAGCTTAATAATACTTGTTGATCGACCTTCGCAGGACTGTGACATTAACCAAAAAAGAACATGAAGGCATTTTTCAGACATATGGAATTGTTCTAAAGTTATTCACATCAGTTTTGTACTTGTAAAAATTATGCCAAGAAAGCCATACTAGTTATTTATTTTTTAGCTTACTCTACGAATTCATAATCAGTACATTAAAAAAATCATTAGTAAAATTTTTATCAATAAATTATCGGTAACAGCCCAAAGTTACATTAAGATTAGCCCATAAATGGCCAAACCGGATTAACTGTAGGACTTAACACACATCTGGAAATCGAAGATCAAAAATAGATCATCAAACGTAGAGCGGCTCGAATTATCGACGATCAAGCCCTTTCCGATCTGCTTGATCCTTTGGCTTTGCGTAGAGATGTTGGATCGCTCTGCATCTTCTACAGAATTTATCACGGGGAATGTTCCGATGAATTGTTCGGATTAATCCCGGCTGCTGAATTTCACCTTCGGACATCTCGCCAAAATTCAAAATATCACCCACACCACCTAGATGTCCGAAAATCCACAGCAGCGCGATTTTTAAGACATTTTCTGCCTCGCACAACCATTCTGTGGAACCAGCTTTCGCCGGTGGTTTTTCCGAACCGATACGACTTGGGAACCTTCAAGAAAAGCGCGTACTCTTTCCTGAAAGGCCGGCAACGCACCTGCAAGCCCCCCGGTGTTGCAGATGTCCATGGGCGGTGGTAGTCACTTTCCATCAGATGAGCCTCCTGCTCGTTTGCCACCTCTAATATAAAAAAAAAGGGTCGTATATTTATACATTTTCTTTATATTCTTTTAAGCGTTTCCCTCACATGCGTCCCATTCAGTACTCGGACTAAAAAAGAGGATTGCAAATTGGAAGGAAAATTAATTAATTAATTTTGAATGTGCACATATTGGAGCGAAATAATAATATGAATTATTTATGAAATAAACGGGTTTCCGAAATTATTGAAAAGGGATTTTAATAATGATATATGTCACTTATACTTTTTATATTGGCATGCTGGACTTAAAAATTACTTAATTACGGACCAGTAAAAGACGAAAAGCCAAAGATTTTCTTATAAATTTAAAAATATTTGAAAATTGTGGACTGACTACATCATGTCTACATTTTAAATCAAATCGTACTTCAACGATCAACAAGAATGTTCAAAGATTCAAAGTTTTTATCATAAAATTTTACCGAAGAAGTTAATTTATTGGCAAAAAATATTTTTCATGTAATCGTTGCGATTATTATTTCTCCTTGGTTACCTATGTTAAATCAAATTCTATCGAACCATTAGAAAATGTTTATTGAATTTTGTTTTTAATTTTTAATGAGAAAATCTCGAAACTATGTGATTACGTTTTATTATTATTAATATTCGTTGTATTAAGTTCCAGAAGGTGACGCAGTCGATTGGAAACGTTGATCATAAATGAAGATCACGATTTAAACTCCAAACAAGCACCACGTGATAAGTTTTTAGGTTTTAAACTGATGATTATAATATACTCATGTTTATATCTTCCTTGACAACGAGAGAAATTGTTTCGAATGAAATTTTGCACCCTGGTTTGAGACGGAGATGCATAAACCCACCTCGCTGATAATGATCAAATTTTGGTCTTACAGCCAAGCGCTTCATAAGGTTAATAAATATCTACTCTTATTGAATTATATTATTTCGCTACATATTGAAACGAAATAATTACCATCTTTTTAAAATTTTAAAATAGCATTGAGCATCATTTAATCTGTCCAACTGTTATTTAAAATGAGGGAGATTCTCTTTAAAAACATTTATTATAAGTACATTAAATTTATTTTATTCATTCCTTATTCACATATTTGACATTAATATCAAGGCACAAAACGTCTCTAAAACAAAGAACTATATATTTTACTATTTCGTTAAACATTTTCATTTCGAACACAACTTTAAAAGTAAAATATATTTATAAAATAAAATTCATTGAATTTCAAAATTCTTTACAACTTTTTCACTTGCACCATCATTATTGCTGTTTGGACGAGAAATTACAAAATGTTCTTTAAATGTATATGAGTAAGGTCGAAATTGGAAGCACTAATACTTTCTATTACGCTGAAGATGTCACATACAGGATCCGTTCGCATAACAAGACTGTGCATTGGATGTTTTGAATCGTCCATACAATTCACGTGTGGGCTATTGTATCTGTACTTTTAACCGATTTTAAAAAGAGGTAAATGTGTATTTCACCTTATGTTCTGTTATTTATACTTGTTTTTTGGTTCACTTCATGAAGAGATCCACAGGACTAATGTGGTTATAAGTTTTATTCTATTTAAGTAATTCTTCAGGTGCTTATTAGAAAATAGACAAAATATTTATATTAGTTTATGTGTTTCACGTAATTTTGATTTATTTTTCAGTTTACAAAAGGTTCCAGAAACGTCTGGAAGATCATTCATCATCATCATTAATAATAAATACTTATTTTATTTTATTAATTAATATAACTAGTTTTGCTTTTACACTGATTCCTGAGCCTGGTCAAATTGTCTGGATGCTGCATTCGTCTAATACATAAATATTATAAATAAATAAATAAATATAATGCGGGTGCAATATTAGTATAATCATAAACCACAGGATACAGGACAAATAACACCATAAAACTTACGGCGGTCGTATATCGTAGGTTACTTCAGTAAACACGGTGCACGACCATAGAGTAGAAGTTAGACAGAGCAACTTTCGCTCTGTAACTTGTTTAAATACAATCAGTCATACAAATATTATAAAGAGGTAGAATGTGTTTGTTTCTATGGTGGGGTAATCTTCGGAAATAATGAACTAATTCTATCAAGTTCCATTTCCATTTTTTTTCCACTGTTAGATAGTTGTGTTATTCCCGAGTGCAATTGGTTAAAAATTATATTTATATTTTATTTATTAATAAATTACACGTGTGCGAAGCCGGGACAAAACATATACGGGATATCAAAAACATATTTTCTTTAAAGTTTTATTTGAATTTTATTAAGATAATATTTAGTGTTACTTATAGACATGTTATTTATAGACTATAAATATGTTATACATAGACTTAATAATATAGATATTGTAATAAAAATTGAGATACCCAAGTATTGTAAAATGACTGGCTTAACAGAAAGCGTCCGAGTCTGATGACTGTATAATTTTATCACTATTCAGTTCTCAGTATTGCTTAGTAATTAATATAATAAATAATAATTAATAATAATTGACGACCTCCGTGCTCGAGTAGTGTGTACACCGGTTTTCATGGGTACGCTACTCTGAGGTCCCGGGTTCGATTCCTGGCCGAGTCGATGTAGAAAAAGTTCATTAATTTTCTATGTTGTCTTGGGTCTGGGTGTTTGTGGTACCGTCATACCCAAGTTTCACATTCACTTCTGATTTTCCATAAAACAAGTGCTTTAGCTACTTACATTGGGATCAGAGTAATGTATGTGATGTTGTCCAATATTTATTATTTATTATTATTAAATATTACATACTAATTAACACTATAAAGTCCTCCGGCATAGATCTTACTCCAATATAGCGATCTGGCGTGATGCATCTAATCAGAGACAATGAGATTTATATATGGATATAGTATACTTAACAATGGCTACATGTAATAAATATATCCTGATTCCATTTGTTACCATTTCTTAGACCATACCAGATTAGTTTATGATAACCATTCTCTACTCCTTAGATCACGTGATGCTGAATATTTATAATCAAAATCTGACGCAAAAATATATTTTTCAAATCTGACTGATGATTCTTGAGATAAGCGCGTTGCAATATAAGTACAGATCAATACTGAGTAGATAGGTAGTTAGGTTCAAAAGGTATTATTTTAATTGAAATATAATATTATTTTTTGTCGAGTCTATTGTCATGGGTCGTCTTTATAATGTTTATAATTAACATAATCATTTAGTGAGGTTCCTAGATGACATAAAACAACTCAAATCCTGTATTTATAGTTAAAATCAAAAATACAAACATTAATAACCAGTACTCCAATATATGTATTTTAGATATTCCCTTTTATCAGAGAACATAATTGTGATATAATCTTGTACTTCATTTTATCAACCATTATAATTGAACAAAAAAAAAAAACAATTTTGTGAATCCATCAACTTAAATGCGACAAAACATATTTCCAGCGAAAGAATCATACAAATTGTGTACACATCGAACGACTCCTCCCGCATATCGTAAGCCGAACTATAAACTAGTTTGAACACCACGCCCAGAGATTGTCTAAACAATCGATAGATATGAAGCAGCTGAGAACCTATTGTGTCCGCTCACATTTGCCCATGAATACCATGAACCCTCAACCACGATAACACCAAATATTGAAAACCAGTTCAATGTATTACTGCCTCTACACTCTGCATAAGAAGATTGCTTTTCGCGTGAACGATTTTACGCGCTTTACATTGATACAATGGAGACTGTATCGAGGGTTGTATACGGATCTCATAGTAGAATCAACTGCAGAATGTCTGTGCGTTATATCGAATGGATTCACGGAAAGTAATGCTTTTCAAATAGATGTATCCAAACAAATCATATAGAGGAAAACTATAGTTTGGGACTTTTAGTGTTTCTTTGCTAAATTGTTTATCTAATATCTGTAATATTTTTATAATTATTAATACTGATTTATAGAATAAAATTAAACCTATATCCGATGCTTGTTTTATTATAATACTATTAAAAACATCCATCCAAGTTATAATGTCTTCAAAATTTTATATATTTAAATAAAAAGTAGACACGCGCCAAATCGTCTAGTTCATTTCACCCGATAGAAGGGTTACGCGTCAAGTCATATGCAAATTTGGTTTGGTTGCGGATAGCTTTCTAAGGGTAGATTTTGTTATACAATATTCCACTCTGTTAGATCCATCAGCCGCTTTGTGGTGAAATGATACGCTGAAGCGTTAGCGTATGAGCGATCAAGTGGCTGGATTTACAGCGCTAGTTGGGTTATTCGAGTGAAGTTTCTTTTATGATAAATTGTGTTACACATTATCCGATGGGAAAAAAGTCGAGTCGAAATATTTATTCAATATATAAAAGCCTTTGATTTTATTGTTTATTCTCTAAATCTGTTGTAACTTCGGTAACAGTCAAGGTTAAAAAAATATAAAGACACAAAACTGGAAAATATGTTTGGAATTATTTTTTAAATTAAAGATAGATAACCTTACCTTTTGCATTTCTTGTATTCAGAAGCAGAAACCCTAATAGCCAAACGTCATTTAGTACATAATACTATTTATTAAAGTAATATTATCAAGTTATAATAAAAACATAGAAGAAGCTCATTAATATGGCATCACCATATAATCATTTCATCATAAACAAAAAATATTGACTTCAAGAACTTCGTAAAGTCTCATTAATTTGATGTTAATATTACATTTTACGATCGCTATAAAGTACTCTTGAAATTTATCATATTCTAATAACTGACGTTTCTTATAACCTTTGATTAGCGGGTGTTTTGATAAATATTACATTATCTCTTTCTAACATCGCCGATTTCATATTAGAAAAAAGGAGACATTTATTAGTACAGCTAAGATATAATATTACACTGATCGTTATTGGAGTTTTCTTGTAAAGTCGTGATTTGATTTCATGTATTGATTGCACAAACAAACCAGTCCAAGTGACTGTATTTTTAGACCTGTAGAGGTTTTTATTCTGTAGGGACAAAAAGCGAAATATGCATAATACGAGTGTGAAATGTCAGAATATGATACGTGATATTGACTATAATAATCATAAAATATATAGGATATACGTATCAAAATGGCGTGTCAACGTGAGGCTGTTGTAACATTTTACAAGTGAGTAACAAAGTGAACTCCTAAACAATCGCACTGCTAGACGCTTATATATTTATATATTGAATATAGAAGCACTTCAGACTCACAGCTCGATTGAAAACCTCTTTTAAGGGAGTGTAATGACAGGCTAAATACAAATATAAAATTCTTAGACCACTACAAACATTAATATAAACACTATAATTTTATTATAACAATATAATCCATGAGCATCCGCCACGATTTAAGCTCCTACGTCTTAAGGTTTACCGCATATTTTTCAAGAATATTTAATGTAATTTTTGACAGTTTTTACTTGGTGTTTGATGCAAGCCCACCAGCCGCTCATCATAGATTCTACCACCAAATAACAATTGTGTTCCAGTTTGAAGAGTAAGTGAGCCAGTGTAACTGTAGGCACGAGGGTCATACTATTTCACCAAGGTTGGTGTCGCAATGGCATGTCAGGAATTTTTAATATTTCTGCCAATATCTAGGGCAATGTCGACCATTTACCAATATTTGGAAAATTTCAAACATAATATATAAATAAAAAAAAAATAAACAAAATATACATTTAAAAAAATACTCGTCAAATACAAATACAAATCGGTAACCTGTAAAATTATAATTTGTTTTTAAATTTCAGAACGTATACGGTATTTCATATGAACGTATTTTTTAGGAAACATCTTCAATTCTGTAACGTAATATTTCTCTCATAGACTTTATTAAGAAAAAGGTATAAATAATATTCCATAAACTATATTAATATAAATGAATAAAATTTTATGTAACCCATACATGCGTAATGCATAGCTTGTTTGTGCAACCACATAGATATTGGAGCAATAAACTTGAGATACGGGCAAATATTATTGATCTACCCATTACAACCGCAGGACTAACATTTATTAATCCAAAGGATAATATCCCTTATGGCCATGACACTAATGTTATTATTCCTTGGATGTATTAAAATTAATAATAGCGTTCACATCTGTACACTTTTCTTTAGTGGGCGTTCTTTGATTTGTATTAGATAATATTAAAATTGCTTTCCTCATAAGAATATTGTAATCTTGCATTGAAATAGATTAGTATATATTGCAAATAATATTAAGATTATTTTTGTTATGTAAATGGTTTGTTTTTCTTTTAATAATACTAAATATCTTACAGAGCTTATCATAATATTTAATTCTTCTTAATAACTGTATGACACTAAATGTTTAGTATTTAAGACTAGACAGTCCTACTGACAAACTTCGACTATGATGAACTCATTTACTAGTCAACTGGATTTATGTACTTATATGTCACCGTAAGATTACAAAGATCGTTAGATTACAATCTGACGAGACAGATTGTAATCTGTCGAAATATTGTGAACTGTGAAATATGATTGCAATTTAACGTCCGCCAAACAGCAGTACTCAAGATTATTGTGTTCCAGTTTGAAGGGTGAGTGAGCCAGTGTAATTACAGGCACAAGGGATATAACATCTTAGTTCCCAAGGTCGGTGGCGCATTGGTGATGTAAGGAATGGTAATATTGCTCGATATCATAAAAAAATAATAACAAAACAAATGGTGGATGGTGCAAATTGGAATTGAAATTTATGACAAAGTTCAATTCCAATTTGCAATATTTATCCACCTCATTACGCGTTCGGAAGAGTAATTGAGTTAATGTATCAATTCATTAAAAGTCAAATATTTATGGCGATTATAACGCTACCCATTTTAATGAAACGGCTACTTTAATACGCATTAAGGAAGTATACATTTACCTACGCAATCAAATACACTCACACACATAAAATATACAGACTCGTAAGTTTTACTCGGATTGCAATTCTACTACATTCAAAAAACACACGTGTATGCGTGTATACATTTATTTGTGCGTGTGTTTACACACATTAACATATTATATTCGACATAATTAAAAAGTGATCATAGTGAGCCATATAAAATTCTGTTTTTTAATCGAAGAAAATAAAAAGCAATGTTTTATATTTTATAATAAAAAGCGATGCGTATAATTTACATCTTAAGTCCACACATATATATTATAAATTTACGAGTAATATTAGAAGTTACATAATCAGCCTGTAAATTTCCCACTGCTGGGCTAAGGCCTCCTCTCCCGTTGATGAGAAGGTATGGAGCATATTCCACCACGCTGCTCCAATGCGGGTTGGTGGAATACACATGTGGCAGAATTTCGTTGAAATTAGACACATGCAGGTTTCCTCACGATGTTTTCCTTCACCGCCGAGCACGAGATGAATTATAAACACAAATTAAGCACATGAAAATTCAGTGGTGCCTGCCTGGGTTTGAACCCGAAATCATCGGTTAAGATGCACGCGTTCTAACCACTGGGCCATCTCGGCCGTTAGCCGTAGAAGTTAGATACGCTTAATATACTACAAAGTCAGCACAAAAAAAACATGTTTATTTACGACATCACATTAGTAACCTCGAAAATTATCAGTGTTTCTCTACTATATTATGGACGTGTTATAGATATATTACTATATCTATTTAAAAAAATATCTCATCAAAATTCGTTGAGAAGTTTTACAGATCTGAGCATACATATGGATAGACAGACAGCGGGAAGCGACTTTATTTTATAGTATGTATAATATTATATTATTTAGGTATATATTGACGGGAGGATAATTGGGTGAGATAAGCTTATAACCTCAGAAGGTTTACTGGTTGCTATAAGCTCGAAGCAATTAATTGTCAATCTGCTTTTATTAAAACATTCTATTTCATTGTAATAAAAATAGACAAACCAAATAAAACAATTGAAACTTTACTTGAATGCATATTAGAAATATTGTATTGAATTTGAAGCTAAACAAAATATACAAATAAATGTTTCGATCAATATTATGAGAAGTAAAGAAATATATTTAATAGTTAAAGATATACCTTTCTAATAATATTACGGTAATATTTTAAAAACGTTGAAGCTGTTAAATATAAATAATAATACACAAATATTGGACAACATCACATACATTACTCTGATCCCAATGTAAGTAGCTAAAGCACTTGTGTTATGGAAAATCAGAAGTAACGACGGTACTACAAACACCCAGACCCAAGACAACATAGAAAACTAATGAACTTTTTCTACTTCGGCTCGGCCGGGAATCGAATCCGGGACCCTGGCAGTGGCGTACCCATGAAAACGGAGGTCGTCAAACTTTTGCATTTATAACATTAGTTAGAACTACCCATAACAGCTGACTTTAATCATTGAACTATGTACATAATCCAGAATTCCAAGAACATCAGATTTTATAGAACATTCCAGATTCAAATTACAAAGTTATATTAATAAAGTCACGACAGAACCTAATACATTAACATGTATACTATACTAGCATTATGGCTAGAAATTAAAGATGTATGTGCTCAGTGATTTTCATAAAAAGTTTTTATTAATTATCTTATTCGAAGTATACTAAGTTAGTGAAAATATTTTCTACAGTATCCAATATATCAGCAAAACGTTAATACGTGAAATATTGTCAGCTCATTAAAGTTGATTAACTTAAGTTCTTAACTTTGCCTATAAATAAATTCAAATTTAATATTAATAAAATTTATTGGGTAAGGCTTACTGTACACGATAAGAATATTCAGATAGGAGAAGAATGGAAATCGTAATCAATCAATTCTATACAGGACATATAAAACTAATTTTATATAGTTAGCCATTTTTGGCCCTATTGGCATTTGAGGCCTTTCGGTAGAATATGTTTTGTGTATCCTATACATTTTATAATTATAATAGTCAATGCATATTATATTCTGATGAAACCGCTCGTGTTCTACCATGAGTTTCAAATTTCTTCTTACATTTTTTTTTTATTGTCCGGACAGACAGACAGACTCCACTCCACCTGATGGTAAGTAGAAGTGGAGTCCAATTGCCAAGACGACTAGTACTAGTCAGCTAAAACTAGCTGCACTAGTCACCCTGCCTCTTCACGCCTCGTTTGAAGGCACCCAGGTTATAAGAGGAGGGGAAAACGTAATATAATATTGAAAGAGGAGATATGATACTTAGTTTTATTAACTTTTAAATTAAGAACTCGAATGGAACAATGTTACTGGCGATTAATGTAAATAAATTCAAAATAGTCCAGTCATTATGTACATTTGGAAATGCAAATAAACTGAAAAGGCTGACTTTTGTATATTGTATCTGTGTAGATATCTCAATAACCTTAGACGGTAGGTTAAAAAATTATACAAACTAAATTGTAGAGTGCAAATTAAGCAACAAGAAAGTATTCTATCATAAGCCCTCCCAGCAACATATACAAAAATCAGCTATCTCAGTTCATTTGAATTTCGGCCAATTTTTCCGTATATAATGATCGGACTAAAACAGCAATATGAGTACGAGACTCATACATACACGATAGTTAAGAAATACAAAAAGATAATACGGCTTAAGAGTTTCGTTTGCGAATTGGCTATAAATTAGCCGGCCGATAAATCGGCTAGGTTATACGCCAGTTTAAATTAGGTTAATGGTTGTTATCCATTTATTCAAGCACTGCACCATGAACGTAAGTTATGGACCGCGGTAGTTGTGTAGGACTACTTTATGGAAGTTGATTTTGAACACGCAGTAGTATTGCCTACTTACATTTGTTTCTTGAAATTTAGGCGACTTTTCGTCGAGGTACAGTCGACAACAAAAAAAACCTACTAGTTCATTAAGTTTTGTTTATTATATCAACATTATACAATAGTCAATCAAGTCAAGATCTACTTTTAAACATAATAACAATAATAATAAATAAAATATATCATAATAATAATAAATAAAATAAATCATAATAAATTAATTCCAGTTTGGAAGTTTGGAATGGTATTTGGCATGTACAGACAATTTACCCATAAGACAAATTTGTTTTGTACGTATATGTTCTTGTACTAAGAATAATATTTAAATTGATAGAGATGTTAATGAAAGTTTTCTTAGTGTGTAAATTATCGTGATGCCGACTGTACATTAATTGTTGCTAAACGGATCGCTGTATACTAACGTCTGATAAGAATTAACATGAAAGTAAGTCTTGACTCGGTCTGACCGCGAATGTATTTTATACAAAGAGCTGTTTCGAAAATGACTTTTTTATATTTAAAGATATTTTGTTCGTCTAGCGGCTAGTTAGTAGGGTTACTGATTTCGAAGACTCAAGTTTGAGTACTGGTTCAGGCCACAAAATAATATTTGTCGTATCAAGGAAAACAATCTATAGGTTAGTAGTTAGTGTACATTTTTGTGTCTTGAAAAACACGTTCTTCTCGTGCTTGGTGTCCCTACGCATCGGCACCGGGCTGTGAGAGTGACGGCTTAAATGAATACATCCATATTTTCGACGTAAATATCCTATTTGAGATTGACCGCCATTGTAGAACTTCGCTCTGAGATTTATTATATATGTTTCTGGAATATATTATATATAACTTTATATATTTTTTAATATAGTTATATTGCTTGAGCTTTTGATATACACACATACAGACATATATACTAGGAAAGTTTCACTGAGAATTTTATTTTTAATTATCCAACAGCACTTGGTCCATAAATTTTTATTTTGATAAAATGTGATATTGTAAAAATATATGCATATACTAGCTTCCCGTTCCAACTTTGTCTGGAAATGAGAACCTTATTTACGTACCGATATTATCGCCCTCTACCTGGGCCAATTAAAACCGTCCAGGATCCGTAAAAATCGAAATCGGTCTAGAAGTTCAGTTACATACACGCGTAAAGACGATTTGTAGATAAAATATATAAAAAATATTATATTAAGTAGGTAATGAAAAAATAATAAAGCATAGTTAAAATACCCAATCAAAAGGATAGCTAAAACACTAAGGGGCACAGACCACACGTCTGTATTGATATACAGATTACAATATATAAAAATAGTCATTACTTGTTACTAATGGAGCCGAGATGGCCCAGTCGTTAGAACGCATCTTAACCGATGATTTCGGGTTCAAACCCAGGCAGGCACCACTGAATTTTCATGTGCTTAATTTGTGTGTATAATTCATCTCGTGCTCGGCGGTGAAGGAAAACATCGTGAGGAAACCTGCGTGTGTCTAATTTCAACGAAATTCTGCCACATGTGTCTTCCACCAAACCGCATTGGAGCAGCATGGTGGAATATGCTCCAAACCTTCTCCTCAAAGGGAGAGGAGGCCTTTAGCCTAGCAGTGGGAAATTTACAGGCTGCTTAATGTATGTAATGTAAATGTTACTAATTATTTATAAAAGCAAAAAAATGGGAGAGGTTATTGCCCTCGCTAAGGCGGTATATGATCTGAAATAAAGAAGGTGAATTAATTTAACTGCTACGATTATTTTAATGTTCAGACATGATTGAGGTTGTTTTGCAAGCTTTTATTTAACTCCTATTTGTGTGTGTGCGTGCATCTTGAATTGAATTAGCATTTTTTTTTTATAATTTGACATTGTTAATAGTAGAATTAAGGTGAGTGTAAAATGAAGGTGAGTGGTTGGTACTGATGGGCTTATACAAATACGAGTAACAAGTATTTCTATAGTAATATTTTCGTGAATTTTTAATTATGAAATATCATAAACTTTTTTTCCGTTCATTATATTTCTGTGTTCTGATCTATTTTTTTTATTTATATATATAAGATTTTATATATTGTTGTTTTATTTCGATAATAAAAAAAAATAAACTCATATTATCAATATGGGCCTTACGATAATTTCTTACCTTATAGGTTTACCTTGAACATACAAATTAAATTTAAAAAAAAAAACCTTTTTGAAAATCGAATGTTTTTGACGTTTAAAACAAATTTTCCGACATATACGCGAAGTTGCAATCGATTCACGTGCTTCAAGCGGGTAAGTTAAATGAACATTTCCATTTGCTCTAGTAATGAACGGTACGGCGGTTTGTGTAGTGTAGGAGTCAGAATTTATTTTAATACTACGAATAATTTCGTAATATGTTTTATCTAGTCATGTTTTTATATATTTGTATATGTATATATTTGTATATGTATATATTTGTATATGTATTTATATATCATATTTACATTAAAATTTATTGATAAGCAAAGTAAAAAAAAATGTAAATAGGTTTACGATGTTGCGACTTGATGTTTGCGACTGTCGCTGATGCTATTAAAATGAACTATATTATTGTTAATATGCGTAATCTTTTTGTAAATGTAAACACGTGTTTTATTGAATAAGATATATAGTTTTGGAAGTTAGCTCCTAGACTATACAAGTAGTGTTATTGCTTTACTTATTACTGGAGTGCGACCACAGAACTTAATTAAGTGCTTATAGTCAATAACTATAAGTCTTGCTAATATTTGTAATTTAATAACAATTATTACTGAATATTTACTGAGGATGAATATTTTGTTCCTTGACCTTAATTTGTATTAGAAAGTTTCGATTTTTTTTGTAGTATATATGGAACAAATTTCTATTGCATCTATAAAATATTTAAATCATAACAGCTCTTATTAAGACACCATATATTGGAAAAACTTACATACGAAAAAAAATGCGTCGAGTTATTTTGAACGAATAAGCTCAATATCAAAGCACCACAGACAAAATAAAATAATATAATAACGATATGATCATAAAATGACAGATAACGACATGCAATATTGAACTTAACAAGTAAAATATTTAAAGGCTATACGTGTCAAAATGGCGTAACACCACACCTAGATTCACGTCTGTAAGATACAAAGTGAGTTTTAACAAAATAAAACACTATATCTAGTATTAGCAATAAATGTCAGGTGGAATTGAAGTAGAACTAGAGCACTACAAAAGCCAATTGCAGTGATTACTACTTTAATTTACCGAATATTCTCTACCAGCGATTTTTAATGTTTTTTTTTTTTACGACAAACGTATTTTGTTGTGGCGATATGATTAGTTGGTCGAGAGTGAGGATTCTGAGGAGATAATGTGAATTCAAAGTCACAAAATATATCTTATATATTCATGGCGGGGTATCGGTAAGATGGCGTCCAACCGAGCGATCATTCTCGTTTTCATACCCGTCATCAGACATTACACCCTTAGATGTGAATTTCTTAGAAATAATCACGTACACGTCTTCCCTGACGACGTTTTATTAATTAGAAAGCGTAATTAATTCTGTGTCGTTTTCGAATCAACCAGGTTTTCTTGTAAGGAATAAAATAAAATTTATTTTAACTGTTATTTTCATGGCAACTACGATTTTTTCGCAAATCTTTCCTTGGTAACTACGAATGTCGTTCCAGCATTGATAGTACACTGCCATTAATAATCAAATCAAGCACAGGCTACGCTCAATCGTTATTTCAAGACGAAACAACGCTTGACGCTTCTCTAACCAGTGCCATCTATCGTCAATATAAAGCTGTCTCGATGTCATAAATCTAATTAAGTAAGTAATCTCGCACTGACACGATATTAATTGGTGTTAGTACACAGACAATTTTGGAATATGAATTTGTAGGCAAAAATCAATAAAAATGTGGATATGATATTTATAATTCATTGTTTACGTATGAATTTTATTACAAGCGTGTCTGTTGTCCAAAAATCCTCTTATCAAAGTTTGTTTAGAAGATATTTCTGGAAACAATAAGACCGTCTTTGTGTATTCATTGTATTATATCCTAATGGTTAGGATGGTAGTTAACCACTCGTCAGATATTCTACCGTCAAACAGCAATACTGTATTGTTGTGTTCCGGTTGAAGGAGGGAGTGAGTCAGTGCAATTAAAGGCACAAGATACATAACATCTTAGCTTACCATCAGGTGGCCCATTTGCCCATCTGCCTACCATACCATATATATACCATATAAAAAAGACTCAACTTGGAAGCTGAATGGTACCTATGGTACCTATTTGTGACACGATTCATTCTTCATAATCTTTTTTTTTGTTCAGATTAAGTAATATATGTATAATTCAATTATTTTTTTTGGCAATGTGTACACTTTCTTTTAAATTTTAATCTATTCGTATTTCAAACAAATTATTCTTATCCTCAATAATTCTCTTAACGACATAAATTTCAATACGTCGTGCGTAACTTTTACTTTTTCTTTAAAAGATTTAATATCTTGACGTCGATAGTAGAATTGAATTGTCCACTTTGTCTATAAAAAACCAATAAAGTGCTAACACTGAATCGAATAAAGGAAAAGGAATTAGGTCCGAAAACTAGGAAACTGAATTTATAGTTCCAACTGTAGGGTAACCATGGCTTCTTTTGAAGAGAGGACAAGCCCAAATATATTTTATGTACAAATATGCTTAGCGCTTTGTGGTGCACCAGCAAATTTAATAAGATACTGAAATATCACATATGTTACTAATATATATACAAAAAGTTTTGTCATCAAAAGAGAACTATTCCAGACGACCTTTAGTTAGAAGACGAGGTTGAATAAAGCGTTCATGATCACATGCTAATTAGCTAAATAAAATTTTACTTAAAACTTGAAACAAATAATTTTATTTTGAAAAACTACGGTTCCACTTCATATATTAATAAATAAAGATAGAAATAAATAAATAAATTAATAGTTTAATTTTTAATTTTTTAATAATATGTTTCATAAATATCAGTTCTTTGTTCTATAACATCTAATCATTATTGATGAAATTAAATTTTTTTACGATTATTCTTTAAGACAAACAACTCTATTTAAAAAAAAAAAATCATTAACATTCCTTTCGATAATTTTCCAGCGAATGTGTAAATTATGAATATCCCACCACAATTACTGGTCACATTAAGAAAAGCTACAATCTCAAGAGGTATCGAGCAAACTAATCTGGTGCACCTGCTACAAGAAAAATGTTGCCTTTACACACCACCAGTTCGACCTTTTCAGTTTTCCAACTATTAAACAAATACATTACAAGTGCACTTTAAGAACATTCGAGATTCTATGAGAGCTCTTTGAAAGAACAGACATACTTTACTGTTTTGATATTTAAAAAACGATTATTGCTAACAGAATTGTTCGAAGTGTTAGTTGATATTAAATAAAATAAGCTCGTGCTTAGTGTGTGTTAAAAATGATACTAATGACTGTGGTCACGACTATAATTTGTAACTGTCCCACTGGGCTGGGCTAACGACTCTTCTCCTTTGAGGAGAAAGCTTGGGAATTTTTTCAACTACGCTTTTGCAATATAGATTAGAGGATGGATTTTCTCCACGATGTTTTCCGTCACCGTCGTTGAATCCGCTATAATCGGTTAAGATGCACGCGTGCATGCACCAGTTGGCTATCTTGACTTTTACGTTCCATCTAAAATTGACTCCAAAAACTATAATATATTCGTTTGTGCATACGGCTGATATCTTAAAATAGGTGAATATTGTGAAATTTATATTAATATAATACGTTGCAATCAATATTAGGAGGATACTTATTTAAAGAAAAAATTATAGCCTGTTAACGTTCCGTTGATGAGGAAAGGCTCCTCTTCCGTTTGAGGAGAAGGTTTGGAGCTTACTCCACCAAGCTAAAATGAGGATTACACGTAGCAAATCATTGTCACGTGCAGGTTCATGATGTTATCCTTCACTGCCAAGTACGTGATTATAAACACAAATTAAGCACATCAATTGTGCACCAGTAACCAATAAGTCACGGCTCTATTAACTCGTATATAATTGCACAGTTATATACGAGTAAATAATAAATAACATTGATATGCTTTTCATATCGAAATCACAAACATATCATAGCCAATCCGAATTCCGCAACGGTATATTTTTCATTAAAAATGATTGGTAAATTATTCACTCAAGTTTTTTTTTCTCGTCAAATAACAGTAATTTATATTATTGCATTCCAATGTCTACGACCTGATATATGTTTTAATATAACAATTGTCGTGGGCGTTGTAAGTAGTACTCACCATTACCTATATCGCCAAATTGCTACCAAACCTGGGAATTACGGTGTTGTGTGCCTTGGCTGCAATAATACTGGCTCACTCAAACCGGAACACAACAATACTAGAATAAATAGTATTTCAGTTTGGCGGTAGAATATCTGATAAGTAAGTGGTACATACTTGGCCCAGCCACTACCCTACTACTAGTATGTAAATTGTAAATATATATGTATAAAATGATTATTAATATAATCATATACTTCACGATTGAGAACGAAATGAATTGCAAACACAAACTTAGGACATGTTAATTCAGTGGCCATTGTTCAAGCATAACTTTGTAATGAGACATTCACTTTTGAAGAGTGGAAGAGTGGTCAGTTAGTGGATATTTATGAAGGAACACAAATGTGCCTGATGTTCAGTTTAGTCTACTATTGCAGGTTAGTGCAGTGCAGTTTCTACAAATTCCTATCATTAATCAGTAATCATTATTTTTACTTATATAAAGATATAAAAAAAGTCTTTATTTATTAAAACTCTCAATACATTTAAGATATCAGTAAACAATTAAATCTTGTGTTAAACTTCATTTGAATTTCAGTGAGAGAAGTTATGTAAAAAAAAATATTGAAATAAAAATTTTCCATGTCAATTTTACTTCGTAAGTATTTTGAGCTACGAAATCAGTTAGTTAGTTATAATTAAAGTTAGTTTCAAGAATTAAAGACTGAAATATTATTTTTGCAAACTGAATAAAATTTCAAATATTTTAAAATAATAAATCAACGTTACGCATGTAAGTTGTTCGATATTTTCTTTATAAATTTCTCTTTTCTTTTACATTCCAATAAATATACGAAACGTAAATACTGTGAGCGCAGATAAGAAATAAAATACTTCATCGAATCGTCGTCGTCAGTAACAGAGGCTTATTTACCAACGATATAATATATTCCTTTCTTTTCCTATGAAAACGAAAAGGACAAAAATCTATGTGAAATAGAATGATTTTATCCTGTTCCAAATAAATAATAATTCAGATACAATTGAAAGTAAACACAACGAAGAAATCGTAGTAATAAATTCAACCGCATCGATTGCTGGTCCTGTAACGATTTATGTTTCGACCCTCGTCCCCAGCTTGAAATGTATAGCATCTGATAGTACAATGGACATGTTCATTTAAAGGTGGATTTGTCGATACAAATTTATTGGGACATAATACTAAGATTCAGTACTTCGACTATAAGGAATCGAACAGACCTACAATTGAATGACGTAAAGAAACATGTTTGTATATAAACGTATACATGTCCATAAAGAGAAGGCTATGTATATGCACAAGTATGTATTATTTAAGGTTCTGTTCAAATATAAATTATATCGAAAAATATTGTCAAAAAACCAAAACCAAACCCGGGGCACTCATTACTGTGGTTGCGTTATACGTTGAATGATACTGTATGATAATGTTTAGCCAATAACCTCTGAAACACGCTGAAATGTCAGTATAAATTTTGTGACAAAATAAAGAGCGGTCTTTGCACGATGTGAGTTAAAAAAAAGCAGCTATATCTTACTATAGATCCACATAGAACATATATTGATAGATTAGAACGAAGATATTCTACCGCCAAATAACAGTACTCTGTATTGTTGTGTTCCGGTTAGAAGGGTGAGTGAGCCAGTGTAATCACAGGCACAAGGGACATAATATCTTAGTTCCCAGGGTTGGTGGCGCATAGGTGATGTAAGGAATGGTTAATATTTCTTACGCCTTTGTCTATGGGCGGTGGTGACCACTTACCATCAGGTGGCCCATATGCTCGTCCGCCAACCAAAAACATAAAAAAAAAATAATAATAATAAGATTAACAATGGTTTTTTAATTACTGGTAATATTAAAATATTATTATTATATTTGAGGATTTTTTCATTATTATAAAAAAAAATTACAATATATAAGACGATTATAATCTCTATATAGATATGTATATATAACTGACTGACTGACTGACTCATCACGAGATCTAAGAAACAATAGGTCCGATAAACTTAAAATTTATTGTTACTCATTCATTCATCGTCAGTCATTTTGGGAAAGGATGTTCAATTCAACTTTAAGAGGGAGAAAAGGGGGGATGTGTATGGATTTTTTTTCGTACGAAGTTGGAACAGACAGCTAGCATTCATATTATTATGTAACTGGCATGTTTCACTACGCGCGGTCAGATTGTACCAATGCTATAACACTTTATCGTATTTAGATACCAAAATTTTATTTCGTTAGAATCAATCTCAACCAAATGATTCGAATTCGGGCAATCCTCGATAAATTATCATGAACTCAATTTGTGTTTATAGTACATCTCGAAAATACATCGTTAGTTAACCAGCGTGAGTCGGATGAAAGTCTGCGACGTGTGGTAGTGTGTTTAATTTTACAGGATCCTGTACTATAAAGTTTTTAACTTTGACCATTATTCATAGCATCCATTAATTCTTTACTTTATTTTATTTTTTTTAAATAAATATTGGACAACATCACATACATTACTCTGATCCCAATGTTAGTAGCTAAAGCACTAATACACACACACACACGCATAGAAAATTAATGTACTTTTTCTACATCGACTCGGCCGGGAATCGAACCCGGGACCTCAGTAGCGTACCCATGAAAACCGGTGTACACACTACTCGACCACGGAGGTCGTCGTTATTTATTATTGATGACCTACTTCCAACAAAAACAAAATATTTTAATAAAATGAATATGTTTAATACTGACGTTAAAAATATTTTGCCACAGATACATTATAGATTGTTTCTGTGAATTCTGCCTTTACTCAGATTTACACGAGACTATTGTCTACAGCTGTATAACTATAGGCTGTCTACTTTATGGTGACGTGCATTGTTGTAGTATATATTTCAGAAATATCATCATCAAAGGTATCATATCGAAACAAAGACACAAGGAAAAATACTTTGACAATATAATTTTCTTGTTTTCTTTCTTTGGCACTAATGTGTCTTTTAGCTTATAAAATTACAAAAGATGACTGTGATCTCTCCACTCTGATGAAGTCTTGAAAATTAAAAAAATATTTACATAGAGCAACGTACTTATTATCATCATTGGAATAACTAATCATTTAATTTGGCCTACATCCTAAATTTTGGTCATGAATCATTTTTTTATTATTTATTAGTTAGGCGGACGATCAAATGGGCCACCTTATATTAAGTGGTCACCACGACATTAGAAATTAGTGTTGTAAATACCAACCTTGAACTACGAGGATAAAGTTATTTCCCTTGTATCTGTAGTTACACTGGCTAACTCACCTTACAAACCGGAACCCAATTCAAAATATTGCTGTTTGTTCTGATCAGTGTATGGTCAATACAAAGGTGGGCTTGGAGAAAGTGCTACCAACAATTTAAAAAACAATTTAATAGCTAAGAGCAATTCTTATGTTAAGCAAAATTGGGAAAACTTTAGTTTAACTTTAGTTTCATAAACTATATATATAATTTTTTTTTAGCATTAGCAGCCTGTAAATTTCCCACTGCTGAGGTAGAGGCCTCCTCTCCTTTGAGGAGAAGATTTGGAGCATATTCCACCACGCTGATCCAATGCGGGTTGGCGGAATACACATGTGGCAGAATTTGAAATTAGACACATGCAGGTTTCTTCACGATGTTTTCCTTCACCGCCGAGCACGAGATGAATTATAAACACAACAAAATTCAGTGGTGCCTGCCTGGGTTTGAACCCGAAATTATCGGTTAAGATGCATGCGTTCTACCCACTGGGCCATCTCGGCTCTCTATATGTTATATATATTTATATAATAACATAATTATTTTAAACATTTATGTAGATAAATAGCGCCCTTAAAAATTAAAATACGAGCCTCGTTCAAACATTCGTTTAATTTTAGATATATTACGAAAAATTTCAAAATACGCGTAAAAAATATGCAGGGCGTGTTGTACAATAAGCACAGTACGGGCAAACAGATCGTCGGCGAATATTTATGTCTCATTTGTTAAAGAACATCCTTATTTCCCCCGTGCTCAATCGGACGGGTTAAATAGTTCATAAAATTATTGTTTGTGTTCCAAGAATTACATTTATATTTAGTCGAAGTTAACTACGTAACAAAGTAATTTGAGGAATTCTCGAAGCACAAAAGCGTATTTTAGTCACGTTTTAACAATAATGAAGACAAATTACTGAGAAAGGTTGAAATATTAAATTTGATTGAAGCTATTACGTTCGATTGGTAATTCTTATAATATATTTAATTATAAAATTCTTACAATCACCTCATACCAGAAAAATTATGACTTATCAGCATTGACGATCGTCAATATAAAAAAAATAACTCATTGGTTAAGATGCACACGTTCTAACCACTAGGTCATAAACATACATTTTATAGATCCACTATTAATTATCAAACTGCGTATGGGATTTATGCACACAAGTGCGCTCTATCCCAATCCGATTTTTTTGTGTTATAGTTGTAGTATTTTATAAGTACCCAGTGATTTTGTTATAGCAGATTTTTTATGCTTTGTCTAAAATACTATGTATGGCAATTCAATGTAGCTGGAGAGACTTCAGATACTCCAATAGCAATTTTACGCTATTAAATCAAAATCAAAATATTATTTATTCAAGTAGGTAAAAATCTCATCAAAGTCTTTGAATTATCATATTATAGTGTTGAATTAATATAAAAAAATACATTCTATCGAAAACCGGCAAGACGCTCAGTAGTTTCAGTACTCTTTTCAACAATTTTATTTACAGAGTATGTCAATACAGTGTCATTAAATTTATTTATATGGACCAAAAAGCAACAAATAAGTAATAATATTTTTTGCATGGGAGCTTTCTAGTCTGTACAGCAAAACATTTACCGTAATATAGTATATCTACACTCGTAACAATAACGATGCATGACCAACCATGAAAACTAAGATGTTATGATGTGTTGTCTAATAGATGTTTGTCTGTCTATATGATGTTTTATAGAGTAATATTTTTTTTTAATCACCCTTGATCACACGGAACGTAGCAATACTCTGGATTGCTATTAACGATTAAGGTCCAGAGCCCAAAAATGTCATTGTTTTTAAATATAAATGATATCGTCATGTAGTCAGTTATATTTAGCATATAGATTTACATAACATATACAATTCAACTGTATTTCAACACTTAATATTTCGAATCATATATATTAGAATAAGTTATCTCGCAACAGCGAATTCCGTTACAATAGTAACAATTTCAGTTAAGGCTAATTCACAATGTAATTAAAATTAAAAAAATAAGCAACAAGAATTAAGAAACGAAAATGTTGAGCATTTCGAGGCTTCCTTTTTAAAGAAAAGCTGTCTGAAAAGGTTTCTTTCAAAGGCGGGGCACGTCTGAACTTGCCTTTGTGTTGGATAATGATTTTTTTAGAGCAGTCTCTGCATGTGTGGCCGCATTAATGAGAGAAGATTGTTGTTTGCGGTTCATAATAACCCTATCAAGGGTTCAGGTTAATGCAAGGTTCGGCCTCTGGTATTCATTTAACTTACCTGTCCAACGATCTTTAGATTAATTTTTATATTACGAAAAGAGTCGTTAGTTTTTACTGTTAGTTGATATGAACTGTTATTTTTCTTAAACGGTCACCATTTTTTTTTTGGAATGACTTGTAGTGAATTTATAAGAATTTGTTCTCATGTTCATTAAAACTATAACTTCAAATTGAAATATATTAACAACCAAGTGACACGCTTAATACATAAGTTTTTAAGGTTTAAGTATGTGTACAAGCAGGCAAGTTTTTGAAGATTTTTTTTTACCGAATATTAAAAATAAAAGTACCTATGTATGTCCCATAAAACAAAACAAGGAACATATAGTATCAAAATTTATATTGTAATATAAGCTGGACTTTGAGAGAATGAGTTATCTAAGAGTTGCGTTTTGCAATTACTTATTTTAACATAGGACGTCTGTATAGTTTTTTTTGTATAAACGAACTATAACATACTTAAAATAAATATTATTTAAATGGAATATTAGTTCTGAGATAAGCTCGCTCAACTATGCAGACAACAATATAAAATTAAATTAATTGTATTTCACGAATGTAAGACAGGAAAATATTAAGATCTTTGACACTCGATCAAGAACAATCAGTTGAATGGATTAAAAAAAAAAATGATATCACAATGGCGTCATCAGTCTTTACGAAAATGAATGAGAAGTTTTTATTTTTATCAAATAAAATGGATGGATATCATATAAAATGTTGAATATAAATTGTTAAATTTACTATTTAATAGATATAGGTAACATAAAAAGTGTGCTTCGACTTCTATATTAAAATAATAGTTTTACAAACTCTCGATGGTCTGAAAATTGAGTATCATTACCGAAACGAAATGCGTTCAATTTAATATTTCACGTACCTCAATATTTTACTTTATTAATGTGATTATTGCCGGCGAAATTTTAAAGCAATTATTTTTAATTTCATTGATATATATATTTAAAATTTAGAATCGTAATTTTTTTTAATATTATTTTGTATATTAATAGAGAAAATTGAGGTTGTAACATATTTGAAAGTGGATTATGTGATTTTTGAGCAGGGAGGCGCGTTTTGATTTAGCTCATTATTGATCTCGAGCAAGGTGGTAAAGGAAAACATCTTAAATAAATCTGCCTGTGTAGGATAAACATACGTATAACCACTATCCTGTATTGGAGTAGTATCATAGTGTAATGATCTCCAAAAAACCTTCTCTTTAAATGAATCCAAACGCTCGTTCCAGCGCAGTCCAGCATTCGAATTGTAACAGTTTTATTGCATAATATTATCAAGATATAATGTGGGTAGGACGTATTAATAGACCACCAGAAGATAACTGATTACCACCGCCCATATAAATCATCGCTATAAGAAATATTAAACACACTTGTACTGCACCAACAACCTGGGAGTTAAGATATTGTGATTTTTGATTGCCTGTACTTATAGTTACACCAACTCAAATCGGAACACAATAATACTAAGTATTGCTCTTTGCCAGCAGAATATCTGAAAAGTGGGTGGTACTTAACCAGACGGGCATGCAATGTCATACCATCAAGCAAAATTAAAAAACAAAAATGTGCCGAAAAAAAATTAATCACTAAATACTAGGAAGCATTTTTTTAGATTTCCGACGCAAACTAGCGTATTTGTTGAATTAATGGAATTTAACCGGCGTCATTTCAGTTATCGTCTCATGGTTGCTGTCGCGTTTGCGTTAATTGTCCGAACACGGCAATGTAGCACCTATTTAATTACATATACTTCATTTGCACAAATATGTTAAATTAAAAACCGCGTCAAAGGAGTGTAATATAGTAAATATTTGCGTTGGTTGCCCGCACTCAATTCGTTTTAGCATCACACCGTCCACGGGTCCATTGTTTCGTATAAAAGCAAATCTTTTGAAATAAAATGAGTTATTTGCAGATTGAATCCGTGTGCAAATATTAATAAAAAAAAATTCAATGCAAAAATAAAACGCATTCATTTTAATATTCCTTCAATGAGGTTAACGTCCGAATGTTCCTCGTAAATATTCAGTGCCAAAACATTGTCAACTATGATAACGTTTTATTATCATCGTATATCATTTTTATTTATAACATATTTGATGTTTGCATGCGATGTCTTTATATTTGTATGAACGCTTGGATTTATGTTACTATTTTTAAAATTAAGCTTTACATATTGTTAGAATTTACTGGACGAAGTAACTCTTTGCTGTTATTATTCAATCTTCAAAAATGTTATCTTTTTATCTTATCTAATATCACAAATTGAATCTGTAGTTTGACAACTGATATATTTTTCTATGTACCTTTTATATTCTGTTCTTTTCCTGCCCGTATCCCCATCTGTTCTGGGTCGGCGCAGCATGTCTCTTTCCCCCATTCTTCTCTATTATTCGTCATCTGATCGTTCACATCCATCTATCCCATATCCCTCCTCACACACTCCATCCATCATCTTAGGTCTTCTTAGGTCGTCCTCTTCCCCTCCCTACGCTCATGCTGTGTACCTTGTATATTTATATATATATTTTTATATCGGTAGGTGGACGAGCAAATGGGCCATCTGATTGTAAGTGGTTACCACCTCCCATACACAGTGGCGCTGTACGAAACATTAACCATTCCTGATATCGCCAATGTGCCACCAACCTTGGGAACTAAGATTCTATTGACGACCTCCGTGGTCGAGTAGTGTGTACACCGGTTTTCATGGGTACGCCACTCCGAGGTCCCGGGTTCGATTCCCGGCCGAG
Organism: Vanessa tameamea; assembly: GCF_037043105.1. Classification (NCBI taxonomy): domain Eukaryota; kingdom Metazoa; phylum Arthropoda; class Insecta; order Lepidoptera; family Nymphalidae; genus Vanessa; species Vanessa tameamea. The sequence continues at coordinate 2,061,513 of NC_087327.1, read as the reverse complement.
TCGATGTAGAAAAAGTTCATTAGTTTTCTATGTTGTCTTGGGTCTGGGTGTTTGTGGTACCGTCGTTACTTCTGATTTCCATAACACAAGTGCTTTAGCTACTTAAATTGGGATCAGAGTAATGTATGTGATGTTGTCCAATATTTATTATTTATTATGTTATGTACCCTGTGCCTGTAGTTACACTGGCTATCACACTATTGCTGTTTGGCGGTAGAATGTCTGGTACCTACCCAGACGGGCTAGCACAAAGCCCTGCCACCAATTGTTGTGATTGCTCTTAATTCTGAATTCCTAGACTCGTCTCGGTGGTATTGGTCATAAATAAATACGATGTTGTATCATGTCATCTTTAGTATAGAACCTTATTATTATACTTTTATTTTACACCACACAGATAGAAAATAAATAAATACAACATAGATCCAACCTTAATAAAAGACGCGTACAATTTTGGCGACCGTATCGCTACGTAGCGATCTCTTCCAGGCAACCAATAAGGTTGGAGCGTGGAATCAGCATTAAAAAAGTTCCCTGACAATGGCGTTCTTGCTCAGTAGTCAACGGGTTACTACTATTATCAGACCTGAGAAAACATTCATTTCTTTGATGCGTCGTGACTTTATGTTGTATTCTGTAAATGTGTTTAATTCATTACAAGATCAAAGCTTTGAGAGGTGAAATACTATCGTTGGACAATGGTACCTCCTGCGATCCCATTGTGGGACCGGACGAGAGGCCAATCCTGCTTTATCTATACAAGTCATTGTCTCTTCAAATATACAAATGACGGCGAAAGACAATTATTTGCCTTGTAAACATGATTAATTGAACCTTTCACGTTTGGTATTTTAAACACGTGAATATAGGCATTATTGTAACGGTATAAGATTTATATATGCATGACATTCGTTTTCTATAACACAGAATTATTGCAAATGAAAGGGTGACTGGTCTCTATTGTTTCAGTGGGAAATCGGTTTGATTAAACATTTCGTGTAATTTGCTTTATATTTTATGGTATTGGTCAATATCTTAATAAACCTATTAAAATATATGTATGTTAAATTTATTGGCAGGTGACTCAGCTGATAGGAAATGTCAATTTTAAGCTGGTTCACATCGTATTTAAGTTTTGTTTTTTAAGTAATTTGTGTTTATCCGACGTCATTACGATGCCTCAAAAGAGATTATTTTGTAACTTTTTTTTAATTTATTTGAGCTGATTTTTAGTAATTTGTTTTGTTTTGACACATTTTAATTTATTTATTTAATACTTGGTGGCAGGGTTTTGTGTCGTCCCGTACGATTAAAACTCACCACTTATACTACCACGGAACTGCCTTATTATATAACTACGAGCCAATGGCATAACATCTCTATTTAGAAGGTTGCTGGCGAATAGGCGATGTAAGGAATGGTTCATATTTATTACAGTGCCAGTTCATGCCTATTGGTGGTGATTGCCATTTGCCGCATAATTTTAATAAATAAATGATTTCAATTTGTGTACAATAATTATTCACTGAATAAATCAATACGTCTTAGACCTGACAAGGTTTGCTTTCTTTTCCTTTCAATCGCTGTAAGAGACTTTTACGGTCAGACTTCTGCCTGGTGATAATTCCTTGGAATATTTCTGTGCTGTCATTTCAGATATATATATATATATATATTTACTAAAGGTCTGGGTAAGGTGCTTAATTCTATTAGGTAGAGATGATGTGCTTAACACAAAAAATCTTCAGTAAAGTCCTACACAATGCGCATATCCCTGTTTTACTGTGGCAGCAAAAAAAAACGACAATATCAACAGCATAGAAGTACATTCGTACATTAACAAAAATGTTAATAAATAGATGTTACCACCTTTTCTTGCTACGTTTAAATAAAAAATATAATTAGTGATATTTAAAAAGTGACCGTCCCCAAATGTGCTGACGTTGCGAAAGGGCTTCTCGTACGTTTAAGGAGACAATAGGGAATTAATGAGTCCCAGGGGCTCATCAAATGACGTGTCCGTTGACATGAAAATTTGCACATGAGAGACATTTCGGCACATGCAAGTTAAAAGTGAAAAGTTTTTGCGTGTTTTTTATTTGTAACAAAAATAAACTAAATTAAGAAAATTGTGTTTTTCACAACAAAATTTCTTTAGTATCCGATTTGTGAATTATGACTCGGATTTAGTAACAGTATAATACACAATAAAAAAGAAATAAGAATTTCATAGCCGCGGTGACAGACATTGTTTGAACATGAAACAGTAAAGGTAAACCATAACACGAAGTTTCTAACATCACTGAGTAAATACAGTTGTCGATTGGGACAAAATATTCAATTATCTATATATAAACAGCAAAACAGTCCAGTAGTTTTTTTTCTTCTGTTTGTCAATCGATTTTCTTGTATTGTGTTTATTTGGTTAACCATGAAGAACGTTAGTGTTATCATTAAAAAAATAATGGTAATAAAATGTTCGAAACATACAAATTCCAAAACAAAGAACATAGCTGAGTCAATGCAGGTTGGTTACACATGTGGCACAATTGCATTAAAATTAGACACATGTAGGCTTCCTCACGTTTTTATCCACTGCCGAGTCCGAGATAAATAAAAGGTGGGGAGATTCAAGTAAAAAAAAAAATTTTCTATACACTAATTTTCACTAGTACGCTTCAAACCATGAGATAACCTTGCCTGTATTAGCACTGGCTCAGACACCCTGTAATATAACAATACAGAGTGATACAGTTAACCGGTAAATTCATTTATTAGTGGTAGGGCCAGACGGACGAAGCCTTAAAATGTGATCATATTTAAATAAAATAATAACCATATATTTTTCTGTACGCACAATATCTTAAGTACAAGTAATAATTATTTAATACTTGATGGTGGGTCTTTGTGCCCCCCTGCGTAGGTATCACCTTATTATATATTCTACCGGCAAACAGAAATACTTAGTATATGGTCAACCAGCGATATTACTGATATAATCTAACATGTTCCCAAGATTGGTGGCGCGTAGGCATTTCATACGGCACTAATGTTTATCAGCACTGCTGACCACCTACTATCAGATGGCCCATGTGACTGTCCATCTGTGTGTGCAATAAATGAAGAATGAAAAGAGTAACACCGGATATTCTTTAACCGCCTTTGCCTACATTAAATTACAAAATAGATTTGTGACTTGATACGATGATTTTAAACCTTTAAATCAAATATTTTTATTTGGTTCGATGTAATTTATACTGATTTTTTTACTGGGTTAGTTATTATTCCTTAAGGCAGAGGTTTTATTGTATTTCTTATAAAACGCTTAAATCTTCTTACAGTATAGAATTATCAACTGGGCTTAGTACTGTTCTGTAGTTTATATTTAACAGCTGATTGCAATGAGCTGACGTTGGTGATGGTTATGATCATATTGATATTTTGGGTGGTGGATGTATGTGGCGATATGTATTGAGATTGTTCGAAATTAATATTTATTAACTTTGTGAACGTTAAGAGGCTACTGCGAAACAAAGAAGAAGGAAAAAATAACAACTAAACATAGTAAAAACATAATTATAAAATTTAAGTAAATTATTATATTTACGCCAAGAGAAATCATGTTACCAAGCAAGACATTTATAATTCAATTTAATAATAATCACAAGCGATTCCGAACAAGTCGGGTAATTAATTTAAACCCCATGTTATGTGTGGCTATTTCAGTATTTACAATTGCCCTTAATACAATGCAATAGAGTCTAATTTCCTCTAAAATTATAACTGATGCTACAGTCATGTCTTCATTTCGTTTGGGACAAAGGTGTTAATTAGACTAGAGACGCATTTTGTACCTGATTGGATTAAGTGTCCAGTTGATTTATAGCGCTATGAAGCGTCAACATAAAAATATTTATTAATTATTTTTTTCAAAAATAGAATTATATTCAATTTTAAATTTTAAATATATGTAGATTTATGTACAATAGATGGATCGTATAATAGATTTCTGTCTTTTACATCACAATCATTTTAGGCACACAGCGTCCCGTTACGGCTACGTTTTTTGTATAACATTTCTCGTTTACTTTACTTTATTGTCTATTCTTGTAATCGTTTGACCCAGTTTAGGTACTGTTGTTGTATTGTTCGCGTGTAATTGAAACAAATAAATTAATTCCATGCCAGTTACTTTTCATTACTCTCAGCCGTCTTATTACAAATACAATTCGCCTGGAAAATTGTAACCAAGTGATTTCAATTTCCAACCCATTATGTTGAGAATTATCGCCAAATGGTTTGTTACTTAGTCTAATAATATTTCAATTACATGCTGTTTCATTGGTTGTGGTGCAGTTAGAGTATTTAAAGAGAATTAATACTTAACGAAGATATTTATAGAGAAAATTATATCTATAAGGTAGCGAGTTATATACCCATTACAAGAAGCATTACCCAAAGAGGGTTGGCATCAGGCAAAAGTCTATCAAGGGCTTTGCATGCAGATTACAAAATGTGAGGATAACTGGGATAATTGCTCATCCAATTGATGATTTATAGATATCATCTTATCATAACTTCTAAACTTTAGAACTTTTATCAAAACTGACGTATTAAGATTATAAAAATGAAAAAAAAATCTGAGATCTATGGTGATAATATGTAAAACATCACGTTCTATTTGGAACACTTTCAATCAGCGGCATATCTATAATTCCTAATCAAAGACCCTTTAATAAAAAGGCTTAAAACTTTCCATTTTTATTATGAGCAGATTTTTAACGTCTTTACCATTTCCCTTAAAATGTAAACTGCCATTTAATTTATGTAATTTAATTATCATATCAAGATATCAGACAGTATATGAATGATAATAATATTAAAATGCGTAATGCGTGCGCTAATTAAACTTCTGTAATTAAAAAAATCGAAGTAAAACTTTAATTTTACTTCTGGATCGACGTCAGCAAAAACATTATATTCATAAATTATATTAATATCCATGAGTTTAATGAAGTTTTTACATCACTGCTATAGTAATACACATCCAATGGATGATCAGCTTTATTCGTTAGTTCGAAAAGGTATTTGTTTACCGTCCCTCATTACGGAAGATCGCAGAAGCTTCTAATTTGGAAACTATTTGATCAATTTTAATGTTATTCGCTGTAAGAACCCTTTGAAAGTTTGTAATTTTGATAGAATCCGGATTAGCTGTTCTTTTTTATGACACGTGTAAGGGATATAAAATTATAAAAAACATATTACTCAAAAGTATTTTTGAGATTAGTCAAGTATATATCGCTATCATAGCGGCCTTGAAAAAAACGTTAACCTACAAAGGTTCAAGGCTTAACAAGAGAAAGGAAGGGACGTCCTTAGAAACGTTACAGCAGTTTTCACAAATTTCAAGGTCAGCTAGCAAACCAAGCATTTATTTAGCCATTTTAAAAAGTTATATATTATTACATTAACATTACATTTTTACATTAACAGCCTGTAAATTTCCCACTGCTGGGCTAAGGCCTCCTCTCCCTTTGAGGAGAAGGTTTGGAGCATATTCCACCACGCTACTCCAATGCGGGTTGGTGGAATACACATGTGGCAGAATTTAGTTGAAATTAGACACCCTTCACCGCCGAGCGCTAGATGAATTATAAACATAAATTAAGCACATGAAAATTCAGTAGTGCCTGCCTGGGTTTGAACCCGAAATCATTGGTTAAGATGCACGTGTTCTAACCACTGGGCCATTATTATACACACATATTTACATATTTAAGCTATGCAATAATATATATATTTTTGCATAGCTCAAATATGTAAATAAATATGTATTTGACAATAGCAATTCGCAAACAACAATTATATATCTAAAGTCAATTTCTGGTAAATAATTCAATTATGCTGTTATGATTTAGGGTGGCGTGTTTGTAAGTGTTAATTATCAATAGTTAAGATTCAAGCATCTCTAATTATTATTAAATTTAAATACACCTTTGGGACTAACATAAATGTCATACTAAATAATATTAACTAACCTTAAGTTTATTTTTTACATAAATAGTAATTTTGCTTTTGAAGGTATGATTTGTTCAGTGGTACCTAAAACAGGAATTGATGTTGTTGAGTTTCGGATTAAAGGGTGAGTGAGCCAGTGTCACATAGCCTAGATGGCCCAGTGGTGTTCAACGCGTGCATATTAACCGATGATTGCCGGTTACAACCCAGGCAAGCATCACTGAATTTTCATATGCATTGATTTGTGTTTATTTAATGTATTCATATCGTGCTCGGCGGTGAAGGAAACCTGCTTTCGTCTAATTTCAACGAAATGAGCCACATTTGCCATATTCTGTCCCATTTCCATCTACCCGCATTGGAGAAGCGTGGTGGAATATGCTCCAAGTCTTCTTCTCAAAGGGAGAAGAGGCCTTAGCTCAGCAGTGGGAAATTTACATGCTGTTACTGTCAGTCAGCCAGTGTATAAACATTTGTGTGTGTCATAACATCTGATTTACGAAGGTTAGCCCTTTGATGCAAAACATGGTTATTATTTCTTACAGAACCAGTGTCTAATGTTGGGGAGGGTGAAATACGATCACGTGACCTTTAAAAGAAAGATAATCATCAGTAAAATTGAACTTGTCCAATATTATCATACAAATCAAAATGTCCCATTTGCGTCAAACGTTTCACGTAAGCGTTATACTCATTCGTCTTTGATAATTTTCTCTCTCCCAAGAACTAAATTAGAAAACTATCTTCAATACGAGAAGACAACGAAAACAGACGGAAAAGCAATTTATTTACTCTCAAAGTTACTTAAGTTATTTATAGTTTAATTACTAAATGTTAAAGTTAACCAATGTAGGGCTCCTTACATTTATCGGAATAAACAGTCACTCAAACATTAAAATCTCGATGCAGCGATTTGTTGATAGCGTCAAATATTTAACCACATATTGACATAATATTGACACTGTAAGAAATAATTGTACTCTGCCTTGCGGTCTAAGATATAATAGCCAATTTAAGTGAGCCGTTTTTGCCATTTTCCAAGTGCTTTTCTTAGTGTCAGTATATTTGATCCATTGCGTGCTAACACTTCTTAAAAATAGCAGTGCTTGTGAGCGATGGTGACCACTTACCATTTATTTATTTGACCTTTAAACTATAAAAAAAAACAATTCGGAGAAATGCCGCCAATTTACGCAGTCATGATTTTTACAGTATATACATATTTATTTAATTCCTCTGTATAAAAATATCAAATTATTTTAACATCATGATATGATTAAATCTTTGTTTACAATTTACTTCTTAATTATCCTTGGTATTTGGTATATTGCTAATGTATAAGTTAATAAAATGACCTTTATATAAGCAAGCGAAACACAACCCGCTCAAAAGAGCTCTTAAAACTCTTGAAACTTGGCAGGTACTAGTATGTTCCTTGCGCTGTTTATAACAAGAGGGAGAGAGAGGGCTATAACAAGAGTGGAAACGACTGGGTCAGGAAATGAGAGGGTAAGCTGTTGGGTGACACTCACTAAGAAACTAAAGTCAATATTATTAATAAATAAGGCATTACCCGTTTCAATCAAAGTAAATTTAAAAAAATATCCGTTTTATTCTACAACATAATCGATTTCACATACCTAATTAGAATCCGTTCAGTAGTTCGTGCATAATTATACAGCTGTCACAGAATTTAATTCGACAAAAGTAGTCCACGGTAAACCGCAACGCGTTTTTTTTTTCTTATATAATTTTATCTAAGTAATTAAAGAAATAAACATCGGATACATTTTATTTAGTAATTTTATGCTTATTTTTTTACAAAAAAATAAAATCCTTTTAAATATGATTTTTGCCTACAAAGTATATTATTATTATTATTAATAATGTAATAATGTTGAATTAATTATTTGTAAGGGTGAGATATTAAACAAATATCGTAACCTAGACTTTGGATTAACAAAAATTATCTATTTTTGGTTTTAAGTAATTAGAAAATAGCAATAATTATGATGAATGAAACGAACCAATAAAATGTATACAGTATTTTTATTAATTAAAATAATATAATTTTAGTAAGTAAACATTATTAATTACCACATCTCCAAAAAATAAATTTTTTAGAATAAAGCAATGGATGGAGAATTTTATACATAAATAATTATGTTAGTAGCTAATTATAATTTTGTTAAATATTGCTTTCATAATTAACAATTCTTTCGAATGTTGTTTCGGAGCAGAACTAATTTGCAACTGATTTGCAGCCGTTACTCAGTAGAACAACAATGTCCGATATTGTTCGTATAACAATGAGGGAAGCCATCGTTTTCTACTAATGGATACACATTAAGCACCGTTCATGTTTATCTGAAAATTTATTTGGAGACCTTTAAAAGGAGTATGGAAATATACAACGCATAATTTTTTTCCTAAGCTTGCACCCTCCGTTCATTTAAAAGTGGGCGAATCTGCAGAAACTGAGTACCACCCACGCAACAAATATCATCACACACATCCGTTAAAAAGAAATACTAAGTATTTTTGTGTTCTGGATTGAAAGGTGAGTGAGCCTGAATCAGTGATCCTACAGACACAAGGGACATGACACCTCAACTCCTAAGGTTGGTGTACCATTGGTCATGTAAGAAATGGTTAAAATTTCATACGGGGCCAGTGTCTGTGAGCAGTTGTGACCACTTACTATCAGGTAGGCCATTTAGCAGTCCCTTTGACGATGCCATAAAATAGACTTTGGTACTTTTAAAAGTAGACCATAGAAATTTATGTAGCGTTTGGTTGTTTGGTAAATAAAATTCGATCTTATCTTAATCGTGCACAAACTTACTCGTAGTACATCGAATGTACTAGAATTATACGTGCCTTGTACGAACTTAATTAAAATAGAGTTTCTTATCTCTACCAAGAAAATTATTCCATAATGCCAGTCGCTGGGTGCACTCGGTGGAAAATGTTTTAAGTTGTTTCAAGGTTTTTGTACTTAGGCTAGAAGGAAATTGCTGAACTACCATGGCTTAGTAACAAGGTCTTGCTATAAAAAATTAACGCTCGTAAAATGAAAATACTATCCAATTACGTACTTAGGTTTCAAGTTATGGCTTTCATGTATTAACTACGGTTAAGCCTAAACGATGTTTTACTTTAGATTTTCCAAAGTGTCGGGTCTTGAGACGACCAGAGATTTCGAGACTTATCTAAATAACCATTTTTGGTTTTGGCCAATTGAGTCGAGATGGCCCAGTGGTTAGAACGCGTGTATCTTAACCGATGATTGCAGGTTCAAACTCAGGCAAGCATCGCTTATTTTCATGTGCTTTATTTGTGTTTATTATTCATCTCGTGCTCGGCGGTTAAGGAACACATCATGAAGAAACCTGCATCTGTTTTTAATGAACATCTGCCAAATGTGTATCCACCAACCCAAATTGGAGCAGCGTGGAGGAATATGCTCCTTACCTTCTCCTCTAAGAGATAGGAGGCCTTAGCCCATCAGTGGAAAATTTACAGTCTTTAATTGTGATATAAGTAATTCACTTGTCCCATTCTCAAGATGTTTTTTTTTTACTTCTTAATTATCCTTGGTATTTGGTATATTGCTAATGTATAAGTTAATAAAATGACCTTTATATAAGCAAGCGAAACACAACCCGCTCAAAAGAGCTCTTAAAACTCTTGAAACTTGGCAGGTACTAGTATGTTCCTTGCGCTGTTTATAACAAGAGGGAGAGAGAGGGCTATAACAAGAGTGGAAACGACTGGGTCAGGAAATGAGAGGGTAAGCTGTTGGGTGACACTCACTAAGAAACTAAAGTCAATATTATTAATAAATAAGGCATTACCCGTTTCAATCAAAGTAAATTTAAAAAAATATCCGTTTTATTCTACAACATAATCGATTTCACATACCTAATTAGAATCCGTTCAGTAGTTCGTGCATAATTATACAGCTGTCACAGAATTTAATTCGACAAAAGTAGTCCACGGTAAACCGCAACGCGTTTTTTTTTTCTTATATAATTTTATCTAAGTAATTAAAGAAATAAACATCGGATACATTTTATTTAGTAATTTTATGCTTATTTTTTTACAAAAAAATAAAATCCTTTTAAATATGATTTTTGCCTACAAAGTATATTATTATTATTATTAATAATGTAATAATGTTGAATTAATTATTTGTAAGGGTGAGATATTAAACAAATATCGTAACCTAGACTTTGGATTAACAAAAATTATCTATTTTTGGTTTTAAGTAATTAGAAAATAGCAATAATTATGATGAATGAAACGAACCAATAAAATGTATACAGTATTTTTATTAATTAAAATAATATAATTTTAGTAAGTAAACATTATTAATTACCACATCTCCAAAAAATAAATTTTTTAGAATAAAGCAATGGATGGAGAATTTTATACATAAATAATTATGTTAGTAGCTAATTATAATTTTGTTAAATATTGCTTTCATAATTAACAATTCTTTCGAATGTTGTTTCGGAGCAGAACTAATTTGCAACTGATTTGCAGCCGTTACTCAGTAGAACAACAATGTCCGATATTGTTCGTATAACAATGAGGGAAGCCATCGTTTTCTACTAATGGATACACATTAAGCACCGTTCATGTTTATCTGAAAATTTATTTGGAGACCTTTAAAAGGAGTATGGAAATATACAACGCATAATTTTTTTCCTAAGCTTGCACCCTCCGTTCATTTAAAAGTGGGCGAATCTGCAGAAACTGAGTACCACCCACGCAACAAATATCATCACACACATCCGTTAAAAAGAAATACTAAGTATTTTTGTGTTCTGGATTGAAAGGTGAGTGAGCCTGAATCAGTGATCCTACAGACACAAGGGACATGACACCTCAACTCCTAAGGTTGGTGTACCATTGGTCATGTAAGAAATGGTTAAAATTTCATACGGGGCCAGTGTCTGTGAGCAGTTGTGACCACTTACTATCAGGTAGGCCATTTAGCAGTCCCTTTGACGATGCCATAAAATAGACTTTGGTACTTTTAAAAGTAGACCATAGAAATTTATGTAGCGTTTGGTTGTTTGGTAAATAAAATTCGATCTTATCTTAATCGTGCACAAACTTACTCGTAGTACATCGAATGTACTAGAATTATACGTGCCTTGTACGAACTTAATTAAAATAGAGTTTCTTATCTCTACCAAGAAAATTATTCCATAATGCCAGTCGCTGGGTGCACTCGGTGGAAAATGTTTTAAGTTGTTTCAAGGTTTTTGTACTTAGGCTAGAAGGAAATTGCTGAACTACCATGGCTTAGTAACAAGGTCTTGCTATAAAAAATTAACGCTCGTAAAATGAAAATACTATCCAATTACGTACTTAGGTTTCAAGTTATGGCTTTCATGTATTAACTACGGTTAAGCCTAAACGATGTTTTACTTTAGATTTTCCAAAGTGTCGGGTCTTGAGACGACCAGAGATTTCGAGACTTATCTAAATAACCATTTTTGGTTTTGGCCAATTGAGTCGAGATGGCCCAGTGGTTAGAACGCGTGTATCTTAACCGATGATTGCAGGTTCAAACTCAGGCAAGCATCGCTTATTTTCATGTGCTTTATTTGTGTTTATTATTCATCTCGTGCTCGGCGGTTAAGGAACACATCATGAAGAAACCTGCATCTGTTTTTAATGAACATCTGCCAAATGTGTATCCACCAACCCAAATTGGAGCAGCGTGGAGGAATATGCTCCTTACCTTCTCCTCTAAGAGATAGGAGGCCTTAGCCCATCAGTGGAAAATTTACAGTCTTTAATTGTGATATAAGTAATTCACTTGTCCCATTCTCAAGATGTTTTTTTTTTATTTTGATAGTATAATTTTATTTGTATAAAAATCGTTAAGTTTCAAGTATGAAAACTTAATATAACCTTTTGTAAAAAAAAATCATGTAATTACATCCTATCATAATGATAGGATTTTGACAAGCATGAATCAAGCCTCAAATCTTCACTTTAGTCTCGAATTACGAGACTATCAAATCTGGAAAGAGTCCCGTGTCTTCCCGTAGATCTTCTTAATGACAGAACCATAGTACGGCAAATGAGGTATCGTTATATTTTATTATCTTATATCAATATTACGTGGTTTAATTAATTTAAGTTTTTATTTTTTGAACATTTCAAACAGATTATAGTAGTCTTATAAAAAATATTTTTAAAGCCAAACCTTTAGTGACAGGAACTAAACATATAACCTCTTTGCTATAAACTTCAAAGACGGGAACCAGCTGAAAAGCGCTTTATCTCTCTGACCTTTCCTGTGTGGTATGTAGTCGTTATCAATACGTATAATTTATTAATAAAAAATCAAAAATCGTAATAGTATTCAATTTAAACCATTTAAAAAAAATATTTTTGCTACACATACACATACATTTAAATCATGTATTTAAATATTTATATTATATTTTTTCATAATTATATCTATAATTTATGTAAAAAAAAATGTTAAAAAAATTATAAGTAAAATAATTAATTTATACAACCTTAAATATTATTAACAAAATAAAAAAAAAATCTCGTATTTTCAATTAATCGTGATCTTATAATTACAATAATAAATTATATATTTTCTGTAAATACACTTATATTTCTCAAATTTAAATTTAGTAATCCAAATGCAAATCAAACTTGATATCGGTAGATATAATGAAATCACTTTGTCTTATTTTAAATCCATACTAATGTATATATTTCATATTAAAATAAACAACCCAAAGTAAACAGCTACTTACCTCAAAGCTTCTCATACCTGCACAAACCACGATCCTTTATTGTGCCAGTGACAAACTACATCAGACGTTTAATAAAAGCCACGTTGAGAAACGTCCGGCCCTTTGTTATGGACTATTCGTAAATGCGAATATTTCTAAGCACGTGTTTTTGTGTCAAAATTTTATGTTTTACTTAGTGGAAACGCTTTGTGCAAGCCGATCTGGGTAAGTACCATCCACTCACCAGGTTTTCTACCGTATTTTTTTTGTGTGTGCTGTGGTTTGAACGGTGTTTGAACAGTGTAACTATGTCTACCAGTGTAACGACACGATGGACCTAAAATTTTAGTTTCCAAGGATGGTGGTGCATCTTTTTTTATGATATCGGTAGGCGGACGAACAAATGGGGTAAGCACCTGATGGTAAGTGGTCACCACCGCCCATAGACAATGGCGTTTTAAGAAATATTATTCATTCCTTACATCACCAATGCGCCACCAACCTTGAGAACTAAGATGTTACGTCCCTTGTGCCTGTAGTTACACTGGCTCACTCACCGTTCAAACCGGAACACAACAATACTGAGTACTGCTGTTTGGCGGTAGAATATCAGATGAGTGGGTGGTACCTACCCAGACGGGCTTGCCCAATGCCCTACCACCAAGAGAAATGCAAGGAATGGTTAATATTTCTAACAGCATAAATGTCTATGGGTAGTGGTGATAACCTACAATCAGGTGGCCTATTGGCCAGTTCGCCTTTAGAAGAAGGCTTGGAAAGTTATTCCACCATGCTGGTACAATCCTAATGGTGGCGGTGGACATACCTACATGTGATTTTTATCCGACATGTACATGTTTCCATACAATATTTCCACACACGTATTCAGTAATATTTCTTATAAAGACATAATGTCTATTAGTTCTGTCTTCAGCACAAGCGCCCAAATGAAGCCAGTCCACTTAGTTCGAAGTCTAGATACCCATACCCCTGAATTTTATAATGTCTCGATATGAAAATGTTCCACGTAATGGTTCAGTTTATTAATACTACTAAATTTATTTAAAAAACATTTAAATGTATTCGCTAGAGATACGGAGAGATAGGGTAAATAAAATGGAATTAAAAAAATATATTTAAACTAAAACGTTATATTTTAGCGGTAGCTAATTAGCACTAACTTAATTTAGTATTGTTGTTTAAAATTAGTATCGAATATAAACTTTATTAATAACCAGCTGAACCTGCGACTTTACCCGCCCGAAATTCATAGAAAACTAACTTCCGACCCCCATGTAATTCCTTAGGGGTGGAGTTTCTAAAAGTTTTTTCCTTTAACAAATGAGTAGGCTGATTAAAGGTTCTCAAGTCGTATCGGCTTGGAAAAATCACCAGCAAATGCTTGTTTCAGAGTTAGTTGTGCGAGGCAGACAACGCCTTAAAAATCGCGCTGTTGTGGACTTTCGGACATCGAGCAGATTGATGTGACTTACCAATTTTAAATAATTATGAATAATTTTAAGAACATGATATCGTTTAAATTATATATATTCTCAGTAAAAAAATCCTAATAATAAAAATATTTTATAATATGAACATTAATAAGTATATTTATCAGAAAAAATACTCCCTAACGATAATGTATATTTTTATGGGCATTTGTCGAGATCTTTCGATCTGTCGAATTCTTTTCGTATCGCTAGCCAATTATCTAACGCCGGACAATACAGGTTTTCCTAAATAGGCAGTCGGTCCACAGACAACAGCACGTGTAGGTAATAAATGCAAATTGGGTGAGCCTCCCGATACTGCGTAAAGTTCGCCATTGTTTCCACTTCTTGTTCTTGAACAATTTCGATATTCTCAAATTACCCGATCAGTCAAAGTATACTTCATTCAAGTAGGCTTTTACTTGTATTTTTGAATTTCATTTTATATTATATATATTAAATGTATATTATTTTTTAATGATACGAACCATTTTAGTAGTTATTTTTTTTTACAGAATTATTATAATTAATACATATTTATTCCCATTAAAATTTGTCTCCGTCAGGTTTAATACGATACTCTAGATGTAGAAACGTTGCCACTGGTTTCAACTTTGCAATAGAACCATTCTCTACATAAATGTTTCAACCAAAACACTTACAAAATGTTAAGATCGCTTCGCTTATTTAATATTATTTATTAAGCACACACAACTAATTCCAGATACTAATTAAACAAAAACAATAAATATTATACAATGCGTGCACAGACAATCAAAGTAGATACTACTAGTAAGGCTTAATTTTAAAATAATAAGTGATACAATTCATTGAAACAAAAATGGCCAGTAATTCGGAAAACAAAAACAATAAACTATTTTCTTAAATATTTTTTTTACAATCACTAATATAAATACGATCGATACATAACATATAATATATATATATATGTTTAGTCAGATCATTAAAGTTAAATAATACCATGTGTAAGCTATTAAAAAATAAGTAATATATGTTGTACATCAATATGGACATGATTTGACTATATTTATTAAAATGTGAGAAAATCAGCAAGGCGGGTAGTCAAATAAATTGTAAATATAAGAAGGGTTATGTACAGCTGTTAAAAGCACCGTGTAAATAGATTAGCTCTCAGTTCGTTTGGAACTTTAAATGGCGAAAGTAATTTAAGGTAAGATTATTGTGATGATTATAATGTTCATTGTATTAAGTTAAAATGTATTAATGTTTAAATGTAAAATAAATGTACTGTATGATATGTGTTCTGTTTTATCTGAATATAAAAATAATAGTAAAACGTTAACACGTGCATTATTTTTATACTAAATTTTTATTAGCTAAAATTCAACTAGCATTTTATTAACAAGAATATGACGTCAGTACCGACATTGTCTAGTACAATGAAAACATACCCTAACATCCTTTTATGCCACGCTCGTTCGCCAGGTATTTTCGTTCATTTTATCAGTTCTACGTATTGTTCAGTTCGAAGATATATTGCAGAAATAATTGCGTGTATCATTTCGGTGTGGGGGATAATGGGACTATTTAGCGAGGAACTGATATATTTCGTTTACTTTGTTTGTATAAGGTTTTATTTAAAGTAATTACGTTAGTCTTTTTACTATCACAAGTTATATAGTACTAGAGGTCCGTCCCGGCTTCGCACGGGTGGACATAAGATTTTTTTGTTTTATTTAATTTTTTTTTTGTTTAAATTTTATATTTTTTTAAACGAAATACAGCGTTATCTATTTATCCTTACAATCCGAATTTGTTTATCGATTTTTATTTAAGTAACGTATTTAATCTTCATAGAGATTGATTTTTTTTTCTATTTCTATGACTTATTAAATTCGTAATTTCTATTGAATGGAATATTTGAACACTTCAAAAAGTAATCTATATGAATTGAAACATTCTTGAAAACAATATGATTGATTTGAATACGTATTTAAACAGAAGTATGAATAACATGATCTAATTTTTGTCGGTATTAATATTACATTTTAAAATGTAAAAAGTGTTATTGTAACATAACCATAATAGTCGGACATATGCTCGTGTATCGCGAATTTTTTTTTTGTTAATATGTTCTTTAATATTGTAGAACATACTTTTAAGTTTTAGTAAAGATCCCCAATCTTTTCTAGCAATAAATAAAGCAGGTTTCCAATTGTGAAAGAACTTTTGAAATCGGCACAGTAGTTTTTGAGTTTATTCATTACAAACATACACACACACACACACAAAAATACAAATAATAATAATTATTATTATTATTTATATAGTGTAGATTGATGACATGGGCGTTTCTCTGGCCAATGTTGGTCACTTCGTCAAGGCAGAATACCTATTGAATAGAGTGCAGGAAATGCTGCAGAGCTCTAGTGCATCGTAAACAAAGGTGCACTCTATTTCCTAGCTCTCAGAATCCGATGTGTCAAGGCTGATTGACAGAAAAACCCAGCCATATGGGGCAGCCGTAACATGTAACATAGTATCATAATGTGACTATCCTAAAAATATAATATTTGTTGGGGATTAGGAATTGAATAACTTTTAACAAACGTAAACTATATTGATTAAATATACGAAACGGGCGGTATAATCCTTTAGTTTCATTTTTATGTTATTTTCAACAGGAAAACCAACAGTACATACATTGTTACATCAAAATAAAAATAAAATACATTTCAAGATTATCTTGGCAAATGTTCTACTATTTAGAGGCAGTCTCACCATGCACTACCTCATTGCACAATATGTATTAAAAATATAAATGAAACATAATCAATGATTAGAAATAAAAATTGTAATACATTTTTTAACTATTATATAATAAGTAATAATTATTAAAACAAATAAGATACACCATAAAATTAGAAATGAGCACAAATTAAATTATTTTTCGATTGAACTGAGGGCGACTATCGTGACATATGTCTAAATCTTTTACTGGATTACTAATGTTATATTATAACAATTATAATTATAATATTATTACTAATATTATAACAATTTTTATAACATCTGTAGGCAGACGGGCTAATGGACCACATGATGGTCAGTAGCCACCACTGTCCACATACATTGGCGCTGTAAATATTAACCATTTCTTACATAGCCAATGCGCCAAAAACTTTGAGAGTCATGTTATGTCCCTTGTGCCTGCTACACTGTCTCACTCATCCTTCAAACCGCTACACAACAAAGTAAGTATTGCTGTTTTGTGGTAGGTTATATGATGAGTTGGTTGTACGAACCCAGACGGGCTTGCACAAAGACGGGCGCCATCAAATAATTATATGCTGGTGACACCAAGATACGCTCAATAAAGCAGTGTATGGGTTGAGTAATTATGTGAGATAAAACATACTTTCAGTTTTAGGCTTTCTATAAATGGGCAGAAAATTAAAGAAATTTATCAAATTATATTTTAATATGACGTCTAATAATATATTTTCTAGGTATAGTGCGTTGGTGTACGACATACAAAAAGTGGTCAAATCAGTCGCAAATTCGATCGGTACCTTACTCCATTGCCGATCTTGCCTAAACGCACCCTTTACCATATAAAGAATAAACACCGAAAAAAATAAATAACTTAAATGTGTGTCTGTTTGAGTGTTATTAACTCAAACAGACACAATATTCAAATTATAGTCTCACGCTGTCCAAAATATTTCCCTAAAACATATTTAAATAATAAGAAAATTTATTATAATTTCAAAGAAGCAAATATAAATTGAACCTCAATAAAATCAATAATGTATATACGAATTCACACGATACGACAAAAGGACAAAGGATTCTTTTTTCACACACATAATTATTGTCATTACCAGAGCAAATACGACTGACGATAATTTTAACATATTCGAGGCGTCACAATAGTAAGCACGAACAATAATCCGAAACAAACAAAGCCTGGTAATGATCATTAGTCGTTATCACGCGCAACGGGAGGCTGTTTTAATCACTGTTAATAAGGTTAATCGGGGTAATGACGTTGTATTAGGTACAGCGGAAAATATTTAAATAAAAAATTTAAATATATAACTATTTTTATACAGAACCTTGTGAAAACTCGTTTGAGTTGACTTTGGGTTATTAGTAACCTACCCAGTGATGTTTTATTAAGTAGTTTGAAGATATTATAATCCATGATTGGGTCATAATATAATCTTATATGAACTAAGACTAGCTATATACTTTCGTTGTATAGCAGATTCGATAAAAATAGTCTGTGAAAGCATGATACTAGAACGGTTATCTGTTATCACAGTATCAAAAAGGAATAAAAATAATTATACTATTATTAAACAAAATGTCAATATACCTATACTCAATTAAACTCTTTTAATATACTATGTGTAAATAAATAAGCCGAGATGGCCCAGTGGTTAGAACGCGTGCATCTTAACCGATGATTTCGGGTTCAAACCCAGGCAGGCACCACTGAATTTTCATGTGCTTAATTTGTTTATAATTCATCTCGTGCTCGGCGGTGAAGGAAAACATCGTGAGGAAACCTGCATGTGTCTAATTTCAACGAAATTCTGCCACATGTGTATTCCACCAACCCGCATTGGAGCAGCGTGGTGGAATATGCTCCATACCTTCTCCTCAACGGCAGAGGAGGCCTTAGCCCAGCAGTGGGAAATTTACAGGCTGATTATGTAAATAAATGTCAAACGAATATAGATGAATTACATATTATTAAGACTGGTGATAATATGGTAAGTGAAACGCAATTTTTAAGATAATAAAAAAAAAAAAATAAGCAGAAAGCAAGACTGGAATAAATAATAAAATAACAATCCGTTAATGTCCGGCTGTTGGGCGAAGTCCTCGTCTGCACTTAAGGAGAACGTTTGGGGCTCATTCGACCACGCTTCTCTGCAGTTGGACATATATTTGTTATCTGGTAATATTATTCTTTCACAGCCAAATGCAAGATCAGTGTGAGATATTGGATATTATTTTCTTATATCAGTCTATATGCTATACAACATAAGATTTAAATGCATTCTCCGTTAAGTTCATTGAAACTAGTATTTAAATCGAATTTGAGCCAACTGGTAGATTTTTTATAAATCATAGTATACCCGGATGCAACTCTGAAGAGCGTTTTTACAAAAGTATTTTTTTTTTTAATGTAAATGTATTTAACTAATATTTGTATTTTAAATGAAGAGAGTAACTACGGAGTCTCTCGCCGGTTCGTCTCGATCGAATCTACATTCCTAACCGGTGGTAGCTTTACTAAATATAGTTCTGTAGAATGACGTTTTAATGGGGCTCGTAGAAGCCTACTTGAATAAAGTATAAATTGATTTTATTTAAGTAATCGAATACGTGTAATAATAAAAATGTTTTAAGTAAATATATAGGTACATTAATATATAGCACAATATGACTAATGATTTAAGAACTATCTTTCATTTCCATTTCAATAAAATTAGCTTAGAAAGTTAAAAGTTACAAGATAATTGACTAATTTAAAATAATCACAGGATTCGTTTCAATCCTAAAAATGTGCCGTTTATGTAAAAATCAATCAATCTGTGTGTTCAAAAAAGTTAAATCTTACTCCATAAATTAGAAAATTAAACGTATGAAAATAAATATCATGATAACTTTCGTTTCGTAAAGATATAAATTAATATATATTTTTAATTTACAAATTAATTTTATTATTATTAAAATTTCAATATAGTAAAGAATACTATTCCTTACAGAGATCGGTTCCTACAATAAAAATTTGAATCGCAATTTTACAAGATAAAATTAAATTTAATGTCATTAAGGCAAATGCAGTAACCGATATACCGAGTTTATTCCTTAAATTAATAACAGTATTCTGTAATTAAAAGGTTTATTAATTAAATATAGTTAAATCATACAATTAATTCGTAGCAAATTAATTCTTAGAATTATTTAATCTGATCCTGATTAACCTTACATTGATCTAATTCAGTTAAATATATATAGGACAAAACAAAGTCCCTTTCCACCGTCTGTACGCTTGGATCTTTAAAATTACGAAACTGTTGTAATGTGAATTCCTCAAATAAACAGAGTGATTCGAGAGGAAGGTTTACAAACATGCAAATTATAGTAGAGAAAATCCAAGAATTTCAACTTTTGACGTTCTTCAATATAAGATGTATAGACCCTGTACGCGCGAGAGATAAGTGGACTGTATTAATATGAGTAAAAAGAAAGTTGTTACCTCGAAATCTGGACTCTTACTTTAGAAGACACTTCTTGGGAGCGCTCCCTTTGTCTTCACATACTTGAAGAACACAAGCCAAGGGATGGATGATGTTTTTAGTAGGATAGGGGAACGATAATAGTTCGTTACACTAGCGAACTTTAAACGCGGCGCACTAACCATGCACACCGCTCACGTTGCCGCGGCCCAGACGAGAAGGGAAGTACGTCGTACGTCAAAACCATACCATGGACAATTTTATCAACGTTGTTAATTTATGCTTTACTAGCGACCCGCCTCGGTTTCTGTAATATCTTCAAAAATATTCATTTAAATTACTTACTGTAAAAGGCCATATTGATCTTTATTAAATGCCCAATGTATTTAAGGTAATTTAGATAACGCTTAAAAGCCATTATTTCTCGTAAAAAGTAAAGAATAAAAAATGGTTATTGTGGGTTATCCCTAAGAGATAGATATATACCATATTTTGATATATCTCGTAGGGTTCAGCCAGCGTTTGCAATGTAAGCGCAAAAAATGTATTTATTTACGACATCACTTCATCTGATAATTTTAGAGAAACCTCTAAAATTATCAGTGTTTCTCTACTATATTGTGTATGTATTATACATATAAACCTTTCTCTTGAATCAGATTGATTCAAAAAAACCGCATCAAAATTCGTTGTGTAATTTTAATGATCTAAGCATACACAGAGACAGACAGCGGTAAGCGACTTTGTTTTATACCAAGTAATGATTCCGAAATACGCTACAGAACCTTATGTGAAGTCGGGTTCAAGCGGATGGCTAGTGATTTATAGAACAAAAGTAAATAACACGTATATTCAGTGTAATGTATGAGACTCGTTGACAAACATAATGAGGCCAGAGTCGAGGGTTCTACTAGTAGACATTGAAGAGTGTCACTCTCCAGCACTCGGCTCCGTCATTAGATCAAGTCGATGGTACTTAAACATCGTATCACACGTTACAAAACATCAAATTTATATTTCTATTAGAAGTAAGTTAAAATCGACTTCCAAGATTTGATTACACGCCGAGCTTGTTAGTGAACTGAACCTAATGAAGGCAACATCAAGAGTGTAAAAATAAATCGGAACGGAACAAACTCCAGTGATATTATCCGTTCCTATTTGATGTTGATATTATTTTGCGAACTCGTTCGAAGCTAAACGACTGACCTCAATTTTTTTATACGATTAATGTAATGTTATTACAGGAAAATTTGTGACGTCATTTTATCATTGTTTCACTTAAAGAATAAAGAAAATTTTTGGTTTGTTAATAAATACAAGATTGTAGAGATAATAACATACTATTTATTTATATATGTTTGTAACCATCCATCAGCATTTACCTACAGCCGATTGACGGATTTAGGCTTTTACTAATAGACGCCACTCTTACTGTAACCAACAGCTACCTTTTTTCCTTAGGTTGTAAGTTCCCAAGTTCAAGGCGTCCCAGATATCCTCGTTTCTTCTTCCGACTAGTCGTCTCTATTTAGGCTAATAAGGCAGGTGAATTTGGGTAAATATAAATAACAATAAAATGTTTTTGCTTCAGAGATGTTGTATAGAGATATGACCTTGAAAACTTTTAAGGCTACCTCATCGCGCTCGTAATCATAAATTAATAAACAAAATTTTACCGGTTTAATAGTTCATGCAAAAGTTCATAATTTAATACGATGACATGATTCGTAATTAATGTTTCATCATATTATTTTCAACATAATACATCAACCACGCTGTATAATTTTGTAGGACATCTTTTAATTTATAGCATGCTTTCATTGTTATGAGTAAATCGTATCCATTAAATTAAATATTTTGCAATCAATCAGTGATTGCAAAATATTTAATTAATTTCATTATTGAAATATGTTATTTTATTTTCAACCAGTTTACCGCTTCAGCTTCATACGGGTCAGTCCGAGTAATTAGACGATAAATTCACTGAATTATATTTGACTCAATTTCACATACATACATAGTTTTCACAGCCATTCATTCCTTCATCAGTATTTAAAGCTCTATTCATAGAGCTTTAAATACTAATGAAGGAATGAATGGAATCATCCTTCCCTAATTGGCCGATCACAGTGACTCCGATTGGTCTTTTGCCTTTGAATCCAGCGGTTCGTAGCTGTGATTTTCGGATTGTCAGTGAACTTAGAGGCGTGCTGTTTTCATCGTTAACTCATCGGTTATCAGTGTCTAATGACGTGTATTGCCTATTGCCACTTGAACTGAATATTCGCTTACCTTTGGTCTTTACAGAAGATCTTTCGTGATTTAAACGATAAATATAAATCACGCTAAATAAAAAATATACATTAAAATATTACTATGATAATTTATTCGAAACAAGTGTTAGATAATAATTATTTTTTACTTAATAATAAATTAGATTAATTCTGTAAGATTTTGTACAACCTTTAATTTCAACTTCTTAGGCATCGTATGAGTTAAATTTTGTAATTAGATTTTAGACAAGTCCCACCAGATTTAGCTGAAATATTGCACATTTGGTTCGATTGCTATTATAATTCTGTAAATTTTGATTTATTTTAGGGCTATATATATAATGGTTTTAAAGTTACATCGAAACTGTCAATGCTTATCCTACTCGTATTTCTGACACATCACAGCGCTACAATAGCCCTGAAAATATTCTACACTTGTTATTATACAAAATGCGTAAATCTCTGTATGTCCGTTGAATGTAACTGACCCACATAAATTGATTTTATCTTGCTGGAACAAGTCGTATAAATTCCATGCGAGCGAAACCACATTCAAAAGCTTACCCATATATTCATGATGGCAACCGGAACCGACCTGACTATGATACAGTAAATTCAAGAACGTGATGTGTTTGAAAATTCTAGTAATTGATGTATTAGTGAGACTAGTAAATTTTCATACCAAAAAAAAAACTATTTTATGAGTTGTAAATTAAATTATAAGTACTTAATGTGAAATCATTAACGGGAATATCACTTTATCATAACCTCTTTTCACAGCATGTGGGCGATGTCATTTTTAATATAAACACACAATTTAAATAAGTATTTTTACAATTATTAACTTTAATTGTTTGTCAGAAATATACATTTCGAAACATTAAACGATTCGATAATTTGAGGACAATAAACATATAATAATACTTTTATGTTTAAGTATCACTTATGTACATGAATATAATTATTGTCTTACGGTAGTAACTAATACGGTTTCCTTAACGAGAGTGAGTCAGGATTGGTATGATGTTCTATCGCACGTTCTGTCCATAACGCGTTACGATCATTCCAAAGCTGTGTCAACATTAAACAGCAATTTCAACTCGCATTCTTTTTCTTCAATTTTGCTCATGTTTTTGAAACGATAAGGTTTATTTGCTGCTACAACTTAGATATCACCAAAATAACTGCTTTTTATAATTGAAGCAGCCAGTTTAGTTACAGATTTAAGCAACATCTTCCTAGTCAGTTTTACATAGTGCATTTTACAGTTAAATGGATATAACCTCGGGAGTAAGTGTGTTTGTTTAATCAAATCAATCGTTGACCTTTCAAGTGTCAGGAGTACAAACACCTCTGGCGTTCACTTCACCTTCTTCCTCCACTCAAAGTCACGGAATCCAACTGAAGTTATATAAATCTTTGTTTTGATTGATTGTCTGTTGTTTCCTTTGTTACATTATATATAAAGTATCAGAGGTCGCTCGCGGTTTTGCCCGCACTTTAGGGACTGGTCGTCAGGATTTATGCAAAAAAAGTGTATAAGCGTCCTTATTTGAAGTACAATTTTGCTTCACAGCAAATTTCATCAAATTCAGTTCAGTGGATTGGACGTGAAAGAGTAACAGATAGACAGACAGACGGAGTTACTTTCGCATTTATAATATCAGTACATATGCTATAAAAGATATTCTGGATCGCAAAAACATATAATTTTGTAAATATATTTTATCATATTCTTAATGACATTTAAGGTCATTAAAAAGTTATAGAGCGTAAAATTCTCAACAAATTTAATCTTAAGGAACCTTTATTGAGAAAGAATGCGAAGAGTGTAGAGGAGTTCACTTTAGATATATTTTCATTTATTTTAAAAGTAATTTTGTTGCTAAAAACGAGAACGGATTGATTTGATTTTGTTTAGTGCGTCATCGCTGTTATATGGTATTTTTGAAAGCAGAAGCACCGTTATTGTCATAATTAATTTGGTGGTAGGGCTAAGTGCAGGCCTGGATAAGTACCACCTACCTCATATACTCTACCGCCAAATAGCAATACATGTGTTCAAGCTTTAAAGGTGAGTGACCCAGTGTATGGAATGGTTAATATTTATGTCATCATCAATGTTTATGGGCGGCAGTGACCATATAAAAACAGATAGTCCATATACCCATCCGTCTAATTACAATTTAAAAAAAAAACAATGAGCAACAAAAATAGAGCAGGTAAGGAGTCCTCTGGTGTGTTAAGTAGCACAGAGATCTGAATAACTTTTAGTTTTTACATATTTATTACTTACTACCACCTACCACCAAATGGATTGTGTTGTCTGATATTTAATTAAAAAATATACAAAAATATATTTAAAAAAATACGTGCGTTTAATTCCGATGTAAAAAATATAAATATATATACACTTCTTAATTTCGACACAGACAGATTAAATTATATAAAAAGAATATTACTATGCTTTTTATTTCTTGATATTATATTATTGAAAAAGAAATTTTCTATGGAAAGGTAACAAATAATTTAACTTAAGTTAAACACACGTACTACACTACAAAGGTTGTAAGGGGACGTTTTTTAACAACCACTATTGTTTAAAGCAAGCGAACGATTTATATTTCAATTAAATAATTAACTACTATTAAAAAAATATCAATCATTTTCTCCAACATACGTTAGCTAAACCACTTCAGCAATAAAAAAGAAAATGAATGAACGAATAAATTTTAGTATGGCGAATATTTGCTTCTAAATTTCCTCGGCCCTTTGTTTTGCACATGCTTTACCTGCGAAAACCAGTAAATAAATGCAAATTGTTTGGAGCACTCTCTCTGGGCCGTACCCCCCACACCTCCTCTTAAAGCATCGAGGGGACACTCCCGTTAAGCCTTGCTTTTGATACTTTGAACTGGGTAGTTTATTTATACAAGTCGCCCAAGGTAGCTATCAAACGTTGTCTAGTACGAATTTGTATTAAGCACAACGCATTAGATACTACTACACTTTTATGAAAATTAATATTTTAAACTTAACGTGTAGTAAGCTATAATATATAAAAGAGGAAGGATAAATCGCATGTCGCATCTTCAAGTAAACTTACTCGGTATAATAGTCAATAAGTTAGAATTTTTTTTTTTTTTATTATAGAGCTTAGTCATCAATTTGACTATATCGCTCTGTACTGTAAGCAGTTTACATTAATTTATTTCCTTAATTTTAGAATATTAATAGCTAATTTATACAATTTTTTTGCTTCATATGATGTAGGAAATGCTAAAAAGCTTATACAGTGCGCAATAGTCAAAGTAATGCCCAAATCAACATTAATATCCTGTCTTAGGGACTCGCTCCGGCCGCATTCCAATAGAATATGGTAAATATCTTCGATTACACCGCATTCGGTGCAATTTGGGGAATTCACTTTCTTCATTAAGAAAGCAAAACAGTTTATTAGAAGGTGGCCGGAACGGAGTCTTAAAGCAACAATAAGATCACGGCGACTCAAATCACAATTAAGTTAGAAATTTATATTATTTAAAGTCTTACAGACAAACTTTATTCAGGCATTCGCATATACAATAAAGTTGTCGTAAATATAATTCGGTGGACGTAAGAAATTTTGATAGAATTATACATCAATGTGATAAAAATAAGCAATTATATTGATCTTAAATATAAGCAATAGAAACTTTGATAAATTTATTTTGAATTCAAATATAAAAAAATAATAATAGTTGTTATCAATTTATTACCAATACAATATTTTTTTAGTTCTTTCGTTAAACATAGTTTTTTTGTATTTATTACAAAAAAAAACATAAGAAAGAAAGAATAAAACTTACATCATTTGAAACATTGATGTTTTTTAAATACTGAGTAAAGGAGCGATTTTTTTATAAATTATCTTAGTATCCAATTCAGTGTTGTTACTTAGAGAGCAGCTTTTCAGCTGGTGTCGGCGTGAGGTCATAAATTTTGTGTCCTGAACCACGTTGGCATGGTCATTGTGTTAATAGACGGGCATTTACGTGGCATAGCCTTTGCTTACGTGGAAATTAATATGTTTTTTTATCTTCCCATGTAATAAAAATATAACGGAAATGCCCTTGTTTGAAAATTAAGGCCTTAATTATAAATATTACTTAAGGAGTGTCCAATTAAATACTGGTTTATCGCTTTCTGTCTTTATCTGTTTGATATGCAAAGAAAAGGATGCAACATTGTTTAACTGATCATCCCCTGAGAAATATTTATAAGTATCACCTTATCTGTTTTGGATAATTTTATTAATATGAGGATCAAGAATGAACTACTTAGCTCTTGGTGGTAGGACTTTGCACGAGCGTGTCTGGGTAGGTACCACCCACTCATCATATATTTTTCTGCCAAGCAGCAATACTTAGTAATGTTGTGTACTGGTTTGAAGGGTGAGTGAGTTAATGTAACCAGACAAAAACATAAAATCTCAGTTCCCATGGTTGGTAGCACATCGACGATGTAAGGAATGGTTAACATTTCTTAAGGCGCTAATGTCTAGTAGTGGTGATCACTTACCAGGAGGTTTCATTAGTAAATTTCTTCGTATGCCTACAAATGCCTATAATAAAATCAAATAATGGTTTCATTAAAAATTAATAAAGATTGCCATGGCTTTTGTTATAGGAACGAAAGCAAGGGTGAGCTATTCAATAAGTTCAATGAGTTCTAGTTAATGCAAGTATACTTTCGAAATAATTAAGATGATACTACAAAAATGGCGGTTTTTTATATTAATATTAACATTAACCTTAAAATGAACCGTGCCAGGTTTCTAGCATTATCAACTAAAGAGTCAGGTCACTGGTTGAATTCATTGCCCTCTAAAAATCTTGGGACACTTTTAGATACTCAATGTTTCCGCATATCAATTGGTCTTCGACTGGGAACACCGATGTGCTTTGAGCACAGATGCCCGTGTGGGAAGGAGGTGGACTCTTTCAGTACATGGTTTCTCTTGTCCAAGGAGTTCAGGTAGGCTTTTCCGCCACGGTTAACTTAATGACACAATAAAAAGGGCTCTTGCCACCATCGACGTTTCTGCTCTTACTGAGTCTCGTGGAATTAGTCGTGCAAGTGCAAGGCAAGAGACCTGATGGACCGACATTGGTTCTCTGGGAACGAGGACGGGCCCTTGTGTGGGACGCTACATGCGTTGACACGCTGACCCCGTCTCATATACGAGAAACAATGTTGAGAGCCGGTGCCGCTACGGACAAAGCTGAAGCAAAAAAACGATCCAAATATTTGTGTCTTATGTCTAATTACTTTTTGTCCCAATTGCTGTTGAAGCACATGGCGTAGTAGTGCAAAAAGCTTCATTAAAATGATTACACCTCGCCTTATTGCCTCCGCTGGTGACAGGAAGGCTGGTTCGTTTTTTGCCGAGAGGATCGGAATAGTGAAATGCTGCTAGTATTCTTGCCAACATTCGTCGCGATCAAGATTTATACAGTTACAATTTTTAATTCATATTTGTATATATGTACTTGAGGACTTAATATTAATAATATAACTCTATTTTTGTAATTATAATATAAGTATTAATTACCGCAATAAAATTAATATACACTGCATTTGTTAAAATATTTGTTATCTGTGTCCGTTTTTAGAAGCCAAGTGAAAAAAAAAACTAAAACACATTACCCTTGGCTGCTGCAGACAGATAAAAATAAAACTTAACATTAAGTGTTTTGTAAGTAATTAAGTAATTACTTGCAGACAGTTCAGCCTAGAATAATCGTCGGTATCCAAGTTTTGGGAGTACATTTTCTGTAAGCAAGAAATGCTTTAAGTTAATGTTCTCATAGAACTTATGAATTCCGCAAAGCTGAAACTAGTTTGTTAAGTGCAAAGTACGATATTGTTTATAACTAGCCATCTTCTAGTTTATGTTCATATATTAATTCCATAGAACAACATTATTTTTTCGTTAACATATGTATATAATTTTTTATATGAATTTATAAAAAGATTTAGTTATGTATATAAGAATAATTTGCATTAAGGACTTCGATAAAGGAAGATGGAGCGCGCAGAATGTTATGGTGAAGCAACAAAAGCGAATACAGTACCAGCGCCTTTGGCCAGTACTGACCAATACCATCAGATGGCCCATTTATCAATTAGCCTAGCCAAGATTTGAAAAAAAATGTGTTAGGATACCTGATTCAATGCAATTGGATGGAACCAACGACTGAAAGTGTTTTCCGAGGCACATTCATTCATTCATTCATGTCAGCCGAAGGACGTCCACTGCTGGGCATAGGCCTCCCCCAAAGATCGCCACAACGACCGGTCTTGTGCAGCCCGCAA
Organism: Vanessa tameamea; assembly: GCF_037043105.1. Lineage (NCBI taxonomy): Eukaryota > Metazoa > Arthropoda > Insecta > Lepidoptera > Nymphalidae > Vanessa > Vanessa tameamea. Next base: position 2,032,354 of record NC_087327.1, on the reverse strand, counting down.
CCAGCGGCTTCTTAATTCTTTAATTAATTGTTAAGCCATCGCCGGTTCGAAAAGTAGATTCTACTGAGAAGAACCGGCAAGCAACTCAGTAATTTCTTGCTATTAAGCAATTACAATTTTTTTTTTTATTATAATATCCTGCCGATAAATCAATAAATAATAAGTCCACACTTTATATTTTTTTATTTATCAATGTTTTATTGACATTTTATAATAAATGGAAATATTATATAATATTAGCTTTAATTTTTTTAATAGGCGAAGTTAAAAATAACTGTTTTATCTTATAGTAACGAATGCCATGCCCCAGTGAGGATATATTAACTTTGCTCATGGTATTAAAAAAGATAATTATTTTGAATTCACACACAGATCCTTAATTTTTTTTTGTATAGATTATTCAGTGTATTTATAAAGTAATAACTAAATTTTACTAGATTGCCAGTGTCATCTTCTTAATTTAAAAATTAATCACTCGATTAAAGTAAGCTCAATAGTCGCTTATTACGTCATCGGCTACCACAACCAATGACCACTCAGATAAAATTCAAATAATTTCATTTGATTTTGATCAGCATTCCAAAAGCTGTAATTAAGAGAAACAAAACGATCTTGAATATGCCAAGAGATATATGAATTAATTAAACTATTTTTTTTGTTTACTTAAAAAAAGAAAACATTGCTTCAACAAAATAATAGTTACAATTAGTGAAAGTCATTTAATGGGGATCGGTCTCTTATCCTCTAAATATTTCTAGAAGGTTTGGAAGCTTGTTAATGCAGCATAATTTAATCCGATACAAACAAGAGTCTCAAGATGTCTTCCTTCACTGTAGAGCTTGAGATTAATCGAATTTTGAGTGGTAATTAGGCAAGTGAACTCAGTTATGCTTGTTCGGATTTGAAGCCACATCTTCGGTTATAACTCATCAAGTCTCTCCACTGGTCTCACTCGGCTTTTATTAACTTGGTAATCATTAGAACTAAATTCGTATTATTAGCTTTATCTATCTTATTTATCCTTTTTTTCTTTATCTATCTTTTATTCGTATTATTAATTTTCTAATAATTTAACATTTACGACGTCAAAATAAACATGATATGGACCTGTATATTGTAAATTTATTTAAAAAATATATTAAATAAAAATAATAGCTATAATTATTTCACATAAAACATAAACATTTATTGAAATTGCCTTTTACTAGAACTAATGAAATGTAACTTTATATGATAATTATGAATAAACTGAGATTGAATTTATTGAATTCGGAACTAAAAAGCAATGATTTCAGAAATAGAAACAAATGTGTTTAAATAATAGAAAAATATTATGACGATAAAAAAAATACATTTTTTTTAAGTATTCTATAGTATATTCAGTGTATAAATAAAAGTCCATCATAATTTCATCCAGAGATGTGACGATTCATCCATTTATGTCGTATCTCAGAAGCCGAAAAACCGCATACGTTCCGTATTGAAAAAAATCACACGGAATACGTTTCATCGGATTACTCCGGTTTAGGAGGTATGGGGAAAAAAAGTCGGTTTTCCTGGCTTAGTTACGGATATCTTGCCTTGTTTTATTAAAGTAGAATTTATTTGAGAGGATATGGTTTGTTGACAGAGAAACTATTTACAGATATAACTATCTCTTTTCATTCATAACCTCCGTATTTATTGTCAAATTAACAGCCTCTAAATGTTAATGCTGTTCCTTGTCTCCTTCTCGGAGAAGGTCTGAAGTTTAGTACAAGCTGTGATTTGGTAGATACACATGTTGAAGATTTTCATCCAACCCATGAATGTTTCCTCATGATAGACATCTTCATCATTAAAGACGAGATGATTTATAAAAACATTTTAATTGACATGAAAATTCAGTGGCATTTGGGTTTGAACTTTAAAACGTCGATTAAAATTCACGTTCCAGGCAATAAGCGATCTCGGCTCTGTTTTAGTGCTATAAAATGTTGTTATACATTTAAATTAAACGTATTTATATTACACGGTAGCTATATTTAACGAATCTTTAGTGTGCATCAGTAACGATTTATTACAATTAACGAGACATTAAAGTAATTCCTATAAGTCACGTACATAATAATTCGAAACTTACGAGATAATTCCGCGACCGGACTTAAATTTTTTAAATAAACATAGCTCACACTTTAAAATCAAACGAATTACGAAACATGAACTTTGCAATTTACAAAATGTATACAACTCAATTTCCATCACCTGTTTTGAACAACTGTTTCATCTGATTATGGAAAGACGTTTAGTATACTAACAACTGACCTGTAACTTTTCTAACTTTTCGTCCGACCTAACCATGCTGTACTTTTGTAGTACCTATTGTTATTCAGCAAAGAAAATTCATAAAACATTTTTAAAGAAAATGTCTTTTAACCGGAATAATATCAACTATTTACTTATTAGGAGAACAGCCAGCAATTGTTATATTTCTATTAAATCTACACAAAATTCTGAAAAATCAATTTGAAAAAACATAAGAAATAGTACAAACCCTTGTCATAACAAAACTCTTGAAACTTGTCACTATAGGAACTATCATCTTGTCAATTTAAATGTAATATGTTTCTTTGACAATCTGGATTTGGCAGCTAACTGTTTTTTATTGGTTCTGTTAAATGGCAGAACTAAGTCAGCTGCAGCGAGCGCGTTTCAAACCCCACACCGGAGACTGTATAATGGGTAGACAATGAAATTCGCTATTTTAAAATTCATATAGACGTATAATATTTTGTGTACCTGTTTACGAATCTCTAGGTTACTGCATTTTGAAGTAGCCTTGAATTAACTTGTCATTATATTAATAATAATACTGAAAAACAAAAGATTGATAACATTAAAGAATGAAATATAAACAAATAAGAATTAAAAATAGTTACTATACAAATTATGACGGCGTGGTTTAGTGTCCTCTGGGCAGAAAATTAACCAGCTCTTCTGTCACCAGTGGTTGTACTAAGACAAGGTGTTATACTTTTAATAAAGGTTTTTGCATTACTACAAGGTTCAAGTGTTTCAACTGCACATAATCATTATTGTGTTTCTTACAAACATAATTTGCGACATTGTGTATCTTTATTAGGTATATTGACTTTATACATTTGAACATACTTTACAATTAAATAAGTATAGTATTTAATTACACTTATTAAGTAACTATCTTATTAATTAAACAGAAAACGTTAATAGCGATGCTAGTTTATTTATTCCCGGTATCTAAAGTTTCAAATTAAATTGTCAATGTCTATCGATTCAACAAAGTTGGGTAAGAGATAAAAGTTGACTACCACTGTGTTTCAGTACACAACTTGACTAAACAACTATGATATTGATAATCAGTTTCTTAACGTATCGCTGAATAGTTCTCGAAGATGCACGTGTTAATATTACAAGTATAGATCACATTATCTTTTGAGTACTTTCAATGTATAATTTCGATCCTGTTCTTCTTAATAAATAAAATTGAATTTTGTATGTTTGATCCCTGTACGTATCATTGTGATGATACTGTAAATGGTTCCATAAAAACAGTTCTTTTTCTTTCCATTTTTGTCCAATAAAAATATTCTATATAGATCTTTATTGTGCTTGTGCAATGGGGAGCATGATTTTTTGTGTCATAGAGGTGGATTGGTATATGGACCACCCGATGGTTACTACTGCTGTAGATATAGGTACTGGAAAAATATTAATGATTCCTCATACTACGCCACAAATGCGTCACCTTGGGAACTAAAATGTCGGTCGTTTTCGAAGTTACACTGGCTCACTAAACCTTTAAACTTGAACACAAGAATGCTAAGTATTTCTGTTTGGCGTTAAAATACATGAGTGAGTGGCACCTACCCAAAACACACATTGTCAAGTAAAGTTTACTAAATATATTGTTTTATAAATAACAAGTACTAATCTAAAATTTAATGATTTCGTTGTAAATATGTATGTATATCATATTAAAATAAAACGACGTTAATTTATTAACCAACGTAACGCCCTGGACAGTTAAGTTATTCTAAGTGTAAAAGGAGGACTTATTAAATGGTATTTCTCGGAAACGAACTTTGGAAAAGTAGCGCCTTGCTAGCGAATAGATATCTACACTGCCAATTAATGTATCTCAAAAATTGAAGATACATTATTCGAAGACTAAATATAGTCGCTTTGAAAAGTTAAGAAATTATTTGTCCAAGAATAAATAAGGCAGAGAAATGTAGAAAATATCTTACACGGTTTACCTTTTTGGTTATTGGAAATACCAGAGACGTAAAATATTATGTACCTACACCAATATGCGGGCAATAGTGGATTCAAATTATACTTTAGATAAACATAATCGTTTCGTCGTAGCGAAACGAATTTTATAACGTAATTGGTAATTGAAGCAGATTTTTTGCCATAATGCATTTGTAAAGCATTTTTAATGTACAACTTATTTATATATATGTCGGAGGATCAGGATGCCAAACAGTTGGGTTCGGGGATTGATCCGACATTTGGAAGACTATGTGGGCGTGTAATGGAGATATTCACAAAATAAAACGTATTTAATATCGTCTAATCACTGTATTAATTGATTCAATAATCGTACACCACAAAAATATCAAAGGATTATAATAATTCAACTCGATTAAGAGGAAATTGGTTTGCAAGCAACCATCGCATTCGAGTCGCTTGTCAAAACATAACGACTCGCGTTGCCATGGCACTTACAACTCCATTCGGGGTGACCCGCTCTTAAAAGTAAATCAGCCATCAAACATTATTGCCAACTACTCGATTCATTAATTATCCAAATCAACAGTCAAACTAACCGCGCTCCGTTATATATATTATTAATTATTTCAAATCTCTGTTCAGGTTTTCTAAAATAAATCACTATTAATCCCTAAACTATCAGACTTTAACTTGTCTGAGTATATATGTAATTTTTCCATGTAACGTTAAATAGGTGTATGATTTTGTTCTTGTTAGTGTTTAATGTATTTGGTAAGATACAAATTGATATACTGATTTCATATCTAGTGGGTATATTAAATAAAACATCAGATAACATTTTAGAATATTTTTCGTTTATTTTCGCTCCTCAATATTTCATTGAAAACCGACATTTCGACAGTTAGAAAGACTTCGTTCAAACTATTTACACTTCATCAATTCAATAACAGAATTAATTTAAATTCTCTATAAATATTTATTTATAACGAAACAATTAACTATTAACATAATTAGATATTGTATATCATTTCAAAATTATCATTTAAAAAATTGAAACAATTTTATAAATAAATAATTACTTTCGATGAATTTTATAAACTCTGACACTGCGTGCGTATAATATTTAATTATTTTAATTTAACAACAATATCAACTAAATTAACTCATACTAACGAATCATTATTTATTTATAATGATAATATGTTCAAAATTAATGATATTATTAATTATATATCAAAACGAGTATTAAAACATATTAGATTATATCAAATTGTATTATACAAAACTTTTACAATATTAACGTCATATATACAAAGTCTTCCGTAACGGACAAATTTATACAAACTAATATTATAGGTGCCTTAGTTTACATTCATATTATACGAAATAAAAGATGAAAAGTTAATTAAGAGAAAGTACATTCTTTATTTAAGTTATTTTTACGTAACTTTGGTAAATTTTATTACGAATACATACTCGACACAAGAAAGCAATCAGTGATTTGTTAGTCTAAGTTCATTTTAATTTTTGGAAATTATTTTTACTGATTTTTCTTTTAATTTAGGCTTGTAGTTGTGCCAGCTGGGATCAGATTATTTCGTCAACGTCAGTCAAGAGTGAATTACTAAAATGAAATATATCTGACACTAGTAGTAAGTAGATACAAATGAATTAAAAAAATCTTATGTTCCCTTACCGTCAAATCAAATTAAACAGGAAAAACAATTTTTTCAAATGATAGTTCTGTATGTGGCTTATTTAAGAAAGGACGTGCTGTAACCAAATGTATAAAACATAATTGAAGTACGAGGTAAATCAATTGACACTACACCTATGTCAGTAAAAAAGGTTTTTAAAGAAACCATTCATCGTTATATAATTAAAAAATCGTTTAATAATAATAATAAATGTAATTTGAGACATCTATAATGCATAATAAGTTTAACATATTATCACAATTTCGTGATTATGATTATATTAACTTCGTCTTCGACTGTACAAATCGTTGGAAAAAGTATGAAACGTAATTTGATTCCATTTCGACTTATCCTTCAACATTTTATTTAACAAAGTGTGTTTTAATTCGATATTTAAATACATATATTTTAATTTCTAATCATATTTAATGAATTAAAAACGTTATCAGTTGATTATGCGTAATCTTTAAATGACTTACAAATTTCACAACCTTTGAAAATTAATTTTCAAATAAGAATATAAAGGAAATTTCGAATTTAACATAAAGTATTTTTAATGTTTTCATAACCTATGAAACTATTACGTATTACAAATTATCAATAATTACATTATACTCTAGATCGTGGAATAGATGATATTTACAGTAAATTTACAAACAAATTTTAACAAAGTCCAATATTTTGTTTAACCTAACTATTTAGGAAATTAATATCGGGTAAGATGGTCTCGGCTGTTTTATTTCAGAATCTCATTTGGATCCCTTCACAAAATAATATAAGCGGGATCTTTATATATATATATACATATATAATAGCAGCTTCAACAATGATATCTACTTACTTGTCATAGTATTATAACTAAATGTCACGATTGAAAATGATTATAGAAACTTAGAAAATTAGTTAAATTAAAAATCAAATAATTTATCTTAAATGTATTAAAATTTAATATTTAATAAATGAACATAAAAATTCTACCAAAAACACTTAAATTTAAAAAATTTACAATATATTTACAATAATAATATTTAATATGTTTCACAATAATAACAAGATTATCGCTACTTCGTTGCAAACAATGATTTAACCGTACGCGAAATGTCAACCGAAAGAGCCGAAACCACTCACCTTAGTCCGTTAAAATTGAGCATTATTTACATGTCCTAGAGCTGCGTGGTCTGTCAGAGCGGCGTATCGCGCGGCGGGTGAGGGTGCCCGTGCGCGTGCACGTGCGGGTGCGGGTGCGGGTGCGGGTGCGCACGGGGCAAGGTGCGCAGGTGCTGCATCGGGATGCAGCGCTCGTTAGCGGTGCCCGCGTTACGGGGCAGCGTGCAGGAACCACTCGCGAAACCCGCAGGCGGTGGTATACCCGATGGCGGTGTCTACAATTTTACTCAAATGTACATTTCAAGGCAACCAAATCAAATCGAAATATACTTTATTCAAGGAGGCTTTTACAAGCACTTTTGAATCGTCATTTAACAAACTATTTAAAGTAAAGCTACCACCGGTTCGGAATGTAGATTCTACCGAGAAGAACCGGCAAGAAACTCAGTAGTTACTCTTTTTCAACATATAAAAATACAGTCATGTTAGTTAAATACAATTATATACATATGTATGTTATGTCTCCTGCCTGGAATTCAACAAGCATTAACTCCTCTTTGCCATGAGCGTTATTATACGTTGGACTTTACAATTTTTAAGTGATTCAGAAAAACTGATTTATATAACAGCTATATATCTTTTGACGACAAAAATCTTATCTTACATATTTATGTATGTATGTATATATAAAGAGATTTATAAATTTGGATATTATTTCGGTCGATAAATGGCAACTTGAAGATGTAAACACGAACGTGTAATATAATTATAATTAACACCAGTAATAATATCAGTTATAATTAGCATATTATTTTTATTCGCGAAGTTCCTTAAACCCGCATCGTGAATTGGGACTTAAGCCAAACTAAAGGAAAATATTTGGATTTCATAGTCAGATCTTATGCAAATTATGTTATGATAATAACCACATACGGTTCTGGAATTACTGTCGTCGTTACTTATGTCAAAACCAAATACAGTTTAAACAAAGAAATCTTCAACGTATAGCTACTTCTATATAATCAATATGATTTTGTAAGGTTATTAAAAAAACTGAACTTATAGTGAATATTTTAACGACTAAAAACCTTTTGTATGGCAATATATGATGATATATTTTATCATTATTTTGTTATATTCAAGCGTCGATAGCGCGATGGTTTACAGGCCGCATAGTGATGTAAAAAGTCGCAGGACCGACCCTGACCTCTTGGACTTTGGTCGGTCCCATTCGTAACACAAGTTATAAGCTTAAATAGGAATATTAGTAATTAACTCCTTCATTAATTTACGTTGCTACTATTATTTTCCTAAAATATATATATATATAATTACAATTTGTTATATGGAGATTAAAAAACCAATTATCTGAGGTGATCCTCTATTATTTGAATTCAGGAATAAAATAAATTATTTGATTTTAATGTCCACTGATTAATACATTTTGTAGTTATAGAGATTATAATTATATGTACTTATTAATCATCATTGGATTGCGATTTTTTCATTTATTTAAAGATATCGCAGTGTGTTACTATTTTAAAGAAGACTTAACAGACGCTTGTCAGATGTCAACACTTCTTGGAAATGACTTTGCTTGTTTCTTATTTCCACGCTACAGCATTTCGAGCCGTTGAGACAAAATGCTCGATTCATAGATGCGCTTAGTAAAAAATCCCTTAGTTGGATCTTAAGACAACCAAATTGAGGAGACTTTATTCCAATCCCTGTTGAGCATTAATATATCCACTCACATGGTTACATCCATACTTACAGACTCGGAGGGCGGCGCAGTGCGGAGCGCGCAGTACGCGGGCAGACCTCCGCGCACACCTGCGATACTACCTCGCGCCCTGCTGCTGGGCGGGGAGATTGTCGATACTTGCTGCTGTCGGTAGTAATCCATCTATTCCAAATATTACGATGATTTCTTGTCACTCACAAGTCGTTTGAAAATATTTATAATGATCTCAGTATTACTTTAATTTAAAAAAAAAATGATGTTTTTAATTGACTACCAAAATTGGAAATTCATCAAGGTATTCGTTTCATTTACACTATGCTAACTGAAATTGCGGTTTTACCCGCGTAAAATGTATCAAACACACAAACTATCACCCCCAATTTTACTCCCTCGGCAATACTCAAACAATGTCCAATTTCTAAATTACTTTTAAATCGTTCATCGGTTTAAACATGAAGAGGTAACAGAGAGAATAACATTCGCATTTATAATATTAGTAAGTATATATTTTGTTTAATTCCGTTATGTAATAGCATTGGTATATATACATTTTTCACCGGAATTCTGTCTGCCTGTCGAGACTGTGATAACTCTTGAGAACAGTTTATATGTTTGTTTCCACTGCACATAATACTAGTAATGTGTGTGTGTGTGTGTGTGTGTGTGTGAAACACGGAATTCTGTCTGTCTGTCGAGACTGTGATAACTCTTGAGAACAGTTTATATGTTTGTTTCCACTGCACATAATACCAGTAATGAGTGCGTACGAAACAGTATGTATCAGTTTATATGGCATATCACTTACCTGCATATTATGGTCAGTGTCTGATGGTATTATATCAGGGTTTCTGTCATCGCTTTCGCTGTCGTCTTTTTCTCGTAGTTTATCCGGGGACGCTGGCTGTGACGGTGGTGGAGCTGATCTTGGCTTCCTTTTAGCACACCTTTGTCTGACAGCAATCATGAATAACACCAGTACGACCATTAAAACACCACCACCTCCAACCGCGGCTGACATCGCTCCTGACATTTGGAAGGCTGTTCTTGGTAAATCTGTTAGAAGTTTAGTGAATATTTATTAGTATAATAAATAAATTTACGAATATATATATATATATATATATCTGTCAAATATTCACCTAGACTCTTATCATGGACATGGTGTTTCTCTGGAGGCCGCAAAGTGCTGGCTCTTAAAGGATAAGGGTCTCCTCTGCCTTTAGCATTGTATGCTAAGACAGCCGCTGCATAAGTACGCCCTGGTACGAGACCAACTGCCGTGAATCGAGGCACGGCACTTGAGACGTTAGCTACAATCTCCTGTTGAAATTAAATAAATTTACTAATTGCATCAAAATTCGAATTCGATAATAACAATAATATCTTCTATCTAAGTCATTTTCCTTAAAATATATGAGCACTGTGACAATTGTTATTGTGTACAAATGAATAGTTAAGAAATATTACATTCACAATTTAAAATCGTTAAGAATTCAAGTGACAATGACGATCGCAAAATCATATTATGTATTATGTTTGTTTATACTTAAGACGTGTATACATTTATACAATGGTTACTATCATCTACGTAATATTGCTTACCTGAGTAACAATTTCTCTAACTTCCAATAAGAACGATTGAGGCATTCCTCCATTAAAACCTTCAGAACAACGAACCCCAAAAGAAGTGAGAGACGCATTTACTACCGTGCAGTTGTGAACTTGATCTGGTCGACCTAAAACAATTAAAAAAAAAAAAATAAGTTCAGTTTAATTCATTTCTTCAGTTAAATACAACAAAAAAAAATTTTGGATTCAACTGAATTTTTGTTGAATGATTTTCTATTGACTAATACGTAATTAAATGATCCTTAATCAAGATATATACAATTTAAGCTTGAGCTGCAGTATGTTCATAGTTTAAAACGTAATCAGAAAGACAATTATAGAGGTGATTAATAAAATGATGATACAAAAAAATAAACAATAAAAAAACTGTATAAAGAATTTGCAGAGTTATTTTAGTTTAAATTATTGGACTAAATTGTATTTTAATTTTAAGCATATGCATTAGCAGTTATTCTATTAAGAAGGAACTAAAGTGGACTTAAAGTAATGTAAATGAAGAAATAATTAAATCTGAAACCATTTTTTGCATTAAAATATGGAAGAAAATTGCTTTTAAAGTAGATAGTGTAACGTAGGTCAAGTTAGTAATAATACTGCTATTGTTAAACTTTAAAACATATTCGTCAGGACCTATCTAAGAAGCTCAATATATATTATAAGCTATATCTATGTTATATTTAAACTATAAACTAACCCATGAGTCAAATTTCTAGAAAATTCATAGGTTTTTGTACTTGCACATTTTTTTTTTAAAGACAAGTATTTTTTTTTATTCTTACAAATAATATGACTTTAAAAATCATAATGAATATCAAAAACATTGAAAAGGTAGTTGGCATTTTTTTTTTTTTAATTAAACTGTCAAAACAGTCTGTCTAATCTATTTTTAATTTATCATCCTATTGATATTTTCTGATTCATTTCGGGACGAAACCGTTCTTTTGGTATAATACACATTTGGCTCCAGATCTGACCATTAACATTAAATCAAGCGAAAATATGGCATATCTAATGAGATGAACACATTTATCACACTTTTGTGGGGGGATCTACGAAGGTTGGTGATGATCTGAGAATAATATTAACCTAATTCTTTACACTGATGTTACACTAGTTTTCTGTTATGATTACCTTATATATTTATAGCGTAAGCCCATTTTTGTCCCAGTGATTATGGGACGATAGCTGCACATAAAAATCGACTATGGTCTCATTTCGAAGAGACCCAACCGCAGATGTGCAGAAAATTAAAGAAGATTTTTGATTAGAATTAACAAAATTGTTACGATTTAACAAATTATTAATTTAGAGAGCGGAAAAAAGTCAAATAAAAATCCTATGAAATTACTACACCTGTACATGTTAGCTTGATCTTTTTGATACATGTAAATTTTTCTGATCTACATAACTTTGCAATGACGATTATATTATTTTCTTAATTTTATGATTTTAAAAATTGTAAAAATATTTAAAAAAGTACATATAATACGAAAGTCTCTAAAGATTCAAGCGTTATCCGAAAATTTTAAGACTTTTTATTGCTTCAAAGTAAAATTTAAATAGAAACACTGAAAATAATAGACGTTTGTATAATTTTATATCGGTCGGACGGCAGGAACACGAATGACAGGCAGTAACTGTTACAAATATCGACTACAAAAATCAATATTAAAGATCATTGTTAAGTTATTGTTACGAACGGAGCGTCCTTTTGGTTGGGGTTTCTTTGGCTAGTGGTTGGGGTCTATTTAGCTGGTAAAACTCTTTTTAGAAAAATAAGGTAAAAAAAAATTGAACTCAAATTTGAATTACGAATTCCATCGTTCCATCGACTGTTATATATATTATATTTTCTGTTTCCCATCACTAGCCCGTCTGTAAAAAGGATCAAGCTAACTTGAAGAGGGTATACGACATACGTTGTTCTATGTTTTTTTTTTAAATATTTAATAACTTTAAGCTGCCATAGATTTCGAAATTTCTAAAGAATCTGTTGAATAAACACGAAGTTTCGCGTGCGAGCCTAGTATATACTTATCTATGTTATGTATTACCATACCAGTAATACCAGTAAACTATGTCAAAATATCCAATAGAAGAAAAAGTATTATCACACTTAAATACACAATTTAAATTGCAAATTTAATCTAGATTTCGTTTAACGATTGCAAATTATTATCGAAGTATTTTTAGTGTTCTTGTTTAATTGCAGACTCTATTAAATTATATAAAATTAAGATACTAGATAGATTTTTGATAGCTTACAATGATTTGAAGACGAAATATGACATTTTAACACAAAAATATGGAAATATTATAAAAATATGACGCCCATTAGATGTCGATGGTGTTCGTTGGTCTACTTTTTATTCAACTAATAAAAACAACTAAAACAACAAAAAATAAAAACACATTAGCTACATAAGTCATTTTTCATGTCTATATCGAATGCTAGTTTAAGTTAAGTAAATTTTAAAGAATCGTCTTATATTTTACTTACCTGCAGCAATTATGTGGTACACGCACGGTACTCTTTGTTTTCCAATTCTATTGTGTGCCCAACAAAGGAGCGTTCCGTAGTCCATCTCAGTGTGCGGCGTGTAAGTCACTGTAGAACTTGTGCCGGATCTTGAAACGTAGGTATCGCTAACTTCGTTACTGTTCGCTGTGTTGTTGAATGTCCATCGAAACTGTGTAACATTTTCCATTATTTATTAGGGCTATAATAATTTAATTCAGTGATCACATCCTGAGTGTTTCGATGGGCGATTTAAATTATGACGTTTTTACTAAATTTATAATTAGATTGACATAATCAATCAAACGAATTGTTGAAGAGTAAATATACTTGTAATAATACTTGTGGCGATTTATAGCTTAAATATTTTATTGGTACATTGACTTATTTTTAAACCTTATAAAAAAATTATAATATTTATAATAATAATTTTTTTTTGTATGGAATTTGTATATTGTATACTAATTCCATAAATAATGGCCGACTTGTAAGTTTAAGTTAGTCAATTAAATTATTTTATTTATGGATGAAAATAAATAAAAACCCACGAGGATAATTTCACAACAATCGTCTTCAATTCGTAATTATCTTCGAATATCAGCATCACAACAAAAACGTTATAAGATTTTAATAAAGTTCTTTCAAAACAAAAATATTTGCTATCAAATTAATAATAAATTCACAAAGACAAGTAGATTGTTTACTGGAGTGATGCCAGTCTCGATTCATTTCGCAATAAACGATATTTAGCTCACTGCGAAGCTCACAAAATATTTAGATGTAGCGCTAAAATTCATAACTCGTTAATAAGTTCCGTAATATGAATTTGAAAAAGAGAGAGAACTAGTCACCGATTACAGTTGAAAAGTCCATAGTGGCGCTGGGTAACAGAGCACGGTGGAATCGTATAACAAGTAGAACAAAATTATGGTAAATTCAAGACATCTCGACGTTTCGCATCTCAGAGAACTGTATCTTTATTTTCTTTAGCTTAGTTGGTTAGTGTTATTCCGCGTCATGTTATTTCCCCATTTACAAAGAGTTCGCTTCGAGGATTACTTTTTGGCGGACATTCGCTGTCGAGTTTAGTTTCTTTATTTTCTTCTATCTTTACTGGAAAACGTAACTTATTGTTATCAGATGTTAAAATTGAGACGAGTCGGAATCTGCATCATGGAATAAGTTACGTTTATTCAAAAACATCAATTCAATATTTTATGCGGTGTTAAATGTTTGATTAATAGATATTGTCCTAATAAGTTCAGAAATGAAGCTGAGACATTTAATATAATGTAAATAACATTATACATATACAACTAAAAACCTATGATCAAAAAAAAAACCAAACCTGTTTAACACAAATTGATTCTAAGAACAGCTTAACACTATTTTTGTACATCGTAACATTCTTATATATTTTGACATCAGACGTAAATATGTTTGCTTTTACATCTTGCTAAATTATAAATGTAATATTAGAACATTGTGTTGTTTGTTATTTACTTAATAATACTCGAATTAATTACGCTCCGTTTATTTTTTTTATTTCATATGACCAGTACATTATTATAATAATCATAACACATTACTTGACCTCAAAAGATAGATAAATATTTTATCTCAAAGTGAAAATCGATATATTAATTGAAAAAAATATTAAAAGTAAAAGTAAAATTGATTTGAATTTCGATTTTAGATGTCACACAAATTTCAGCTGATAGAATATTGAATCAAAATCGAAATTGTTAAACTGAAGTTAACGATAGTTTAGCAAATATTTCCGCGTCATGTACTTTTACCATCTATTGGAAAAACGATTCGAAAACTATTTGGCATCCATCAATCAGTTCTACGTCACCTTTATCAAATAAAGAAGGATTTATGGCAAGATTTATTTGATTTCACTTTTATGCTGATGTCTCGGTCAATTTTAGTTTATACACGGGACTCGTGTTGTTTTTTTCAGGTAGGCTTAGACTATCTTTTAACAGTGTCCACTTTGCTTTTAATATTTTTTTAAATATGATTTTTATACTCACACTGACTTCCGGCGGGTTTGCGTCAACATGACACGTGATGTGAGCTCGTTCTTGTTTAGCGACGCCGTGCACCCTTTGTTGAGAACTTCTGCATGTCGGAGCATCTGACATCGTAAAAAAAAAAAAATCACTCAACATTTTTTCTTAATTAAAATAATGTAAATTTAATGGCCTGGAACAAAATATATGAACGGAATCTAGTCTTTATAAATATTCATTATTGTGTTTGTAATACTCACATAATACATCCAAAGAGAATGCTTTGCTTTCCCCGTCTCCTTCGGCGTTGAAACCGACACAGGTGTAGTTACCGGCTGTTTTCCGCCCCACGCCTTGCAGCACCAACGACTGATTACTAATTATTATACCTTGTCCCACATTGTGATGGAGGGTCTTACCCTATGAAATAGAAGTCATTATTAAGCATTTTGATTGAATCTGGATGTAAATATTGTGCTGCTAAATTATCTTAGTAAATTTTATGATATATAGGTTTAGTTAAATAACAAAATGTTTAAGTTGATGAAATTTAAATTTTATGATTACGGTATTACAGTCAAAAGCGATTTAAGATGCCTAAATCACATATTTTATAAAGTTTAAAATAAATCATAGGTTATACCTATATAACACATTTTAATTTTATTATGATTATTTAATAGATTTCCTAACTAATTTCCGCATAGCAACCAATAAATGAACGACTGAAACAATGATTTATTACCTGAATTATAATTACAAGTCTCTATATATATTATATTTCGGCTACTTCCATCCTGTTCGAGAGTCATTAGCAACAAGGTACTTCGAGACAATATTTACCAAAATCAACAAAAAATATCACGTTTCAATAACGTTTCATCAAAGAAAATTAATCTTCAGCTTATTATATCTTTAATAAATCTGAATTTCCTATCGCTTTTGAAGTCCACTTGTATCATAATTATACTTTTGACATGATCTCGACTTTTATTTATTCAATGTTGAACATGTTATAAAAATAAAGTATCACGTTCAAAGGGAATTTAATGAGGTTCATTTGAATATAAGAACTCACGTTGTGTCTCCATTCGACTTTGTATACGTAGGGATGTGCTTTGATGATGCAGTCGAAGTACACGTCCGAGCCCTCTCTGATATTACTCGGGTCTAAATTAGTGCCCAACCGCACCACTGTCTCTGGAACATCTGGAGGGAAAGTTAAATTTTATCGTCATGTTATAATAGTTACATATAAAATTTACGACATTTCGTAGATTATATTTGTAATATAGTTTATGCTGTAAATTGATATTCATGTTAATATTGAAACAGTACGTAATTGTAAGCAACTCGTGTTGTTTTCAGCAGTTAGTTATTTTTAATTGTTGTTTTCGAACTATTAGGAAAAAATTTGCTTTCCGATCTAGTCATCATGATTTATGATTATTTTAATTGATCTTAAATGACACTCTAAAGTTATAAATTGTATTTAAACGTAATTTACGTACACTGAATATCTAGTAACCAATCATCTTCCATAGCTGGTACAGATGCCATCTGAGGATTAGAAGCGCGACATGCGAGCTTGGCTCCGGCATCAGCTTTATTCAACTGTATGGATACCGTTGATGTCGTGGTATTGCCGTCCGTTGATAGCTGTAGGTGATACATTACTTATATTAATACAACACTTCTGTCTACCCTAAAAAATAATAATAGTTCATTAAAATGTATCCATAATGATATGAAAATGATATTTTTTAAAACAGTATAAATATATTGGTAGCAAGTAAACTTAATATTTTAATCAAATTAATTTCAAATTCGGCTTACAATTTAAAAACAAACCTACAACATATAATAATTACATTTTGGAATTTACGTTATCCGAAATAACACTGATATTATACTAATATTTATTTAGATACATACATGTTTCCTAAAATGAAAGGCGAGCGAAAAATATTTGAATTTAGAAGATAGCAGCGGAAACAAAGTCCCAAAGGAGTGAGGTACTAAATTCTTAAAGGTATGTTTTATAACATGCACATGTTCCATTGTTTTAAAGGAGTTGGAATGGAATACCAAATGGAATGACTCAAGATCTGGATTACGTCACTACAACCGTGACGTCAGATACTTATCCTTAACACTTCGCAAAGTTATTTACGAGCCGTCTTATTCCAAGTCTTATTTAATATTTATGACATCTGCGCTGAGATCAAGATCGTGGATATCTTATGCTAGAAGGTTTTGAATAGATACTTTGTAAACTATATTCTTAGAATAAGTGATAGCTTTGAAAACATCGAACTTACTATCAGAACACAAATGTATAAAAATAAACATTATAATATTGATGTCATAGTTAGGCGTTTTCTCAAAGTCATTTGAGATGCTCCAACAAATTTGAAGATATCACATTTCGATCGCGTCGTGAGCTTGATTTCTTAATCCAGAAAATGATTAAAGCGCTCAATAATTGATACCAGATCGCTCAGATGATATCAAAGGTGGATCTGACTGTGTCAGTAACAAAAAACAATGGAAATAGAGTAGTTTACCTATTTCGGAAGAAGATTTATCACATGTACAAATTGACAAGATGAACTACTTACTTCATAACTGAAATTAGCCAATTTTTTTCCCTATAAACCAAAAGAGGAAATGGAACGTAAGGAGTCAAAAGGATTTTTAATTTTAAGAATTAAAAATGAGCTCGTTTATATATGAATGAATGTTTAAATGAAACGATTAATACATTTAATTAACGACAGACAATAAAATCATTTGTTTTAATCGATTTGGTTAAATAGTAATAAAATTAAACAATACTAAAATTAAGAAGGCGTAACAATGAAACTTCCTACTTCATCTAACAAATGAAATATCCCTCGTTTTAGATGAGCGAAATAATAAATCTGTGACATCTCATTAAGCTGTGAAGTTCATCAGCTGTCCTCATTAAAATTAATTCCGTTCATGAAAGCAGTTTATTTAAATCGTTTAACCGTCTACAAAACGAGTCAATGCATTTCGTTTGATGCCAGAAAATAATTTGTTAACAGTGATGCAATAATTTCAAAGCTATGTACAAAATGTTTCCGTGAAAAGGAATTCGTTATAATAATTGTGTTCAATTTTATAGTCAAGAGATGGCGCTGTGCGATGTAATGTTACTATTATACACGATCAGTATCAAAAGATTTAATGGTAAAGCATTGCGTTAATCTTTATATTTTGACCAAGTATATATTTTATTTATATATATTAAGTAAATAGCAAAAGTATAGTTGGATGCACTGACTTGATTGTTTTATTTTTATCAAACCAAACTGGACTTTGAGGCGCATGATTGTGGACCTAAATTCAGAAGTGCACGCGAATTTAGAACTTTTCATTCATTGCCTTGCAATTAAACAGTTATAAAAATATTTTTTATTATGTGTATTTCATAACATAATTATGATGAGTGTAAACAAGTGGGTATTACATCTTAACCGCGTGCATCTTAACCGATGGTTTCGGGTTCAAACCCAGGCAAGCACCACTAAATTTTATATGCTTAATTTGTGTTTATAATTCATCTTGTGCTCGGTGAAGGAAAACATCTTGAGGAAACCTGCATGTATCTAATTTCAACGAAATTCTGCCAAATGTGTATTTCACCAAGCCGCATTGGAGCAGCGTGGTGGAATATGCTCCAAACCTTCTCCTCAAAGGGAGAGGAGGCCTTAGCCCAGCAGTGGAAAATTTAGAGGCTGCTAATATATAGGGACAAAAATGCACAATGGAATCTTATAAAATGAAGATTATTACAATGCCAACACATCGTGTAGAATCGTAGTGAAGATTAATCAGTTTTGATTAACATAGTTAGTTTCTAATAAGATATAATTGCACACTTTCTAAGATAAAGTCCCCAAATTTTCCATAGCCTGCACTCTCATAGCTTGGGCCTCCCTTACGACCGATTTGAGTACGCCCGAAGCGCTGCTTGTCCCATTCAATCTACATTTATTACATCTACGTGCCCTTATTTTAAGTTGACTTCGCGATGTTGTTTCTCATGGTAATAAAGATTACGGCGCACTTCGATAAATTCTGCTGGCGCAAAATTAGCTCCTTTGAAAGTTTAGAATTGATTAGACATAACTGGAGTCTTTTATTACCGGTTAAAGAATAATCTAGTACCCGCATCTAAATTAAATTTCCTAGAGCTTTAACTCAATGACAAAATCAAATCATACTAAGAAATATA
Source organism: Vanessa tameamea (assembly GCF_037043105.1). NCBI lineage: Eukaryota > Metazoa > Arthropoda > Insecta > Lepidoptera > Nymphalidae > Vanessa > Vanessa tameamea. The sequence continues at coordinate 2,013,123 of NC_087327.1, read as the reverse complement.
AGAAACATTTAGGGTGGAAATTATTGCTATTTAAAAAAATAATAATACTCATATTTTTTTGGTAAGGAGTTATCCCTTTTCTTGAAACCACTTATTAGAAAAGTTATCAGTTTGATCGAAATTGGGGAGTTGGTATTGAGTTAATAAATTACCAGGAGCCTGAGAATGAAATGAAATATAACAAAGATTATTAATTAAGATAAAAAAAAAATGAAATGCTTAAATATTACGAACTAAGATATCTCAATGCTGTAAACCAAAATAAAGCGTTAAGTCCAAACCAAAGATTTCGAGTTCATATCCGGGCAACCACTGAATTTTCTTGTGTGTAATTTGAGTAAATAATTAATCTTGTACCATTTGATAAAGAATCATATCACGAGATAACCTGCTTAGGAGTCAAAAGCTTTAAAATAATATTGACATAATTGTTCTTATATATTATAATTTACTTTAAAAATAACTAATTTATATAATTTACGATATTTCCAAATAAAAATTAAACCTTTAAGATTTCATCATTCAGATCAAAATACATTGAACATTAAATGGAAACTGAGACGTTGCTAAATATTTTCTTCTTAACTCGAAAGTTAGTTATGAGATATCTTAAAAATGTCCTTCTAATATATCTAAATTTCAACTCATCCCTAGAGACATCACTTTGAAATATAAACGTTGCTAGATTGAAAAACAGTACATAAAAAACTTATATTTACTTAATCTACAATCAAAAGATTCGATAGCTTATTATTTCAAAGTGAATTGCCCCAATCCAAAGTAATTTAAAAAGTAATAATAAACACAGAACTTATTCCATCTCTTATCTGAACTTGGAAGGGTAGAACAGACAATTGAGATTAGGAAACATAAGGCCTCCTTTAAAATTCAATTTAAATAATAGTTCAAGCGATAAAGCCAGTATCGATACTGGGAATTATAAACAAAACGATTTTGATAAGAATTCTAAATGCAAATAAAGGAATAATTAAAGAAATTAGTTTAATTAATAAATAAATATTACGATCAATAATAATTATTAAATTAATTTATATATAGAAAATATGAAACTAATCGACCAATAAGGTGATAGATAAATCGGACGATTTAGACTTAATGAAAGCAATATTACCGAAAATTCAATTTGTCACGTAAAATTATTTACGTAAGACCAACCAGAAGTATTTTTTGAATTTAGAACTGCTTCGTGTTGTATGAATAGATTGATAGAATAATAGTAAGTACATATATAGTAGTTCAGAGAGTAATAATATTTGTCGATGGATCTAAAATTGTAAACATTTCCAAATGTTATTCTACATCCAACCAAACTAACCTTGCTTTTGAAAACATTGAAGTGATTGCTTAAATTAAATTCAACCTTCTTACCGTTTCTTTAGCGTTGTTTATCCTGTGTCCATTCTTCCACCAGGTGATGGATGCGGGCGGACGTGACCCAGAGCTTTGGCAGAGTAGATCATATCTCCTACTCGCTGATAGAGGCTGATTTGATCCAAGTATGTGAACGTTTAAAGGCGGGACTGAAAGGATTTTTTTTCTGATAATCTAACGCAGTTTATCGAAGATCAATTGAATTGTTTGAATAGATAACATGATAGATTTATTATAGGGCATCGTTTGTCCAATATTTTTATTATGATGTCACTATCGAATTAGTTGCCGTTATCGAACTAACGTACGGTGATGTTATTTAAATAGTTTGAGTTCGTAAAACCTATTAATGAATTTGAATTTGAATATCTTTCTAAAATAGATAGTTAATGATTTGTTGTATGTTGTGATGTTGAATATTTGAAATTGTAAACGATACTTAAACTTCAGTTTGCATTTTAAGTACTTTTTAAGTGATTATAAATTAATAGAATGTTATAATAGTAATAAATTAGTTGGTTAATTTTAATAAAATAAAATTCCCAACGTCCAAACAAGAACCAAATTTGTATTTATCTAACAATCCGTAATAAAGTTTAATAACAACAGAAGCCTAAATACAAATAGAATTTGAAGTCGTCAGAGCAAAAGTCGAAGATTTAGAAATAAACAATATTAGCCTATAGTGATATTTAAACAGCATAAAATAATTTTCAACCTAACTTGCAATGCTTGCTCGGGTAAAGCATTTCCTACTTTTCTAACGAGTAAAGTTGACAGGTGTCTTCACTCTCAGAACGGAAAGGATTCAAGAAACTCTGTCGGATATTTAGGTCATCCTAGACTGAGAAAACTTTTAAATGTCTAAAACATCAGCTAGAAGTTCAATTTTAACAATCAAATTGAATGTGATTTACTAAAATAAAAGCATTGATTAAAATTGTTTTTATATCAATTTCTGAATTTCAAAATCAGTTTTCAAGCATGTGTTTAGTATTCAAGTGTATTTGATATGTTAATTTTAGTGATTTTAATATCAAAGAATTTAAAGTTCACATAGTACTTCGATAACTATCAAACTTAATTATGCTTCAAATTTTCCGAACGATATTTAGTAAACTCTATCAGAAACTAAATCAAAAACAAACTTGAAAATCCTTAGAAATTTCAAAACGATCTGAATCTATAATCACTTTTTCTATTATTGCATATATAATATATTTAAGAAAAAAAATATAATGTACGTAAATATAATTTGTATGGAAAGAAAAATATTTAATTTGATTTTCATTTCTACTAAATATATAAATTTTGAGATGTTTCGAATTAATCATGTTATATTAAATCCATTTTCGCTTGATATACAATTAAAGTATTTAAAAACATAAACAAACTATAAAAGATACGATTAATTTTTTAAAACTGACATCGAAACTTAACGAAATTTGTATGAAATTGTTAAATAACCATCTAAGCATATTATATTTTTAATCTATATTACAAACAAATGTTGGACTAAAAAATCATTATTCCAAGCAACTGAATATGCACTCACAGTTCATATCTAAGGTTAGAGTTGTTTCGATGGGATGTGCTCTCAAATGGTTTGACGCTCGACATGTCAGGGTTGCTCTGACATCGGCTCGGGTCAAAGGTCCAACTCGAAGTACACCTCTAACACTGGTCCCTTGTAACGTCGTCACTGGTGTGTCTGTTTCCAATTCATTCCTGAACCACTTGACCCAAGGCCGAGGTCGACCTGAATAATAATATTGAATTTGGTGTGTATTGACATTTTAGTACTTACGGCCATACTCTCTATAAAATATATTTATAATCTATGTTTTGGATTCTACTACATTATCATCTTTTAAAAGCATATAATAATTATATAAAAAGACAAAATTATAATATAAAAGTTACCGCGGCTTTACCCCCGTGTGATTATGGGGTCGCACAGGTATTAGGTACGTTTTAAGTGCTATTCCATACTATAATCTATCTTTGTGCCAAATTTCATTCAGATCCATTCAATCGTTGTGGCGTGATTGAGTAATAAAATTGCATCCATCTCAACATTCGCATTTATAATATTAGTAAGACAAACTACTGATTAACTATCAGTTTTTATAAATTATAATGAAAACATAAAGAGTCAACATCAATTATTTTAATTAAAATAAACTATATTAATTAATCGATTTTCATTTTAGTTCAACATTTGACGATATTAATATATAACACCCAAGAATTTTCACAGCAATTTTTACCTTCAGTTTCTGAACCACGTATCAAAGTATGGTAAGTTAATTGGACCCCATGACGATATAAGGGACCAATTAGCTTTCAGTATCAACATACATACTTTGAATAGCGTTACAGTAACTGGGCCCTGATTCTGTATGCCACAATTCGTAACGAGCCTAAACGAGTGACGTATTAACAAGCTAAGAAACACAAACGTGTTTCCGTAACACGCCGAGTTATGTTTTCTTAAAATGGTATCCTGTATGCCCTAAGACATGTTGTCTATGCTTTTTTGAGAGATTTCACGATGTACAATCGGATTCATTTCCTGTATTTTAATATTAACACCGGTTTTTTTTTTCTATGTAAATTTATTTAATTTTCCTTGACTAAAACCAAATATTTCAACAGAAAATATTACTAAAACTTGTATATTTATAAATGCTAACTATAACAACAAAATGTACTCGAATTGATACAAATATTTTAAAAAATTAAAACATTTTTTTTTTAAGTTGTTCGGAACGTATTGCTATGAAGACAGACGTCACCATTAACAATAATTGACAAATTAAACGTAAACATGTCATAATAATCATATTTATTTACTTAAAGATTTTTTATTTAAAACCTTCATTAAATTCGCCTTAGAAAACGATCGAATTGACCAGAGCAATAAGATATATTCAAATGAAATGGATGCGCAGTCTTTTCGTCAACGTATTGGATATTTTTAATTTTTTCTTCGTACATTAGGTATACTGCAGTACGAACTTAAAATATTTCAGTATATTGTTTAAAAGCAGCACTATACCAACCGAAACATAGTTATCTATAAAGGTAAGTGATATTTTAACTAGAATTTAATTTATGAAGTACCTATCTTAAATCTAACTTTAATATATCGCTCATTTCTTTTACATACCATACACCATTTTTATCTGGATAAGAACAGTTATCAAAGGATCGGACGCTGAAGGTTAGCTTCCCTTGGCCAAACTAGCATTAAATAATATGTTGAAGAAGGGAAGGACAAATATCTAACACTTTAAAGTGTTCCATGCTCATACAACCTTACCCATACCATAGTATGGAATCAACTGAGGATGAAAATAAAATGGAATTTAGTTATATTTATGTGAAAAATGTGTTTGAACAAATAAATATACTTTGAGTCAAATACATTTTTTCTGTGTTTCATTAATATATTTTAAAGATTTATATTATACCAAAGTAAAATAAAAGTAACAGCTTTTTGGAATTAATTTACTACCCCTCATGGTAATAAACAGGTAAATAGATAAATTGCAATGAATAAATGCAGTTACATAATTTAAAACAGAAACTTAATTAGTATTTTATTAAGCAAAGACAATCATAAGACATCTACCACATATCTATTGAAATTTATAAAATCATATAATGTAACATAAAGGATTGCTTTGTTTTATACATTTTGCATAATTCTATTTTGTCAAAATATTATTTATTTGAAAAATATTTATTTCTATCATGTACTATACATGATAGAAATAAATATTTTTTTAGAAATGCAGAATTATAAAACATATATCTAACAAACATGTCTAACTAAAATACTATATTACACAGTATCTGTTAAATCATAATATTTGCACGGGCTGATTTTACATTCATTTAAATTGACTGTATTATTTAGAATATTTTTATGCAGTAATTTAAAATGATAAGTAGTATTTATATTTATATATTAAAATTATTTCTACATAACAAACATTTAAAATATTATTCTCATTTTAAACATATAAAAAGGCAATTATAATTGTTTGAAAAATGAAAACATTTGGAGTTTTAACATAATTTAATCTTAATATCTTGTAAACATTAATTTTTGTTTATTAAGGAGTATAAGTCTACACTGATTCTCCTGTTTTCATCTTTTTATTGAATTTCAAAAGATCAAAACCTTATCAATTTATTTAGTTTCATTATGATAGAACTTTTGCGTCTAAGTAAATACAGATATATTTTTTTGTAAAACTAGTAACGTTTTTATGGGTTTAATGTTAAATTATTTAATCACATTAACACAGTTATTTCAAAGTTACTGGCATTCCTTTTTTCTCTGGATCACCAAATGAAATAATCAAATAAATATTTTAAATATTTTCGTATAAAAACAGTTTAAGTTTAACACACTGCCCATTGCTTGTCCAATGCCTCCTATACTGTCTCCGATAGGCAGTCATATAATAATTTTTGGAAATATTTCTAGTTTTAGTTAGGCAAGTTTAATATTCTTGTATGGATAGTAAATTGCTTAAGGTTCTTAATGTTTTGATATTTTTCTTCTTTTGATCACTCAATTTAGATAATAAAACAGTTAACAAGTATTGTTATATCTCGCATATTAATGCACACTTCATTTTTAAAGTGAATTTGGGATTTTTAAGACTTTTAATCGCATATACGTGTAGTAAATTTTTTTTAAGCATCTCAAAATTGTTGTAACATAATATTAATCCGAACAATTTTTGAACTAAATATAACTCTAAAAAGCATCAAAACAATTTATAAATCACATTAAAAACACTATATTTATTTAAATTTTTATGTTAAATTACATCCACGTTTTCAAAACACGAGGAATGAAAGCGTGGAATTTTGACATTGGCATTCGGAATACCGTTTTTAGCCAAAAACGCGTCGTGAGCGCGTTACAAGCTCGTTTGTGTTTTCGGTGGCGTACAGAATCAGGGCCCTGGGCGTTATTCTAATACTTACTTTTAATATAAACTCACCTCCAGAAACGTCGCATTTGAGCGTAAACGTGTCTCCTTCGACGTAAGGTCCAACGATTGCTTGTTTTGTGTCGCCTTTGTCATCAGTGATAACCATTTTGTTCGGTGGTACTGTTGAAAAAAAGTATACATTACATTTCTCAATTAAAATTCGACTAAATAAATGGGTATTATGGTCAAAAGATTTCGTACTTAATTTTTGGTTATATAATTTAGAAGCATTAATCTGGATATTTAGATAGATATAAAAATAAGATAATAACTATTGAATTGTAATCGAACGAACTTACGTCTTTCAGCAATAACGACCAAGGACGATGAAAGTATTAAAAGAAATACAACAATAGCGATATTGCTGTCTTTTTGGAGAGATTTATTATTTTTTTCATATAAAAAGGTGCGCGAACTACATAACGAGTATTATATTAAAGTATGTTTATGTATGGAGCCTACATCGCTTAAGTTGGAAAGTTGCCATATTAGTTTGGGGAATTGGCTAAATGTGAATTCAATCACCCATTTAAAGGGATTTAGAATTTGAAAGCTATTATACTTGTAAAGAATAACTAACTCGTCTGGCTTCTCTTTTGAAAAGAGTTTTTGTATAATAGGATATTATTTTCGCCTTTTACTAATATTACAATATACATCGGATAATAATTTGCTACAATTATTTGACGATATTTTTTTATTTCTTCAATAGGCTTATAATTAATTTGTATTATATCATTTAAAAATATTAGGACTTGTTCAAAACCAAAGTATAACCTGTGGATATCCCACGCCTCTTAGTAACGTTTGCAGAATATTAGATCCAGTTGTTTTGACATTTTTGTGCAGGTGTATAAAATGACTAATTGATACACTTAAGACTTATTCCAATGTTTTTCTTTTAAGCATAGGAAAACTCAGGTGATCGATTTAGAATTTATCACTAGGTGATATGGAGCTGGGATTGCCATGGGGCTATGTCAAGTGAATCTAAGCCGAAGATTGGAGGTTCAAACGCAGGCGAGCATATTCATGTGCTTGATTTCGCGTTGATAATTTATCTTGAGAGCCAATCATTGAAACAAAATTTGTACGTGTTGAATAAAGATCTTCCACATATATAACCTTTTTTGGAGCAGTATAGTGGAGTTAGTTTTTTTTTATAAGCATTAAACCTTTTCCTCAGAAAGGGACCTTTTTTCCTTTAAGCCTAGTAGTATTGCGATTCCAAAGTTCCAGCCTAAAATACGGTACTTAACATATACACAGTCAGAGAAAAATCTCTCCAGGACCAAGGGTACGACAACGGTTTTCAAATGTGCCATAAGAAATCTTCAATCAACTGCTCAATACCATACACAAGAAATACTCGTGAAGAGAGCAAAAATAGAGACGACTATTATAAACAAACTTGAAAAATACCATCCAGACTAGCTGAGGAAACCAAATACCACGAAACTAATACAACAACACTACTCAATAAGGACAAATTCTGCCCCAAAAAGGACAAATTTACAATTATTCAAAAACAGATATGAAAAAAATGTAACCTGCTCATATATTATTTACTAACCTCAAAAACCTCAAAAACCTCAAAAAAAAATTTATTGTACAAATAAACGAGTATAATTTTCTTCGATGTTTAAGTATATATTAGTGTTACGAGGTATTCTCATAACAACAAACTAACCATAAATTGAATTCAATTACCATTAAGATTCAAAGTAAAAATATAAATAGTTAAAAGTAAAAGTAAGTAGGTAATGATCTAGGTGAAATGGTTTAAGAAAAGAAAAATTTAACAAGTCGCAAGTTTTAAAGGAAAGGAAGAGAAGAATAAAGATTTAATTAGGTTTGTTGCTTGAAGTTCTCTGTACTAGTTTTAACGTTATATTTCATAAAAAAATATTCATAGGATTTTTCTTCTCATATATATATATAAGATATTTGAGAAAAAATAGTACTGAGGGCAATGATGTTCTAGTAAATATCATTATCAAATATTATCAGAGCATCAAGGCATCTATTAACGCAATAGATCATATTAATATGATTTTTAGAATTTTTGTCTATTTATTTGGCTATTTGTTTGTCTATTTGTTTGTTACCGCTAATCTCGGAGTCAGCTTAACCGATTTGGAAGCAGTTTTTACTGTTTTATACTGCAGTAACCTTGGAGTAACATATAGCGTTTGTTTTATTAAAATCATGATGTTATAGAACCAAGGCTGATGAGGTTAAAATCTTTTTAAAGGGTTCCATTGGTGTTACATCATTCCTTTTCATTTGAAAATAAATATACTATAAATATAAATGGGTACGGCGCAGATTTTTTTATTTTTTTTTTATTTTAGATGTGGCAAACGAGCAGGAGGCTCACCTGATGGAAAGTGACTACCACCGCCCATGGACATCTGCAACACCGGGGGGCTTGCAGGTGCGTTGCCGGCCTTTCAGGAAAGAGTACGCTCTTTTCTTGAAGGTTTTATGATTTTATGTTTATACCCCGGTTCCTTCTCATTCAAAAAAAAAATCATTTACTTCTAAGCGAGTCCAGTTCAAACAACTTTATGTAGCTCTGTCGCATGTTTGCAACTGCAAAAAATCTATGCTTTTACCCCCGACGGCACTACGTGTAATATCGTGTAACACTATGCAGTTAGACAAATACATCATCACTTTTTAATATTACAAGATTAAATTATAAATTTAAAACGTTCGGATATTTGTAGTTTGATTTTCATCGATGGCAAAGCAATCAAATAAGATCTATCAAAAAAAAAATCATAATCCATTTGGGACCTAGAATGCCACGACAGATTCAAAGATACACAGATATGCCAACCATATAATACCACTACTTTTGAGGCTTAAAATCACTCGAACGGAGTTGCGGGCACCAGCGAGTGTTAAATAAGTAGGCGGACGGGCAGTGTGTCACTTGATGGTATTTGGTTACCATACATTACATTGGCGTTGTAAGTAATGTTAATCTTTCCTTAAACTGATGATGGGAACTAAAATATTATGCCCCTTTTGCCTGAGGTTACTTTGGCTCATTCACAAATATGAAATTATAAAACCACTGAAACAAGTTAAAAGTGAAAAAAGTTAAGTTAAATTTCTTTAATTTTTTATTAAAATTAACAGTAGTATTAAATATAAGTCGGTAGTTTCTTATTACAAACTGAAGTTATAAAGTTTAGAGCTATCTTATCCAAGATCTCGGGTATTCAAGGTGAGTACATTTTTGTAGTGCTTCTTGCGATATATTACACGTAGATATGGTTTCAACAGACTCTAGTGGTGATTAAATCACAAAAAATCTTCTTACGAAATAATAAAATAAGATTATATAAATAATATAGATGAATTTCAATAACTGAGATCCAGAACGTCAAGACAGTTTTATTTTATATTTAATTTATAATATAGAACTATAAATTAGTTTATTTGTGAAGGTATTTTTTGTACACTAAATGTACTATGAGATTCACGCTAAAGGTGAATACTGATAATTTTGTTGTAAGGACATCGTAATATTTTTAGAATAATTCTCTCAAAGATAGCCTTATGTTTCCATTATATTGACAAAGTAAGACTGAAAAATAAAATACAAGATGATAGTCGTCCCCGCAATGTATATGACATTGGGACTATGCATCGCTAATGCGTCTTCAACCTTGGGAACTGAGATGATAATTATGTCCCTTGTCCCTGTAGCTCGGTATCACTCACCCTTAAACCAGAACATAGCTATACTAAGTATTGCTGTTTGGCGGTAGAATATGTGTTAAGTTGGCGGTACCTCCTCGGAATTGGTTTGCACAAAACTATACTACAAAGAAAATGAAAGAGTTTTAACCCACTCTCCTTATATAAGTTTTTTGCGCTTAATAGACTGACTAGACCAGAGTATGTAATTAAGGCTTCTTAATAAATATCTCTATATTCTTTCTATTTAATACTAATATAAATTAGAAGATAGTTTTAAGAAATAATAGCTTGGTAATGTGTTTCAAGAACTACGCTCAAAGAACTGAACTTAAAGCTTGAATTAAATGCCTTGTGTAGAAAAGATAGCGCAAAATTATTCTTGGATGGTAAAAATACCGTTAATAATGTATATTGTCAAGATATTAAAAATATAGTTTAAACTTTAAGTGTTTTTAAATAGTTAATTTAATTAAAATAATAATTATTCTTGAACCGTTAATTCAACTTAGTTTCTAATAAAGTCAAGATAATTTTAAATGGAGACGGTAACAATGATCTTTGTTTGCATTTCTTGAACAGGCTATTCGCAAGTCACGAACAGACATTCTCTCTTAAGGAAAATATAATGCAGTGTTGCTTTCATACATATGAATTTTTTAAAATATTTTCTTTAAAAAAAAAATGCTCTAGTTTTAAGTCAAATAAAATTTAAAAAAAAAGAATGTTCTGTACGAGTAAATGTCAGGCTGCTGGGCAAAATCCATTTTTCCGCATTAGGATAAGGTGGCGATTGTGGCGGAATTTCATCTGATACATCGATTTTCACGGAAATATATTTCCAACCATTTCAATATTATAAATGTTACTCAAGTACAAATCTCGCAGTTTTCGGTTGAGATTGATATTCACAACTGAGCCATCGAATGTCAATAAAAACCAAATTGACTTCCCCCTTATCATCAACAAATACGTATACCCGGAAGCGCATCTCTATCGAGTAAATAGATCAGATCTAAATCTATTAAACAAATCCTGTCATCGTGTTTACTTTAATACTTCTCTGAGTATTTCGTAGAGGCATTAATGTTTCATTGTCGTATTTAAGATAGCGCTGAGCACGATGTAAATAAAAACAGTCATGTAAATTATGAGCACTTAATGAGCTTAGAAGTGGCTGTTCTGATCTGAATTATTTGTTCACGATCTTCTGGTGTGTACAAATGTTCGACCTATAGAAGCAACATTTTTATCGTGACAATAACTTAGTTCATTTATATATGTATATAACTATAAAATTATACTTTATACATACATACTATTTTAAAGACAAGACACAACCTTTTTTTACTTCATATCATGAGTTCCTCTGTGGTTTGGTGCATTTCTGCACAACACGGTCCGATTTTGTCTGTCTGATTCTGAAGTCTGATAATAATTTACATACAACCACAGTGCTATTCTTAATAAATTGACAACCGAATAACCGTGATATGATGTATGTGTCTAAATATTAGGATATTGTCAATGGTTCGTACAGCCTTATTACAGTTCACGATTGTGTAATTTTAAAATTTTAACGCATATAATATCGTAATTCAACAATTCATAGATTCTAAAATGTTTGTACGAGCAAACTTCAATAAATTATATTCAGATTTTAAGAATTAGTCAACAACAATGGACAGTTTTCACGCACTAATAATAAACCTAATATAACTAAATGTCAGTTAAATTTTGGTATAAAATGAACCCAAAAAAAACATGTAATATTCGCTGAACACATAAAACCTTAATGCAAAACTTACATTAACTTAAATATTTCAAAAGTTCGGTTCGTCTAAATCCGGCTCTGAATGCAGCTTAAAGCAGACCCAGTAAATTCAGTTTTTTTTCCTCATGTTTTAAATAGCTTGGCAAGGGTAATTTCGTAGAATATTCTAGCTAAAAGTGTCGCCTGTTAGGTACGAAGTCTAAGAAACTACTTTTGGCATTTTACCAAAGAAGGGAAGAAAGATAAACTGTACTGCGATAAAAACATATCCACAAATTCATTTTCTCTTTAGTTCATTTTAAAACGCTTTAGGGTTTGTCCTGTATTAGCTTTAAGGAGTTACGAACTATGTAACCTGTTTTTAGTCAAACAATTATCTAAACGTATGACACAATTTATACTAATTAATTGTCATTATAGTTATTTTTATTAAAAATTTGATTAAATAATAATCAGTCGGCTTAAGTAACAGAAAACATAATAAAGTGAAAAATATATAAATTTGATTTTTTATTAAAATGTTTTTGTCGAAGACGTCTGAAGCAGGTAAAATAGAAAAAGTAGGTAGCAACATTACAGATTAATTAATAAGTATTAAGTATAATTGCATGTTAAATGGTCGGTGACATTATTTTTTTTAAATTCATAATGTACTTTCCATGAACAAAATAAGACACAAATTAAAAAAAAAACATTCATTGATATATTTATGTTATTTTCTGTTTGAATTATAAGCCTTTGTGTCTTGGTCGGAATATTGTGCAGACAGCTCTAAATAATCTTATTCGCTGGAGTCGAGTGCACTTCTGGATGATATACATAAGGGAGGTTCTTGAAGTGCCTTTTTGGGATCCATATGTATGAATACGTGAATATATTATTTGGTATTTTGCTTGAATTTTGTTACTTTAAAATGAACTTCACAAAGGCTGAAGCGTGCAATTGACGTCGTCTTGCCTCTTTGATTCGAAATCCTTTTTAGTATTTCTTAAAAGCGGAACCTATTCATGTTGACGAATTTCAACCGTTAAGATCTTTTCACTAAAACTTAAAATCTCGTGAAGTGGTTGATGTTGTAAAATTCTATGTTATGTTGAAACTGCACATAAAGCAGCAACATATTCTGTACACAAAATGTGCACAAATTTTCACGGGATTTTAATTGTTTTACAAGTTAATTAAAGCTTTACATTAATTGCGAACTATTTGGAACATGATATACGTTTTAAATTGCCTTTTCAAACCTGTCCTTAATAGTGTGAAATTTAACTACATCGAATGTTGTTAAATTAAAATTTAATATTTCAACTACAGCACGAAGTGTTAATCCAAGTATTAAGGCTTATTAATATGACATTATTCCAGAAGCCACAGCACTTCACAAATAGCCTCATAGTTATTATCGCATTACACGCCTCAACACTGGATTAATGTCAGGTTTCAGATTGTCAATAGCCCCCCGAGTCAGTCACGTTTTTTTGCGCAAAGCGGATTTTGGATTTGGTACATGTTAATTTTTCCATCGCATCGTTGTTTCCCGCGATATATCTATCATTTGTGGCAAATTAAATTATTCCATTTTCGACTTTATTACCATAGCAAAAAGATATACGAGCGTTTCGAACCCAAATTACGTTAGCTATTGATTTTCTCCTACATGCTACCGCCTCGTGTGTATTTTACTTCAATTTGGATTCATCCATTTTTAAAACAAATTGGATCCGGATCGGGACTTTTATGAAATTGTAAAAGTTTTCTCTATAAAATTGTAATATCTTTAAATTTTTGTAATAATATCTCTACGATATATTTTGCATTTCGAATCAAGCAATGTAATCATTTAATGTTTCTGCAGGTGCGATGGATGTATAATTACAAAATATAACATGACAATGTAACATTTTTGATATAGTTGTCGCCTGAAGTTTCACTCGAGTTTTAGGAGTCGTTCTTCAGTATAAGGTATAAAGTAGTCTGTGTCTTCCCTTGGGGTTCAAACTTGCTTCATACCAAATTGCACCAAACTCGGCGTAGCAGACAGAGTTACTTTCACAATTATAATATTAGTATAGATACATAAACAGGTATTACATGAACTTACCTATGACAGTGAGATTCACTCTAGAATTTCTTGTTTGTGCTTGTTTGAAGTCTACCCTACATCGGTATATTCCTTGATCAGTTGCTCTAACTCTATCAACACCGAGTTCTGCTGGTCTTCTTTCAGGTAGGAAGTATGCTCTTGACGCGAATACGCTCTCATCTGACCATCGCTCTGCTACACCGAAGTCTTTTTCCCTGGCATCCACGCTGCAAGTAAAACAAATTAAACGTTTAATTAAATAAATTCAAATGTAACGAAAAATATTCCTATTTCAAATAAATCAAATTTCTAGCCTTTTTATTAGTATTTATAAATAAGCTTTAAGTATAAAAGGATCTATGAAAATACAGAAGAGATTTACATAGGGTTTACTTGTATAACGTGATATGTTACGACATTTATAGATAAACCACAAAGACGTAAGTCAATTTTCCGAAGACTGATCAAGAATAAATTCACATTATATTACACAAGAGTTATTTTAGCCTAAATCTTATTTGGAGGCTCCGTCTCGCCGCTTATGCTGTTTATATGAGATGCTACCGTAATCGGCTTAGTAATATCGAATAAATAAGTATTTTTATTTTCTAGGCTTATTTTAAACAAGTATTGAAGTATTTTTATGAAAATTTTATAACGTTGTCGATGAACTATTAATTTTATATTACGCTTTAATTTTTTTTTAAATTATAATTTTTAATATAATTATATTCCTGTAGCGTGTAAAAATTCTGATATAACTTTGACACCCAATATTTTGGAGCCATAGTCACTAAAAAAATTCGACGTTGAAATGAATACATCCTTAATCAAAAGGTTGTAACCGAATCAAAAAGAGAGTAAACTCAATTCGGGCTTTTTATTTTGCATACTATTCACGATATACTCGTCGGCTAAAACTCTTTGTCTTGACTAATAAAATAACCGAATGGACATTGTAAATATGTAAATAACATTTAAAAAAAAAAATAGATTTTTCTTGTTATTTCAAACGTATATTCAGGAAGATATTTGAAAGTAGTTTTTTCATATAGTAATTATATATATTTTTTAAACAATTAAAATAGTGTTAGTCAAAACAAGAGCCGACTGCAGCAATGTAAGAATAATATTTATTTTTATAAAGTTGCTTGCGATAGAACATATTCCGCGGCAACGGAACTACGGGGCGCGAGAATGCGCGGCAAAGTTGACCAACCGAACGTATGCGGCGCACAGTGGCACCTTGCGCACTTCCGTTGCCTCTACTGCGGTATAGTAAGTGGTGCGATGGCCCCTCATTTATAGGATATGAATACGTGGGATTTACGAAACGAAAACAAGAAACCATAGAATCGTGTATATAACGAAATTGAACACAAAAACACTACAATGTTTGTAAAAACAAAAAAACATCTCACGAAATTATAATCAATTTTTTCTTTATTCTTTTAAACCTTTTAAATCGTCATGTTACGGTGTTGAATGACATGTAAAGCTACTACCGGTTTGGAAAGTAAGTTCTACCAAGAAAAACCAGCAATAAACTCAATAGTCACTCTTATCCACCACTCTAATCACAGTGTTTATGTCAATAAAGTACAATTACATTTACCTTTATTTTGCCTGGAAATATAAAACACTAAGTCTACACTTTTTATCATGAATATAATCTTCTATTGACGAATATGTCTTATTTGATATAAGATTTCAATTTTTTATAGGCTATGTTAAGATCAACTGTGGTAACTTATTATAGTAACGAATACCATGTCATGTAATAACTCTGCGAAGTCGAAAACTAGGTGATATTACTTCAACTTTCGTCCTCAAAAAATGGCAAACTAATGGAAGCCAAAGAAAACATATTATCACAACCTCGCCTCATCTGACCAAGTTGATAAGAGGTTGCCAAGCAACTGACGGCTACGTACTGTCGGTCCACCGGAGTTTTAGAGCTATTTACTAAGTAGGATCCTCCGCTGCAGTTTACGTATTTACGCAAAGAAAGAGCGTTCTTTGCCTTTTAATTTCTGAGTTTCTCAATTTTTCGAAAACTGTACATTGCAATTTCTATAAATGTGTTTGGAACGTGAATCTAAGCATATCCAAGTAAGGAATATGTATATATGTCAATGAAATTATTACAAAAGTGTCCCAAAATAAACGCGACTTATGTCTTCGAGTAACACAATACTCGAAAAACTCGTGACAAATTAAATAATAACAAAATTTCATCTGCCACGTAAAGCGTGATATGAAATAACATACTACTTAATTCCTTTTAAATGTTAGGGCAAACCCTGCGAAAGTGTTTTTCCTGGGTCGACTGACGATTTGTTAACTTTGTTGTATTAATAATATGGTTGTGTTTAATAACTAACATAGTTTTTATTGTTAAAATCTGTTAATTGCTGAATGTAGAACTAGATGGCGTTAGTAGTTGATTGAATCGCGCTATCGTTTTTATTTTAAGAATCTTATTGGTCATGTGAATATTTTAATAAATCCTCATGCGGTCGGGGTTTATTCTTTCAATAGTGGTTCCCGGCGAAACTTCACGTTTATTCAAAAGATTTTGTTGGGAATTTCGAAACCTATGGCGGGTTTTGTTTTGATTTAATTTCATTGTAAGCTGAAAGTCACTCATCTAAATTAGGCGCCAAAGTAATGAAACCTTTTTAAATGAAATATTTAATATCAAATAGTATACATTAGTTCAGTTAGAATTGGAGTTTGTCGATGACAATTTACTATAATTTTGTTTACGTTTTCCTTTTTTTTTAATTATACAACCGTAGTACAGCCCTCTAACCGACCAGTAACTTTTTTCCGCTCTCTTAAATTAATTATTTGTTAAATCGTAACAATTTCGTAAAATGCAAACAAGAATCCTTTTAATTTTTCTGCACATACATGGAACTTTTCAAAATGAGACCATAACCGATTTTTTATACGCATCCATCGTCCCATAATCAATGATAAAAAAATCGGCTTACCCAAAGCCGGGGGACATCTTATATATTATATATATCCCCTGGCTTTGTAGAACTGAGACATAAGATAACATTTAACTCGATATTGTTTCATTTGACCAAATACCAAACAGACGGAAATATAATTAACAGGTCATTCATACATAAAATTTCGTTTGTTTATAGAACAACCGGCTTCGAGCGGTGAAAAGCCATTATTAACCCAGTGTGGAAGGTCAAAGAAAACATTTTCCATATTTCACTTCTTTGACGTGTAAAATAACCAGCAAGTGAGAGACGATACGTATTTTATTTGCGTTGTTATTTGTGCGAATTCAGGTAGGAAACACGTGTTCTACACATTGACATTTTCGAATAATAATAATTATTATATAATTATAATTAATGCAAATACGCATGTGGAGTATACATGCGAAGTAAACATGGTTGAAATTTAACATAAGGACATTTTTATTTGCCATTCTTATTTAAAATATATAGTGACAATTACGACAATATAGTACGAATTAAGGATGTCAGAAATCGTGTAAAATATAAGGAAACAATTACAAGAGATAATACTAAAGTCCATTCCAAGAAACGAGCTCCGAGGGGAAATTGCTCTTGTTTGCTCATTGGTTAATGTGAATGATTTCCACTGGGCAAATAATTTCTTAGGATCGTCTTACATGCTGGATTCACCTCGCTCGTCTCTAGCTGTTTGCATTGACCAATGGGGTGTAAATATTTTGTTCTCTAGTAGTTCGACTCTTGGAATGAACTATAGTCATAGTTTCAAGGCCATATTTTTTAAACAAATTTGTGTTCTATCTATCTTATAGCTAAGAGGTACGATTATAAACTGCTTTCCAGGCATAATTTGTCGTCTCTGTTGCATGAGCTGCGATCATTGTTGTGATCAATACATACCTGTAAATAGGCGTGCCTAAATCTTCTCTGTACCAGAGAACTAGCAGTACTGCGTCATCTTCGTCCTGCGTGGCCACATCACAAGGTAAGTAGACCGGCTCCCCTGCCACCGCTACCACTTGCGTCAACGGCGCTGGAAAGAAAAAAGAAATAAAAATTGACGAAATTTTAAGCGAATAATATCTCTATTCTATGGTTTTTCTTTATTGTGAAAAACAATGACACAGAAAACAAGTACACAAGTAAACCAATCAATGAAATTAAAAATGGCGATTGAGATCCAGTTACACTAGAATCCACTAGTAATAATATTTTATTAAAATATAACGATTGCAATGCAACTAAAAAACAAATACTCGGGTTAAGTAAAGCCGGTGGTAACGGATATCCGCTTCTTGCTGTCCGGTTATCTGTCCCGTTACCCGGCCCGGATAGGATGAGAAAATATAGTGGAAAGCTGGAGTATCTGTTACTGGGATCCCTTTAATTTATGCAACAGTGAATTCACGTAATGGAAATTTGTTGTTTCTTTTGGGTTAGATTTTAGAATTAATTGCATGTCCAGGCTATTAATTAAATGATGTCTTTAAAAATGTTCGAAAAATATCGACAAAAATTTTGGTTACCTTTGAAAATCTATTGTTTAAGTTTTAGTTGAATAACTCGGATAGAAAAAAAAACATGTATCTTTTGCGTCAAGTTTGAAGGGCATTACTCGACCAGGCTATTAATTATAAGGTTTTAAAAGAGTAAGAAAACGTCGTCAAAAGTTTTGTTTACTCTGACTAACTTCTGACTTTGACGTTGTTTAATATCAGCTCCAGTCAGATTATTGAAAACTTTAGATTTTTGTCAGCACTGTAACCTCAAAATATTCACTGCATTACTTTAAATTAAGTAATTAAGTCTTAAAAACGGACTAAAAAGTTATTTGGCTTATAGAAAAAAAATGTTTGTCAGAAATAAAAAGACAAATTTGTTTCAGAGCAAAAAACAAAAATAATAAAATTTGAGATGCGCAAGAACCACTGAGTACTTGAATAGAAAAACTTCTTACGCTGAGTTTCAGTGGCAATTACAATTAAAAAATTGCATAAATATTATATAAAAACTCTATAGAAGCACAAATAAAAACAAGTTTCGTAAGAATAGTTTGTTTTCATATCTAATTAGTAGACAGACAGAAGGTAAGTGGTCACAATCGCTCATAAATATTAGCACTGTGAGAAATATCAACTCATGTAAACTGATCCCTTGTGCCCGTAGCTGCACTGGCTCATTTGCCCTTCAACAGAGAACATTACTAGGTATAGCAGCAGAATATATGATTATTGGGTGGTAATACTCAAAATAACTTGTATAAAGTATATCACAATCAGCCACAATTGATCATTAATCAAAGAAATTGCGAAAAAAATAGTCGAAATTATCAACGCTCAACCAATATTTAACAAGAGATCTCTGTTAACAGCCAAACATCCAAAATTCAATCCAACTGACCATTTGTAGAACTGGGATAACATTTTCGACGTATATTCCCTTGCTATTGGTACACGATGCTGCAGGAAACGCTATTAATTTCCGGACGTCGAGTGTACTGTCCATATCCTGAGTGTATTTCAAGATGTAGTTTTCACTCGTAATGGTCTTACAATTTGTTGACCAACTTCGAAGAAACTCAAACATTCGTTTCTTATTTTTTTTTTTATGTTTGTTCTTCGGCTTCACCTTACTAAACGACGATATATAACAATATTATATCTATACTAATATTATGAAGGTGATGCGTTTGTTTGGTTGGTCAGATTCTACAAATTCGACTTAAAAAAAAGAAAAAAACATTATTTATTAGCCGTTTACCCGATGGAATATCCCGTCGGTTAAACATAATTTATTAATTTTATATATTTAACCTCGATCACACGCACGATTCGTGTAAAAAAACGTCTTCAATAAATTGACTTACAGAAATGAAGAATTTACGAAAAATTTACATTCTCCATTTAATTTCCCTGAGAGATTACTAACCCCCTTTTAGATTAGTAAGCAAATTATTTAAAAGGGGTTATAATATAACATCATGCTGCAATCCTCTACTTGGTGGTAGGGCTTTGTGCAAGCCCATCTAGGTACCGACTACTAATGACATATTCTAACGCCAAACAGCAATACTTAGTATTATCGTGTTCCGGTATAAAGGGTGAGTGAGCCAATGTAACTATAGGAACAAGGAACATAACATCTTAGTTTCCAAGGTTGGTGGCGCATTGGCAATGTAAGAAACGATTTATGGATGGTGGTGACCACTTACCATCCAGTGGCTCATTTGTCCGTCCACATAACTATATCTTAAAAAAATCCCTACGTGGATTGAGTAGAGTAATACTTGATGCTTAACGCGGATGAACCTTGCATAGAAGCTAGTGTTTTATAAATTTGGAGATTTGATATAGTTGCACGATCACGCCACGTCAAGTTCTAATATTTAATTCTAATTATTTTGTAAACATTAAATATTGTATTTATTGGAAAATATTGTTAAAGTTGTCTAATAGTAGCCCAAAGCCTCTTCCGCCTTCATTATAATTAATTACAGAATCCTTTTGACGCATCTGTGCAATATTTTGATAGTGATATCCCTATTCTTGCCAAAATATGTCGAGCGTTACCAGTAACGCTAAAACTAAATATTCTGGTTACATTTACGTCATTTATCCAGAAATGACGTAAATGTAACCAGAATATTTAGTAACGATAGTAGTTAATACTTGACACGTTTAGTAGCAAATAGCGTGTTAAAACTTCGTATCTTAGGTATACTATTGAATCTCAGTTTGGTTCTATTAAGGTAGTTGAGTTTTTTTATTGGAAACAACTTGACATTTTTCGGTCGAGTAGCATTTGCCATAATTAGAGTGATTCAATTAAAATCACATCTATGTTTGCGCACACGTGAACACTATACTGTGTCCTACGTAGCTAAGTCTCCCTGGAGAACAATCGCCGTGATCGAAATCGCCTACAAGGACATCACTCAATTTCATAATCATTTCAATACTAAATCACGTTTAACTAATCATTATAATAGCTCTAGTTGTTTCTTATGGCTCTGTGTAGAATTGTCTGCTAAACCATATTTGAAAACAACCAGATATACACAAATAAATTCCTGTTCACAACAAATAAATTAACATTAAAACAGCTATATATATTATTATTAATTTAAACGAAAACCAGATATATTTTAGATAAAGTTCTAACATAAAATTAGCATAATCCCAACAAAGCGTGCAATAGTCGCCCGAAGTTCCGATGGTCTCTCTTAAATATTATGTTAATAACGCTATTATCAAGCGAGCCATTCGTCGTAACACCAAATTGTTTAAAAGCGTTATTATCCTCAAACTGCAAATCCGAATGGGCGGAAAGTAATAAAGATTGGATAGCACAGCGTGGGGGTGGGGCTTGAGTATGAAATTTGTGACAAATCGACAATATCTCTTCAAATTTCGGATTTATCATACGAATGAAAAGGAAAGATTTAAAGTTCACCAACCAATAGAGCACGATTATGTCGGTATCTACTATCACACTATTGTATCAAAGTTATATATTTATACAATATTTGCTGAACCTGCGGCTTCACCTATAGCATATAAACCGTCACTTATATTTTACCCATTGAATTAAAAAAAATAGCTCATTTAATATCCTGGGTAACAAACTATCTCCAAGTTGAATCAGTTTAGCGTCTTAAGTGGGAAGACGTAACAGACAGTTACTTTCTACCGGCATTGATAATATTAGAATAAAGAGTGATGTCATCTCCAATATAAGTGACGTTGGGTAAGTTCATGACAGATACAGAGTTTTTATTTGAATAAAAAGTTATTTATAATAAAAGAGACAGAAGCAAGTGTTTACTTCAAGAGACCAGATGTTTTCATCCGATACTGGCCATTCTTACAAAGCTAACTTGAAGTGATCATCAAGCGTAACTTTAACATTAATAACTAAATGCTTTAAAATAAATTAATGCAAAGGATGAAATATATAGACAATATAATATTATATGTACACGAAATAGAGATGTAATTTAACCTACTGTTCCTGAGCTAGGTATAATATAATTTAGACGAAATAGCTCCCCTAAAATAGATGGCATATTTTATGTGTGTGAGTGTATGTATGCTAGTGTGCATCACTGAATGACAAATAACTGTGTTGCAGCAGTTTTCCACTTTCATCAAAATGTACCAATTTATATGTTTTTTTTCCGTATATTTTGCGATATTGTAATTTTCACACTTCTCAGATTAGTTAAACATGTAAGCGCTGGGCTAAATTTTCTATGGACAATTTTATTTCAAAGCACTGTTGTACCTATTAGTTCAGTGCGACACAGTTGCACTTGTGCCAATTCTACGGCGGAATGTCTGAGAGCCCTTGCCAGCTTTTGGCTGAGTACTGAATTTTTAGTTTACCGTTGAAGGGTTTTTAACGATGAACTGAAGGTTCTCTGCAACCAATTGTCAGACTGATTCAAATAATTTTCAATTTATGGTATATAATATGTTTTGTTCAGATTTTTTGGATAACAATCCATTATTATGTATTTATTATGTATATAATGTAATAAATAACTGCAACTATATTGGATAGAATTTGTGCTCCTAATAAATCAATCACAATCTTTAATGTTTTTGTATGCAAACATAAAAACTATAAACAGTTTATTTCAGCTTTCGAGGTTTTACATATAACATTTTAAATTTAACAGACAGTAAATTACCTGCAGCATGAGAAAGGCATCCCTGTAAAGGGAAGATTTAGGGCTTATTCTACTACGCTGTTTCATTGCAGGTTTCTAGATAAAAGTGTGGCTGAATTTCATCCATTAGATGCTGGTATTCTCGCGATGCGTTTACAGCTTGAAGAAAATAACGAATGAGAAAACATGGTGCTTGGTCTAGTCATGACCAGCGGCTAATATCTATATGTTCTAATAATTGGTTCGACTACGCTCTAAGATTTAGCACGAAGTGCATTATGAAAATAAATAAAAAGCATGAAAACATTGTGGTGCTTGCTCTAGTAAGGACCAGCGGTTAACAACTATGTATATGAGATGACGTGACACATTATGTAGCAAAAAAAATGCGCGGAATATACTGTTAAAACGTAAACATTGAGAGATCATCTAACAAACAGGTTTAGTCAACCCGACCCAAATATAATTCATACAGTGCTCGTAACATTATCTGAGACTCAGAAATACCACATGACCTTGTATATCCTTTGGGAAATCTCACTTGTCTCGCTGTGAGATATGACGTGGAATGTGTTAGGGTGACCATATAAAGTTTTGCAAGCCAGGACAGAAAAAAAACTGAACACAATATACAATTATTTGACTCAATAAAAACGGCTTCACTCAAAACAAAAGCGTTTGATACAAAAAAAAAATATTGTAAAAATTTCACATCGCTTGAAATAAATGTCAAAATAATATCGAAATTAAATTTATTTTTGACAATTATTAACTTATATATTTCTTGATTCATACAATAAATCAGCTCAGTCGATTTTCAAAATCTAATTAAGAAATATGTAAAGTCAATAGAAAAAGAAGATAGATCTCGAAGTTTATGAATATAAATTAAGGGTAAAATTATATTATCTTGAAATCTGATCATACTTATCAATTCTGTTATAACCAGGACTTGTCCAGCGAGCCATGTTTGGTGACCCTAACTTATATAAAATGTAGATAAAGGACTTGTTTTTACTCGGCTGCGCATAAATGAAGGAAAACTGATTGTATTATTTATATAATCTAATAGTCAAAACTGATTAGCATTGTCTTTAGATATATTGTGAAGTTTCGGACGTCACCAGTTAACATGATCGACTTATCTAATTACATTATATCAGTTAGTATTTTGCATTGTGTGATATTAGTAAAATATTATGATTACAGAACATAACATATAATCGATAACCATTCCAAACACAATTACTTTAGTGAAATGTTTGTCGAAATAGGCAGGCACCCTATTATAATATAACAGTGTTATCTATACAAATATTTTAAATGCGAAAGTAACTCTGTATGTTTTTCTTTCAGGGTCAAACCACTGAATCGCATTTGATGAAATTTGGTATAAAGCAAACTTTAACTTTAAGAGCTATTTATGCCAAATTCTTGACGACCAATCACTAAAACGCGAGCGAAGCCGAGATGAGAACTAGTGTTCGATATTTTGAATATTTCTATTTGAATGTTTAATGCATGTATCTGCAAGTCGTTGGCGTAAAAGTGAATGTGGGTAGTGTATAATGTAATAAAAAGAAAAAGAAAAAGAGGAAATAAAATACGACCTTGCGGTACGCCAGTGAAATGTTCATGCTATTCAAAAATAAAAATTTTCGATCGATCTACAGAACTTTTGACCCAAAATAAATTGAGAAAACTATTCCAGGACTGCTGTACAGATTATATAGTCCAGTAATTTAAGGGCAATATTCTTATGAAATACTATGTTAAACGCTTTAGGAAGTTCGTTCAACTTTAAGTCATATATAACATCTGTTATATATGTTATATAATACTAGTTAGATTATATTTCTATTTTATTTTTATTTAAATAAATATTACTCAACGAATAATATTATTGATAGAATACACAAACAATTATATTGGATTATTGAAAGCTCTTAACATTGCTCGTTGAAAATAATTAGAGAGATGTGGATGTGTCTATTGTTAATGACGTTTGCGGTTGTGCAAATTCTAGGATTTTTAGTATTAACTACGTTTAAATCTGCTATATTATTATGAAATTGTGTTTTATCGTCATTAAATTTATACAGGCCATAACATATTGTGGCTTTTATTTAAATCTGTCAAATTCGAATAAACACACGCCGTAGTTATGTGTTTGTATGAAGTCTGGTCAAAATTTATATTATCGGTTACTGATATATGATAAAGTTTCGTTAAATATTGAAAATATATTAAATATTGACATTAATTATATTATGATTGTCATTACATAGTATAAAACAAAGTCGTTTCCCGCTGTCTGTCCTTATGTATGCTTAGATCTTAAAAATTACGCAACGGATTTTAATGCGATTTTTTTTTTATTGATAGAGTGATTCGAGAGGAAGGTTTAAATGTATAACACGTACATTATATACATAGATTAGAAATACTGATAATTTTAGAGGTTTCCAATGCACATTTTTTCCGAAGCACATTTTTTGCGCTTAGATTGCAAACGCTGGCTGAACCCTACGAGATAGATCAAAATAATGTTCTACAGTGTTGTACACCTTAAAACGGTCTTCAAAAAAGTCCGTGATGGTATACGTCTATCTCTTAGAGATAACCATTGCACCCGTGCGAAGCCGGGGCGGGTCGCTAGTAATGAATAATTTGATTTAGACACGCCGTCTTTTTAGGTTTTAATTTATTTATGAATAATATATTACATATAATAAATATAAAAAACTTTACAACGTACTAAAATTTATAGAATTGCCAAAATGTGATGAAATGTGATGCGTATATGAGCAGTTCTATTATTGCATTATCAAAGGGATTACATACATAAATATTCCAAATTTCAATTCAATCAGTTCAAAGTGGTTGTTATGTAAAATTTAGTTGCAAGGTATGATATAACCACATAATATTAACGAACACATACAGTTGATAGCTTACAAAAGCGAATGTGATTTGCAAATGAGGTTACTAAACAAATAAAGTTAAACTATACAAAATTGACGCGGAAGCGATGAGAAATGTAAAACTGATGTTACAATCAGGAACTCATATTAATAACATTGATATAATTCAATTTCACGTATTTTGTCACTTGCTTCGTATTTCACGCAGGTTCATTTCGAAATTAACTTGAAATTTTCGAAACTTCAACGTAATAATCTTCTGTTACGATAAAGTTTTCAGTTTCAAGACAGAGCTAATTATACCCGAGTCACAGCTTCCCGTCGCTTAATGACTTGTATGAAACGCAATGATATAATATATTTTTTATGATTATGCACGTTGTAAACTAAGACTTATTATAATATACGTAATATTTTTTTTATGTTAGTCAAACGTCAAACGCGTTACGTTACCAATGCCCTTAGACATTGGAACCATAAAGAAAATTCTAACGATGTAAGGCAAATTGCATTCTTTTAACATTGGCAATTCGCTATCGAATTACGCTTTGGACACAAGATTTTATATCTCTTGTGCCTGTAGTTACACTGGGTGATAGAACACAAATTACCTTTTAAATCAGAACACAAATTACTAAGTAGTAAAAGTAAATAGCGGTAGAATTTCTTATGAGTGGTAGCCCGGACAGGCTTGCACCAAACCCTACCACCAAGTAAAATTCATATACATGTTCAGACTTTTCGCTATTGATAGAATTTAATACTGTATTTTTCAATAGTTCGAGTTTAGCTTTGGAAATAGCAGCTCATAAATTTGTCTCGATGAACACGCATGTTTTTGTTACCAACTAAATTTATGCTGGTGAGTGTTTGGTTATCGGTCGTTAACTGTTATGTGTCTGAATAAAGAACGAAATCAATATTCAATACTTAATCATATATAACTTTGTACAATGTATGTTTAAATAATACCATTATAGTGAGACGAGAAGAAGTAGTCAGCGCAATACTTTTATTTATGAGTCCATTAATATATGAATACATGTTAAATTTATTGTATTTGTTACTAAAGGAAGGCTGACGATCTGTTCCTTGCATCGCCAAACTTGCGAGCTAAGACGTTAAGTATCCCTTGTGTAGTTACCGTATAGTTAAATTATTCAATAAAAAGTATGTTTATAATTATTTATTGAATAACAATTACGTTCAAAATTATTATACGAATATAAAAGCATTTAGCCAGCATTTATGTTTTAATATAATTCAGGTAGTTAGTAAAAATGTTATAAACGACATTACATGACTTATAAATTTTCAATCTTAATGTACTTTCGCTGATTGTGTAATATTGCAAGACGTAGGCAATGATAATGTTACTTGTTAATATTAAAGATTTACTTTTCAAACTAAAAAAAATTGTATGAATCATAAATTTTATTCTGATTCATTCATATTCAAATCGTTCTTTATTCTAGTTGGCTTTTACAAGCACTTTTGAATCGTCAATTTACAAGTCTGTCATGACGGTTTTGTTTGCTGTAACCAGTTTGTACGGGCTCATCGATGTGAATTCTGTCGAGATGAGCTGACGAATAAGTAACTCCTTTAAACATTTGTCGTGAGACAGCCGGTTGGACCGAAGTTGCTTTCGCCATATACGGGTATTATGTATTAAATAACAATGAAATAAATTAACAACATTTGAAAATTTTTAAAACAATAACAAGAATTAAATTTAAATAATATTATATCAAACCATATATAATAGAAAAATGAAATAGAGAAAGAGAGAAAAAGAGAAAGAGGAGGCATAACGCTGTTTTCCTTACGTGATGGTTTTGATCAGTTCACCATAATGTTAGCTGCGTAGAGAATATACTACATAACAATATAGAACTTCGTTCCGTAATAACAACAGCACACGAGATTTGATCTCACCTAAAGATTTAAACGCGATTCCGAGCCGAAGCAAATAGCATTTTACGTGAAAATATCGTATGTCAACATTATACGTCATCCTGCAGTTACGTGATATTACATGACATTGTTGTCTACAATACAGTAGCAAATACAATTCACTGCTTTTCGTTTTCTAATGAAGCAGTCACATTTCTGCCGTGCTTACTTGCTACCGCGAGAACCCTAGAGTTCTTCGCGACTTCCAAAGCGAATACAACTTTATTCTGGCAAAGAATGAGATGCAGAACTAATTCTATTTCATTCTATAGTTGAGGATCTATATTGGGTGCAACAGTGCGTGAAATTACATTTATTTAGGTGTTTTATTATTATTCAAGTTTTTAATCTTCTGACGTTGTCATACATAGCTGTATTTTATACTTACTTTAAATTATTATTGTTTTCATTTTCTAATGTAGTTTTTGATATCTATGATTCTATTCATTATTAACTACGGAATTAATAACTATGAAATGGAAACTAATTATTATTATTTCTTATACTGCGTAGTAAGAATATGATACACCTATAAATAAATAAATAAATATTGGTTAACATCACATACATTACTCTGATCCCAATGTAAGTAGCTTAAACACTTGTGTTATGGAAAATTATTATATTAAGTTACGAAGGTACCACAAACACCCAGACCCAAGACAAGATAGAAAACTAATGAACTTTTTCTACATCGTCCGGGAATCGAACCCGGGACCTCGGAGTAGCGTACCCATGAAAACCGGTGTACACACTACTCGACCACGGAGGTCGTCGTCAATTATAATAACACTACCATACTAAATAGTTCAAACTAAGGAAGGTTTGATCAGGGAGGCAATTCTACCAATATATAATACATATAAAATTTTTCCGGTTCTATTCGCACAAATAAAACTGAGCTTAATCGTAACTGAAGGGCGATTCAACTTATTTATATCGCTAGTGATGTGATCCCGATTGTATTCCGATCCAACTTCGAGCGAAACCGCAACTGGCTCGTCGTGTTAATAGAATAGGGAGACGGCTGAACGGCAACGAGCACGGAGACTACAGGCCGTTTGCCTCCTGTACCATAATAAAAGAGAATTGGCGCCCAGGCTGTGGATTATCGTAATGAAATAAATTAAATTTCATATAACTTTGTTTTATCGTTGATTTTAATTAAAATTGTGGCCGGGATTAATTGACCACGAATAACAATGAAAAACCTTAAAATTTTCAAAGTAACGACAAAACAACTTTGATAATAATTTGACGCGATATCATTGCCCGACATCTTGAATAATCTATGTTATAAAAATAAAATGGCGTTTTGAATGGTGAAGTTACCGGAAATCTGGAAATCAAATTTATGTGGATAAGACGTTAAGTCATATAGTGTTGTGTTATTATCATAAATAAAGATAATATTATATGTATGTTTGAGGATAAGTTATTTGCAAATCGTGTAGAGTATTATGTAAATCTAAGGTTTGTTTCTTTACTCTTTCCATTGGAATAGGTGGAGTGATTACTTAAAAATCCAAGTTACAAAGAGAGATTATTAAGTTTTAGTAAAAAAATATGTTACTCTTTCAATATCCTTATAAAGGATCGGCGGTTAAGCTTCTAAATAATAATCGATAATCTATTTTAATAGGCAAAGATACCAAACTGAAGTACTCAGAAAAAAAAATACATAAGAATTATCAATATTAAATATATACAATTGTATAAATCATGACCGCGTGAATGGTGGCAAAAATGCTACCAGCATTTCTTCGCTGAATCGCAGTTCCGATTATCTGGGCAAAAAACGTACCAGCGCTCCTGTCACCGATGGCGGCAATCAAGCGAGCTTTATACTTTTAATGAAGCTTTTTGTACTGCTCCAAAGACTACTCACTTACATTAACAGCCTATAAATTTCCCACTGCTGGGCTAAGGCCTCCTCTCCCTTTGAGGAGAAGGTTTGGAGCATATTTCACCACGCTGCTCCAATGCGGGTTGGTGGATTTACATGTGGCAGAATTTCGTTGAAATTAGACACATGCAGGTTTCCTCGTGATGTTTTTCTTCACCGTCGAGCACGAGATGAATTACAAACACAATTTAAGCACATGAAAATTCAGCGGTGTTTGCCTGGGTTTTGAACCCGTAATCATCGGTTAAGATGCACGTGTCAGATTAAGTAAGTAATAAATAAATAATAAGACGATTACAAACAAGGCTTACACTATGTATTGTATGTTTTAATCAGTTTTGTAATAACAATAATTTAATTTATCTTTGAATTGTGTTGATAACATTGATATTAAATAAGAGGGTACTTTGGCTTTTCTGTTCATTATTGTGAGTCACGTGATTTGTAGTGAGGCTTATATAAGTGATGGAAGCTCGGTACAGAACACTTTACTTTTTACTTTTACTTTTCACTTTGATCCTGGACCAGCAGGTTGCTGCTACATTTAAGGTACGATATAATTTTGTGATATAGTATAACTGTTATTGGTTGTTAAATTATTGATGAATAAATTAATTGTGTTTTTGCAATTATCAATATACAAAGTAACTATTATATATACAAAGAATTAGATATTATTCTTAAAATATCCTGACATAATGTATTAAGTCCATCCACCACTCCACTGGGCCATCTCGGTTCACTACTCACTTAGAAAATATGATTTAATAACTATTTCGTTGATTTCAAGTAAGTACCAGCCCCGAATAAGACATTCGTACGATAAATCATTAAGGCACTTCACAAGACGTGCACGTGAATTTTTTCAAATTCAGTCGCTAATTAAAACTGAATTACGTTTTAATGAAATTAGGAAAATAAGAGAGTGCGACAACAGGAAACCAATTAGAGTAAGTACGTTAATGACTGGCTTAATTTAATTTCATCAACATCGGTACCATCTTATTGCAGAAAGGTTATTTGAAAGTCAAATGCTTTACGAAGTCAAATCTATCGAGTTACGGTACTTAGAGCTTCATGAATACAATGTTAATGACCTACATAATACATGAACGTGTGTTGGAAAGCAGACTAATTGTTAAACACACTTGCAATCACATCCTGTTACGAGGGAAGGAGGTTCTAATTGAAATAATACGGACAAAATAGGATGGTACTCGACTTATACTGTTCGAAATCGTTTGAATTTCAGTTCTCAGATTAAAGTATATTGTCATTATTTAATGTAATATTATATTTAATTGAGTGTATTTTTTTATGCCCATTAATAAATATTGTGGATTGGTAAGCTATGGCCTAAGTTTGCTGGTCTGAAGTTTGCTGTCTGAAGTCTTAAGCTGATGAGTGTTTTTTTTTAATGCCTTGGCAAATGGGCCACGGGTGAGCCGAGATGGTCCAGTGGTTAGAACGCGTGTATTTTAACCAATGATTGCGGGTTCCAAACCAGGCAAGCACCACTGAATTTTCTTGTGCTTAATTTGTGTTTATAATTCATCTCGTGCTCGGCGGTGAAGGAAAACATCATGAGGAAACCTGCATGTGAATCCACCAAACCGCATTGGAGCAGCGTGGTGGAATATGCTCCTAAGTTTCTCCTCAAAAAGGGAGAGAAGGCCTTAGCCCAGCAGTGGGAAACTTACAGGTTGTCAATGGGAAGTAATCATCACTGTCCATAGACATTGGCACCATAAGAAATTTAAACCATTTCTTACATTAGCAAAGAGACACCATCCTCGGGAACATGAGATGCTATGTTCCTTGTGCCTTCAATTTAATTGAAGGCTGGCTTATTCAAAGCCAATCAGATGCAAATTTTGTAAACTTTTATGATATCGATCGATCGAAATTTTAGACAAAACAGACCATTTGAAAATAAAAATAAAAACATGTAGACCCAGCTGTATGTTTGCTCATATAGTTCGCATATTGATACATTTCGTTTTGTACAACTAATGTTTGAATGTATCGAAACGTTTCCAATTGGAACTTCGAAATAGTTAAATCGGTAATAAATGTCTGATTGGCGGTTTGAATCATATTGGTATCTTAAAAACATAATAAACCAAGTGTTCTATTATGGATTTGAAGCGTCTTCTCCTTTTGAGGAGAAGGAATAATATTTCACTACGCTAAACTAATGCTGGAAAGCCAAAGGGTCCTCTCTTTTTGAGGAGAAGTAATCTTATTTCATTACTCTATCTCATGCCATCTGGCGTAAACCATGTGGCAAATTTTTGTCCGACACACGCAGATATTCTCACGATGACAAGTACAAGATGAATTATAAACACACTTAAAGTGGTGCTAGCACGGCTTTGAACCTGCAATGATGATTACTAGGCGATCTTGACTCAAATATAATAAGACAATTGTTATGCCTTAACGTCTTAAAAAAATCAATTGCTTTTCTAATTACTGTTAAGTAACGATTCAATCCAAGTTAAGCCAGATAAAACCAGTTTTATACGTATGCCATATATTCAGATGAAAATAGCCGTGAAGTTGGAAACACGGGTATTCCTACCCGTTTTCTTATTGGTGTGAAGGAAAAAGTTTTATAGGGCGATGTTAATATGGCAATAATGGGAATCTTGTATGCGGATAGATTTATTTGGGAATGCTTTTTAGATTCGATAATAAAATTGTCTTATTTCGTACTTTCTCAAATTTATCTTCTTAAAGGTAAGATCACAAATAATTTTTCGTTTTCAATACTGATACGAGTAGGTATGCCTAATTTATAGAGCATTTACAATTTTATGAAAAGTTGTGACTATTTCTTATAATTGAACCAAACAAAAAAAATATTTACGTCGGCAAAAAATATAAAAAAAAATAGTAAAGTTTCCTTCACATACTATCACACCACAGCTGTATGTTTAGAGTTCGAAAAGGTGAAGTCATCAATGTAAGTATAATAACCCCGAACCTGCCTTAAAATTAAAAGATAACAATTACATACAAGAAAGTTACAAACACATCAACACCATTTACACACTAGCGCAAAAACATTCACACACACATGTACCTGAAGTTAATAAAATATAATAAATACATCGGTTAGAACATTATATGACACCCTATAAAAACAAATCATAATCCTAAACACGTTACCGCGCTGTTATTGTTGTTTACTTGTGAATGGATACACGGAGACCACATTACGTATTCCGGTGGCCTTCTTCCATATTTCTTCATCACAGACGATAAATATTTTTCAAATTGTTCTGAATTCGTGCGACCTTTGTCGGTGTTTAATGATTTTAAAGCTAAGCCTCGATGTCAGTTTCAGTTGTTGAAGATAATATAGATTCTCGTAAAATTGACAATCAAGATTGTATTGGTTTTTGTGAAACTTATGGTTGGTATGGTTATGTCAAAATTCCCGCAATCACAGTATTCAAAATGTGTAAATATTAATTCTGTAGACAACCGATTCAGTGTGAGTCACGTGTTGTAATTCTGTTGAAATGAGGAAAACTCGCGCACTAATTTCACCTAATACTAAATTTCGAACGCACATAGCCTAAAAGGGGAGTAGGATTCAGTATACAATATATTATTTATTTAAACATCAAACATTAATATATCCATTTAGCCAATGACAACGCTCGGTTCTAATTAACTCTGACATTAGCTTCTCTTGAATTCAAAGTGGTGTGCAAATGGTGTACTAAATTAGAATGTTAAGTAACATTTAGCGCATTATACAAATAGAGTGTAAACTAAACAAAAAGCAGGTGAATATGTTTCTCTATGGAATGTTAATAGACGTTTTGATATTTTAAAATGTAAAATAATGTTGTTCATCATGATTGGGGTTAAATGTGTCCTTAATAATTGTCCTTAAGTGTTATTAATATACTTATAATAATGCCCCTTATTCCTGAAAAAAGTTTTCAACTTAAAATATTATGTTGAACAAATCAATATTATTTATGATAGAAGTTAATATATATTGGATTTTTATCTCACTAAGGTGAACGATCTCAAAAATAATAAAATTGTATTTTCTGAATTAGATTTTGTATTTAAGTCGAATAAGAATCGAGTTTCTATCAGATAATTTGATTTCAATATTTCATATAATAAATAATAAATAGGTATATAAAAAAATTATTTACTACTAATCAAAAAAAAAGTTTTGAAAAAAGCTTAACTTGATGACAATGATGATGAATATCGCTCGAATTATAATCCTTCATGACGATATCACATTCATATCACGTGCTATCCGAGGCCCGGAATTGTAACTTCCCAGCACCTTTGCAGCCTTGCCACTTGAGAAAACCTTGCCGGAAAAGCCAAATGACATTTATTAAACAACGCTGTTTTTTCGTTTAGAACCTTAGGTTAGGGGCTTTATAGACTAGCCAATAAACGATTCAAATTAGTAAAGACCAAATAAAAGTGAATTGATTTCAAAATATCTAAAGGTGTAGTCATGATTATATTGGAAGAATTTCAGAGAAATTTTGAACATGAACATAAATAATAACGAAAGTAAAAAAAAAATAATTATTTAATGTCTATTTCAGTATATAATCAAATCAAATCAATAATGTAAATTTAAATAAAATAAAAGTAATATACCTCATATTATTAACTATAATATGAATATCAAATTACCTTCTTAGTAGTAAACAAGAATTCCATAAAGATACCTTTAAGAATACCTTTATTGCCAATTATTATGGAAACGATAACAGCCAATAAAAAGATTCCATCTCTTTGATAAATATTTGGTGAACATAAAGATTGAGAAAGGTTAAGACAGGGACACAAGATTAATATTGTAAATGCGGAAATAAATCTATTTATCACCGACACAAATCACAATTAAACGCTAAACTTATCGTAAACTTGACATGGATGAATACTCAGATTATAAAATAAAAGATGGAGCCCATGGAACGTTAAGGTGATTCAACACAGAGAATACCAATTTTCGGTACTGTGAACCGAGGCATCTTTTTGTTAATACATCGATGTTTGTCACTTTAATTGTTAAAATTCGAATGAAGTAGTTCGATTCTGTAAGAATTCACTTCGTATCTCACGTTAAAATGTTAACAAACGACTTTTGGTGATACTCCATTTTTATATGACGTATATCCATATAATTACTATTTATAGTCATATCACATCCTGAAATTTCACGCTCATGTTTTGCCTTGAATTTCGAGTTTCTTTTTCGCGCTGAAATCTTTAATTTCTCACATTATTGAGAATTAGTATTCGATTTTCATTTTGTATTGGTTGTTATTGCTTTATTTAAACGTTTTTTACATGCCATCTTCCCTTTGTTTTTTGTAATCTCAGGATGGATAGAATAGACTAAAATAACATTAACGAAGATGGACCTGTAGATATAATACGTAGATATTATATGACGATTGCGGTTAAAAATCAAGATATCCTTAAACTTTGAAGCCCTTAATTTGTGTTTGTGAGATTCATTGGCATTATGCCAAGATGAATCATAAATCTATTTACTCACGAAGGAGCCTCTCTATGTCAAACTACACGTAAAACTTAAAAACAAAGGTAATCATAACATAATCTAATTAGTATTTTTTGTCCTCCTTACTCTTATGTCAATCGTTTCACGCTAACTGAGATATCTTGTTACTTTGAGGGTAATTACTGAATGAATTAAAGAACGCCGATAATAATTCAACGTCGAAAAGCGCGTCTTCGTGAATGAACAGATCTATATCACCATACCACGCGGTTCCGTACACATCTAGTTTCAATTTAATACTAATGTCAAAAAACATTGTTAAATAAGTCATATTAGTCAATACAACATTTCTAGACAGGATTTATATAAATGTAATTGTACTTTAATTGACGTACTCCATAATTAAAATGGTGCAAAAGAGTAACTACTGAGTTTCTTACCGGTTCTTCTCGGTAGAATCTACTTTACGAACCGCTCTTAGCTTACATTTCATCATCATCATCATCAGCCCATATTTGTCCGCTACTGGACATAGGCCTCTCCAAATGCACGCCACTGTGGTCTTTCTTCGGCAACTCGCATCCAGCTCCTGCCAGCCGTCTTGCGCAAATCGTCACTCCACCGTGCCTGAGGACGTCCTACACTACGTCTGCCGAGACGCGGCAAAGTAGAGCTTACATTTAATCCAACGATATAACATGACGATTCAAAATGAATAAAGTATATTTAGATTTTTGATTTTAAGGCCTCGCTGCAAATCATTCGAATGTAAATAAAAATAATTTCAACAGCAAGGAAGTTTGAACGAAAGGGACACGCGTAAGCAATACATATGATGAGAATTAATTATTTGATAATGACAGTAACACCGCGAAACATAAGTAAACATAAGTAAGTCAACGGATGTTGTGACATTGAATAATAGAAGTCATCCTAGTTACACATATGTAATGGTTTTATGTGAGGAGAGTGTTTGTGTTGAATAAGCAGACAAAAGTATTTGTCATCACTATGTTTTGTTTACACGGGATTATGTTACGTAATGCCTTAACGTTGTCGAAATTATTTAAGTGTTTATTAGCAGATAAGATATATTCGGTTTTTTTGGATCGAAACATACCAAAGCATGTCGAAGTGTTTTATCAGTATTTTGAAGTTATACTACTTTAGACGCGTTATGAAAAGATGATGAGATTTTTTTTTATGAAAACATGAAAACTACACGATGAAGTTGGCCAATTAACAATCGTCTATATCTAAACAAACCAATATAAAAACCATAGCATGTTGAAGTCTTTTATTAGAAGTAGTATTGTTGAAGTAGTTTGAAGTTATACTACTTTAGAAGTGAACTGAAGTTGATCACTAAATGATCGATTTAATGTCAAGTCGTTCGAAATAGACAACTTTACACGTTATGTTAATATTCAATGTTTATTTTGTTACAATTTTAAATTTGGAATGTTTATTATGAATGAGTGGATTGTAGTGTTAAAAAAAAGAAACTACAATGACCATAATAACAATTATTAAGTTAATTTTGTATTGTTAAATAGCTCAATACTAATAAACACTGTTATCTAATGTTTTTGGTTTTAAGGCTACTTTTATTAGCCAACAAACTCATTTTAATCACATATTATATAGCTATGTGATATCAGGTGTTTATACCTGCATATAATATACCACGAATCATTGATAATATAACGTTTAGTATATATAATTTATTACATAAACGCTACATACTTATAGAAATAAGCAAACATGTAAGTCACAAATGTTAGGGATTCCCCAAACTTTAAAGCATTTTAAATAGATCGATTTTCACTAATCAGGATTCATTACTGAAAATCAAAGATCGAAAATAATTCCACTTCTGGACGGTCAGATTTACGAAACAGATTTTCATTTGCCGTTTTCCAATCAACCGCGTTTCAAATATGACGCGTGGAAGCGATCCTATCTCGATCAAGGATAGTTATTAGTTCAGAACATTTAGATGAATAATTTCCAATCTAAATTAGGCCTCAATTAAGTCAAAAAAAATGTTTTTATTTTTTAAATATCATTAATTCGACTAAAATTACTTTGTAAGCGCCATGAAAGGGGTACAAAATACATAGATTAGATACATCAATCTTAATCAAAAATTGCAGGTTTAAATAAAGAATGAGCACTGCTTGATTTCATGAATATATAATGTTTAATTTATGTTTATAATTATTGAAATCACAGAAAAAGAAGGACTGTGTGTAGTCCAGTCATTACGCGGAGGGGGCCTAGAAAAGTTTAACTTTACCTCATACAGGTACATTTGCATTTCCTAATGTATAAAATGACTTGACTTCTCTTCGCGTCATATTTTTATGTTACTTGATTGAAATTCGAATTTTGTACGTTAACTTTTCGAATATTTTTTATATTGAATTTAATGAATACTACATAAATCGTACGTTTGCATTTAAATGTAATAATTGATATTTTAGAGTCATATTTCTCATAATTACGTATCAGCAATTCTATAATATTAATAATAATTTGGCACAGCGAGGCTTGTAATTAAGTAACGTTATAGATAGTTATTGGCCTGATTAGTTTTGTCTAATATAGCTGAATTGTATATCTATTAATTTACGAGATTAATGCTATAATAAAATTAATTTAGAATTATCGTTTAATCAAGAACGTGAAATTATTTTGTTAAATTATGTATTCGAAAATTATTTGTTGTACGCGCGAGAGAAAAGTGGACAGTAGTTAAGGAAAAAAGGGAAGTTGTTACCTCAAAACTGGGCTCTGACTTATGAAGACACGTTCTTCTTGGGAGCGCTCCCTTGGTCTTCATACACTCGAAGAACACACCAAAGGGATGGGTGATATTACAGGAGAAGGATAAGTCCGTTACAGAAGCTAATTTCAAAAGCGCGGCGCACTCACATAACACACGTTACCGCGGCTCACACGAGAAGGGAAGAGAAAAAAAGAAGTACGTCATACCTCAAATCATTCCATAGACAAATATTGACGTTTCAATGTACGCATAAACCTAAATACGCTACATTTGTTGTTAATGTTTCTTGAAATAGAAGAGTTCTACAATTTTAGTTTTTTCTGACTTTTGGTTGTAGTTTAACTATATTTACTATTATTATTATAATATTTATTATTAACATATCTAGTATGCATAAAAGAAGCGCAGTAATGTTTACACAGATGAAGCAGCTTGGAAATAATGATATTGAGAAAAAACAAATATTTAAATGAGAGCGCTTGGAAAAATTTGTAAATTTTATGTACAATTTGTCCGTTACGGTGTCTTTTTTGATGCTTATATAATTATTGTAAATAAATATACAATATAAGAACGTCATTTTTGAAGTCTCAATTTTCTCAAATTCCTTTTCATTTGATTAGATTTTAATCTATCTTATTAGTTTATAATTATTTTATTTTTATATATTTGGTGATGTTCTCTAGATCAATTTATATCGTGATGGACATTCTCAAAAGAGACCAACCACCTATAATAGTGTTCAAGTATGTATTCAAACACAAGTGAGATGTAACACACAATCCCGTGCAAGAATAGCAACAAAGGCTTCACGTACTTGCCGAGACATAATACGTAAACACTGTCTTAATTTCCAAGCTTAGGACTGCTACTGTAAATTTTCAAGCATAATAACCCAATAATTTTGTTATTGGTCCAATCTGAGGCTTATATACCACTAAAACAACGACGTACTCTTTATTAAATCTTATATAATAATGTAAAGGAACTGCATTTCACTGCGATTTGTTGAAAAATATGGATCTTAATTTAAAACTGTCAGGTACCATAAGAAATACTTACTCAATGTTCAATAAAGGCGCGTCTTTGATAAATGGCGACAGTTTGATCTTTGACAATATCCCGTTTTTATAAGTTTCATATAATTTAATAGTATCTTTATGGAAGAATATTTTCAAAGGTTTCTCGATTGATGTGTTATTAATTTTTGTTTGTTTTATTATCGTGTTCAAATATTTGCTTTTAAAGCCACTCCTTTTTTTTTGTATTTGTAAGACAGTTAAGCGGACGAGCCACCTGGTATCACTACCACCCCTATAATTTAATACAACAAAAACTGTAAACAACACATTATACACTTATTCAAACTTGAAATCGCACATGATACACGACAAAGTATTCAAGTAAGTAAGTCTGCATACATCCCTAGTTTCTTACCCTTAATGTAATGTGTCTCCTTCCTTTGTATAAAATATTTATTGCAAAGTTATATTATTTAATTACGATTGCATTAACAGTCTGTAAATTTCCCACTGCTGGGCTAAGGCCTCCTCTCTTTTTTTTTTTTGAGGAGAATGTTTGGATCGTATTCCACCACGCTGCTCTAATGCGGGTTGGTGGATACACCTGTGGTAGAATTTCATTGAAATTAGACACGTGCAGGTTTCCTCACGATGTTTTCCTTCGCCGCCAAGCACGAGATTAAGCAAATGAAATATCAGTTGTGCTTGACTGAGTTTGAACCCGCATTCATCGGTTAAAATGCACGCGTTCTAACCACTGGGCATTTAATTACGATGATATAACACAATGAAAGCTAAAAGAAACTTTCACCGTTTTCATTATTTTAAATATGTAAAACTTCTCAACCGTCGTAACTCGAGGAATCTTCCTTCTTTCAATAATATAGACTTAGGAAGTCTCGATTGGGTAAAGGGCGCTTTGTTTTCAAGATATAGGAAATAAATTTAACGCCCAAGGCCAGAGCTGGAAGTATACGGAAAAAGGCCCGGTTAAAATCGACTTCGGAATTGCTACGTCGGTTACTTCGATATAAGATAAGGCATATCTCCGGTATTCCTGGTTTCCTCTGTATTTTTTGAGGAATAGATTTAGTTTAGTTGGAAAGGGATTTGAATATTTCCGAGAGCATAAATCTATTTGATATGCGACATTTTTGTTAAAACAAATTGAACCTTATGTCCATCGGTTTAAGATTGTATTTGGAAAAAAATGACTTGGTTTGAATAAGAAATAAAGTTGGTTTTCTAATGCTTATACTTTTCAAACCAAATTAGATGATTGTTATTACAATTAACAATGAAAATTAAAAGTTAAATAGACTATTTTGGGCTTTATATCCAAAATATTGGAACTACTGCTTCTATCATTTTTGTACAATATTTTTTTGGAATATACTTTTGTATTTTTATTTATTTACAAATTTCATATTATCTGTACCATATATTTTATAAATAAAATAGGTAGGTAATCTTGTGATTGAAGTTACACTAGCTCACTCACCCTTCCTATTTGGCGGTTAAATATGTTATAAGTTAGTAGTACCTACTCTTGAGAAAAATCCTACCACCTAGTTAAACTGTGTGGAATTCACCTTTTTATATCACATTCTATTAATTATAAAAGCTACGACGTCTTAACGTATGTTGTGAATTTTTCGTCCCCAGAAATAGAATGCTTACTAGAGATACAAAATACGAATAATACGGTATTGAACATTGTGTGCAAAATTTATGACGATGATATACTCCTGGCTAATTTCGGCCACTGCGGCTAATCTCAAGGGAGATCAGCCAACTACACAGAACATATTATACACGCAGAAATGCACAAGTATGTGCGCAAATGTAGGTATCTATTCCCTAACTTAATAAACTGTTGGGAAGTCAGATTTGACA
Source organism: Vanessa tameamea (assembly GCF_037043105.1). Classification (NCBI taxonomy): domain Eukaryota; kingdom Metazoa; phylum Arthropoda; class Insecta; order Lepidoptera; family Nymphalidae; genus Vanessa; species Vanessa tameamea. The sequence continues at coordinate 1,972,447 of NC_087327.1, read as the reverse complement.
CGATCGGAAAGAGCTCGGACACAGGACTAAAACTCTGGGCTGCTCTATGTATTTTTTGACTGAAAACACAATCACTTTTTACTAGCTCGATCTAGGGTTTGAACTCCAAACTCAAAATCGAACTCAAGCATAATATATTATAGTTGTGACCTAATCAATATGAGTCGGTATTCAAAAAAATTTAAAACTTTTGTGTGTAGTTTTCGTAGTATTTTCTATGACTGAGATTCTATTTAATTTTGCCAGTTTGGTACAGTTAGCACAAATGTTGTTAAGAATGTATTAACATAAACTAATTGTCGTAAAACGTGATTATAGTATAAAAATCACATTAATATTTTAAAACATTTTTATATTAAACTAAAACTAAACGTAATAATTTACAAACATCTCTGGGAAATCTTTCAAAGAATTAAGATAATAGCTCAAAAATTTCGACAGGCGAAAAGCAAGACCATTTCAAACATGTGTATGCTGACGGTACTATTAACGGCTTCCACACCTGAGACGGAGTTTTGTTATTATTTTAAGCGTTTCACGTATACACAGTTAATGTATGCACCAGGATTTATCTACTAAAGTTGTCAGCTATTGCCACAGATAAAAATATGAGGAAAACATTATTTTTATTGTTATTTATTGGGAATGTATTGCGAATAATATCTATTTTCGCTCTCAATCGTCTGTGTTCGTATTAATAAATCACGATTCATAATACATATTCTATGACAATTTCCATGCCCTACTAGTCGCTAGAATGGAATTTTAGTTTTATATTAGAAAATATAGACATATTCATTCAAATAATTGTTGTGTTTCGGTTTGAAGGATTGATGAGTTAGTAATTTTAACCGCAAGTAACTCAGCGTTTTGGTTCCCATCGTTCTTATGGCATAAGGAATATTAAATATGTCCTTCAGTATCATATATCATACCTTAATAATCAATTCACATTATTCCTTTATTTCATTCATATAATTTATTGTAAACATAGTAGATTTAAAAAATTGTTTCAAATTTTTAAGGTTTTTTAATTATTACTTAGATATTCTATCCTTTTCACGATTTTCTCGATTTGACGCCTATATAATTAATTTTCTTAAACTTTTTTGAAACATTTACCTATTGTAAGTGTTTGAGTTAAATTTATTTATAAATGCATGCGATTCAAGTCCTCTTTTTTCTTGGCGCTCGAACATATTGACCAACAAATGGAATGTTGCCATTACCGTTCATAGACATCGGTGCTGTAAGAGATATTAACCATCACACCAATGCATACCAACCCTGGGTGCTCAGAGGGCTTACGCTGGCTCACTCAATGTTGAAACTGGAACACAGCAATACTAAGTACTACGGTAGAATATCTGAAGAGTGGGTGATACCTACCCAGACGACCTTGAACAGCGTTCTACCACCAAAAGATATTAACTGTCATTTGTCTTCGTAGTGATGTTTAATGATCTCTCATATTTATATAATTTCGTTATATTGTTATAAAATAAGATATTTCACTCATTAAATTATTATGAATCTAGTAGAAAAATAATTCTGTTCACGCCATATTATTAATTTTGGTTATAATATTAAGCCATTTAATTTCATGGACACCATTCTGTGCTCATCATCTGACTCGGTTTGGACAGCCGCCCGAATTCCATAGATTTTCATGGGTATATGTAGTTGCCAGCGTGATGTACCCATAAACTTAATGGTGGGTTAAGCTATTTGTTTTCTGTTCCAATAAACGAGTTTATTTCATGGTTTTAAATATTTTTATGATGTAACTTTTTTTTAAATCTAACAATGAAATGTATATTGTGGAATTTTTTATTATTATAACTATATATATATATATATATATATATAATAATAATTCATAACATATAAGTATAGATTTATAATTCATTTTGTATTTAGTATAGAGAGACTGAATGATAAATTAATGTAAATTAATTAATCACTGATACTATATACTTTATTGTACAATAGGTTTTTGCATAGTAACAAATTACATGTTTGTAACTTTACGAATATAGTAAAAACTAGCGACCCGCCCGGCTTCGCACGCATCTTATTAATAAAGGAAATTGTAATCTACATCCACTCAGATATAATGTAGCTTAAATTCTATTCTATTCTATTGTATTGGTCTTTACTTCCAGAGATTACCTCCTGCATACAACAAACAAATTTTAATTCTTTATAATGTAACTAAAGATTACATTTATATAGTTTAACCCTCATTACGTGACATGACAAACAAAAATCTAAATATACAATTGGAAACCAGTTTAAGCTGATACGATATTTTATTATGTCCACCCTTTAAATGGTTACAATTATAATCAATTTCGTATAATGGCTTTTTGACAATTCACGATTTTAATAATATACAAATTATACTCGTAATTTTTATATAAAACAGCTCTTCTTTCCTTCAATGTCGACTAAATTACGATGTTTATCTTCACATACATGGTCACCAGGATAAAAATGGTGTTCAAAGTTTATCTCTATGGTTGAGCGAAATTCGCTTCAAATTAAATCGCTAAATTTAACCTGAGCAAACAGGTAAAGTTAAACAAAACCAAAAGTAGTGCAAGAACACCAGAAGCAATTACTCGTTAAATCAAACTTTACACTAAGAAAATTTGATATTTTATGAGCGATAAACCACGAAAGGTTTTATACAAGTTTAAAGAAAGAAAATCGTTCAAGGTTGAACATAAACTTATTTTCAATGACTTATGACTATTATTAAAATGTCAAATTTTAGAATTTACTTTACTGAAAATAATCGTATAAGACTTGATCATATTATTTATACATAAATCGTCACTTCTCTAAAGTTAATAAAGTAAAGAAAATTATTAAAAAAAAATAAAATCGGATAACCACAAATCAACCCAAAAGCAACTCAGCTGCGGCGGCCATAACCATTTCTCATAAAGGCGATTATCGGATGCCGCATCCAAATAATTCGCACACAATCAACATGATATATCTCTATTCCGCACACACGAAACCCATCCATCTAACATCGGTACACCGTGACCGTTCCCCATATTTATTGCTGCGTACAAAATCCGGGAAGCGGTCAGCATTGATCGATGGTATTATGTAGATTTTGTATCACAAGTATATTATGGGCTTCGGCGCCTATCTTGTTATTGAATTTGTGAACGGAAAAAACAATAGAATATAACAATTTACTATAAAGTATCAAGATTATTGTTTAACTATACGTGGGTTTCACTATCAGATTAATCTTATCGGTTATTCTGTATTGCTGAGCGAGGAACAGCTTGAAGATTAAGTAAGTGACTACTGGCACAAGAGGTAACATCCTAGCTTATAGACATATGAGATGATGGTGGAGTCATGTTAATAGTTTTATTTTAATTTCATAAAATTCTTGCAGTGTCACTACATCATATGAGAATAAGATCATCTTTCGATACTGTACCTGTTAGTTCATTGACCTTTTCGGGTTTGTTTTTCTAACGTTGCTATTTGTATAAGGAAATAATTTATAGTAATCTATAGTAATTAAATAAAATACAATGCGAATTACTGATAAATTTATATTTGTAGTGTTTCAATGAACGTATTCAATATGTAGAATCATCTAATTAATGTTCAATTATAAAATTATATTATGAGCCGAGATGGCTAAATGGTTAGAAGCGAATTTTCATGTGCTTAATTTTTTTTATAAATCATTTCGTACTCTGCGTTGAAAGAAAACACCGTCAGGAAACATGTATGTGTTTGATTTCAATGAATTTTTGTCAAATGTATTTAAATGTGTGAAGCCTCAAAGGAAGAGGCTTTAGTCCAACTGTGGGAAATTTACTGTTACTTCAAAATATATTTATTTATAGCCAATTTGTTAATGATATATATCATAATTATTATATCAAGCTTATTCAAAACATAAGACGACCAAATAAAACTAAAACATATATTATTTCACTAAACATAGAAGTTTATAGGAAACAAAAAGATGATATCCAGGGAAGGTCTGATTTATCTCATTCCTTTGTTGGTACTACATTTACTCCAGACTCTCAAAGCTACTTAGGGGATAAAAGAAAATCTAGGTGAAAAGATTATGCATAGTAACCTGGGGGGAAAATCCTCAGTTACGCCATTCATTCAATCCGCAAGGGAAGACTAACAAGTTACGATGCCTGCTTCCCTATTACAGAATTTCTTTGACCTAGTATAAAAGATTAAGCTGCATATTCTGATAATGATTAAGCTATTAGCATTCTCTGTTGCATAATTGGTTTTTGGTAGACGATATACGTATAAAGATTTTATTATTAGGACTCGTACGTACTTGTATATAAAAAAACGTTGAGATTGTGTTAGCTATCTTCAGGGTTAATGTAGGTAATTAATGTTTGTGTTTTCTTTAAATTTGTTTGGGTATAATTTAATAACTTTACTTGGGGCATTGTGCCCGTCTGGGTAGATACCATACACTCATCAGATATTCTGTTGCCTGACAGTAATACTTAGTTACTTATTGTGTTCTGGTTTAAAGGGTGATTGAGGTAGGGTAACTGCAGGCAAAATTTAACCACCCACCACCACCAAAGTTGGTGGCGCATTGGCAATGTAAGGAAAAGAGTGTATGGGCGGTGGTGATCACTTAACATTGGATGGCCCATTTGCCTACCTATTACATAGAAATAAGTAAAAAATCGACTTTCCGAAAAGTTAGTAGACGTTATACATTTAACATTTAATTCATTATTTTTAATGATTCATCTAAAATACTTAAAATAGCCTACTTCAATGTATTAGATTCAGATTTTAATTGTTTGTACATTATTGAATACGGGTATAATAGTAGCATATATGTATGTTGTGGGACTTAAATTTAAATTTAATGCCCATGTTTTTTTCTGAGCTATAATATTTGTGTCAATAAACAAGCACATCGCAATTTTATTATTGGACACATAGAAAAAGGAAACCAAAAACTATCTTACGACCTCCTTTTCGAGTAAGTCTTCGTATTCCTTCAACTGGGTCAACGGGTTTTGGAACGTGTAAAAATATAAATACATGTACCCCTATCTCCTGACGTGTAGTGTCATTCAAGGCTTTTGTTCCCGTTTCGAGCAGGGATTATCTCGCCGCGATATCTAGACGGAGACTGGATATTTACGGATATAATGTATCAACGAAATGTGGGCTTAATTTAATTGACTACATCAGCCCTTAATTGGCAGCCAATCGAGGAATTTTATTTCGTCTAATATTTTTTGGAAATTCAATTCATGTACAAAAATTTCAAAGTATCTTCATTAAATAATAATTTTCGAATCCTTATGAGATTACAACGGATCGTATCGGATATTATAAGTAAATTTATTACGCATATTTTTTGTATTTTATCATAAATCTAAATAACATTATACCTTCGGGTCGCAATATTGAATATAAAACACGGAACAATAACCGATAATATAATGTATAATACTATGTATATATTCTCTTAGAAAATCGGTATGAATTATTAGAGCCATTATTAAAATCGCTGGATACGTGTTAAAACCACAAAGGGCCTACTCCACTTTCATATTCCTACTATAAATCATTGAGCTTATACCATCAAGGCTATTACAATGTGAATGAATTTCCGGAGACCACCTCTGTACATTAATGTTACATATAAGGCTTTTTAACTATCCATCTCATATACATTTTATGTGAACGTTATTTTGAGAAGGTATTTAGTGTATTTGGTGATAAAACCTCAATATTAATAGTATGATTTTTAAAACGTTAGAGCTGAAGTTGTTCAGAGGATAAAATACGTTTTGATTATAATAATCTTGACTGAAGGTTTTTTTTTTATGTTAGAGGTGGCAAACGAGCAGGGGGCTCACCTGATGGAAAGTGACTACCACCGCCCTTGGACATCTGCAACACCGGGGGGTTTGCAGGTGCGTTGCCGGCCTTTCAGGAAGGAATACGCTCTTTTCTTGAAGGTTCCCAAGTCGTATCGGTTCGGAAAAACCGCCGGCGAAAGCTGGTTCCACAGAGTGGTTGTGCGAGGCAGAAAATGTCTTAAAAATCGCGCTGTTGTGGATTTTCGGACATCTAGGTGGTGTGGGTGATATTTTAAATTTTGACGAGATGTTCGAAGGTGAAATTCAGCAGCCGGGATTAATTCGAACGGAACATTCGGAACATTCCCCATGATAAATTCTGTAGAAGATGTAGAGCGATCCAACATCTCTACGCAAAGCCAAAGGATCAAGCAGATCGGAAAGGGCTTGATCGTCGATAATTCGAGCCGCTCTACGTTGGATACGGTCAAATGGAAGGAGCTGGTACTGGAGAGCACCCGCCCAGAGGTGAGAGCAGTATTCCATGTGATGCCAATTTGGCTTTGCCTTCCAATTGACCGCGGAACTGAACGAGACTCGAAATATGGACGCCAAGTATTCCGATACTAACTGTGACGGCTAACGGAATGTTCTCGAATCGTGGAGATACGAGAAATGGTGTTTTTTTAGCAGTTAACGCGCAAACTTGCGTCTTTTTGGGGTTGAAATGGACTAGGTTTAGCCGACCCCAGTTCGAGACTTTGTTTAACGAAAACTCGATTTCAGACACAAGTCTGTTCCGGTTTTCTTCGACGTTTTCCCGAGAAATATTAGCACGGCCGGTGTATGAGGTGTCCACGGAGCTGTCGTCCGCATAGCAGTGAATGTTACTGATTTGCAACAAGTCATTGATATGCAGAAGAAACAGAGTGGGTGATAGAACGCAGCCTTGTGGAACCCCAGCATTGACGAATTTTAAGTCGGAGCATGCACCGTTGACAACGACCTTGATGCTCCGATCTGCCAAAAAACCGGGAAGCCCATAGGAAGGAAGCTTCGAAAGAAGCGCTTTGTGCCACACGCGATCGAAGGCCTTCGCTATGTCCAGACTGGCTGCTAATGCCTCCCCCTTGCTCTCAACTGCTTCCGCCCACCTATGAGTAAGGTAAACTAGAAGATCACCGGCTGAGCGACCCTGACGGAAACCGTACTGGCGGTCGCTAATCAGCTGGTTACTCCTCTAGGTAACGCACGTGTTCCTGAAGGGAGGCGCACCAGTCTCTCGCCAATTCTGCCAATGTACTCCGTCTTCGCCTCAGCAATCACGTTTTTGAAGGATCTAGAGGCAGAGTTATATTCCTTTCTGAATGCGCTGGTATTTACATCACGAGACGCCGATGCGTTAGCTCAGTCTTGGTAGCCCCATTTTCGGCGTGAAGCCGTTTTGCAGAAACGGCCAAATCAGGGCTGGGACTTGCCACCGATGGGGACCGCAGAATACGGAATGAACAGTTCCATACCCTGAAGTACCACATCGGCGACAGAGTCAGCAACAACGCTCGGATTATCCGGCGAGAAACAAACCTGCCCCCATGGGTAGGATGCAAAGAAGGACCGCATCCCATCCCAATCTGCTGACTTGTAGTGCCACACTAGGCGGCAGCCCACGGTAGTGGTTTTAAATCAGTTGTTTTTATATTCCATCTCGTCCTTGTCAATAACAAAACATCGTGACGTACATATGCCTTACGTTACGAAATAAACCTTATCGCTGGGGCCTAGGTGACATTATAACTTAACACACTGCATAGGATTCTATTTCTTCAATCCAATCAGATGTGAAGGTCATCTGATATAACATTATATGCTTTCCAAGGTGTGAAAGTAAACACTACTTTCAATCTCCGGACGTCTACTGAGAATTTATTAACAGAAAAATCCATAAAACTGCCTCAACGCTGGACTTTAGCACGAGATATCAGAAGACAGTAATTTGAGGAAGCTTGAAATGGAAATCAATATTAGGTAAATCTATGAAAAATAATAAATAAAAATATCAAATATTAATAACAATTTAAGGATTTCTCTAATGAGAAGTCAGTTGTACTTATCCGGATTGACGGCGTTAGAGTCCACAATCTCCTCTAAAAATGTTCTTCTGTCAGCTGCAACCAGAGCAAATATTGAGCATAATATAAATATTACAACTAGCAAATTTTGTCACAAAACAACGGAATTTCGTTTAATCTATCCACTATTTGCTCCGCGTTGTAGCTTACTTAAATAAACAGAAGTTTCTATAGTAAACATTCTAATTCATGTGTCAATACGCAGGCAGATGCGGGCAAGGGACTGTGCACAAAACCTGAATGCAAATTCGTATAAACCCGGATAGAATCACGGTTTTGTTCCGACCAGTTACCCGAACCACTTCAGTTAACTTTATATTTGTAAACCGCAAAAGTATAGACTTATAACGTTTATAGATATATATTTCACTATACATTTAGATGAATAAAATATCGTATAACAAGGCTCATAAATAGTTCTAGCAAAAACGACAGACGTGGTCGTGTCTGTTTAACATATTAAAATTTACAAATATATATTTGGTTATATGTTATCCGTGATCTTTTCGCAGCTCATCGTCTTAAGCCGTAAATATGAGTAATAATAAATAGTTAATAATAGTATGTATTATTCGTGTATTATTTCAGTTTTATTTATAACCATAATATATAAGTGCTTCATCATTTATCTATACAATCATGCTCCAATCAAATTCAATATAATCACATAATCTCTAACTTCCTCGTCAATATTGGAGTCACTGTGCGAAAGCAGACTAGATTTTTTTTGTAATTTGGCTTCACATGATTCCTCTCACTTGATACTATATACAACAATTTATAATATATAATGTTTCACTGTGCTATAAGAGCTATCTCTGACCGGTCAAGATCTCTCAGCCATCAGATAAGCTATGGAAGCAGGCCAATACCACCGGACTTCAAAAGAGGCTCACAGGGATAGTTATATTTAAAACCATTATAACTTCTCCAGTTTTATATTTAATTCAACAGTGTAATATGACGATTCAAAAGTACTTTTATGAGCCTGTTTGAATAAAGAATGTTTTGATTTTGATTTCTCAACACCCGACGGACACGCGACCCTGTGATCTGGGTCCTGCTTTCTATTTTGTTTTCATCTACCTACCAATTAAAAGGTATTGTCGTGTGCTAAATAACATTATTCAATATTTTCATATGAACGAAGGAGATTTTTCTAGATATATTTTGCAATAACATAGATTTATTCGTTGTTTTATCAAATGGTATTTATGGTCGTATAATATTGGATTATATAAAAAAATGCTTTAAAGATGAAGCATAATTTGCATATCTCAACTTTCCATTTATAAACTTGCTTTCGAAGCGACACAATATTATCGAACTTATTGGATGCCTTGAAGCTAAGTCTTCATATATTTCGCATATTTAAGTTTGGCTTACTCATCTAGATAAGTTTGCGCACCTGTACAACAATTTCAATCGAGATCCCTGTCCCGATACGCCACAAAACAATTTATTGGCACTGGAATTCGGGAAACGTGAATAAATTGGCTCGAACCTGAAGCAGGCGATTGCGTCCGAACTATTCGGAAACTTTCAGAAGCGAGCCTTTTAGTTTTCCCTTTGTTCTTATAGTTTATCTCGCGTTATGTTAAATTTGTATCGATTTTCCAGTTAAATGCTTTTAGAAGAGTCATTTTTTAAACTTTAATTTACATAATCTTATGCATTGGATAGTAGTTTCATTTCTGCGTTCTAGAATCTTTATGTTTCCATAGACGTTTTATTCGTGTTTTATCTTTAATCGATGCCATGTTTGATTTTCCAGGAAGCATTATAAGCTAAATTTTGGATATAATTTTATTTGGACTCTTATCTTGTAAATTTTGGGGGCTTTGGGTTATAACATCTAGTTTAACGTTAACGATATCGTTGTTGTCTGGCGCTCCATTTTAAAAGCAACCGATATTTTAAGTAATTATTCATATTTCTGTTTGCCCCTTCGGTTAAGCATATAGAAAAATAGAAAGAAATGTTTATTTAGGACATGGCACTATTTACAAAAGTATAAACAAAACAGGCAAAAAACAAATATAAGCAAAGTATAGGTACACTGCTTAATTTAAAATAAAAAAAAAACAAAAAAGAAAAGATAGCACTAGCTGTGCTAGGTGAGCGTACGATCATAGTTCAAGGTGTTAGGATAAAATCTACGACTATGTCATGGCTAGGCAGACCGTAAAACCTAACGCGATTGACGCTTCTTTTTCTAGTATAACTTTATCCCATCAAAAACAAAAATGTAAAAATGAGAGCCAAGTCCAATATTATGATACATACCTTGGTTGTTGACTTCAACGACAAAAGAAGTGAGATCTAAATGGGTGCCAAGTTCAATGGTCCTTTCTGAAATGTATTTATAACTACATAAAATATCATTTCTTCTTATAACTTAGGATATATTGTAGTTTAAGGTCAATCTTGGCTAGTTAGTTACTTAACTAGCTAGTTAACCTACTTCCAGGTGACCTAGAAGTCACTTGGAAGTAGGTTATAATTTTGATCTATAGGTCAGTCAGTGATAAAAATGACGATTTTTAGACTTTAATATATAAATAACCGTTTGAGACGCGTTTATGAAATTTGGAATACATATTTCCCGAGTCTTAATATATGAGCCAAATTTGACACGTTTATGTCAAATAGTTTTTGAGTTATGAGGAGGTCAAAAGTGGTCCCAATTGGTTCGTGTAATATTACACACGGTGCTGCTCGCCAGTTCTGTTACTTGAACTTGGCTGACATGCTACCGCGTGTCTAGATAATATTACACACAGTGCTGCTCGCCAGTTCTTTTACTTGAACTTGGCTGACACGCTACCGCGTCTCTAGATTTCTTACAGTACCGACATCTATGAGTACTGGTGACCAGTCGTTTGTGGCACAGAATCATGCATTTTGCGCGATCTTAATTCTTATATTTTGATCGTTATAATTACTGAATGTATTATATTACTCTGTTAATGTTGCATTGTTCATAAATATTTCGGCAGTCACTAAAAATATATAAGCGTTATTTTTTTATCAAAAACTTTCGTAAAATTTAAATATTTGACAAACGTAAAAATACCAAAAATACAAATCGTTTGATACCATTCGTATATTTATTTTATTTCAAACCGTTTACAATTGCTATTTCTTTTTATAGTAGACCGTGCTAGAATTATTAAGTTAGATTTAAATTTAATAAATCATGACTTGATATATTTTTATAGGAGTTCTATTTTTTTTTTATAAAAGCCTCCTCTTGAAAAAAAATTGTGAAGATTATTCCAGCACGCTGTTTTTTTATTATTACTGAGGACGAGACAAAATAAATCTAGTGTTTGCATGGACTTGAATCCGTCTATGGTTAAGGTTTACCTGTTCTAGCGGCTGCCCTATGTTCCCCCTTTATTTATTTATTTAAGGTAGGCGTGTGAACAAAATATAGGATCACCTGGATATGTTTTAGTTCTAGTTGTACCGAAACCTAGATTTATTTTTACCAGCCTCTTTTGTATTTGGAAATATCAAGTAAAAAAAAACTCAACTTTTTACATTTAAAAAAAAAATTAAAAACATTAAGACTTGACTCATTAAATAAAAAATATGACTAAACCTGAATCCTGAGTCGGGCAAAACAATACATTTCATCATCATTATACGGTATCATTTTTATATATTAAGCAATTTATTAGAAGTTTGAACTCATTAAATGTGATTCCAATTATATTTTTTATAACAATTCCATTTTATTTCATGTATATTCTAGAATTTTTGCATTGCGATTCATTTTCCGATCCATTGATTTCTTTCGTGAGTAAACGTGAAACAGACGCTTTGAAGTAGTTTCCTCTTATTATGCGCTATTTCATTGCAAATAAAATGGAATCATTTCTCAACATGCTGTTTTCATTCCAAGATTTATCTTTTTCCTGAAAGTGAAGTCTTTTCTAAAATCAATAATTATTTCAGCTATAAAATAGAATAATTATATCACATAAATTATTATTTTCTGTTAGTTTCAAAGTTTTGATCAATTACCAAAAATCACTCACCACTTACGAACTTTTTGGGACCAATTCGGACAAGTTTTCATGAGGCCTAACTTCAACTTTTGGGCCGCTTTTTAGCTCAGTTTACTAACTGTCTAGATTCAACCAAGTACTTATAATTTTGCGGTGACATTATATCCTCTACTAAAATGGACATAAGGTTAATCAAAAAGCATTGTTTTAAAATTATAATTTGAAAGAAGCAATTCGTTTATTTTAAATTTAATCATATAAAATATTGCAACCACAAACATTTTAACCAATCATAAGCTTTTAAATTGTTTAAGCACTGTAAATAAAAAAAATCTGCAATATTATTACAATATTAAAATCACGCAGACCTCATTTTATTTTATTTAAATTATTCAACAGTAATTTCAGATATAAAATTAATAAGCGTTGATTGTGCGAATTGAACAGATGGTCCATCCAAAGATAACATGCAGACCGAGTAATGAGATTTTCATTGATATGAGTATTTAGAGTTTAATTAAAGATGGAGACAGTGTATGGAAATAATGGTACAAATTATATTATGACTAGCTAAGGATGCCGAGGTACTGCGATCAAAGTCTTAGTAGGGTTGATGAAATAATTAATAAGTGTTTCTGTCAGAAAGTCTCACTCTCATTCTCCGATGGAACGGCAAATCCAATACGACCGGAAGGAGTTCAGGCACAAGAGCAACGGCTTTACGTTGAAAGTGTGGGCTTTACGTTGGAATGCCCACACTTTCAACTTCCAGGCTTCGGGACACTAATGCTTTTTTTGACATAATACCACAGTAAATTTTTACTGGCCTCACTCGGGGTTTGGATCTAGGATCTCAGGTACTGCCGCTTTCTTAGCCACTAGACCAACTAGAGTTCATCTTAATATTATACTCTATTTATGTTTTAATAAATAAGTACTGGTTTTCCAAAGACCAGTTATCTAACGGATAAATGGGAAATAAATAGTTTCTTCTTCCACTGGTATTAGACGATCAAAGAAGTATAAATAAAATATTATTCTAAGGTCTCCAACCGCAAATGCCACTGCTACATCCTCCGTAATCTTTACACCAATTGAAACTATAAACAAAGAGTTTATTGTGTACTTTGACTGGAATTCTTCAACGGTTGTTAGCTTTGTAACTCGCTTTGGTTGAGCTAGATCAAATTCTTATAGTTATATAGTTGGAAAACGCTTTTTACCTTAGAAATGTACGCCCTCGTAATTTATATATATAAAATGGATGTTTATATGACACTACTGGGAATCTATATTCTCTTTTCATTTTGTATTTACTTTTGTTGCACTGTCATGTTGTGCTCACTCCCTCTGCCTTTGGTATGTGAATCTATTTGAGATTAATAGATTTGATATCATTTGATCCGTACCTTATCATTTCTCACCTTACATTATCCATGCTCACACTGCTCGTAACTTATTAATTCAGGCAAAACAAAATGTGTTCTTATATGATTACTTTAAGAGAAATGAGCCCTTCTATTTTTTCTTATTATTACGCAAAAAAAAAATACAACAATATTTGGAATTGTGGATGTCCAAACAATAGCCTGATCATTTTTCGTCAAAACCGAAGCACTTATTCGTCGTCATAACTAGCCTAAGCTTATAAATACCATAATAGTCAATTTTGTCTTACCCTTCCTCAGGCTTTATCTTGGGGACAATAAAAATCCGGGTATAAGGGCCATAGTGGGATCATTGTGCACACAATGTAGGAAAATAATTGAAAAGCTACGCGCGGGTAAATACAAGAGTAATAGAGGCGTCCTTTGTCTTCTGTTTTGGAAAATATCTCGTTTTATTTTATAACAGGCTTGTCTTAGAATTCGTTTGCGCTCAACATTCGTATATGAAAATATAATATTTCATGTTATATTATAATATAATGTTGAAGAGATTGCTTGTTTGTTTGAATCTCAGGAAACAAGTCAAATCTAAAAATTCGTTAGGTAGCCCATTTATTGAGAAAGGTTTGTACATAACAGTATGTACATAACAGTATTCTATAAGACACGGGGGCAGAGGTACGTTTCACGCATTGATGGAACTGAGTGAAACAGGTAACTTTGCATATTAATAAATTTTAAGAAAAAATAATTAAAAAAAAAAGATTATAAGATAAGGTTTATTATAGAACTTAAAAATATTCGTCAGATACTATAAAAATAAAAATTTAATCATTCATTACGTCTCCAATGCGCCACCAATCTTGGGAACTAAGTTATTATGTTCCTTGTGCATCTAGTTGCACTTGCTCACCTTCCAAACTGGAACACAATGATACAAAGTATTGCTGCTTGGCGGTAGAAAATATCGTGCTGGACTTGCACGAAGCCCCACTGAGTAAAGATGTTGGTATTTCGCGGTAGAACATAAAGATTTAAAAGTCAACGAGAGGCAACTTAAATAAATAATATTATTATAATCTTAGTAACGATATAGGCCGTCGTATTGCATGACTGTGCAAGAAGATTTGGTGGATTGAACAAAGATAGTCAAGCGAGCCACATCTAAAATGATAACCACGGCAAATCATCAAAACAGCACCTCATAATATGGGTTAAGCGATGTGAAATTTTCAGTATCTTGTCCTACCGAGAACCTACCTTTGTAGGATTTCAACTTTTAATATAAATATTAATAGAATATAACTTCATTATAATATATCAACGCGAATGAAATTGCGGACACATAACTGTCCCCAGTGCAAGTTTTAAATTAAAATAGAATATTGCATTTGCAAAAATTTATATTGAAAAGTGAGAGCGCTCCTGGCATAGCTTATGAAATGGGATTTCTGTATACAAATTTTTCGTAAACGCAAACGTGATAGTTTTGCATTGCATTAAAATCAGTACTCGTATATGTCCCTTTTAATTTATTCTGCTTGTTAATATCAGCTCTGTCACTGTGTAATAATATACATATCTCACTAATATAAAAACAGACTGTAAATTTCCCACTGCTGGGCTAAGACTTCCTCTCCCATTTGAGGAGAAGGTTAGGAGCATGTTCCACCAAGCTGCTCCAATGCTGTTTGGTGAATTCTCATGCAGGGTTCCACACGTAGTTAACTACAAATCAAATCACATCAAAATCAAGATATACTTTATTCAACTAGGCTTTTACAAACACTTTTGAATCGCCATTTAACAAACTATATTCAGTAAAGCTATCAGAAGTTACTCGTTTTCAACATCTAAAAATACAGTCATGTTAGTTAAATACAATTACAGTTCAGCTAGAAATCGGTCTATTTATACTCTGTACCAGAGAGCTCTGTTCTGGCTAGCTGTGTACTCTTTCTGGGCCTCTTTTTGCATGTTTCACTACCAGGTTGCGGGCGACTTAAATATGAGATCATCGTTGCAAGATTTGCAACGATTTCAGTTGCAAAATCCATTTACTAACAAGCGTTGAAATTTAAATAAAATAAAAGAATATTTAGCTTATCATTATTGCATTACAATATGCCACCAAAATGATACGAAACGATTTAATCTTCGCGAAATTATTCGAAATTCCCCAATTCTGAGTATGAAGCTGTGTATTAATTTCGTGAAACATAATATTATACGGGAGGAGTGCGTTTAAAAGCTACATACATATTAATGTATACATAAATATTTATTAAAAGGTAGATCGATACGTTTTATTGAATTCGTCCCTTCAATTGTGCGATTGTGTTTCGTATTTAAATGAAATTCCACTTATACTTGTAATGAATAATAAAGGGATGGAATTTTTACATAAATAAATTAAAATATATGTTTAATTCTAAATGCTCTCAACGAAAAGAAAATTAGCAAATTTTTCGTTGTATTGTTTTATCAAATGCTATATAATATTTTTGAATTGTTGACAACATTTATTATAGTGAAACAGCGTTCTATAAATGACATTATTGTGAATCGACTTAGATATAAGCGAGTTAATAAAAAAGTCGATTACTCGCTGATTTAATTGAATATTGATATTTTATAATCAGTGATTTCGAAACATGATGATGAATGTGCTAGTAGATTTAGGAACCATATAAAGTTTGAAAGTGGCACCGGTAACCGAGAAGCTATCCGGAAACCGGCTGTCTTGGTATGGGCATGTTATGCGGAGGAATGAGGACCATGTTGTGAGAAAGGTTTTGAAAATGGATGTGGATGGATATAGAGGTAGGGGAAGACCCAAGAAACGATGGATGGATTGTGTGAAAGACGATATGGTTAGAAAGAATGTTACTAGTGAGATGACGTCCGACAGAGAAGTATGGAAGAAGAAGACATGCTGCGCCGACCCCAAGTAGAGTTGGGATAAGGGCAGGAGGATGATGATGATTTCGAAACAATGAAAATATTCAACCGAGTTTGTTATTATCAAACAAAAATCATATTAATAAGCTTATACTTTAGTTTTCTTTGTTTTTTTTTAGTAAACACGTAATTCCTATGAAACTTGTCATCTTAAGTGGTCAAAATTTTAATATCTAATTATTTTTTATAAAAGTTCCTAAATTTTTTTTTCAATTGTACAAAGTTTCTTTAATCATGTATTGATGTCCTAAAAAAACTTATATAAATCCCCAACAATCCCAACATATAATTTATGTAATTTAAATTAGTTGGGCGGACCTTTTTTTTTGACCATTTTATTTTAAGCTTTTGATATTATTGATATTTCACTATGAGTGTTTCAACTCGTGTGTGTTTTAATCGATAAACACGTGGCAATATTCCATCCTCTACAAACAGGTTTTCTTAGTGTTTGTATCCCTTCATCTCCAAACGTGAATTTATTTTTAAACTTATTATGAAAGTGTAGCATTGCTTACGCGGGTTTTGAACTAGCGATCTTTAATTGAAATCCACGTGCTCTATTCACTGAACCATTTCGTTTATATTTTGTCGTATTTTATAGAAAATAGAACAGAATCAATACTTGATTATTAACTTATTAAACGTTATATCGTTTCATAATCCTACGCAAAGTTGTCTACGATATACAATTATCTTTTCATAGCATTTTGAACTTTATCGTATAGGGATTAAGAGCTCTATTTGTTTGCGCAATAATCGTAGATATGACGGATTATGGTAAGTTTTAAGAGGTATGTATGAAACATTGGGGCGTATGCTCTATACGAAAGAACAATTTCAAAGCCTGTCTAGCTAAAGGAAAATTTCTCATACGGAAAATAAGCGCAGCGGATTCCTTTGACAAAACTCTGATTTTTAAACAAATATTACATGGCTGGTTACGATATTGGTAAAGATATTAATGTAAGGAGAATAAAAATGTTTTGTATTTTTGCTTGTGGTTTTAGGCTTCTAGCTATGATAAATATTTTAGTACTATGATAATAGACATCTTAAGCAGCCCATCGTTGTCGTATGTATAGACCTCTCCTAAGGCGCGCCAAAACACGTGAGTCTTGCCCTTCATTTATACATATTATGTAACTCATATAAAATATTTTAATATTTGTTTATTTTATAAATAAATATTTTAATAACTTCCAAATAAAGTTATATATATTATTTTATTCAGTTTTATGACGATTTCAACGAGGCTTATAAAATTAATTCACTTTTGAAGTTACACTAAAGTTCAATGACTCGTCTGCTTCGTGATGGCCTAAAAGTGCTAACAGTATTCAATTCAAAATGTGTCTGGACTCCTAAATAGATTGAAGTGTTACGTGCGATGTATAAAAAGACAAACTAGCGTTTAAAATTCCCAGGGAATTAAATAAGATTCTTTATAGATATCGTTTCTAAAATACCTTATATTAGTCTCTTATATATAATTGATAGATATGCGTACAAAATATATGACAAAAGTAAATAAATGAAAGCGAACGCTTTTTTATCATTAATGTATTATTGTATCCTGTTATAAGATTTATCTATTAATATTTTTTTTAAATAAGATTTCAAGTTATTGGTCGGCACACTTTACTTTATGAGACCACACACACATGGAAACATATACGAGTATATATTCCCTATCACACAATCCTCACATGTAAGACTAACATTACGGACTCTGTTATGTCTGAAAACACTAAAATAGCACGTTCAAAGTTGCTTAACGTTTTATCGTTTGTCCTGTATGTACAGCTAGTGTCTGGTGCCATATTGCTGTGCAAACAATGCTCGGAGAAGCATTCACAATGATGTGGGTAAATGTCAGACTCCGACATAAGCCTTGCGACACACCACCTTCCATCTCCGCTTAGAGCTTTCCGAAAAGAAATATTGTTACTTAATTTGTCACGGATTTATTTTTACTTCCTTTATATTTGATCTTTTTGAGGGATTTATTTTCAAAGCTTCAAAGTGACTCAATTTACGTAAATATATGTTTTTTAGGGTTCCGTAAATCTGAAAGAAAAACCCTTATAGAATCTGTTTTTATGTCCGTCAAGACTCTTTTTCTCTGAACTTAACACCGGATAATAAGATCTTTGGTCTGGTGGTATATATATATGGTGCTACATATATAAGGAAATCAAACATTTTTTTAAACATATTAAAAACTGAGTTCTGTAAAATCAAAATGTATTAACCGATTTATAATTAAAACTTTACAAATATATATGTGATTCTGATTACAGTATAATAATTTGTACGAGCCCGTCTGAGTAGGTACCACCCACTCATCAAATATTATAGCGCCAAATACCAGTACTCAATATTGTTGTGTTCCGGTTTGAAGGGTGAGTGAGCCAGTGTAACTACAGGCACAAGGGACATAAAATCTTAGTTCCCAAGGTTGGTGGTGCATCGGTGATGTTAGGAATGGTTAATATTTCTTACAGCGTCATTGTCTTTGGGCGATGGTGACCACTTACCATCAGGTGGCTCATTTGCTCGTCCGCCTACCGACATTTTGAAAAAAATATATTATCGGGATGATCCAATGACGAAGCTGGAATACAGTTGAGTGTTTCTTCCAATGGCTTTGACTAAACTTAATTAACCCATATCCTATACTGTACCCACCTTCTACGAAACGTACTACACGTTAGAAGGTTTTAGCATATAATATCATGATATACAAAGTTGCACTTCACAGTTTCAACTGCTTTAAATTTATCCTAGCGTGACAAAGGTTATTTAATTTTTGCCCATACTATATTCGTTTTAAATTTTAACTAATTACGCCTTGTGACGGACATATTAACAAAGGAATTGACTCCTGAGATATGCAACCAAAAAATTTACCATATATATGAATAAGAAAAACATCGTACCTCAGATAAACAGACCACCAACATAGTATTAAGCAAGTATCAAGATTGCACGAACTACAATGTGAAATGGAGCAAAAACTGAGTCAACTCCACAAGATCCACACGTCTAATTACAACAACGTATATTATGTCATTTGTCACCTGTAATCCGGCGTAGGGCGCACCTGCGCTCACCCCAACTCAAATTTTCATTTAATCAGCGGTTACATGGCACTTATATTTTATATTTAAATTTTGAATCGATACTTCATTTTTTAAATAAAATCGAATCGAAACTAAAAAAATATCGAATATATTCAAACAAATTCGAAAATAATTATTATAAATTCATTTTTCGTCTAGAAATTTATACTAGTGCAAAGGAAAATTATTAGATAAATCTCTTCGAGATCTAAATTAATGAGCGTCGATGGCATAATGAACAATAGTTGTTCGAGACAACACCAGGTAAGAATTTAATATCATGGAAATCATATGTTTTTAATAATTCATCTCGTGAATCAACATCTACATACTATGTAACTTCTGTAATAAAATTAGTTACAAGCGTTCTTAATAACAGAGAAAGCATTTATGCAGCACTACGACATTTACAGTTTTTGATATCTTTCTTGAGGGATTCACGTGAATAAGTATTTACAATATTTCACTGGGTTATCTAGGCTTTTATTGAATTTCAATTATATCATGCATGCGATTGCATCCTTAATTAAATCGAAGTTTGAATATGTTAAAATCAACTAATATCTGTCTGTAAGCCATTTCTCGTGCGGCTTCATGTAAACCCGCCCGAATCTTAGTGTGTTGACGTCTAGAAGAGCCCTTGCAATTTATAACCGAATGAATATCTCCTGTGGCAGCTGTCAAAGTTTACCTTCGTGTGGAATCATGAGACTCATCTGAATATCCTGGTTTTGATTTATTGAATTATGTTTACAGTTTTATTTATAGCAAATCATAATATTTGCTATAAATAAACTTAAATTGAAATTGTAATGGAGGTATTATAAAGCAAATTTCAACTAATCGTTTACTTATGATATATTAAAGCCTGTCCATCTGTCAGAATATTTGTGCACATCTCAAAAAATCCTGCGTAGATTTTCGTTCTGTTTTCACGAATAGATTAAAGTGTAGGTATAGTTATTTTCTGAATATATTGAACAAATTGTTAGCGCTATTATGTTATCTATTTTGAGACGGTATAATCATGCCTCCTGAGAGCATCTAAATTATCCTCTCGATTTACAAAGGATGGTGTATGCTACGTATAAATCGATACGATTATATGAAAATAATGCATAGAATTGTTATTATAAATTAGTATTAAAAGAAATAAATATGAAAAGTCCATTTGTCCAAAACTGTCTAACACAAGAGTTTTTTACGTTTAAATAATAAGTGACCTAATTCTAAACGAACCATTGCCTTATTTTTACAGAATATATTTTTGAATATTTTTTACGTAATCGTGGTGCAACCTCTCGATCGCCTAATAAATCAGATCGGAACGCGACGTTGTGCGGGACGGACCTGTGACAATTTGCTCCGTAAATACCTATCAGAGGACACAGGGTGTGCGAGAGTTCCGTGCGGCATATCGATCGCTCAGGTCCAATCGAGCAAGGTCAACGACGTATCCACCTTTTAATCAAAATTTTCCCACCACGTTATTTAAATCGAAAAAAAATGTACAAACATCAGCTACAGTTTCCACTAGATACGATATCAAACTACTAGTTCTCTTTTGAAATTAATACAAATTAATTTCATTACTGTTCGATTTCCATTAATACATATGCTATATACATTTTGAGGCAGTTTTTATCATATTTCTGGTTATTTCTTTCGCAGGATAAGTGAAACGAAAGGCAATAACAACAACTATGTTGTATATATTTTATATCTTTTCAACTCCGTTATATTTTACCGTCTTGTTGCTATTGCGACTCCGTCTTTTCTTTCTCTTTGTTACATCGGTTGCCATGGGCGACAGTCTCTTTTGAATAACTAATGAGTAACATTCGGAAAAGAATGGGTCGGCTATTCAATTCCAAGGCTTGGCTTGGCTTGGCTTGGCTTGGCTTGGCTCGGCTCGGCTTAGCATATAGCGTTACATAAGTGAATCAAATATTTTGACGAAATGTTGTTGATTTACAGCCAAGTCATTTAGGATGACAATATTGCTTTCAAGCTAGATCGAGATTGTATTATATTTGTTCATATTATATTAAGTAAAATAATATGTGAACAATATTTTTAATATGCCCATACATTAAGTCTTATTGGATTAATAGTAACGTAAAAATTACAATTACGAAATAAAAATTAAATTTACTTGGTGGCAGGGCTTTGTGCAAACCAGTTGAGTAGGTACAAACACACATTTTGTGTTCTACTGTTAAACAGCAATACTTAGTATTGTTGTGTTATAGGTGAGTCAGTATAACCAGGGACACAGTATCTCAGTTCCTGAGGTTGTTAGGGCATTGGACCCTGGACGTGAATCACTTTTATTCCAAGTGACGCTGAGTCTAGCTGGCATAATTTTTTAGTTATAGAACGAATTAACCACTGTAACTAAATTTAATATAACTATAAACTTATTAAAGACGTATAATTGTAATAAACAGTATTATAAGCAAAATATAAATACAAATATTATATAACAATGTAAGGAATAGTTTTTTACGACCAAACATATATCACGCGGGCAGTGGTGACCACTTCCTATCGGATGGCTCGTTTGTCTGTCCGCCTATCTATGTCATAAAAAAAAAAAAATACGGGCCATTGTTCGTGACACTCGAGAACCTTGATTTTAGTCTCAAAGCGTTAAAGTCTGCTTAGAAATAATTGTTAATAAAGTACTAAAATACATGTTCCAGGTTTCGTTTAGTAAAATCGAAATCAAAATATGAAGGCCAGTTATATATGATCCTCGTTTCTTGGTTCAGTAGATCGTAATTTGGATCCGAATTAGTATATCTAGCTAAATGTAGAAAGATTTCAAGAAAAATACACATACATTTTCATAATCATATTTAAGAGAGGTCCCTGAAATATTACCCTAAACCCCAGTAATATTTAAAGAAGTGGTAGGGCAAACAGAAACATTTAAAATGAATATGATTGTTTTTCGGTTTGAAGGATGAGAGTTAGTGTACAAGCACAAGGGACTTCATTGGTATTGCAATGCGATGTAAGGAGTGGTTACTATTTGCTACAGCACCATTGCCAATGGGCGGTGGTGATCTTACCATCAGGTGGCTCGCCCAATTATATCATAAAAAAAGAAAATGTTTGAATATAAAAAAAATGAATATGAAATCAAAATCTACTTTATTCAAGTAGGCTTTTACAAGCAATTTTGAATCGTTATTTAACAAACTATTAAAACAAAAGCTACCATCGGTTCGGAATGTAGATTCTACCGAGAAGAACCGGCAAGAAACTCAATAGTTACTCTTTTTCAACATCTAAAAATACAGTCATGTTAGTTAAATACAATTATATATGTATATTATATCTCCTGCCTGGAAGTCAACATGCATTAACTCCGCGCTTTTTTATCAAATATATAATCTTGTATCGAATAATATACCTTCTCTACCAATGTTTTTTTTACAAATGACTTGAATCTATGAAACGGCAAAGTTAAAAATGTCTGCGACTTTTTAGTTTCGTACAAAATTTTGCATGAATAAGCAAATTTACAATCGCACTAATATTTGGTTCTGCGTAATATTAGCGTTGGCTTTCATGCAAGATGTAACGAATCGATCATCAAACGTCTCTACGTCTAAATGGTCTGTATATCTCCAGTCAATTATGTGTTTCAATATCTGTCCTTATCTTCGAATCACCTGCCTGAATAACCAGGATTCTAATATCGAGTTCTAGGGAAAGGGTATAGCCAAAGGGTGTCCTCACTCAACGACGTCTACCACAATTATAAACCGAGAAAATGGAAAACTGTGAAATTATAAACTGTACTAAAATCTTTTTAGGTACGAAGTACTTTTACGCAGCTTACATTAGAGTGAACTGTCACAAAGTGAGGATAAAACATTATGCTAAGCTACCTTACTAATCTTATATAATTTAATTTTTTTGGTATTGTTTTAATTTACACGGATTTTTAACAATTTTATTTCATTGCGTCTATTATTTTTCATTTTTTTTTAAATTTCTCTTTTTATGTAAAAATTAGCTTCAAAACGATAAAAATTAATTATTTTTGTCGGAGATATGAGTTAAAGGCACCCAAGTGAAAAGTCGAGATGACTCATCGGCTAGAACTGGTCACTGAATTCAAATGACTCCCTTACCACCTGGTACTTATTAATTGGATTATAAACTATAATAAATTCAACTGGATTATAAAAATGTTAGAAACCTTTACGCAATTCATCAATAACCGTATAAGGTTTCTTCTCAATCGTATGAAAAGCTTACGAACTCATACGATACGAAATAAGAAACGCTCATTTCTGCTTAAGAGATTTAAATAGTTATTAAATTATTTTATAGTTTTAATTTTATATATATATTAAATGTTATATAAATATAATATTACAAAAAATACTATTAGCCCCATTTACCCCTCTAAATAAGCTTAAAGCTTGTGCTAGGAATGGGGACGACACTAGCTCAGGGGATTAAAATCGAACCTTTAAGTTTAACATTGCTCGTAAACGTTATTTAAAATAAATTATTAATTTAAGATATATTACGAATTATAAACAGTAACAACTAAAACTCAACTGTAATAAAGGAAAAGGACCTATTTTAGCAAATAAAAATATCATTTACGTCACTACGTAGTACGAGGAACTACAAAGGGTAAGTAACATTTAGTTCAAAATAATTCATTTTCATTGTTCCGTCTTCATTTTGATAAAAGGCACTTAATTCTAGACTTAACTGTAGTGTTCAATTATTTTCATCGCAAATATAGCCAGCGAAGTAAAGAGTTTATTTTCGTATAAAAACAAGAAACATGTGATTCCAGACAAAGGAACTTCTGTTCCTTTCTCTATAGAACTGTATTTAATAACAAAATCATAACTCGGGCTCTCGGAGCTGAGTTCCTATGAAGTGCTGAGCGGAAACGGATGCTGCACATATTCGAGAATTTATTTTTAAGTCGTAATGTGAACTGGAGGGTTAATGTAAATGGCTTATTCTTTTTTTGAAAAATAACTATTTGTTTTGGTCGGGTATCAACTCATTGGACTATTCGTTTTGGTACATGAATAGCTCGTATCATAGTAGGTCTAGATTATAATTTTAAAGAAAGAGATAGGAGAATCTGTCTGTCTGTCACATTTTCTTTTTTTGTTTGTTTGTATATTGGTGTAATCTCCGGAACTGAAGATCTAAATCTGAAATGTATCGCTGGTATAAAGCTACATTATTCCTGAGTGAATCATATTATATCATCTCATTTTCCTTATTAATAAATTGCGCACGTGCGAAGCCGGTCAGGTCGCTAGTGACATACTTTTTTTTGTCATGCTAGGTTTTACTTTACTCGTGAAAATATTTAACGTAATACATACGTCATTTGCAGATAAACAAAGCTTGTTTAATCTGCCTTTGACACTTGCAAAACGATTTGATAAAAAAAATACGATAGGCTTCGTAGCGTAGGGTTGTCAAGCGAGATATCGATCGGGCAGTTTTGTTTTATGTGATATGTCACATGGTTTTTATTTGTAACGTTTTATTTATAAATGATATATAACCAGCGCGTTGCGATGTGTGTTCGATACTGTATCGCGTCGTCAAATTTGTAGATAATTTTTTCTAAATGTTTTTTTATGCAAATATCAATATCGATAAAAAAGAACCTAACTTGTTTTTGTTTTTTTTTTTAATATATATTTATATTTGTCATTTTAATAAAATAATCTCGTAGATCTATTTAGGTCCAGATCCGCGTTTTTGGGGGGCGCTAGGTTTTCAGTTAAAAAGTACCACACATATGTCATTAGAGTAGAGTAGATGTCATTAGGGTGGGTGTAGGGTTCAAGCTTGGTTCTCACTAAATTTCATCAATTTCGTTTTAGAGGCTTGACCGTGCACACCAGACAGATAGAGTTACTTTTGCCTTTATAATATTAGTATAGATTGTTATATTTTGAATAATTAATGTACTACATTATTCAAAAGCTTTATAAATAATATAATAATAATATAATGTATTCAAAGCGTCAACTACAGTCAGTATTAGTTATATCTTTTCAGACTTCTGTTAGTGCGGTAAGCTGGACAGCCTGTCATAGCAACGTCCCCTGGGCAGTTCGTGAGTTTTACGCCGATTGGATTGTCCGGGCACAGAGAAACGAAAGCGATTCCAATTCTTTGCTTATTTTGTTTTATAATCAAAGCAGAGAGCGAACTTTTGAAAAAGAAATCTTTTTCTGTGTCTATATCAAAGTTTTATCTTTGATCTGAACGAGTATTGTGATTTAAGGTACTGAAAATGTCTAAGAGATAACTTGATGCTCGTATCTTCTTCTTACAAAATGATTTATGTTTTTTTTTTATTTTAAAATATATTTAGTACGAGTATAAATTATACTTTCTAGAGAAGTATGGAAGAAGAAGACGTGCTATGCCGACCTCAAGTAAAATTGGGATAAGGGCAGGAGGATGATGATAAATTATACTTTCTTGTTGTCTACCGCCAAGCAGTAATATATAGTGTTGTACTGTTCTAGGGCTGGAAGGGCTAGTGAGCCAGTTTAAATAGAGAACATAACGTCTTATTTCCTAATTGGCGTATTGGTGATGAATTAGATGATTATTTGCCCCCCCTCAAATGTATTGATGTTCGGCAGCGAAATATCTGATGAGTAGGTCCTACTTACCCAGACTGACTTTCAAAGCACTACCACTAAGTAAATGTCTAATAAATATAATGCAGTAATGACCATAAGTCGACTTCAAGCGACATTTAAGTAAAGCGCGTTTTAATGAAACATACTCAATATTTCCTCCTGAAAAAGGACGGACAGACTCTTAAAATGTTTTTAAGAAAAAATGTTTTTTTCTTCAACCTTTGCTTATTAAATTCCTAATATCAAAAAGCATTTTAAAGTAATCAGAGTTAGGCTTTTAAGGAAACCTTTACGAATTTAGTTAAGATTTAATGAAATGCTTTCAAGTTATTATTAAAATGGGCTTATACGATTATGTAAAAATCGTATTATAAGCGTAAAAAGGTTAGTTTTGCTGCAAATTGCGAGCACGCTTACGACACTACCAAGTCAGTCTTGGACAAAGCAAAGTTAAAAAGCTGCAAGCAAGCAAGCTGTGTTGGCTCGGCCACCGATTCCATTAATGTATTGTAATATACTAAAATATACTCTTATAAGTACTTTTTTTTTAGAGCCGAGATGGCCCAGTGGTCAGAACGCGTGCATCTTAACCGATGATTTCGGGTTCAAACCCAGGCAGGCACCACTGAATTTTCATGTGCTTAATTTGTGTTTATAATTCTTTTCGTGCTCGGCGGTGAAGGAAAACATCGTGAGGAAACCTGCATGTGTCTAATTTCAACGAAATTCTGCCACATGTGTATTCCACCAACCCGCATTGGAGCAGCGTGGTGGAATATGCTCCAAAACCTTCTCCTCAAGGGAGAGGAGACCTTAGCCCAGCAGTGGGAAATTTACAGGCTGAATTATCAGTAGTTACTCTCTTTCAACATCAAAAAATACAGTCATGTTAGTTAAATACAATTATATATTTATGTTATATATCCTGCCTGGAAGTCAACAAGCATTAATTCCACGATTTTTTATCATCATATAATATTATTATTATTATATAATATTGTATCGAATAATATGCCTTCTTTACCGATGTATTTTTTACAAATGATTTGAATTTATGAAACGGCAAAGTTAAATGTCTGCGGAATTTTGTGAATGAAATAGTGCCTCTAAGAAAACAGTTGTAGAGACTATCGAAATATAATCACAATAAAATGATTTACAAAGCCACAAGTTTTCTATCCTTGTTTAACTTTAAAAGATATCTCGAAATATAACCCGTTGAATG
Organism: Vanessa tameamea; assembly: GCF_037043105.1. Classification (NCBI taxonomy): domain Eukaryota; kingdom Metazoa; phylum Arthropoda; class Insecta; order Lepidoptera; family Nymphalidae; genus Vanessa; species Vanessa tameamea. The sequence continues at coordinate 1,945,086 of NC_087327.1, read as the reverse complement.
AAAAAGTATTCATTAAAATATGCACACAATAGGCTACGAATTCACGGAACATACACAAAAAAAAATCGGGTTTATGAACTTTATTTTAAAGTCCTCTAATGTGTGTGCACATGCACAAATGTAATCCAAGACGTTGCCCATCCATTTTTTGTAGTAATAAAGTGAAAGATGGCAGGGTCAATGATCAAATATACGTTTATCAGTCGATTTGGTCGAGGAATCGACTGATTACGCAACTTGCTTCAACGTTAGAACCTTCTAGAGGCCTGTAAATGGAACGAAAATATTTTTGTTAGTTTTTCCGTCGAATGTCGTCTCCCCTCTGAAATTTGATTCGGAGACGGCTTTAGAATATAGAATTTCTTTTTTACCGAACACTTTGTGAGAAAAAGAAAAATTGTTTAAAAATTAACGTCAGAATTTCGAAATGTTTTCAAAATACGAGAACCTTTTAGATACGTGTACGATTTCATATTATTTTCTGTAGGTTTCTTTTTATTGAAATATTTTCTACGTAATATTTGTTGATCGAGAAATGAGTGTTAAAATAACATTTTAGCATTGAAGCTGGTTTATATTCAGATCAAAATATGAAGGTTTAAATGGGTTTACTATCTACTTATATTTAAAAAATAATACAACGAAAAATCATTGACATAAATCTTTACTAATATTATACAGGGGCAAAATTTGTTTGTATGTCTCTGTTTATAATCTCTGAAACAAATAATCCAATTTAAAAAAAGTCGTATATTAATTCGTTTTGATTTATGCTGTTCCTATTTCGTATTCGTATAGTGATAAGAAGAAAAATGAGTAACTAAAACATGAATGATTCATAGTTGTACACTTTTCTTCCTGCTAATATTAGTAACAAGAAGGATGACTATCATAGCATTAAGGACAAACTCAATTTTTTTGTAATGTCAGTTATGAACGAATGTAAAAAAATATGATCATTACTATATATAAATATATATATTTATTTAAGGTGGAGGCGGGCCATCTGAAGGTAAGTGGTGACCACCGCCCATAGACAATAGTGCTGTAGGAAATAATAATTCCCTACATCGCCAAAGTGCCACCAACCTTGGGAACTAAGATGAAATTTTGTGCCTGTAGTTCAAACACACACAACAGTATTGGGTACTGTTGTTTGGTGGGAGAATATCTGATAAGTCGGGTGTACCTACCCAGATAGCACAAAGCCCTACTACGAAGTAAAAAGTTATAAATAATGTGTATAGTTAAAAATAATATAAATTACGACAATAGAGTTCCAATTACTCGTCAAAAGGAGTAAAACCGTTTGCCCAGTAGTGTGACATTTACATTCTATTATTTTGCCCGTGTCGAACTGCCATGAAGTAATTCTGAAAGGTCGAAAGGAAAAAAATAGTAAAAATCCGCGTTAAAAAGAATCCTTCAACAAAGCGAAACGTTCTGAATACAACTCCGATTCGAAGGCCATTTGATATAACCGTTTCTCTTCACGTAAAAGTGCGCCCGACACGTTTTTACAAAGTTTATTTAAGTAAATTTACACATACAATTTTAGAGTAATGCTTTTCGTCACATTCAAACCGTCGTAAAACTTTCCAGGGTTAAATGCATTTTCGTATGTAAACGGTTATAAAGCTGAGGCTACTCTGAAAGTTTTTTTTTTTTGTTAACCGTATAAAGGAACCACATCACTTAATAATATGTTCAATGTATATTTTGCCAGAAAATGCATTTACAAAGTAGACAACATATATAAACACTATATAATCTGTCTGTATTTTATTGTATTCTGTCTTATTAGTGTAATAGAAAAAATATATACGTAATATGTACAGAAGTGTGTTTAATTAACAGTAAGCAACAGTACCAGCCAGTAAATTTCCCACAGCTGGGCTAAGGCCTCTTTTCCCCTTAGGGAGAAGGTTTGTAGCATATTCCAACACGCTGCTTGAATGCGGGTTGGTGGATACACATGTGGCAGAATTTAATTGAAATTAGGCACATGCAGGTTTCCTTACGATGTTTTTCTTCACCGCCGAATACGAGATGAATTATGAATACAAATTAAGCATATGAAAATTCAGTGGTGTTTGCTTGGTTTTGAACCCGCAATCATCGGTTAAGATGCACGCGTTCTAACCACTAGGCCATCTCGGCTCTGACCGTGATTGTCTAGTGGTTTGGACCCTACGTTGTTTTTCTTTATTTAATGGTATAGGTTGGCGGACGAGCATATGAGCCACCTGATGGTAAGGGGTCACCACCGCCCATAGACAACAAACATATTTTACCTCTTTATAAAGTAATAGTTAGTATTAGTATAGATTTATTGACATAAAATATGTTACAGTATCTTGTGAGAATTCTGCTTTAATTATATATATATATTTAAGTTTATTGAATATCTATATCACATAACAAAATACAAGTTCATAAAACAAATAGTTCAGCGTTCAGTTAAAATAAATAAATTAATTATCAATCATAATTAGTAACAAAGGAAAAAGAAAATAAAAACAAAGATAAGAATAAGAAATATCTGTGTCTCTAACTAGAAACCCAACCTCATTAGAATTAAAATTCAAAAACAAAAATAACATTCAAAAATTTTTTTTGTACCAAGTCTTAACAAACGCGGCCTTTGCTTGAAATTAATGCTTATTAAGTTAAACAACTATAGGGCATTCGTTTGTGATTCTATGAATATTTATAACATCTACGAAATTAAGAGCATAATAATTGCATCGAAACAAACCACCAACTATTTAAATCAACACGGCTTTGATTAACTTTGCACAAACAACGGTTAATTAAAGACCGTCAAAATCAGCTAACGAATTGCTATATAAAATAATATATTCTAGAATTTGATTTCATTTGTATGTTAATAGATAGATATTAAGTAGTAGGGCTTACTGCAGGCCTTTCTGGGTCCATTCGCATATAAGTGTCTATGTAAATGGTGAATGAAGTTACAGACTAAACGAACGATCGGCAAAGTTTTGACAATCAGAAATAATAAGGCCTGTTTGGATTCTTATAATTTTACTTTTTAATAATAAAAACGAATATATTTATATATATATATTGTACTCGTGATTTAAGTTAAGCATGGTGTATGCTCTGGCAGTTTTATTCATCATGGAATCTAGAAAAAATACATTTATTATGATAACGCTTGCCCAGATTTTAGCCGTAACCTCATTTTCAGATTCGTGTAGTATCGTCTCTATGTCTGTGTTTTTATTAATAATGTTGTCTGAACCAAAATCGAGCGTCCCTCGTTTATTTCTAAAGTAACCTATGTTCGTTGTTTTGGAATTATGTAAACATATGACTAGGACATTTTACGGTGCCCTTGCCAAAATGGGTCCGGAAGGGCGAGAATGTTACGGTCGTAATATTTTTACAACCGTATTTATTGCATGAAAAACAGACGAAAAGTCAGTGTGTTATTATTATTAAAAGAAAACTTGAAAAGTTGCTTTGATCGAAAAAGTAAATAAACGTAGAACTTTAATAAAATAGAAAATTTCTACACAACCCCTTGAAACTATCGACTTGAGAAAACTATTATTTTGATCTTTATTTCTAAGAACGTAAAGTCTAAAACTTAACGATGACATCATAGACGTACCTCATACAGTAACATTGTTATTCCATTAAATGTATAGTATTATAAATATATTATTTACAAAGAAATATAGCGTTTGACGTGAGAAGCGTATATCACCTACATAATAACCAGATCCATAGTAACTTAGCCACGTAGCGATTTCAAAAGGCAGGAAGGCAAGATTGCGATGCCAATGTATAATTTTATTGCTGTTTTATGGATACTGCTTAAGTGTATGGAATCAGATGGTTGGTTTAAAGTAAATATACGAGCCACCTTTACTGCCGCTAGTAAAATTGAATAATGTGGCTATAGTCATATTTCTTATTTATTACTAAACATGCCCTCAGCTTCGTCCATTCCATTGATTTTTATATGAATAATGTGGAACATAGGATTTATAGAATATGTAGAATAATAATACAGAATTTCAAATCTTCGGAGATTTTATATCATTTTCATTATTAATGTAATTAAAGGCTCAAGAATGATTAATATAGTCAACTTATTAGAATATTCTATTTATGAAATCTTTTGTTTTGAAAGAGATCAGAATGGAATACAATATTTTGCGGTTTCAGGAGTCGGTTAGTTTAATTTCAGATACAATGCACTTAGCATCTTTAATAAATGGTGATAGGGCAATTTTATGAAAATAAGGATTGTGAACCAGAGGTTTAAAAAAAATTATACGACCGATATGTTTTGTATCAGATTCGTACACACAATGGGTTATATGACTCCCTTATGTTAAATTGACCAGATACGTTAGATAGACAGAGAGACAGAAGTTAATCGACATTTTTAACTGCGAAATGTTTACAAGAAGTAATGATTACGACAACATATTATGACTACATATATTTACATACTATATTTCCAACAAAAGAGAAACTGTCCAATGTAAGGGCATATCAGCTTGAAATTATGCTAGTACAAAAAGCAAATAAGCGTTTGACGTGTTCAAAATTAATATTGTCAATTTTTCGAGAAGCTCCCAGTTTTTCCATGTGGCTCATAGATTCTCTGCTATAAGAGGCAAATGAATTATTTATACGACGTTTGCGCAATAGCATCATAATATCAGATATAATAGCACCAAATAAACTTTATAAATTACTTATTAGAACCATTCAAGCAGAAATTTGAAGACGGAAGCAGAACAAAAGAGAGTTGTCATGGAGAGAGAGATATACGTTGTAGGCACGAATAATTAAGACACAGTGGATAAAAAATAAAAACAATAAAAAAATAAATAAAAATTATTTAACAATAACATTCACTGTCCGGAATTTTCCCTCGTATTCATTCCCGTAATACGAGTAATTTTCTTTTATACCAGATTATATAGAACGCAATTATGAAAAAAATACCATCATTATTATGATTGTTATACTTCACCTTTAGTAATAAAGTAACAGATTTAGACATATGTCACAATAGCCCTCAGTTCAATCGAATAATAAAGAATTTTATTTCTATTCTAATTTCATGGTATATCTTATTGGTTTTATTAATTATTATTTGTTATAGTTAAAAAATGTATAATAATTCTCAGCTGTGATCATTCATTGTGTTTAATTTATATCTTTAATACATATTGTGTAATGTGATAGTGTGATGACGACCTGCGTGGTCGAGTAGCGTGTACGGTTTTCATGGGTACGCCACTCCGAGGTCCCGGGTTCGATTCCTGGCCGAGTCGATGTAGAAAAAAAGTTCATTCATTTTCTATATTGTCTTGGGTCTGGTATGGTATGGTGAATGTGGTACCGTCGTTACTTCTGATTTTCCATAACACAAGTGCTTTAGCTACTTACATTGGGATCAGAGTAATGTATGTGATGTTGTCCAATATTTATTTATTTATTTATAGTGTATGATGAGACTGCATGTAAATAGTACAGCATTTGCCAATATAATTTTGAAATGTTTTTTTTTTATTTGTTATTGTATCTACTGTTGGTTGTCCTACTGAAATAAAGACACGAAGGAAGGAGAGCGAAAGATCGCGTGGTGAGGCATAACGCTTTCTCCTTAGGTGATGATATCTGCCAGTTTATTCTTCTGTAAACCGTAAAAGATCTTCATTCCAAAAGGAATACACAGCTACCAGTAATCATTAAGATCAATAACCTTCCAAAAATGGGTTCTTATATGATTTTGACGATCCTCCCGGTTTGATTGACACTTTAACTATTCATACAAAATTCAAATACGATTTTATCGAAAATTATTTAGGTAAACAAGACATAAGAGCTTGAATCGAAACAGTACATTCAAAGGCCAATCGCAAACATATTATTAATAATCAATATTTAATTTATCATTACATATTTTGGAAAACAAAATCTATTGCGGAAACATCTGCGTTAAATGAATGTACGATATCCACTTAATACTAATATAAGGGCTCAAGAGCAAGCGTGTGTATTATTTTATGTGTGTATTGAGTTCAATTATATGATTCTCAAATGCTTGTGATCCGATTTGATTACGTAACTAAGGTAAGTGTTGTTATGTAAAGTATATTATTATATATAAATAAATAATTTCCTTTACAAAAATACGTGATTTTATCCAAATCTCCATCGTTATCCCTTAACGCACAGGGAACTATTTTCCCACCCTCCCAAGCTAGCTGAATTACCAAATGTTTTAGAAATGGCAACATTTGTCGTTGTATTTTTTACACAAAGATAATCTCATATAAATACATTTCATTACTTTCAATGTCAATAGTTTATATATGATTTTATATACACTGATATCCAACATCACCCAAGTATATATTGGTAAGCAATGAAAAACCACTGAATTTTCATGTGCTTAATTTGTGTTTATAATTCATCTCGTGCTCGGCGGTGAAGGAAAACATCGTGAGGAAACCTGCATGTGTCTAATTTCAACGAAATTCAGCCACATGTGTATTCCGCCAACCCGCATTGGAGCAGCGTGGTGGAATATGCTTCAAAACCTTCTCCTCAAAGGGAGAGGAGGCCTTTAGCCCAGCAGTGGGAAATATACAGGCTGCTAATGCCAAAAAAAAAAAAATGAAAAATAGATTTTTGCTTCTGACCGATTAAGGGTTATAATAAAAATTGGTATTGTCATTGCTGGAACTAAATGCACAAAAATCATACATTGGCTGTGAACGTGATTTTAATGCTATACTTCTGAAAAACAGTAAGTTTAATATATAGAAAGATATATATAACATATATAGGACGAGTTGTCGCTCGCGGTTTCGCTTGAGTTTTAGGTATCAGGCGTAAAAAGTAACCTATGTCAAACTTGCCTGATATCAAATTTCATTTTATTCGTTTCAGTGGTGTTAAGCAATAGACAGACAGGCAGAGTTACTTTCGCATTTATAATATTAGTATAGACTATATGAGGATCATGTTCTTCAGTAAAATAAAGCTCAAAACATCCAAACCGATCGTTATCGAGTAATCGTCGAAAAAAAAAAAGATCACTTCAAACGTGTAACGGCTTATCCTCCAGTTTTAAACTATTGTTAAAAAAAAAATCTCTTCAATATTTTCAATATGAAAATGAAATACATATACGAAACGAAACATACTATTTGATAATTTTAGTTAAGTCATTTACTTCTTAAATGTTGCCTGTGCTTGGAATGGCAAATGTCAAGTGTGAATAATTTCAGGTTTAGTGGAAATATGTATAACATATGAGCAATTACGTACTAGGTAATTTTTACTAGATTCCTTCGACTGAACATTTATATGAAACGCTATTAAACTAAAATTTTAACCTTTTTTTATGATATAGGTAAGCGGTCACCACTGCCCATAGACAATGGTGCTGTAAGAAATATTAACCATTCCTTACATCGCCAATGCGCTACCAACCTTAGGAACTAAGATATTATGTCCCTTGTGCCTGTAGTTACACTGGCTCAGTCACCCTTCAAACCGGAACACAATAATACTGAGTACTGTTGTTTGGCGTTAGAATATCTGATGAGTCGGTGGTACCTACCCAGACGGGCTAGCACAATCCCTGTATATTATTATATATGTATATTATTTCTTATTAGTAAATCTGTATATATTCTAGTGTACGAATATTATAAAAGACACTAATTAAAATATCGATCGATGATGATGATGATGATAATATTAATATTGACCGTGCCGAGGCAATTAGGCTACTCTCCAAAATTGTTGTATAATTTTATTATCATTTTATGCAATCTCCCCATGCCCTACTGTTACTTTTAGTGAGGTATAATGCGACGAATTTAAATTGATCACTTGATTTGTGAATACAATGTTTATTCATGATAAGTAGTATTAATTTTCATTTAAATTACATTAATTGTGAAAAAAAACTATTCAAAATAAGTAAAAGTGTTTTTAACAAATATAACTCAATTTAAACTATCCGCAAATTATGCAGAGTCCTTAAGCACTAGATGAACACTGGGCTATTTGTGATAGCTATTATATTTTATTGATATCATAAAAATAAGTAAGAAAAATAATATTTCCCCGTTCAAAATCTAGGAACAAGGAATATATTTGTAATGATTCCCGGCAAGCTCCAAGGATTTCTATAAATTAGTTACTTGAACAGTGATTGGCAATTTTATTGGGACATGAAGTCACTATATATATTTGCTATAACATTTTTTGGATTTATTGAACAATACTTGCCATGTACTGAAATTGATATAATTTACCATTACAGAACAATCTTATCAGAAAATTAAGAAGACATTTTTTTTAATAATTATTGTTAAATTCATGAGCCAATGGCAATCCAATGCTGGACATCGACAAAGATATCGTTTTTCCCTGATATTCTACGTGTTTCGATACCTTTTTTTTTTAAAAAAAAACAAAATATTTTTTATTCAAGTAGGCTCATAAATCACTTTTGAATAGTTATGTTACAGTAGAATTAAATGGAAAGCCACCACCGGGTCGGAAAGTAGATTCTACTGGGAAGAACAAAAGAAGAAGAAAAGTAGTATTTTCCACCATTTTAATAACGTACTACGTCAATAATGTATAATTAATTTATATAGTTATATTCTGGCCAGGAAATCAACAAATACTAAGCCGAAGTATTTTATCAATAATACAAGCTTGTATTGAGTACTATGTCTTATGTATCATTGTTTTTTGTCATACGCTTTAAATTTTTTAATAGACTAAGTTAAAAATAACAGTGGAATCATATTATATAATTTTGTTGATATTATTATTTCTGTATTTATTTCTGGTTTCTTTATTTATTTAAGGTGTATCCCAAAAAACGCTACGCATTTGATCTTAAGACACTTTTTTAATTAAAAATCTTTGTTACGGGAAAATATAAAAACTTTATTGCTATTCAGTAGTCAGTTGATATACAACAGGTGCAACTCTGTCGAAACGTTGTAAAAAATATATTAAAATCTGCAAATATAATATTTATAAGAGATAAATGTATCGCCGTATTAAAGAGTATAATATGTTACAACCCAGTAATAATAGATGGAGCTAAGGAAAATGTCGAGTTATCGCATCGCACAGGCAAGGTCTTTCTAACAGGTTGTAAATGTCGCACTGCTGGTCTAATGCCTCCCTTTGTGGAGAAAGTATGGAGATTATTTCACCACGCGGCCGATTGATTGGTGGATACATATGTGGCGGAATATCATTGCAATTAGACACAGGCAGGTTTCCGAGATGAATTATAAACACAAACGATCATTATATAAGACTGTATAAGACGTGTTCGCGCCAAGAATTGGTTGGCGGATGCGGTTTTTCCGAATCGTAAGATTTGGGAAGCTTCAAGAAAAGAGTCCTTCCTTAAAGACCGGCAACGCATCTGCAAACCCCCCGTTTTTGCAGATGTGGTAGTCGCTTTCCATCGGGTGAGCCTCCTGCACGTTTGCCAAATATCACATAAAAAAAAAATCTCGGAAAAAACCACTGAGCGTCTTGCCAGTTCTTAATACGAATCAAAATTAAAATAAAGTAAAATCTTCTTGTAAAATAATTATTCAAAATTGATTGCAAGAGCCTACTTGAATAAAGTATATTTTAATTTGTAATAAAACCTTTTTTACTGTTTACATAAAACTGTAATTTGTTTGATTGGTTGACCTATATCTAATTATAATACTAAATTATTGCATTTCAGCAATTTTCAACAGCTGACACTCGAATAACCTTTATTAGTACCGTAATCGGTATTGGCTCGGTATTTGTAGGAATTAGTTAAATTAGGCTCATGTTATTAGTATGAATAAATTTAACTAATTGTAGCAACATTGCATCGAAATTGATAAAAAAACAAAATCCGATTATATTTTAAAAAATGTAATAAAAACCTGTGTAGCATTGTTGAGCATCATCGTATCTTTTTACTAAGCAAAGTTTACCAAAATGTTATCTAACTTTTGCAGATTTCCACACATTTTTTTCTAGATGAATGTTTATGACTCGATCACGCCAAAACAGCTTGACCGGTCTGCATGAAATTTAGCACATAGATGGGTTAAAGTCTGGAATAGCATACGTGTTATTTTTTATCAACAAACACAATCATACGTCATATAAACACAAACATCTCCCCCTCCCTCATGCGCGCCATGCCGTAGGCGGAGAATGCTACGCTTCCATATAAGCGAGTTTCAAAGAAGCGGGAAGACTAAAAAAAGATCAAGGATAAAAGCAGGAGGAAAATTATTATTATTAAAAGGCCTTTGTAATGTTTCCATGTTTGCTCAAGACAAGTAAAAGTTCGAATTGCCTATTCACCTACCTAGTCCAGATTTAACCTCGAGCGACTTTTACTTGTTTCCAAATAGAAAAAAATTAATGAAACAATTTCGATAACAAGGTTGTCATCTTAACTTCACCAAATTTGACATTATCCTGAACAACTGATTTTGATTCCTGAACAGTTGTTTTGATATTAAGTTTATTAACATCATCGTATCAAAATCATACAATTAGTAAATTTGAGGTGGTTTAATAAAAAGTCGAGCCGAGATGGCCCAGTGGTTTGTATGCATGCATCTAAGCCGATGATATCGGGTTCAAACCCAGGCAACCCACTGAATTTTCATGTGCTTAATTTGTGTTTATAATTCACCTCGTACTCGGCGGAAGGAAAACTTCGTGAGGAAACCTGCATGTGTCATTCCAAACGAAATTCTGCCACATGTGTATTTCACCAACCCGCATTAGAGCAGCGTGGTGAAATATGCTCCAAAACCTTCTCCTCAAAGGGTGAGGAGGTCTTATCCCAGCAGCGGAAAATTTTCAGGCTGTCAATGTTATGTTATGTAATAAAAAGCAATACGACATTCTCGCAAGTGAGCTTTAATAACAGAATGTTTAAGTCTTCGAATCAGTAGTCCCAGCAGTATTTGTAATTTCAAGTCCATATGCAATACTTACAATGTATTTTAGAAGCTAAATATTATCTTAATAAATTATAGAAGTGGTAATAATAACCTAAAAATCATTCAGTCCGTGATTTACAAAGTTGTTGCTGTTTTAAGATTTAAACTCGTTTGTCTTTAGCGAGTTTGTTTCCAAGTTATTTAAAACTTAGTTCACTGTTTTCCGAGCTTATCTTTGATTTGAGAAGAGCTTATAGCTAGTTTCATTGTGATATTTTTAGTTCATTGTATAGCTAGTTTGTGAACATCAGATGGGATGTTCACAACCTAGCTGTTGAGGATTGAGTCACAGATGCAAGGCACTAACTTTAATATTTTATATCTGAACTTGGATTTTGCGTGTATTGTGTAAGCTATGTTTTGGAGCTATATATAGTTTAGAATAGACCAGTTTAGAATGGAGAAGGTTTTTCAATTACTATTTCTATTAAAAAATCAGTTCTTCTAAATGGAATTTCAGTTTCTAAGCGATGGTATCGTCATGTTTAACCGCCACAATAGTATTGTAGTATTCTCAAGTGTTTACAAAGACCTAAATCCAATAAGAAAATTTCTTTTGAGTGTAATGAAAAAAACATGCTACGGTTGCTTTCTCTGCGACATACATATATTACATCTGTTTACTTACAAATCGCGAGGTTTCACGTTAAATTATCATCGGCATGCATTAACAAACATAATACGATTTTCATTGTTCATCTCACGCACACTAACATATTTTGTAAGCACGAGCGTCATTAATGAAAGTCGATAAATTAACATGAAAGCTCGCTGCTTCGTGAGTTTACAAATATATAAGGACCACGTGTAATGAATTGCTCAATTGTTCTTTTTTACATTTTATCATTAGTATCAATTGAAAGCATTTTAGCATTTACGCTTTGGTGAAGTTTCCTTGTGTATGATTAAACGCAATAATTCTATAATGTCTAAAACATAAACGAAGAACATATAATATAAACAATATGTTCATGTTTAATTAAACAAAAGGCAGCATTTAATTTTATTCTTCTCGCTTTGAAAAACGATTCGACGGTATCATGTTTAATCATATAATATCAAACAAAAAAATAAGGAAAAATGGTTATTCGATTTCGTGATGAAAAAAACCCGCTTTGAGTTCTTAAATCATAAATCTTTTTTAACTTTACACACGAAATATCTTCACAAGTTCTAACATTAATAAAACAGCGATTTAGCGATCCATTAAACATAATTACAGAAAAAATCCACAGCGCTTCGAGCGAATTATTGCGAGAAATAAAAACAAAACTTTTTTAATCACACAAAATGTCTGCCATAGAGGACTCGAGCTGATGGAACGTAACCAACTTTGTTACGAAGTCCTGTCGACGATTTTGTTTTTAATTATTAAAGCCAGTAGGATTAAATTATAAAAAAAAAAAACAATTATAACTAACTTAATAACTTTTATGTCATATTTTTCGTTCAATTGATTTAACTTCATTTTAGTTTGAAAAATATTTGAAAAATCCTTTTATATATCAATCCTGTGGTCACGTAAGTGAGTGACTAGTCAAAATCCACACATATGCGCATCGCCATTGGTTCGTATTTAGCTCGTTGTGAACTCTCGGCAGCCAGGTGACAACATTTTAAACCAGATCCATTCTAGGACGAATGTTACCAGTATTTCAGTTTGACATACCTGAAACAAAATAAAGAAATAATTAGTAAAAAAATAAAAGAAACAATTCCAAAAAATATTTTTTTATTTTGTGGGCTATTTTTATATCTATTAATAGCTCTGGCAAAATAGGTATCTAATGATAAGTTTGATCATTATTTTTACGCTTATTTGACGATAAATCTATGCTTATATTAAAAAAGGTATTCTGTAACAACAGTCAAAACTCACGTTGAACTCTTCTTAAAAGTCTGTAATCTAAGTTTAGTATTATGCAATATTGATTAAAAACTATTGATCAACCTAAGTTTATAGAAGACTTTGTTAATATGAAAACATTATTTATATGTGTTTGAAATTTATTAGATATATTAAATCTATCTTTTCAAAATTTAAAGCCAAAGTGAATAATTACAAAACTAACAGCGGTTTGGAAATGTGTTTCAACTAACTCCAGCAATTGCTTTCAGTCCTCAGTGTAATGTTTATTATATATGAATAGATATATATTTGTGGCTATGTAAAGACAATCATATGAAATATCTACAATTTAAAAAAGCAGGCAAATATTTTTACAGTGTCAATCTTAATGTTCTTGAAAACATTTTTCATAACTCTGATTACAATTACGGTAACAACGGTTTAATTATGACGTATATATGCCGAAAAACATTGACTGGACGTTTGTTGGAACTAATTAAGTACAAAGACGATGAAGTTAATCCGCCTTTAATTCCATCTTAAGCCTCGTTTTAAATAGCACGCATTTAATTTTAATTAAAAATTCCCACGTCACTTTTACGACTGGTCCGGGAATTTCGGTGTTCGTGTTTAATGCACCGTGAAGACTACATAAGGTGCTAATGAACCTTGCTTCTAACTTCGTTTGATTGCCCGTCTGGTAAGGAGCAACAAATATACGTAACAATGTTGTGTTTTGGTTTGGAGTGTGAGTGAGCCGGTGTAACATGCACAAATGATAAGCTTCTTAATTCACAAGATCGGTAAAGTACTGATGATTGGATGGATGGTGAACACTTCTTACAGTGCCAATGCTTAAGGATGATGGTGACCACTTATAATCTGATCTGATTATTTGGGAGCGTGCCTATCTATTCTCAATAAAAACATTACGTTTTTAATTTTTTTTTTCTTTTATGTAACTTGTAATAATTCCTCTCGTGCTAAGTAACAACATTAATATCTTAAAAGTTAATTAAGATAAAAAGTAAATTTCGAACATAATATTCGGATACCATTATAAAATCATATTATATTAATTAATGGCTTAAACCGTGGCTGGACCCTTTATGGTGGCGTAACGTTTATGAGGTATTAGCTTTAGCGGGAAAATACATAAAACAGCTTAGTGTGTCAACTGGGATCAGTTAGTTAAGGTTATAAAGTGCCACTAGTACATATATATTATATCTATATATGTGATAAATCCTGCTGTTTGTACAATAGAATATATGTGAACTCTAGAGTTTCTAAAGCGGATATTTAAGGTTGGAATTAAAAAATGGAACGGATCGCCATAACTTTCAAACACGAATTCATTTATTTCGATTTTCGAATCGAATTCTTTTAAGAATACTTCTTCGTTATACTTATAAAAATGGCGAAGTTTATTAACGTTAAAATCACCTCATTTGAACGCTCGTAGCGTTCTCAACCGGCCTAATTCGTGAAACGATTTATCTTAATAGCGAAAATAGACCTTTATAGCGCTCTGGAACACTGAACCTATTCAAGAAGCACTGTAATAAATGCTAAGACTACCTGGCGTACAAAGTACATAAGTAATAATTACCTAAAATGTTCGTATATAAATGTATTATATCTATACTTAAAAGTAATAATGACGCGCCGAGTAGGATCGTTTTATTGAGTAGACACCCACTAAGGAAGGAATTTCGGCTACCCCTAAGGGGGTAGTAGGTAGGGGGGTAATTTTTAGACCCTACTTCATAGGGTCTAAAAATTTGTATGAAAGTCCGTCATTTTTAATTTAAAACATTTTGAAGCACAACCGATTAAGTATAAGCATTTGTTTGTAAATATTTGTATGTAAGTTTATAAATGCACGGCCTACCGCGATGGTTTTAAAAAATCTCACTCAGATTGAGTTGTCTGAGAGAAATGGCTAATTAGCCATAAGTCCACCCATTGTACAACAAAAAATAATTGTTTATATTTTTGTTTTGACCATTAGTTCTATTTTTTTTTTGTGTTTATTCCTAAGATTTCTGTATTTTTATTTGTAGTGCACAAACAAAGTTTATTAACAATTAACACGACACGCTTATTGAAATGGAATTTCTCGAGATTATTTTTTTCTTTATTACATCAACAGTTCTTCGTTCGTATATGTTATTATATTAAACGAACATGACACACAATTAATAAGAACTGTAACTGGTACGAAACCTTTATTTTTTGACGTCAACTAAAAATATTATGAAGCTGTGTACAGATTGGTATGGAAATATATGAAAAATTTTAAACGAATTTTTATAATCGTTACATCAAACGCTGCAGAATTTTCATCTCAGTACGAACGCAGATTCAAATATGAACGACATTATAAATCTCTGGTCTTGTGAAGAGGAATTTTACTTTAATTAAACCTTCATAAGGCGGCGAGTTAGTCGCGTGTTTAATTAAAAATCCGGCTAGCTAATTTTACATGTGAAGCCTTTGAATTTTGACGCAAATATAGCTATGTCTGTACGTCCACATAGCTTGCCTACCGTGCCACTTGCTTTTATAGTAACCTCCAGTATTGCATGTGGCTCCTCTGTAGGGTTCGTTTTAATTTCAAAGCAATGCACTTCTATTCTGGAGGGTACACTGTATTTAAACTTCGATTATTTTTATAATCATTTATTAACGTAATATTAGAAAACTTTTATTGTTGAGTTTTATTAATATTTCTCATTTCAATAATAGTTTATTTCCAAAATAAATGTAAAAAATATGTAGCAAAGGAATTGCTTTTGACAAAAGAGAAAGACCTAGGAGGAAAAATATTCTAGATTGTATTATTCTAGAACTTTAATATTCACTTATTGCAAGCCGTATTACTTTGAATATAAATAAACACAGTCTTGATTTTTTTAGTGGATTTATATATACTTTCTTGTTAAGCTTAAAATATTTTATGAAACAAAACGCGATTAAATTTCCTAGTAATGCCATCTATTATCTAACTATGTAATTTATTATATTCGTATATAAGTACTTGTCGGCCGCGGCTTCGCTTATTCTTTAGGGGTTGGTCAACAGATAAAAACTAGCCTATAAAAGTTCAGTTCAGTTCAGTGGTTTGGCCCATAAAGCGTTACATATAGACAAATAGACAGACATAATCAAATAATTTGGTGCTTTATGATACTACAAGTTTTATAGATTCATTTTTTTTAAATTATTGAATTGTTGAACATACAATAACAAAATTAGGTAAGAGCAGTAGCAAATATGAATTCAACGATACTGAAACTTCGTTTAATATCAATGAAAAGTACGATAAACTTGAAGTCAATGTAGAAAAATTGGAATAGTTTTTGAGATGCGACATAAAAAGGTAGATATAAAAGTTTATTGAAAAAGGTGACGCTTCACTTGACTTCGTTGAAACTTTCAAATTATACAACGTTAAAAAAATCGCCATTCCGACGTAGTTGTCTTCGTTATTTTCTGAAGATGCACATTTTAACTCTTCCAATGGAAACTTTAGCGTCAAGTGCAAAATTTCCTTAGTTATTGATTGTACGAAGGATTTTAACAAATGTATTTTCATTGTGTAACTTGATCGCAATTAATCCTGATGAAAAATGATAGAGTAGTCTATAGTATTTAATAAAATAAATGTTTTATTGAAATAACCAGTAATCACAATTTTATAGTAGCCCTGAATCCCAAACAAGCGTTAGCTGTTCGCCTTGAGTCAGTTTCTCCCCAAAACTTTACGACACAGTTTAAGTTTTTTTTTGTATCAACATCGAATAGATAAAAACAAAAAGAATAGAATGGTCGTCTATTGAGAAATGAGGATTACTCAAAGGGAGCCTATCTACTCTTAGCTTAGAGATAATGGTAGACCTAGACTAGACGATTTTGCTTGTACAAAATATGTTAAAAAAGACAAGTCTTTTAATTTTTTATTAATTACTTTTGTTATGACAGCTAACCAAATTTGTACGAAAATAAGACGATAAAAATTGCTTTGTTTCGAATCGTATGCCCTTTTCTAGGTTACCTATTTTATATCAATCGCGTAAAATATGCAAGAATATTACTTGCACCTTGGCTATTCATATCAGGAATGAGGAATAAAAGCGCCTTGTGCCGATAAATTTGATGTCAATGACACAGCCTCGTGACATCTGGCACTCCGAAGATAAAATGGTGAAGAAAATGTTAAATCATCTAATTCCCAACCTCTCTGAAGAATTATCTGTAGTATATCATGAGACTCGCAAATTAATCACGTTATGGCAAAATATATTTAGCTTCTACCCTCAAAATTGCCATCACTGCGCTACCAAGCATGAAACCAAAGTTATTACATCCATTGTCGCCTGTGACTGGTGTAAATGGTGTCATTGGTTCTTTCATTATTTTATTTTTTTAATAATAGTAGCAATACTTCAAGTTAAGGAATTACTAATATTCCTATTTACCCCTCCAATTAAACTTAAAGCTTGTTCCAGTGCTAAAGGGTCAGAATCGATCCTGTGACTTCTTACATCGCTAGTCGACCCGTAACCATTGATGCTATGAAGATATTAATATTTCTTATTATTAAAATTAATTCTACTAGATATTCAATATTCAAAACAATACAAAGTATTCCAATTATTGCTATTTGCCAATAAAAAAACTGGCAAGAAAGTATACGACCTACTTGCTAAATGCTTGCTGTGTTGGAAAATATCTTAAGTCAAATTAAATGTCCAGACCTGAATTGCAATCCTTTATCTTGAGATCTGCACCCGTATAAACTATCCACTAGTAAAGAGACCTTCAATATATAATCTCATAGTGAATCAATTGACGAGAATGCATCCAAACGATCTGACAGTACAAATAATGTAATGAGACGAGGCAGGAGAACTTGTCCCTCCGTTTGTGACTCTTTATTAATAGTCTGTACAAGCCGTAATGTATTTGCTGTACGATTGCCAGTTGGTAACAGAGATGCAATCCAAAGAATAGATTGCTTTTTCAGTTGACCATTGCACTCATTTCACAGTTTGTATAACGTTTGCAGCGGTAAGATGGTGACTTGAAAGTTAATTAAAATAGTCCTCAGCTATATCATGAGTTTTTGCGATAGAGCAAGGATTGCGAGTTAGAATCTTTCAATGTTTTATTTCCATAATTATATTAGACTCAGTTATTTTACGGCAAATATTTCTACTTCAGAAATGTAGATGTAATTTATTTAGGTTGATGAAATTAATCGAATTATTTAGATATTACGAGCTTGAATTATTCGGGAGTCCTTGGTGGATTATTTCAAATATTGTATAATCGTTTATTTTAACAACTCGACCTTGTTTTACTGATTTCTTAAACATTATATTACTATGTTTATTATATTTTACATTAAATTTCTGGTCTTGTTTTTTACAATCATTTATTATATTAAAATTGTAAAAAATAATTGTCTCTCTATTTTTTATAAATCGTTGTTATTTGGTAGACTTCCATACTGAGTTATTTGTAATTCTAAGATTAACTAATTTAAGTAAATGACTTAGCATTAGTAATTTTGAATCTATCTTATGAATGTATATAAAAAATTAACCATACTTCAGCTTATGTAATAGTATCTATATCTATAAATAGCCTTTTTTATGTTATAGGTGACAAACGTTTTACAACAACACTTACAATTTTACCCGCTGAATTTCTTTCGCCGGTTCTTCTCAGGTCAGGGTGTTCCTTTTTCCGAACCGGTGGTAGTGTTTAATTTGACCATCAATAAGAAAGTGTAATGCTTCTATGTTGAATAAAGGAATTTGAGTTTGAGTTTGAGTTTGAACGAGTAGGAGGCTCACCTGATGGAAAGTGACTATCACCGCCCATGGACATCTGCAACACCGGGGGGCTTGCAGGTGCGTTGCCTATTTCAATCGAAGCAACGATAAAGATAAACAAACCTTAGATGTATGTATTTAATGCAATTTGTTAATAGCTCAGCTATGTATAATAATACACTACGAACCATCATCCTCCTGCCCTTATCCCAATTTTACTTGGGGTCGGCGCAGCATGTCTTCTTCTTCCATGCTTCTCTGTCGGACGTCATCTCACAAGTAACATTCTTTCTAACCATATCGACTTTCACACAATCCATCCATCGTTTCTTTGATTTATTATACACTACTAACTATGCTGTATTAATATATGTATCTTTAATATAATAATAATAATAAATAAATATTGGACAACATCACATACATTACTCTGATCTCAATGTAAGTAGCTAAAGCACTTGTGTTATTAAAAATCAGAAATAACGACGGTACCACAAACACCCAGACCCAAGACAATGTAGAAAATTAATGAACTTTTTCTACATCGACTCGGGATCGAACCCGGGACCTCGGAGTGGCGTACCCATGAAAACCGGTGTACACACTACTCGACTACGGAGGTCGTCTTTATATATAATTTCACTTATGTACTTGTATCAATTTTCATTATACTTCCAAATTTCCGATAATAGGTTCGTCGACGTTCGAAATGCAATTTTTTGGCAAATCCATTTTAAATATCATTCGATTCAGATTATTCGAGCTTTCTCTACACACCCTATAGTTACAATATAAACAAATGTAATTTTCAAGATGGCGTCTCTTGAGATTAAAGCAAACCGACGTTTCGAGGCAGCAAGCCGGAAATTAAACAATCTGAAGCACCTCGCCATCTTACGACGCTACTCAGACAGAACGAATTGAATTTGGTTAAATTAATAATTATATGGAGTTATTTTTATTACAACGAGTTAGTAAATATTAATAAAGCTGAATTTCGTTTTATACAGTTTTACAAAGATATGTTTTTGTCGCAAAATGTGACTGTGATATTAATTCATTGGCTATATTTGTTTGCTCACTTGTATGGGATATCGGAAATGGAGCAGAATGAAAATCAAAGTCATAATTTTTATTTAATATAGAAGTATTACATTCGCTTATGCATTTTCAAACATCACTAATAGTTTGGAATCAAACACGTCGGAGCTGAAAGCACCGGCGAAAAAAACTCGAAGGGCTTTGTGCAAGCCCTTCTGGTTGGGTATCAACCTATCATCAGATACTATGCCGACAAACACCAAAGGATACTTAGTGGGGTTGTGTTCCAATTTGAAGGATGATTGAGCTAGTGTAACTACAGGCACAAGGGACTTCTTAGTTCCCAATATTGGTGACGTATTGGTGATGCAAGGAATGGTTAATATTTCTTACAGTTCCAATGTCTAGACCGGCGGTGACAACTTACCAACAGCCATTTGCCTGTCCGCCTACATTTATCAGAAAAAAAAAGAAAATGCGATTATACTCATTAAGTGGTGCTCTTCCGGATTTTATACGGATCCAGATCGTGGGATCTTCAGGTGAGATTCACACGTACTATCAACCAAATGAACTCAGCTGTTTCATGTTTTTAGATATCGCTAAGAACTAAACGAGAAAAATAATTACGTTCTAAATTTAAAATCACATTTAAATTATAATTAAATTGTCATTTCACATCTATTAAATCAACTAGCGTCGATATAATTAATGTGAGCATCTTCATTACTTCACTATTAGGAATTATGGCCTTAAAGAACTTACCGCAATTCATCATTCTGAGTACGAAAATAACAAATAGCAGTTAATTCAAAACAAAAAAATAGGTCGTTACGTAAAAAACGAGTTAAGAGAATAGCGGCTAAGTTAAAAATAATGGTTTCCATTACGTCGAAAGGGTGGTATCAAAATGTGTTGTTCGTTAATGTTGCCAATTATAGCTATTCAATTACTAAAGGGCATATGTTTAGTATGTTTCAAAGCGAGCTGGAATATGATAGGATAAAGTAGAGGATGGATTATTTTTAATTATGTTGCGTTTATACATTTTCCTCGTGATTACAATCGTAGGTATACGTAATATGATATAGATATAATTATAAATTGCTTTTATTTTTATTATAAAATTGTTATAAGCAAACATATTTTTAGGTTATTACTCGGTACTCTTGTGTACACAATTATTTTACTACCAAACACTAAATTTTATGTGTCGCATCATCAGAAGGGCCTTTAAAATGTTCTTGGCTGTTATCCTCCATGGTGGGCGTGATAATGGCGGAATATCAGAAATAAATCACTATTATTTAATTACCCAGTATAAATACACAAAATATAATACTGCTAGGAAGACTAACATAGATTGAGAGCCAATAGGTTAGAAAGTGTCTGCCTCGTGGGACGGTGACGTTTTTTTACAATTTGTGTTCTATTTTTATTACATCTGGTGCAACATTTTCGTCATTTCTTTTCTGGATTCTTGACTGAATAAACTGAGTTTATTTATTATTGTTATATAATATAATAATAAGAAAGAAAGAAAATGTTTATTCAGGACTTGGCACGATTAAAAAAAGTATATAAAAAGAAAATCCTGTCAACTAAAATAAAAAACAAAACAAAGAGAAACGAAATTTTATAAAAAATGTTAGTAATCGTATCCTAAATAAGTGTAATTCAACATCCAAGTTGGTTTCCAAAACCCAACGCTGTATTTTCAATGGTGGGTACCATTATGTGAGCTGACGCACTGTGACAATGTATATGTTAATATTTAATATAAACACTCATAATTAACATAAAATAACAATATAATATTAATACATTAAATAAATATAAAATAATAATAGGATTATTATAACATAATAATTAGAAAATGTATTTATTTTACTATATTTGTTTATTGGTTGTCTTCTCCATATAATATACTAGCTTCTGCCCTTCGTCCGCGTAGATTTCGGATTTGTGACAGGATTGCGTATCTCAAACGGAAATCAAAATAACCCATAAAGATACAAAATATATATTTTTTAAATAAATAAAAGTAAGAATTTGAATGTTTGGCCCTGGGATTTTATCGTTAGTGTGAAAGAAATTTTTACTGGAAATTGGAGCCTTTTGAAGGGTAGGCAAATCAGTAGGAATCATGGGTATTCTTGGTATATGAGCTAATTCACCAGCTGCAGGGCCGGTGATAATAATCTTCGCTACTATTAAATTATCTTTTAGCTCCTTTATAAGAAGTCTCGTGTTGTACTACACATGTTGGGGGGGCTTAAATTTCTGAGAAGCATTATCGGCGTGCCAACTTTTAACGACAGTTCATGAGGTGGCAGCCTAGCGGGGTTAAGAGAATTTAAAAATTCCTGGGGATGGTGCACTGTGTTCTCGATGTTAGTGACGGTGTCTATGGATTTATGGCACTTAACTTCACCCGGTACTTTCTGCATAATTAAATTGTTTATTTCGTTGACTGTTTCTGGGAGAAATTATTTTGATAAGGATTAATAGCATTAGTAAAATAAATGCATTTAAATGTAGTCCAAAAATATTCAAGATTTTTAAATAAAAAAATGGTTGTTGTGCTTCACTCGACAAAGATAGGTATATGTGTGTCGCGGACTTTTTTGTAGATATTTATAAGATCTACAATTAATTTGAACATTTTATGGTTCTATCTTTTATAGTTTAGGCAGCGTACGAAAAATAAGTAACTTTTTTGGTTGATTTTTTACACCTTGAATCCGAAAAACCCAAATATGATACGGGACCCTATTTTTTTTCAAAATAAAATTTAGCCTATGTTCCTCGTGAATAATGTAGCTTTCGAATGGTGAAAGATTTTTTTAAATCGGTCCAGTAGTTTTTGAGCCTATTCATTACAACCAAACGAACAAAGTTTTCCTCTTTATAATATTAGTATAGAAAACAAAGTCGATTCCCGCCGTCGTTTATATCTTTTAAACAACGCGAAGCATTTTAATGCGGATTTCATCATCAAACAGAGCGATTAAAAAGGAAGGATTACATGTATAATACGTGTATTTAAGAGCACGAAAATCTCAACTTTCCCAGCCGGAAAAAAAAGTTTAATTTTTTTTTTTATGTTTGTTATTAAATATAAAAGTTGTATATAGCTCCTAATTGTACCCGTGTGAAGCCGGGACGCGTAGCTAGTTAATTATAAATTCGTTCTTTACCCTTACATTTTGATATTTTACGTCTGGCGAGCGTCCCGTGACGGCTGCATATTTTCAACAATTGTTGATGTTAACTTTGCTCGATTAACACATAGAAACGTCGTAATGGAAAAATTCTATTGAATGTATTTGGAAAAATGTGTGACGTCATAAAATATATGGATAATCTTTTTAAAATGTACACAATGTAACATTCGTTATGTTATATAACGTTTCTTGAATATATAACGCTAACTAATAATTATTGTTCTTTGAATATTAAACATTTATTCTTTCATCATTTTAACAAGTAGACTAAATTTCAAGTACACGTGATTTTTTATATCATTTATACCCATAGACATTGGTGCCGCAACAATTTTAACGATTCTTTACATCACCCTTGCGTCACTAACCTTGAAAACTAAGGTTTTATATACCTTATCGTATCACTGGTTCCTTCGAGCTGGATTACAAGAATAATAAGTATTGCTATTTGGCCGTAGAATATATAATGAGCGAGTGGTACCTACCCAGAGGGGCTTGCACAGAGACCTACCACCAAGCAAATACTACTACGTACTAAAAAATTGGTAGCGTCTAATATGAGAAATGGGGAACAAATTACTTAAGTTTATGAGAGAAGTTGACCATTTACCATCTAATGGTCCGTTCGCTCATCTGTCTTCCTTATAGTAAATTAAAACAAAAAACATAGTGTCGTAAAACAAAGAAAGGTATAAAAAGTCCAGAATAATTGACAAATTGATGGATAGTAAAGCAATTTGCTGTTCCTCGTTGAATTAACAAAATTCTGTATCGCGGCTAACGTATTTATTTTGGGAAATGTTTGCCAAAATAATTCGGTGAAAGTATTTTGGGCTAATTCTTGCCCACGGTTTCATTCGAGTCTGAGGAGGGTGGGGGATGCAGGTGTTAGGCACTTTTTCTGGTATAAAGGGAACCTATATGCTATTCCAATCTATATATATGTGACGAATTTCATTTATATCTGTTCAGCCGTTCTGTGTGATTGTAACAAACTTGGGTCGATGACGAATCCAAACATTTACAATCTTAGTACAGTACAATTTGAGTGTTTCGATTATTATTTTTAGAATAGGTAGTTAGAACATCTGCTGATAAGTGTTCACATCCATCAACAGCGACACTATGAGACACATTAACCAATTTTTATAACGTCAATGCGAATCCAACAACAGGAACTAAGATTTTACGTCCATTTTGTTACACTGACTTATTCATCCTTTAAAACGGAATACGAATATACCGACTATTGCTGTTTCTAGAGGTACCTCCCCTGGTGGGCTAGGAAAGTCCTTCTTTATTGAAATATAAGGTCAATTGTACAAATTTAAACTGTATATATCACTATTTAGAGAACAATATTATTTATTAACATAAGAATTAATAACATTAAGTGCTTAAATATATACAAACATGAATTTAATAGGTTAGTTACTGTATAAATCTTGACCGCGTGCAAGAATGCTTGCAGCGTTTCTCCGTTGAATCGCAATTCCGATCCTCTGGGCTAAAAACGAACCGACCGTCCTGTCACCAGTGGAAATAAATAAGTATAACATTCAGCATCCAAGTTAGATTCCAAAATATTTTAATTAAAAATAAAACAATTCATTTTTAAAATACATAGAAAGATAAAATCATAACCCATATTTTATTCAATGACCTTAATAGATTCTGTTAACGTTTGGTCGTGATTGATTAATGATGATATCTCGCCAATGATTTTGGTCACAGTGGACAATCTTAATGAAGACCAACCAACTGGTTATGTAAGCACTGACCACTACCAAATTTCTGGCTTCTACTAGGATTATTTGACATACGAACCTTGAGTCTGAATCTAGGACCTAGAAATGTACCTCCTTCACTAGGCACTCATAACGTTTTGAAGATTCAAATACGCATCGTTTCGTATATCAAATGTTAGTATGCTTAGTAGAGGTTGATGGCTCAGATGACCTAAGGGTTAGAACACTTGAATCTCAATCGAAGATTATGGGTTTAAACGCAGGCAAGCATCACTTTACCTTCATGAGTATTTATAATTATTAATTGTGTGCTTGGTTGTAAAAACATCGTGACCACCGAACATGCAAAAGTGTCGGATGAAAATCTGCCACATGAGTATTTCACCAACCCGAATTGGAATAGCGTGATGGGATAAGCTCCAACCCAGACGTGGGACATCTACAGACTGGCAAATTACTTTTTATTTTTCTAGGCAACTAAAAATCACTAACAATAAGACTACCAACAAGAAAGAAAACTCTTTCCAGAACTATTTGCCATTCTATTGTTTTTATTTTATATGATGTGGCATATGAGGTGGCAAACGAGCAGGAGGCTCACCTGATGTAAAGTGAATACCACCGCCCATGAAGATTTGCAACACCGGGGGCTTACAGATGCGTTTCCGGCCTTTGAGGAAGGATTCGCACACGTCAATAATATAAGGTAAACTAAATGTTTTATTCCGTTTCAGTACGTCGAAAATCGCTTAAAATTTCGATACGAAACATGCAAGAAAAATTGAGTATCTGGTTATAAAATGTTTCGATTATTATGGGCATTGACGACCACACCGCCGGGAGCCAGACAACTGTGTCCGCTAACAATAGACAGAGATACAATTTTTTTTCCAAACATCCATTTGCGATTTCCTACAACCGACTAGAAAATAAAATTAAAATAGACATTTTATTTCTGTTGAATGGTGGATATAAAATTTTACTCAACTACAGAACTACATTAATGTTTTTAAAAAGTTTTATTTTTTCGTTATATAAGGCTATGATCACATTATCAATATACATGGTCATCATTTAAATATGTTACATTTTTAGATTTCTGTCTGAACTTTCCATAATGAAACCCGAAAAGCAGCACTGAGTTACTATGCAGTGCTTAATTTGTGTTTATAATTCATCTCCTACGGCATACATGTTTCATAAAAACTTGCCTCTGATGTTTTCACCAATCGACATTGAAATTAAAATATATATTACATCTTTTTACTTAACGACAACCTTTAAATTATTTTTACTATTAAAAATGAAGCCATGCCAGTTATTATAAAAAACTAATGAAGCCGACACATATTTCAAGGCAATGTTAGCTCGAATAATGCCTACCTGTAACCTCCTCGTTTTGCGAATTATTTACGTATTTTCTGGGTCAAGCTGAAAGCTGAAATTTTTATATGCTAGTGTTCCGTGCACCTTATTGCATTTTCACCTCTATACGTTGTGGTATAGGAATTAAGCGTACCGGTTTATATTTCTCGTTCTGTTGACGTTGACAAATGGCACTGTAAATGTTAAGGGGTAGCCATTTCATACGTAATAATTGTTATTGCCCCCATTTTTTCTGTTATACTTAAGTGACTTTATACATATCTAGCATAAGTAACATTATTGTATATTTCCATAGTGTGTAGAACTGAATAATTTAATTATTTAAAATATTGACTGAATAAAAGTAAAGTTCAACAGCCTTTAAATGTCCAACTGTAGGGCTAAGGTCTTCTTTTCCTCTGAGGGAAAAATTTATAATAAAACTAAGACCCCTTTAGGTATAGCTACTATGGAAATGGCTATATCGTAACCTTTGCTTACAAACATGTCTTTGCTTACAGACATACACGTTACACTCGTCTTACAATGCTAATTCACAGTAAGACATGTAAACAATTCCTTGTATTGTAAATATAACCAAACACAAGATCTAAAATCTTATCCTTTATCAAGTAGAATACGGCAATATGAATTGCTACTACTACTGTACTGATGCTTGTAGGAACCATAATAAACTGTCCTGAAACAAAGGCTAGCTAAAATCATTCAGTAAACGAACATGGTATTTTATATTGAAAAATGAAACCTAGAATTGGCTCCAATTGATTTCTCATGTTGATTATTGCGATTTCATTAAAATGACATTTGTGTCAAATGCATTACGGAAATCTCAGTCTTAAATATTAAATATGAAAGACGCGTGTTGTATAAACATGTGCATTGAAGCGATTATCCAAAAGAGCAGTTAAAATAACATTCAAAGCATTTCATTCGGTCTGCATTGTGCTTATAAAGGCTTTGTTCTCAGTACCTTTGTCTCCTATCATTCGCACAATAGATAGAGAAAAATTGCCTCCCACAGCCGTTATCAATTTATTTCATAATAGCCCTCGGACATGGTTATTTTTTTCCTTTATTATTGCTGTAATTACATATTTTTCCATTCCTTATTTTGTTCCGTAGAATTAGCTAATTAATTTTAATTAACTTGTGACTATTCCCTGCCTATCTTAGTTAAAATATAATTTTACTTTTATATTTCTTATATTTAAATATCGGTTTGGCACGTGATTTCGTCTAGTTAATTAGGATCCATATAACGTTGACTTTGTGTAATAAACGTGTTCTTTTAGAGCGACAGAGATTATAAGTTCAATCGATTATAGAGGAGTCAAATAAAACCAGGGTTATCCTTTAAATGCGTTATTAATATAAATATTTTGTTTAATTAATTTGAATAATAATAATCGAATGTATGAGATACCGGTCCCATTTCCTTTAACACCTCTTACGAGTAGCTGAAGGATGTCGCTCCTACCCTTCTTAATATATTTAACTGTTTTGAAAAATATAAAAGGGGGAGGAGGTTGAAATGGCCCCACGCCCGCCATCAACTGTAGATTCCAACCATAGATCGGCGAACCTTCCTCGAACATGGGAAGTGCAATTTTATAGTGTGCCAACACTTTGTTAAATAATATATGAACTACAACTAAAGTCCAGCAGGTATCACAGCCGTAGCTAAGGTGTATAAAAGACTAATAGTCTTATAATTAAACTAGACTGGAGTCCAGCGGATAGCACAGTAATAACTACGTTATTTTAATCGACGATTAATAAACTAGACCGTGGTCCAGTGGGTTTCACAGTCATAACTGTGTTTATAAAGTAACCAATGCCACAACAATAATAATAAAAATAAGAATCAAAGTCCCATAAATAGTCCATCTGTCATAACTGAGGAAATCTGTAGTAAATGTGTTAAACCCTGGATTGTCATTGCATTAAATCACTGTTTCTCATACCAGTTCAAGTGCACGACCGTCAGGCGGCTTAATGCAAGCAAAACGTTTTTCGTTGCTATATCGACTGTCGCAGAGTGTCGTTTTATCGTAAGATAATAAGTAATAATTTCAACCATAGTGGAATAATATTCAATGAAACTCATAGATTACCGCGTAGGAATCATTTAAGTGGATTTAACATAATTTGTTATATTTTCTACCGTAGTAGGTTATAAAGTATGAATATATATTATAAACGTATAATCGTATTCTTCTTATAACTAAGACTTATAACTAAATCGAAAGTCTTCTTAATTAGCTTATAAACCTTATAAACGCTTCGCGTATTACGTTTTACTTAAATCTATAACTATACAGTGGATATACTTAACTCTAGCCTACAACAGGCACACACCCGATAGTCGATTACCTAAACCAGCTTAGAACTCAGATCATTATTTGCATGTGATAATCAAATTCAAAGAGATATACATATATAGCCTTCTTTATATCACTTTTATATAATAAATATGATGTCTCATTGAGAACACTCATTCATATGACGGCCTGCCATACCGTCATTTGTAATAATAATTTGTATTATTTATAGGTAAAGGGCACGAAGCACATTCTCATTATAATTATATTTTGCCATGCATCCACCATTGATATATGAGTAGGCACTACCCCGACACACGGATCTGCGCCACTCCCATATTTCAGAATAATCAACCATAGCTAGCAGCCTCGCAGTATAACCCGCAGAGCTGCACCGCCTAGTATCATTTCTAATTATGTAATTTGATATGCATTATTGCACGGGGCCGGTGTGGCGAGCGCATCGCTCCTCGCGTCCAATTTGAACCGAGCTGTCAAGCAACATGCCCCTATATATGCTTCGCTGAGAGTATGACATTCGGCACGGGTCAACCTAAAATCTATAGAATTTTGTATGGAAAAAAGCTGGCGCCGAGATTTTTCCTCAAAAAGTGGCACGTCATTTTCTTCGCCAATACATGAACATATCCTTGAATTCGAACGATTTCACCAAAATCGTATGAAAAAAAAGTATGTTTAATATAATGTCATTCCTTTTAATATCCTTTATTATTCCATGTGTATGTATACATTTACTATGCAATCTCATGAATTTATTTGTATGTATGTTTTTATGTTTCTATATATATATATGAATGCATGTTTTTATGACTCTATATATGTATGTACTTATGTATGTAAACACTCCAAAACGACTCGAATTCGTTCATGTTCGAATACAAATTTCTGCCAGCGTCTTTTGTGGTAATTTTATTTCGGTTATTTTGAAATAAGTTCCTAGTTGTTATACATTTTTGAGAGCTGATAAAACGGTTATGTTTTTAAAATAATCTGCAGGACAAGTTTCATAACGATTTTTTTTTGTTTTTAAGGCATTCTTGTGGAAAAAAAATTAAAAAAAAATCAAAATAATATCTTTATCCGTCTCGAATTTTTAAATTTGAACCGATAATTATTGTTTTAATATTGACAAATAACCAGTGTTTATTCATTTTTATAAATCAGAATAAAAAAAAATATTTTAATTGATACTTTTTTTTAAATAAATTTATGAAGTTGCATTTTTGACTTATTTTGAAAAAATCTAAAAAACGTGATAACTCAAAAATGGTTAACTTTTGCATCATGCATATGGGAATTAAAATTATCGCAAATAATCACTCCTGTCACCTCCTAACGGGAATACGTCGAATTACCAATAAGCCTGTATATATGTGTAGTATATTGTACAAATGTAAAAAAAAGCAAGACCAGCAGAAACAAATACTTTGTTTATTACTCTCTAGCTGTTACTTATTGATCCTTCTGTTTCGCTAATCACTTTTTTATTTTCCTATTAAAAAAATAATTCAACTAAACGAATAGAATAAATGAAATGTGTAAAAAGAAACCATAAACGCTCAATCATTTTTAAATACTACTGTTCACCAAACGCATAAATTATTTTGTAAATTAAGTTAGAGTTTGCATGTCAACAATTAACTATATCATACTTTTTATAATACTTACTTATACTTACTTAAAACCCGTAATCTTATCGGGCGGATCAACCCTATGGATTTAGACATTAAAAAATTTAAAAATGTCATTAATTTTAAATTAATTTACCCGATAAAACCGTTGAAACTGCCCAAAAAGCAGTAGCGCTAAGTAGCCGGCCGTGTCACGCATGCCGTGCTCAAATGTTTCAAGTCCAATTTCCCTACGGCCGAGAACAAGGAACAGGCGGAGCTTAGCCACTTAAAGTGCCAACGAAGTTTGGTCTGTGGCTATTATTGATATGTATTTAAACCGTTCCATGTGTCTATTGGAAGTATGTGGACATGATATATATCTTAACGTAATAAAATAGAAAAGGAAACATTTATTTGACGAGTTCTTTTAAATTTATATTACAGAATTCAGCTTAAAATTAGGGTATATTATAAATAAGTCAATAAGTCAGATCAAAAGCGATCTTATTACTTCCAAGAATATCTTTCAAAGAGATTTGATGAGAGGAGTTCTGTCTAAGAAATAATAATATAATTATATAACATCAACTTACAAAATAATACATTCCTTGTTACGACAATATTTATATAATTTTCTAGCAATTAATATGAATCACGTGGTATTGATATCGCTTCTGTGTAAATTGTATGAGTCATTCTGCTTCGGATATTAGATCTTAAAAATAACCTACACATAGATATTATACAACAATGTTACGCACACTCATACAAACACAAAAAAAAAATCAAATTATGTTTATATGTTAAAGGACTGACTTCTGATGCACGGTTTCCACTATATCGGTCAGGGCAATATTAAAAATATACAAAAATATTATTATACAATTCTATGTAATAATTTTGATCACTGACACTGATTCTGAATTATTTATTGAGGATGAACTGAACTTAAAATTTCTACACGTATATTTATAAGTAAGCGTAGAGTTTAAAAACTTTTTACATTTTTTTGTTTTGTAATTTTCTGTTTTTCCTGTTTTGGCATTGTGAGAAATATAATTTATTTCTTTGCTCATTAATAAATGTTTGTTCTGAACATAACTGTTGTGTCTTTTCACTATTTTTTTTTGTGTGTAAATGTATTAAATACCCACGGTAACTACCACATTAAACATATACAAATACCGCCTATATATACAAATATATACAAATCTCGAGTTTGAATATATTGTAATAGATAAAATAGTTATTACCCGTTGGAAGATAGAAACATGCTATCATAGATTTTGCTTTAAGCCTTCTTAAGACCTAAAGTTTTTTAGTACATTGTTTTGATGTATTTCGTATATTACAGCTAGCGTTCGCCATGTAAGCGTACGAAAACAGTTTTTAGCTGAAACATTGTCATCGTTCAGTGTAATAATATATATAAAGGTTCCTCGTTTAACGCTCTTTTTATTAGTCAAAACCGTATCAACATCCGTTGAGTAGTTTAGAAGAAGTAAGCGGAGATACACACAGAATAAGAAAGACTTCATTTTAAACAATTTATAAATATACGTAAAGTAAAAAGTAAAGTAACGGCCAGTAACGGCCCATTGCTGAGCTCAGGCTTCCTCTCCCTTATGAGAAGAAATTAGCTTATTCCATCACACTGCTTCAATGCAGGTCGGTGGATACACATTTATCAAATTTCGTCAACTATATTGTAAGCTCCCCAATTATAAAAAAATCATATAATTTTAGTTCGATTAATCGTACCGTACATTTTTAATCCGTCTTGAATTTTACTGTATGTTCGGATAAATTGTAATTCTGTAGTGACATTATATTTATTTCAAATTCCACATAAATAAGCTGTTACAGTTCACGCATATTAAGCACACTTATGACGCACATTTAAGTCCGTAGCGACTTGAAGCTGGATTTATAGAAATTGTACAAATTAAAATGAAAACATAAAGAAACAAAATTAAATCGACAGTAATGTGACAGATTTAGAAAGGTTGATAATATACAGAGTCGAATAATTTGTAGCACATTGAGATCAAGAATTTAATTTAAAAATATTTGAAACACTCCGCATTCCTTTTTGCTTGAATTTCCGGAACCTTCATAATAATTTAACTTTACAATCATTTAATAACAGACGGGAAGATCTACGAATCAAAGCTGGGATTCGGTCAATGAGACATTTTACACGAGTTTTAAATGCACACATTAAATAGGGAAAATTTCGTATTAGTCGTATATACTTGAATTGTAAATGCGTTCGCTTGATTTGTGTTACATGAGATTTTTAAAGGACATCTATTCGCTTTCACTCAAAGAAACGTAGCAGATTTGTAATGTTTGTATTTGCATAAAACTGAATGGAACATTGTTCGCCTTATTCCTGTTGTTTATTTAAAATGAAATTTCGCTTCTTTGATATTATAATTTAATGCTTTCATTTCTTTTTATTATAATGCCGGGAGTTATGGCATTGTAAATTTATCTTGATGATGAAAAGCTAGTCAAATTACGTATCTTAAGATTGGAGATATAACGTGATCTTTTGTTTTTTCGAATGGAATATCATGACGAATAAAAACATAACTGTTTTAATACAAACATGTGATTTTATTTTTTTATATGCACTTAATACATTTTTTTTAAAACTTTTATTAACTTAAGAATTATTGAGATAAAGTCCTAAAATATATACATATATTTTTAAATGTTTATTGTTTTATCAACTAACTTTATTATATTTTTAACAAATGCAAAGGATCCGCGTGCTAGATTTCATAGTGAATTTTAGGGCAACCTGTACAATATATAGATGTATGTGTTACCTCTTTGAGATACAATATATTAGTTACTAGATGTGTCCCGGGTCTTCACTCGCGTGTTAGAGATTAATCGTCTGGTGTAGGCCTAAAAAAATAACAGTTCATGCTCGTTTCGTACCAAATTTCATCAAATTCGATTCAGTGGTTTGTCTTTGAAAGAGTAACATACACATATATACGGACAGATACATCTTCTGAATTTAACATTACTGTATTTTTATATGTTGAAAAAGAGTACTACTGAGTTGCTTGCCGGCTCTTCTCGGTAGAATCTACATTCCGAACCGGTGGTAGCTTTACTTTAAATAGTTTGTTAAATGACGATTCAAAAGTGCTAGTAAAAGCCTACTTGAATAAAGTATATTTTGATTTGAATTGATAATTAATATAAATATACATGAGCATGTTCAAATTTTTATCATTAATATTTAACACACCTTTATCATTTCTAAAATTTAACAATAAGTAATATTAAAATTATTTTATCCTCTCGGAAAGTGAGTTGATACCATCTGACGACCAACTTTAGCAACTCTAGTCAATTAAAAAACGCGCGCTTCCGACTGCCTGCTTCACATTTCCGTCTCTATTCACGAAACCACACAAAATTTGGGATATTGCAAGTAATCAAGAGGAAAGATGATACACGTCAAAAATCGCAACATTACGATTAGGTCATCGACATGATGATGACGCTTAATGTCATTTCATTAAAACTAAAGTAATGTTTGATGAATATTATTCATTAAATTCTCATTGTGGACAAGGAGACATAAATACCGTATTTGGTATCAAATAAGACAGAGAGGAGGAAAATGGTTTGACAATTTATAAATGAGTCGTTATTTTTAAGGCTTCAATTGTTCGGAATTAGCTTTATTCCCTGTAGAGTGACATCACTTATTAACTGCTTACCGCTCTACTCCGAAACGACAATGATTAAATATATTGTTACTTCATAATAATTATAGTTGTATAACATATGTGTAGTGTATATGGTAGTTGGAGGGCCAGATAGGTCACCTGTTGACGAGTTGTCACCACCGCCCTGGACATTGGCGCTGTGAAATATATTGTCCATTCCTAATATCATTATTGCGTCACCAAATCTGAGAATTAAGACGTTACTTCTCTTGTGAATGTTTCATAGGCTTATCCTTTCAAACGGGCTAATCATGGACGCTTGGTGGTGTATATATTATATACGAACAGTGGTTGGTATCTATCCAGACGAATTGGACATAGTCCTAACATCAAGCAAGAGAGAAAGTTGTGTAATAAAAAAAAAATATAGTTTCAACTCACAGGATGAATGGGTTAGAACTACACAAAACACAAACAAAGGAACACATTTCTAATTCTAGAAAACAAATTTTCTCTATAAAAATAGGAACACAAAATTACCCAAAGATGGTGGCGCAAAATTTCAAAAAAAAAAAAAAACAGTCCAATATCAAACAATGCTAACTTACATATTGTAATTTTAGACGTATAATTTTTGAGCTATTTACAACGAGCTCGCGTATCGCGTGTTCGCTATCAATTCGTTCTAACAGAACGTATCGTGCCTAATAACAATTATTATAAAAAAAAACTTTGATAAGTGCTTGTGATAAAATATCTAGTACTTCATTTACGATTTCACTTTTGTGATACAGAATGCTAGTTTGAATAATGCTATTACGTGTATTTTCGTGTCGTATTAACGTCATTTACGTTTTTTCTGTAACTAATTTCCCGAGGTTGCTTTTTTGTTCTGTTCGGTATTAGAGTGCTTGTGATTAATTAATGTTAATAAGTTTGACAATATGTTGTTTTTTATGTCGTTAATTTTAAGTTAAGGTTTTCTAGTATTTTTTTAATTTTATTTATTCAAGTGGCCCATTTGAATATTAATTTAAATGAAATTAAAAATACAATGTAAAGTAAATATTTTTCTAATCCTAATCTAAAGAGAAATCTTATACGAAAACTTTTCTTTGAAGTAAACTTTTAAACTCAATACATTAACAGGCTGATAAAACGAACATATTAAAATTATCAATTTTTTCCTTCAAAAATAATAAACACGACTGGAATAAAAATAAACAAATGAATAAATAGCCAGAGTCACTCGGGACGGTGTAATGATGACACCTCAAAACTGTTCAGTCGTTTAAAAGTTATCGCAAAAAAAAGAAACTAACAAAATTACACTTCTTCTTTATCACCATACTAAAAACAAAATAATATTTCAATCAATAATATTAAAAAAATAGGAATTTTTATTTGCTAAATGTATTATAAGTCATCATGTGCCCGCTGGCGATTCAAACCTTATTTTATCCGGGAAAAAATGATATATCTGTAACATTCACCAACAAATGTTATGGTCCTGACCAATATCTGTCACGGAGGGCAAAATACTCTAATGGGAGAACATCTGTGCTGGATAGTATATTGAACAAGTGTGTGTTCAAGCACACATGCACATATGTCAAATCCGGCGCTGTCGGAAAGAGGTCAGGCACAAAATCCATAACTTATCGTATTTCACGCGGCTCTGGAGTGTAAACACTTTGATACTCCTGGCTGGTACTAAGAATTTTTCGACAAAAAAACCAATAACGTTTTATTGGTTTGATCAGGGGTTTGAACCCAGGTTCTCGAGATCTGCAGTCTATCGACTAGTCTACCGAGAAACCAACCTATAGTATGTGTATAAATAATTTCTAAAACTTCTCCTTCTGACCTGAATAGGGCAAAAGACATGTTCCCAACAATAGGACATTTATAGAATTATGGAGTCAACAACACACAAGCTAATAAAACAAAATTATCTTAAACAATTTATAACTCAGTAACCACAAGACTGAATAATGCCCCCGATAGATGGAAACCTCAAATTTAAAATTTTTCAATTTCTCATAATTTGTAAACATCAATATATTTTTAAAACAAACTCGATGACAGTTTGCTGCAGTGGAAATAAAACAGTTTTTATAATAGACAACTACCAGTTTAAAACTCTCTGGGAGTAATATTTATTTAATTTGCACAGTTGCATTAAAGGATTGTGTTTATACTCATAAACAAAAATAATTTTATATTTCACCATTAGTGACTATGAAAAGATAAAAAATCGTATGTTGTGATCTTTTACTGGTTTACAACTAAAGTAAGAGCCTGTTATGTCCCGGTGTATTAAGGCTTTCTTTTGAGGAGTGGAATGGAATTCATGGAGTTCACTCCATCACGCTGCTCAAATGTGGGTTGGTTATTTAGTGGTAAAAAATATGTAGCCGTTGTTCTCTGAAACTTTTCAAATAATAGGCAAATACAGAGTATAATCAAAACATAAAAAAGGAGTTTCCCACTGCTGGGCTAAGGCCTCCTCTCCCTTTGAGGAGAAGGTTTGGAGCATATTCCACCACGCTGCTCCAATGCGGGTTGGTGGAATACACATGTGGCAGAATTTTGTTGAAATTAGACACATGCAGGTTTCCTCACGATGTTTTCCTTCACCGCCGAGCACGAGATGAATTATAAACACAAATTAAGTACATGAAAATTCAGTAGTGTCTGCCTGGGTTTGAACCCGAAATCATCGGTTAAGGTGCACGCGTTCTAACCACTGGGTCATCTCGGCTCAGGCAAAGGTCTCCTCTCCTTTTAAAAATAAGATTTAAAACGTGTTCTGCCTCGCCTGTCAAATATGTGTTGTTGGATTGTGTTAATGATTTAAATTATACAAATGCATGATTAACAATCCTAATGTCGTTACCTTGTTAACCCGACCCAGAAATAGTCTTACAAAAACCCTTAATGTAGGCACGGTACATCCTTAAATTTATTATGTCGGTAAACATTAAAAGTTTTTGCATTAAAACTTAGATAAGATTCACATCTTACCTTCTCAGTGTATACTTTAACAAAACTTAACAGTGTACATTATTTCAGTTAAATAAAACATGAAGGGGATCGTGCTTAATATACTATGATAGTGATGAACTCGCTAGCCGATTATCTACCACGACTTGCACGACTACACGGTTGCCTATCACTGCAAGTTCAGTGCAGGATATATTAAAGTGCATTGTGTGTACAAATACAGGTCACTCACACACAGACAGTGATCAAGACAAACGACTAAACATGCTTTATTATATAAGTGACACTGCCAAAAAATTTCGCGATAGTAGCAACCGAAAACATTTTATTGCTGCGATTTTGGATTCGAATTTAGAGTCTATTAATGCCAGTCACTAAACCAACGAAACAATATAACTATATGAATACATACGAAGGCACTAATACAGTTACTGGTTTAACTTTACTGATCGTAAGGTCCTTCTTATTATTATTATTTTCTGGAAATTGATTGCAATTTCCATGTTAACGAAACATTCATTAAGTTCATTTTTAATAAAACCCAATTAGGTATCGAATATAAAACAAGATATTAATTGCTCCTAATCTATAATACCTTCTTCTCATTATACCGAGGGGATTTCTGTAATCCAGATAATTATTTTAAAACTATACAAAACTAAACAAATATTTATAAATATTGGACAACATCACATACATTACTCTGATCCCAATGTAAGTAGCTAAAGCACTTGTGTTATGGAAAATCAGAAGTAACGACGGTACCACAAACATCCAGACCCGAGACAACATAGAAAACTAATGAACTTTTTCTACATCGACTCGACCGGGAATCGAACCCGGGACCTCGGAGTGGCGTACCCATGAAAACCGGTGTACACACTACTCGACCACGGAGGTCGTCGTAATATAATTTACAATATTTTATGGGTGAACAAGTAATATATTAGATTAAAAAAGGGAATATTGTACTATCTTGTATTGTCTAAAACAAGTACATTTACGTGCTTTTCTACGTTGGTAGGTAAATTCGCAAACGTAAGTATGATGTATGAGCCGAGATGGCCCAGTGGTTAGAACACGTGCATCTTAACCGATGATTTCGGGTTCAAACCCAAGCACCACTGAACTTTCATGTGCTTAATTTGTATTTATAATTCATCTCGTGCTCGGCGGTGAAGAAAAACATCGTGAGCACGTGTCTAATTTCAACGAAATTCTGCCACATGTGTATTCCACCAACCCGCATTGGAGCAGCGTGGTGGAATATGCTCCAAACCTTCTCCTCAAAGGGAGAGGAGGCCTTAGCCCAGCAGTGGAAAATTTACAGGCTGCTAATGAATAGAGATATTTGTATTAAGAAAAACGATTTGATCACGTAAACGAATATCTGTATAATCAAACTAGTCTCGCCTACATCTACTAGTCTGCGCGTTAGGTGGGAGGAGGCGGGAAGTGTTGAGGCTGGAAGTTACTGCAGCACCCGAGGTTCAGGGCTTAGACCTCGATCCGGGCTAAAAGTAAAAATTCATTGGATTTTAAGATTTACTTTCGAAGTTTAAAAGTGGTCAGTATTAAGACTCCTTGCTTCATATGGCTTGACCTAAAGTCAAACTGAACTCTCCCATTATAAAGGGTTACCGTTTTGTCAGATTATGAGAGTGAATTAAAAGAGAGAGCATCTGTATATGTGCACACAGATCAGTATTATCATATTCAATGCACAGTTGGTTATTCTTCCAGGAGAAAAAGCCACTGTTACCTGAATTGGACAGGAGAAACTCATCATAACCATCATATAAAAATTAACTTTTATTTACATTAACATTTATCGTTCTTAGGTTAATTAATCTTAAATTATTCTACATTTAATAAAATAATAGACTTGTAAGTTGAGGACAATATCTTGCCAAATTAGTCATTGTTCTCAGAGAATCCCCGAAGGAGAAATTGTGCTGTAATTACACAAATTACCTCGCAAAATAGTTCTAGTTTCAAAGGTCTTCCTCTTGCCCCGTTACTCCGACTTCCACTTCATTGTTATCCTTTGACCACTCTCTAAATCTTAATGTCTTCAACTTAGCAAATTTCCAAGTTGACATTTTGACATAAACATTTCATATTCCAATTCAAAGTTTAGTGAAAGTCACATCAGATCTTGTTTAACAACTCTGAGATATTAGCTCTTATTTTTATTAAAATGTAAAGGAAGCGTTTCCTTAAATTATTATATCATATCAGTTTGTAGTATAATTGTCGTTCGTTTGTGTATTCATAAATCCATCCAAGACAATTATTTTATTACTTCAAAGCGTTCGAAGGTGTCACGTGACTACCTTGCTACAAGGAGATTACGTGCCCTCAAGGCGTCTAGCATATTCAATATGCATAAATTAAGCATAACTTCGGGACATACATATGCTCGCGAAGCGTGGAAGTTTGATTTGCTTAAACATTTGTTTGCAAGTTGTTTTCTCTTGACGATTCTACGCTCTGGGCGATATTTGTTAATGACGTTGCATGCAAAAGATGTAAAGTCTTTTTGATTTTACGGATGATTTTTCGCTGATACAAAAAGGTGGCAAAATATTTCTCTCTCTACAAAACCATTAGGACCATATTGAATGGAACTCATATACTTTACTTATCCGATGTTTGATTTTTAAATATATATGTCAATAAAATATCAAAATCTAACATTGAATTGTGTCAACCACAACAAATGAGAGTCAAAGAGAGATGGTTATTTTTTAGATTAGATAAAATAGATAGGATAGACGAGCAAATCAGTTATCTGACGGCAAGTGGTCACAATCAACCATAGACATTACCTGATAAGAATAATTAACTATTCCTTACAGCATTAATGCGCCACCAACCATGGGAAGAGGGGGTTTATGTCCCTTGTGCCTCTGGTTACACAGACACATTCGCTCTTCAAAGTAGTATGTTGAGTAGGTAACCTAGCCAGACGGCAGGCTCACTCAATCACAACAAACCGGAACACAACACTACTGAATTATAGTTTGGCAGTAGAATATGTGATGAGTAGGTGGTATCTACCCAGACGGGCTTATACAATGGTTTCATTATAGATTAATAAATTCAAGATCATGAGTTCGATCATTGAATCGATGACTTTACATTAGAAATTAGTACTGAACTCAATAAATAAGGCCAATAGATAAATATTGCACGACTCAAATCCACAATAAAATCATTACTGTGTATACTGACCAACATCTTTATTATTTTTTATTAGTATAAGGAACCAATAATTGCAATTTAGAGTTTTATAGAATAGCTTTGATATTGGTTTCTCGTTTCAGTGTGTGTATGTAACATTTATTTGAAAAATATACGTTTTTTTTTTATAAGCCGGATGGATGAAAACCCCTTTCTTATTTTAGACCTTCCGTATTTACAATAACGTTAATTAAAAAGTCGTCCTTGTTAAATTGATGAAACAATAATGAACTTACTTAACGAAGAGTAAATATGCTATAAATATAACATCGTATTTTTTGGTTCCGTCCGTTCGTTAATCTAATAAACAAAATCATTCACCGCATTGAATATTTCAAGCTGGGCAAGGGCGCTGG
Organism: Vanessa tameamea; assembly: GCF_037043105.1. Taxonomy (NCBI): domain Eukaryota; kingdom Metazoa; phylum Arthropoda; class Insecta; order Lepidoptera; family Nymphalidae; genus Vanessa; species Vanessa tameamea. The sequence goes on along the minus strand of NC_087327.1, from coordinate 1,904,677 downwards.
CCAGCAATAATAATGAACTAATGAATATGCGACGGCGGTTCTCGCGAAAGCCGAAAGCTTTGTGGATTCAAATAGCTGTACGGAGCATTTATTACTCTAGCCTTTGAACCAACTTAATAATGTAATCGTTGGACTTGACAAAATATACATACAGTGATGAACGTACGAAATTCAAATTCGACTTACAGATAGGTATTTTTATAATGTTTATTTTATCAAGACTGCGTCACCAAAGAGCGACAGGATTAAATTTTGTAAAGAGAAAATATGAAATTTTAAATAAGACGCCACAAATTTATCCAGCCGTTACATCAAAATCTCCTTATCTGCATAGAAAATTTGTTTCTGCAAAATAAATCCGGTCGGCTTGAAGATAAAGAACACCCGTAACCCTTTACATAGCGTTTACGGTTGGGAGAAAACGAAATTATACAGGGCTTAAGTAAAAGCCTAAACAGGCGTTTCAGACTCGGCGTTCTCCCTCCAGCGTCCGTTTAGCACTTCCCGAGGATTCGCTCATTTTACTTTCATAAGGCATAAAACGTCACGCTTATGGAACTTTTAACGTGGCCCCATAAATTGTTTGGAACTCCACGCTCCCTAATTAAATACACACATTTGCATTGTACTGTATTCAACTGATGTTATTATAAAGTTTGGTCCGTACCGAAGGAAGCACCCTGAGCATAAATTAAGCGAAAATGTGTTTTAATTCCTCGAGCGTAATACAAGTTATTCTTTTACGGTTCCTTTTAAATTAAAATGAACACAACATTTTTTAAATATGCTTTGTTTTATTAGAATATAGATATTATAAAGACGAATATATTTTATGAAAATTAAGCACTAAGAATTCAGCGAAGATAAAATATCCAAACATCGTACAATGCAACGATTTCTTGTAAAAATAATTGATTTTATGGCAACATATATTGAATGTAAATATATTAGCATTATCACTACATAGTATACAACTAAATACCCTGTCTGTCCGTATGTATGCTTAGATCTTTAAAACCCCACAACGGATTTTGATCCGGTTTTATTTAATAGATAGAATGATTCAAGAGGAAGGTTTATATTTATAATACATGTCTAATATACTAAAGAAACACTGATCATTTTAGAGGTTCCTAATGTGATTTCGTAAATAAATACCTTTTTTGCGCTTACATTGCAAACGCTTACTGAACCCTACATGACAGATCAAAATAATGGACTACAGTATTGTACACATTAAAAAGACTTACAAAAACTCCACGATAATATATGTCTATCTCTTAGAGATAACCTACACTAACCATTTTTTATCCATTACTTTTCACGAGAAATAATGGCTTATTCACAAAGCGATTTTGAGCAATACAGCTTTAATCCTTATCCAATTAAGTACCTTAAGTGTGCATTAATATAGATCAATATGGTCCTAAATTTGACTGAAAAGGCTCTGAACGTTGTATATAAAGACATTCTGTAGTATATTAAGTATCAGCATTGCACCCGTGCGAAGCCGGGGCGGGTCGCTAGTATTACAATAAATTTCAAAATAAGAACATATTATGTATATAAATCGAAAAACTACAAAAAGAAAAAGCAGAATTCATAACGTGGTAATTACCAAAACCAGCAAAGACCATAAAAATTGTGAAAGAAAATCCAAGCAAAGCTCCAGATTCAAAGCACGAGAGTCATATATGATGAGGCCAATTAACAGCCGACATGAGTAATGTTCTCCGCATAATGCTTAAAGAAAAAAAGCGGAAGGCGGTCGGATTTATCCCCATTGTAAAGCCTACGGCTTGGGAATGTTTGGCGCTTCGCAATTCAAACCGCGTTATGATTTCTTGGTGTGATGTTTTATAATAGGCGTTCCGTTGTGTTTCAGTATAAATGTTTCAAGTTAATCCTAATACTTGACACGTTCATATGTACTATCATTTAGGTTATGGTTATTTATGGCATTCTTAATACCTACTGAATTATGAGCAAGCATATTGTAATCGCTTAAATCAAATTTAAATTAAGAATTATAAAATAAAAATTGTTAAAAAATATTCGTGATTCAATTAATTATCAATAATAATAAAATAATATGGCCACATAATCATTTGACGTCATCATCGGAATTAAAAATTTCATGCAAACTAATTAATGCTTCGTTATGATAATATTCATTAATAATTACATCAGACATTTCCCTATTTGCGAACCAATTTACAACTCGAATGCGCTGACTCCATGACATTCGAATGCACTTCACAATTATTGTCGGATCAAAACCTCATATGAATAAAGTCACGTGAAACCACGTAGCGTAGCGTAATCGGCTTTTTGCAGATTAAACGGATATTTAAACGAGAATTTTTGCAATCGAATATAAATCTAATTAAATAATTTGAATATCTTGAAAGCATTAATTTTATTTTGATATTGAATCGCACACTGGGTTGATGGATTACGTCATAGCTTCAATCCTTACCTCTTTGAGTATTTTGACTCCTAGCCTAGCTCTTAGTTGGAAGATAAATATGAATGTATGTCGAAAATACTTTTAACCGTATTGCCTGTCAGAAGTAATTTTGATAAGAAAGAATTACACTCTAGAAGAGAATTGTGGGATTATACGTTAACTAAGATTTTAAGTTTGAACATGATAAAATATATTAATTTTAAATGAACATGGTTATTTTTATGTTTTCTATTTTTACTTGGTGGAGCTCGATATTTCGACATTTTGAAAGTTTCGTAGATAATTTATAAATAACGTTTAAGCTAACTTTTTATGTAATATCATTTTGTTCTGCAATAAATATGTAAATCATTTTGTATATGTAATAGTTTAAACGCAAACGTCTTAAATCTACAATGGAATACAGTTACGAGTTTACTTGTAACCCTATTCCTTTAAATCACAACCTATAATATAACTAGGCAGACAGTGCGTAACGACTTGGTTTCAAATTTAATCAGCGCCTCGACTTTGACAAACGCTACATTGGCGAGTCAAAACTAATTGTTGGGATGCTATCATCGTTGAGGCTATTGCGATTTGTATTATAGACGATACTGGTTATAAAATAGTCGAAAATTGATTCCCGTATTCTGATGTAGTTTTAGTGCCTTTATATTTTTATTGGTCGTGTTCTTTTACATACAAATCCAGTAACATTTTATTATACCCTGTTCAAATTAGCTTGATCTTTTTGACAGACGGGCTAGTGATGAGAAACAGAAAATATAACGTATATAACAGTCGATGGAATGCATAATTCAAACTAGAATTCAATTTTTTTTTTTTACTTATTTTTCTAAAAAGTGTTATACCAGCTAAAGAGACCCCAACCACTAGCCGAAGAGACTCCAACCAAAAGGACCCCCGTTCGTAACAATAACTTAACAATGATCTTTTATAAGGATTTTTCTAATCGATATTTGTAGTAGTTACTGCCTGTTATTAGCGTCCCTACTGTCCGACCGATGTAACATTGTACAAGCGTCTATTATATTTAGGAACTTTTGTATTATATGTATTTTTTAAAATATTTTTACAATTTTTTAAATCAATAAATTAAGAAAATGATATGTTCGTCATTGCAAAGTTATGTAGATCAGAAAAATTTACATCTGTCAAAAAGATCAAGCTATCTTGTACAGGGTATAGGTCAATTTATTTGAATATATTTAGTATCTGCAGCAGGCAGTCAATGTTGTTCGTATTTTTCAATCTGTTGGTGTTATTTAATTTAATAAATAAAAACATACAATTACGACCACGTTATTTTATAAATACGAATAAATAGTTAAGTTTGTGTTCTATCGATCGATCAAGAAAGGTCTAGGATAAATCTCAAATAATCAAAATTAGGTAGTTCGAGAAAGATCAATGACCGTTGGATATTCAAACTAAAATAAGCCTTGTTTCGCAAATCATAAAGTCGTGGTCTGTTTGTTTTATTAAGTTGTTTACAAAAAGGGCGTTATATACTTCGAAATCGCAGAAGGTCATTGCTATTTATTTTGTTTTATTGATATATGCCTCACGTTTCGACGTGTTCCAGGTATGTTCGTCCAGTAGCGATATCGAATAGCGCGATCCGTAGCGGAGTAGTCAGTTTACTTTCGGAAGCGACACTGAATACATCCATGCGATAAGAATTGGGAAGATACCTGCGACTCGAGCGATTTAGTATATTGCCATTTGGTATTTTGCGTAAACAAATTACGTACGGCATTTATCACATGCTCGTAACGATACTTTAATTATTATGTTATCATTATATAATCAACTATCATCCCATCTTCATCCTCATCTTCATCCACAGTTGTACGTTTTCAACGCAAACATAAATATTCCATATTTACGATAATTACATTTTTGGTTCTCCCGTTACCCATTTAAAACCTCGTGATTCATAATTTGCAATACATTTTATATTGACGAGGTACAGATATTGGTTTCGATATTCTCAATAGTAAGACAAAAGTTACGACGCATCAATTCGTCATCGCAAGATGTTGACCGGTTTAATTAATTCAGAATTTATTGTGGAGAGGGTTGAATCGTTTTACATCTACTTTCGTTGGAATCTCGTATTTCTTTTCGGGTTGTTTGAAATTAGTTTCGGCCGTCACTTGTTTGTTTTTCATCGCTCTTGATCTGGTTGTTGTAAAGCGTCACAATTTGTAATTTTCCCGCGTCGCTTCGCATTTTACACCCAATTTTGTTGTTCAATCAAAATATTATTGTGATATATTAAATATATCAAAGAAGTAAGACGATGCAGGAGTTAGAACAGGTCAGACTTACCTAAAATTTTGTATTCGAATCCGAAAAATCACCAGGGAATTTTCTTAAGCATATCTATCTTTTTATGATACAGGTAGGCGATCTATCAAATGGGCCTCCTGATGGTAAGTGGTCACTATTACCTATAGACAATAGCATTTTGAGAAATATTAATCATTCCTTACATCGCGAATACGCCTCCAACCTTGGCAACTAAGATGTTTCGTCCCTTATGCCTGTAATTAATTACTCACTCACCTTTCAAACCGAAACACAACAATACTGAATACTGCTGTTTGGCGGTAGAATATCTAATGAGTGGTTGGTACCTACCTAGACAGTCTTGCACAAAGCCCTACCACCAAGTATATATCTATCTTAAGCGCGTAAGCCCAGTAGTAGTTGCGCATATACAGGCTGTTACTTTATATTTTTATTTTACAAACCCAAAAATTACTAATAAATTCCTGTAGCAATTAGTAATAAGTCACCAAATCTATCGATACTTTATTTAGAAAAATGTGATTGTGTGATTGAAGTGGAACTACCATTTAGTTCTTAACATTATCTTATTGCTTTCAATATGAGATTTTTCTACATTAATTTTCGATAGATAGACGAGAATATGGACCCCCTGACGATAAGTGCCTCTGCCCACAGACGTTGGTAGTGCAAGAAGTATTAATCACGTTTTGTATTATCTATGGTTTGCCAACCATGAGATGCATGACGTACATTCCTTGCTGTAACACTAGTTTAGTTAGTCTACTAGTTAGATCGACTCAGTCGTAAATAAACTCAGCCATATTTCGTATATTTAATGGAAGAGTAAGATTTAACTGATAAGTTTTTCAATATGTTACTTTAATACAATTCTACTAATTGAAATAATACACCTTTGTCAAAAACGATTTATATTTATATTTTTTGTGCAAGCCCGCCTGGGTAGGTACCACCCACTCATCAGATATTCTACCGCCAAATAACAGTAGTCTGTATTGTTGTGTTCCGGTTAGAAGGGTGAGTGAGCCAGTGTAATCACAGGCACAAGGGACATAACATCTTAGTTCCCAAGGTTGGTGGCGCATTGTTGCATGTAAGGAATGGTTAATATTTCTTACAGCGCCTTTGTCTATTGGCGGTGGTGACCACTTACTATCAGGTGGCCCATAAGCTCGTCCGCCAACCAATGCCATAAAAAATAAATAAATAAATAAAAACAAACGTATATAGGATAAGTTGAAATATGACTTTTGAGAATTAATTAATAAAACGAGCGAACGTTACAGCGCCTATGTTATTGTAAATAAGCAACATTAACATTATGTTCTGTCAGAAAAAGGTGCCGGTGTTATTTTACAGCAACTCCAGCACCGCACTCGCTCATTGGTCAAGTCACGCGCGCTTAACTAATTTTGCTGTTATACACATCTGCTTATTTCACGAAATAACTCCCAAATATTGCAAAAAATCAAGAGAAAAGAGGTTACACATCAATAAAGAACAGATCAAATCTACAAAGTACGTGTTTTTGATCAATATACATCATACATTACATTAGCAGCCTGTAAATTTCCCACTGCTGGGCTAAGGCCTCCTCTCCCTTTGAGGAGAAGGTTTTGAATTGAATTGATCCAACAAGGCGAGACCATATGACGGCTCCTCTGCAGACATTTCGGCAGTGTTCTGCGACAGCTGCTTTGGTTCTATCGTTATTATTTATCCACCGCTGCACCATCAAACCCCATAGATTTTCGATAGGGTATACCCGCCGCTTTTGCAGGCCAAGGAATCACCACCACTTCCCGGTGCCGATGGAACCACTCCTCACACGTCACGTCATTACATCAACCGTCACTTAAAATAACGACCGAATAATATTACAAGCGTTTTTATTCTAAGATTGCAAGAAATTGCAAGAAAATATATGACACTGACAGACTTTGACAATTCAGTAGAAGATATCAAATCTAATTTAAATCTTGTAATGACTAATTAGGCCATAAAAAAGTTTTTATGTTGATATGACACTAGACTTAACCCAAAGATGTTACACTATTTTGAACCAAGTTATCATACTATGTTGGTTTAATTTTATATGCAGTTGTCTGTTTATTGCTTTAGATTCAAAAGGTACTAAGAGTCTACGACTTCATAAAGGAATGAATTTGAAAACTGACGAAGGTTTTCTCACTCGGACTGTACTTGTATTAGACCTCACGTACTAACAATAATCTAAATATATCATTTAGAATTGTTGCCATTTAGCAAATAACGTGAACATATTTTCCTTTGTGGATTCAATGTGATATTGGATTCTATGCTATTGCCACTTATGGTGAAACGCCTTACAAAATGGCCTATTTTTCAAATAATCAAATTCGTCATAACGAACGTAGTTATCAAACAGAAAATTTAATTTTCTTAATTTAAGCCTCCATTAAAAATCATAATGTTATTATGTATATCAAAGTTTTAATTTCAATTCAATTAAATGAAATTGCTATTTTATAAATGGAATGAGATGAAAACGCCATTTCTCGAATTAGAAATATATTTGAATCATTTAAAATGCATAATTATTTATCCATTTTGAATGCAGTGCATTAACATTATAACATAGTATAAAACAAAGTCGCTTACCGCTGTCTGTCCCTGTGTATGCTTAGATCTTTAAAATCAAAAATTACATAACGGATTTTGATGTGTTTTTTTTAATAGATAGATTGATTTAAGAGGAAGGTTTATGTATAATACATGCACAATATGGTAAACAAACACTGATAATTTGAGAGATTTCCCATGTCGTAAATAAACACATTTTTTGCGCTTACATTGCAAACGCTGGCTGAACCCTACGAGGTAGATCAAAATATACAGTATTGTACACCCTAAAAGGTCTTCAAAAATTCCGCGATGGTATATGTCTATCTCTTAGGGATAACTCACAATAAATATTTTTATTCTTTACTTTTTACGAAATAATGGCTTATTAGAAGCGATTTTAAGCAAAACAGCATTACTCCTTATCCAGTTAAGTACCTTAAATACATTGTGCATTTAATAAAGATCAATACAATTGACAAATAAATAAACGATAACTTATGAATGTAGTATAATGTCTTATAAATATTGCAAATAGAATAATGAGTTGATTTTTAGATTTGATTTGATTCGAAGTATGACCAATGTTAAAAATTAATCTAGTTTCTACTGTAAAAAGTTAATTTATGTATTAATTATAATATTGTAAATAAAAAGGAAATTAAATTTTCTGTTTGAAAATTACATTCGTAATGTCAAATTTGAGAGAGGCTGAACCGACTTGATAACAAACTATACCAAGGTTGGTCTAGTACTTATATCAATAAAGATAAGGTCGAAAATGAAACGACACGATATAAATGATTAACCTTCGAGCCTCGAATCTGTCTCTGGGTGCAAGTACTCAGTTTTATGATATGAACATTTCTATGCAAATCTGGAGGCTTTGTTTTTTAAGGCAATCACTTAAACAAATTCGGGTTACGCAAACAACGCTATTTTGTTGTTCAGCAAAACTTTGTATTTAACGGGGCGAGTTTTTGCCGTCTTGTTCTTGCTTTGTTGGCCGTAATTTGTAATAATTTCGTTCGTTAGCCGCAACGTAGAGTAAACGTTTTCTTTAATTTTTAAAATCTGTGAATGAAATGCTCTTTATTTTAATGTTTAAAGTAACGAACAAATTTCCACTCTGTTTATTTCGACTTGAATATTCTGAATTTATCTTTGTTATGGAATTTATTTTAATCAATTGATTGATATTCGATTTTCGAATAAGTGTACAATACGCACACATACAAATATCTACATAGTATATTACCATATTTCTTTTTAATTATTGCTATTTAACCAATCTGTAAATATTTAATATGTGTGTGTGTGTAGCAGTGTACTGTTATCTATTATTGAACGTGTTGATAAAAATTGTTGCTTCCTAAGATGATTATTGATGTATTTACAAGGAAAATCCTACGCGAGTTTTACGGTTTTTTTTTTGTAATATAAAAAGGTGGATGAGCAAATGGGCCATCCGATGATAAGTGGTCACCACCGCCCATAGACATAGGCAATGTAAGAAATATTAATCTGAATCGCCAATTCACCACCAACTCTAGGAATTGAGAATTATAGACATTGCGTTCATTAGTAAAATATAACATTTTAACCAGTCTGCTATCTTCGAAGCACGTTTCAAGAAAATCGTTAACAAAAAATAAATAATCTCCTCACTAAGTAACAAGACATAATGTACCGTTTTACGACGATAGAAACCATCCAATCTCGTAAAACTAGGAGTCGTTACACCTTATCACTTGTCGGTTAAAACGTAACCAGTTAAATGCACCCGGAGTTCTTTTATCAACCATGTAACCATGTTCTAGATATTTTTCGATCGCCTTTAAAACTTTATTACTACTTTAAGTCGTTTAGTTGAAAATGTCTGATAGACAGATCCTTGTCTAGAAAACAGTATTGTTATAGTTCGTAAATGTTCCACTGTTAAGCTAATGTTATGCTATTAAATATTTTAGGTTTATTTCTTCCAACTGTTGCACTGTGGAATTACGTCCGTGTGTTTATTTTTTGTTTTGCGGCAAAAGCATTAAACGAAATATACAGAATTCTTTACTAGGTAACCTTGCGAAGTTCCGGAAATATATTTGTAGAAGTTCAAAAGAAAAATGAATGGTACTTTGTGGTAGGGCATTGTGCAAACCCGTCGTAGTAGATACCAGCCACTCATCATATACTCTACCGCCAAGCAGCAATACTTTGTCTTGTTGTGTTCCGGTTTGATGAGTGAGCTAGTCTAACTATAGACACAAGGGACATAACAACTTAGTTCCCAAGGTTGGTGGCGCATTGGAGATGTAAGGAATGATTAAAATTTCTTACAGCGTCAATGTTAATGCGGTGCTATGACCTTTTACCATCAGGCCCTATCTGTTGGTCTATCTAATTATTTCATAAAAAAATATAATTTTACTGAAACTGTTTACTTATATTCAACACAAATATAAAAGTATAGCAATATAGTCTCTGATCGAATGCGAGGTGTGTTTTTGACAAAGCATCGCGGGCAACTGACCGGTATATTGGACCTTTGAATAGCTCAATTCAGTAAGCAATTAAAAGAGATGAATATAACTCATTTGGTTTAGTAATTTTGCGAATAAAAAATTAGTTCTAAATTTGTCAAAATATGAAATTCTGATGATGCATTTTTAGGTTACCTATTTTTTCTATCGTACAATCTGTCAAACAAATCTCATATAAAACTTCTATATAAAAATCCTAGTCAATACAAGTCCTAAAAGAAAAAAATATATAAATACAACCAATCACTACCACCAAAGCAGCAATAATCGCATATTGAAATGCAATTAAATTGATGCAAATCAATCGATCTCACACACATGCATATCTCACATACATATACACGGACACATGGATATGTATGACGCACATTAAATTCACAGTGTGCAGCCAGTCGATGAGTAGCTGATAAAGAAATCACAGTATGATGACTCGATGAAATGTAATATTAATTGTTTAGTATAAAAGTTCGGCGGGTTTACATACCGAATGTAACTAATGGATGGGGTAGCGCCTCGCATCATCAATCTTGGTAAAGTGCGTTTCGTATCCGTCAGCCCCTATTAAACTTCTGGGGTATATTTTGGTGAACACGAAGAAATTGGACATGTTCTTATTTCGACAATGATTGAGACTTTGTATTCGATATCACAGGATATTTATTTCATATATTACTTAATGGTAGGGCTTTGCGCAAGCTCGTCTGGGTGTATACCAAGAACTCATCAGGTATTCCGATTTGAAGGGAGAGTGAGCACAGGGGACATAACATCACATTCACGTTCCTAAGGTAGGTGTCGCATTGGCTATGTAAGAAGTGATCAAAATTTCATGTGTCTATGAAGACTTACCATCAATGGTACATTTACCCGTCCGCCTAAATATGTCCTATATAGTATAAAACTTAAGTTATCAGAATGACAAATGTACCACCTGGACTGGCAAGTAGTTATCACCGTACGTAGACATTAGAACAGTAAGATGTATTAACCAGCCCTTACATCGTCAATATACTATCAATCTCGGCAACTAAGATTCTATGACTTGTGCTTATAGATTAGCTGTTTTAAGCTGGAACACAAAAACAATAAATATTACTGTTTGGATGTAGAATATGTGATGAGTGGGCTACCTACCTAGGCGGGCTGGCACAGCCATATCATCAAGGCAGATGATATTATAACAGTGCTTTTTATATCGGAGTTCTTACATATTCAAAATTGTCTTTATATTAAAATACTATTACCTTAAATGTCAGATGGTTTACAGTCCATTTAAAAACATTTCAGAGGGAATTATTAAACAAGAGCGTACGAAGAACTCAGCTACACGCTATCTCTAACAAATTTATGTCGATAAAGGCTTCGACGAAGCTTAAGATTTATATAATTATTTATTCTCTTTAGTTTCATTTTAGATATACTGAGTCAAAAGGTTGTATACAGTCTAGATAAATTTAGGTAAATATTTTAATATTAATTATTTTGGTTATCCATATTGTACAAATATGAAAAATTAAATTTTCAATACAAAATATCCAATGTACTTACGTAATAAAATTGTAAACTTCTATCCAATTTAAATTTATATTCATTTAAAAAGCGCCTACCAACGCAATTATCTTTCAAAACTAGCTCATTAACATTAAAATTAATTACGCTTTTCATAAATATCATAGAAAACATTCAGGTCTAAACAGATTTTATTTAAAACGTACTTTATATAAAATCATCGTATTCATGTACATAAATATTCGTAACAGAATCATTTCAACTCACTTTGTGACTTTAAAATATATGACGAGCGCGTCATTAGCAAGGCATCGCTTTGTGGGTCAAAAGTAACTCAACGAATTGACCTAAAAACTGTACGGAGAATGGAAACTCGACATCGGAGGCTTTAGAGGCTGTCGAAGAAAGAGCTCATACTCTTTACGATATCTTTATAGTGTTTCACACTTATGGGCTATTGAACGTCTGAAGGGTTAATAAGGCTTTAATTAAATTTAAAGGCTCCGCACTACACGCATTCTCGCACACACCTCACACACTCACACACACACTTACACACACACTCACACACACACTCACACAACACGTACCCATTTCATGCAAATATAAATTATAATTAGTGATAAGTACCTATGGTAAATTAAGTTTTGATACTTACCAAAACCTTTACATGGTGCTGAGAATTGTGAATGAACTGTAAGAGGAAGGCGCCTGTGTCTGTAACACAGTTTATAGTAGCACGGACACAGACGTTCACTCTGACTCAATAATGTATAGCATTGTACCACCTACATATTATATTATATTATTATTATTAAAGGAATTGAACTATGTATTGAACTATGTAATGTCAGAGTATAAGGTATCCAAAAATTATGAATAATAAATACTTTTATTTATTTTATTTATTATTATTAAACTGGTGAAAGGATCAAGAAGTGATGTATTGTTTTATTACATTTGAAATTATTAAGACATTGACATCGATGGGTTAAGACGTGTGGAAAAAGAGCGTATGTCCTTTCGAGTTTTCATCTTGTGCTATTAAACGTATTGGTTGATTTATTAAATATGCAATAATTCTCAAAATCAATCATCATGACGACTTCCGTGTTTGAGTAGTGTGTACACCGGTTTTCATGGGTACGCTACTCCGAGGTCCCGGGTTCGATTCCCGGCCGAGTCGATGTAGAAAAAGTATATTAGTTTTCTATGTTGTCTTGGGTCTGGGTGTTTGTGGTACCGTCGTTACTTCTGATTTTCCATAACACAAGTGCTTGAGCTACTTACATTGAGATCAGAGTGATGTATTTGATGTTGTCCAATATTTATTACATATAACATAGAAGAAGTCGTAATTGGTTTAGAGATTGTTACAAAATGAGCTCAAGTGCTTTCTAGATCATCTTCATTGTTTTTTACTATTATGAGCATAATGAACGCGGTGTTTGAAATGATAAACCAAGTGATATCAATAGGCTTAGAAATTATCGGCAAAAGAGCTCTTCTGCTCTGTATACGAACATCTTCATCAAGTGCCACTCTAATGAACTAACGAACTGATTACAATAATAAAGTTTTCTAGCGTAGTATTTAAGAAAGTTCGTTTGATTTTTAAGTAACGTAATTCGAATTCGAATATCGGTCATTGCTATCAATCAATGATGTCGACTGGCGAATTATAATTAGTGGACCCACTCGGTTGACTAAAGCGATTATGTCAGCCAAGTGCTGGCTTAATGGACTTGCTCGGGATATTCCTGGTCAAACAAAAGCGTTGCATGGCGTTAATCTCAGCGTAACTAAAACGAATGGCGTTTTGAAAGTATACTTACATCAATTTCAATTTTGTTTTATTTGGACATTTTAGTTTTATAAACATAGTTTTTTAAAATAATCTCGTACATTATTTTTTGTAAATAAATGAAATATACTAATATATACATATATTGTATTAAGTCGAGATAAGTCAGATCATTAAATATAATTCGAGTCTGTCAAATTAGCTAATAGATTTAATTTAAAACGAATTATTCCCGTAAAGAATTAGGAACCTTTATACGATAGACGTTATATTAATAATGATAGATTCCTAATTGCCATCGGAAAGTACAAATTAAGGTACCAGAAACATTAAGGTAACAAAAGATATATTGAAATAAAAACTTAACCGAAGACAAAACTTGGTGGAAGCGTTTGGCTTGACTGGCAAACTCGTCTGGGTAGGTACCAGCAACTTATCATATAGTCTACCACCAAACAGCAATACTTAATATTATTGTGTTTCTGGTGAGGCCTTGTTCCCAAAGTTCGTGGGGCACTGACAATGTAAGGAATGGTTAATATGGACAATGGGTAGTGGTCACCCGTCCTCCCCCACCTATATCATAAAAAACCACAACAAATACTATTACGTTTTATTTTATTCATATTAAAAATTAAATAAAAGTTTACAAGACAATAAATTAAAATCTCGTAAATAAAGAATAAAAGAAAGATACATTTAATAAAAGCAATAAAGAAGAATTTACACAAAAAAAAAAAACATAAAAACTCTTTGGTTCTGTTTTTAGAAATATGTTAATATAAAATGATACAACTGATATGTTCTATTCATACAGTCACTCAAATATCTCTTTGATGTGGAATTTTAAACACAAATCAATATTATACTTATGAATGTATTCTTTTCACACAACTCACGTCTTGAAACAAAGGGCATAGCAATTAAATCTCATAATGTTTTTGTGTTGTACTATTGTTAATGGGAGAAGAATTTAGCTTTATATCAATTCGACCCGAACAAAGTCGGAACGGGCAGCTTGTTCAGAGGACCAGATGATCAGCCTCTAAATATTCCAATGGTTCTAAAGGCAAATTTTCTGACATATTTAGGTTTCCTTCAAGGCGGAGCATGAGATGAACCATACGCATAAATTAAGCAGTTAAAAATTATGTGTTGTCTGCCCATGTTTAAACTCCACAGTCTTCAGTTTAAGAAATATTGTATATTATATTTTTATATTTTATTAGTATTTTATATTTTTCATCTCATGCTTGATACTGAATGAAAACATTGTGAAGACCCGTGATGAAATAAATCTAATTAAATAATATGTTCCTCAGTTGAGCAGAGTGATGAAATAAGACCCATATCCTCTCATTAACAGGAGAATTTTGCTCCGCAGCGGAATCTTTACTAGTTCCTTTGTTTTAATTGTTAAAAGTGTCTGATATTTATATTATATTTCAAAAATTAATCTTAGTTTTATTCTAAAAAATAGAATGTTTTAACGTTCATTAGTAACAATGGATTAATTCTTAAAGTCATCAGATTCTGAGGTCATTGTAATGTATTTCAAAACATTGTATGATTTTTTTCTTTTGAGTAGGCATATTATCAAGCTTTATGGAAAAGTATACATTTGTACTTTAAGGTGCACTGCAAGAAGTAAGGAGTGACCCTACCATTAGTGTAACGAATGAACAGCTGGAAACAATTTAAACGGACCTGGATACTAAGAACACTAATTTCACAAAACGTGTATAACCTAAAATACAGTTTATATATGTATAATCGTGTCTACATATTCGTATATATTGTCTGTAATAATACATTGAAAATTACTAATGCATAAAATAAATTCTTGAACAAGCTCCAAACAAACTACTTAGATACGAACATTAAGTATGGATTCGCTTGATATTCTCCCATCTCTCAGACATTGAATGATTATTCTAAGAAACCGCGAGAAAAATGACGCGATCTCATATTCTCATGCTAATGCCCAGAGACGGCGAAGCATTCCTTCATAATATTATTTCGTAGATATATATCAGTCACGAGCTTCTGATATATGTTATGAATTAATTAAGCATCCACTTTGTTCACATGCTATACGGATGAGGGTTGCCAGTCTTGAATAAATATTTCCTTTAAATTAAATATAATTGACAGCTAAGGTTATCTTCGTTTTTTTATCGTCGGTTTCAGAATATTTTTATTGAATAGTTTTTATCATCCCTTAAAATTAACAAACACATACCTAATCAATAACATTTTCATAGATTTTGTTTTTATATGTGTTTTATCTGCGGTAAAGAACTTATATCAGAGATAGAGAGATATATATCATGTTTTTTTTTTCCGTAACATTTAATTAAGTATCAAATAAAACAAAATATTTACATAGTGGAAGGGCTTTCTGCAAGCCCGTCATGGTAGTTAACACCTTTTTCACATATATTCTAACGCCAAACATTATGTTTCAGTTTAAAGGGTGAGTGAACCAGTGTAAGTACAGTTACAAGGGCCTCCTTAACATCTTAATTCCCAAGGTTTGTGGCGTATTGGCGATGTAAGGAATAGTTAAAATTGACGACGCCAATAACAGTGACTCTTAGGTCAGGTTTCCCTACATATTTCAATAAAAAAAAAAACATTTTATTCGAAATGTTAACTGTATATTAAAGAAGCTACAACAAGCTCTAAATACGCCAAGAATAACAATCCTTTGTACTAAATTCTGTCCATATATTTATCAAATACAAATCGCTTAAGCCTAGAACCTGAACAATAACAACATATATTTAGTTTATTCAAGATTAAAGTTATAAATGGATTATATTCTCTCTCGCCAAACACTTCGTGAGACCCTCATCCGTCACTAAAAGAAACTTCGTAATTCTACAAGATTACATTTTGTAACGATCACAATGTTGAAAATCGTTTTAAGTTTCGAACCCTTTAGAGCGGTTTCAGGTATTTGTGTCATTTAAGAAAGGTTTGTTTGAACAAGATTGATTAATAATCTTATTGAGCAACCAATTAATGTACTTTCTATGTTTGATTTTATAATTTTCTTTCAAAGAACTATCTACATAGGTGATAGTGTAATTGTGTTCACAAGCATAGAGTTAACTTCTAACTCTCAATATTCCCTCTCTCATATAATATAATATAATATAATATAATATAATATAATATAATATAATATAATATAATATAATATAATATAATATAATATAATATAATATAATATAATATAATATAATATAATATAATATAATATAATATAATATAATATAATATAATATAATATAATATAATATAATATAATATAATATAATATAATATAATATAATATATCTAACGGTTCGTAATCTGACATTACATATAATAAATAATTATAGTTAGAATTTCTAAACTACATATAGGTATGTCACCGTGCAATATTTAAAACAGTTAATTTATAATAAATCTAGACAGATTAACAACTGTCGACTGTGAAAATAGTGTGTGGAGAATTTGATTTCCAATAAAACGCATACAGTTATTATTTTGTTACAATTGACAAGTTGACAATGTTACAGGTTGTTTAGGTATGTTATATTAAAAACAACATTAAGCTCCATAATTTGAGATTATTGTCAACTTTCTGTGTTTAAAATTACCCAATAACATATTATATCATATTGACTGAAACATCATCGCCGAACCATAACTGCTGAAGTTAGGGGTGTGAAATATAGATGGGAACTTTCTTTTACGATGTAAGCTCCTGCCATAAAGGACATGTGTGGAAAGCATGAAAATTTATACTTGTTTTGCTGACAAATAATTGTTCTAAGCTCAAAATAAACCTATAAGTATATAACATAATTTAAACTCACCAGATAGACTCATCGTTAAATGCTTACACAATTCGATATATTTAATTAATTTATTCGTACTCTGTTCTAACTAAAGTTGTAATTATTTAAGAGGAATGTGCAATATCCGAACAAACGAATATTCTAGTCTAACTTAACGGTAATCAGTCCCAAAAATGTTATAAACTCATATCGATAAATAAATAAATAATTTCATAATAACACTAACTGTTCATGCGATCCGATTAAACGATCGTGTTTCTACTGTGATTTTTTTCTCAGTGATCTTCCAAGTCATCACACTTATCGTCACTTGTTATGCTTGAAAATATATTTAAATGGTATTTTCATGGACACAATCCATCCAAAATTAAAATAATAAAGCCATATCATTTTTTTTATTCATATAATTAAACTGATAAATGCGTCACCAGACGGTAGGCGCCCGTTATCCATAGACGTTGATACCTCAACAAATGATAACTAACCCTCGCATCATCACTGTCCTCGGGACATGAGATAGTGTGTTTTGTTGTTTCACTGGCTTAATTGAACCCTTCAAAACCAGAATACAACAATACAAATATATGATTGATGTTAGGTGGTAGTGATGAGTAGTCATCAAGTAAAGTAATTATTACCAAATTCACTGAATGTTTTTCGAATTGCATAACTCTTGACATACCTGTAACAAAAAAAGTATTGATTATTATTATTGTAAATTATTTTTCTTAGAAAGGCATTCAATTGATATCAGAAATCAGGTCATTTTGAAATTTTTTATTTTTGTTTTTAACATAAAAGATGAATTTTAACTTTAAACTGTCGTTGTTTATTAAATAAGGAAATACTAAGTAAGTTATTAAGTATAGTTAATTCCTTCATTTAAAGAAGCATTTAACTTCTAACACAGCGGTTTGGAAAAGAAAATACCTTCACCTGAGAAGAAGCGGCGACTTTATTTTGATAGTTTGTGATTATGTACATATATTTAACATCAAAAAGAAAAAGCCAGTAAGCAATCGTTTCATTTCCAAGGTATGTCCGATGAAGTCACTAATTATATAAACATTTTTCGCACACAAGTTTTCTTGTCAAGATAAGCATTTCGAAAGCTTTCTGGATATACGTATGTATAACTTGCTTAATGAATAAAATTCGTAAGCTTTTAAAGGAGCTCTATTTAAATTAGACGACCTCATTTAATATGTGACGTGACTCATTATATATTCAAAATGTTCAGACAATCGATAAGCTTTTTCTTTTCAAAACAAGGATACAACCGTAAATGTTATCCAGTATAACCAAATACAGTGTATAACTAAGTTTTATATATCTATATCTAATGACAAATAGTATCGAAACCAAGTTACATTAATTAAATTCACACATACAAACGTTCGTGTAATCTAATCTATTATTCAGCCCCTAACGGCATCAATTTCGTCACCCACAACTTCCGTGCACAACTAATAACAGATATTCGAACATTGAAATACGTATAGGTTAAAGAAAGGGTAACAATGCTTTTGTTTTTTTTTTGGTCCATTTTTCTACAACATTAAAAATAAAGTATTTGTTTATAATACGCTAATACTTAAATGAATTAGCTGATCCAAGCTGACATCTACGTTAACTACATCGGTCATAATAATAATGACTTCAGAAGTTTTCAAAATGAAAAAACATGACTTTTGTTATTTATTTTATAATACGTTCTAGCATGGTTTCTTGTGTAAGAGGACTGTTATTTTTATTTGAATAGTAATCGCAATGTATAGTGTAACTTGCTTGTAATTAGTACGATGGTACTGACGGTAGTACAACAAATGATATTCCTTATTTTTAAGTATACTTAATAATAAACTATTTATTACTAATGTTTACTGTGTATGTTATATTTTGATCTTTAAAATAGGAATTATAAATATAATTCATACTCGTCTATCTAGTTCTTGACAAAGGAAAAAAATACAATTATTTTCACCAGTCAACAACATATCGTAAAGATTTAAGGATTTTTTTTGCATTAGTGGTGGCCGTTCTGGGTACCATCTACTTATCATATATGCTACCGCCAAGCAGCAACACTTAGTATTGTTGTTTTCTAGCTTAAATGGTGAATCAGCCAGTGTAACCATAGACCCAAGGGACATAACATCTCAGTTACTAATGTAAACTGATATAAAGAATGGTGAAATTTACGGCAATAAAGTCTATGAGTAGTGGTGACCACTAACGATCATTTGGCCGATTCAGCTATAAAAATAAAAACAAACTTAAGCATTTCCATTAGCTGGTCAGGCAACTTTTTTGTAATTTTATTAATATATTCCAGGAAGTAAATGAGTTACGACTAGAATTGTCCACCTTAATATGTATACGACTATCTTTGTATTAGAGATGAAAATCATGATACACGGATACGAGATTAATTTTTTTTTTTTCAACATTGCTTTATAATTCAATTAAGATCGTTTCTATTCAACTCTACGTTGAGAGCTCAATAGACAACAGATTGTTAATTAAATCTAAGCTACAAAGCTTAGCCCATAGACGCACAGTTGCCTGTTTGTCGGTCGGAATACAGGTTGTTCTTCGGATAGTATGCATAAGAGCTCTATGAGCTAATCCCGCCATCTCCGTTCTATAATCTTAATACAAGTAGTACTGCAGGATATTATTCACATTTAGTGCAAATCCCTAAAACCAGGACCAAGCTATTTGTAAACAGTTTCATAATGTGTGCAACTAACTTCTGGAATTTACTATACTCATCAGTGTTTTTGGTAATTCTTGCTTTAAATCTGCAGTGAGTCAACATTTAATAATCTTAGTCCCTTGATAATTAACCACATTGTCGAGAAAAAATCCATATTTCATAAAACAAAATCATAATAATTCA
This sequence comes from Vanessa tameamea, assembly GCF_037043105.1. Lineage (NCBI taxonomy): Eukaryota > Metazoa > Arthropoda > Insecta > Lepidoptera > Nymphalidae > Vanessa > Vanessa tameamea. The sequence goes on along the minus strand of NC_087327.1, from coordinate 1,884,684 downwards.
ACAAATTTGAAAAGAATACGTGTTCATCTCGGGACGCCAGACAGAAGTGATAACTTAAACTAATTTGATAACTTAATATAAGTTAAACTATTCAATATTTGTAAGTAACTAATTTAATAGGTTATTACTTAAATTTGACGTATATTAATATGATAATGTAAGGAATGATTATTTAATAATAAAATATTTCATTGATTATAAAATATATTTTATTCTTAGATACAATTCTTGAATATGGAGTTACATTAGAATATTGTGTATGTACATATTCAAGAATTATAACTAAGAATGCATAAGGGAAAGGGAAGCCTAACCTGGCGCTGTAACGCGTTACGTAACGAAGCGGTTTACCCTCCCATAAGCAGTTATCGCTCCTAACGAAAGATGTGTAACACCCTTAGAACGAAGTTACTCTCGCTATATATAATATTGTATTAAATAATCGATATTCGAGAATTATTCGTTCCAATAACAGTCTGTATATTTCACCACACTGTTCCACCAGACGTGGTAAATTTTTATCCAAATTATTAATAATAAAATGAACCTGCAATCTTCAGTTACGAGACACGTGTTCTATCTAAGTCATTTGGGTAGACGAGCATCATATTAAATTTATGAAATTAACGATTTGTTTTAAATATTTAATCACTTACCCTCTAAGCAAATAATATCATAAATCAGTCCACATTTCCCTCTAAACATTGTGGTGAACTCAACGACAACCGATCAATACACATTGAACAGACGTGATTTATAGTACATTACGTAATTTTAAAAATACATTATTGATCGTCTCTTTTTAAATCAGCATAAGCATTTTATTTCGCTATTAATATGAAGCTACTTAATTAAATTTGAAAAAATAATTAAAAATATATCGAATGGAATTACATAATATTATAATATATAAGTGAATTAAAAATAATATCATTACTTTTAGATTTCCCATGTTTAAAATAATATTTTTTTTTTGCCCTTTTACTTAAATCAGAGTTTTCCTATGCTCGAAAAAAATCGAAAAATATATATATAAAAAAAGGAATTTAAAATTCGAATATCGAATAGTGTTATTGTCGAATACTTAAAGAATTTCGTCACGGACTAAACTACCCGTAACACTTTCAAGTCTTTTTTCTTCGATATGTTTTTATTTATTAAGTCTTAAATATTTAACCAAGCAACAAAATTACTTGTATGTATATACAATACATACCATACAAAGTTTTATATAACAGTTTCCACAAAGTACTTGTAAACTTTGACCGGACGATGAGTTACCAAATAAGTCTTGTATTCCTAACAATTTTGCCCGAATAGCTCCGAAATTAGTTCCCCAGTGAGAAAATTATGATGTGTGTAGAGATACATTTATTACAGCTGATATATGATTGATTAATCTCGGTGTAACTGGGCGTTTTTATTCCGTATTGCCTCGCCTATATTCAATAATTAAGGTCAATAACCTTATATAATAAAGAAACGACAAATAAATGTAACCAGAGAGCTAAACGTGTAATTTAAAATGATTTCAACGGTCATTAGTAAGCGAGTATCATTAAGGTTACTTGAGTTCAAATTAATACGACATAATAATTGCATATATTTGTGTATGTGTGTATAACACATGCAATTTAAGTTGGTCATAAATTAATCACGAGTGCATACAAGTATTAAATAAAAACTTCCTTCTCTGCTTCAATTATGTGATCATTATGCTTGAAGCGAAACAATAGCTAAGCCACTTATTAATAACCATTATTCTTTGAAGACCTCCGTGATCGAGTAGTGTGTACACCGGTTTTCATGGGTACGCCACTCCGAGGTCCCGGGTTTGATTCCTGGCCGAATCGATGCAGAAAAAGTTCATTAGTTTTCCATGTTGTCTTGGGTCTGGGTTTTTTTTTATGTCATAGGTGGAAACGAACAGAAGGCTCATCTGATGGAAAGTGACTACTACCGCCCACGGACATCTGCAACACCCGGGGGCTTGCAGGTGCGTTGCCGGCCTTTAAGGAATGAGTACGCTCTTGTACGATGTTTGTGGTACCGTCGTTACTTCTGATTTTCCATAACACAAGTTTTTTTTTTATGGCATTGATTGGCGGACGAGCATATGGGCCACCTGATGGTAAGTGGTCACCACCACCCATACACAAAGGCGCTGTAAGAAATATTAACCATTCCTTACATCACCTATGCGCCACCAACATTGGGAACTAAGATGTTATGTCCCTTGTGCCTGTGATTACACTGGCTCACTCACCCTTCTAACCGGAACACAACAATACAGAGTACTGTTATTTGGCGGTAGAATATCTGATGAGTGGGTGGTACCTACCCAGACGGGCTTGCACAAAGCCCTACCACCAAGTAAATTACAAGTGCATTAGCTACTTACATTGGGATCAGAGTAATGTATGTGATGTTATCCAATATATATAATATTATTATTCTCCAACGGTTAATTACGATATGTTCAAAGACATGAAGAAAAAGGCTTGATGATACGCATAACCTTTGTATATTCTACGTTCTTTAAGATCATACGCTTCTAGTAACACACAAACTGCTCCGTTGTAAAGTATTCCCTACCTATGTTTCAACGAACAATAGATTACTCCATTTTAATGAGGGGGCGCGCGCAACCCCTTGCGGTGGTACAACTGTGGATTTTCTTTATTGTTTTTAAAGGTATACCTAATAATGAACAATTTATAACGAATGTTTACAGTGAATTTTATATTTTAATCTTCAAAATAGGACATAGATATATATTCCAACATATCCTACTTGATAAAGGAAAACATTAATAATAATTTTCTCAATTTGACTGGCGGTATTTGGGTTACGATTTATACACAAGTCTAATCCACGATTATGGAACGACTAAATACTATTTTCAAAGCTCATAATTGTTGTTTCCTAGGAAAATAATTGCTCACATCATAAAATAGTATCACATTATCTGTATAGACAAATTTCATATAATGTCTATCGGAATCAAATACTACCCAAATATATGTTCATACATTTTATACCAGACACAACGGATTTAATATAAATAAGTGCGCTTCGCAGTTTTGCCCGCTTAAGATGTAGACCATTGATTTGACGCTTGTAAGCGTGAATTTCGGTCTATTGATGATAAAAAAGGCTCAAGTATTTTTAAATGCGATTCTATTTTCATACCGATTGACTTTGAGACTTAAGACGTTTTAAATAAATATAGGCTTTTTGCTGAACTGTATTCACAAGAAAAACTGAAATTACAGCTCTATAGAGAGTATTAGTTTAACCCAACTGATACTGTATGCTACCCATATTGGTGACACGTCAAGGTTGCCAGAATTGCAGCATAAATAGATTTCGTAATTTGTTTATTTTTAATTAGGTATGTTAATTGTTCTAAATTATTTTTTGTGTTTAAAAATTAATAAAAAAACGCTTACAAGTATGAAGTATTTTGATTTATATCTTAAACAAACTGTTTCAACTTTTTTAACTGCTACATAATAATTTTGAAAAAAAAAACCTGCGATACAATTAAGACAAAAGAATCACAAGTGTTTTTGAACGTAATCTTCTATTACTTAGCCCTAAAATTGTATTTATCGTGGAGATATTTAATATTTTCAATAATTACATTTGCTTTGTCTTAAATAACGAATAGAGACAGCGAGCAAAGTTTCTTTTTTTATGTTATTAAAGTCATAATTTTGTTGTCTCGTAAAGTTCAAACTTCAACGTGCACTTAAAACTAACAAATTGCTGCTATTTCTAACGTCTATAAAGAAGTTATATGAAGCAAGCGCTACGTTGTATTTGTCTCTCTCTAACAATATTGCAAAAATAAAGACGACACGATATAAAGGGACAAGAATGGTCTACGCCACTGAGAGATATTTCAAGCAGATCTAGCGATCTAGGAGCGTCGAGGGTATAATATTGTTCCACGCTTGTGGCCACTAAATTTACTGCTGTTAATATCCAATAACCATTTCTCGTGTTCTATTTTTGAATTTAATAACAATGCGATATTGTAATATTATCTTTCATAGATATAGTGAATAGATTGGGAAGTGACGTGAGTATGTGAGACTATTTTTAGTCCAGGATGAACTATAAAAACGAATTCAATCGGCAGACATAATTATAGTTATGACATTTTAAATATCAACCGCAAGATCATTTAATTATAAAAAATAGATTTCATATAAAATATCTAAAAGTTAACTTAAATAAATCGGAATTCATTTATTTTATCAAACTTTAGCCAAACCAGCAACACTTCAAAAACTTCCTTCTTAAATTTATTTCGTTCGAATTTCAAATATCCACAAAAACTATATCTTAAGAAATAACGCATTTTTTGATACCACACATAACCAGCCCATATTCCGCCGGAGCATTTGTTTTCCGTCACCCCTTATTTTCCCCTTCCATTAAGCTGTATTAAAGGACACACTTCTGTGACACACTACGTATTAAGACATACTGTAATAAGACATACTTCACATCTAAAGGAATTTAATAAAGCTTTTTATTATTTAATACAAGTGTAATCATTTACATTAAATACCAAAATTATATATTTATATTATATAATTATTTTAGATATTATATCTGTGATGAAAAAATTGCGATATTGTTTAACGATAATTCAAGGAACATCATGAATAGCAACAAATCGTTATTTCAATAATAAAAAAAAAACAGTAGTTAGATTTCGAGATTTTATGTGTTAATCTTTGTCAAATTAATTTCGAGATTTAATGTGAAAAAAAAACCGTGGCCCATATATATAAAATAATCTATCAATGTTTTATGCGAATAATCACAAGTACAGCGGAAAAATAATTAATAATAAGTTGAAGATACAAGTCAAAACAAATAATAAACATATATACTTCCAATCTACTATTACTATGTTTCAGTGAATTTCAAAGCTACAAATTGTCTGGTAATGAAAATCCATTTAAGTAAGCACTATCTAGCGTAATACTGTCTAGGTCAGACATTAAACCAATCGTAGCTTAACGAAGCTATTCGCCTGTCGATGTGAGAAATTTGTACACTCGTAAATCACTGATTTCCAGCTAAACTATACTTTATGCTTTGGATGTGTGTGTGACTTTGATTGGTTGGTTCATTTGTACCAATACAATATTTTTTCAGTTTTTATATTAATATTTATTGCTCATTAAATTAACTGCGGAAGACATATATCAAATATTACATTCTTAGAACTCTGACTATCCTGAATATGTGGACGAGAAAATGGGCCCTCTAGTGGTAAGTGGTCACCACTGTCCATAGATCGTTACATCGCCTATGCGCCACCATCCAGTGAAACTTAATTTTCTTTATGCGTATAGTTCACTGGCTCGCTCACCTCATTGCTAGGCGGTTGACTATATGATGAGTGGATGGTGTCTTACCAGACAAAATTATTATTCAATCTTTCGTGCAAGGACGAAGCTATATCAATAAGTAATCGTTTTGAAAACAGTTCACTTCTTAAACGATCAAAGGAAACAAAAGGTAACAAACACAAGATTTTCATCTTAATATAATCTACATTCCTAACGGTAGCTCTCATTATGTCTGTTTACATAAAATAATTATTAAAAGTTAATTTATATTTAATTCAATATAATTTAGTTTTTTCTCGTAGTATATTGTCACAGGTAATACAAGACTTATTGATATTTATTGTAATAATAATTATATGTATTTACGTATATACATAGGTATTATGTACTACTAAAACAATATTACTTTTTTGTTTAATACGTATCGAATGAATCCCGAGTTCTGCATTCGAAATATAAACATAATAAAAAATATTTTATATTCGCGTAATGTGTGCGTGTTACGTGAAAATATTTAATACACGAAACAGGAATAATTTAAACAGTACAAAGTCGGACCTAACGGTTTATTGGACGATTTATTCGTTTTTTGAAAATATACACATTCGAATAATTTTTAAAAAAAATGTAACAATCAGAACAGATATATGAAAGCTTAATTTTGTACATATTTTATAATTAATCCTTAATTCAAATTTACGGTTGTTTTATTTAAATGAATTCCTAAGTACAACAAATATTCTTGGCCTATTAAAGAGACTTCATTTCAAAAATGGAACACAATATAATTTCAAATTCCACACTCAGCGTCTCAATAAAAATGTTATCAAAAGGAAATTTTGAATTCCGAACAATGTTCATATTTTAAAAATTTGGCTTTGACTTTCAGGCCACGAATCACGACTATCGCCAAGAAAATCTGACCAATCTTCGCCTGTGCGAGTTCCGGACGTTAGTCGGTTCGTGGCGGAAACACCCGAACGGACGCTGCCGGTAACAGCTGATTTGAAACATCTTTTCCGTTTTAAGATTTTATAGCTCTTCACCTTCAGTTTCTGGACTATTGGAATAAATTTCGATGGATGAATCGCGAATGGTGAATTATGTTTTATAAATTATAATGTATAAAATATATATTTTTGATTAAGAATAATTTTATAAGCCGAGAATAATTAAGATAATTTCAATAAATTGTTTATATTGAAATAATAACTAAAGAGAATTTGAGTAATTAACTTTCAAACTCTTTAGTGAAATCACTGTTTCTGATTCGGTTCAAATTTTCTATGTACAATCGAACTTAAGTCATATTGTAGTATTAATGAACTAAAAATGAAAGATGATTACCTACTTTTTTAATTACTTTTTGATCTACGTTAATGACTTTATTTACTTTAGTAAGAACGCGTGCATCTGAACCGATGATTGCGGGTCTAAGCCTTACTGAATTTCCATATGCATAATTTTTTGTTTTTATTTGAAACATGCATCTGTCTAATCGCAATGAAATTCAGCCACGTGTTTATCTACCAATCCGTATTGGAGATGCGTGATGGTGATAGATCCATACCTTCTCCTCAAAAGGAAAGAGGGCCTTAACATTCATATAGCTGACCTAGACTTAGTAGGATTAAATATAATATTTTTAAATGTTGCTCATAATTAACACAAATATAATTTTATACTGCGATCGAAAATATCAGCCGACATAATGTATAAAGTATAGTATAGTTTATGCCAGTTAATTATAATTGCGACACTAACCTTGGGAACTAAGATTTGACGTTCCTGTAGTCACTCTGGACATTCAGTGAACACTCACCCTTCAAAAGAAAACACAAAAAATACTAACTAGTATTCATATTGGTACTCACTCAGACGGACTCGCTTAAAGCCCGTTCACATCAGCTCTAACTCAAATAAGAAACTACGTCGTATTTAATATTTTAATTTTTTTTTTATTTCCTTTACATTAGCAGTCTTTAAATTTTCCACTGCTGGGCTAAAGCCTCCTTCTCTCCCTTTGACGAGAAGGTTTGGAGCATATTCATAGTTGGTGGAATAAACATGTGGCAAAATTATCTTGAAATTAGACACATGCAGGTTTCCTCACGATGTTTTCCTTCACCGTCGAGCACGAGATGAATTATAAACACAAATTAAGTACATGAAAATTCAGTGGTGCTTGCCTGGGTTTGAACCTGAAATCATCGGTTAAGATTTACGCGTTCTAACCACTGGGCCATCTCGGCTCTTTGAATAAATTAAAAAGTACTATTTAACAAATAAAGAATAGTACTCAAAACATAAGATCTGTAATCATGAAACTTTTTGTTCACATGTTATTATAATTTAAAAAAAGAAAAACATAAAATTCACAAACGTCACCAAAATCGTTGCTAGCAATCAATGATTGAGCACTAAAGATAGGAAAGTTACGTGAACACTAGAATGAGATACGAATCAAACAAAAACTATACGTGTGATGAATATTTACTGTCTTAACGTCTTATGTGCGAAAGATAATACGCTGCTTCTGTATTTTAAGGCAAAATGTTCGGATATAACCAACTGCACAATAGATATGAACATAAAGACATAGTCCTAGGAAACAAAGAGCCGTGCAAGAGGCTGCGAAATGATGTCTCTCGTCCTACTTGCGAACTACGAACTGCGATGAGAGCGGAAAATATTTGTTTACTTATATAACCGAAATGATAATAATGACAGCTATTTTATTTTAATAAAAAAGTTAAGTTATTAGCCGTTTAATGTTCCACTGGTGAACTGGGATCTCACTTTGACAATGTTAAGAGATTATTTCGCTAAGTTGATCCAATGCGGTTTAGTGGGAATATTTGGTATCATTCATGTTTTCTCTATATTTACCTTCATCGTCTAACACAATTATAAATATAAAATAAGTGTAAGCATTGGTTCTTATCGGTATTGAATTCGCAATTTTGACGTATGAAAAAATGTGGTTTACGTTTTACGCCAAAAACTACTTTGGTCCTTTTAGCACTAGGTTACAGAATTATTATTAATGTTCAGTTTGGCTCATGAAATAACTGAGTAATAAAGAAAATATTGAGTATATTTGTGTAGACGTTTGACCACAATTATATCTGATGGTAAGGAGTGAAACAGATGAAACGAGCTTGATATTTCCTATTATAATAGAAGGTACTTGATTTTAATGCTCGAGATATACAGACGTCAAAAGGACTATTTTTAATTACATAAAACAATTAGGTACGTGTAGTACTTACATATTGCCAATGCACCACAAACGTTGGAGAGTGGTGAATGCCCATTGTGCCCAGAAGCCAATAACATTAAGTATTTCGAGAGCCGAGATGGCCCAGTGGTTAGAACGCGTGCATCTTAACCGATGATCTCGGGTTCAAACCCAGGCAGGCACCACTGAATTTTCATGTGCTTAATTTGTGTTTATAATTCATCTCGTGCTCGGCGGTGAAGGAAAACATCGTGAGGAATCCTGCATGTGTCTAATTTCAACGAAATTCTGCCACATGTGTATTCCACCAACCCGCATTGGAGCAGCGTGGTGGAATATGCTCCATACCTTCTCCTCAACGGGAGAGGAGGCCTTAGCCCAGCAGTGGGAAATTTACAGGCTGATTATGTTTATGATTATGTTATTTCTAAGTATTTCTGTTTGGCGGTAGAATATCTGATGAGTGAGTGTCTCTAGCCTAGATAGTCTTGTACAAAGTCCTATCACCAAGTAAATGATTGATATTCCACAGCTTAGCTAATTGGAATTTCAGTAGTTCGGGATGGCAAAATAAAATTATGTTTTACATTGATGCTCCAATCTCTATATTTCTTTACAATCCCTCACAATCATCCAATTGTTTTCCTTATGACAGCTCAATCATTTTTAAAATAAGAAATAGTGTTACATGCCAGTATTAAATGTCAATAATCCCATAAAATAATATTAAGTAAAGTTGTACAAATTATTGATCAATTAATTACAATAATAATTGTATATATTTATAATATGTAATAACAATAATAATGTGATATTATTAATGATATAATTAATCATGATATCCTATGACGTAGCACCGTATGGAGGCTAGGGCTAGTCTCTAACACTAGCTATATAACTTTCCGTCTACAATTCACAAATAAAACTTTTTCTAAACTCTGAATGTTTTTGGGTAACTCGGATCAAGATATGCTTGTCAGTTATAAGCGACGTAGAAATAATATTAATCTTTGTGAAATAAATAGCGTTTTTATCTTTCGGAACATGCGTCTCATTCATCAGCTTCTCCCCACACGTCGACCGGCTCTCTCTATACGACTTTCTTAATTAATTACATTTTCGGATCCAGTGCCAAAAAGGTTAAAACGAAACATGTATTCGTACGTCGTTGATAAAGGTTTTGGGAATAAATTAATACCAAAAGATTTATAGACCATAGTGACAGAAATATATAAGTGTTAACTTGGTGGTAGGGCTTTGTGCAAGCCCGTCTGGGTAGGTACCACCCACTCATCAGATATTCTACCGCCAAATAACAATACACTGTATTGTTGTGTTCCGGTTAGAAGGGTGAGTGAGCCAGTGTAATCACAGGCACAAGGGACGTAACATCTTAGTTACCGAGGTTGGTGGCGCATAGGTGATGTATGGAAAGGTTAATATTTCTTACAGCGCCTTTGTCTATGGGCGGCGGTGACCACTTACCATCAGGTTGCCCATATGATCGTCCGCCAACCAATGCCATAAAAAAAAATCTGTTAACCCTTTTCGTCACTGTGTACAACCGAATAAGTAGTACATCAGTATATGCGTAAACGCAGGTGTATCTTCTATAAACTTTCTCATAGTGGGGTTAAGGTTAACGACTTTACTTATATTTCGGAATAATAACCAAATTCCGGGCGGTTATTTAAAACGTATATTCAAAAAGTCCACTCTCTTTTGTACTCTTTGGTCCCCACAGGGGTTTGAACACAAAACATCGAGATCCGCTTTTTCCTAAATAAGCCACAACACCAAAGTTCATCTTTATCTATATCATACATTCTAAAAGAGAAATGCATACAATTCTTACTAGAAGTAACACTATACTGTAATCCTTTTTATTAATAATAAATTCACGACTCTTTTATATTCCATCATGTGAACACAGCATTCTAAATAAACTTTGTTACCAGTAATGCACCGGATAAACAGAGCTCCGGCAAACATAACATTATACAACGCAACGTGCGCCATCTTTATTCAATTCATATGTCAATAAAGAAACCGTACAAAGGGATGTATAAAAATAATAACCACGGTTAGATTCAGAGATGTTTTTAAAAAAGTTCAGCCCTCTTCGATTAATTACTGCCTAACTAGTTCTTTGAGAGCACATTGCTATTATAAAAAGTTTCGTTTAGTTTTCCCTTTATCCAGTTTGTTCTGGAAAGAGTTTTTCCGCTATTGTTATATTTTCAGTTATAATTATGTGAATAGTTTTACTTTTTTAATATATATTTTAAAAATGGAACTTTTTTATTTTTTTAATTATATTCGTTAAATTGTACATAGTGTTGTTGCGTTTGGAGTTGTTATACAAAACACGGACACCGCACACAGACACACAGAGAATTCGAGAGATATTACGGTACGCCTTTGCCTATTAAATTATAAGAGTATCAGTTACGTTTTTTTTTTTACATATGTGATCTAGATGACTGCGGCTTCGTTTATATGTTAGATATAAAAAAGTAACCCATGTCCTTGAAGTTCAAGTTTGCGTCATACCAAAGTTCATCAAATTCGGTTCAGTGGTATGACAATGAAAACAACATACAGAGTTACTTTCGCGTTTATAATATTATTAGTATAGATAATAACTTTCATAATTTTTATATGTGTGTGTATATATAATAAATACGAAGCAGCTAATAAACGAATTCCTGGTATTCCTTTTGAATTTTTTGTAAGCAATTATCCGATACTCCCTCGCGTGCTTGTTATTGTTCGTCGGTAGTAACAAATCAAAAACCTTCACGAAAGTGCCGACAATACAGTAGAAAGTTCCAATATAATCGTATGAATAGCTTCGAATCTGATACGACCGAACAAAGCGACATTAATTTTTAGATATAGTTACATATATTGTTAAGGCATAATTAGGCGGACGAGTATGTAGGCCACCTAATGATTAGTGCCAGCACTACTTACAGACATTGGCGCCGTAAAAAATAAAACAACTCCTTACATCGCCAACGCACTACCAACTTTGGGATCTTAGATTTTATGTCACCCGTATCAGTCATTACACTATAAGTCCAGTCATTATATACAAAAAACAGGGCGAGAAATGTTAGGACCTAAATTGTAGAACGCAAATGAAGCAACAAAAAGCTTTTTAACATAATATTTGTATCACGACGCACAGCCGAGCTAACGCAAAAAAATAAATTCAACCCTTTATTCAAAACGGCGGCAATATCAAGTTAGGCTTTTCTAAGTCCCCCCCCCCCCTTCTAGAACATCAAATCAATCCAAAAATCAGCCTTCTCGGTGAATTTGGCTCTAATGACTGGACTATATAGGTACATATAAGACTCTATAGATTTAATATGACAATAAGAATATAGATAACAATAAAATTTTCAATAAAATGATATCATTTAAAAAGAGAACTCCAAAAATTACAGTACATAAATATTTGAAAAATAAAACAAATATTTGTAAATAGAGAACTACTTTTTATTATTAACTTAATCATTTGAAATCGAATTTAAAAACATTCGTTTTTATAACTATTAAGCAAACACAAATTATATAATTTATATCTATAATTCTACATTACTATATACTCTTTCAATTTGTTTCGTTCGTGTTCAACGACGTCCATAACATATTGTGCAACTTGACAGTCCGTAAGAGCTATTAGTTCTTGAAATAAATCCGATTGTATACTGGAAACAGGATTTAGTGAAATTGTTCACAAATGTATAATACCAGCTTTGTTACTGATACTGTTACTATAAAGTACCGTGTCTTGTTATCGTGATTAAGTTTTATTAGAACATGACATCCCAGATATATAAAATGTATTTCGAAATAAAATATACGGAACATAAATATGATATATTTTATTGTAGTAGTCAATTAATAAATAGTGAGTCGCCCGGGAAACTTCGCGTTTATTCAAAAGATTTTTTAGGTATTTCAAAACATATGACGGGTTTTGTTTTGATTTCATTTCATCGTAAACTGATGAAACCTTTTTAAATGACATTTTTAATGTCAAATACATTGGACTCTATAACCGGCTAGTATTTTTTTTTCTACTATATGTAACAATTTAATATATCACAATCAAAAACCTTTTTATTTTTCTGCACATGTTCGACTGGAGATCTTCGAAATGAGACCATAACCGATTTTGAATGTGCAGCTATCGTCTCATAATCACTGGGACAAAAATCGGCTTACGCTACTAATATATAAGATAAGATTTATTATATTAAAAAGCTTTTTAAGAATGTTCAGCGCAGTTTTACTCGCGTTGAACGTTAATGCTCCAACCCTGATGTATGTAGTGTAATGTTAATGATCTCACCAGAACTGTTTCCGGTCAATGCGTCTAATTTCAAGCAAGACCAGAGAACTATGAAGGACATATTCTTCTCCACAAGCGTGTGCGCAAATACACTTTCTATTCCCACACTCTCGGCATGAGACGGCAAACACGACACGACCGGAGAGTTCATACGCAGGAACAACGGCTTTACACACTTCCAACTTCTAGACTCCTGTTTGTCAGTCCGACCTGGTGTTTGAGTTGAGAACCTCGGGAAATATACTCTAGATTTTATATCGTCTATAAATATTTATAATAAATATGCTACATAATGCAAAGATATTGAACAATTCGGACAACCAGCTCCATGGTGCAAAGCGAAATCCAATAATTAGAGTATAATATCTTAATCCGAGAGTATCGTACCACATATGTCGTGGTGGGGCGCCAATACACATCGCTTTTTGCATTTTCTAAAAAGAATCTATTGAATCGAATTTATTGGAAATTACTTAGTTAAATTAGTTTGATGAAAATACATTTACCAAAGTCGTAAGACCGGTGGCCGTTGGCATATTTGTTATAGAAATTGTTGAATCATCGAAGTTTAAGTAACAGATGAAAATTTAATAAAAAATAACCTATACATCGATAATCTAATAAAACCTATTTTGAAACAAATTAGAATTAATTGACTCGATACTAAACTCTATATTTATAAAGTATTTGAAATTTAAATTGTATATTGGATTAGGGTGTTCGTGCCCTTCAGGTAAATGAAATTCAGAGGAGCTCAAACGAGTGACCTCCAAGTGACATTTTCAAGTCAAATAGAAAACTAATAAATACAAATTACATAGATTAGACTACATACACATATACTTTATAACGTATAGAAAAACTTTATAATAATAAAATTCAATTGGCGGTAGGGCTTTGTGTAAGCCCGTCTCTCATCAGATATTCCATGTGAAACAGCAAAACTCAGTATTGCCGTGATTGAAGGGTTTGAAGGGTGAGTGAACCAGTGTAACTAAAGGCACACGGGACATAAAATACTCCCAAGGTTGATGTAAAGAATGGTTAATATTTGTTACAGTGCAATTGTCTATGGGCGGTGGTGACCACTTACCGTCAGTTGCTGCCTACCTACATTGAAAAATACTAATTTGTTGGGTTTGTATTGGACTTGTAAATACATACAAAATTCTTAAAATAGATGTGTTCATAGCTATTGAAGCATCCCCCCCCCCCCTCTAAATTATAGGTGTGCGTTAGTGTGAGTGACGCTCACGCTGACAAGTTGTCTTAGAGTCACGCTTAGTGTTATAGTATAATGTTAGAACAAAGACAACAAAAAATACAATTTTTTTTTAAAGCACGACGATAATTTACCGTTGGAGGACACGCTTTAGTGTGCGAATAAATCCATTACGGAACTGTTCAATGACTACATACACTTCTAGTTTGAGTTTTTGTATATTATCTATTGCTATTTGGTGCCTAAAATTGTTCATGTTTTATTTTCATCAAAATTGCCAATTATGAATTCTTACCTATAATGTCTTAAAGTTGATCCCTATATTACAGCTGCGCGCTCATAAACTGAAAAGTTTTTGCTCCGAACTTAGCGGGTTTTCGTTTTGAAATAACTCGTGCTATTTGAATTTAAATTCAAAATAATTTAACAATGCTTCCATCGTTATAGTTACTTGTGGATTTTCTAAAATGTATTAATTAATAAAATATATTATACGATAAATATATTACATAGAAAAATATTATGATTTTGAAATTGTCGAGCTCGCGGAATGAGAAGCTGAATAGTTTCTCAGAGAGGGATGACAATCGTATTTATAAATTCTCTGTTTATTTAAACTTAGTCACAGCTCGTATTTAACGTAACTTGTGTAAACTGTATTACACAAAACAAAACAGATAATGGTCCTATTCTGTTTATGCTATTTGAACTAAACTAGCGTAAAATAGTATTAACTCCGGTAAACGTTTCAATTTTTGACAGATATAAACTAAAAAGTTATATTTAGAACAAAGTGAAAAACCTAGTACTAAATTAAATTAAACAATTGGCTTACAAATTTAAAAATATAACCTTCATGAACTCATGAAATCAAAAATACGAAATTCGAACGGCATTCAAATTTCGAATTCAGGAACCGGAGAGGACCAAATTGAATTCATTTGACTCGATTCTAAAACAAACTCTGGCGCCATCTCGGCACGATCCGTCAATTTCGCAGTCCATCTCGGATAGGAGCTTAGAATTGCTTTTACCGCGGTGCTGTACTATACCGGAAGTAAGAGTTCTAAAGGCGATACCAAATTGCATACATAAAACGCAGCGATGCAAATATATTTCGCTGTCCGATTATGTATACGTTATAGATAATTACTGCTCTGAGTATGGATAATACGAAATACGTGTTCATTGCACGTACGTAGATTTCATATTAATTTTATCTTTAATCAAATCAAATCCAAATCCTTTAATCAATATAGTAGCATAGCACTTACTTATATATTGTCAAAGTAAACACCGGTTCGGAAATGAAAAATCCAGATAAAGAAACTCAGCGGTTTTTTTTTTCGTTTTTTCGTCATTTTGTATCATATAACAAAGAAATAGCTAGGAGGCGATCGTTTTATTCCCAAATCGTATCTTGTAACGTCACATAATGTGGTATTACTTGAAAGATAAAATGAAACTTTTTTTACTTATCTATCCCATTAAATGACTCGTAGAGAGCGACTTGTAAAGTACGAATAGAAAAGAATGACATAAATGATTTCGTTGGTGAGTGTTTTTTTTTTTCAAATTGATTATTTTATAAAATTTATAAGACACTTCATACTTATGTATTTAGCACTGTATATATCCACTTATCATTCAACTAAAAAAAAAAAAACAACATTGTTTTCGGCTATATAAACGTTTAACAATTTATTTTTTAAATATAAATTATTAAGTGAAACTTTTATAATTCAATTAATTTTTAATAAAACGCTGCGTCAATAATTTTGATCCTGTGCCGTGTGAACGGTTCGAATACCATCCTCGACACGCCCGAGTGAAGCGTCGAGTCGGTTTTCAATCAATTCTGGGGCGACGTCGCAACAAATCAACGAGCGCCTTATAGACATTACGCCTCGATGTACTGCGCATTTATCAAAGGCATGTTCGTAAGTTGTTTGAGAAAAATTATTTGATATTTCGTACTCAGTTTATATATAGTTATATATGTATGTATGAATCGAGGATTGAATTTGTTTTACAACCAAATGTATTGAAATTTTTGTGATAAGAAGTATTATACTAGTTATATTATAGAGCGCAATTTATATGTAAAAATTTAATTATGAACTTGTTGAGTACATTTTGTAAAAGACTGTAATGAGATCTCACAGATTGTCTACAGAGTTCTTAGTTTCGTGACTACTTTTAAAATTTGCATTTCGAAATTATTTTTAATGAAACAAAGTTGATAGTTCTCGAGAATTATAAAGCAAATTTTATTTTACTTCTAGTAGAATACTTTGAGTTGAAATCATAAGCTGAGTGCCAGCAGTCATACTATCTTCTCATACAACTTAATAATTATGTCAAAGTCCACACAAATCAATGAATTATTACGTGTTTTTTTTTCTAGTATTACACCTGGTTTTTTTACAAAGATATTTTCGTGTATTTCAATTCTAGTGAAAGGCAAAACTCATCAACCGATATTTAGAGGAATCACCGCTAAGACCATTAGATTGAAAAACTGTAAACGCATATTAACTAACTGAACTTTAAATAAGTTTTGGGGAAATCAGTCAAATCTCATTTTTAAAAAAATGGATTTATTTTTAGAAATTGTTGTTGTTTACGCACTCAATTCTGGCTTTTGTAACCATCGTTCAAAAACATCGTTTCATATCCATCATACGAAAGCTGTCATTCTTAATCATCTGGATTGATGGCCACAATACACGAACAAAAGAGCACCTGCCATCCGATCCATTTCTTGATTGGCACCCATTAAATCATCAACATTTAAATCTCTCTAACTTGATAAACGGCCGACGCCTATTAAAATCACTCGTTGTCCCAAAAAACTCTTTGAATCTGTGATGGATGGGAGAAACTTTTCCATTTTTTTTTTTTTCGTGTTCAACGCCAGGGGATTTCAAACTCCGATCCTATGGAGTGATTTCCAATGCCTCAATTCGTCTTTTTCTACTGTGAAATCGTTTTGGATTCAGATTGAAGTGTCAGATAAATGGTTTACAAATGTTTTGTTTATACAGTCTTAGGCTGAACTTAATTCATAATTAATTACATTTTGATTAATATAAATCATAGAATCTAAAGTTTTAACTTATTCATTGTTTAATAAATTTCTCTGCTAATTAACTAACATCTTCATTGATAAAATAAGTCCCCGAATCATTAGGGACCCAAAAGTTTAAATGGATGAGTATTTCTATTCTTATTATTAAAGCACGCTTTATTTATAAGGAGGATTGATGACCGACAACATAGTTATAAATTTGCAAATAAACAGTATTCTTCATTAAAAATAACTGTATAAAAGATCCATAAATTTTCCTCCCAGTAGATCTGGGGTTCTATCCAAAGGAGTTATATAGAGTTAATACTCAAAGTTAACATAGTCAATATAATTGAAAAAAAACTTCCAAGATACTAGATTACTTATTACGCTTTCACGTGCTTAATAAGTGTTTGTAATTTATCTCGTTCCATTAAGGAGATCAGTCAAACATGTAATCTAATAAACTCATCAATGTATAACGTCCAATCCGATGTGATAAACTGGTGGTAAGTGTCAATCATTTTCCTCGACAGGCTTTTGTCTAGCTGTTAATAATTATATGTAAATATTAAATGGAAGTACAGTTTATCTTCGTGAATGGAATCTAAATCTTTGGTTACAGAGTTATATAGGTCTTATCACTATTATATATTATCTTTATGAAAGCCACGTGTGCATTCGTACGTGACCTCTTCCGCTACAACGCATTCAAATGTAAATTAAGTTACTAAATTAAATTGTTACTAAATTTATATGAGAAGACGTCAATTATTATTAACGATCTTGAGTATTTACAATTGGTCAATTTATCACGTGATTTCGGTACAATTTTTTTATTGGTGATATTTTAGAAATGTAACAGTTATGAACAGAAATAATTTAGGTTTTGTAGCGAGTATCGCGTGCGTATTTTTTTATTTTTTTGGTGTGTACGGCAAATAGTACAAGTTACGTTGGAGTTTTGCTTTATGTTCTGTCCCTAAATAAAATAAAACATAAAATAGAATAACGTTAATTTAATTGAGACGATCTTTTATTTGAAGTTAGCAGTTTACCAAAAAGCATAAGCATAATAAAATTTATATAATGGCTCAGTCACTGTTTGGTATGTGGTGACCACTATCGACGGGCTGCGAGCGATGCAAACTGGCCGTCTCGATCCCAGTATTATATCCAGTTTGTGACGCGCAAAAGTGGGCAGAGCCAACGGACCGCGGAGCACCAGTCGATCCACGGCCGCCACAGAAGACCGCTATTGCTTCCCCGCGTCGAACCTGTGTCCGCTGTTATCGTGCCCGCTTAATACGCTTTTATTTCGCCTTATAGTATTTCTTTAAACTTTCTTACGCTTTCAATATCTTCTCTTCTATTTTTCTCGTGTACCAACTTCTTATTTCTTATTCGCGACTTTCTTTTTCAATTAATATTGTTTAACTTGAAGAATATATAATAATTATATAGTTCGTTAAGAGTTTTATTCCGACACACGATATTAGCAAGCTATAGGTACTTAGTCAAGATTCGGGAGCTTCAAATATACTTTTTTAAAAATAATATAATTTCTTGAAAATTTAATTCAATTAAACAAAAACCATAATTTAATTCTAAAATTAAGACATGTGGCAGAATTAAATGCCAATAATACAATGAATGATTAAGCTTAAAATTATACAATATTCATTTTGAAGGTATCAGCAAGTTTACTGGAAACTCACGGGAGGTCTGGTTGCCAGAGTTTCCTTAGTCGGCAGAAACTGTGTACTGCGCATCATAACTACTTACCCAAAACAAGCTTGCACGTCTCTTGGGTCTTAGTAGAAACTTTGGTACTAGATAGAGAAGGAAGACATCATCATCATCCCCCTGCCCTTATTCCAATTTTACTTGAGGTCGGCGCAGCATTTATTCTTCTTCCATACTTCTCTGTCGAACGTTATCTCACAAGTAACATTCTTTCTAACCATATCGTCTTTCTCCATGCTCCGACCTTCCTCACAACATGGCCCTCATTCCTCCGCATAACATGCCCATACCATGGCAGCCGGTTTCCACATAGCTTCTCGGTTACCGGTGCCACTTTCAAACTTCCTCTTATGAACTTAGAGAAGGAAGAGATCAGAATCATAAATACAAGTAGAATTATTAACTCATTATAAAACAATACCTAAATAATATATATTAATATCCCTTCAAAAATGTCATATTCCGAACAATGTGATCAACAAGAAATCATGCAAGTAACGGGAGTGGAATCATATCAAGTCCATCACAATGAGAGGCCAATCAGAGACAATCACGCTCACTCCGAACAGTGAAGTGACTCATTAGTGCCCCACATACTACGTGACTCGGCTTGCGAGAACTAGATACGATGCCCTAATTTCACGTTTGATATTTCGAAATTTTGAAAGCGAATTATCTAAATCGTTGACGTTACAATATATTAAAGGAACTTATTGAACTAATCGTCAAAATTACTCTCTATGAACGTTTTCTGATTTCTTATGATAAAATGATTTCTGTTAATAAAAAACGAAATATTTACCGCGTTGTTATCAATGATTGAAATTCGATCACTATGGATATTTATATTGACTTTATCTCTGCCCGACTGTATTGATCCTGTAGTATAGAATAATAATTATCTTATACTACATCTACTTATATATAATAAGTTGACTCTTAGAAATAATTTTGAATCCTCATTTTCACCAGTTCGGAATGAATATTCTGCAGGGAAAAACTGGCGAGAAACTCTGTAGTCTCTCTATATCATGTATGAAAATTAGCCAACACAATCTTAACTAAATATATTTATAAAGATCCTTTTACACATTGTTATTAGAATTATATCCCACTATTTAAGAGACTAGAATATAAAGTTTAATTTTACAAAGAGGTCATAATGAAAGACTAATCAGAAATAATAATTTTCACTATTAGCAGTGAAGAGACTCATTAGCGTTCCACATATTACTCGACTGAAGAGCGCTTGATGTGAAGCCCTAATTTCAACTGGAATTTTGGTAGTTGAAATTTCAGGAATACGAGTAAAGCAAGAAATGGATACAATTTTTAATGAAAAAAATGCATATTATTTAGTCAAGATAATTGAAACTCTTTCGTACATTATAACAGTTTCGTTGCTGAAATTAAAATAAATAATAATAATGATTGATACGAAATTAATTTCTGCAAAATTTTTAATTTGTAATTCTTATTAATTACAATTTTTATTCGAATTTTATATAACTTATAACTTGCTTTACTTGAGTAAGAAATATGCAACCAGCCCATTGAGGCAGTCTAGATCTTTGAATATCATATGGACAAAGGCTTGCAGCATATACCCGAATTTCATCTCTCACTTGCATATTTATTTTATTACTAATCATGAAAAATATATTGTGAAATCTTTTTGTCCGGGCTTGAACCTAAAATCTAAGATTTAATTTAATTCCCCGTCTTCTGAATACTGAGTAATCTTTTTCTGACTTCAACTCTGGCATTAAATATGACTATTTGTCGGTATAGTTTCCAACCGTGTATCTGGTTTCAGTAATTCACTTTTTATTCCTACATGATCCATTCACAGATCCATTTCTCCAAAATTTATTCCGGCAACAATTTGTATTTCGACGAAAATGGCTTTCCGAATTAAAACAACCAACTGATGTCTTCTTTCGTCTAACGGGACTCTTGGAAGTATCAATGACTTTTTTTATCGACGTTGAGGGACGTATAACGCGTATAAAGGGAAATTCATTGTTTGCTCTCAATCTCAAATCTTGGTTATTTACTTTTGATTGTATGAATTAAAACTTCATTATATATGATTACGAACTTAAGTTTATATATAGTTTGATGATTGATGATATGATACATTATATTTCGTACTTTGAACTTATTACTAAATTTGATTTCACCTAACTTGATTGCCTATCTAGATAAGTACAACCCACTCATCGCACCCCTACATAATCTACCAAGTATTAATAACGAGCATTGTTATTTTCCGGTTTGAATGCTAAGTAAGCTAGTATAACTACAGGCACAAGGGGCATTGGAGACGTAAGAAATAGTTGGGACCAGATCAGGTGTCTCATTTGCCCGTACTCCAATCAATAATTATATATACTATATTCCGAGGATTACAATTCTAAAAAAAAATCTCTTTCTATGATTTTGCAAATCGTCTTAATTGAGAAGACTTTTAGCTTTTAACTGGTCCAACTCGTATTTTAAACCTAGAACAGTCTAGCTAGGTCTTCAGTCTGCAGCCCTACAGTCTATTCAATAGAAAAATGAAGAACAATTAACAGTATATGAGTTTAAGCAAAGGTTTCCGATATATTGTTTACACTTTCTCAATTTTTTTTTTTTATGATATCGTAGGCTAACTAGCAATTGGGCCAACTTATGGTAAGTGGTCACCACAGCCCGTAGACAATGGCGTTGTAAGAAATATTAACCATTCCTTATATCACCAATTCGCCACCAACCTTGGGAACTAAGATGTTACGTCCCTAGTGCCTGTAGCTACACTGGCTCACTCACCTTTTAAACCGGAACACAACAATACTGAGTATTGTTGTTTGGCGGTAGAATATCTGATGATTGGGTGGTAGCTACCCAGACGGGCTTGCACAAAGCACTAACACCAAGAATCAAATCAGTTATTATTTAATAATGATCATATAAAGACAATATATATCTGCAATTACATATATCTGCAATGCGTCATTATATTGAAGTTTTTATCTTATATAACTTACATATAAACATAAATCGACTACGACTTTACATATCGATAAAATTATTTCTATTTCTTTTAAGTTAATTAAATCCATATTCCATTTTTAAATTAGTTTCAGACACAAATAAAAAATTCTGAGCCAATGACAAACAACAACGGTAAAAGGCACCATAACCTATAATCTCATCAATCTAAAAAACATCAATTCATCAGTAATTTGGGGTACTTACTTGTTGGCACTTAGGACAATTGTATCGACGAAGAAATACTATAATTATGTTTAGTTTGTTCGATATTTCTTCGTGAGGTATAATTTTGTCGCGATTAATACAATTCATGTTTCATTTTGTTATTGTAATTTGTTTATTGTTTTTTATAGCATTACTATCTTTAATTTAAAAAAAAAGCATATGTACTTGATAACCTGCGTACTTTTTTACATAAGTTCCATTTAGATAACATAATTGTCTTCGCAAATAAAGGTTAATATTTTTATCCCCAATGCCGACATTTAATTATGTTAATTCTGCTATATTATATACGCATTTATTTTAACATAGTTTTGCAGCATAGTCATACTCGGCATACTAGAGAGGAAGGTATAATTTGCGCGGAGATTGACTTAATTTTAAATTAGTTACATGCTGGTTCAATTTCGGGCAAACGCTGTTTTGTTTCTATAAGACAAACTTGCTTTTGAAAATTCATCTTCGTTTTCACTGTTGAAGAAGTTTTGAGAAAACCTATCTATCAAAGAGAATCCAAACTGTTCAGATTAAATAGATTCATCACAACAAGACGTGAAACTGCGTAAGCTTAGCTGCATAGCTCACGTGACACATAGCGTAGGATGCAATGTCCGAGGCTTAAATACTACTGTTTCAATTTTGTTTGCAGTTTTTTTTTATTATATTTTGCAACTTTTTTTTAAAGTTATTTTACATACATTGGAAATAACTGGTATGATTATGTAACAACTGCTAGCGTTCGTCTTAAGATCCCATTCCAGATTATGATGAGATATTTCAACGCTACATACAAATGAGCTCAAGGGTAGCCGAGGACGCTTGAATTTTATTGTTTCGAGTTGATGATGTGGTCTTCGCTGATAATAGCTGAAAGCTATCAAGAAGTGGTTCGCTTAGATTGTCCATAAGATACATTAAGTAGTTAAAGCCAAAATAATAGCTTTTCAGTTTATTCTTATCGAGCATTTCACCCCGTTCCTGCTCTGGACATTTATGTATAAAAATCGCTTTTAAATATTCATTATTATTATTATTATTTAATTGTACTAAGGTCATAATAAATATAACAACAAAACATTATTAACCATCTACTGCTAGTTTAAAGCTGAACAATTTTATTTCCTTGTCAAATAAACCAAAATGAAAAAAAAAATTTTTAAGGACCATATACACTAGCAGTATGTTGACTTAAAATAAATACAATATTCATAAAATAACGCAATTAAAAAATAATAGTGACACTTAAAAGTACATCATTTCCATACGACCTCGTTCTAAATAAAAACATGATTGCTCAATAAAATACTTTTTTAAATGTCAGCGTGTAGCAATGTAAACGGGGTCTTGCATTCGGTCAGCAAACGGAGCTATAAAAGGTAATAGCCTCTGAATTTACTGTCCGGAAATAAGACGGACATACAGTTTAGCTTCGGGATGTTAGATCGAAAGTTTATGTTTGACTTCTTATTGAAGACGATGGCAATTGCCGTTAAATGTGTTTTTTTTTTATTTCTTTTAAAAAGTAACGGACTAAGCCTTAGATTGTGTAACATCGCCTACAAGCTTCGTATAAATCGCTTGTAAAATTCGGGGATACATAGTCGCACCAACGGTGAGAAGAATTTGTAAGACATCCAAGGTCGTTTGTAGTAGGGATAGATATGATTTTGGGGGGGAAAGAAATTGGTTGATTAATCGTAAAAGAGTTTATTTTTATGGGTGATTCAATTACGTTGGCACCGACATTTATTGCCAAAGTCACCCAATGATTGGCAAATTCGTAGAACTATTTATACCAAATATTATGTTTTTTAACTACCTCGCTAATCATGTTGCTAGTAGTAAGTAGATTCTGAGATCTTGGATTTAAGCCCTAGGATGGACCAGGAGAAATTCAGAAAACTTTAAGTCGATAGAGCCTAATTGTGGTCCTATTTTCGAGAGAATAACAAGAATTACACTCAATAGTTCAATGTACACCCTTGCAGTAAAAATAATTGCTCAAAATGATGGGGTTTTATTGATTTACTTGTTGATAAAGTAACACCGTCAACTTATCATTAAGCACTTAAAATAAGAAATGATGTGGGTAACATTCAAAGTGATACGTCTTTAAGTGTGTAAACAACATTGAGATCATAGGATCAATATGATCTCAAGTAAGAGTAAAGGATATTTTAAATAGCTTAGTTTAAACAAATAATGTAGAACCCTCAACACATTATTTAAACATTTATAAAATGTAATTAAGTAAACTTGTTATCGTGATTGAACGGGCCTACAGCGTCATCTACAAAAACACTATAGAATTAGTTATATAATAAAGGAAATAAATAAATATTACAGAATAAAAAATAATTGTAGTTTAAAATGATTACGTATTTTATAGTTACCCTGTGTCGTGGCTGAAATTTTGAAATTAATATCTTATTCAGCTTTTGTTTTGAAATACCAATTTCTATGTAGATCTTGACTGTAACTCTCTAACTTCCTTTGTAAACTTAGCAACTAAGACTGGAACACACAAAATGTCTCTAATTTTAACGACTGCACCATGTTGGCACTAAAAGGATAAATATACTCTAATTTAACATGGACCTTTGTTGTGTAGGAATTGTCGTGTGCGCGACCTAATTCATCTATCCTCTTAAAAGTTGGGATCCAGTTTGAAAAGGTGAGCGAGAAAGTCTTATACAACCTTACTGTTATTGCACATGGACATTCATAGTACCTGGTAGAGCATCGAACGAATTATTTACAAAATTTATACTATAAGACAAGACCATTTGAATCCGTCCCTCTATCAAATTTTCCGTTAGAAATAAAACGAAGTGACACAAATAAACATTTATGTAATACATCTATTCTTACACTCCGTAAAACCGTCTCGTAGGCCGTCACGGTAAACGGCATTCCGTTATGCCTCCTCTCCACCGACGGTTTCCACTCCCTTGTGTTCGTAACGCATAAAATATATACTTCGTCACTATACAAGATAGCTTGATCTTTTTGACAGATGTAATTTTTTCTGATCGACATAACTTTGCAATGACGAACATATTATTTTCTTAATTAAATGATTTTAAAAATTGTAAAAATATTTAAAAAAATACATATAATACAATAGTTCCTAAAGATTCAAGCGTTATCCGATAATATTAAGACATTTTCTATTATATATTATTGCTTCAAAGTAAAATTTAAATAGAAACACTGAAAATAATAGACGCTTGTATAATGTTACATCGGTCGGACGGTAGGGACGCGAATAACAGGGAGTAACTGCTACAAATATCCATTACAAAAATCCTTATTAAAGATCATTGTTAAGCAATTCTTACGAACGGGGGTCCTTTTGGTTGAGGTCTCTTTGGTTAGTGGTTGGGGTCTCTTTAGCTAGTATAACTCTTTTTAGAAAAATAAGTAAAAAAAAATGAATTCTAATTTGAATTAGCCATTCCATCATTTTCCCCAACGGTTATCCGTTCTACGACAAATGTGGCCAGCCCACTGCCACATGAGTGGAGACCGCGTCTCGGCAAACGTAGTGTAGGACGTTTCGATGTAACGTATTTGTATTTTCTTTATTGCTGTCTCTGTTTATGTTTGTTTGTTTATTTCGATGACAAAATAAATATCATACTTCATTTAAAAGCATAAAAACGCATATAAAAGAAAAAATATATAATAAAAATATACTTATACTTTAAAATATCACACGTTTTACTTCAATTAAGCAAATTATTTTAATAAAACATTTTTAAAATTTAATTTACAGACTATACTTACTTTAAAAAATAAAAAGAATATTTGAAATATAATATTCCTTGCTATTTCAAGTTTGTGTTCGTAACACTGGCCGCGGGCCAACCTCATCTTCCCTCTAAAAGGCGCTTAGCAACGCCAATATATCACGAATGGGGAAAAATTAAACGTTGAAAAAGAAACACGTGCAGCTATTGAGATAATATCGTTATCGTGAAGAATTTAAGCTTTCCTTGGTGTACAGATATTTTTTGACCTGCAATGCAAATCGTTTTGCGCGCTTTGGGGGTATGTCTGACTTGTATGTTGTGACGGTAAACCTCATTATTATAATAATAGACTTTACCCACTGCTGGTTATTTAACTAGTTTTATCTTATCTGTACCTCTTATTACAGTCCTGCGGTAGTCAGAAAGGAGGAGGGGGTGGGGCTGGAAAAGGAAAGCAAAGTGAAAAATCTTTAATATGTCTCTGGTGCTGCAATGAAAAGTGTAAAAAAATATGACGTTTATATATTTTTCACTGCAGGATAACGTTTGGGAATTAAAACTCGTCAAAATATATATAATATAATATAATATTAAAACTCTGGGTAGCGATACGTTTTATGCCTACATCAATAGAAAAATATATACTGAGTAATCAACGACAACTATAAACTATACGAAAGAAATCCAAGGACATCAGAAATAAAGAATTTCTGCACATCAAGGCAAGTAAATTTTGTTTTGGAACACAGTTTTGGAACTACCAACGTGTCACTGTAAATGTGCACTTTCTTACGATATAGGTGGCAAACGAAGAGACTCACGGGATGAAAAGTGACTACCACCGCCCATGGATATCTGCAATACCGGGGGGCTTGTAGTTAGGTTCTCGGCCCAAATAATTTGCTTAAAGAAAAACGAATAGATATGGATACCTGTTCTCATTAAACCATAAGTTATATGAACATTTACTTTCAAAAGGACACGTATGTATCATCTTTTCGGCAATGTTTGAATAAAAAAAACGCAAAATTTTAACAAACGTTGTACACAATAGAGCGCGGTTAATCAAAGTGATGAGCAAGGCAAACTTTTACAGCGTTTTCCAACAGCTCTGGAAAAAGCAATTAAACTGGCAACACGAAGCACGCCATGTAGAAAGAGGCCACTCTAAGATTCGCGTTCATTAGTCAGCGCTCATTTAGAGAACACCCTGTGACCTATATACATGGTGTTTGGTGCATTCGTGTTGAAAAAATGATTTTATATAAAACTGAGCTCGCAACGTCGAAATATACATTTCATTTCGTTAATATTTTTTAGTGTCAGTACTATTAAGGTTGAAGAAAAGAGATTTAAAAAAAGTTTGTAATTTCCTATTTTTAATTTTTTTGTTTGTTTTCATTTACTCGTTACTCGAAGTAATGAAATAAATTTTGACAGACAAATCAAATGTAATTTTATAAGTAATGCATATTTTAGTAATTTTTTTTAATACTTATAAATGAGACTGAGTTCTTTGAGTGACTTCGTTGAGGTGAGTCTCTTTGTTATCTCATCATGACTGAACCACTGAACTGGTCGTAATTAAATTATCCATAGAGGTATCCTGGGTCCTGGATAAGGACATGTGATGAGATACGAGATTCATGGGAAAATAAATTGCACGCGATGGATATCACAGACAGACAGTTTCTTATAAGACAAAGATAAATTAATTGAAATTAATGTTAATCTGAATCAAAAAAGCTTAACCATTAGGAACCATTTTTTATAAGAATACCAAAGAAGATGATGAAGTTCGTGAATGATGAAATGTGCAAATAATTAGTAACTAAAGTTCCAACTAAAGGTGATAGAGACGTCGCACGAAAACGAAGTCACGACCCTATGACCAATTTTTATGTGCCCAATATGTGTTTATAATGTATCTCGTACTCGGCAATGAAGAAAAACGTCGCGATAAAACTTAAATTACAACAGATGAAAAATTGCCACATGTGTATCCAAAATTTCTGCAACAGCAAATTGGAGCAACGTGCCGGAATAATACTTCTCTAAAGAAAAAACGCAGCAGTTGGCAGTGTTGCTACTTTATTTTTAATCGAATCATGATATTAATTTATAAAATACGAACATCTTAAAAAATGTTATCTAAAAGATTATCGTTATATTTATAATTTATGGTAAAACTTAGCCGTTATGTTTTCAGGCCGTTTTCTACATAAATTTCGTACTGCATACTTATGTTTTTTATTACTCGCTATCTTTTATGACCTAGTCCAGAACCTCGCATTACAAAACAGAACGTAGGCCGCGCTGAGTTTCGGTCGTTTTGCGGTTAGCGACCTTAGTTTATTTTTGTTATCTCTTCCTACTTGTGTGATTAAATCATACATTAACTTACCATACAATATGCTGTGACTGTTTAGTTTATGGTGAGTTATACTATACACTATTTTGTAAGTAATTCGCATAAATTTACTAAAAAAGGGATTTGTTAAAGTTCTATTTTATTTGTGTAATAGGTAGGTAGGTAAGCCAGCTGATGGAAAGTGGTCACCACCGTCCATAAACATTGACGCTGTAAGAAATAATAACCATTCCTTACATTACACCAATGCGACACCAACCTTGGACGCTCTGATGTCCCTTGTGCCTGTAGTTACACTGGCTCAGTCACCCTTCAAACCGGAACACAACAATACTAAGTATTGCTGTTTGGCAGTAGAACATCTGATGAGTGGGTGGTATCTACCAGCACGGGCACAAAGCCTTGCTGTCGATGTAAGTTTTTCATTTATAACAATACATAATATATTATCTATAAAAACAACGTGACTCACTATTCATTTTTATTTAATATAAATACTACTATATAGTATACTACTTCGTACGCCTGCCTTTTCAATTTATAAAATGAATATAAAATGAGTATGGTCAATGTTAAGCAAAATACAGTCCAAATCCGCTTCGCTCCGTTCAGTTCCGTCAAACAGCTAGCGTACCATTGCAACTTTTCCTCTCAATTATACCAGCTCGTCTTACCGTTGAAATATCGCAGAGCTTGCCAAAATAACTCAAATGTGTCGCTATAAATTCAGTTGCAGTTTCAATTGCTCGAGCATTGGCCGAATCGGAATTTGTGACTTCGACTGAAGTTTCTGAGCACACGCGAGCAGTTTTCTTTGAGACAACTTTGTCAGGTCGTATGGACACGTTTGTAGGGATTGATTTATTTTCATTTTACTAAGCGTAGGTACAAACGAAGTTGTTGGACGTCTTGATGTTGTCTTGGCTTGGATTTCGGTCTTGTGGTATTTCGACATACGTAAAAAGTAAAAAGTCGTCTTGGCTCGCGTTATAATGGAATACTTTTATACAAATCGTAGGAATTCCTCAATATTTTCCTTGTTTATTCTTTTTCTTTGTTTTTATTTTTGATACGTTTTGACGACGATGATTTTATTTGAATTCGACTTTTTATTTATTTTAATTTTAATAACTTTAAAAATTAAGTACGCTCGTCGTTCAAATATGATATGTGTGAGTATTCCTTCTTCCTAATGGCCATTAATGAAGGTTTGACATTTATATATTTGTGAAAAATTCTATGTCATAAAAATACTGTTAAGAGTCGGGTACTTGTAATAATTGTTTCATAAATGATATATACCCACAAAAACATTTTCATATAAAATTATGCCAAGACGATATATATCTATATGACTCGTCCTATGAAAAAGTTATCAAATCTCATATAGTAAGATATTTCGCAAATCTTCTAAACAAATTTTCAAAAAAAAAAAATTTTAATGGTATAAAAAATTCACTGGAATTAATAACATTTATCGAAACTATGAATATTTTACGTAGGTACGTTACGTCCAGTAATACCAGGATTTTGTTATCCTGGAAGTTCTGGCCAGGATACCGGTCATTATAATGTGTGCCATTGTGTACTATCGTGAATATGTCAAAATTAACGTTGAAAGTTCCCTTCACACAGATACAAACCGGTCAACCTAGTAAAACCTTTTTTAAAACAAAATTCATAAATGCTTGGACGGGGCGTCTACAAATTAACAAATGAAATTAATAAAAAATAAAAAAACAAGTGCTAAGTGATCATAAATAAATATAAATAAATATAAATATTGGACAACATCACATACATTACTCTGGATCCCTATGTAAGTAGCTAAAGCACTTGTGTTATGGAAATCAGAAGTAACGACGGTACCACAAACACCCAGACCCAAGACAACATAGAAAACTAATGAACTTTTTCTACATCGACTCGGCCGGGGATCGAACCCGGGACCTCGGAGTGGCGTACCCTTGAAAACCGGTGTACACACTACTCGACCACGGAGGTCGTCGATATATATATAAGATATCGTAATTGCAATTATTTAATATCGTTATATAATTTAGGCTGTGCGTTGATATAATCAAGCATACATTGTATTTTTTTACGTACAATGTTGTTTTGGGGACTTATTAATATTTTTTCTCTGGAATATAAACTCAATGATGACGGAAATCTGTAGATCTCTGTTTAACTAAACATCAGGTAGACAAAGTTTGTTAGCAGGGCACGTCAGTAATGTAATCGGTGAATACGTTAAATAATTACCTATATCTAATAAACTAATTAAAATGTAATTAAAAGTCTAAACTTAATTTAAAATAAAAATAATCAGATACTTAAATCAAATGAAATGAATTCAGTAAACAGTAAAATAATTACATCGAGTAATTTAAGTTGTCAAGGCAAATATGATTTTCAACGAAATTACGTCTTCGCACGTTTATTTGCTCGTATAGTCACGTGATATTTAAGCGTAGTTAAAACTTTAATTTGAAAATTAACGACGAACAGAATAATAATTATTTTTCTTTCTTCGGTATTTCTTCTTTTCTTGTTTCATTTTATTTTTTAATAATTTATTTCTGATATAGTATGTCCATATATTGTTAGTCACAAATATTTTATCTTAGAATTGCAAACGTTTCAAATTATAAATACTAATATCACGAATACAGTATGTAAATTATATTTACAACTTTATTGGTAGGGTTTTTGTGTCCTTCTGAGTACCACCGCTCATCAGATATTCTACCGAAATATTGAGTATTGCTGTGTTTCAGTTTGAAGGGTGTGTGAGCCCGTGTAATTACAAGCAGAAGGGACATAACATCTTAGCTCCCAATATCGGTAACGCATTTCAGATGTAAGGAAAGGTTAATATTTCTAACATCGAGAATGTCTAAGGGCGGTGATGACTGGCCATCCCGTAACCCATTTAGCCTGTTCACCTACCTATACAATAATATACATATATTTATATTTATTTCCATAAATTTATTTTTATTTTTATTATCTAGGACAATTTACAAAACATACTCCATTTATATTTCCGTACTAATTACCATTCGGATCTGTGTAGCCGTTCTTGCGTGATTGAGTAACATCCATCTATCCAAACTTTCTCATGTATAATGTTATCATGATTACCATCCTTTTAATGGCACTACAATTACTTCCTACTGGACAACGAACTCTTATCCTATTAAGGATAATGATTAAAGATTATTCTTACAGGTGCTATCAGATTTTTTTCAACCCTATGAGCAGTTTCTTTCTGATTCTCATTCACCTATTCACTCATTTTGAATCACGAAATTTGTTAAACATACAAATATAGTACGCGATAACTCTGTAATTCTAGATTTAAATCTCAAATTCAAATGTTCTATCCGTTTAAATATTTCCTCGTTTAATATAAAGTTTTATAGTTAAAAACTTTTTTAATGACAATATTTTACTCAGGAGTATAAGTATCGGTAGAAAGCGGAGTTACAAATACTCTGGTAACTTTGATCACCCACCAGGGATTCAATTAATTTATCAGAGAACTATAGAATTTTCGTTAATCTGTAACTTATATCAATTACAGTACAATTAAAGTGCCCAAACTGATGAAGATAACATTTAAACAATGAAATCGATTCCATTAAAGCTTCAAACATGGAAATGTATCCCCTTAAATGTTTTAAATCTATTTAATTAATAGGTTTGGATTACGTCCTGGAAATGAATTTATTTATTGTTGGCAATATTATCTCGATGATGCCATACAGTATGAACAGCGGTGAAGAAACTCCTATTAACGATTTTTAATTGATATCGTTTCGATTTGTGTTTTGAATTTTGTGTTGAGTTAAATAATATGGATATAATTTTTTATGTTGATATATTTTTGTACTGTAATTTTTTTTTTATGGCATTGATTGGCGGACGAGCATATGGGCCACCTGATGGTAAGTGGTCACCACGGCCCATAGACAAAGGCGCTGTAAGAAATATTAACCATTCCTTACATCACCTATGCGCCACCAACCTCGGGAACTAAGATGTTATGTCCCTTGTGCCTGTGATTACACTGGCTCACTCACCCTTCTAACCGGAACACAACAATACAGAGTACTGTTATTTGGCGGTAGAATATCTGATGAGTGGGTGGTACCTACCCAGACGGGCTTGCACAAAGCCCTACCACCAAGTAAATTACGATTACAGATGAACGATAGCAAGGTATGGTGCAGTATAATATGAACTGCGCTTACCTAAAATATTTCAATATACAGGAAACACAAACATAGGAAGACATATTATCTGTGTGTACAAATAAAGCTTTATTTCAACGGTTGGTACATCGATTATGTATAAGGGCTAAAAAACTAATACAACGAAGAAGACTTATATTATTTTATATATTATTTATTTTATAGCATTAATTTAGTTATTAGTTTATATAGGTAGGTATATACAGGTAGGTAGGTGGGTATGTCATAAATGAGAAAAATGAATAATGTTAAAATTGGTTTAAGTCGTTTTTCATTAAGAAACATAGATCGGAATTTGTCCACGGTTTATATGTTCAAATTCGGGTTAATTTAATTGCCGAGGTTAAAAATTATTGTTATTAGGTCAGTTCTTTCCTAACATTTTCATTTTGGTCGATGATATAACAATATATAATTTGGAATCGGCGACATCTTCTAAAATATTCATTCGTACTATATAAAGTATATTTAATATTTATTATTCAAGGTAACGTATTATTCAATCATATTTAAATTCTAGATTACCAGGCATTATTTATATGCACTGAGAACAAAATTGCATTGAGAATTAATCCCTGAAAAACACCAGTATTGACAGACACAAGAGCTGAATAGCAACCATCAAAGTCTAATAATAAATACAAAATTATTTTCATATTAAATGATACCAGATTAAAAGAATCATAATATATACATTGATATAATAAAGCTCATTAAAATTAAAAATTCACTCTCGATATAATTGTCTTAACCGATGATGACGGGTTCAAGCCGTTCCACCACTGAACTTTTCATGTGATTAATGTATGTTTATAATGATGTCGTGCGTGGCGGGGAAGAAAAAACCATCAAACCGCATTGGAGAAGCGTGGTGGAATAAGCTTCGAACCTTCTCCCTGAAGGGAGAATATGTCTTAATCCAGTAGTGGGATCTTTATAGACTAATACATTACTTACTTTTGTTTTTAAATATATAATATGATAATAAACTCAATTATAAATCAAAATAGAAATCAATTTTCAATGTGGTTAATAATTAAGTTTTATATATAAATATGTCGGCAAAGTAGAAACTTACTTCAACGAAGTTTTGAATTTATAGGGTAACTGAAAATATTTTTTCTTTCATTAAAACTATAAACCTCCATTAGGATCCCTTAGGGGATACATTCAAAATTACGCACTCGCGCACTCATCATGTTTAGAACTTTTAGGTAAAATTTCAAGCTTTTCATATTTATTAAGTTACCATATTTAGGTAAAAACCAACAAAATATTTGAAAATTAAAAAAAAAACACTAAGTTACAAAAACAACGATAATGCACCCAAA
This sequence comes from Vanessa tameamea, assembly GCF_037043105.1. Classification (NCBI taxonomy): domain Eukaryota; kingdom Metazoa; phylum Arthropoda; class Insecta; order Lepidoptera; family Nymphalidae; genus Vanessa; species Vanessa tameamea. The sequence continues at coordinate 1,850,687 of NC_087327.1, read as the reverse complement.
ACTATAATCAACAAATTCGGATTTTCTTTGTTCAGAATTAAATGTATATTTAAAAATAATAATATTATTAACTCGACCAAATATTCAAAATCTCAAATGATGTAGCTGTACAAGCTACCGCAAGGGACATCTCCTAATGATGCCCGGGTACGGATCCGTGGGGAGCCGGATTACGTGGGATTCTTACCCACTAGAATCTCCACAAAATCCGTCATCAAAATGGATCGGACAGATTTCGGCATCCAAACGAACAACATACGTTATACACTACTATAATAACAAGATATCTTTAATTACTTTTCATTTAAATTGTTTTAAGTTATGTGTCCTTTATATAACTTACTCTATACAAGAACCGGAGCACTGTGACTAGTACTTTTTGCTTAGTAACAACGAATTGTCATTAATTATAAGGACCGTTTCACAGTAAACTTCACCGTAGGGAACAAATAATTTCTATTTTCACGTAAAATGATATTTAGCTGAGTTGACTGTACCCTCGAGACGTTAAAACAAGGAATGGCTCTAATGAGGAACGCTGTTTAAAACTGTTCGCAAGTATTTCGATCCTTAAATTCGTCATAAGAAAGTTGGTCGTAATGTAAGTGTTTTTGTTTTGTATAAGGAAGCATGGCGAAATGTAAATGTAATTTAAAAAATAAAAGACTATAAAAAGGTTTTAATTTCAGTCGAAAAAATTAAATTGTAAATTTATATGGCAACAATTTTGTATGTGAAAGTGTGTTTGTTAATTATATTATAAACTTGTATACTGTAATCGATGTTATATTTGGCTGGCATAAAAACAATTAACCCTAAGATTCATATTTTTTGAAATACTGCAGAAGCCAAAACATTATTTTCTATCTAAAAACTAAACTACGAATAAATAGATTCAGTGGCTTAATTACGTACCTATACAACAATATACGTGCTTCGAAGGGCCGGGTATAAAGATTACCCTTACGGCCTTTGTTCCCGAACCCAAGAAATAAAATATAAGATCGCATGTTCTAACAGACTCAACCGAATACTGGCCATAAACGGGAAAATACGTGATGATCTCAAAATGAAGGATATTTTATCTCCACGCATTCAAAAAAAAACTTGAAAATGTTGACAAGACTTTTCTCCAAATTCTCATATTTTCCATAAACTTTTCGTGCCTTTGTGATATACTTTCCACAATTTTAATCGATGTCATTGTTTTGATATAACTTGAGGATAACAACCTTCATGTACATGTGAGAATTTTTATAATATAAAATGTATATTTTTAAATTGTCATCATACTTTTGGGGTCGTCATATATTAGGTAAAAAAAAGTAGAAAGCTTGATACCAAATTTTATTATATTCGGTACAGTATCGGCCGTGAAAGCATAGAGGCACAGGCAGACAGAGTTATATATTTTTATCTATTAAACAATTTCGATAATTATTATTGCGTTCATTTGAATATAGGTTCAATGTGTTGAATCATAATTGGTATTGGACGTTAATTTTTTAATTGAAGCGTATAAAATTAATCAGTCAAATTTTTGTATTCAGATTTTCATATTGGATTTTTACTTTGAACGATTTTAATACTAGTATATAACCCGCGATATTTAGCTAACGTTATATTATGTGAAATATTTTTTGGTTCAAAAAATCAAGATGTTAGTATCGGGAATTTTACTATACAAACATTAATTCTTTTCAACACTGACTGACACTTCAAAGTGCATTCTTCATCATAAATGCAGTGTAGGATGCACTTTTTCAGCCCAAATTAAATCCAACTCGATATTTTCGAATTAAATTGCAAATGAATAAAAGACTGCATTGCATGCTTTTGTGCGATCAAATGATTCCATCGGCCATTCTGAATAAAAAAAAAACTTACATTGAAACGAGTTTTATTTTAGATCGTAAAATTGGTCCTGGGTAATTGTCGAACACGAAATATTATCCATTGATTTAATTTGTTACATACACACGAAAAAACGTAAATTATTACCATCGGAAATCTCAATTGCTACAATCAAATGTGTTTCGTTGATTTTTTTTTTATGGCATTGGTTGGCGGACGGGCGTATGGGCCACCTGATGGTAAGTGGTCACCACTGCCCATAGACAAAGGCGCTGTAAGAAATATTAACCATTCCTTACATCACCTATGCGCCACTGACCTTGGGAATTAAGATGTTATGTCCCTTGTGCCTGTGATTACACTGGCTCACTCACCCTTCTAACCGGAACACAACAATACAGAGTACTGTTATTTGGCGGTAGAATATTTGATGAGTGGGTGGTACCTACCCAGACGGGCTTGCACAAAGCTCTACCACCAAGTACTAAATACTTAGGTATCGATAGCTTTGAATTTATAAACTGCTTTATCGTAATTAAGAATATTTTTCTTACATGATTCCTTTTTTAAAACTTTAATCAGAACGATTTATGGATAGACAAAAAGCACAAACAAATCTTCTGTGGAGTTTTGTTAGTTGCATGAAAAACCTCATAATGTTATAAACTTAATTAACTAACAATGTTGTTCAGCCCAGCGATTGATTTATAACGTAATTAAGTACGATACAAATATGTTTTGTCAAATACTGTGGAAATGTTTCATTTCCAAGGAAGGTAATTAGCAGGAAGTAGTACAAATGTTTATAATAATATCATAAACTAACTAAAATAAATACGACGTAACTAGTATTGTATTATGATTATATATTCAATCACCCAGATATACCTAAATTATTACACATTAATAACTAGTTCATAAACGCCATTCGTCTAATTTACATTAATATTATAAAAAAAATAACCAATGCAACTTGATGTCTAATATATCTTCACGGAAATATAAACAACAAATTTCAGACAATCGGTTGAATGAATGAACGAAATATTCATTTATACATAAAATATATTATTTTTATTTTAAAAACTTCAAAAACAAAGCACGCTTGGAAACGCATTTTAAAATCTATTTTCAGTTTAGTAGTATATATTAATATATTATACTGTATTCGAATAACAGGAAGGATAAAGATAAACAAACCTTAGATTTAAATATTCCATGTGATTCTGCTTCATTATGAACTGCAAACAGTTCTGGATTAACATTACTTTATTTATAATACAACACTATGAAACGTAGATATTATAAATCATGATAAATTCAAGGTCAAAATTGTTCATTAATAATGACGCCTCCTGTCATTGAAGTCAGCTATATATACGTTCCTTTTCTGAAATCTCCACAAAATCCATTATCCTCATACTGAAATGTTTCTTACTTTATATACGTCGTAAACATTTGATTAGTTAGTTATTTTATGATGGGAAGATATGTTACTAACTTCCAGTGTTATTAAACATTACGCCGATCTGAAAGTTTTGTTACGAACTTTATTTAATAAATATTATATCAATACGTGTAATAAATCAAATTAGATTTTTGATAATAAAATTAAACATCTAAAGATGATGTGCTATTTAAATAAATAGGTTATAGGTATTCCACCTTTAGTAAGTTTTATTTTAATTAAGTTGGGACAACGCTGTGATAATATTGTTTTCAAATATATTCACAAAATCAATGAACGACTATTGAATATATTAGTGAATACTAAAAACAAAAATACATATAAAAAATAAGGCTAATTACAATCTCTGAAGTCGTCAAAAAATCTGTTTCTAAAACTAAGTATAAATATTTATAACGTAATAATAATTATAATTGCTATTTATGTAATATTTACGTCAAAATGATCAATTATGTTGGTGCGAAAATACTTTTCGAATTGTCCTCACATCCCAGTAATCTATTCAATGTCTCGACAAATGAAAAAGAACGTAGACTGATGTCTGTTTTTAGAGCACGTTTCGTTTCTAGCTATTCTTTTTATTCTGTTCTGTTACCATTTTTTTTTTTCTTTTCACCTGTTCAACGAACCCGACAACGTTAACCTTTTAGTATGCAAAGAGGATTTCCTGGATAGCTACGAAATGTCCAAAAATCTTTATTGTAATGTAGTTGTAAGACCGTGGTCGCTTCCGTTGGAGAATTTTATCTGTACCGTCTTTCTAATAAATTGTTATTACTATTCATGGGATTTTTAACTACGAATATTTGACTACGCGATATTCTAGAAAATTCACGTTAATATTTTTAAATTTAATTACTTTTAAAGTAAAAGGGATTTATCTAAAAAAATTGAATACGGAAATTAGATAAGGAAATTGCTTTTCAATCGTTATTATTTAAAACAACACTCCTCAAAGCTCCTTCTAAAGTACTATCAACGAATTCTAAAACACCTAAACACATAGTAAAACCAATTAAATTGTAGGTGCGTCATCTCTTTCACTCGAATAAAACCAGCTCTCTAAATATCTTTAACTGGCACCGGGGATTAAAGTCGGTGTTCCATTTCATCTCGACTTACGTAGTAACCGTAAAATGTTTTACTCCGAAACATATCGATAAAAGCAGCGCCTTTACTGCTCTGTTTATGATGAGACCAATAACGTTAGGCGTAAATTCTTCACTTCAATGAAGAACATATCACGTTCATTATGGCTAGGTTTTTTATTAAAAACTCATATCATTTTTAAATTGCGATCATACGTTAGAAAATATCGTCGACATACAGATCTATTTAGGTACGGATAGTTTAATTAAAATTGACATATCTGTTCGTTACAAGAAGTAGACGTGGCGTTTTGAAACAAACGAAATTAATTTCTTAAAAAAAAAATAGTGATTCAATAGTCATTAAAAACAATTTAAAATTCATATTATAATTGAAGCAAAGAAATCCTACATATATATTATGTTAAAAGAATTAAAATGTCAAACGGCTCTCTCACGATAGAGATATATCAATTTTCTAAAGCAAAGTAGAGAATATCGAAAACGATATTCCAAATTTTTTTTTTAAACAAAATAATATTATTATTCAAAAAGCAATCCCACAAGGAGGCCGCATGAAAAATTGAACGAGTCTGGAATTTGCTCGGATAGTTCATATATTCGGTAAAATACCTCGAAGACAGCATTTAACGGAGATAAAAAGCTACACTGCCGTATAAAAAGTCTAGTGGGGGCTGTATATCTTATAAGTAAGCTCTAACGTCCACTGAATACGATAACTTATTTTTATTACGTAAGTAGGCGGACTGGCAAATGGACCTCTGAGCAAGCGGTCCCCATGCCCATAGACATTTTCGCTGTTTTAAATTTGAGTTATTACACTGACTCACTTACTACCAATAACACCAATACTAAGAATTGCTATATTGCAGTAGGAAATATGATGAGTGGTTGGTATTTACTAAGACGGGCATGAACTAAGCGTATAGTTACCATCTCAGTTCCCAAGTTTAGTGGCACAATGCTGATGGTGGTAACCACTCTAGTTAGATCCATCTATTTTAAATGAAAATATATCGTGCTATATATGAAGTGGTTGCTTAACTTAAATAGCTGATGTTAACAGCCCGCTAAGGCACGATTCAAAGTAACACCAAAGACAGAGATCTCGCCTATAAAATATAAAACAGAACGTTATTGAGAAATGTTTTGCTTTTAACATTTTTATTATTTAATCATAAGGTGTTTCGTTTTGCAGGCGGGAACTAAGGTGAATGGTAAGTCTAATGCTAGCTCTACACATTTGCTGACTAATTATATAAAGACTTCTTACAAATATTTGCGTCTTGTGTATATTGAACGAATTTACAGAATTATGAAATTATATAAGTAAAATAACTTTAATAATTCTAATTTTAATTTAATTGGTTTGCTTAGTGAAAACAATTTAAGACTTATCTTGTACTTATCACAACGAGTTTCAAATAATATGTCTTACATTTCAAAGAAAGACAAACTTTCTGAACGAATTTTATTAGAGCTCACTTAAAGAGTTAAGAAAATAGTCTCAACTGCTAAAATAATTCAATCATGTGTGTCAACGCCTGTGTGACGTTTTCTTACGAAATTAAACAAGTTCAAACATGATATACATTATTATCTTCAGATAAACAAACACATACATACCATACCACACACGCACACACGTTTTCTTGTAATTATATTAAATATAACTAATACGAATTCAGGATGTAGATTCTACCGTAATAGCTGGCAAGTTAGTAGTAACTAAATAAAGCATATACTCAATATATACGCTTGTTAAATTATCGACGTGCATCAAAATACATATTCTAATTTGTATTTTGATTTCGCTAATCATATTCTTACATTATTCTAACGCACACTAAGACATCACGTGGACGAGACTAAATAAGCACGAGCGTTACTCACACTAATGCACACCGATTACTTAGCGTGGAGGGGTGCGCCTTCATGAGTGAACAGATTTATACAAATATAAAAATTTAAAAAAAAATCTTATTCTATCTATATTTATATATTCTATCATTAATATAAACAAACCCCGCATATGGAAAAAAAAATCCACATCTTATAGAATTACTATTAATAATCTTTATACCTCATGTTATATTTCATTTATCCTCGAGCTTCTTAATACGAGTACTGTAACAGTGTATTAAGAGAGTTAAGTTACAGACTCAAACGTAATCTCAGACAAGTTGAACTTAGTTTAAACTTAAGGTTTCACGGATTAGCGGTTAACTGTTGCCGGTCTCTGGGATCTAGTGATCTTATTTTGTGATCTAAGCTTTGAAGCCTAGATTAAAGCGTTACTTAGATTGCTTAGCTAGCCAAATAAAGGTCAAGTCTTTGAATAAAAAAAATGGAAATAACATACATATGTAAATATGTTGTCGAAATTGATTAACTACTGTTGGTGTATGTTGGTGATGCAACGCAATTTACGTTATGATCGTTTCGCCCTGTTTTTTATAATGTTGCATAAACAAACGTAGACGGACGAACAATATTTACGAAGTTGACAAAAACGCCGGTGACGTAAAATATTTTCCAATAATTTGTCATGAAAATATAATATATTATATACGAAAGATTCATGGAATATGTGAACGGGTGAATGACCCAAGCACGATGCCAAGACAAAATAGTAACGTAACTTATGTTTTCTCCAAAACAAGCAAAAACCTAAATATTACAAAGAATCGACAAAAAGTTTTTCTATAATTTCATAAGAGCTTATATGTTTATTTATACACATTTTTTCCATCCCTTCATTGACCTAGAAAGCTGGAAGTTGCTAAATTTATTGCAAGGGGCCTATATCGCAGAGTTTTGCGTCTCCCCCCAGAGGGCCACGTTGAAAACAGACTTGTATTATGTAGTCGAATTTTCATAAATTATACAAAATGTTCGCAAATTCTCCTTAATTATGCCTCCATAAATGGTGCTTATGTAACACAATTTCATAGTAAATTAAGTTCAAAGAAAACACGCGTAATTATATCCTATAAATCCAGGGTAGTCAACGGTATACAATCCTAGTGCTAAGAAATCTTGGTTAATTTTCAGGAATAGGACATGAAATAATATGTCAAAAGACGTTAATTACAGCATTCTTTGATTTTCATATATATATATATATATTTAACCATTATATATTATTTAACCATTAACGGACATCAGCATGATAATAATGTTTTTTTATGATGGTTTTAGTGACCTTGGGAACTAAGATGTTATTTCCCTTGTGCCTGTAGTTACACTGGCTCGCTCACCTTCCAAACAGGAACACAACAATACTAAGTACTGCTGTTCGGCAGTAGAATATCTGATGAGTGGGTAGTACCTACCCATACGGGCTGGCACAAAGCCTTACCACCAAAACCAAGTATATGATGATAATATCCTCCTAATCCTCTGCTTAATAGGATTAACCAACTTCGCAGGAAAGTATGCGCAAGTGTGTGTATGAACACAGTTGACCTCTCAATTCCCTCACTTTCGTAATCCAATAAGATGGTAAATACGACACGACCGGTAAGACTTCAAGTTCAGAACCATCGGAGGTACTATCTTTCCAAAAAATGGCAGTGTATACATCTCCGCTGCCACCGAAAATTTATTAAAAAATGAGTTGTAGCAAATTAAAAAGTATAAAATTTCTATTAAATTTCGTTAAACGGGTTATATTAATTTAGTTTTAATTAAATTAAACCGTATCAATTTTCAAGCGAATTTGAGAATCATGTTAAAAGGTTAATCACTAAAATCGAAATCAGGATACCGAAGATAGGATGTTTAACGTCGACGACACAGCGGTAGTTGGAAATTGGTCCTTATGTCTAAGTATTAAGGTATTATACATTTCTCAGCTTACAGAGGTCGTATTACGTAGTTCCTTCGCAGTATTAAAATCGCTTGGATGCTATTATTCCCGACCTAATTTCGAACGCTTATTAAGTGTGCCTTATTAATTTCAGATATTGAATTGTATTCAATTAAATATTTAATCAAGTTATGAATTACTACATTATGTATGTATCTATCGAAAATATAAAACTTACTTAAATTAAATGTCCAACAGTCTGTTAATATCCCACTGTTAAGGGAATTTTTTGAAAAGAAGATTTGGACTTAGCTCAACACTCTTCTTCAATGCGGGTTGATTTTAACCCAACAAATGCAGGTTTCCTCACGATGGTATCCATCACCGTCACGATATGAATTATAAACAAAAATAAAGCCTATTAAAATTCAGTGGTGCTTGCTTTGGTATGAACTCTGAATCATCGGTATCATATAATATAATCCATAAATAATGTTCACACTCAATTAATCATCATCATATATATATTATCCAAGTACCTAAGGTACGGCAACAGATACTACTCTGAACAATTAATGAGTAGTAAGCCCCTACAAGGCTCTATGTGGGTACCACCCACAGACAAAAAGCAAATTTAAGTATTTTTCTGAGGAATGATTAATATTTCTTAGAGTATCAATGTCTACGGACAGTGGTGACCTACCATCAAGTCATTCATTTTAACCGGAACAATATACTAAATATACAAAAAGAATATTACAATAACATAAGTATCACGTACCAGGTGCCCGGTGATAGCTTCGCCCATATCACTTAAACTGAACAGCCAGTGTATTTATATTACTTATTAAAAAAAAAAGCGTATGGCAGTCAGTTCTATATGTATGGTAATATTATAAAGAGGTAAAATTATTCTCTTTGTATGTGAGGGTTATACTCTGGAACCAATGATCCAATTTCAAATGAGTATAAATCATATTTATATCATATTCATATTATAATTTTCTATGTTTTCTTTTGTTTAAATAACACGCGTTGGAAGACGAGATGGGGTGCTATTGATTGAACTTCTTAACTTATTTATTACCATTATATACCATCATACAACAACAACATTAACAGCCTCTAAATTTCCCACTGCTGGGTAAAGGCCTCCTCTCCCTTTGAGGATATGGTTTGGAGCATATTCCACCACGCTGCTCCAATGCGGGTTGGTGGAATAAACATGTGTCAGAATTTCGTTTCAGAAATAAGACACAGGCAGGTTTTCACTCACAATGTTTTCCTTCACCGCCGAGCACGAGATGAATTAAAAATACAAATTAAGTACATGAAAATTCAGTGGTGCTTGCCCGGGTTTGAACCCGCAATCATCGGTTAATCGGCCATTTCCGCGCGAATATACATATTTATATTCCATCGTTATTTTAAAAAAGTCGATTATAAACTCTTTTCATCTATGATTTCTCGTAACTCATCAGCGTAATATCTCTATAATCGAAAGCACAATCTCGAATCGGAACATCGCGTCATAGAACACCAATCACGATTCGTGATCAAAACGGCGTACGAACTGTAACTACAAACTGCTGTTTACCGCCGATCTCCGAAAATCATTTTCGTCGAACTTTCGTTCTTTCTAGAAAATTTCGTCGTCGAGTTCGGGAACAAATATATAGAGCGGACTCAATTCATTATTCGTCTTTCGACGAGGAAAAGTAATTCGAAGTTCGTCGACGCTTGTTCAGAGGTGGAGTTTCGCTTCATTTTGCTAGGTACATTCGTGAAATCAAGTCCAATGGATTAACTTGTCACTCGTGAAATTATTTCCGCGCCGGATTTTCCTTTTCGCATATTTAATTTGTGTTTGATTGTACCTGCGTGGTACTGGATTAGAACCGGTTATTCTGTGATTCAGGATTTTCTAGAGGAAGATATTTTTCCGGAAACGAATTTATTTTGCTCTAAATTAATGTTTCAAGAAGTAAAATAAGAATGATGATGTCATCCTGTCGGATTAAGGGCACGGCGATCAATCTTAAGAGAGACCAGGAAACTTCGTAGGTCATATTATAGTGCACCATTGTGTGCGCAAATACACATGTACTATATTTTCCTACTCGAACTGGAAAATCCTCCACTACCGGAAGGAGTTCAAAGTCAGGTCCTTTGGTGTTCACGTGATCCGAGATACGGTATTGCACACACTTCCGATTTCCAGACTTCGGGCTAATTTTTCGACATAAAACTTTTACCGTCAAATAAAATAACAATAGCGTAGCAACATGAGCCACAAGCTTTGCTAAAGTAAAATATATTTAATATAACAATTATTATTTTTTCATAAACATGAAATGAATATATTATTTATTATTGTTGTGTAATAAATTTAGCTATGATTGTTATCTGAATTCGCTAATTAATGACCAAGTTAATTAATAAGCTATTGTAGTTAAAACCTTTTTATGTCGAACGATAATTAACTGAAAAAATATATATATTTCAAAACATTGTTAAAAAATATTTCAAAAGTAAAAAATTGTTTTATATTTTGAATTCTGTTTCGTGGAGCGAGAAAAATATTTAATAAGATTTTAATTAAAGTTGGCAGTTTTATAGAGGAAAGTTCGGAAACAAAATTGCACTTTGCTGCATCTCCATTCACATAAAAACTGAGCTCGATAAAAACTTGAACAAAAAAATAAGATGACCGCATTCGTAGCCTTCATTTATCTTTGCATTGGAATCATCAAATTAATATTTTATAAGGCATTATGCATTTATTTGATACTAAGTCTGTGTCATACTGGAAATAAAGCGCACAATATAATTTAATTAATGTCCAAATGATAATAAATACTATTATTCGGTACTCCTATTTTATATTAAGAACGGTTGGATGCAAACAAAATAAAAAAGAGTAAAAAATAAGAATCGAAATGTTGAATATAAAAAATGTATTTAGTTTATTGGAGAAATTTTTTTTTTTTTTTAATTGTAGGTAGGTGTACGGACAATTAAGCCACCACTATCCATAGACATTGGTGCTATAAGAAATGTTAACCATTCCCTACATGGGCAATAGCCACCGAGATCTTATACTGTGTGTGTATACTGACTCAATTTGAACCGGAATACATACATATCTGATAAGTGGGTGGTACCTACTCAGACGGGCTTGCACATAGTCGTACCACCAAGAAAATAATTAATGTAGGTTCTGTTCTGTCAAACAAGATGATTTCATTAGCGAAATACAGGGCACGTTTAACATATTGGTTAGGATTATTGATCGGTCCCTTTGAACCTTTCACGATTTAAAGATTATCTGAAAAAATAATTATTCAATTTGGACCAAGAGTTTTAGAAATAAGTGAGGTCATCGTTTCTTGGTCTGGGTAGGTAACCCAATCACCTTTTCTACTGGCAAATAGCAATACTTAGTATTATTGTGTTCCAGTTTGAAGGACGAGTTACTCTGTCGAACTGGCTACGCAAAGACCATAATATCTTAGTTCCCAAGGTTGATGATGCATTGGCGATGTAAGGAATGGTTAATTATGATAATGGTGACAACTCACCACCAGGTAACCCTATTGGCCGTGTGCTTACCTAAGCATTAAAAAAAATCCAACATTACATTTTAGGTTTGAAGTGTAACTGGGCATAAAATCTTAGCTACCAAGTTTGGTGGCGCATTAACGATATAATATGTTCTCATCTTACAAATATTGGTGTAAATTTATAGTAAAATAATGGCATATATATTTAGACTACTAAGCGCCCTTATCGTTGCTTAACGTAACTGCTAAATAAATTTACGTTTATTTTTTTTTTTGTGATGGCTCAAAAAAGTATATTTATTGAGTTACAGCTAACCCTATTAATCTGTTGACAAGGAAATCGTCGATCATACCGCTTTTTAGGCGAACGTTTGAAAAGCTCTGGCATATATACGAAATTTATAAACGATAATTTATTGATTTACGGACTCACTACGTTATTTACCGAGTTTTTATCTAAACATTTATCTCTTTTTGTCATCATAAATGTGACATTCGTGAGAAGAAGACAAGAATATTATTTAACCACCTAAACACTTCTTCTGGGTAACGCCGTTAATCTCAGATTATATAACAAAAGGCAGATGGGGCGCATGGAACATTTATGAAGCAACAAAGGCTAATCCAAATTTCTATATTAATAAAAATACGCGTCTATTGAAACTACCGTCTATTATCTTCGCTAGCTAACGACATTACCTATAAATAGTGCTGTCTTCTTCTCGCCTGTATCAAATCTATGATAACAGAAAGAGATAAATGTAAAACTAAAAATTCGATAATAGTATGCGTAAGGCCGTAAAAAAAATAGCGCTCAAAAATGACATACATTTTCCAGGGCTTTGAGATAGTAATTAATTATAACACTGCTTTGATCACCATCATTATATAAGTTTAACCAGTTAACCATAGGTTCCATTAAATATATACTAACTTCAATATATTAAAATTTAAAGTCATCTGTAGCGTTATGTAATTCACACAAATCTCAGAAACTGCCAAGAGAATTTTTATTGATAAAATAATCATCCTTTTAAGGCGAATATTTAAATCACACCCCTCCACCAAACACGAGTTGTTCTTTGTGATCGTTCTGGGTTTTTGGATATGCATAATTGAGTATCGTCCACGTTTCCAACCGATATTTTCCTTAAAATGGTAAAAGATTAATAAAAAATCCAAACAAAATACTTAAGAATTCAGAAATTCTCGCCCAAATCACTAAGCAGTCTCGATTTCAGTCACTTTACAAACTATCCCGATATTGTAATAAAAATCCATCAAAGTTAAAAACAACCGTTAATTCAATACTCATGTCTAATATTAGAAGCATATGAAATATTAATATATTAATAAGTTTTGAAATTTTCGGAGGTTATGCGGTTCTCGACTTTCATATAGAACTCGGAATAAACTAAGTGCCCGAACAATTTACCAACAAACGAAACAGTTAGGATTTTGCGTGATATGTAAAACTTGCTTTAATTTTCACTGGGAGTGCCCGCGATTCTGTTCGGGTGGGCCTGGAGTATACTGGATACATAACATAACATAATCAGCCTGTAAATTTCCCACTGCTGGGCTAAGGCCTCCTCTCCCGTTGAGGAGAAGGTAGGTAGGTAGGTAGGTGTACTGGATATACTAGTTTAAAAATTAGAGAGATCTCACACTGTAACCGATTGGGACAAAATTCCTTTCACAGTATATTATATATTAAATAACAGGCGCAATTGAATAAATTAACAACGAGTAAATATATGTCGTAATGCCATTAATACGGACAAACACAGACGCCACCTGGTGGCGCTTTGCAGACTTTGTGTGGCGTGTATTCGGCATGCCTTCAGTTCATTTGCTTATTGAAATTTGACCACGACACACATGCTTAGGCACTGTTCTCACTGTTCTCTCTGTGGTCTGCAATGTTTTGTGATTATTTGAATATCATTTTACACGACATCTACGAACGCCCACACGATGTCGTTCAAAGACGACTACAGTCCTATTTTGACCAAATATCATACATAATAAAATACATAAAAGCTTTTAAGACACAGAGACAAATACTAAATTGAATTTGTCAATGAAATTAGTGCAAGATTTCATATCATTATGGAATCTTACACTAATTTCAGCTTATTTCTCATAATTTGCGATAAGCTACTTTGTTCGAAAAACGTTTCATATATCGACTCAGATACCAAATCTAAATTTGTAAATGTATTTCTCATACGTTGTACATTTTTATTTTTATTTCCTGGAAAAGTTCTGGCATAATAACTTACTTTTAATAACAACGATAATTTAATTTATACAAAAAGGCATATAAAAGTATGCTGGAAATAAACATGTTCGAATTTTAAACTAAAATGAAACTGAATTTTATATTAATTAGTATCTCATTGAAATCTATTTCGATGCCAGTTCTATTAAATCCACTGTTACAAGGGCTTTATACATTGTTACTGTGCAACCACGATGCGGGATACCGCAACGTACTGTTTAATCGAGCTCGAAGCAATCGTCTTTAAAGATATAGCTTTATTGGTTTTATGAAGCGATGGAAAAATTGTATTTCACGGTATTGCAACTATTTTACTGATTTTCTTATAAACTTTAGTATCGATTTAATATTTATATTTTATTTTCATTTCTATTTTACGTTTCGTTAGTTTCTTATGATTGATTTCGTTTTTGTCTAACTTTGCATTTATTTTTTTTATAGTCAAATATGTGACGTGTATGTGAATAGATTTCTGTAGCGATAAATCCGCCAAATTAGATTTATTGTTTACTCTGTGCTTTGATGGTATACAATTAGAAAAAAAAGTGAACATTAACAATTAAAAAAAATCAGTCGATTTTGTTTTACCTTTTGTGACAAAAATTACTCGAAACAGACTATTTTAAGTAATCTGTAAAAAAATGTGCATCTGTTGGTAAGTGGTCACCACTATCTATAGACATCGGCGCTGTAAGTTATAACTAACCATTCCTTACATCGCCAATGCACCACCAACCTTGGGAACTAAGATGTCACGTCCTTTTTGCGTCTAGTTACACATAGCAAAACAATATTTAACTTTGCTATTTATTGGCGGTAGAACATCTGAAGAGTGAGTTATAGTTACCCCCAGATGGTCTTGCACGAAGCCCTACCACCAAGTAATTTATCTCTCCCTATTAGCTAATAGCATACAACTCAAACGTACAAAAATAAAAAATAATACAAAATCCATATAAATTCGTGAATAACATAAATGAAATGTAAACTAGAAGTTTTATAAAATGTCTGAATAAAACTCTGCAAGTAACATCGACATGAAAATACTGACGTAAATGCGTTTAATATTCCCTATCCCATCGCTATCCAATCCTGAATCACTCTCTTCTTTTAACAATAGCCATAAAGATTTGAAGGTTCCCTTCACGTAGCATATACAAAACACCTTCCCTCATAAACCGTAAACTGGTGGCATATTAAAAATTTATACAAAAACGGAGTTTACATGGCGCTAATATTTAACGTTCTATCGATCCAGAATAAACAGTAATCTGCCCAAATTCTTCTGAAATTCTGCTCTTCTTATATATTAGAAACTGCATTTTTTTTTAAGTGATACAAATTAAGTCCATTTATTAATTGACATTTCGACATGTCATTGAAGACAAAGTGAATCTATTTGAATATTGCACATGATAATATTATATTTCCTACACAGATTAAACCATTATTAATTATACCGAGATAGTCCTACAAAAATAATACATTTATTATGATAAAAATTGGCATCATATAAACCATGTTTTATGAAGAAATATTTATGGCAGCCGAACGCTCTTAGATTAAGTACGTATAACATCATTCTTTTCCTATACAGAGTACTTGACGAGGAAAAAAACATGAAACATCTTGAAAATGGTGCCATTTTGCTTTCTTAAACATGTCTTTGTTGAAATATCTACCTTATTACGTTTAGGATAGGAACGTTTGAACTTATCTAAAGGGATGTATGAAAGGGGAGACGCGAAGTTCTTTTTAAGCAAACGATCAATAAAAGGTCGTCATGACATAAGCATGCTCATAAAGGTTCGAAGCACTCAAGAACGGTGTATCCTTTAGAGTTTGAGAAACACTGGGCGTCGTTTTATTTTGGGTATATTTCAATGGGTGATGAAATTCAAGAGGTAACTTTGTAATGGGCGTGAAAATGAGAGTCGCAGATAATGTTTTTGTTTCAAATATTTTTTTTACTACTACTCCGGAAAAATATACGTATTTGAAAATTAAGCTTAAACTTGGTTACGTTAGGTTAGATGATACTTACTTGGAAATATTTTTTACAATGAAAAATAGATCAAAATTTTAATAGAACTTATTTTAATTCATTGTAAACAAAAAAAATCAGGCTGAAATTTTGTAATTTGCATATACGATTTATTTGGTAAACGTATGAGTAAAATTAATTCTTAATCCAAAATTATTTTAAGCGTAGTATTCATAAATAAATATACAAAAAAAAAAAAAAATTACAAAGTAATTTTTCTACAATTTTCCCATTTAGCATTTATAAATACATGTTTTGAGTTGTCGATAAGTTTTTATGTAACACGAAATATAATATAGCACTATAAATTTTCTATACTCGTAAACAGCTAACATAAAACCATTGTTTATTTTACTAGCTTTTCTCTTTTGTTAAACATTCACCCATGTCATTGAAACTGCGCATCAAAGTCAAAGTCAAAAATCTTTATTCAATATAGAAGTGTTTACACTTGCTTATTGATAGTTAAAAATCGACCACCAGTTCGGAATTTAACACCTCGGACCTGAGAAGAACCGGCGAAAGAAACTCAGCGGGATATTTTTTTTTTCCATTTTGCATGTACAGTAATAATTAAATTTATTTATTTGAAACAGCCTGGAGGCGATCATTTCATTCCCATTAGTCATTCCCATTAGTCATTAGTGTTGTAATATCCTTTAGCACACAAACACTCTTTAACGATTCTTTTGAATTTTATAATTGAATAATTTTGAACGTTTTCTGGGATCCTGTTGTAAAAACGTATACATTGCCCCAAAAAAGAGTTACTAACCCTATGTCGGGTTATCTATCTATTAAATCGGGTACTTGGACTAACAAGTTTATTCTTGTTCCTAGTATTAATAGAATGTACGTGACAATTTCTGGGAAAATCATTTATGTTTTTGCGTACATATATAACATTATCAAAAACAAATTGAGAAGCGACAGTCATTATTTTAATTTCTTTAAATTTACCTCTTAACGAATCTTTTGAGCCCAGGTTATAAATTGCACGAATAGCCCTCTTCTGCAGTACAAAAATGGTATTAATGTCAGCTGCATTACCCCAGAGTAGGATGCCATACGAAATTATACTGTGGAAATAACTGAAATACACAAGGCGAGCCGTATCCACATCAGTCAAAAGTCTAATTTTTTTTACCGCATAGGCTGCAGAGCTGATTCTATTCGCCAATTTATTTATATGGGGGCCCCGTTGGAGCTTAGAGTATATTGTCATACCAAGGAACTCTGTTGATTCTAAAATATCTAATGCTTCCCCGTTTAAAAGTACACTCGTTTTGACACATCTTACATTGGGAGTAGTGAATTTAATACATTTTGTCTTTTTACTATTTAACATTAAATTATTAACACTAAACCAATTCATTTAGTAGTTTTTTTCACTTAGACATTACAAAAAGTCTATATATTCCTTAGTACAGATTGTTGACTTCCAGGCAGAATACGCTACATACATATATAATTGTATTTAACTAACATGACTGTATTTTTAGATGTTTAAAAAGAGTAACTACTGAGTTTCTTTCCAGTTCGTTTCGGTAGAATCTACATTCCGAACCGGTGGGAACTTAACTTAATGTAGTTTGTTAAATGACAATTCAAAAGTGCTTGTAAAAGTCTACTTGAATAAAGTATATTTTGATTTGATTTGATAGATATCTTTATAGCAATACTCTAACAGTTCGGTAACAAAAACGATAACTTGTCTTTTTTTTTTAATTATAATACAGTCAAAAAAAAAAAAACAATGTATGTCACTCATGTTTATTCTAATCAATTTGAGTGAAACGACATCCCGTGTAAACAATAAATTTTACAGCCACCAATAACAGATAAAAATTCCATCACGAATACCCCTTGTCAGGAACAAATTACTTTTTGTCGTGCCGTATAAAAAGGGCGCACCTTACAATTACATGATAGGGTTGTCAACTACCTGTTTCGTTTCCCAGAGAACACATTTGAATTGAATTACTCTCGAGCATTATACAATGAAGTGGGAATATATTTTTTTATTACTTAAAGTTTGAAGTAAATTGTTTGTGAAAAATTTTGTATTCACGCAACCCTATTGTAGAGGAAGTTGCGTGCTCTCAGGCACATAAAGGACGAAATTTAATCAAGTGTAGATTGCGACATGAGGGACGATATGTCGATTTGTATTTGCAGCCAATTGCGTACAATACACCAATTTATATGTCGACAATTAGTTTTAATGATTAAAACATGAAACGGTAATGAAAATAATGTAATCAATAATTATCGAAATTTTGTAAAATATTCTAGAAAATTCGATAAGACTCGTGTACATACTCGTATATAAATTGATGTCGTAATGTCAAATAGAACAGATTATTCCTATATCCAGAAAACTGAAGTTCATCTTAAAGGACGTGCTCATTATAATATCAATTGGAACCAGCTTCCAATTCATCGTTTAAAACGATTGTCCCAAGGATGGACAAAAGTTCCCAAACTTCTCAAACTCGCCTGATCTATTTTGTTCGGTCCCCAAACTTAGGGTGACAGATAGTAAAAGGCAAGTTTGGCCGTAAATTCGGCTTACTCCTCTAAAAGTGTCACGCAGTAAGTTTTGAAAAGAAAAAGTTTTAGTCGTATGATACGAAGAAGCGACAGTTGGTGGATTTAAAAATACAGCAATGCTTCCCAATTCTTAGACAATAAAGTCAACGAAAGAGCTAACACACTTCAAGTATCTTTTGAATAAAGATTTTAGAAATACTTTAGGATAATCGTCTTTGAATAATATGAGGAATTCTTTCGTATAGTAAATATCAGTTTAGGTTTCACTGAATACTTATTCTACATAATTCAATGTATATATAGATATACATATTTAGTAGTGATGTTAGTCTGTAACGCTTGTTAAAGATACATAAACTAATTTATCAACAACACCACCGACCATTACCGAACAAATAACATAATAAAAGTTAATTAGAGCTGTATACCATATTTGAAAAATTAAAAATACAAGTGAAATTTTATAAAAATTTCAACTGTAACAGTCATTTCACAATACTAAATAATATATTTCAATATACTAGTACATAAAAATGAAACAAAAATTATGAAATATCGTGAAACTAGTGTTGTTTGCACGAGTACAATAGAATAGATAGCGCCATTTGTCAAAATTAACAATATATATATATATATATATATATGTTTTAGATATTTTTGTTTATTTTAACATTCATTGTTTTTGAAATGTATTTATTTGATTAGACTTTTGTGTATATTGTGAAGACCCAGCTTCAAGTAAATAGGAACGTCAAATAATTAACAATATTTAATATAGTTTACAATATTTATTTTTCCAGTTTTTGTTACAATCATCCATTATTTCCGCTTTTCAATCCAGATTAACAATCCCATGTCAAATCCAAAAATATTCTTCCTCTACTTTTATTATAAAAATGTCAAACCAAAAAGTATTCATCACATTTATATAATTCTGTGATTGAATATAACTCAATAGCTAAAAGCTATGCAACCTTAAATGATTATTTATAAATATTTTATATAAAATAATTTATAGGCTTACAATTGGTATAAATAAACAAAAAACTTTTCATAACCCTTTTCCTGTCCTGTGTATGACATATTGTGATTCATGCTTATTGTGTGAAAGACGATATGGACTGAAAGAATGTTACTTGTGAGATGATGTCCGACAGAGAAGTATGGAAGAAGAAGACACGCTGCGCCGACACCAAGTAAAATTGGGATATACTTGGGTATATGTATATTATTATAAAGTTTTTGAAAATCGCATCGCATTCAAATCTCCGCTTTTTTATTTTTTATATTCGGTTTCATTGAAAATTTCGAGTGTTCATATCAGCTGACAGCAGACACTTGCAATGTAAGACTCCGACCATGCGTGAATGCTATTCTTGTAACTTGGCGCACTTATATTTTAAGTTGAAATGTATACTGATATTATAAAACCGAATGTAACTCTGTCCGTGTGTCTGTTGCTCTGTCACAGAAAAACCACTAAATCGAACTTGATAAAATTTTATTGGCAAGCTTGAACTCCAAGAAAGGTTAAAGACTATTCTTTTATGCCGAATAACGGTCGAATGACCCCTAAAATGCGAGCTAAGCCGCGGGCGGTAACTAGTATATTATGAGTATATAAATAAATAAATATTGGACAACATCACATACATTACTCTGTTCCCAATGTAAGTAGCTAAATCACTTGTGTTATCGGAAGTAGCGACGATAACACAAACACCTAGACCCAAGACAACATAGAACACTAAAGAACTTTTTCTACGTCGACTCGGCCGGGAATCGAACCCGGGACCTCGGAGTGGCGAACCCATGAAAACCGCTGTACACACTTCTCGACCACGGAGGTCGTCTATGATTGAAACCTTTGCTCCTTTGTTATTATTAGTACCGTTTGGCCGCAATTACTGAAGTCCTAGACTCAGAGGGTCAGATCAATAAAATAATGTTATTGAGAAATTCTCAGTTCTCAGAAGTTATATATATATATAACTTCATATATAGTATTTTAGAGTGCTCTTGTATATGCGCACATAAATATGTCCTGAGGAGATAGTAAACCTCTCTTGGAAATAGCTGACTAATATTTTTATAAATGAATTACAATACAAAAAAGAATATTTCATATTCAATATAAATAGGTATTTAATTAGTTTGACAAAAAAAAAAAAAGACCCGCTGAGTTTCTTTCATCGGTTCTTCTCAGGTCAGGATGTTTCCTTTTCCGAACCGGTGGCAGTGTTTAATTTGACTATCAATAAGTAAGTGTAATGCTTCTATATTAAATAAAGGAATTTGAGTTTTATGAAAATGTAAAATTTAAGTAAGTCAAAATAAAATAAATATAAAATTATTTATGTCTAATGAAATACTGCTATACCAAATAAATGGAATACCATTTCATATCACGGTATATACTTAAAACTCCACTCTCTATACTGTGTTTAAGTTTAACATTGGAATGGTATGTTGATATGATAATTCTTTGTATATTTAAATTCAAGAAACTCATATTATGAAAGCATATCGATAAATGTACTAATAAAAATGTAACGCGTGTGCACATTTTCAAAACTGACTATTTTCCTTTGAATATTGTATTAGCAACAGTGAGTGAGTGAGTGAGTGAGTGAGTGAGTGCCCCTGGTGAGTATTGTAATAAATATCGATCTGCAATCACTTATGTTGTCTATTTATAAATTCACAAGTCGCATCAATATAGCAAGACTGTATGTTGTATATCATAGTGAATTTAAATTTACGTCATATTATTAAATTGTAACTGTACTAGTTTTTATACTTTCTGTTTTAGTTTTTATTTTTAATCTTGGTAGGGCTTTGTGCAAGCCCGTCTGGGTAGGTACCACAAGGAACATAACATCTTGGTTCCCAAGGTTGGTGGCGCATAGGTGATGTAAGGAATGGTTAATGTTCCTTACAGCGCCTTTGTCTATGGGCGGCGATGACCACTTACCATCAGGTGACCCATATGCACGTCCGCCAACCAATGCCATAAAAAAAAATCTAAGTTTCCACTTAAAACTAATGCAGACACATTAGTTTTAAGTGGAAACTTAATTGATTTATGCTTTTTTTTTTATATTTGTTTTTTACTATTAATTGTAATTATAATTGTTTTTTTTTCCCAAATAAATAAATAAATAAAAATAGTATTATAATTAAATACGAAGAGAGTAGTTAAGTACTGCCTGATATACTATAATCAAAAAATCCTGTAAGTATAAAATCGTTAGACTTTCAACGGACAGTCTTTACTACTGAGTCTTGAGTTTAGTAGAAATTTATAACTTACGTTTATTTTACATTATAAAGATTCGCTAAGAAAATATTTTTGGCAATTTCAATTTTAAGTCATGGAAGGGGTAATTTTGTATGAAAATGCTTTAAAGTGCGCAACATATTATAATAAATAAATATAAATATTGGACAACATCACATACATTACTCTGATCCCAATGTAAGTAGCTAAAGCATTTATGTTATGGAAACAACATACACCCAGATCCAAGACAACATAGAAAACTAATGAACTTTTTCTACATCGACTCGGCCGGGAATCGAACCCGGGACCTCAGAGTGGCATACCCATGAAAACCGTTGTACCAACTACTCGACCACGGAGGTAGACGATCATATTGAAAACATATTGAAATTTTAGAATCCTTATTTTATCCGTATAAAGTCGGAACAGTCAGCTTTTTTATCATTGAGTTCATCTTGTTCTCATTGACAAAATAAAACTACAAGATATTTAGCAATTCTTCGATATCTAAGACCAGTTTCATTTGCATTAACCACTGCACTAAACGAACATCTTTATAAATCAAATGCGTTATGTAGAAGCGATTCCGATAGAACCCGACAATTTACGACTATAAATTTATTGGAACGCGTCCGGCCAGAGCATGGGAGCAAGGATTCGCATAACTTACCCTAGTAATGGCCTACAATCGAACATACATACTTATATATTTTACGACGAAGAAAATAAAGACCATTTTGACCATAAATGTGATATATTACTTTTTAGCTGTGTATCGTTGCTTTTGAACTGAAAGTATTATATTTAAATAAAATTTTCTATGTTGATTAGAATATATTCCAAAAACTATTGTACTGTTCTATATTAAAATTTAAAGCTGAATAATTACTCATTAATATTTGTATTATAATTATAATGAGTAATAATAATCCGTGGACCAAATATGTCACACTTTATTAATATTATCCATTCTTTTTGACGACCATTTTAATAGGGAAACTATTAATATTGATCATGTTATTAATATTAATATTTAAATAAAATATTAAATAAAATATTGTTAAGCACATAGTTTAATTTATAATAATAAATGAAACAGAAACATTGAATCATATAACTTGGTGTTAGGGCTTTGTGCAAGCCCGTCTGAGTAGGTTAGGTTAGAAAACAAACAGAAATACTTCTCATTGTTGTGTTCAAGTTTTGAAGGGTGAGTGAGCCAGTTACTACAGTGAGGACATAACATCTTAGTTCCCAAGTCCAGTCCTCCTACCTATATGACATACATACATATATACAAATATCTCTTAAAATAAAACGAAGAATATTAGATTATTAAGAAGTAAGGTTGAAGCCGAATGTATACACAGGTAAAACCGCGGGCAAAAACTAGTATTGCAAAATTATATTGTTGTATACTTTGGCCGTGTATCAGGTATTTATATTTTGAAAATATATGTTTAAACTTAGTATATAACAAAAATTTTACAATTGGTTTGAAATTGCATAACGTAATGTTATCAAACATTACATATATATTATATATAATACGACTGTATATTGTTTTGTCATCATTTTTATATGCATGCAAATATCCTTACAATTTTTAGAAATGTCGTTTATTAATGTCGTAGCAGTCGTAGACATTTGCTACGCTGTCGTAGCTCTGCTACGAATTGGAGCATTTGTTATTCATCCGTGACAATTACAATATTTATTAACTTTCTTTGTAAATAATAAATATTTTTTTTCTCTTACAAAAATATTATCATAGTATGTAAATTGTATCTTATCATTTATTGTTTGACTAATGTTTTATTAGGAATATAATATACTAATAAAAATTGTTATTAAGTGATGCGCTACTTATATTAATATCGTGATCCAACATTGACTGAAATAAAAGAGTATCGTGCATTACAGGGATACTAGGGAAAATGTTAAAATTGTCGAAACTTCAGACAATAAGGACATCAAAATCGTAAGTTTTAAGTTTAACTATATCACCGGACCACGGCCTAGTTTGTTGATTTATTTATAAGTCTAATCGTCGATTTTAATAACGCAGTTATTACTGTGCTATCCGCTGGACTACGGTCTAGTTTATTAATAAGACTATTAGTCTTTTATACACCTCAGCTACGGCTGTGATACCTGCTGGACTTTAGTTCTAGTTCATAAATTATTTAACAAAGTGTTGGCACACTATAAAATTGCACTTCGCATGTTCGAGGAAGGTTCGCCGATCTATGGTTGGAATCTACAGTTGATTGCGGGCGCGGGGCCAATTCAACTTTGTCCCCCTTTTATATTTTTCAAAACAGTTAAATATATAAAGACGGGTAGGAGCGACATCCTTCAGCTACTCGTAAGAGGTATTAAAGGAAATGGAACCGGTATCTCATACATTCGGTTATTATTATTAAAATAATTAAACAAAATATTTATATTATAAAAAGCATTTAAAAGAAACCTGGTTTTATTTGACTCCTCTATAGTCAATTGAACTTATAATCTCTGACGCTCTAAAAGAACACGGTTATTACACAAAGTCAACGTTATATGGATCCTAACTAACTAGACGAAATCACGAGCCAAACCGATATTTAAATATTAGAAATATAAACGTAAAATTATATTTTAACTAAGATAGGCAGGGAATAGTCACACAATCCATCGATTTCAATTATTTTCATCACGATCTACATATTTTAACCATTTATAATTCTTATTTAAATTAAAATTAATTATTCAATGTAACGCCATTAAGTGAGAATTATTAAATACAATGTACGCATTCATTAGGAAACTTGTCCGTTGAAAAAAATAAATAACTGTGTTTAAAGGCGACCGTCTTAGAGTTATAAAGATTCAAAAATTCTGAGAGACGCTGATTCTTTGTCTGTTAGTTATTTCGTTTTATAAATTACTAGCTCGTTCAGAAGGATTTTTATTTTTTTCTTGAATAATTAAGAAGATAAATTGTTCTTTTTTTAAAATAAAGCTCGTTCGGTTTATTAAAGGCTTGTATTAAGTACACACAAAGTAAGAAATAAAGCCTTAGTACTTGTATTGTTGGAGATTTGTTTATTAATTATTTATCTCAAACAATAAGAATAACTTAAATGAAGATAGTTATTATCTGTTATTCGACTTTTTATAATAGGTATTAAATTATAATAAAAATAATAATCTTTTTTATAAACTATGTATTTTTTAAATTATTATCTATTATTTGAAACAAAGAATATAAAAAAAACCTAATTTTACGATTAAATTGATTAAAATAACTATAAAATATTAAATCTCCAATAAAATATGTATAAGAAATTGGATTCATAAATGTTTTAATTTTTTTTGGGAATTCCATTGTTTTTATAGAAATATGTTACTTAATATTATTTGTTTACACACTCAAATTAATACTACTTACTACTCGTAAATGTTTTCTTATAATATTGATACACCATCATTCACCATCACCAAGGATCATTTAATGTAACTTAAAACTTTTTTATAATAAACTACTATATCTGATATTTCAATACAAACATAAGTCTTTATTTTGATTTAGTATTGTTTTGTTTTATTTAATACATTATATTAAAATGCATTTAGTTATTATTTCTAAAATAATAAATCTGCATTTTATTTCTGCAATATTTATTAAGACACAAGTATGTTCGCGTACACAAGTGTAAAATGTTTTACATTTATCTAAAATCTATTTATCGCGTGGAATAGTTTTTCTGTTTAAGTGTATTGGCTCCACGTTAATAGATTGAGAAGGTGAGACGGCAAGTCTTGTAAATAACAATACAATACCTTTAAGTTGTTACATTACGTATACTTTGATGATAATATTTACTGCATCAAACTTTATTAAAATCATTAGAAGGACTGGTATATTGGCTACAAGGTATTGGTCATTGGTCGCCACTGTTCAAAGAAATTATCAAAGTAATTTTAACTATTTCTTATATCGCCAATACGTCACCAACATTGGCAACTAAGAAGTTCATTAGATTCAACATGAGTATATTTCATAAAGGGAAACTGAAGTGTAATGGATAATTGTAGTACTGGTGACTATATGCAAATCTATGCGGGTATGAACTACCCACACACCAATTATCTCATAGTGTATTGTGTGTGGGGTAGTGTAATTATAGGCATATATGTAGAGGTATATTACATATGGTGGGCGGTACCTTGATGATGAATAAAAGGTGGTTTATATTTATAGCAGTAAAAATGTTTCAAGGCAAATGTACCCTCAGTAGTCTGTGCATTTTTAAAATATCTTTTATCTTATCACAATATATTTAAGCTTAAACTTGAATTTCTTAACACAATAGTAGCTATAGTAAGCTTTAAAATAACACATACACCACGCTGTGTGCGTGACACACACACATACAAATAATAGTTTCAAGCGATGTATATTTTTCTTTTTTTTTTTTATAAAGCTGACGGTACATTTATTTAAAGCTTACACATAACGCTATTTACGCTCCTAATATACCAGTCAAACTAGCTACACGTTTGATTAAAATTACATCGCTGTATATATATTTTATCAGATACTTCCCATAACAAACGAGGCCATAATATTAACGATCTCAATCAGACACAATACGACATTCCCTTAGGAAAATGTCAAGACAAATTTGCATGCTTCATTAATGCTTATCTCAAAAGTGCCTTATCTCAAATGACTGCTTCGTTGATTTAGTGGCTAGATATGAGGTCCGAGATCCCAAGGTTCTGGATTCAAACCTCAGGGCGGGCTGATAAAAATTTAGTCGAAATTCTGACGAAGAATTGTCAATAACAGTTTGTATTTGTGTTCGTATATAAATCGTAAAACCACTTATCTAAATAAACTAAAACCTTATTATTATTAACAATTCTTCGGTCACAATGTCTTGAGATATATTTTAATATAGATTTATTTACAACTTTACGGTAACATATATAAATATTTAATTATATATAGCTCATATAATAATAAGTTTGATTGTCGAAGGACTGAGACTGAGTTATGACTATTACTGGTTCTGCTTTGGCGAATTAATATTACGAAACCGTCTATCCGTTTAGTATGATCTTTGCGCAAGAGCTCGTAAGAACTACTTCAGTAAAGTATATTTTGATTTCATTTAATCTTCTTAATTGTTAAAGAGCAAAAGCCTCCTTGATTAATGTTTATTTGATTTTAATAGCTAATGTACTTAGAAAAACGTAGCTAGTGCGGTTAGGTTAGAGATTGGTTGAGAAATTAAATCATAGTAATTGAACACGGGAAATATCGTCGCAACCTGTTATAATATTTCTTTAAACATATGCAATTAAAATAATAGGAGCACTTAGCCACGATTTCGTTCGCGTGTTATGAGTATTTTATTTCTAGCTTCCGTCAGCGGCTTCGCCCTTGTGTGTGCGGATTGTTAGTAACCTATGTGTTTAGTGAGGGTATAAGCTATCTCTGTTTCATTTTTCATCAAAAACATCGAGTTGTTTTAGCGTAATTGAATAACAAACTTCCCAAACATACAAACTTTTCCTTTCAAATAATTTTACATTTAAAATAATTTAATATTTGATACTCGTTGTAATCACTTATAAAAAAAATACAATTATTATGATGTTGATATTATGTATCTTTGTTATTTTATTATTGTGATTTCTGTTCCGTGATCTTAAGAATTAATAAAATAAGGAAATAGGATTTTAGTAGGATTATTGTAAAGGATCATACTTTATGCTAAATTAAAAAAAAATCAACAATAATAAATGTTTAATATCTATAGTAAATATGTTTGACGACGACTGTGATATCCTACTAACCGACTCCTAACGAAGACAACCTACGCAAAATATTTTATAGGGCACAAAATCCTGTTCTTTCTGAAGAACGAGAGTGTAGTACTGTTTTTGAAAATTTCTTATATGAAACAAAAAAAAATGAATTAAGTCAGAATGGGTCACGTCGGTCACGAGCTCCAATTCCAGCGAAAATCTGCTGATGTTTAGTAAATATATTTTATTTGTTTGACTCAAGATTCAAACCCGAATCCGTTATAATATGGATAAGCTATCCACTACACCAATTAGATAGCAATATTTGAATAAGGAACGCTATATAGTTTCCGGAAATGGTAAATAATAAATGGATTCAAAGTTTATTGGTCGTGTTTTTGCCTCCAAGTCAGTTACGGCCAGCATAATATATCACTGATTATTACTGAATAATATCCAGTAAAACAATACCCTTATATTATAGATGTTTGTCGCAATAAATACAGTACTATTGTACTTCATATCGTTATATGATAACTTATCCCGATGGAATAATTACTAAAGGTGAACAAACCATACAATTATATATTCCATATGATTTTCACACTTTTCCACTAAACGACTTAATACATTTAAGCAGTTCAATGTTAATTCCAAAGCTCTGAAAACAACTTAACGATATTTTAAAGAAAACCACTTGAACTAAAGTTATTTATTTGTCTTTAATCCTACTATGATTGGGATAGAATTACTTATATTTCATGGATATTTGTTAAATCCTTATTAATTTGTGGGTTGTCTTTGATTTAAATTAGACACGTTCAGGTTTTCTCGAGATGTTTTCCTACACCGGAGAATACGAGATGAATTATTTACACAAATTAAGCATATGAAATTCAATCATCGGTTAAGATGCATGCGTGATAGAACACTGGCTCTGTGATACAATTTAAAAACCAATGAATAGTCGAGACATATTTACAAACATGTAAAGTTTTTCTTCGGAAGGGTTACAAACGGTAATCTTAAACATTGGAAACAAAAATGTAATAAAAAAACTTTATTTTTCGTACATTAAGAAGGTATGCCTTTTTATTTTCTCGATTCAAACCTAATACGGAATCTGTTTGCCGAGTGTTTGCCAAGTATTTGCCAAGTCGGATATAGATTCATCCGATATTTTCATGCATCGAGTTGGTAAGAGTCAGCTGAAAACTTCGCTCATAAAGATGTCGACCATCTTTATTCAGATCAAATTTATGACCAAATGTCAGAATGATTTCATTATTATATTTTTAAACCAAACTTATATAATAATGACTTACCAGCTTTGACATTGTTTATAGAGCATTTCTTTGAAATGCAGAGCGTTACTGAGACTCAAACTTCGATGGATACTTAGACTAGACTAGACTCTTGATAAATTATATGGAACGAACATATCATAATCATCAAATGCACAAGTTTGTGTAGATCAATAAAAAAACAAATATGTCATTCGGACTCGTATTATTAACGAAGCTCGAAATCTGACATCTCGAGATCGGACTAGAGCTTAAGAGTCTAAATAAGATTGATCTCGTTTCAAAAATCGTTTTGCAAAAATATTTAATTGGCGTTAAAGTTAACTGACGTCTCTGAGCTGTAAGCAAATTATAAAAGCTTGTTTTGCACTGTTATATTTTTAATCGACGGGTTTAATGAAGAAAAGCGGCACGGCTCGAATAATTACCATATTTATACAAAATGTAATAATTACTTTGATAATGTCGCCCTGACTGATTTTGAAAGGTCTCAAGTACCTAAGCGACATAAGGCACAGTAACGTTTTCAATATATTCTGGTTTTACATAACCAATCTCTTCGATGTAATGTACCTAGTGCATGAGTTACGACGACTCACTCATCTATCAAACACCAACAGGTTCTGCTGTTTGTCGGAAGAATGTATGATGACTGCGTGGTACCCAAACGGGCTTTGCACAAAGCCCTACCATTACCTTACTGCTATTGCTTTTAAATATGTCTTATTATTAGACTTTATAAAATATATCATATATCATTGTTATAGAATCGAATTGACATATATTTGATTTTTTTATTAAGATTGACATTATATACATAGAGCGTGAATAGTGCAATGGTTTACGGGTCGCCTAGCGATGTAGAAGTCGCAGGATCGATCCTGACCCGTTGGGCTATTGTCGTACTCACTCCTAACACAAGTGATAAGCTTAAAGGGAGGGGTAAATAGGAACCTTAGTAATCTCTTAATTAATATGGGGCATTGCTAGTATTATTTTAAAATTATACATGGTATTATCTGTGTAAATCGTATTTTATGAAATTATATATAATGTTTGATGAATGATTCATATTTACAATTTGCATTTCATGAATTTTTCTTGTAATAAATAACGGGAAAGCCGATGATGAAAAGTACTTTTAAGGGATTAATTTTATTTAAAATATTTTATTTCACATTAAGACTTACTGTTGAAAATAATTCGGTGAATGTTATTAAAATCGAATATGAAATACGAACGAAGTGAATCTATGAAAAAATATATGTTTTCATTTATTATAAATTTAATGTAATTATAAAAACAGTATTACAATATAAGTACTCTTAAATATATCTTATGAGTGACTATGAAAGAACTTGAAGTTTCATTAATATAACTTGTTTCTGGAAAACGCTCGGAGCTACATCCCTGGTGGCATCCAATTTTATTCTCTTGAAACCGTGCAATTTTTCAAGAAAAATTACTGTTTTACCTGACTCTTAGATTTGATTTTAAAAGTCAGTTATGAGTCTGGTACAAACAATAATTCCATATAATGTTTCTTTGATATATTTTAAGGTATTGTTATACGACATAACTGCTTGAGGAGAAATCATTTCATCGGGTAATGCATATATATGCCTCCTGCTCGTTTGCCACCTCTAACATTAAAAAAAAAAAGTAACTCATCAAAATATGATTAAAGTACAAAATGTATGTACATAAATATTTGGGAGTAAAATATTTAAGAATCATCATTTGAATTTAAGGGTGATCTCGTGATATTAAAATAAAATTTTCGGTGAACCGAATAAAAAGTAAAAAATTCATATAATATTTGCTGACTACCTAAAAATAGACGAAAAGGGCTATACGCCCTTTATATATTATATAAAGAAAATAGTTGTGCCCACGTCTTCGTGCGCGTTGTTTGAATTTAAGTTATTTGGATACTGTAGCGTGATTTTATTTTGATTCTATATATAATTCTAAAATAAAAGTAGCCTAAGTTACTCCTTATTACATCCGCTATCTGCTAGTAAAAGTCCTGTCGAAATCGGTTCAGCCGTTCCAGAGATTAGCCCGAACAAACAGACAGACAGACAAAAATTGTAAAACGTGTTATTTTGGTATATGTACCGTGTATACGTACGAGTACATATGCATTTAGTAAAAATGGGTTATTTTAATATTACAAACAGACACTCCAATTTCATGATATTATGTATAGATTAATTTATATATATAAAGACATTAATTACAATATACCTAATTCAAACAATCAAGAAGCAAAGACAGAGCTACTAGCATAGTAACGTCAGAAAACCGCATCTATTATTGAAACAGTAAAGCGAACATCGTAACTTCGGAACACGGTAACATAGAGGTTTCTGTACAGCTATAAACGCAACATAAACAAGATCACGTAATAAACTAAAAACAAGAACGGTGTTCCCGAGAAAAGTATATAATGGAATATATATTTATAGATACAGTCACGAGGCATCGGCCAATCTCACTTCTCGAATATATAAGGTAAACAATCATTCTAATCTCGAAAAGTTTTTACATCAACCAAGCGAAAATTTGTCTTTTTCGCGAGAGACGCGGCCTCGAGATTATCAGCTACGCCAGTTCTTCCATGATTTATACCACAAAATTGCGTTGCAATAGGCTTCCCCGGTCCCTTCTTTCAAAACTGCAGATAAATCAAGCCGTACTCTCTAGATGGTGATTTATACGCTGTTTTATAAATCTATCGCTTCTATAAAACTTGGTGCTTCTGAATCTACCTTCGGAAATTGCATATTTATGAATCAGGATAAAGGAGTCGTTGGAGCTGCGTGAGTTACCTACACAACTGTAATGAAAATTGTTTTCCAAGTCATACCTTCTTATAATGACTGCTTTATCGTGTTTGTTGCCAGTCAATCTAGGTTTAAGATAAAAATATATATATATATTTTTTATAATTTCAAATAAGAAGGCCGTTGGGAAAATAGGGACCTGAATATGAGGTCTTAACCTATTAAATTACCACACTCGTTTAACAGTGAAAATACGTAGATAATAATTCGAAGTTCTTTTTTTCCAGAATTAAGTGTACAGAAGAAAATAAAGTATTTACATAAGTTTAATATATGTATTTAAAATTTATGTATTATATTTAATCATTGGAAATATTATACCTTATGGTATAAATTATTTTCATATATAAATAGAAGCGCAATCCGACTTATCTATCTCAACTTCTAAAGTATAAAGTTGTAAGCGAACAAAGTGAGAAAGACGTTTTTACTGAGCTGAGACTTTGTCCATTGTCGAGTCCGATATTTTATCGAAAACTAAGAAGGATCATTAAGATCTGAGACCAAAAAAGTTGATTCTTTAAAATCTATCCTAGCAAAAACGATAGTACTGTTTGCGTTGCTACTATTTTTGATCTTATAAATGAGATATTATGCTTTTATTTGTTACCTGCAAAAACATATAATTTTTTGCGCCATAAATTATTTAGAATAAATATTTTTTATGACGATTTTTTATTTGTTTAAACATGGTAGGCGGCCAAATCAGTTCCAGACCGAAAATTGCTTCCTGCTAATGTGTAGTGATCATAATTAACTACCATTCCAATAAAATATTAACCTAAGGTTCTTTCTTGACGTTCATGCTTGGGATACTCATCCCACTGAGCCGAACATGGGAAACCCCCTTTTACCGGCTATGGTGCTGTCAAATAGAATGGGACCAACACTAATACACAATTCAGAAAAAAAACCATTTTTAACACTGTTATTGGGCTGGTAACCTTGGAAACTGATATGATTTGTCCTTTGCGTCTGATTATAAAGGCTCACCAGAACCAGAAATATGCTAATACTTGTAGTTTCGATGTTTGACGGTTCAAAAGATGCTCTCACAAATGGGATTCCACGAGACTAAAAACTACGTGTAATATGTTTACGGTGTAATTGCAAGCCATGGCAAATAACACAGAGCTAGTTGCGTTTAAATAATTGTTGGCTACTTGATCTTGAGCTAGGCATTGAAGAAAAGACCAACATGAAGTTCCGTTACTTGTATTATCAAGCAATGCAGCTTCACAACGAAACCTTGACCAGCGTGGTATAACATCCAAAATTTCTCATCAAAGGGCAAAGAGGTATCTGTTAAGCATTGGGATTTACTTTACAAAAAGATCATCGAAAAATGAAATCCACAAATACAATTCCAATTCAAGATAAAATTTCGACACTTCGGCTATTGGAAACCAACGTTAGAACAAGTCACGAAGTCTCTTGGGTGCATGGAACACTTGAATGAATTCTCGCATGCATGGAGAAATGAATACAGTTCAAAGATACGCGATAAACTTTTGTCGTTACTGCTACGTAGGCAATTTGTCTTCATATAAGAACTTCGGTATCAAACTTTGAATTAAATTTTCAATCTTCTATTTATGAAGGTGAAACCTGTATTATTTTTTATGTTATTATGATTATTTTTCCTCATTAATGGTTTTTCCTACATTAATTAAAATTTAATAATTTGAACGAAACAATAAAAGGTGATATAAACTTACGTACAGACAAAAGATCAGATTTTAGGTGATAGTCTAGTAACCATACGTATAGAACGTACATGAAATTCTATAAAATAATGTAACGGTGCGTTTTGTTAAAAAACACTAGTCCAAACATAATTTTGTCACTAGTAATGTTAAGACTTACCTGTAAATATCTACATGGCACATAATTATCACCTTCCTTAAAATAAATAAACTTATCAATATTGGATGTATAACTACATAGATTATATTGACAGTCTCCATGTCAGATCAATCGATTTGATAAAAACGATTTGACCTTGAATTCATAATGAATGCTTTGTAAGTTGTATTATTGAATTAAATAAATTTCTAACTAATAATTGATCTCCTTCTTTTAATTATTAACATAAATGTTAATAAATGAATTATCGCTTTACGAATCGGGCGTACAAACGTAATTCTAAAGAATTAATGAAACAATTCTAGTTCCAGAACGCCTAACAGTAATATTGCCATTTCCCTAATATATTTTCAGGCGAGCATTTACAAGATTCCCCTGTACCGCCCATTACTTTACACTAAAACTAATTTAGATTTAACGTTCAGAAATAACCACAATTACGTATTTAGGTACCAACGATGGAAATGTTTTAAACAAACAAACTGTTTTATCTAAAGTGTTATTGTCTTGATATTCGCTTAAATAATGACTTTGACTTATTCTAGGGTCTAACGGCATACCTATTTTCCTAGAATTCAACGCTGAATGTAGCGAAGAAATTCCGTTATTAGTAACATTTTATTTTAAGCGGAATTTTATAAAGGAAAATTTTCAACCATTATGGCAAACGTGATAAAAATATTTTTTTCTTTAGGTAAAAAAAGTCATACAGGTAAATGAACTACCTGTTTTGTGAATTAAAGGCTTGGTTTACTGTAAGAAATAACCATATGTTACGAAGCCAATGATTTTGGAACGAATCCTAAGCATTCCTTATGTTTATAATTACTACTGGTCTATTGCACTTGCACAAAACCGTACCATCAAGTTTACGATTAACAAATAAAAACCTTAATCACTAAGCGCATTTCGTTATATTTCTCTTTAAGCTAACGTTTCGTTTGTCTGAATGCAAATGTGCAAGAATTAATTACTTTACCATAAACTTACGCGACATGCTAAGGTAAAGAAATTTCAAGCTGAACACGCGAGAGAATTAACGACAAAAAAGTGAAATAATTACAATCCACACTTTACATCGTCACGATCATGTTTTGAATATTATGGTTGTTCTAAATTTAAACTGACGACGTCTTAAAATATTTAAAGATTTCTTAAATAAATATTACCGTAGTTTAACAGAAAACAGAACTATTAACAACAGAAAAGTAAGTTAAAGTAAGTTCTTTGTGATAGGGCTTTGTGCAAGCCCGTCTGAGTAGGTACCACCCACACATCAGATATTCTACAGCTAAACACTCAATATTGGTGTGTTCCAGCTTGAAGGGTGAGTGAGTCAGTGTAATTACAGGCACAAGGGACATAACATCTTAGTTCCCAAAGTTGGTGGCGCATTGGTGATGTAAGCAATGGTAAATATTTCTTACAGCGCCATTGTCTATAGGCGGTGGGTCCACTAACCATCATATGGCCATTTGCTCATTCTCCTACCTATATAATAAAACAAAACTTTATTATTAATAGACAGTTATTTATTAGCATAAGTGTGACCGTAGCTTTATAAGTGACGTTGCATATGCTTCGATTTTTCAAAATCACGTAAGAGTTAACTCATAGGTACATATATTTAAATATACATATCCAGCTTATTATTATTTAATAAATAAATATATCCGTACGGCATTAGTGCTCGCAATAATCAATTGAAACATTGGCGATATAAACAATGAAACACATTTACGTATTCAAAATAATATTAGTTATAACTCGCCCAAAAAAGTATTCAATATTCCATGATATGATCAACGTTTTTGCTGTATTTGAATTAAACGTGTTGGCTGTTTTGGAACCAACATAACGTAATTTTTTGGCCAAATTAGAGAGATAAAAAAAAATAACTTAATTGCGTTCAATTATAAATATTATAAATTTGACAAATACATACAAAATAGAAAGAAATTTTAAATGCATATCTATTCATATTCATTATCTTTAGATATCACGATAATATAATAATCTTTATTATGATTTGTTCAACACAAGTGACAGAATTTCATCCGACAGACAGGTTTCCTCACGATGTTTTTCTTCACGGAAAGAAGAAACATTTTGTATGTAAAATGAAACATACTCACTTATATTATACTTGGTGATTTTAACATGCACGTATTCTATCCAATGAAATTCAGTTTTAGAATAAAAAACAATTGAACATTAATAAAATAAATACATTGTTGTTTTGAACAAAATAATCGATTTCTATGCCTCGTTTAATTAGAATTCGGACATTCGTTTCAAGCATTTAAACATTCGCTTTTATAATATAACTATTTTTTTTTATATAATTCAGGTAGGCGAACTGGCATATTTGCCACCACTGCTCATTGAAATTGTTTCCTCATATTACCAAAACCCCACCACCCTTGGGAAATAAGATGTTATATTCCTTGTACCCGTTATGCTGGCTGCTATGAGTATTGCTGTTTGGTGGTAGAATATATGTCGAATGTGTGGTAACCAGACGGGCTTACACGAGTAATGTACGTAAGCTGAACTGGAGCAACGTTATGGAAAAAGCTCCATGTCTTAACCCCGATAAAAAGAGGCCTCTGCCCAATTGTGGAATATTCACGGATTGTTATATTCACAAAAAAAAAATTACGCTAAATGAAGAACTCGAACGTATATTATATTACATAAGATAGCAATACGAACTCACATTAAATATACGAAGGCTTCCAAGGTCCCAGAATAGCAATTCAGCCCGATCGTTGTTTTCATTTCATCCCGTCATTTATCCGTTATAATTTGTGAAATAAAAACGGACCCTTTTGCATATCTTATTTTTGCTGTATTGGTATATTTTTCTTACCTTAGAAGTAAATTGGATGATTAATTTTTTTTTTAATTTGATGTATTGGTCATACTTGATGATATCGCTCACATTTTAGGGATTAAGCAAATTGCTTCATATCTAATTTCGTCAAATTTAGTTTTGTGGTTAAGCCGTGAAAGAGCAATAGATAAACAGACAGGCAGACCGAGTTACTTTCACAGTTTAGATTAGTAAAAGGATTGAAAAACAACACCAGATAGTATGTGATGACCACATTCTGTCCAATATAATTGGCGCTGTAAAAAATATTAATCATTGCACCGTCTTACATCGTGTCCTTAACAAACCTTAGGAGCTTAGAAGTTATGTTCCTAATTCCTGTAGTTATAATGCCTCACTCAACCTTTAAACCAAAATACAAAATTACTAGATAGTACAGGTTTGCTGTAGAATAAATAATAAAAAAATGTAGGTACTACCCACTCGTCATATTTTCTACCCCTAAACAAGCTATACTTATAAAATGTACAATAAATTGTTCGATAGTAACGCATACTCTAAAGAGTTTAACGAAATTCAATTTAATAAATAATAAATAAATAAACATTGGACAACATCACATACATTACTCTGATCCCAATGTAAGTAGCTAAAGCAGATGTGTTATGGAAAATCCGAAAAACGGTACCACAAACACCCAGACCCAAGACAACATAGAAAACTAATGAACTTTTTCTACATCGACTCGGCCGGGAATCGAACCGGGACCTTGGAGTGGCGTACCCATGAAAACTCGACCACGGAGGTCGTCATTCGGTATAAAGCAAGCTTAAACTCCAATGGAGGCCAAAGGCTACTTTTTTTGCCTAGTACCTGACGATCGCCCCCAAAAACGCGACGAAGCCACTGGCGACTGAGTTGATATGTTATATCTACGAGTCACGTTATATAAGCTCCAAAACTTATCCGGAGATACGAAATCTGTCACTGTGATTGAAAACTCATTAAAATTTTTAATGGACTTTCCCTTAGTTAAAGTTGTTGATCGTGTAATATGTGCATAGTGAATACATTGAAGCTAGTGAAAATTAAACAATATTTTACGTACCATGAATAAATTAATTTAAAACATTAAACTAACTCCGACTGCACATTAAGCTACTTTGAGATTATACTAACTCCAGTTTTAACAGTATCTTGCAGTGTAAATATATAACGAGCAATAAAATTTAAAGAAAACTGCCTTTAAATATACTTTATTTGATATATAATGTTTGTAGTAAGGTGAGTCTGTAAATGTGTGATGGGCTATGACTCCACTCTATTTATAAGCAGAAAAATGCATTTTTCCTCAGGATGTCCACACTCCCGGAAATTTCACACGTTCCAGCTACTTGGTATTCTCGCATCTACATATTTTATGTACTTTACTTTACTTTAATTTATTTTAATCTTTTATTGTACACTACACAGAGAAAATAAATATATACAACACAGATCCAGCCTTAATAAAAGAGGCGTACAATTTTGGCGACCTTATCGCTACATAGCGATCTCTTCCAGGCAACCAACGGTACCTAGTTTATATACCTAGTTTCTATATTATGATTGTGTTTTCCTTTTTTTTAATTGTTATTTTTTTATTATTAATATTTAATTCGTTTTTTATTTTATTTTATTTATTAATATAAAAATAGTAGTTTTTTATTTAGATACGCTTATTCCTTAATTCATTATTATTATTATTATAACATACATCTTTATAACATTAAGGTTAAACACATATTCATTTTAAAATTCAATACGTTATTAAGAAACGATTGGATACTAAAAGTTACTATAAAAGTTTACGCTTTTAAGTATATTTGTTGAAACGATCACGTTCAAGTCATATAAAAAGAAATAAAACGATTGTTTATAAAAAATATAATCGTCGCCCGCAGCTTCGTTTGCGTTTGAGGAGTTAGTCTTCAGTAGTTAGGCATGACGTGCAAGCTTCATACCAAAAAATATTATCTAATTCGGTTCAGTGTTTTGGCTTTGAAAGACCAACAGACAGACCGAGATACTTTCGTATTTATAATATTAGTACAGATAATGCATATCAGTGAGTTTCTTTTAGCCTGAGTGTTTTTTGTTGTCTAACCAGTACAGTATAAGGTAAGTTCTTGATATTAAATAACTCAACACCTGACCTATCAAGTTAAAGAAATGTTGAATACATATCACGTCAATTTGAAATATAGAACACAGTTACAGTTCAATCAATGCACATTTCACGCCAGTTATAAACAAACGCTGACAAGAAAATAGAATAAAAATCACCTAGACTAAAGATTTTACAATATTTATATTGGCGTATATACGTATATTTGTTATGTGATTCCTGGGATTAATGAATCAGAAATATACTTAAATCGACAAAGGATGAAATATAACCGGTTACATCCGGTTTCTACCCAACCAAATATTCGTTAATTTACACATATGACTTTCATCCACGCTAATCAACCTTAATATCCTCCATATCGTTATTGACTGAAGCTGTCTTACCGATATCTTCAGATATATTTATTTTTTGCGAAATAATAATAAACAAAAAAACAATTGCCTAATTACAAAATGACAATGTAAACTGTCAGAACAACTGCCATTTCAAATTTAAATTGATCTCAGGTGGTAATCGATATATGTACATATTTAAAGTCTGCGCTCAAATAACGATTTTTTTTTTTAATGTAATAGGTAGGCGTACCGGCAAATGGGCCACTTGATGTTAAGTGGTCACCACCGCCAAATACATTAGCGCTGTTAGAAATATTTTCCATCCCTTAATTCGCCAATGTGCCACCAACCTTTGGAACTAAGATGTTATGTTCTTTGTGCCTATAGTTACACTGGCTCACTCACCCTTCAGACTGAAACACAACAATACCAAGTATCGCTGCTTAGCGGCAGAATATCTGATAAACGGATGGTACCCACTCAGACGGGCTTGCACAAAGTCCTACCACCAAGTGAGTACTGTAAATACTCGATTCAATCTTTCATCGCCCCAGCGAGATGAATTATAAACTTAAATGTATATTTCAATTCAGTAAGATTTCTCAGATTTCAACCTGCGATCTTAGGATGAGGATCCACTCAATGTCACCGAAACCATATCTGACTTATGATCTTAATACAAAGTAAAAACAATATTATATAATATATAAAAACACAATACATTTCAACGTATACATATATTTAAAACTTTTTATGCAGCGGATTAAAATTTTATATTATAAATGATATTTCGAATTTCAAATAAAATCCTGCATTCATAAAGTCTTGCAATTATTGAACGTTATTTAATACTGTCTTATTAATGACGGCTTGAACACTTTTAATCCGAGCTTGTCATTAATGCACGACGTCTGTATTTGTAAAATAACTTTTCATTATTCTCTGTCTCACATAAGGTACGTTATCAGAACATTTCGCGCTTAATATTCATTAAAAAAATTATTAAGCTCAGGATTACTTGACGAATTTTAATAATAAAACGAGAATTTAAACTTACAGTAGTAGTTGGTTAATTAAAATTAATTTTGGAGTGAATAATCGTAGTCGGTATGTAACTGACGTAACTTTGTATTTTAAATGATGGAAAAGAGTAACTACCGTGCTTCTTGTCAATTTTTCTCGGTAGAATCTACATTCCAAACCGGTGGTATATTCACTTAATATAGTTTTGTAAAATGACGATTCAAAAGTGCTTTATTTTGATTAATAAAAACACTTCGTCTTGATTTATTCAATAAGTCACTTCGACTTGACTTATTATAAAATATTACGAGTAAGATATTTGAACCTACTTCAATATAATTATGATTTAAAAAAAAAAAAAAATACCCTTTAGTGTAATAAATGAAAATTATGTGTTTATTTTCTTTAGACATTGTATGAAGACCGACTAGATGGTAAGGCACTTATTTATTTATTTTATTTTATCAGTATAAGTCCTCGACGTTAGATAAACGAAATCAAACAAAAGTTTGTTTGTAAAGAAAGAAAATGTGTTTTAATTTCTCATTAGTCTCGCTTTGATCTTGATTATATTTCATTCGATACAGCGTATAATTTACAATGCAAATGGAACAACACCGTATCAGCGTAAGAGATGAAAGCGCGTCGCCTGGGACGGCAGCATGCAAAACAGCGATTCAAGCGCTCATCAGCGACACGGCGCTCTTGGGAACGCTTTGCTTTTTAAAATTGGAAGATAGATTTAAATTCAGAGATGAAGAAATTAGATGTAGTAAAACATTTGTTGGTGGTTTCGGTTGAGAATATTTGTATAAATCATTGGCGTCTCCAAGGATTGCTTGTGATCAGTTTATTGGTATCCAGGTACTTTCTTTAGGGACAGTTGGTTCTCAAGCATACTTAGGGAATTTCATTACTTGATTTTTCACCATTAAAATATTCAGACATGGATTAACGTTTACAAAATTCAATTGTTTTAAGAAATAAAACAAGTGATTACGTCGACTGAGTCAATTTAATTAACGTCTAATCACATTATGAATAAAGTTCGTTTTCATAGTATTCATTTAAAGTTTTTTATTTTACAATAATTAATTGCTGTCTTAAAGAAGCTTAAAAGCTATTTGAGCAAGGAATGATAAGATAATACTAAAATATTTAATTCAAAGGACATGTCTTGTATAGGCGCCCTGAGTGAAAATTCAAGGTCAAGTTTTCGTACACCGTTTCTATATGTAATTTCTATCAAAGTATTTTCAAGTCAAAGACGGGTTTATTGATTATAAAAAATTGCAACTATACATACGACATAAATCACCAATTTCATAACGTAATATCTCAAACGTTGGTCAAAATAAATATCATCATCCTGCTACCCTTATCCCAATTTTATTTGGGGTCGGCGCAGCATGTCTTCTTCTTCCATACTTCTCTGTCGGACGTCATCTCACAAGTAACATTCTTTCTAACCATATCGTCTTTCACACAATCCATCCATCGTTTCTTGGGTCTTCCCCTACCTCTATATCCATCCACATCCATTCTCAAAACTTTTCTCACAACATGGTCCTCATTCCTCCGCATAACATGCCCATACCAAGACAGCCGGTTTCCAGAAGGCTTCTCGGTTACCGGTGCCAATAAATGAAAAAAAATAATATAAAGTGTGTAAATGTCTTTTCATTATAAAAATTAAGTCACCAAATTCAAATATAGAAAAATGTTTGACAAACTTCTGAAATTGTAAGGAAAATGCTATATTTATGTCAAAAGTTAAAAAAAAAAACTAGCACATTGCCCTCATCATCTTCAATAAGGTTTTAGGCAATAGCGTATTTATTGTAGGCCTAAGGTTAACTAACAGTGGATTTCACTTAGACCTTGAATTCACCTTTTACGGAACATTTTATGTTAAGTAATAAAAATAAATTAGGTAACTTAAGATTTATAGTCTTACCTAGTTCTGAACGAACTGTAAAAATAAATTATATTGTACCGTAATTCTTAATTTAAACAAACACACTCATATGTTTTTTTTTATACAGTAAATTAAAATAATGAGGCAAAAAGTGGAATAAAGGAGGTTTAATGGATGCAGTATTTTTCTAAACAGCGTAGAAAGTCGTGGTTCTGAGAATTATCAAGAATCGAGGACAGAGATTTATGATACGGATTTATTCTATAGTATCAACAGTATTTCGTTTCGAAGCTACTATTATTGACAAAAAATTTTAGTAGTCATACATATAATAATAGTTGTTAACCGCAGCTTCGCATTTTAGGGATCGATTGTCAGGTGTTGGGAATAAAAAAGTCCTTTGTCGTTCCTTGGAGTTCTTGCATACCAAATTTCATCGAGCGCTTCATCGGTTCAGCGGTTTGATCGTGAAGGCGTAACAGACAGACAAAATTACTTTTGCATATATATTTCAGTATAGGTTACGAAAATAAATTATTTAAAATAAATAAATCGTTGAACGAAATAAATGTTATGTTAATAGTATACAAAAATAAGACCAAGTTAAATTCGCTCTACATTCATATAAGCCAACGTTATCGGGATTTTATAAAGGAAACATTTTCATTTAGCCATAACGATTCGACCGTGGAACTTCACAAGCCATGAGTTGAATTAGAAAGGAAGCTACGAGATTTTATGGTGACTGTCTCGGGTGAGATTTACAATAAAGTCCGGTTCATTGATGCGAAATTTTCTCACTTTTGATACTTAGCCACTTGCAATTGGTACCATTTTGGTTTGCAATGTCTTATGCTTGGAACGATCTGTGGGTAATGACTCACAAAACATCGGGTTAGTGTGTTTCGCCCGTTTATCTTAGGCCGTCGGCGACATTAACTTGATGTCACGAATGACGGCTTTTTCGGATGCTTTTCAGCAAGTTTTTCAACGTAATTTTAGTATTAATATATTATTACATTATATATGTGTTCCTTCAATGAACTATCTTTTTCAAATGTTTCTTACTTATTATATGTACGGACGTTTATCATATATTTAATAAGCCTGCCTTTCTTTGTAAATTAGGTTTAATCTTGTTTGCATGTCTAAAAAATAAACAAAAGAAAATCATCATTATCTCATTCACTAGACTAAAAACTATTAAATGAATAATTCATCTTACCGTTCCTAGCAGTCGTCGCGACGGCAACACCGAGGATCGCAGCAGACGCGATAAACCGACACAACGCCAGCGGCATGATGATCTCAATCATCACATCACATCACATACACTACCACTATCTCGATTTATGGCTATCACGTGTGCCAGAATCACACATAATATTTTGCCAGTGTTTCGTGGGTTA
This sequence comes from Vanessa tameamea, assembly GCF_037043105.1. Lineage (NCBI taxonomy): Eukaryota > Metazoa > Arthropoda > Insecta > Lepidoptera > Nymphalidae > Vanessa > Vanessa tameamea. The sequence continues at coordinate 1,807,206 of NC_087327.1, read as the reverse complement.
GAGCAAAATCGCCATCACTGTAATGTTCGAAGCGCGGTCGCCATTACAGTTTTCCAACACTGATTTTATTATCCCGCGTCACAGGTTATGTAACGCTTGTCAATTTATATCGTAAGGTTCTTATTTATTGTTATTCATTCTGTTATCTCTAATAAGAAGTCATTTCACACTTCAAGGCATCTGGAACAAAAGAAAATGAGAAAATTAATATAATAAAACATAATAATTGTTATACGTACGATACATTTTATCATTCACGGGACAAATGAAAAAAAAACACCCATTTTATACATCCTCTTTGCAATCTCTTTAAAAGAATAACCGGCTGAAGAGTATTCAGGCAACGTCAAATGTCAAATCAATAAATTTAAAGAAAATAGTACAGAAGAAACAAATATAATATCGAATATGCAACATCGAAACGTAATTATAAACCTAATTTATTACGCAACGAATTTCCGTATTTGACATGGCGCGAATGTAAATAGTGCATTGTCGACGTCAGACGGGCAAAATTCGAATTTCAATTCTGAACGAACGTGCAACGTACGCGTCAAATGAAAAGCGTTCTGATAGAATTGCGATTTGAAAATTCGAAATAGGAATATCAAATGTTTTGACTATAAACAGACAATAACGTTAACTGAACGGATTTGCTTTTTGTCGATACTAATTCAATAAATTAATAAGGGTTAAAAACCCGTTTTATACGCTTATTGTGAAAAAGTGAATATTATAAATCACCGTTTTATCTAAACATACTGTGTTTTCTGCGATCCTAGTAATGTGATTACCAGGATCGCAGAAAAGCTGGAAAATGTGATTTTTTTAGCATTAGCAGCCTGTAAATTTCCCACTGCTGGGCTAAAGGCCTCCTCTCCCTTTGAGGAGAAGGTTTGGAGCCTATTTCTCCACGCTGCTCCAATGCGGTATAGTGGAATACACATATGGCAGAATTTCTTTGAAATTAGACACATGCAGGTTTCCTCACGATGTTTTCCTTCACCGCCTAGCTCAGGATGAATTACAAATACAAATTAAGCACATGAAAATCAGTGGTGCCTGCCTGGGTTTGAACCCGAAATCATCGGTTAAGATGCACGCGTTCTAATCACTGGGCCATCTCGGCTCACTGGACCATCTCGGCTCATTGAAATACACACACTGTGATTTCTGCGATCCTGGTATGTTCAATTATATTCAAAAGAATTAATAGTTTAAGATCAAATTTACTCTTGTATATATTTAACATACTCATAAGAGGGTAATTCGAAAAAAATATAATGTATCGAATTGATTTCAAATTTCGAATAAATATTGCTGTTGTTCTAATGCTTGAAAGTAAATTTGTCTATTATAAAGAAAAATACATTTGACTAAGTGGACTTCCTTAAGTGGGCTTCCTTAGGGTTCAAGCTTGCTTCATATCCAATATCATCAAATTCGATACAGTGGTTTGGCCACGAAAGTGTAACAAACAGGGTTACTTTACGCATTTGTAATATTCGTCTACATCATTTCTATATAAAAATTGACAAATACAAAACAGTTCGGTACCTTTTTCTTACTTCTATTTCTCAACTGACATTTCTTGTGTTATATGACGAGTTTTACAGTTACCAATAAAAAGTATATCTACTTTTTCTATAAATTAATTCCTCAAATTTGGAATAACGATTGTGTTCGTATTTCAAAACGCCGCGAACGCTTAGCTTAGTGTAAACATTTATATTATTAAGAGGTGAAATTTGTTTGTTTGTATGTAGAGGTAATCTTCAATGCTAATGATACATTTATTATATCAATATTATACCCGTGTATAAATTATATTAATATCACATTTTTGCTTGGTGGTAGGGCTTTGTGAAAACCCGTCTGGGTAGATACCATCCACTCATCAGATATTCTACCGCTAAACAACAATACTCAGTATTGTTGTGTTCCAGTTTGAAGTAACTACAGGCACAAGGACATAACATCTTAGTTCCCAGGGTTGGTGGCGCATCGGTGATGTAAGGTATGGTTAATATATCTTACAGCGCCATTGTCTATGGGGAGTGGTGACCACTTACCGTCAAGTGGCCCACATGTTCGACCGTCAACCTATGCCTAAAATATGCAAAATAATACATTAATATATTGCACCCGTTTGAACTCGGGGCGAATAGATATTTAAGACAAACATACGAAGCTTAGATTAGTAATTATAGTTATCGTATTCGTCTCTCAACATGTGATGGGAATTCGAAAATATGGTGGACCATGGCTTTGTAATTCACAGCAGACAACAAACGTCAATTTCTTGACGAAATACGATTTTTACCGACCTGTTATTCCACCCTGAAACGATATTATTGCCGTCGTAAATGACCAATTTACGAGTATATTAAATTGTAATCTTTACAAGTAAATAAACTTTAAAGGAAAACAAAGTAAAAGGTATTAATGACATAGTTGTCGAGAAACTGTAGTAAAACATAAAAAACTTGATCACGGGAAAAACTCCGATCCGTGATAAAACGGGAAGTCCGCAACTTAATATCAGTAAAACCTTTTTTTAATCTACCTTTTTTTAGTTTGATCCAGCAATGTTGATATTGTTAAGAAGTATTTAATGTGTTTCATGAAATCTTTTGTAGTATATTCGAATAGCGTTAGTAGTAAATAAACGGTACATCCGTTTTCTTAGTCATTTTTATTTTTACGTTTATTGTTCTAATTCTTAAATAAATTCTTAAGAAAACGTTGTGTGTACAGTGTACATATGTGTGTGTGTATATGTGTCACGTCATTTATACTAATGTTACAAAGAGGAAAAATTTGTTTGTTTGTATGTAGGGGGGGGGGGGTGAAACTACAACTAATAATCTAATTCTTTTTCACTGCTGTAAATCTACATACATTACCAAAGCACCCAAAGCTCTGGGGTATAAATTATATTTATATTATAACACTAAACTTAACAATAAACTTTATTAATATACAAAACCCGTGCAAAGCTAGGGCAGTTCGCTAGTAACATATAATACGGATCAGTATACAATTGGTCGCTTGTGTGGTAATGGGTTACTCATCGTTTTTACTGGCATTATATTTAAGTGACGTCATATATGTAGTACATTAATCACTGCAATGGACTGCCAGAGTTCAAATTGCAACTGATTTTATTGTATTATTTATGTAGGTCATTAAAACGTCTCGATATACATATGTAGTTAAATAATAAAAGGAAACTATGAGCTGTTTTCATTACCAATAATCTTCACCACCAAGTGTGTACACTGCCTTTATAATTTATAAACATAGTAAAAAAGCCGGCACGTCGAAACTCAATGTTCCAGATTGTTCCATGTCACCAGAGTAATTAATATCTGCAATCTTTAATGCCATTTACATGTAACATCACTGGGATATATTGACAAAGGTTGTTAATAAATGAAAACATAACTTAACAACAATACCGAGCCTCTTATAATGGCATCAACGAGTATCATAACAACGGTACAGTTTTAATGAATCTCTGAGGTCGGGACAGAGGATTCAAGTTATGACCACCGTAAATGCCTAAGAACAGATGCTGTAAATGCCATAAAACAATTCAAATTTGGAATGCATTAAACATATAAAAATTATTATTAATAAATAAATTCACGGAAAGGAATATTAATTAATTTCTACGGACCAAAATAAAACAAAAATACTTATATACGACTTAATATTAACATTTTTAGTAAGTATTATTTAATTTGTAAAGTATACGAATTTTTTATGTATTTCATTCGTTCGTTTTATTATATAAATAATCGCCAATGATTTCAGGAAAAAATAAACGACCACTAATTAAATCAAACAGAAACAATCTCAATTAACAAACACAGCAAACACGTCAGTATTACAATATAAATAATTTATAAAAATTAATAGAGTGACATAGCTATTTTACATCAACCAATCCTAATGATAAAAACCTTAGCCACATGATGTAAAGAAAAAAAAATTAAATAAATTTGTATTTAATTTAATCGTATATGCCCAATAACTATTTCAGTGATACCAGTTTAATAAAATTACACTGACAAAATACATTTTCACATGTGATCGTACCACTTCTCTTGTGTTATCTGTTCTAAATTTAAACCTTTGTTATGTAAGGTAGTAAAGGGTTTTATTAGTGTAATTAATTAGCCCTATTGATTATAAGATCATTGTTTAAAATTTGTAAAATATCCATTATGTTATCGTTTGATAAATTTATATTATGAATTATGATTTCATTCAAGAAATTCGAATTTCATTTGTTTTCTTTGCGTCATCTCTTCGTTGAATAATACTTTAAGGCCATATTTGCATAGATATAGAATATTTTTTTATATGGTTTTATAATTCGACGTGATAAAGGGTCTAGAAGAAAACATATGAACTAAGTAGACTTAGTATAGTATATCATGGATTAAAATCGTATTTTTTCCTGAACATGTTACTTTGCAAGTTGAGAGGTAGAAACAGAGTACCTATATTGATATTTTTATTGTCAATCCAATTATATTATAAAGTGTTACGGATCATTAAAATTATAAAATTTCACGTCAAATAATAATAATCTAACATCAGACGCAACATATGTATGTTATATGTATGTTATATGTATATATGGATCCAGAAAAAATACGTTGAGACTGATTCTATTTTTCCTCGCATTGAATACATGCAATATCAAATAAAACTTTGCGGAACACGAGTGTATTAAAAACATGTTTTTCTAATTTTAGACACGTCTATAACATTTGTTTTTTGTATTCTGGTATTGTTTAACTTAAATTAGACTAGAAATCATATATTAATTTAGGGGTAAAAAAAACAAATCTATGCTTCCAAATACTTGTCATAGTCGGACTTTATTAAGGTTGGTCTAGTTAGGTACCCACTCGGGCGTCACGGTAGCCTGCGTAAGCGATACCGTTGCGCCCGCTGAAAGTCGGAGAGGGTACCGCTGGTTTTTTAGTGGGTATTCCGGTGTTCCGGGGCGCACTCGGCTTCCAGGGCTCCGGGGAGTCCCACACACCCCCCCACCTTCCATCACGTGGGGGAAGCGCGTAACGCGTATTTTCCAGCGAGAAAAAAAAAAAAAAAAAGTTAGGTACCCACTCGGGCGTCACGGTAGCATACGTAAGCGATACCGTTGCGCCCGCTGAAAGACGGAGAGGGTACCGCTGGTTTGTTAGTGGGTATTCCGGTGTTCCGGGGCGCACTCGGCGTCAAGGGCACCGGCGAGTCCCACATACCCCCGCACTTCCATCCGTGGGGGAAGCGCGTAACGCGTTTTTACAGCGAGAAAAAAATACCGCAAAACTGCAGTACTTAATATTGTTGTGTTCCGGATAAAGGGGTTGGTTACCTGTGCCTGCTCCTACAACAAGCACAGGAGCATAATTTTAGCCCCCACTTGGTATTGGCAATGTAAGAAATCTTTATTATTTCCTATAGCGCTCATGTCTCTGGGCGTTACCACATACCATCAAGTGGCTCATTTGCCCGTCCGTCTACTGAGATATCCCTTAAAATTTTGAACTTTTAACGTCTCAGATGGAATCTTGTCTGATCATATTATTAGTAGAAATGGTGATTTATGGTGATAGGATTTTGTGTAGACTCATTGGTATAGGCGTCACCGGTTATTATTTAATTTATGAATAAAATTAAATAATTTATTTTCGGATAGATATTTGAGTTAGTTATTATAATTAATAGCATGAACAAGTAACATAACATCTTCGATCTCATGGTTGGCGGCGAATTCATAAGGTGCGATTTTTAACTGTATCAGAATCAATATATTCAGTGAACGAGACAGTCTTTAGTTTGTCAGCTATAATCAATTATAATAAAGTAAACTTAAAAATAACTGTAGAGATTTATTCACCTTAGACAACTGAGTTTTTATATAATAGTATAAATTTTTTTTTTTTTATGTAACCTTTGCGTAAATAGAAACCTCGATATACCGATTCGAAATCAAATATCCATACAAAGGTGTTATTTATTCTTTTTATAAAAATAACGTGACTGATGTCTTTTGGAAAAACATTCTATATTCAAATAGACTAATAGCATGGACGTGGACCCGATTATCTGTACTGTATTATACGTAACGCCTAGTCCATGCTTTGACGTTCGGTTTTAATATTCAACGTGTGAACCAAGAAAGACTTTCAGCAAAATAATTCTTAAGAAAAAAATAATAATATAAAAGAATTATTAAGGAAAGTAAATGGAACGTAGATAATACAATTACGTCCGAAATGTAAAGTAATGGACGAAAAGTGGAATTTTTTTCAGGCGCCTAAGATTAAGGCCCTTATTATCAAATCAAATTTGTTACATAAAGAAAAATTGATACAGAGCAAAATTAATCCTATCTAAATCAGCAGTTCTATGAATCAAAATCAAAATATTATTCATTCAACTAAGCTCAAAGCATTTTTTAATGTTACAGTGTAGAATTAAATCTAAGGCAACTGAGAAGAACCGGGCAGAAACTCAGTATTTATATAATTCGCTCTCTTGACAACCTCTTTATGATACGCTACTTTGATAGTTGATCTTTTAAATGCTATAACTATTACTATAGCCGATGTCGCATATACCTTTTTGACATTAAAATATCCTATTCAGTACGTTTAACAGGCGAAATAACCTTGTAGAGTTACTCGATTATCCAGAGTAAGTTATTCTTCATTTGGACAATTTTACAATGAGATCGCAGAATATAAAGAAAAAAACTTAACTAATTGCTAAGGACATTATGTATTTTAAATATTTTGTTTATCTTATTTTGGAGACATAATATCTCTTACTTTATATTATTTATACATAACAAGTTATTATGAAACTATAGATATGTGCAAACTCCAGACTTGTACAAACTTGGTACCAGATTCTAATCTGATATTTTACTGCCAAACAACACTCTGTATTATGATCTGGTTTGAAGGGTGAGTGAGCCCGTACCACACCTTGGGAATGTGTGAAATCCACGTTGTTTCAAATAACGAAAACATGTTTATTAACATTGTACGTAAAAGCATGAAATCTATACTTGTGAAAATGAAATTTGAAAACAAATATATCCCGATAAATTCCTTTCGCCGGATCTTCTTAGGTCCGAGGTGTTAGTTTCCGAACCGGTGGTAGAATTTTAACTATCAATAAGCAAGTGTAATCACTTCCATATCGAATAAAGATTTTTGACTTTACTACAGTACATCTACAAACACAATCGACATAACATCTTAACTCCCATTTGCTACTCCCCAGCGATGTAGGGAATAGTTAACATTTATTATAGTGCCAAAATATTGGCGATAGTAACCATTTACCATCAGGTAAAAAATTAAAGGACTTCAATATCTGTCCCATTAATGAAAGCCATTCCTGAAAAAGCAGATAATTTAAGTGTAATTGTAGCGTTTTATTTTTTCACATTTTAAGAACAAATTGACCAAAAAATTCCGTGCAAATACATACACATTACAAATCACTGAAGCGTACAACCAAACTGCTCGAAATTGTAACTTTTTCAACGATACACTGATGGAATAAATTGGAAAAAAAACGAATTACCTCAACTTTACTTTATAGGAAAGCGTATCGAATTTATGCATTTCATTGAATTTTCGTGGCATTCATTAAAACTTTGGAAACAATAAATTTTACAGACGAATAGACAATAATATTTGTCTCGATCGTCGATAGGCAAGTTTAAAATAACAAAGAATTTGATAAAACCAATATGTTTCAGAGCTGCACTAGTCCTAAAACAGCTGAGATGAAAATAATCAAAGAGCTAACAACTTCTAAGTAATATACCCATCAGTTTATTCTATCTTTCGGATGTGGAAGATCGAGCGGCGCTTTACCACGCTTCCGAAATACTAAACTACCAAAAGAACGTTCGAGAAGCTCCTACATTATGCAACAGCCCTTGATACTGACTTGGCTTTAATCCAAGGAAGATTTTGGTAATTTACAACTCGATTACTTAAAGAGTTATTGTTTAAAATTTAAACAGAGATAAAAATTATTTTGTAATTTCCTTCGAAATGACCTATGAATTCTTAACTTTAACGTATAACACATAATATTTATGTGTAATACGTTATTTTCACCTCATAAGCGAATAATGTATTAAGATCCTCTACCCAAAGATTATCTGGAAGAGATTGCTGTTTTAACAATAAGACCATTTTTATCATTTATTTCCGTTGACCTCGTCATTTTTTTCTCATTGCTGAGCAAAGTCAATTGATTTTTAAATAAAATGTGTGTGTACATAAATGAGTGTGTGTTTATCAATTTAATAATACAAAGCCTCAATTTACTTTATTCTGCACCAAGAAAACTCCCACCTTGCACCTTGCCCCAACTCACCTAATTTTACCAATAAAAACATATCTGTTTGTTTCATAATATTCAAATTTTTCGTAGAATTAAAATTAAAAAATACAGATCAGCACACTAATTACATTGCACATTAAAATTGAAATAAAGTGTTGAAAAAAATTAAAGCAGAACCAAGAAAAGTAGGAACATTGCGACGATGCTTAAGTAATCCATTTGAGTTCGTAACTACACTGCGAAACATGGCCGAATTTCCTTAGTCTAAATATAAATCCGTTTCGGAGGTTTTGCATACACTCTGCAACTTGTTAATCAGCAAAGTTAGGATAACACACATATACAGCAAATTAGATTAGACGAGAATTAAAGAAGACAGGACAGGAATATCTTCTAATCCTGGATGTATTCTCTTGGGAAGATATGTATTTTTATTTGAATCTTCTTTAGAAGGATAGACTTGTCAATGATCTATCTGATAGAAATTGACATTATGCCACTCATATATCTGTACTTAGAAGACCATAGTTCCTGGTGCCTGTAAAAAATTCACGTTGTTGATAAGTCTTAAAGATAGATAGATAAATGTCTTTCGAACATTAGGAACTAAAATATTATGTCCGAGCGTTCGAAACCGAACACAATAATACTAAGTACTGATTGGCGGTAGGATATATAATGAGTGGATGGTACCTACCCAGACGGGATGCACAAAGTATGTATGTATTATAAAGAGATATTGGCTTGATTTAATTTAGAATTGAAATTCGACGAATAAACTCGGTTACGACCCTTATTTCTCATTTCAGCATCACCATATATCCATAAAAAGAAATGCGTTATGTGGCGTCTTACAATTTATCAAATAATGCCGCGATAAAAGAAAATATCTCAGTTCCAATCAAAATTAGTGTGCATTCGGTTTGAAACTCCTGTCGTAAGGGCGATAATCGTTTGAGGGTCGTTTAAAATCGTCACCATCTGTGAAACCGGTGACATTAGAAATTGTGCCTTTACGGTTCGTTACGTCGGAATATTGGTTCATTGTTGGTAGGTCTCTCACTGTTAGTTGAGAATCACTCTTGATGTAATGCGGTTCAATTGTTACGAATTTACCAAATACGTAATGGTTTTAGTTATTTTCTCCACATCGTATTGTTAGTAAGCTTTGATTTTACGCCTGGCCTCGTTAGCGATTTCGTTTCAAGTTTCTATTTCTGGGACAATTTTTGTTCATCTTTCATTATACCAAATTATTTATTTGAATTAATCAAATTATTTATTTGAAAAGTACATTTATTGGGTGTTTATTTATATTTTATTTTCATGGAAAAAAATAGTAAGAATATCGAATACATTTCAACATAAATTTGCAATACCTCGAATTCTAAATGACATAAAAATTGCAATAAATATTTAAATTATATAATATAAATAACAATAATGTTCCGATTTTTGAAAGTCAATACATCAATCCTTATTCGGTTCTATTATAAGATTTCTACAGTCTAATTGGTTATCTTAAGACGAAACCTGGCACAGTCTTCGTTTGTTGGCTTACGTTACAGTCCAAATCCAATTTATACAGTTCGGAGTGATAGGAATAAGCATCTTAATCTGTGGGAATATCCGAACTATCTACAAATTGGAATAATGTTACTATCGTTCATTTAAATAAGTAGGAATACCATATTTCTGTTTCACCCTAAGATTATAATATCGATGTTTTTAAATAACTTCAATATTTGTATTTTTTTTATTGGACTTTTGGACGGGCTCATGGTCCACTCGATGATAAGTGTTTATTTTTAACTATTCCTTACATCGCCAATGCTCAATCAATCATAGAAACTAAGATGTTGCGTCCATGGTCCCCGAAGTCACACTGGTTCACTCGCTCTTTAAGCCGGAACACGACAGCACGAAGTATTGTTACTTAGCGGTAGAATATATAATTACAAAGTGATACCCATCAAAGGGCTTGCACAAAGCCCTCCTATCAAATAAAGATCTAATTATGAAGATATTATATCATAAAAAATATTATAGCAATAAAATTATGTTTTTAATTTTATATACAGCTGACACCGTAGTCTTCTATTGGACCTCTTTCGAATCGTAGCAGGAATGAGGTAACATCGTTTCGAGGCTCGAATATTAATTAGTTATTCCCACCGGTATGGACCTAATCGACCTTACGGCTTTAGTATTAATGGTCATAATTCCCTGTCTTTCTTTGGAACCAATTTAAATATCCCGTGATCAAATACTTCCCCTTATTTCTAAATACTCGGTTTCTCGCTTCCTAGTTTTGTATTCATGGCTTTATTTCAACCGGACTTTGAAATTTCTTAACGCTTTAGCTGTTTCTCTTTCTGTTGAATGAATTATAAATGCAGTTTATATTTTTGTAAAACGATTTATGTCATTCGCTAATTGAAAATAAATAAATGTTTAATTAGAAATTGGATAATAATGGTTGAGTTAGATGAAAATTTATTTCATATAATACTTATAATATTTATTATATTATACTAACCCAACCTTACGATTATAAAATATTAATTGTATTTTATTTTATTATTTAGACACTACCAGTCATCGTGAAACTGGTACGAATAGGGGCATTAAGTTTCAGTTAAATAAATAAAACGAGATTGTGTTCTTTTTATATCAATTATTGGGCCTTGGAAACTAAAAGTTATTTTCCTTGAGCCTTTAATTACAGACTGACTGAATAATGACTCACTCTTCAAACTGGAACATAGCAATACTATTTAGTACTGTTTAGCAGTACAACAAAACCCTACCATCAGATAAAATGTTTTAAATGATGTACCAGATGTCTTTCGAAATTTTAGTAAGATTGTTTTATTAAGACATTAATACCGCCCTATCAGAAAGCATTGCTTTTAGGTTTAGGAAGAATATTTATTTAAAATGTCCCCCCATGTCCTCGATCAAAATATCATTGTTTTTATAGTATTTTAATTTAGATTCTGTGCAAGAGACTTTACAAAAAATGAATTATATAAATGAATATTCAAAGAAATAAGTAATGATTATAATTTAATTCCAAAATATTATGAACGAAATTTTTCGAAATACATTTATTACAGGAAAAAATATGTTTTAATATTGACACGCGTCGTTTAAGTTCTAGCAAGCATTTATATGTAGTACTTCTAAGAACACATACTTCGTCGAAATATTGACTCCACTTTGTTCGTTTCAAAAGTTAATAAGTTAACTGAATATCTATCGTAAATATAATATCTATATGTAGTCTAATATCGCTTCACATAACACTGATTAATTACACGCCATCTCTTTCTTTCTTAATAACATTCACTTAAAGAGAGCGAGTCAGATGCCGAACCTCACAATGTAGATTCAAATTGATAATTGTGACGTAATATTTCAATTAGTCTTCATTAACTTGATTAATTCTTTAAAAGCCAGTAAATTAAAGCAAAATAGATAACTATACAGATCTATTTACTCACGAAGGCCCCTCCGCGTTAGTATCGACTACGACTTACATTAGTATGAGTGACGTCGTGCTTAAAAGATGTCTAAGTGTGCGTGAGACGATAATCGTAAAGATAGCAAAAAAAGTTTTGTTGTTTTTTTTTTATTTTTATATTGAATTTGAAGAGGCGCCTCTTTGTGTTTATGAGTCTAATTCTGTCAATTGTTTTATCATTTGAGACTGCGGTTGTTTAGTTTTACCAATTTCCAATAGTGGTTTGGACTACATACGATACAGTATACACATATAAACACATACTAATAATTATCGATGTATATAAATATAAAAATGTACTTAAAGTATATAGATGTAGAAACTAATTATTTAACATTCCAACGATGTCCAATATAAATGAAATTGAGAACGGACTACGTTGAAGATATACTGAACCCAATGGACCCAAAAAGAAACAATTTAATACGTTCATAAACAATGAAATAGACTCGAACAAACTTATTGTACTTAATAATTGTATTATATAATATTCTTCATACAAGCGAATTGAGAATCATTCTCCTTTTTAAAGTTGGTCATATAACCTACAACGACCAGTGCGATGGTAAGTCCTAGGAGCAAGCCCGTCTCGGTAGGTATCACCGTATTAGTCATTAGGTTCCGTATTCGTTCCGTTAAATAAATATCTTAGTTCCCACGATCGGTGGTGCACTGGCGATGAAATGAATGGTTGTTATTGTTTAAAACGCTAATGTCATTGGTCAGTGCTAACCACGGTGGCCCATGTGGCCGTTCGATTACTTTATTATTAAAATAATATACATCGAGCCTTTGACTTCCATTATTATAGATAACCTCGTTAGGGCTTATGTAATGTCATCATATTTTTATGCATTCCCATTTAAAAATTTAAGCCTTTGTAACGAGCATTAATAAAAATAAACTATCTCTCAAATATAGCAATTTCTATTCTCTCCATCATTCACGCTTGTGCGAGTGCGAGCGAGACGTGACTAAAGTTGAACAGCACGTAATAAAGCGAGACAGATATATTAACCTGTGAATGGTCAACTTAACCCTTTAATAGTGTAAAATCACTACCATTACTTTCATCCATTGAGCACACTAATGAAATTTGACCGTCATTCGCAAACTGATTGCGGCTCGTAATTACCTTTCTAAATTCGATTTAATGTCAATCAAAATGTAATTGATTTTCACTTTTATGTTATTGTTTCGTTTAACCCATTTTACAGACCAAGGTCCAATAGTATACAGCCTATTCTTAAAATTTATTCTTATTATTTTGCTATTTGTTATTATACTTTAGTTATATTTTAAAGAAAAACTGAAAAGACAAGCTTCATATACAAAGTCGAGTCCTTAATATTAGATTAAATATAAAAAACAACCATTAAAAAAATATAAATCTACTTACTGAAATATCATTAAATACTCTTTATCAAAAGTAATGAAACTTCTTTAACATTCAAATTGAATTCATGTCTGATAATTATTATTCTTATTGAAGAACCCCTAAAAACACAACCTGCCGTCCGCACTGCAAATTTAAATTAAGAATGTCAAAATCGCAAGAACTTCTATCATAGTATACAAAACTAAATTGATTAAAAATATTGAACGCAGTTATAAATAATTAAAATATTTCAAATTTATTTAAATAAAGAATACATAGTTTTACGTGTTTGTGTGTATATGTGCGAGAGTGTGCGTGTAAATCTTCATTTAAATATTTTTTCATAAATATAGATATTCCAATGCAAGGTAAATGTCATTTAAGAAGATGTTTTGATTGAATTTTATTCCATCAATTTTCAGTGCGAGTTGTTGAGGTTGTGAACAAACATGAGACAGAATTTTATCCTGTATATGCAGTAACTCTCACGACGTTTTTCTCCGCCGCCGAGCACGATTATTATTAACACAATATAGTCAGTTATAGTGGGATCTACGCATTTTGACCATTGCGCTATCTCAGTAAATTAATAGTTGTATAATAAGTCTTTAATTTTTTTTTGTGTATAAAACATTAAGCAATGTGTTAATGAAAAAATGGGATACATATTCATACGAATGTATATTTGGAAGAACACTGAAAAATGTTATTAATATTCCATATAAAATAAACATTTGTATATGTATGCCCCAAAAATAATAAATATTGACTCGCCCTTATGTAGTTACTTCAATTTAGGTTTAAAATATAAAATTTATTTTGAGACTTTTGCAAATTTTGCAGAATTTGCCTTAAATATTATTTTGAATAATATATATATGATATGATATACCCGAGTATTCCTTTCGTAAAACAGTTTTATTATAATTTTGCATAAATAGATTTGATATGATATGTGTATAATATGCATGAAATTTATAGCCGAGATGGCCCAGTGGTTAGAACGCGTGCATCTTAACCGATGATTTCGGGTTCAAACCCAGGCAGGCACCACTGAATTTTCATGTGCTTAATTTGTGTTTATAATTCACCTCGTGCTCAGCGGTGAAGGAAAACATCGTGAGGAAGATTGCATGTGTCTTATTTCAACGAAATTCTGCCACATGTGTATTCTACCAACCCGCATTGGAGCAGCGTGGTGGAATATGCTCGAAACCTTCTCCTCCAAGGGAGGCCTTAGCCCAGCAGTGGGAAATTTACAGGCTGCTAATGTATGTATGCAATGTATGTTATCAACAATATTTTCAGAGTCTAATAGCAGAAAACTATTCAACAAAATTTTATGAACAAAACGAAATACGCTATTTTGTAATCCCACGGGATGATCTTTCCTTTGTCGTTATTGTGAACATTTCAACATCGTTTTAAATACATTCAGAGGTTAAAAAGTTGTAATTTAATTACTAGTTTCTTTTTAACTCATCTAGGTTACGTTAGATTTGAACTGTGACCGCATACAATTCTAATATTAATGTAGCAATTCATTCCCGTTTTTTTTTTTTTTAAATACCAAGTACGCGTCAGGTGTTCTACGATTGTGTAAAAGTAGAATTGTCACGTGTAGGAATTACTCTTAAACAGTTCTTAAATGCACGTGTTCCAATCGCACCTCACATCGACCTTATAAAGATTTTCTCATCTATCAGTAGGATAATAAGCAGTAACGATGATAGTTAAGGACGGTCTCTCACTGGTAGCATTCGCCCGAAGTGTAACAAATGTTCGATACAACTTTGAGTATTAATTTACACTAGTGTTACGAGACTAGCCCTAGCCTCCATACGGTGCCACGTCATAGGATATTATAATTAATTATATCATTAATAATATCATATATTATAAATATATACAATTATTATTGTAATTAATTGATCAATAATTTGTACAACTTTAGTTAATATTATTTTATGGGATAAAAATGATTGAGCTGTCATAAGGAAAACAATTGGAGGATTGTGAGGGATTGTAAAAGATATATAGAGAGATTGGAGCATCATTGTAAAAAACATAATTTTATTGCCATCCCGAACTACTGAAATTACACTAGCATCTCGATGACTGACAAGCTTTCGTCTGTTTCAGTATATAGATTCTTACGAGAAGGCTCGGTAAAATAGTATCGACTTGTCTACATCGATTACATGTCATAATCACATTATAAAATACGATTCGGTTATAAATCAACGAAAAATTCCTCCGAGTTCACACAAATGTAAATTTTATTAATGAATATTAAAATCTTACTTTGCTTAACAAATATTCAATATAATTAATGTTCTTAGTTATTTTTAACACATTACGTTATATAACTACGTTTTTCTAATTTAGCCTCGTTCCAAAAATATCAATCCTTCTTTTCTCTGTCGGTAAAGAAAAACAATAGAAGACATTTTTCACTCCTTCCAGTTGGCAATTTGAAAGCCAGAGCGGCACTCGACTTGGTATGGAAAAAGTTACAGGTATACAGCGAGTTTATATCAAGTTTTAAAAAATTGCCACAATTCTTATTTATTTTAATCAAGTTTCTTTTGTAATTGAAAACATTTTTTATTTAATGTAGAATATATATGTAATTCTATAATTAGGCTTAATGAGTGGGTGGTGGATAGATAAAAAAAACGTTTTCAATTACAAACAATAAAATAATATATAAGAAATGAAGAAAATTAATACAAAATAGCATGTAGGGTGGTAGCTATATTGCAAAAATATATATATAACACATTAAAAATAAAAATCTTTGAATGGATCTTCGAAAATGTAAATTGTTTTCATGTACAATAATATATTAAATCGAATGAAATTCCTTAGGATTGAACATCACAATAAAATATGTAATTTTCCTTTATTCAATAGGCTAACTGGTTACCTCCGCCCTTAAGCGTGGCGTTGACTTCACGACTCCCAACTGTCAAATTCCCGATTTACCGATACGCCGTTGCCGTAACTATATGAACCCTTTATCTTTACCCTTGTGAACTCTGCATTCGTTCAATCAACGGACATTATCTACAATCATTACTGTTGTACAATAAAGAGTATTTTGATTTGATTTTGACCATTACATAGGTCTATAACTTTAAGCTGCAACATCTAGAACATTCGATTTACCTGATTTTTCAATAATATTGGACATCACATACATTACTCTGCTCCCAATGTAAGTAGCTAAAGCACTTGTGTTATAGAAAATCACGGTATGGTACCACAAACACCCAGACCCAAGACAACATAGAAAACTTATGAACTTTTTCTACATCGACTCTGCCGGGAATCTAGCCCGGGACCTCGGAATGGCGTACCCATGAAATCCGGTGCACACACTACTCGACCACGGAGGTCATCGACCACCTGATTACATTAAACCTAATTAAATGATTAACACTTCTAAAAAACTACTAATGATTACATTACATTATATCACCATATTTTGTTTTAATTAACTTACTAGAAAACACCGGATTATATATTTATTCCAATCCAAAATAAATTATCATTATGCCCGCGATAAATTCTGAAAACTCATTATTCATAAATGATTCGGAAGACTGCGTTAGTCAGAGACGTAATTTCGACAAATTCGCTTCATGTTAATGGGAACAATGAAAACTCACTTCTCGTCTAAAAGTAAATCATATTTTAACAGATCACGTATTTTTATAAATAAATCTTATTAAATTTCAATGTAATTATGCACTTGGTTTGACAAACTGGTTTTCACTCGCTCGTTGATATAAAAAGAGAAGTATCGTGGGACAGTTGTGTTAAATATCTGGCAATAAAATAAATGTTGATTTATACGTTACGTTACGTTCGGGAATGATTAATTGGCAAGAAATATTTTTTTTATTAAAAATGGAGTTAAAACAACAAAATAAGTTTATATAACATTATATTAAACCGTTTATAGTAACGCTTTCTCCTTACGTGAAGATTTCTGTCGGTTAACTCTACTATAAGCCAATATAAAATAATAACAAAAATAAAGAGGGAATATCTTCCATGAATGTCGCGACACATTTTTACCCCTAACTGAATGGGTATGAAAACCGGAAGACAGATAGAGGAGTTGATGAAAATATGTAATATTAAATTCACCATTAAATTCGTGCAAGAAAAGCTTAAAAATGCCTGATATAGCCATTTTACTTTTAAAAATACTCAGTATACGCTAGAGGAAAAAAATTAACAATCAGGATTAATATTATAAAATAATTTGTCAGATAAATCCTTACAGATCTACTATACGTATAAGTAAAGGTAAATATATTTATCAAAAACGAAAATAAAAGTTATTGATATAGCAGTATATTTATTGAATTGATACAGTTAGGAATTTTTTTTCAAAAGACAAGCAAGTGTAACGCTTAAATATATCAAGCTTTTTTTCAATCATAAATATATTGATTTCGATTTTGACTTTAAAAATACTCAATTTGTACATAAAATACTGTACAATCGATGCAATTTTTCGCAAAACGTACTCATATTGTTATTTGAACATCCGCTCATTACTCGAACCACCCGCCATGCAACAAATAACACGTCTGCGTGTCGCAGCGACGTTTCCAATTTACCAGCCTTTGTGTATGTGTCGGTGTTCACATATGCAAGTGACTTTGTATTTTATATTACTTGCATGTAATTTACAATACTTTCGGTGTACAGTTGAGGTGTATGATTTATTTTTATTTTTAATTGTTGATAGCAACATAATCGACGAAGCCACTTCTAGCCATTATCATCGTAAGAAGTCCACGGAGTAGAAGACTACTCCTAGGACCATTTAATGCACTGCTCAAATATTCCTACCTCGTTTCTTTCGGTCTGAGGTATACAATTACAAAATACATTTTTGACAAACAATAAGAAACTGTGAACGCTTTCGCACTGAATAAAGATTTTACTTTGACATTGAAAAAGAAAAAGCCAGTTCTGTAGAAAAGTATTCTGAATGCTTTCTATTACATCAGAGAAATATATTAGGCATAAAGGCGTATATACAAGTATATAAGTATATTTACCTTTTTTTATCACAAGATGTATACGTGACTTTTATGTAACGTAAGTAGAATTAGGTAGGCGAAACGAACACACAAATGTTTTACTTGGAATTGGACTATATAGTCCAATTTCGAGAAAAACATGAGCCAAAAGACGCAAATATATTTTGAAGTTATCACTTAAATTTTTATATTAATGGTATACTTTATTAACTTAGTGTTAAGGCCCGTCTAGATAGGTTGAACCCGCCCTATATATCAATACATATTCTACAGCAAAACAGCATTGTGTACTAATGTTGTTTTATAGTTTAAAGGACCATTTGCCAGTCCGAATATATATATATTTTTTTATGGCATTGTTTGGCGGACGAGCATATGGGCCAACTGATGGTAAGTGGTCACCACCGCCCATAGACAAAGGCGCTGTAAGAAATATTAACCATTCCTTACATCACCTATGCGCCACCAACATTGGGAACTAAGATGTTATGTCCCTTGTGCCTGTGATTACACTGGCTCACTCACCCTTCTAACCGGAACACAACAATACAGAGTACTGTTATTTGGCGGTAGAATATCTGATGAGTGGGTGGTACCTACCCAGACGGGCTCGCACAAAGCCCTACCACCAAGTAAATATTTGACTTTTTTAAAAACCTTCCATATTTCTCATCCGTTTATTGATCAACAGTGCTATTATGTCAAAATTCACTTCGTATCTCACACGTGAAATGTTGACAACCGACATACGACGATACGCCATTTTGATACGTTAGTCCTGTAAATTTTATGATTATTAGAGTCAGACAAATAATTATAATATTCTGACAAATCACGATCGTGTTCAGCGGTTAGTTTTGAGTTTCTATTTAGAGAATATGGATATAAATAGAAAACAGTACTTATAAATAAAAAATGTTGGTTGAATCTGTTTAATGGTATATCATTATTCATACAAATTAAAAATATGTTGTAACAGACTAACAGACGGACACGAGAATGATGCTATAAGGGTTTTATTTTCTTAACGAAGGGCGATATCCTGAAATGCTATAAATGTTGATACGTCAACTATAAACGCTACGTCGTCGCAATTTCCTTGATTAAAGAATAAGCTTCGACTAAAAAATACCTGAATAATGACTCACGGCGGAATTCTTTCAGCTTCTATCAGGCGAGATTTTTGTTTACAATCTTAATCCTCTTAAAACGCCCGATGAAATGTCAGATGTCAGCACATTTTTCTTAGATATTTTTCTATGAATAATTCTTTATATTTGAAAATATATTATATTAATTGTTTTATAAATATTATAGATTATGACAACGATGATATTACCTCTATTAAAACTTGGACTTAATCCTGATTTATTTACTTAAATTCCACGTGTATTGAGCGATCTACATACTTTGCCGTTTTTTTAATTATTTACAAATATAAACTTAGTTAAAACCTTAAAGAAATAATGTTTAATACTTAGATATTTGTAGTACAACCCGTAAAAATCCTATCCTATTACTTTGTTAAAATCTCCTAATATTTTTGAGAAAAATATTTGGAGGTTTGGTCCACGCTCCAATTCAAGTATTACATGTGTACCATGTGAGTGATTTTGAAGTGATATATTTTGACATATTGTTTTCCTTAACCACTGAGAACGTGAAGAGCTACCAATACAAATTCAGCACATAATTATGAAATTACGTCATAATTCGGTAGTGCTTGCCCTGAGTTGAACCTGCAATCTCGCAAACTGTTTGTCTGTCGTCAAAGATTAATTTGTTGTAACAATTGGGCTACTTCGTCTCCTAAAAAATTGTACCTCTGAAAAATTCCGTGGTCTCTGAGTATTTCGCAGGCCATTTAACATAATCGATGGTTCCGTACCGAAGGTCGTTTACGGAAAGGTTTTTCCTGGAACGTTCTATCTTCCTCAAAGCTGTGGAAAATTTGTAACAAATACCAATTCTCACAAACACAAGATTAAATAGATGAGAGAAAATGATGGAATTAGTATTTTCTGATGATAAGTGAGAATTGAGCGTACCTATATCAACTAATTGACGGAAAAGAATAACTATTGAGTATTATTTTTTAGTCAAAAACATATATCCGTAAAATTCGTGTAATCGAGATCGATATTAGGTCCATGATATTCAATGACATGACATTTCAACGGGCGGCCATGTTTGACGTATACAGGTGCGTTCAGAAAGTATGTATGTTTCAAATAATAATTTCGGGCCGGGGTAAGGTAGCTAGTATATTTATATTTATAATTGAGTACTTTTATTTATTTTACCTGAGCGAGGCCATTTCATGAATAATTCATTTGCAAAAAAAAATAATCTTCTAATAAAATATGCACTTTTAATATCTCCTCAAGATTTCTTTTAGATTGAAAAACTGAGTAGTCACTCTGATTATAAGACATTACTGTACTTCTATTCATAGGTATTACTGTACTTCTATTCAACTGTAAATACTATATAGAAATAACATCAATTAAAAGAAATTCTGGAATCGATAGAACAAAAAATTAAAAAAAAACCTTGTAGAGCCGATAACCTTTAATCTTACGAGCGTATCATTACAAGAATTTCCCAAACGAACCTTTATTTGGTGAATATTTGATGGCCCAATTTCATTAGTGTATTCTATATCACGGGTCAACTACTAAACTGCCTTATAATATTTTAGTTCGTGTATTAAGAACCACGTATATGCTTAACACTATTCTATACACTAAGTTGATCCTGTTATGCAATCAAAGTTTGATAGTACTTTACTTTGGGGAAATCAACGTTATATAGGACGTGTGGTTAAAATCATAAACTTTGAGTGATTTAGATTTATGTTATGAAAATTGGGTATATTACTTATATCAAAAGCAAAGTTACAAAAGCTATGAAAAGTTTACTTAGTCCTCCTGTCTGCAGGCTTCTTTGATTCCGCTCCTAGATAATTACCCTTGTAAAATGTTTTGTACAAATCTGCACGTGTTTAAGCTCAAATGGCCTTCTTCGTACTCATAATCCAAACTAATAGCAATCTGACACAACGGGAGGGAGATCCAGGACCATCGAGTTTACATGCTTTTCGAGGCACGGAAGTGTACTCATACCAATGGGTTCCTTACTCCAAGCTGCATAATTTATTTTGCTGCCAATTTATTTTTTAACATCTTTAGCCTTATAAGCAAGCCATAAACCAATGACAAAAATATATATCACATATAAATAACTGTAAATAAGATTTTTTATCACGATAAGAAAAAATGGACATTACACAATATCCCATTAAAGGGCAAAGCATAAACATCAACCAACATAAAAACTGATATATAGTATTTTACTTTATTTAAATAAGATTTACTAATATCGAGGATTTAAACAAGTACATACAAATCAAGTACAAATGATAATCACGTGGAATGGTGGCAAGAACGTTAGCAGCATTCCGTTGAATCGAATTTCCTTAATTCTGGTATGTATACGAACGTATACGAAAAATGTACCAGTCCTCGTCCGTCGCCCTCGTAGTTCAATAGGACCCAGATTCACTTTAGTTTTATAATTAAATTCTAGACATGTTATGGGAAGACTGTAAAATGAGAATGAGTACGATTCGTTGTGAAATTAAGTAAAGCAATTACTACAAAGTGATAGTTAAGGATTTTTTAAATTACCAATTATGTGTTTTAATAGAACTTTTTTTCTGTTGCCTTTTCCTTAATTTATTTTGATCACGTATTTCTGATAAGCTTCTCACTTGTACCAAACTCTTAAAATTTTGTTACAAGTTAAATTTCCTGTTGGAAAAAGTCGGAACGTGGCAGAGAGTATTGCACTATATTTTTAGGAAACTATGGCGCTGCCAAAAGGAGCATGCATTTACATGATTGTACGTATGATAACATTTAGCCGCCATACCATATGACTGCCTCTTTGGTATAGTGACTTATAATATATATACGTGTTTATAAAGCTACAAACTCCGAAAACCACCGAAAAGGTCCGAGTGGGATTGCAAAAAATTAACACGATTTTGCGTCTAAATTCTCAATGGCATACGTCCGGAAGATGGAAATGTAACAGTGCTCCGAAATGCTGTTAATCCTGCCGTCAAATTGGATTTATCACATCAGATTATAAAAGATAGGAATGGTGCACTTGTGTAAGCGCACACACTTGCATACAATAATATGTCATGGTCAAGTAGCTTATTTTAATAAGGCCCCCAACCGTAACCGTATTTGGCCAGAAATACTTCATCACTATACAAAATAAATTTTGTATTAATTCTAGAAATGAGGTTTTGTTGGAATATAATTATCATGTACTTTTCGTCCTCTTCTGAACACGTCATAAAATAACGCCTCTGAACCCAATCTTAAGTGCTTATTTTCTCTAGAAAGAAACTCTAAGGCAGCCTCACCTCATCTTCCTGAAAAACGAGACTCCGGCAATCAACTAATGGTTATATAACCACCAAAATTCAGTTTTGCTAAATTATATTACAGGCGGGTGAAGGACAGAATCATGTCAAATACAAGACGACCTCCGTGGTCGAGTGGTGTGTATACCGGTTTTCACGGGTACGCCACTCCGAGGTCCCGGGTTCGATAACCAGCCGAGTCGATGTAGATAAAGTTCATTAGTTTTCTATGTTATCTTGTGTCTGGGTGTTTCTGGTTCCCTCGTTACTTCTGATTTTCCATAACACAAGTGCTTTAGCTACTTATATTGGGATCAAAGTAATGTATGTGATGTTGACCAATATTTATTTATTTATTATTTATTACAAGAGCTACATCACTTTTTCAATGCCATTTTGCTCAATAATTACTGTATTGTTAAACTTTTGAATTGGTACAAAATATACAAATTTTCAAGACAAAATTACAAATAGCAATGGTGAAGTTGAATGGCACGGAATTTACAACACCAGCAGACAAGACATCCTGTTACTGATATCTTTAAGTTCTTAGCTCTTTAAGTTTATATATTTTCGGAGGCGACCGCATTGTTATTTTTTCTTTCGCATCAGTTCTCATAACTTTGTATTTCGAAGGTCGACGCACCACCCGTTAAGGGTTCACACGATGCAGAAATATTTAATGAACCCTCTTTTATTGATGATAGATAAGTGAAGTCTAGTATAATGAGGGAGACCAGACTGCCTCATTATTTTCGAAACTGTCAGCGTTTTAAAACGCATCAATAATTTCTACGTAGGTATTCGCAAATATTTTATTTTTAAAACCGTTTCGTTTAATTTTGAGTCTTGATTTACAGGAGGTGTTTCGAATATATATATATATATATATCTTTATTGTATGCTAGCTTAAATAGCGAATTCAGATTTTGACGTTTGATTTTTTTAAATTATGGATATAAGTGAAGACTGTTCAAATGAAATCCCAAAAATTGATCATTCGACATGCATTTTTAGCTATCTGAAGTTATTTCTTGGGTTCCATCACTATTGGGCTTATGTGGTAGACTATGCCCTCATTTTCTAAAACTGAAAACACTACTTATTTGTAAATAACAGAATTTAAATACTGATAATCATCAAAATTATTATCTTTAAAATTAAATAAAACCTCATACCAAATAAATTAAATCCGGGTTCGATGTAAATCATTTCAAATGAAGTTGACAAAACGTTAAAATCAGGTTATGTTTAATTACCCACTCAGACAATTACCTAAATAAATGATTTTTACGCATTACCTTCTTAAAAAAATAAGATAGTTTATTGATTTCCATTCCTTATTTAAGACCCCTTAGGGCTAAATTCTAGAAGACCTTGAAATCACTGCATGTTTTTTGTACTGAAAAGCCAAATATAATCCATCCACATCCATTCTCAAAATCTTTCTCACAACATGGTCCTCATTCCTCCGCATAACATGACCATACCAAGACAGTCGGTTTCCAGATATCTTCATATGATTAGAGAAAAATATAGTTTCATTTTTAACTGACAATAAGTGCTGTTAAATATAATGATACCTGAACTCTATAATTTCTGAATACGAGGCAATAAAGTTCAAGCAGAAATTTTATATACGTATTTATTAAATTTAAATATAATATCCGTGAGTCTAAATTTAACATGACAAAATATAATTTAAAAATTCTCGCTTTATTCGTGAAGAACGGCAACAGCCTACTTTAAAGATAAATTCGTTTTGAAATTTAATTTTAAAATTGTTGTATATTTCTCCATGCAATTCGAAAAACAGATTAAAAATATTTAATAATAGAACTATTTTAACGATAAAAATAAATTGTTTTAAATTAAGAATTATCGTAGCGTAAAGTCAAATTAATTCCGTCATTAATTTATTATGTGATGTAATATTGTCTTCATTAGCATTACTCTGTGGTCAAAAATTCAGCTGCAGAATAATACTGCGCGCCACGTGCTGAATAATAACATTTATCCATTGAGCATTTATATTCTAATTTTACTGGCAACATCTACAGATAATTACCGTTTATTAAACTGCATTGATATTTGAAACCATTTAGTCTCTAATTTGATTATATGACATAAAAAGTGTTCTATTGTGATCCTTACGTATATAGCAATAAGGTTCTATATGAATGCAGTTTCTATTGTAGGATAGCTATGTAATTGGTATTGCTAACTACCGTATTATTAAGAGGGTGACAATAAAAAAAGAGCTAGAATCAAAATGTCTCGAATTATTTTGTTAATACTAAAATGATTGTTAATATACTACTTAATTTATATGATGCCTTCAAGTGGGATAGACTAAAAAGTATTCTTTTTTTAAAAGCAAATAATGATTCGGTCACTGGAAAGGATAACTCTTGCTCTTAGACATTAGAATAGAAAGAGACAGTAATGAGGTTTTAAATTATACATTAAGGTTGTAATTGCTAGTCTGCTAGATTAAAAGGCATTCCCAAATAATACTTTGACACGTGTAAGTGATGAAACTACGTATTAAATATAAGAAATAGTAATGACCTTCTAGCCGGCTCCTCTCCGAATAATCAATTTTCCCAAGCAATGTTAGTCTACTTGAATAAAATATATTTTTATCTCTATAATAAAACCTCATACCAAATAAATTAAATCCAGGTTCGATGTAAATCATTTCAAATGAAGTTGACAAAATGTTAAAATCAGGTTATGTTTAATTACCCACTCAGACAATTACCTAAATAAATGATTTTTACGCATTACTTTCTTAAAGAAATAAGATAGTTTATTGATTTCCATTCCTTATTTAAGACCCCTTAGGGCTAAATTCTAGAAGACCTTGAAATCACTGCATGTTTTTTGTACTGTATATAATTAGATACATGCGTTGAGCCTCATCGACTAAATTACAGAATACTATAAAAAAAAACTACAGCACAAATTTACTTTACTTCATTAAACTAACCAAATTGTTAAAGTAATTTTAGAACAGTCCCTGTAATTAACTTCGATATAGTCACCCTAGTAATTGCACTGGCAGTTAGGGTCAGTGCGATTGAATTTGAACTTTATCTGTAAGACACGGCTAAACTAACAATAAGTGTAATTATTATCGTATTTACGACTCAATTTCGAATGACACTTATTGCTCTTCTATACAATTACTATTTAAATTCAACACAATATCTCTACATGGCTTTAATATACCCATATAATTAAGTATTGTTTTATATATATTAGATATACATAGTTTTTATGGGTAGCAGCAGATTGCTTTTGGATTATCAGAGTTCAAATATGTGTCTGCTACTTCATGGCGTGCTGTTGATTCATTTCGTTAGAATGAATTTATTGTTTTTACTTACACATACTATTGGTCACGGTCCGTTCGTTATTTTTTCGTTTTCTTGAAATCATACTTTATGCTTTATACTTTACTGTACACCACGGAGGGAAAATAAATAAATAAAAGATAGATACAGCCTAAATAAAATAAGAATACAATTTTGGCGACCTTATTGCTATAGTGATCTCTTGCAGGCAACCAACGGTGTAGGTGATAGCTCCTAGAATATCTATCTATAACTAAATAAATGTAAATATAGAATAGAACAAATGAATTATATGTATTATTAATACATATAAAATTACAAGTATATCTAACTACGAATATAAACGATAAATTGTCATACATACAAAGAGACAAAAAAAAATCAAAATCAAAGTCAAAAATCTTTATTCAATAAGGAAGTGTTACACTTACTTATTGATAGTCAAAAGTCTACCACCGGTTCGGAGATTAACACATCGGACTTGAGAAGAACCGGCGAAAGAAACTCAGCGGGATTTTTTTTTTCTTTTAATTTCGTTCTACCATTGATTTTGTATTGTATTATATTTGTATTGATTTTATTTATAATAACACTAACAATAAACATATTTTCGTTATTTGTAAACAGCCTGGAGGCGATCATCTCATTCCCATAAAACAATCATGTCATTTTCAATTTTCTCTTAATAATATTAATACACAGATATTGCAAAATTTGTTTAAATTTTTCATGCGCCTTGATAATAAGTACAATTGTGATGGGTAGGAATTCAAACTAGGTTGCCCTGTACTGAGGGTCTCCTGGCTCCCGCTCTAGAATAGGAACTATTTATTTATTTAATTTTATAGTAAATAGGAGAATGACCAAACTAAAGGAAAACATTATCAAACAAAAAGTATTTATGGAATAAAAAATAATAATCTGTGCGCATGAATACGGATCTGTAAATTATTATACGTACACATTGTTACTTCTCCGAACGAATATATAGTATATATTTGATTTTAGATATGTGTTTAGATACGATATATCTAAGTTATCTCTTAGTATAACATTAAGTAATAGTTGTATAATTAAATACTTTGCATTATTTGTCAACGTAATCTTTCAAAAAGGTTATTCAATATTTGTTTTTTTTTTAATATCTTTAGTAGGCGCACGGGCAAATTGGACACCTGATGGTGACTATAGCCACAAGAAATTTAAACTATATCTTACATCGCCAATTTGCCACCAACCATGAGAACTAAATTGTTATGTCCCTTGTGCCAGTAGCTACACTGGTTCACTCACCTTTCAAATCAGAACAACAATACTAAGTATTCCTGCTTAGTGGCAAAATTTATAAAGAGTTTCATACTTACATACGCTCTACCGCCAAGTCACAGTAGTGATAGATACAATACAATTAACATATTACGTTGCACTAAACTCATTTATTCCTACTTATCAAAGCTTAGAAGAATTATCTCTTTCTATCAACATTGATTAACATTCGAAAGATGAAGACAGCAATTGTTTAAATAACTACGTCCTAAACAACATTCACATATAAATCCGTTAATCTTCAATCATACAATAGTCCAATAGTTACGAAATTTACACAAAAATCAACTATTTACACACGAATTTAACCAAACACGAATATATAATTAAAATTGCAAATGAATCAAATAACCAATAAATACATCAGCGTAAATCGTTTGAACAATAACAGTCAATATGTCGAACACAAAGCCATCGTATTAAATACAATTATGTATCAATAATGACTCGGTTGTGATACTTATGAAATCAAATAAACTTACAATTACATTGTTGAACATTAATTAGCCATCAAAATCGTTATCTAAGAAACGACCAGTTTGTTATTTTTGTTTTAATGAGAATATCTTTGAGTCTTTTAGTTGTGATTTACTATGTGGTACGCTGTGTGGTAAAACCGACTCTTGCAAACAGTATGACGGTCACATATATTACTATTCAATTGTGTAATTATGTTACTTCAATAAAAATAATCTTATTTTAGTTTACAGTAGGTTAGATATAACAAAGAAGTTATATATCTCTAAATTACGATCATGTCTTAGAAGGCAGTGACTTTCCAATCAATGCTTTCATTTATAAGACTAATTATTAGGTTTAAATTTTCTATTTAATTAAATCAAGAGAAAAAAGTAAGGACTTTTAAGTATTATATGTATACATACAATGTATGTATGTATGTATGTATATAGTATGTATATATACAATGAAATTATATATATATTTCTTTAATTATGAGTTACCTCAATCTGTTGACAGTTCCGTGACAATCATATTTTTTAAATACATAATACTCGGTCTTAACACACGAAGGCATTATATTCGTAATCCCTTATGTGAAACAGAAGTACATGAAGGTTGTATATAAAAATTAAAGCAACACAATGGTTTCTATATTTGAAGTCTCAATATCTAAAGTTCAGGTTACTTATAACATCGCGATCAATTTCGCTCATTAAAATTTAAATTTATATAAGCGTACTGGTCTTAAAGAATGAGAGTCAGAAGCTAATCAAATTAAAATGAAATCCTTTGTATTATGATAAAATAAAACATATCATTTCCATTAAACTTTCAATTCTAAGGTATAAAACCTATTCGATAGTAATTTAAATGAGATGGAACTGCAGTTTCGGTCATTTAATCAGATCGCAGCGTAATTATCACTCTGTTTATTTTGACCTCGCAAACAACGTTAATTAAGCGATAAAAATAAATAAGAACGATTGTTGTACAATCACGAACGATTTAATGGGATTTTTGAAATTTAAATGAGCTGTAATCAGTTTTTTTAAAGTTCCGTATGAGAATTTCTGATGAAACCTTAAAATTAGTAGGTAATTAATAAGATGCTTCGAAGTGCTTGTGTATTTGATTATTTTACTATTAACATTATTATTATTAATTTGCTGGTTGGAAGGAGGAGACTCGGGCACTTTGGCGCAACTTGGGAGAGGTTCAATCTCTCACATAAAAAGATACGCACAATCACAAATCCACGTGAACATTGTTCTTCACGCACACATGATCATTATTATTGTTATTATCATCATTATTTTATACAGTCAATCAATATTTTATTTACAGTGTACTAAATTTTACGATGACATAATGATCTGAATAAGATGATGATCTGACTGGTTGCTGGTTGGGAGGAGGAGACTCGGGTACTTTGGCGCATCTTGGGAGTCGTTAGCAGTGATTGCGATTGGCAGTTGATTAAATGATTCATTGAAATTTTACTTTTTTTATGATATAAATAGGCGGACGAGCAAATGAGCGACCTGATGGTAAGTGGTCATCACAGCTCATAGACAATGGCGCTGCGAGCAATATTAACCATTCCTTACATTGCCAATGCGCCACCAACCTTGGGAACTAAGATGTTATGTCCCTTGTGGCTGTAGTTACACCAGCTCACTCACCCTTCAAACCGGAAAACAACAATACTGAGTACTGCTGTTTGGCGGTAGAATATCTGACGAGTGGGTGGTACCTACCCAGACAGACTTACACAAAGCCCTACCACCAAGACTACTTACTTTGAATTTGAAGAAAAGTTAATGTGGGTTGTAAGCTCATAAAGGCTTTCTGAATAATTTCATCCCCGATGCACGACATCAATAGAAATAGCCAAATGCGCTAAAGTTATAACTGCGCATAAGTGAGATACTCCAGATGCAGGACCCACGGGTTTACCTACTTTTCGAAACACAGGATTGTAAACATACAAGTTCTAACTACGTATTATATTAAGTTCAAACGATCGCCATGTGAATCGGTTTATATTTGAACATGGATAATACTATCGCAGGTCGTTTTGGAGAATCGTTTGAAAAAATATTTTACAAGACATACCGACGTGTTCTAGACATTAGCTTGTGTTATTTTAGTAGTTTAAGATGACAAAATAAAATCACGTTTATATATATAATATATTTTTTTAATAACATCCAATAATCTCTTGAGCCGAGATGGCCCAGTGGTTAATTTGTGTTTATAATTCATCTCGTGCTCGCCGGTGAAGGAAAACATCGTGAGGAAACCTGCATGTGTCTAATTTCAACGAAATTCTGCCATATGAGTATTCCACCAACCCGCATTGGAGCAGCGTGGTGGAATATGCACCAAACCTTCTCCTCAAAGGGAGAGGAGGCCTTAGCCCAGCTATGGGAAATTTACAGTCTGCTAATGTATAATGTAAATAATCTCATTATATCTCGTGACAGATCCATCTTTTTTAAAAAAAGAAGTACGTATAAGTATTTGTGCCAGTCTTAAATAATGTGCCAAATAAAATAGTATTAATTAAAGTTTAACAAATTATTAAACAACTAATTATAACAATAATTTTATAAGTACATAATAATGTAAAATAAACAGGTTCGATTATAATCATTATAAGTAACTGCTACTCGCTAATACTTATTTAATTTATAAAATACGACTGATGGTAATAATCAAATTCGAATTCGAAGCCGTTCTTAATTACAGCAACGGCAAAGGTTGCATGATATTCCATTTGGGTCCTAAGGGTAGAAAAATAAAAATTACCAGTATGTGATATGTATTTATAACGCATTTCAATAGTTTATCTATATTTTCCTTTTTTTTCAAGTTGGTACTTTGTGTCAGGAGCAGCTAAAAGCACATTTTATAGGTTAGAATTTAATGTAAAACTACTACCGGTTCGGAAGTAAATTCTACCGAGAAGAACCAGCAAAGAACTCAGTAGTTACTCTTCATCATTTTAATTACATAGTATATCCGTAAAGTACTAAATTTTTTTTATATATCTTGCTTAAAAATCAATTAATACTAAATCGAAATTTTTTGTCTTTAATATAATATTGTATTGAGTAATATGCCTTATTTTATATAGTTAATATCTTGATTTCTTGAAATCAAGATATGTTGCTTCTCAATATATATTGTGTAATGTTATGTATGTACAGAAAGAATATTAATGATTTTATGAGAAAATTTGATACTCATAGCATTGGTACAAGGAACAAACACAAACTTGTCGCTCGTGTTACTCGACCGCATAGAGCCAATAACTCTTTTGTGTGGCAATGTATACGGTTCTACAACAGGATCCCAGAAATCGTTTAAAATGCCTCTGTTGCCAAATTAAAAAAAAATGTTAAAGAACGTTTGTGTGCGAAAGGTTATTATACAGTGAGTTTATGATTTATATCACACCTTGGGAATGAAACGATTGCCTCCTGGTTATTTCTATTCATATTAAATATACATATTTAATTAATTTGACAAAAAAAGACTCGCTGAGTATCTTTCTCCGCTTCTTATAAGTTTAATGTATTTTCTTTTCCGAACCGGTGGTAATGTTTAATTAGACAATCAATAAGTAAGTGTAATGCTTCCATATTGAATACAGGAATTTGAATTTGAGTTTGAATTTATCAAGGTTTTTATAACATGATTTTTAGTAAAATACCTCTCGAATTAATAAATATTTAGTACATAATAATAAAAACATTGTATATTAATAGAATACGACTAATTAAATATAATTTTAAACAATCACGTAACTATGAATCGTGATAATTCGTTTTTGCAATCAACTTGGTTAATGTCAATAATCAATTAAATATTTAAATAATAACATACGATACTATATATAATAGATATTAACTTATTATGTAAATATTTTAATGAGCTTCGAGAAACCGTAAATATTTAGTTAATCCAATCAAATTGATAAACAGGGATAATTAATTTCAACTATTAATATATTTTATTAAATAAATACTTTAATTTAAAAAAGTGAAGTATCACCGGTTTTCGGTTCCGGTAACCGGCAAGAAACTAAGTTACTATTCGTCAACCGTATACCATGGGATTTCTTTTGTAATTGCTATTTTATATCTTATTTTAATGATTCACTCTGATAGGAATTTGGATTTTTCATACTTAACTACTAGTTGATGCTCCCAGCGAGTAATCCAACAGTTCTTCAATGGTACTTATTATTTAAAAATAAATGTAACTCGCGCTCCATTTTGCACGTCAACTGTACTTTAAAAAACTTCACATAAGCAACTTGTTGTTACTTATGTGAAGTTTGCCACACAAAGTTTCAACCCAATCAGGTCAAAGGTATACAACACATACAGAATCAATACAAAGAAGCCTTCATTTATGTATACCTTACTATAAGCAAAACTATATATATATATATGAGTAATCAATAAAAATGACTAACTAACTTAAATTACATTACATTAACAACCTGTAAATTTCCCACTGCTAGGTTAAGGCCTTCTTTCCCTTTGAGGAGAAGGTTTACTAATTAATATTATAATCTTCCAGTAACAGTTGTTAACAAACATGTTAAAGTTATTATGTAATAATGAAATACTAGATATCGAATGGTGCGCTTTTGACAGTACAACTTCTGCCTACAAAATCAGATAGCTGACTCGCTACTATAGACGCCAAGTTCCGTTAGAGTGCTAGTAAAGGCGGCTAGCTAGCCGAGATGGCCCAGTGGTTAGAACGCGTGCATCTTAACCGATGATTTCGGGTTCAAACCCAGGCAGGCACCACTGAATTTACATGTGCTTAATTTGTTTATAATTCATCTCGTGCTCGGCGGTGAAGGAAAACATCGTGAGGAAACCTGCATGTGTCTAATTTCAACGAAATTCTGCCACATGTGTATTCCACCAACCCGCATTGGAGCAGCGTGGTGGAATATGCTCCATACCTTCTCCTCAACGGGAGAGGAGGCCTTAGCCCAGCAGTGGGAAATTTACAGGCTGATTATGTAAAGGCGGCTACACACAGCAACGATAAACCGTAGCGATTCGTATTTTTGCACAATTACAGTTTTCTGCACTTAGTTTGGATCCCAGGACGTTTCATATCTCGAAATCGCATTCGTATGTCGTATTCATATTGAGACTTGCTCATCAATTCGTATCATGATGTTGATATTTACCAATGGTCATAATACGACATAATAACGGCTTAAGTATTATCAAAACTACACGTATTTATTTAAAAGCCTTTTAGAAATGTTAAAGTACCGACATAATATGTCATATGATAATTACTAAGTCTGTTTTATAGCTATGGGATTTTATATCTCTTTAAAATATACTGCTAAAGTTTTTAATTTTTACGATTTATAATTATATGGATATTTAATGACATTTTTTATTCAAAAAATAAACGTGGAATTTTGAGAACTTAACATGTGAATTACTAGACTCCAATCAGTGTTCAAAATGTTGGAATTTCATTTCATGTTCAATAAATGTTGATTGGGTATTATTAAAACGGTTATAGACGTCAAGTCTTGAATTCACGTGACATTCCGAAACTTTATTAATGTTATGTCATCGAATGTCTCTGGAGACTTAAAAGTCGAGACTGGAGCAATAGATTGATACCACTTTCTCCCGTTCGATAAAACTGCGCAAACAGGCTGCACAGATGAATCGCTATGATATATCGTTGCCGTATGAAGCTGCCATAATAGACAGGCTATGAGTTTGTATTATGTTCTCCTGATTAATTTTAGTCGCTATACGATTAGAATAGTCAAGAGTGCAGGATAAATGTGTCCTCAAAAACAGGTGGTGTATTCCCTCACTCACTCACATCATGTGATAACTATCCGATACAACCGACAAGAAGTCAGGCGCAAGGCCAACGGCTTTGATTTCCTAGTACGTATATATTAACCGAAGATTTTAAGGCAGGTGAATACCACTGAACTGTCGTGTGCTATGTTCATAATTCATCTCATGCTTGATGGAAGAGAAAAACATGCGATAGTGCAACATTAGTGGATACAATTTACAACATGTAGTAGAATGAGCTCTCTGTCTAGCCAAATAAAACTTACAAATTGTTACGAATTACCCTCAACCCACACATATTCATCTCACCCAAAAAGATACACACAAACACAAATCCTCACGAACATTGTTCTTCACGCACACATGATAAACAAAACACTACATACGCACCACACAACGAATATTGCCCTCACACATACAAATATATTATTAGTATATACAAAAGTGAACAATGTACGATTCACATTTAATCACAAAACTGTGAGCAGTTCATTACATCTCAAAACAACTCAGGTAAAGCGTAATAACAAACCAAAATACAGAGAGTCAAATGAAAACATTTCGTACATCCTCTTTCGTCTGAATAAAATTACAATCATTAATACGTTAACCATAAAGCGGAAAATTTGATTAATGACGAGCAGTGGTATTTAATGAGGCTTTATTTGTAACAACAAATGAAACTTTATCGTGTGTGCAATCAAAGTAATTAGGTTGAAGTATACAGTTACCGTGTGATTATAGAAAAATGCATATATAAAAATACTTTATAATCTTATATACTAATGTATTCCAGACATATATTTCGCAATGCGTAGCTGAAAATATACTAAACATAAGACCAGAACGTACAGCACATTTCGAGGAAGGTTTTAGTATATAGGCATATGCATTTCGTAATATCACGCCCTTTAAATTTAGACGACTGTATATGTATACGACTAGTATGATAACTAAATATCCTGGAAATAAATTATATATGTATATATTTATATATTGGTGGAAACCGCATCACGATTGTATTGTTTAAATGTATTGTGTAGTCGCGTCGTTTAAAAGATCTAATCGTAAAGGCGATGTCAGCAAAGTGACGTAACTCCAATTTATAGCTTATACACGTTGCTTAGTGTTTATTTAACTATCTCTTTCTGTCATAATACATTTAAAATTTGAATGAGGAAGACACATAATTGTTTATATAGTCACCTTCTAAACTACATTTATATTTAAGGTCATTACTGATTGTCAAAACTATACGTCAAACCAAAATACACAGATAATAATTATTAATTTATATTCCGTTTTCATAAAGCAACTGGTTCTAAAAGATTGATATCAATTATTTTATTTTTAACATCAATCTGTTAATATTCTCAATAACAGAACTGTCTGAAGAGCATTTACTCTGTTGATTAATGTGTTATTACTGCGAAATTATCATTTTAATGACCTTAATAATATGAGACCTGAGCCATTCGCTCTCGTTGTCTACAATTAATCTGGCTTCTTCTGAATTCTCCCTCATTATTTTGGAAATTTATTTGGTTTATATACGTAAGTGGTTACCACTGACTATGTATATATATACTGTAAGAAATATTAATAATAATTTAAATTACCAATGCACCACCACCTGGTGAACTAAGAATTTATATCCCTTATGCCTGTAGTTACACTGGCTTACTCAATATATAGTCCACAACATACCTACCTATTAAAAAATATATTATTATTATTATATTAACACTAAATACGGACATCATTTTTTTTTTACAAATTCGACCCATTCGAGGTGCTTAACACATTACTAAGACAAATATAATACAGTCGTATTAGTATTGTGTTTTGGTATTAGAGTAGATAAAACGGAATGGAAACGTACTAAGACTAACATATATTTTAAGTGTCTGTGGGAGAAACCGTTACCGGTAGCACTAGTAGTACGTCACATGCAAACTCACAAAGTACGCTGAGATGGATGTACTCGTATTTATGGTAAGAACACAATCTCCTTCCTAGACTTTTATAGGCACCATTTATGGCCTTGAAGTATTTATATTCTACGATACATATGCAGTATATACTCTCATAGTGTAAGTAATATCAACATTAGTCAAATGATTTAAGTAGTAATCGTGACAATATGTTTTTGGCCTAATAATCACTAATGGAATTTTCTACCAGCACAGAATATGGTCCGCCCATCTTATAACTTGGGTTCCTTCAAACGAGGCGTGAAGCTCGGGCTGGCATGGCCAGAGCGACTAGTGCAGCTCCTTTCGTCCAGAATATACTGGCCGTCTTCGCATTTGGACTCCTCTACCCCTTACCATCATGTGGAGTGGAGTGGAGTCGTATATAAAAAACAAATTTATTTATCCTATCTGTCTGTCAAAACGCAAAGAACTGAAAAACTACCGAACAGGTTATTATACAGGTTTACCAGGTAAAAAATTATAAATGAGTATGATTTAATTGTATAATAAACTGTCAGCTATATAACGATGATTGCTGAAGTTGTCAGAAGTTGACAAAATCATGTCGAGTGAAAACATTATAATCATCAAACTGTATAATAATCAAAATGTATTAAGCCTTACTAACTGATAGACTGTCAATACAAAAATATACACTGTCAATATATAAATATATTTTCCTTATTATGACAAAAATAAATTAGTATATGCAACACGTATTAAAGAGGCTGTTTAGAGGTGCGGCGGGTCCCAGGCAATACAAAAAACAATAGTCATATCGTTTGCCGTCACGGCATACAAGTCAGTCCCCAAAACTTAACGATACACGATTCACATAACACCAAAAACAAAAATCTCTTGTAATTTGACGCCACTAACATCTAAACGTATTAAATCATTTTACGAAAGCATTAAGTATCTCAGGAACACTAGAAATATTTTATCTCTCGGAGACAGAGGCATAAGAGCTTATAAATTTCATTCCTTTCCAAAAAAAAAAACGATAAATAACTCGCCGTAACTGTTTTATGTGTTGTTTAACCTTTAGACGGGTTCCCATTTGATCTTGACGACACTTTGTCGTTAACTAGCCAACAGATGATATATATATCTTTGCTAAGACATGTTAAATTGTTTGATAGCGGCTATTGCTTACTACGAATGGTAACAATTAATGTTGTACAAAAACTACAGCTCAAATAGTCCAGTGATTAAAACGTGAGAGCCTTAACTAAACAATGCGAGTTCATATCTTGGGCTAGCATCATCTTATGAAAGGTAGTGAAACCTACTATAGAGGCTAGTAAGGTAACCTACATGGACCGGAGGAATGTGTATCCACTGAAAAGCATTATAAAATAACATTCAAGCCTTAGTCTTCAAGGGAAAACGTTTACTCCCAGCAATAGGTTATTTACAGGCTCATATTTTTAATTTCATCTAAAGTCAATTCAATATTAGAAAAATCTCAAAGACGCCGTTGAATATAAAACGATATTACTAATTCAATTTTGATTCAGATTATAACAAAAACTATTGAAAAATCTTGCTAGCTATTAATTAATAAGAAGGAGGAAGTGTAGTGTAGAATATCGTAAATGACATTTTTTATCCCGATATTAAAGAATACAAAAGTTACGCCATTTTTGCTCGGACGGTTATGTCGTTACGAGATAGTGTAAACCGGTTATAAGACCCATAAAATATCACGTAGCGCCCGTAGACGTGTTAGTTAAACCCTAAATCATAATTTGTTATGTGAGTAAAACAATGTTTCTTTTTTTTTAATATTTGAGTGAAATAAGTGATATCTGTGTCTTGTAATAACCATCAAGTTCGTAATCGTTATACTTGGTTGTAATTATAAGCTTGTCTGTTTCTGTTGATTATCATTTTTAAATTAAGCTGTTTAGTATTGTACTGACGTTACTAGGTAGGGCTTAGTGCAAGCCTTTCTGGGTAAGTAACAGCCCTCAATATATATTCTACCAAGCAGTTGTACTGAGTATGGTTTCCGGTTTTAAAGGCGAGTGATCTGGTGTAACTACAGGCACAAGGGACATAATATCTCAGTCATCAAGGTTGCTGGCGCTTTGGTTGTGTAAGAAATGATTTCTATGACCACTTACCATCAGGTGGCCCTTGTACCCGTCCTCGACATAAAATTACATTAAAAAAATATATTTTTAACAATTGTTTTAAAATATATAATAATTTAATATTCAGCCAATATTATTAAAATTACTGACATAACCGTAATATTATTCTCTTACGTGAGCATACAGGCTAATATCAATTCTTACGTTTAAAGAGAAGGAAATCGTAACTACACTCTGTGAGCAAATAGCGGCACCTAACCTAAATAATGACGTCACTTTGAATTATCTTTGAAATTGTACCGAATAACAGCATAACTACGTCGAAGTTTCCTAATTGCACTGTATAATCTAACATTATGTCTCGTTTGAGTTGAAAATCAGATACCTGAAGGCGTCTCCTTTTGCATGTAAATAATGTTGGTACAATTAAGATTATATGCAAAAATTCAAAGATAATTTAATGATATTATATTTATAGTATGTGAAAGATGAAACTGCGGGTTAATTTTCAAAATTTTACCTATAGCACAAAAAACGTCACCCCCATTTTACTCCCTCGAGGGGTGAATTAAAAAAAGTAGCCTATGTCTTTCCTCGGGACGATCTCCATTACAAATTTCATTTGAATCGTTTCAGCGGTTAAGTACAGATATACAAAATTATTTTCGCATTTTAAATATTAAGTATAGATTTAAAACTCTGTTCCAATCTTATGAAAATAAGAAAAATAAGCTCACAAATGTAACGAACCTAACCAAATGTATCTTCTTCTCTCGTGAAGAATGATACGTATAAGTAAGAATGAGTAAGATTGGTTACAAATTCAATAGAACTACACCAATTGTTACCTTATGAACCACAACATTTAACCCATCGCGTCTTATTCTAAATTAAAAATAATAAAGAAAAATAAATCAATATAAAAAATACACTGCTAAAACATCCTGTATATAATAAAAGGAGGATGTAATATGGCGTGTTTCCGTTCTAAATAGCGATCGGAATAGGATGTTATTTTAATTTCCTTATTTAACTTAAATAAAAAAAAAAAAAAACTCGTACTAGAAACGAGAAACCAGATCATATTTTATTTAAAATTACTTCAAACAAATTTGTGAAGTTGAAACGAAACACCTGGAAGCACTCTATTAGAAAACCTACAATGAACTGGCTTGCTTCGCAATAACAAAATATTAGTAATGTAAATTAACTGCCTGTTAAAGTCTCTCTCGATTCTCATCCACAACGTGCAGGTTTCCTCTTGATTTTTTCCTTTACCGCCGAGCATGATGAGATTAATTATACATAAATACAAATTAAGCACATGAATTTCGATGCAATACATGCCCGAGTTTGAATTCAGAATCATCGGCTAAGATTCGCGTCCTATTTGAGCCATCAGGGCTCAAACTCGGGCTCAGAGCTTATTTAATTAATATCACTGTTTGAATTACATAAAACAGATTAAGTAGCTTATTATAACAAAGAAGATAAAATACAAATTTAGGACCTCAAAGTCAAAATACAAAACGCTTTCCACAATATTTAACACCGCGTCTTATGGCCTCCACTTGTTTGGGACAATTCTATTAGCATTCTTGGTAAAATTCATCTCAATTATTTGAACAATAGCTTATTATAATTATGATTTATAGATATTTACAAATATGAATGTATCAAACTAATAATGCGGAAAAATACATGTATGTAAGGAAGGAGATCTTTGCCCAAAAGTGGAATGTATGCTAGATTTAAAAAAAAAACATTATTCATTCTACTACGGTAGAGCACGTGAGCAAACTTGTAAAGGAATGGGGTGCGTGCACTGTAATGTTAATATTTTATCCTAATACTGTTAACCTGACCCAACGTCACGATTTATCCTAGTTTGGGTACTCAGGATAATTTGACTTAAAATTGTAATTTTTTTTTTTTGTGTAAAGAATAAAATCGTATTATTGTTTTATTTACATGTGATTATTTTTATTTAATAATAATACGAAATATCCAAATTCATTTCGGAAATTTATATCGGATAACTATTTTGCTACCTCATTTTTTTCCAAATAAATACTACTGTAAGGTTTATTTTCAATATAATTATACAAGAAAGCATATAAATATAAGAAGTATTTTTCATCGTTTTTGTTCATTGTCAAAATATATACAAAACAATGATAGACAGCCTGATAATTAAAATATAAATATATTTTGTCATTTCTATTCAATCTTAAGTCTACGTTAGATGTCAATGACCCTATTAGTACCCTAATATTGTTTCGTTGCACGCTAACAGCTCGGTTATCTAGGCTCTTACTAGCTTGTTTAAAATTTGAAGTAATTTCTTGTTTTAGTGTCCAATATGCAAAACTAAGCTAACTCTATCATACTTGTTTCAAATGCATAGTTGAAGTATGCTGAACGTTACCGCATGATACATTGAACCGTAAGGCTTAGCATTAAATTGTCCTGTAATAGGCCTTGCCTTGCCTAGTCTCACCGCATAAATACCGATGTTGTCGAATTGAAAATAAATAATAGATTTAAATGATAATAAAAAAACAATAAAATTATTCTATATTATATAATCTCTATGGAAATATCAAACTATATTATATAAATATAAAATGAATATAAACAGTTTCCCACAGGGAAAGTTTAAAAGTGTGTGCGAATACATAGTTGCGTTTTCCATTCCTTAAACCTCATAATCAAATGGGACGGGACTTTGACACGAAAGGACAGATACAAATAAGGCACAGGACTCAACAAATTAAATATCTGAGTTACTAACGAGAGAAGACGGTAATTTTTTACAGTTTAAAAAAATAAATCTAAATATAATTTATTCAAGTAGGTTTTACAAGCACTTTTGAATCGTCATTTAACAAACTGTGTTAAGTAAAGCTACAACCGGTTCGGAATGTATATTCTACCGAGAATAACCGGCATGAAACTCAGTAGAACTCGAACTCGAACTTCGAACTCTAAACATTGGCCACTAAACACTAGATGAACGAGACATTCAAATACATACAGACGATTGAATACACATTAAATTGTAACAGTGATTAATAATCTGGTTGCTTAGCATTATATAAGTAAATTATCATAGGCTACGTTACGGTGAAGCTTATTAATGCTATTTTAATTGCAGGATTTAGGGATGAGTATCCAGGGTTATTGCTCTAGGGCCTCAATAAAAAAGTTAGTATGTAATGTACTAATTGTCACCCGCAGATGCGCTCGCGTTTTAGGGGTTCGTCGTCAGGTGGTAGACCTTATTATGCCTTCACCTTTGTCCTTTCTTGGAGTTCAAGCTTATTTTATACCAAATTTCATAATCGGATCTGTGGTTTGGCCGTAAATAGCAACAGACAGACAAACAGAGTTACTCTCGCATTTATAATATTAGTTTATGTTAGTATAGATTATGTAGGTATAATAAAATACGAGTATTCTTTTATCTCACTTAAACTACTTGAATTTTATTATTCGAACACTCAACAGAAAAGATTGTTCATTTTATTTGAAAAAAATAGAGAACTTGTTTTTCGAACCAGGACTTCCAGACCTAAATCCAGCCCTGGCTATATATGACTACATTTATCACAACTGTTAAAAACTCGTGATATTATGTATTCCTTACATACAAATAAAATAATACTCTCGGCTAGTTTCTAAACAATTTCGGATGTTAAATGACGCGTAACCACTCCGATAGATGAAATAGCTTAGAAATTGTAAACGCTGCGGATATTTCGGGATCTTTTGTTCGTGAAGTCTAATTTTTATAATATTTAAAAAATATATGTCAAAGACGAATTTAAAAGTTTTATAAACTTATCTATTAAGAGCCGAGATGGCCCAGTGGTATGAACGCGTGCATCTTAACCGATGATTTCGGGTTCAAACCTAGGCAAGCACCACTGAATTTTCAAGTGCTTAATTTGTGTTTATAATTCATCTCGTGCTCGGCGGTGAAGGAAAACATCGTGAGGAGACCTGCATGTGTCTAATTTCAACGAAATTCTGTCACATGTGTATTCCACCAACCCGCATTGGAGCAGCGTGGTGAAATATGCTCCAAACCTTCTCCTCAAAGGGAGAGGAGGCGTTAGCCCAGCAGTGGGAAATTTACAGGCTGTTTATGTTTATGTATGTTTTGTATAAACTTATCATAATTTTTTTATGATATAGGTAGGCAGACTGGCAAATGCGCCACCACCGCCCAGACATTGGCGCTGTAAGAAATACTAAACATTCCTTACATCGCCAATGCACCACCAACCTTAGGAACTAAGATATTATGGCCCTTTTACATACATTTGTTGATGGTTAGTTACACTACAGTCCTATCATTAATAATGCTTAAATGAATAAAAAAAATTCAAAAAAAAACCTGCTAACATTAATTAATCGCTATACCGTAATAAAAACTATTAAACTAAAAGCCACTAGTAATAAAACTCTTATAGCGCGATATTACGCAAAAAAAAAGATTTATCACAATTAAAAATAAAACGTGCCAAAACGAAAATGAACGGAATATATATTTTCTACATACAAAATCGAGTCGTTGATAGACTGAGCGTCCTTATTCTGGAAGGTACAGATATGGATTATCAATTACGGGGACGTAAAAGTGGCGAAGATCTGAATACAGTTTCCTTCCCAAGTCGATATTCGCTTTCGATATCGCTACGGGCGTTACGTGACGCGATGTTTATTGAGAATCAGACTTATGTACAAATCATTCGTGATATTATTTCAAGTAAATCACTTTCTAATATATTTTTAGAAATTGAATTAACAAGACCGTACTTTGAAGATATTTAATAAGTGACAGCTCTATTTTATTCCACGTTCGAATAAAAAATCTGCTAGGGCGGAAAACCTTTTAAATGTTTTATTTAAGGAATATTTTTGATTGTATTATATGATGTAAATCATTCTGTATTGTTAATTAGATATTGGGCTGATAAAATTGATGGTAGGGCTTTGTGCAAAACTGTCTGGGTAAGTACCGCCCACTCATCAGATATTATACCTCCAAACAGCAACATTTAGTGTTGCATGTTTTGCTAGAAGGGTGAGTGTTACCTACAGGAACAAGGTAACATAACATCTCAGTTTCCACGGTTG
Source organism: Vanessa tameamea (assembly GCF_037043105.1). Lineage (NCBI taxonomy): Eukaryota > Metazoa > Arthropoda > Insecta > Lepidoptera > Nymphalidae > Vanessa > Vanessa tameamea. The sequence continues at coordinate 1,764,167 of NC_087327.1, read as the reverse complement.
ATGGGGCATTGATTATGTAAGGAATGGTTAAAATAACTGCACCAATGTCTATAATCTATGGTGACCACTCACCATTAGATGGCCCACGTATTCGTCCGTTTACATATATTATAAAAAAAAAATAAGAGGAAGATTGAGGAAGAGAGAGTAATTTGCACCTTTGACTTTGTTAAACAAATAAAAACAAACCAAAAAAACCTTCCCGTCTATCACGAATAGAACTTCAAAAAGATTCGGAAAGGCTATCCAAATATTTCCTCTTTATTTGGAATGAAAAGATTAAAATAGAATCGGTTGATATAAACAAAAAGCAATCGTATCAAGAACATCAAACAAAACGAAAGTATCGAATATACCATCAAATTATTCAGACCTGTTTCGATCCTGTAACAAAACTGCGGTATACCGTTAAAATTGGAGTGGTGCAAACCAAATGGAGCCACGGAAAATGTGTAATGGACAATGTAAATGATTATATCGTGCCTAAAATTAAAACGTGATATTTAACAGTAACAAAGCAATGTAAATTATGTGAATTTATTCATTGTTAAAAGAACAATTGATGTTCGGTATAAGTACGATTTATTTGTTGTTCAACGGAAATAATTTATTGCATTTATAATTAAGATAAATTTTATCAACGTAATTTAAATCTTTGCAAGTAAATAAATGAGAAATTTAAATTTACGAAAGGCTTTAAATTTATTCAAATCCAAACGCACTCTACGTCTCTTCTACAACTCTCATACAGGCAATGCTTGATTCTGTAACCGGTATCACCTAACTTTATGGATAACAATATGTCTATGTAAATAATTATTAAATTAGAAATTTGATGAAAATGAATAAATACTTCTATATTTAAAACTTACAATTCAAATGTCCTTTTAACGGTCTACTTGGATAAAGTATATTGGATTTTTATAAAACTCTTATAAAGATGATATAAGCTTACTCAATAAGGCGTTTAAGCTTAACACCGTGGAATACACCTCCGTAACTCCAGCCACGTCGTCGCTGCGCCTAGAAATTCGCAATATGCCGCATAATCTATTGCATTTCCAAATTCAACAGCTTATGTGACGGAAAAATCGGAATGCTGAACGTTGAAAACATGTTCCACCAATAATAAATTCGCTGAATCGTCATACGTTTCGTTTTACAAATTTTATATATTTTTATCTTATTTAAGCTTCGAGAAGGAGATAGAATAAGGTCATATTGTATTTAATATTTAATAACTATAATTACATTTTATTTTTTAGAAATTATATTAATATAATTGAGACTCAACGAAACTAAAATAAAAACATAAATTAATTGACCCTTTTCTAATAGGAAAAAAATATTATTTATTGGCTGTTACTTTTAGTAGAATCTACATTCCAAAGCAGTTTCCGAATCTGTATGAGACTATTTGTCTAGACTTCGAATTCCACACGCGAAAAAAGGTTTTTTTTTTAATATATTGACTACAGCGCCACCTTTTACAGCCTAGTAATTATATGATGGTCAAGCAAAAGAAACGATAACCAGTTGGTCAATTTATAATATGGCAAATATATAGATCAAAACTAGGTACATGGTGCTGTAAAAAAGTCTATGCCTTGAAATTGTAGGAAGAAGATGGAGTTCTTTCTCTTCTCACTTCCCAGGATCTATCCATCACTTATTCAGTAAAGATTATACAAATAAAAGTTACTTATTAAATATATCTTGTGTTTGATTTTCGTATCGCGCCCGTACCCCGATATGACGTAATTAACGTCAGATGTATTTACATATACTGTGTGTACTAACAGATACTAAATACAGATATATCACGTAATTATGACCTCAATCGATCATTTACTAGTGAAGTTACATAATCAGCAACAGAGACCAGATATTTTACGATTATAAATTATATAAAGATTGAATTAAAAATTTAAAGAATTAAATTATTAATCCAAACAACACAATTTCATTATATTTATATAAACCAGACTATATTTTTATTGACACCAAATGTGCGTGCAAAATTTTAGTACAATCAATTGAACGGAACTAGTTTAAAAAATTTAGAATAGAAAATTTGAGCCACAAGTACTAACAAATTAATTCAAATAATTACAAGCCTTGTAATCAACGTATCGATTCACTGCAGCATAATTTGATTTAATTTATCATTCAACGTACATTGAATCTACATTACAATAAAGCACAACACAAAAGAAAACCATAGTAAACTTCATACTAATTACAGTGAAATCAATAAGTGAAATCGTTATCAATAAAATATAACTGTTTTAATTAAATTCTGCTCACCGTGCATATTTTATTTACGTAATAACGTTGCGATGGTAATGTCATAAATAATTGTCATCAATCATAGCAGATGTCGATTGAGGAGTTGGAAGTATGGAAAAACATCAGTATCGCTAATTACTTTCTCCGTTTTGTACAGATTATATTTATATTGGAATTATATATCGACTGGAATCGGTTGGAATATAAATTGAAAATGTGTGTTATCATTTTATAAAAGTCTTCTTCTTTTATTTAAACACACATGGTTAGACTAGTTTTTATCCGCAGCTTCAGCTTTAGGTATAAAAGTAGCCTATGACGTTCCTTGGTGTTCAAGTTTGCCAAATTTCATCAAATTCGGTTTAGCCGTAAAAGCGTAACATAGAGGCAAATAAGCAGAGATACTCGTAGTATAGATTTATTAATAATAATATTTTGAAATATAAGTCTGTTATTATACTACAATTATGTAAGAGTTTGAATTAGATTTACTAATACCCTTAAAACATACACCACCAAATCCGATATAGTGGATTGATGAACAAAATATGAATCTAATATGTTCATTACAAAAATGTAATTTCAATTATTGATTTATTCGCAAAGCTCTCTGAGAAGTCCAGAAAAAAAAAATATGATAAGTTCCATTCTGCTTTTCAGTTTCAAAAAGTATACATTTGTAAATGTCCGTATATAATAAGCACACACACACACAGCTGTATGCTGTACTGTGCAATGCTGTAGTATAGATTCTAAAGAGATTGTAGTTAACCTCTTTAGCTCAATGGTAAAACTCGTACCACCGTAGGTTAATTTATTATTATTGCTACTGTTGTTATTAATAATAATAATAATATAGATTTACTCACTTATATTAAAATGTAAATTTATTGGTCCTCTCTAACCGGATATGGCTGAAATGTTGTAGTTATACAAGTTTCGGTAGATTAGATTGGTTTTAAAAAAAAACATTTTTGAAATAAATAATCGGCTTTAAAAACGTATTCATATTAAAATTTTTGAAGCCTATTAACGAGGCATATATAAAATACTTTAACCAAAAGATTAAATAAAATAAAAATAAACCCTGCGTTTCAACTGTGTCTGGTAACAGTTAACGTCACTCGTTTTCTGCATCAAAGGTTACGGATTCAATTCAGAACTTCGAACCAAGTTCAAACAAGTTTTCGGTAAAACAAAGATCTAAAGACAAAGTATTCCGGAAACTATAACAGGTAGTCAAAAGATACTTCAAAGTAGTCTGTCCAAACACCGATATAATTGACAATCGTTTGTGTTTTTCAAGTACTGAAACAGTTGTATGAAATCTCGATCTAATATTTGAAAAATACAGTTTAATAAGCAACCTTGTGGTATTGTATATAAGCTTTATGAGAACTGGTGATGATTTCAAGATGACAATAAAACTTGAAGCTTGCTTTTTAATTAGATGTAACTTTTTTTATACCATTATTGACAGTTAGAGTAATTCACTTTGAATAAGTATTTCTGTATGGTCTGATAAGAAGTTATTTAAAAATTATGCTTTGTGATCAAATGTATTATTTATAAATTCAATTTAAATTATAAAACCTATAATATACAGTTTTGAAAAGAAATCATAATTGCTACAACTAATGTTCTTTACTACAAACAGATTCAAAGGATATAACAGGACCGATTCTCAAATCTTCTCTATGAAATAAAACTCCGTAAACATCTTGACGTATACGGGGATCTATCACACGTGAGTGGACACTTCCCGGGGAGGTATTAATCATTTTTATTGGACATGCGGACGCTATTATTGATTGTCGTGATGATAAAAGTACCATTAACTCGGTCGGGTCGTTATTTCGCAGTAACCGGTTCCTGTAAGATTAATGTCGGTTAAGCTTAAGCTTATGATGAAATCATTTTATTAAATTGCTTAATAATTGTTTTGAAGATAAAATAACAGACAATAAATGTATCACAGCTAGGGTAAGGCCTACATTCCTCAAAAGGAAAAATGTCTTCATGTATAAAAAGAAAAACAATTTCATTCGTTCCACATAGGTTCCCTACCACTTCATCACTGAATACGATTAAGATTATAAATAGGAAATCAGCGAAAGGAGCGGTGATTGCATCAATTTGAAAATTTGATTATCACCTAAAGTTTTAGTGATATATCAACGGACCCATCTTAATTCAGTTTCAAGTGTTTTAAAATAAACCATTCTAGTATTAGAAAGAGCAAAGATTATTTACAAGCGAAAATCTATCTTGAAAAGATAAGTGATAAAAAAACTAAAAAAATTATTACACCTTCCGATTTTATCATATTTTAAACAACTACTGATCCAATTTTTTGAAAGCTGGTATAAATAAGGATGTAAGTCTGTATAAAAAATTGTTCTGAAGATAATACAGTAATAAAAGTAGTTAAACATATTTCATAAATATTCATTCATTTCATAATATTTCATACATGTACGTATAATAAACTACTTTAGTCCATAGTTTCGCTCCTGTATATTTTTTTCGTGATACAAAGTAAATTATTATAATATATCGCTATGTAGCTACGTGACATTAAAAACAACAAACACCTACATAAAAAAAGTAGTATCAGGTCCAATAAACAATCATTGATATAGACGAAAAATAGAAACGGGCCTAGAAACGGTTCTTGTAGAACACCCTAATTAATTTTATTCCATTAATGGATATTTTTTATATATTTGACTTAATTATGAAACAATAACATAAAGAGCTTTCTATTTAAATAAATAAATAAATATTGGACAACATCACATACATTACTCTGATCCCAATGTAAATAGCTAAAGCACTTGTGTTATGGAAATCAGAAGTAACGACGGTACCACAAACACTCAGACCCAAGACAACATAGAAAACTAAACTCTTTCTACATCGACTCGGCTGGGAATCGAACCCGGGACCTCGGAGTGACGTACACATGAAAACCGGTGTACACACTACTCGACCACGGAGGTCGTCAATATTTAACACCGTAACTTTCTTTTAAATACTTTTCTGTAAACTTACCAAGTAAAATAGATACAATGCATTTCAAAATATCCAAAATTTAACGAAATTTAAAATATATCCAATACATTGGGCAAAGTAAAAGAGCATAGTCTTTTATATAGCTTTCTAAATAGGTACGAGATAAAAGAACCTGCATACTTAATACATAAATAATAATGTCTAATTGATAAAATAAGTGGGTTCATTTAAATAAAATTAATATTCATTTATAATACGTAAGTTTCTTCACAGAATAACTCTAGTTAAAATATCTCAAATTAAAAGATACTCTCCCAAATAACTTATTACTTTTAATTGGTCTCGTCAAAGGAATCTTTTACTTTCATCTTTTTATAAGAAATATTAATAAGTTCGAGTAAATTGAAGAGACCGAGTCGTAATTATCTTCATATAAAATCCTTTTGGTATCAATATCTTTATATATAATATTGACATTATTTTTCATTTATTGGTTTTCATATATGGGTTACGTATGTTCATTAATTTTCGAGATTGAATAAGGCGATACAATAACATATGATTGGAAACATTTTTGCTTAATATAAAGACAAAAGTTGTTATAATGGTTACATACATTTTTTTTACATTAGCAGCCTGTAAATTACCTTTACCGCCGAGCACGAGATGAATTATAAACACAAATTAAGCACATGAAAATTCAGTGGTGCCTGCCTGGGTTTGGACCCGAAATCATCGGTTAAGATGCACGTGTTCTAGCCACTGGGCCATCTCGGCTCTGTTATAATGTTACATGAACTAAATAATCCTGATTCAGATGTTTCGTGTTATGATAGGTTATGGTTTCAAAACGGATTACATAATCCGTTCTATATACTCGATTTTTTTATTTTTATTTGCATATACTTAGAAAATTAATGTAAATATTTTTTTAATAAATAAATGTTATTGAGTTCATAAAAATACAGTCAATAATAATAATAGATCCGAAATGTTTCTAAGAGAACTCTGCCAAAACTATAACGATACCTTAAAACGTACGAAATATTTGATTTGTACGAAACATTCGATAAACGATCTTTTTCATATAAACAAAAAATCTCCGCAACGGCATCTGTATTTTATGCTATATATTAATTAATGAGTCACTAACACGTTTTTTTAATGTACATATATATAAGCAGGAAAAGATAAATTATGACAATTAAATAGCTTTGTTATATATATATTTTTAACTGATAACAAATTAATTTGAAATGTTCTCTGTAAACTAGTGGTTTCAGAAACATTTCAATATATTTGAATAGCTTATTTTGTAAACAATTGAACTTTATGAATTGATTATTAATCAAAACAAATCACAATATGCTCGTTCTAGTAGGTCTTTTGTATCATTATTTTATTTGCCAGACATTACTAATTAAAGTCAATGATAAAAACTATACTATAACACAGTGCGTATTACAGATATGAACCACCAAGAAACTTACTGGTTCCTCTTCTCAATATAAAGATTATTAACACACTTTTTAACATCAATGTAATCGTGAGTAATACGCTTTATAATCAAAGTTTTTTTAACGTGATTTAAATTTATTAACTGTCAAAACTGGAATAAATGGAAACCTTCATATTCATAATATCCTTGGATAGAATGTCAAATTTTCCTGTGCGTTGTCGGGACTATTTGTAGTCAAAGGTATGCTATTCGTCGTACGTCACAGGTTTGAATCCAATTTCCATGGGTTTACATAAGACCGTCTTCTAATACAAAAGTTTATTTTGAGTCACAGTTTATTAATGGCGCTTGATTATATAATGATATCATTGTGATATCAATTATTGATATAATTGTTTTTATATGTTATTTAGTGAGTTTTTTTTATAATTACAACTAAACTTCTCCTAAAACCAAAGTTATATTAAGTTTATATTTTGAACTTACTTTTTTAAATAAAATGTTATTTAGAACGCAAATATCTTAACTTTGGCTAAGAGCTTTGATACACCTAATATGGTTTACATGAGGTGTGTATCAAAGCTCTTAACCAAAATAGTACTTCATAATTCCACCGTTTTTAAAGGAGAGTTTTCGTACAGGAAATTTTTGGGCGTCTTATCATAATGAAGCTACTCACGAAAAAACTGCTTGATAGTAATCAAGAACAAAAAATGGACCATGGATCCTGGAGTAAATCGTATTATAAAAGTTAAATGTTTACAATTAATAAATAACTATGGAAACATGCAAATAAGTTATATTAAGAGCTCATCATTGTACGGAAAGTGCTTTTACTTTAATACAAAAGTAAGTACTAAAATGAAGGAGGAGACGAGATTAAATTACTTACTCTTTCAGTCCTTGAGTATTAAGTTTAGATCCTCATGCAGGTTCTTTGACATACTACATGTGACATATATTACTGCAATATATAAAAATGTTTTAAACTTGCTCGGAAATGGCTACTTAACATACAATATGTATAAAGAATCGGGCTCAAATCCAGGAAGTACGAATAACTTCACAACCTAATTTCTGTTTGTAATTCAACTCGTGAGGAAAATTTGATAATGAAAATTGATTATGTATTCAGCCTCGTGTATATAATTATATTTTACCGAAGCATCATCGTAGAGTAAGCTCCAAGCCACGAAATTTTCATCATGCTTTCCTCCAAAAAAATAGGTATCGTTATCAAACACCTTATTATGTGAAAGGTTCTATCGGGACGGTTCTACAATGGGAAAATAATATCTGAGCAAATTCACCCAAAGTATAACGACCGACGAAATGTTGAGTCAAACGAGGTCTTTCTGAAGCATTAAACAGGAAAATAATTAGAATGCTTTTAAGCTATAACACTATATAATAAAAATAAAAAAATATATAAATAGATCGGATATATTCTGTTAATATTTTCATATTAAATTAAAAAAAAATCGACTAACGCAAAGCCTGTATAAAAAGATATTAACACATTAAAATTCAGTGGTGCTTGCCTGGGTTTGAACCCGCAATCGTCGATTAAGATACAAGCGTGCTAACCACTGGGCCATCTCAGCCATCTCGGAATAAATCCTTTAGTAATGTATTTCTAACAAAACAATATAAGAGTACAATATACATGCATTTTGTCTGAAATACACATCGTTATAAGATCTTACAAAAACATAATAATATTCAACTAATAAACGGATTGCATTAACATTGAAAGCGTGAAAATAGAGAAATTAACTTTAAACTGGAATACAAAATTGACTGTCTACTGACTTACTTATACCAGGCATACACTTCAACTAGCAAACTTAGTTAGGAGGGAAACTGTGATTAACACTGCAGTATAAATCGAGGCGAAGTTTGTATGTGTGTATAGATACAAAGTGTCAATGTGTGCTTTAAACGTTTCGTGTTAGTACCATTTAGGATTTACTTGCAAACTATTTTTCGTATAGCACGTATTTATTTGTCGTTTCATCGAACACAAATGTTGATTATTTACTGTGTTATTTCTTGTATACAACCTAATATTATCTCACAACACACACAAACGAGCGACAGTAATATTTATTGATACAAAGTTATCTCAGCCTTTAAACATTGACACGATACAAACTTGTAATGATTCCACGCACTGCCAACACGCCAATTTAAGATGATATCTGTGTGTCTAATTAAACCAGATCACTCTCAAATTTGTCAATAATATAATTAAATTAATAAGTAATACTTCGAAGTCTTGGACGCAAAACCTTAGAATCGGATTCAAGTTATTCGATTTTTCTGTCGATAAATTCTCAGAAGCAGCTCGGAATCTGGATGTTGCCAATGTTTACACTCTCGCGTCTCGGAAAGCACGTAAAATCGTTGGTCCTGCGCTTAAACTCTTTCCGGTCGTGTTGGATTTGCCATCCCATCGGACGTTTATTAGATTTTATGTAGAAACTAGTTGTGCCCGCGACTTCGTGCGCGTTGTTTGAATTTAAGTTATTTGTTTATTGTAGCGTGATTTTATTTTTATTCTATATATAATTCTAAAATAAAAGTAGCATAAGTTACTCCTTATTACATCCGCTATCTGCCAGTGAAAGTCCCGATTAGTCCGAGATTAGCCGGAACAAACACACAGACAGACAGACAGACAAAAATTGTGAAAAATGTTATTTTGGTATATGTACCGTGTAAACATACATATGCACTTAGTAAAAATAGGTTATTTAAATATTACAAACAGACACTCCAATTTTATTATATGTATAGATATCTATATATAAAATTCTAATATCCGCGGTAAAAAAATTTGGCTGAAAACAAATGTTTTTAACTGGCTTAAATCTAATTGCAATGTCTATGCCAGACTTATAAACACACGTATTTAAAAAAACGTTTGAATATAATGCAATGTATGCAGTAATAACATAGATACAATTTAGTTTTAGTGTAGCCGATATATCTGTATCATATTCAATTTAATTTAAAATTTCCGTCGGTTTTAAATCATCGGTCGGTTCTTTCATCATTCAATTGTTTTTAAATATTAGTGTTTTATATCATACCGACTTGGAACAAAATTATTCGTTACTATGTATTCAAAGTCAAAGTCAAAAATCTTTATTCAATATAGAAGTGTTTACACTTGCTTATTGATTGTCAAAAATCTACCACCGGTTCGGAATTTAGCACCTCGGACCTGAGAAGAACCGGCGAAAGAAACTCAGCGGGATATATTCATTTTAAGTTTAGCTCTTTTCCTACGTTCTTTAGTCGTCTATATTAGTTATAAAAAGGAATCAGCTGATGTGTCTAATGTACTGCCTGATACACATCAAACGCATGCTTATTTAGCGTTCGAACATCAAAAATCAAAATCAAAATATTATTTATTTGAGTAGACTCATAAAAGAACATTCGAATCGTCATGTGACAGTGTTGATTTAATGGAAAGCCACCACCGGTTTGGGGGATAGATTATACCAAGAGAAAAAAAACAAGAAACTCAGTAGTTACTCATTTCCACAATTATATTTACAGAATATATCAGTAGTACAATTAAATTCTTATATACATACTTTCTGACACCTATTAAAATAACTGAATACCTTTGAAACTATTGAAACTATCTAAAGTTATGTAAGTTAATATAACTTAATTGATATCGTACCAGAAGTTCCAATCTAGGAAGAGCACAAATCATTTTTCATATCTCTCAAAAACATATTTAGTAACTTGAAATGAAATTCTGCCACATGCGTACCCAAAAAACATTAAATCAACGTGTCATTATAAGTTCCAAAACACCTCATCAGACGATGTTCTTTCCCAAGCTGTGGTCCTGTACACGTCACTATACTTGACTTATACTAATCCAATTTATATTCTTAACTGTAATCCGCAAAATTTACATCTATATTGCCATAATTACTTCGTCCTTCGTCGTTATTATTTGCATTTGACGTTTACAAGATGTAATGAGCATTGTAAATCATGTCGTCCTCTTGATTACGTTAGCACAACGTTTCGCCGTCAGATTGTCATTACATAGCAGTATATATATATCTATACGCTTATCATACTCATCTTACTAATAAATGCTAAATTTTGTATATTTGGATATCTGTCTACATATACTGTTTTTGTTGACAACTTTATTAGGAGATTGAGTGGCTTTGCGCAAGCCCATCTGGGTGGGTACCACCCACTCAACACATATTCTACCACCAGCAACAAGTTTTAATATTTTTGTGCTCCGGTTTGAATAGTGAGTGAACTTGTGTAACAAATCTTACAGCTGCAATATATATGTGGGGTGGTGACCACTTATTATCAGGTCGCTCTTTGCCCTACTATTTGGTCTACCGAGTTTATAAAAAAAGGAACACTAGATGGAATTTTGACACATGCGTATCCCACAAACCCCGATTGGAGTGGCATTGTGGAACAAGCTCCATACCACAAGAACCTTGTGATGTGACGTTTACAGTGACATTTGTTACATGTGAATTACTTACACATTTAAATATATTAAATCATTTTTATTTTTATCAAGACTGAATTACTATGAAACTATTGACATATCGACGAACTAGTTGCCCGACTAATCACTCGACTAGTCGAGAAAACTATAAATTATTTAGAACTAAGCATACATGACACATACAACCTCCATCAGGCCTTATCTTGTTAAGGGAGCAGGTGTCATCAGGAAGGCTTAATTAGAATTAGCCCTTAATCGATTTGCTGTAATATTTTACGCGTAATATCGTGTTGTTGTTTATGTGATATATAATAATAATTATATGGGATTCGTTACAGAATATCATATAAGTTTTATAATAAAGATTTATAAAGAGAGGGAGATAGGGATTCAATATCAAGTTTTTATCAATTACCACTAATAATTATTAAAAGCGATTAATTACAGAATATCATATAAGTTTTATAGTAAAGATTGCGAGAGGGAGATAGATATACATTGCAAGTTCTTATCAATTACCACTGCCCGTATACATTGGTAACGTAATAATGTCTGCAGTTACTGACACTCTCAATCTTAAACACAACAATACGAAATATTTCTGTACCTACATAGCAGGCTCGCACAAAACCTCACCACCAACCAAAATCATGTAACACTTAAACTTTAATCACTGACGTCAATTTTTCTTCACATAAGTACCGAGGTGAAGCCTCACAAGCCCGTGCGTTCAAAATTAAAATGTTAATGGAATTAAAGATTGATTTCGGGAATTGGATACTTTGCAATAAAAAGATGTATTTTTATATACGATTATATTGGCATTATAAGAAATTCTGAGATCAAATTTACTTAAATTTATTAATAGGTTTATAAGCTTACAATAAAACTAAAAATTCTTAAAGGAAATATGTATGTGATTTTATTTGAAATATCAGATGAGACGTTTCTCTCGTTGTTTTATTTTGAATTTTAACCGAAATGAACTAAACTTAATGTACCACACATAAGGGTGTTACATTAAAAAATATTTTTATAATTTTAACTTTTTTTTTTTTAATTATACAAAACGCCACAAAAGTGTCACTTCGCTAAAACCCGTGCCGTTAACCCATTTCCCACTTCGCATATATCGGTATTGCTTGCCCAATACATCATTTTGGCATTTTCTTTGAATTTAAATAATAAAATTAATTACATTTATTTTATCTGTGCTGTGAAATGATTATTACAATTAGATTTTATTATCTAATTCGTTTGTTGTATTTGTTGGAAGTCATTTTGCATCGTTTCAGATTAATTTATTAGCTGTCATCCAATAAAAGGTTAGTATTTGTTTGAAAATGTCGGGAATTTATTATGACAGATTTATTTTGCCCTATAATTGGCTCTTATTCAATAAAATAATTATTCCATAATTATTTCTTTGATTTAAATATGGATATAATTCCCATTTAATTTTGGTGGTGATACTGGCCACAGTCGGTTTAACACCGAATTCAAACTTCAAATTCGATATATTAAATATATCGGTGAGTTACCTTAATAGTTGAGTTTCTTAATTTGTGATTGATTATTACTTCAGTGCTTTAACAGCATATGATATAATAGGATAAACGTAGGATATAAACAATATCCACATGTAGCTGGAGATTTGGTGATGTACCCACTTTAATTTTTTATACAAACTTAGTTACACCGGCCTGGCGAACGGTGTACTAAATAATCAAATATACAATCTTTGAATCGTCAGTGGCGCCTAAATTTTAATATTTAATAAGATAAATTATAATGCATTAAATTTTCAAACATTCCTTTTATCCCAAGTGACCCACGCTGAGTCCAGCTTGCATTTTTTTAAATTATCTATAGTACAAAAGCTGTAACTAAATAAGTAACTAAACTTATTGTAAGATTTATAAATTTTGGTTTCTACAATTAAATAGTTATATAACAAAACTGTTTTCTTCCCGCAGAAAAAGGTAACAAGGGTACCAAAAAAGAGTCACATTAACACCGATGTTAGGTCTACGTATCAATGAGTGAGGCAAAATTCAAAGCTAAATGTTAGCTAGCTAGTTTCAAATTTTACTAGTTCTAGGCCACTCAAGCTCCCATGTGTGACAAAAATGATTTAATAACTCAAAATAATTGACACTCTATAACACGCTAAGTCAGTCAACGAATCGGACTAAATAATTGACGCTCATTGGTCCATCGCGTCGCCCGCTTCAATCGACCAATAACGATTTAGATTAATATAGAATTACATATTTGCTATTGATCAACATTTCGTAAACTGGAGATAAGTAATATTAACTATTCCTTGCACTGTCATTGTGACAACTGGGACGTGAGATGTTCCTTGTGCCTGTAATTAAACTGGCTTACTCATATTTCAATGTAATATTAGAATGACTAATGAATGGTTCGTTACCTACATGTTAAATTAAGCGCAGATAACTTCAAACAATATTTTATAACTCTCAAGCTTACTTACGTGTTAAAGACGAATTTATAAATTGTAATACAGATCATTATCTCACTGAACATGATAATAATTGGTACCTATAATAATTATCTATTCTGATTATCCTCTATATACCTTATGCATGACGTCATAGGACACTCAAGGCTTATATTATAAGGATATCGATAGAATATTATTACACGGGAGATGCTTGGATAATTAAATTATATGTAATTTATTCGAAGTCACCTATATTTTTGATGTGAAGGGAAACAAAGTCTCGTTGGATGAAATTCTGCCAAATTGAATATATTGTAGCTGAACATCCGTAGTTGGCTGAGAATGGAAAGGGTATTTACAAGGTGGTAGGGATTTCTGCAAGAAAATCGGTACGTACCACCCACTTATCGTATATTATATTCCGGTTTGCAGAGTAAATAAACCAATGTAACTACAGGCACAAAAAACGTATTAACTTCTAAGGGTGGTTCGTGGCGATGTAATGAACGGTTAATGATCCTTAAAATACCAATGGATAGAGATGCCTTACATTACAATTTTATATAAAAAATAAAACTGTGTATGAGCATCCGATGCAAGGCTAACTCGTAAGTCGCCAAAGGCCTGACGCTCTCTTTTTTGGAGATCAACTGCTCTTTACTTCTTCGTGTTTGCGTATATTATTATATAATAATATGTTGTATTTATTTAATTAACGAAGCTCAATATTTTATATTTTTTCCTTATAAAATAGAAATTAATTTAACAATCATCAATATCGATGTTTCACAACAGCCGCGCGTCCCGTGATGGCCGAGTCTTATTTTTTCTTTTAATGTAATATATTTTTTTATCTTTTTACAGTAAGCATTACTTCAATTCATATTTCTCTTTAAAAACTGAAAATATCATTAAATTCGAAATTAATCATCTTTTACCCAACATGTTCCGGGATTAAACTCAGTTGTTATTTTAAGCTTAATATGTTATTTTTCTTGCCGACGCTCTTGGATAAATATCCAAGTTCTATTAAACTTTAAGTTGTTAAAAAATTTAACCATATAAATTTACAACTTTTTGATAACTCTATAAAATAAAATTTTCTTATTAACAGGTCGGAAGTTCACTTGCTATATCAAAACTTTATAAGTAAAAATATTATTTTACATACTTTTCCGAGCGTAGATTACATCCAAAACTTCTAAACCATATTGAATTTATAATTATTATCCATAGTAATTTTATTAATTACTGGATACCTATGTTATATTAAAATTGAATATTTTTATATTGTAGAGGAAATAACTTCGTAGTATAATTTTATAAACTGCTTTTAAATATCGTCATAGAATGAGTTCATCATGTATCGTATACTGTACTTCCAATACATATATTTCTGAGAATATAAAATAATATCGTCTCGCCAGAAACAAAAATATTTCGTTCATTTTTCATACAGAAAACGTTCCACGTAAGTTTTCTGTCTGAACGCTAACTACTCGAGTTTAACTCATGCGAATGTCAATTGAAATACTCTATTGCTAAGTTGAGTATACTTTTTGTACGTTTCGTGAGTGGAAAACTACATTTCCGATATATTTTATTCTTTAAAATGAATCGTCGAGATGGATAAATTTGTCATATCATATAAATTAAAAGTTAACTTTAGAATTTCTTCTGGCAGTCAAGATCTAGATTTAAAGCGTTTTTCTCTACGCAACTCAAATCCATATTTGTGGCTCAATATAGCTATTAATCTTCGCATATATGAGAACTGGATATTATATTTAAAAGTAGCATTTATGATGCCTTTAATATGAAAACTTTAAACTAAAATAGAAAATATCTTACTACATATATTACAGTTAACACTATCGCCGTAAATATATACAAATAAAAATAGTTATTTTACAAATCATGCCCAAGTGAATGTAATTCATTATATATACCAGTAACCAGTACCGTTAACGATAAATAATGAATCCGATTACCATGTGATTTAACTTACTCTTATCGTGACGTAGAGGCTTCCGAGGAACCAATATTTTGAAATTATATTTCGAACCTATAGTTGATTTTACTATTATAAATTGAACTTGTTAAATTGTTATTCACGATTTATCACTAGAAAGTAAGAGCATTACTCCACCGCGAAACAGCAGTACATACTGTTATGTTTCTCTTTAAAGGGTTATCTAACCCGTGTTACTGCAGGAATACAAGGGTCATTATATCAAATTTCCTAATGTCAGTTGCGCATTGGTAATGCAAGGAAAGATTGGGATCATTGCAACTTGTTATATATATAAAACAGAGCCCTAAAAAGAAACACTACAGCTGTACGTGGTGGTAGGGCTTTGTGCAAGCCCGTCTGGGTAGGTACCACCCACTCACCAGATATTCTACCGCCAACAAGCAGTACTCAGTATTGTTCTGTTCCGGTTTGAAGGGTGAGTGAGCTAGTAACTACAGGCACAAAGGACTTATCATCTTGGTTCTCAAGGTTGGTGGCGCATTGGTGATGTAAGCAATGGTTAATACTTCTTATAACGCCATTGTCTATGGGCAGTGGTGACCGATATCATAAAAAAAAACTACAGCACTATAAGCAGTACTTAGTGGCATTCGGTGAAAATCCATTAAATGCAGTAGCTAGGCACGATTTTCAATTAAATCCAACGTGCTAATTTTCGGCATTTTCGTCTCAAACCTTAAACATTCAAGTTGATTGTTCAAATGTGGTTGATTTTGTGTTTGCAAAATTTATACGGAAATTAAGTTCACACAAAGTGCTAGTACATCATTCTGTGTGTTAAAAAATACTTACAACTTAAAATACTAGAGAAACAGCGAGTAAATGATGAGTATTTTCACTGGAGGAGGAGATTTGTACCTTTAATTTTATTTATAATTGTACTTTTGAGCATTTTTTTCAAGATACTATTACGTAATATCAGGTACAGGTACACGACTCTTTTTTATAATCTATGCAGGGTGTTAATTTATTATAAATTATTTATTATTATTTTTAACAATCGATTTAAATTTATGATGATGGACTAAAATTAAAATATTTGAAGATTATACGTACAATGTATATACACCAATATATTTTTTTTATATGATCAAACATTATGTAATATGAGTTCTCCCATTAGACCCTGTGCCCTAAGATCCAACGCCATAAACCTATCAAGCGATGTATTTTCACATATGCTGTAATTAAATTTATAATTAATATTGAAAGAGCAATTTCGTTACGTAAAGCACTCGAAAATGCGTTAAACGAATTAATCTAAGGAGGCAGGATGTGCTTAATAAACCTACAGGATTACATTTGGAATTTTTCTTTAATAACACGCGTCGTTATAATTTTAATTAAATGGACACGTGACACGAAAAGTATAAAACATTTTTTCTAATTAAAGTTGATGAGATTTGTACTGCACGCTTCTTATATAAAAATATAATATTTCAACATAAAGCATTAGAAATGTTGTTAAAAATAACTCTACTTTTACCTTGTAATAAAGGTAGAGTTTTCCAAAAATTTAATTAAACAAATCAATTTGAAATAAATGTCAATTAAATATCAATATTTAAATATATATCCTAAATATTGTGTTTTTTGATAATGGTGTCAAAAACATAATAGGCATAACCAATAAAACCATAAAGGCTGACTCGTAAAACCATATTAAGTAAAAACGGCAACATAGGGTAGCAGGCGCCTCGCAGTATAAATATAGCCTAATCATTTTTGCAGTGTTAACACGCCTCTGGGCCAAATATGTCATATATTTGGTCCATAAAGCTAAGACTGTAATAAAAACACAACATACAAAACAAAATACAAGTAAAAATAATTATACCAATATGGAAAATACCGGAGACGTCACCACGGTTTCTTGACACAATCACCACAGTAATGTTTTTTGGTGGTATGACGTGAAAGACTGTGTAGGTACTACCCATTAATCATATATTTTACTGGGAAACAGCAATACTTAGTACTATTCTGTTCTGGTTTAAAGGATGATTGAACCGTTTTAATACAGACACAAGGGACATAACATCTTAGTGTTCAAATTTGGTGGCGTATTGATGATATGAGAAAGGGTTAATATTTGTTACAGTACCAATCTCTGTGGTCAATGTTGACCATTTACCACCAGGTGGCATTTGTCTACAAATTTCATGAATAATTGAGACGCCAATATGCAGTCTCTTTATACAACACATATTTAAGGCACCCGTTAGTTGATCAGAAAATGGCAAAGATGATAAACTACAAAAAAAAAAAAAAATTGTCAAGTCATGGGAAAAACTATTACAAGAGAAGTGACTGTGTAAAAGATGTTATTTAGGAGGGTGGTTGCGTGAGAAAAAACCTTTTAACTACAAGTTTCTTTGCGTCATTGGGAAATTAGTTCCAGAGCCTTAGCATGGAAAGGACTTGGACAGGAAATCGGTGCGATAGAGTGTAATAAATTATCAGCAGAATGTCGCACCAGTAGTTATAAAAACACTCATTAACACTAAATTAACAAATTGAAATAGGTTCAATTGTTTATAACAGCATTACAATACTTTATTGATTTATTATTGAAATTAATATTTCATTCCGTATGTTTACAACTAGACTTTACTAAATTCTTATATGTAATGGATGATTGCGGGTTGAAACCTAGGGAAGCACTTTTCAATTAATTCATGGTTTGCTCGACGATGAAAAAAAAATCGTAATAAAACCTACCAACTAATTTCAATGAAATTCTGCCACATGTGTATCTGTGTGTGTACCAAGACGCGTTGGAGCAGCGTGGCGGAATTAGCTTCAAGTTTTATCAATGGAAGAGGAGGCATTGGCCCAGCAGTGGGTTATGTACAAGATGAACAAGCTGTTTCTTTTATTTATTTTTTATAATACCAAACGGAAATACTTAAATTCACATATGAAAATTAATTGTTGAAAGCATTCAAGTGAATTTAAACCGTACTCCGTTTAGAAATCAAAGATGTAAATAAACTGGAAGAGGTAAATAAGAACCTGGGTTCTAGAGCACTAGACATAAGGCACACTTCTGTTATAAGAACTAACAACAAAATATATAATCAATTTATACAATAGTATTATTTACCTTTTAATAAATAAAAATGCAACAAAAACATTGACGGTTTTATGTTTCATGGCATAACAGTGATATTATGTTATAATATTTTTATTTTAGACTAAATAGGTAATATTTTATATTTTTAAATAACGTAATAAATAATCAAATATGCTTCAAGTTTATTATGAATACTAGCTGAATCTGCGGCTTTAGCTGCGCGAAATTTACTGAACTTTACCTATAGCACATACATCTTCCCCCCTATTTTACACCCTTGAGGGGTGAATTAAAAAGAGTATGTCCTTCCACGGAACTCGAACTATCTCCACACGAAATTTCATCTAAATCGGTTCAACGGTTTGAGCGTGAAGAGGCAACAGTCATTTTCGCATCTATAATATTTGTGTTCATTAAACAATAATGTTATCGGAGTACGTTTACTTGTTTCTCAACTCATAAAATTTCATCATCTCATAATATAATGGGATACCGACCTTTTTAAATATTACAAAGCATAAAAATGAAATCTATGATTTTAAAATCTTACGTAACACAGGCATTAGATTTATATTATTATATAACACACAGGTAAATAGGGTCTTCATCACTGTTATAAGTAAATAAATAAATACTTAAATTTATTTATGTACTTGTGTACTTAAAACACAGAACAGTTTGATGTTCGTATAAACATATAATAAATTTCTTAATGTCGTCTGATCTAGCAGCTTTATATCAACGACTTTACGCTTGAATTCACTACGGGTGGATTATTAAATAATTCCAAGGACACATAAACCGTTCCAAGAATATTGCCTTCCAAACATATATCTATATTACTTAGAGAAAGATACTAAGCGACCTCGTATACTGCAGACTAATGAATCTGCCTATACGCTTTATACACTGCACAGATTAAACTGAGCCGAGTGAACTACATGTACCATCAGCCAAAGTTTATAAAAAACATTTTGTTTGGAGCCGAGATGGCCCAGTGGTTTGAACGCGTACATCTTAACCGATGATTTCGAGTTCAAACCCAGGCAGCACCACTGAATTTTCATGTGCTTAATATGTTTTTATAATTCATCTCGTGCTCGGCTGTGAAGGAAATCATCGTGAAGAAATCTGCATGTGTCTAACTTCAATGAAATTCTGCCACGTGTGTATTCCACCAACCCGCATTGAAGCAGCGTGGTGGAATATGCTCCAGAACCTTCCCCTCTAAGGGAAAGGAGGACTTAGCCCAGCAGTGGGAAATTTACAGGCTGTTAATGTTATGTTATGTATTTTGTTTATCATACTTATATGTGTGAGATAATATTATTAATCAAGTTCCGGTCTTACAATACAGTTGTAATTGATTCAATGTCCCACAGTGGAACAGGGCTGTTATTTTTACTGAAACTATTATACTTAATACTACATAATATCTATTTAATTTTAGTGATAATCTATATGTTCTATCTAAGAGAAATATCACGTCACGAGATCTATGAAACTAAAGATTTTATTTACATTTTTTCGACTTAAATTTAACATAGTTACTCCTTTCGTGTCGTAGACACTCACTAAGTAAGACTTTTAAAAAAAACAGTTTAAAGGCTGCGTAACATTGAACAAAATTCTTAATTCGCTTTCGATCGATCATCAATACGTAGTATATGATTTACGATTTGGTTAAATCTCCTCTTAGCACATTTAATCTCTCAGCTGATAATGACCAAATCGAAAACATTGATCGTTGTTTTCATATATTTAAACGTAAATATTGTTATTAAAAGATGTGTCAGTCATCCAGTATGAAATCAATTAATCGTTTTCGACTGACGTACATTCCGCCATTGTTAAGGAAGTTACAATTAAAATTATAATCATTTTAATTTAAACATCAATTATGCAATTTTTCGAATTAAATATTGTTTGCTTTAAAATTAAATTATTGATTGCTTTTTTTTTTAACCTGTCGTATATTCACATTTATATTGACGACCTCCGTGGTCGACTAGTGTTACCGGTTTTCATGGGTACGCCACTCCGAGATCCCGGGTTCGATCCCCGGCCGAGTCGATGTAGAAAATATTAATTAGTTTTCTATGTTGTCTTGGATCTGGGTCATTGTTACCGTCGTTACTTCTGATTTCCATAACACAAGTGCTTTAGCTACTTACATTGGGATCAGAGTAATGTATGAGATGTTGTCCAATATTTATTTATTCATTTATTTATTTATATTCACTATTACTGAAGCCGGTCTCGTTCACAAGTTTAACTTATTGGTAAAAATAAATTAGTCTGTAGAGATCAAAAACTACTCAAAAAAATTTATTTGATACGACATGTAGCAGTATGAATATGTACAAAACATAATTATGATGTTAAAATAGTTTCTTTTCTAGTTCGAATTTCAAATTACTGATGACAGAAAGAGAAAAATCAGTCCAATCACAGTGTTCCAAACCAAACCTAAAACTTTTTATCCCCGTAACGCATTTTATTAGTCAGTAATTTATATTTTGAATTTTTACCTATAAAGTCCAAGCGGACGTCTGAATAATGTTTCTTTTTATAATCCGGGGAACATCTTCATCACTCGGGATACAAAGTATTATGTCCAGTGATATAAGGTAAAATCTTGCCGAGTTTTATTAAAAACCTGAATGGGTTTTCATGTAATTTATGTACAGAGTGATGAAAAAGATTTAGACATTATTTTTTTTCATTCCGTGAATTGGTTTTAATAGTATTACTTATAAAACCATATCAATAATAATTATACTTTAAATATTGTATATGTACAGAAATTCTAAACGTTTAATATTTTATTAAATTCCTATATCCGTTTTGAGCACGTTTTTTATCGAAGAATGCTCGACAAATTTCTAAACACAGCTACTATCATTGATCGGATGCGTATAAATCACGCTTCCGATTTTAGGCTCATTATATATATAGATTGGAAACATCATGCGACTAGATCTGGTAGATATTGAGTGGGAATGACATATTTATTGTGTCATGTGTATTTTTGTGTTCCGGTTTGAAGAGTGAATGAAATCTTAGTTCCCATGATTGGTGGCGCATTGGCGATGTAAGGAATGGTTAATACTTCTAACAGTATCATTGTCTACAAGCGTTGGTGACCACTTACCATCAGGTTGTCCATTTTGCTCGTCCACCTACCTACACAATTAAAAAAGGTTTTAGCCTAGACGTGACACATTTACAGGTTATATATAAATTATCATTCATTCATTATCATTCACATATATTGGTTGTACAACTATCGAATCAGATGTTATTACAATTTCTTAAATAAAGTGCCAACAGCAAGACAAGATTGTTGGCCAGCGACAAAACTGTCGGTCGAACTTAATGTAAACCAGCTGTCATAAAATTCGCTCAACTCTGCTTTAAGTAGTTTCACAACAGTTACACATCCCACATCCTCTGAAACTTTGCTGCCATAAAACACCCCCTCTTTCCTCCAAGTTTCACCAAAGTATTCACCCACTCAGGCAGTGCGATGTATATCTGTATGTGTTAGAATTTTATCAAGTAGATTATTAATAAATAATAAACTACTGAAGTGTTAATAACGGCGGCATATTGTTATGCTACAGTCACACCTCTGCACGCGGCGATTGCGAATCCCTTTGTTGTAGTCATCGCACTTGATTGCTCACATGCCGTCGTAATACGGTGCTTTTACTCGATTGTCATACACGTTCGTGTTATTAACATCTACTATAAGCCAACCATCGCTCAAACTATCACATATACAAATGTATTTCATTTTTCATAAAATAAGAACAAAAAATTTAATTATACCTATTCATATCCAATCGGTAATCCCAATGGTCCAACTATGGTATCCTTTTCTTCTGGATGCATAGAGGCCTGGCTTTTCAAGCCTCTCCAATGCGAAATGCTTGATGCACACGTGATGTTTTACATCCGACATACGAATATATCTTCGGATAAGATTCATTTGTTCAAACGACTATACCACTATTTTACAGATAAGTAGAAAATGCGTTAAAACAATGCGATCGCCAATAAAAAGAAGCGATTTATAGTCACAATCGTATGTATATTGAAACATATATAACCTTCATATGTTTCAGGTTCAGAAAACCATATATTTTTTTTTGCACAAATGAGAACGAAGGCTCAAATATTAATAAATTCGCTAACAAACGCACCTCCACTTTGATTTTACGCGTTCTCTCTTTATAAATAAAAGGTAATATGATCGGGGAGGCACTTCCCTCCTAACCCTTAGGGATATCTTTTTAACGGTGTCGTTCTGTAAATATTTGCCCATGTGATTATTGTACGATTTTTTTGAGTTACGTTATTGAACGTAACTATAGCAATTTAATATTTTATATCAATTTTAACAAGCAAATATTATTTTTATGGTTGGCTCTGTATGGTTTTAAAGCATCTTATATAATTTCTTTTATATCTCGTGTTCTGCCTTAAAGGAAAACATTTGATGCCATAAGGACCTGTATATCTGATGAAAATCTGTCACGTGTATATACCAATCCACATTGGAACAACGTCTGAGAATAACCTCCAAACCATCTTCTCAAATGAAGAATTTGGTACGGCTTTGAGCAAACCCGACTGAATTACCCTCACATCAGATATTAAACCGCCACTAGGCAATACTTAGTATTGTTGTGTTTCAGTTTGGTGGGTTGTTAGTAACTTTATGTACAAAGAACATAATATCTTAACTCCCAAGATTGTTGATATCGATGATGATGTTGATGTCTATAGATGGTATGAACACTCACCATCCAGATAGCTCATTCGCCCACCAACCTATTTTATAAAAAAATACAAGTTTAATCACTCGTCTTATATTTGAATCCGGGCGAAGTATTTGTGTTTTAAGGTACATAATACAATCAATTTTAACGCGTCCTCAGTGAGGCAAAAAAATCAATATACACAAAGCCTCATAATTTATAACACAATCCACTTTGTTAAAATTGGTAGCCGATGAATTACTAAAGGATTTCGTTGGGTCGTTTTATCAACCTAATCTCTTCGGAGGTGAAAAAAATACTTTGAAATATTTATTTTTTGTTCAAAAATGTATTAAGCCTGTAAACAATACAATATTTAAGAATGTGCTGGATTATTATTGAAATATGCTCAGTGATAAAGTTTAAAGCCTTGAGGAAATCAGCAGAGTATGAAAATCTGTCACAGTTCAATCCGCATTGGAGCAGTCTGGTGGATTAACTCCAGATTCTCGAAAAGTAGAGAGGCCTTCGCTCAGCATTGGTATATTTGCAATCTGTTATTTTACCTTTTTATTTTTTTTATTGAATTGCACTTGATGAGATAGGTCAGTAAGCAAAACATATCTTAACCAATTACAGGTTCAAATCCGGACAAGCACCGTTGACTTTCATGTGCCTTCAAATTTGTGTTAGACACAAACATTAAACTTGAACTTGAGGTTAGCAATGTAACACTTTTCTTGTGTACATGTTTTAGTTTATGACAATTTATTACTCATTTTAATATGGTTATTTATTTATGATGCTATTAGGAATTAATAATCTTACCATGAACAAATAAACACTTAGCAGCAACTTGTTACATAAGATATTTATTAACCAACCTAGTATCTGTGTCTGAAATGAATCTGTTTATTACTTCAAACCTTAATATATGTTTAAAAAAAAAACGGTTGTTTTTTAAAAACATTTAGAGTTCTCTTTACCTCTGAATAAGGTTATGTAACCTTCCTATCTCAATTAACAGACCGAGTAAAGTTCTTTTCGATTTAACTCCAAACGAAACGTCATTTGCTTGTCATCATTTCGTTCAAGTGTAGTGTAGTGTGATTTCTAACCACATTTCGCAAATTGATTTAGAATCATCGCTTCACGATATACGCAGACGCGTTCCCATATATCGTGTGTGGCGACGCATTTGGTCGAATAAATTTGCGGTGAATGAAACGGAACGTTCGATCCAAGGGATTTATTTGACCGCGTAGCCCTCACGCCTATACAGTTATATGGAATTCGTAGTGTCGTGTAAGACTTATCCTTTATATAATATTAGCATCCATATTACTAACTTTAAATGAAAACCAATACAAATAAAACTTATACCCAAAACATGTAGCAAATTTCAGTGAAGGTTTTAAAATATAGGTATAATTATACGAGTATCTAAGCTTCGCAGATACAATTCAATTTTGCGAATTTGTAAAATTTATTTTCTTCCATTTAGTTCGTTCAATATACAAGGTGTATTTTTAATAATTTTTACCTATTATATTATATGTTAAATATTATCTAAAGAGGTCCCGGTATTGTATGTGAAACCGAAGTTCATTCGCTTTACTTTAGTTATAGCATATACATATTTCAAGGTTCTGGAAATCTTCCAAATTATATCATTAAAAATGGGCAATCTATTAAATAGCCCCAAAGTCATATTAGATAAAGGAATGTTCCCGGAGATCGTCTCAAGGGACCCTGAAATAAGGTGACTTGTATTTTAAGTGCAAATATTAGAGCCAATAAACTTCAAAGGGAAGAAACTCGAGATAGGTAAACATCACAAAGAGAGAAGGATAATGAAAACCGCGATAATGCTGCGACGAGAAATTACACTGCGTTTTTAATATCACTTATTTTTATTACATGATTTTCCTGTGTGTGTGTGTACATGTATAATATCTTTGTATGAATGTTGTAGAATCTTCCAATGCACCTTTGAGTTTTCATATACTTCGAAGGCCCGCGAATATTACGGATATGTAATTTTGGATTTGGATACGGGTGGATTTGGATCTATTGGATACGGATAAATGGATTATTTTGGATTATCCGATTGTTTCGGATAGTTTCATTGACAATGTGGAAATAACATAACGTATCTGATAATAATAAAAGCTACTTTTATCAGATTCGTTTACGGTTTCGGATATACATATTTTTATTTCGAATATCCAATAGTTTCAGTCATGGTTACGAAGCTCCACAAAATTCCTGATCCGGACGTCAATAGGTATTCAGTATGTGCAGGTCGCAGATTCGATACCTAGCCCATTGGGATATTATTAATTGATTGAAACTTGTAATAAAGTATTAATATTTCCTTGAAAACAATAGGATACTGTTGTTCTTCTAAAACTTTTTTTTTATTTCAAGAATTATTAAATTAATTTACTTGGCGGTATTTAATATATGAAAATATTTTTTATGGTTAATTCTAGCAAATCTTTAGTTTTATATTATATTTTTTTATTAATGCCAAAACAACAAACATTTTTCGAACGACATAAATATAAGCAGTCTCCGGCTTACGTTCAAGAATTTCACAAATTTATCTCAAGTCCAAACAGACTTATCCCTGTCGTGTTTACCTGACCTCATAATACCTTTCGTTTTTGTTACCGGCAGATTATTACAGAGGATCAAATCTGTCATTTTATAAAAATGATAAAATTTCAAGATATTAAAACACATTTATTTGTTTATAGTTTATATGAAATGGTTTATGACGTCTTACTGATATTAAAATTAAAGTGTGAAATTAATAACGTCAACAATTTCTATTGAACATAAGTATCTCTCAATATAGTAACTTTACCTTTCCACCTGTTAGCCGTAGCGTTCTGAATCGTAAGCTGCAAGCTCATAGTAGCTTGTAATACAGCTCATGTTTACGAGGCATAATATTCTACTATTCGTAAGCAAAACGAATGGTTTCTATTTGTAGTTATATAGTATAGTACTCTAACATTCGTTGACTCTTGTCGAAGAGACGAAGAGGGTGCCGCTGGTTTCTTAGTGGTATTCCAGCGTACTAAGCATCCTGGGCATTGGTGAGTGCCACATAAACCCACGCCCCTACTTCGCGTGGGGGATAAGCGTAGTACGTTTTTCCGGCGAGAAAAAAAATAATGACTCACATGTTCTCTGAACCACAACGGTATGAAAGGACGTAAAATATTTATATATATAATGAAAAAATATCTTATAAAGCATTCTTACTATTGGTACATTTGTTAAATGAGAAATGGTTAAAAAGTGTCACGGCACGACAGTGGCGACCACTTAATCGTATGACTCATTTGAGCGTCCGCCTACCGATGCCATAACAAAAATGAATATTGAATATTCAACTCCATCGTATCGTGGATGACAAAAATATGTTCCCATATTAAATATAATTGTCTAAATGATTTAGCCATAAAATTAACATTTAAACTAACCATTAAATCCGAAATTTTAATCCCTCGAAACAGTGATTATAACAGAGAGTTCATAAAACTGTATATTACGATAAACGACCTGTGGGCCACGAATAAATTTATTACAATACGCGCAATAAATTTTATCTTATAAATATATAACTTGAAACAATATTGAAATGGTTTTCCAAACGTAAAATATGAGTCCTTTATTACGCCCTCATATATTTGGAAGATAGTCGACCCAACTTATTCTATCCGTAACGATTTCAGATTTATAACAATACAAAGTGATAGTAATTGTTATTGTAGCATCCAAATTTTATTATTGGAATCGAGTTCAATGGCCAGATTTTATTAGAATGGACACCGGCATGCGCGTGAAGCATTTTATACGGCAGAGAAGGGGAAACTGTCAAACTATCTCGGCCTCCAGAATCTCATCTACTAGATTTAGGGATCTATTCACTCGAAATGTTTTTAGAAGCCTCGACTATCATCCAGTGTTATCTGCTCCTCAACAGCTTATAGATAATAAAGCTAGCAGTTTACTTGTGGGACTACTAGATAGAGTAGCTCGATGATTTAGTAACGATAATATTCACCCCCAACCTTGGTGATTTCCTCCATTCTCTTGCAATCTATCAAATGCCAGCACCTATGCGAAAAATACAATATATGTCCTAAAATTGAGCCCTGAGGAACCCCTCTCTTTCGTGAACAAGTTTCGGTCTACATGAATAACTAAGCTGTATTTGGTTAGTACAACATTTATCTGAGATTAATAAAACTTTTTTTTTAAAAAAAGTCTCTAACTTTTGCCTTTCTTCAGACAACTAGTTACAAACAAATATTTCAATTTTCTCCACTAAATATAAAACGTAAGTCAGATGGGACATTTCCTTAAAAGGGCCAGATCTAAGCTATTGCCTGCTTTATAATCATTACCATATGCTTTGACCATTGACATATAATATTACACACGTAAACAAAAGAAGAACGTATGTACATTTAATTAAGACAGAATTATTGACTCGGCATATTCGCCCCTACGTCATATTAACTTCGAATGCATGCTCTTGAGCCCAGTAATCTAATAATAAATTACTTGTAATTATACCGTAATAGCCGAACCAGCCGATGTTAATTGGATGCCTTGGAGCGTAACGACCATCAATAATAATCGCTGATTATACAATACATTCCATGTGAATATGCTTAGTATTTCATGAGATAGTATACAAGTGATTCACGTGACATCGCGTGGATTTGTACACGGAGTTCTTATTTATACATATACCTTCGAATCTAAATCTCATCTATCTCTACAATCACTCTACCAAATTATAGCAATAAATATTGGACAACATCGCATACATTACTCTGATCCCAATGTAAGTAGCTAAAGCACTTGTGTTATGGAAATCAGAAGTAACGACGGTACCACAAACACTCAGACCCAAGACAAAATAGAAAATTAATGATTTTTTTCTACATCGACTCGGCCGGGACTCGGAGTGGCGTACCCATGAAAACCGGTACACACTACTCGACCACTGAGGTCGTCTGTAATGCAATGCTTTGAATATGGTGATCACATATTGTTCAACACTTTTAGAAATACTAAACATATTCACATGACATTCCATGTCATCATCATCACATGACACATAAATTGATTGAACATTTACTATATCAAATTAAATTTATGTGTTAAATTTAGAATAGATAGTTACTTGTGAGGCTCCTAATATATATATGATTTTCAATATTCAAATATAACGTATTGGTTATCCATCAGGTCACACATCATGTTTGTGTGAGTGTGTAACTCACACATATAAATGCAGGCATAATATATACATTCATACAAACACGCAACGTAATTATAAAACAAGTGAACGGGGTACAATTTACCAATACTACTGTTAAGATTTCTATTGTTGAACAGTTATTATATATTCGATGTACTAACTGATAACTTCTGATTTCTGATTTCTTCACCAATCAATCTCTCTCCTGTACGTACTCTACGTGACTTTGTCGAGCTGCTTTCTCAGCTCAAAAACCTTTAGGCAAATAATTAAACCGGGAAGTCCTTAATGACATCATCGCATTCCTCTAACAGTATACTTTTTTTTTAATGTAACGTCACTTCGTTTATAGTGATATTATACACACACATATATAAATAAATTATTATTATTATTTTAGATATGCCTAGACTTTTTTTTTTTAATATTGTGCATTGATACCGCCAAACGAGCCGATGCAAATAATTTTTAAACAATAAAATCTATAACCAAACGGTATAAACGTCGAATCGGCTTTTCATGACGCAGAGTGGATTTTTTTTTTGTTTGGAAAATTCGGAAATATTCTATTTTAGTTCTCAATTTCGATATCGCTTCGGATGTTGACAGGCGTGGTATCAGTAGAGGAAAACAAAGTTAGTATTTAATCTGAGGGTTTATTTCAGTGAAAGAGTAGAAAATCGAATCAATACAACAATGAACATTTGAGATCATAACAAAAAAAAATACAAATATATTTAAAAATCAATCAAAATATATCTTCATTCAAGTAGACTCTTAGTAATACTTTTGAATCATCATAAAATTATATTAAACTATTTAATTCTACCGAGAAGAACCGACTAGTAAGCCAGTAGTTACTGTTGTCAGACAGTTTACATTTTACATTTGTATGTTAATAAAATACAATTGCACACTAATTCATATTCAATCTACCAGTGATCGATTTGTGGCCTCAAATCACCTCTATTCAGTTATCGCCAAATATCAATATCAGTGACATTATACGTAACTTCTCATATCTCTTGTTTGGCGGCAATTTGATGATTTTAGTATAAACCTTAACTACGTAACAGCGGATACGGACGAGTACAACAATCACGGAACCCCCGTGATTGTTGTTCTATAGGAGATAAAAATCCTGTAAAAAAATAAAACCATTTTTTTAATCCGAAACATGCAGAATACGTCATATAGGTTTTACCGTTGAGCGCGTGATATATTATAAACATAGACTGAGTGATATGAAGATTCAATAGAGCTTTAATAGGTATCAACCAATTAATAATGATCTTCAGTTAAAATTCACTTGTTAAAAACTAAGGACCAACTGCCACTGGGGTATCTCGGTTCTCAGTTCTCAGACTATTGTTAATAGATACAAACCATACTATCTATCTATCTATGATATAGTCTAATATTTCCCTATAATAACTGCATATAACGACGGACGTTGCGAAAATTATGGCTAATGGATTTCGAACCGCCGATATTGATGCGTAATTATATTAAGCCCAAAAGGTCGACTGAAATTTCAACGGGGGTTAAAAGTACGTTCATTTTAAAACGCAATCAAAAAATTCATATACCGGAGTTAATGTTATTTGAGTGTGATATTTTTTGTTGCAAAATTTTAAAGGCTTTAATGGCACTAGCGTGTTCGGTGTATCTAGGGATGAATAAAATGGAAGGCTTAATCCTGATCTCTTGACCCACTTACAACGATTTTTTATTATTTACAATACAATACATAGGCAGACTTTTTATTGAGCCACCTGATGCTACACCTCTGATAGACATCGACATAGAAACAAATAAGAATC
The DNA here is from genome assembly GCF_037043105.1 of Vanessa tameamea. Taxonomy (NCBI): domain Eukaryota; kingdom Metazoa; phylum Arthropoda; class Insecta; order Lepidoptera; family Nymphalidae; genus Vanessa; species Vanessa tameamea. The sequence goes on along the minus strand of NC_087327.1, from coordinate 1,733,431 downwards.
ACCAATTGTATCTCTAAGGTGCGAACACTATTGAGAACTAAAATCTTTTTGTCTCTTGTTTCTGTAGTTACGCTAATTCACCAATTAAAACGTAACGCAACGATCGTAAGTTTTACAATTTAGTACAGATGAGTGATGTACAAATAATTATTCAAAAATAGTAACGAAGTTCGGTTATTTTATTGATTTTCTTTACTTATAAATTCTATCAATAAACTTCAATTACGATGTTTCACATAAGCCGTTTCTTTTTCTTAAATAAACAAATCGACTTTAACTTGTTATACGATGACGTTAGTGGATCTTTTCTATCGTTTGACTGAATTTTTTTTGATATTTATAAACGACTTCAAAAAGAAGGATGTGCAATTGGGGTGTATATTTTTGTATGTTATGTCAGAACCTCGTCATTTATGAAAAGATTTAAAAAGTATTGTTATATATATATATATATAATATTTTATATTATAGGTAGTATAGGAATTTGCTTTAATTGCAGCCAAAAATACAAATGACAATTTTATTTAGACTTAATTTAAGAAAAAATATCTAATGCTTATCGGACCCAAATAATGTTATTTAAATTTATTTTGGGATATATTATTATTATAAGTGAAACTTCTAAACTCGAGTTCAAGGTTAATCTAATTAATACATTTCAAGTTTAATATCCCAACGCAAAAAGGTTTCATATCTGACTGGCGTAAATTAAATAACGAGTACTTTCATTATTCAATAGCATCTATTACAAATTACAATAAATAATTATTCAATCTAATATGAAAATATAATTAAGTATTGAGTTATTTAAATGCTTAATAATTAATTCATCGTTATCACTTCATAAACAATATTACCAGAACATAAACAAGCGGGATAAAACGAACAGTTTTAAGAGTATTCGTAGCTTAATAGACAGTTTTACTCACGACAATTCAACTGAAGGACAAGTTATATAATGGAATTTACTCCCTCATCCAACAAAATAAACTCGGGCAGCGACCTTAATAAGAAAACAGGAGCGAAAGGTTCTGTGACTAATAATATTAAATGTATGTTACGTATTCAGTGATAATTAAATATATACATTTTGTTTATTATTCAATTGCTTTTTTTTATGTGAATTTTATATTCAATTTAAATATCATTCAATCAAATTTGAATATTGAATTCAATTCAGTAATTATTATTGAAATTAATAAAAAATCTTTCAATTTTATTTTATTGTGTTTTACATTTAAACAAATCTCATTTAAGTAAATAAATTTGTTTAAATGAGATTTGTTTAAGTTTAGACGTCAAATGAATATCACGGGTTCAAATGAGGTCAAGCATCATTAGGTTTATAATTGCTTTTGCTAAATAATCTAAAAAGCAAAACTAATTAAATAATATCCGAAACTTTAATAGGAAAGGAAGTCTTAGACCAGCAGTGGTACACTTACAGGCCATTATTGAGTTTCATCCGAGAATTGCAGCTGCTTAGCGTAGGAAAATATGGGTAATATTTCATTCGCCAAACGTGAAATAGATTATAAACACATGAACAATTATAAAAGAACATTAATGTACAATAACGAAATAAAACTGAAATGGAACAATATTCATGGATCAATGGACATGTTCTTATAAGTATTAGTCATCAAAAACCTACCAATTGTTCGATAGAAGAATAGAGATAATTAAGAAAAAACCAGGAAAAAACTCTCACAATCATCAACATAGTATTGAGTCATGTTAAGATACGGACATTACGATATTTTATATATAGTTCGTGTATAGGAAACCTGATCCATAATAATTAAGGTACATAATACAATTAGGTGGTACGTATATATATATTTTTTTCTTATACCTTCTAAAATTGAGATCTTATTTAGTGCAAGTACCAAAGTGGTGTTTTTGAATTTTTATATTTTTTTAATAATATCCTTGCGTGATATTTTTAATCTGTATATATATTTTTTAAATGTAATACGTAGGATGACGTGAAAATCCCACCAGACGGTAAGTGTTCACCATTGTTCTAATAGCGCTAACTATTTTAATTTCATGAATATTCTATTTATTATAATAATATTCTATTTGTTTTAATTATGATATATATTTATATATATATATAAATATGGTTGATAATTGAGTTTCTTTCGCCGATTCTTCTCAGCTGAGGGATATTTATCTTCTCCGACCGATGATTGATGATGAAAATGATTTTGACTTCAGTGATTTAATATCATTACGAACGGATTTATGAAAAATTTAATTCCTTTACAGAGAAAATAAAAGATAAAGACTTGTTTATGAACTTTTCTTTACAATAAAAAAGAAAACTTCTATACGAAGTTGTTAACTACAAAAAATTATTAATGAGAAATTATTTGTATTTCTTCGAGGCTTAAGTCAATACTTAACTACAAGCAGTCTTATAACGAATTGCTTTCAAGATCTTCAGTTTACATGTTAACATGCCTCCCTAAGTTATTTGCATTACGTTAACCCTTTCCATTACTTCAAAGAGATATGCTTGTAATATCAAATACCTGAAATTACTCCAGTCGAGATAGCTTAGTATCTTTGTAAAGTTAAACACAAAGTAACACCACTGGGCCAACATGAATAGCCAGTATTTGATGCTTCACCCAATCGCGTCTGGGTAGGTAGTAATAATATCAATAATAATTTATTATCTCCTACGTTACATAAATTACAGTTTAAATGCGTCTTAATTATAAGTGCAATTGTGTGTGGGAGACAGGAGTCCAAACTAGGTTGGCCCATACTAAGGGTCTCCTGGCTCCCCCTTCAGGACATCAACTGTTTAGGAAAAAGGCAAATACATTGTCAATTACTATAGGTAGTACCCAGATATCATATATTCTACTGCCAAACAGTAATACTTAATATTGTTGTGTCCCAGCTTGAAGTTTCAACGGTTAATGGCACATTAGTGATGTGTAATATATTTACATTGTCTCTGGGCAGTGGTAACACTGTCCAGTCCATTTGGCAGTCTGCGTACTTATTTTGAAAGAAGAAGTCAACATTTTAAATGATTTTTGATCTTGATCTTAATGATTCATTTCTTATCGTGGATTTTATATATAACTCTAAATAATTTTGTACTTTGCCATAGCTACAAGCGTTTGTTAAGAAATTAATAAAATAAAATATAAAATAGAGTTTAAAAGTAAACCAATGAGATTGTATCCTTCGAATTTCGGCCTTGCGGTTTATTTCTAAGAATTAATCTTCAAGAATAACACTCTGGGCAGAATATATCATGGGGTACAATTGTTTGCGTAAACAAATTTGTACTTTACCCTTACTCTCATAATCCAATAGAACGACATTTCGACACGATCGAGAAGCAGTTCATACATTTTGACATGCTTTCAAAGGCGATGAAGCTAAACTCTGTCAACTTCGTAATTCTAGATTGTTACTGATAATTATTTAACAGAAAAACTCAAAAATATTTTAATGATTTCTCATCGATCAAACCCGGTACCTCGGAATTAGCGCCGATATAAACTAAACACTACACCATTGAGTCAAACCTTAACTAGAAAATAACTAAAGAATTTATACCTAACATTCTAAAAGCACTTCAAGGTGGTTAAGGAGCGGCTTACGCTTGTCCCATTTATTTGTTTTAAAACCGTCTAACACGTTTAAAACCATTTAAGTTCCCGCAAATCCGAAACCCGGCTATAAATATGAAACTTGGTTGCAAAGGAACAATAATTTAAGTTGTATTTAACGAGGGTAGGCCGAAGCAAGTGCTCTGCCCGCGACATCTTTTACTAGATTTACTTGCCAAGTTTAAATGCTTCGTATAAGCTATTTAAATTGCTTCAGACCATCACAATAACATACAAACATCACACATGTACAAATGATTTCATGGAGAAGATACGCATGTGTAGTTCTCATTGTTTTAAAATATATGAGCCGTCACGCGCAGCTGCCCACGGTCTATGCACAAATATCATTATTGTTCGTCCATTTGCGCGTAGGTGTCTTGCATAGCAACGCGCCTCTGTTAAGGGCTTTAACATTTTAAACAAAATAGACCGAGTTCATTGTTTTAGTGGAACGAAGTGCTTTTACGCGGCATGCAGTAGAGTGAGCTGGCAGAAAACGTCACGTAAGGATAAAGCGTTATGCAACCTCCAGGCTCCCTTTCTCTCTTTTTCTTTCTATCTTTTATATACGATTTAATATCACATAATTTAACCTTAGTTTTTAGTTATTGTTTTAATTGATTCATTTTTATTTCTTGTCATTTATTTTTACTTCTTTCTCTGTCTACCTAAGGTTGCCTGAAAGAGATCGCTGTTTTAACGATAAGACCGCCTCTTGTGTATCTTTCTTGAAGGTGACTCTTGGTGTGGTATTTTGATTTTGTGATTTTAAAAGCTTCGTATCCTTCTAACCGGTTACTCCGCAGCAGAAGATCTCTTTTTTATTCCGTCATTATTTATAACTTACATTATTATCATTAAACGATTGTTGGTGATGAGTAAATAAGAAAATATTCTATTTGATTTTTATATGTCCCTCAAGTATCTCTCATTTCTCCTTTTAATAAAGGAGGCTTAGCTGCGGTTCAGTATATACGTGGGATAAATTCATACAACACACGCAGATGTTCTCACGAAGTTTTCCTTTTCCTTACTGCTGAGCACATGAATTATAAACAATAAATTAAACAATGAGAAAAATCTATTGTCCTTTATGGAATTTCAAACAACATATCTTATAAATTATATATGTCGGAGGAGCAGGATGCCGAACAGTTGGGTTCGGGGATTGATCCGACATTTGGAAGACTATGTGGGCGTGCAATGGAGATATTCACAAAATAAAACGTATTTAATATCGTCTAATCACTGTATTAATTGATTCAATAATCGTACACCACAATAATATAAAAAGATTACAATAATTCATCTCGATTAAGAGCAAATGTTACAACCATCGCATTCGAGTCGCTTGTCAAAACATAACGACTCGCGTTGCCATGACACTTACAACTCCATTCGGGGTGACCCGCTCTTAAAAGTAAATCAGCCATCAAACATTATTGCCAACTACTCGATTCATTAATTATCCAAATCAACAATCAAAGTAACCACGCTCCGTTATGTATATATTAAATAGTATACTGCCATTTTATCAGTAAAATTTATTATAATTCAAGAATAAATCTAATAATAAAACGTTTAAGTCACCGATTACCATAACGAAGCATTTTATGAATTAAATCAAAATATATTACATTAGAAGTGGGTTTTAACGAGTACATTTGAATTCTAATTTTTAATCTGATCTTGTCAAGTAAAGCTACAAAGCTACGTATTAACCGTTAATAATTTAAGTTGTTACTTCATCAAAGTAAATACATAAGTTTAGTCTCCCTAAGTAATAAATCGGTAAGGGACAGTACAGATCGGCGAAGTGCAGGGTATTTGTGACTACTAATCAAGAAAATCACGTGAACTGGACGAATGGTCCTCGGCGCATAAGTAGCGCGAATAACTCACCGAAAACATACGCTCTACATATCACGATGCCAGCGTGAGCGTTTATCACTGCACGTTATTCAATATCAGCCTGTAAATTTCCCACTGATGGGCTAAGGCCTCCTCTCCCTTTACGGAGAAGGTTTGGAGCATATACCACCACGCTGCGCCAATGCGGATTGGTGGAATGAACATGTGAGAGCCGAGATGGTCCAGTGGTTAGAACGCATGCATCTTATCCGATTAATTCGGGTTCAAACCCAGGCAGGCACCACTGAATTTTCATGTGCTTGATTTGTGTTCATAATTCATCTCGTGCTTGGCGGTGAAGGAAAAACATCGTGAGGAAACCTGCATGTGTCTAATTTCAACGAAATTCTGCCACATTTGTATTCCACGAACCCGCATTGGAGCAGCGTGGTGGAACATGCTCCAAACCTTCTGCTTTTTGTTTTATAAATTGATAATTAATGGCTCGATCAGCGAGCGACACTATTTTATAAATATTTTAAGAACTACTATTCGTTTACGTCTCTGTGAAAGAGTCATGTGTCCGCCAAATATGCTTAAGCTAAGGAAGATTGATCGAAAATTCTTTTATGGTATTGTCACTCTTGCAGACGTCTGTCGCGTACCATCAATTAGCTCTTCAATAAATGTCAGTTGATCTCAATATTCCAATTTATATAAACGGAAATAAATTTGAACATACAAAACGTTCTTCAACAAACGCTACCCGAATCTCCTATAAATAATAAATACGTACACATGTTCGAAATCATCTCCTTTTGTCGAACACACGACGCTTTGATAAGACACGTTGATCGCTTACATATAAATCATTCACTAGACAGCGAACAAATCTCTAACAAATGCGTTTAAAATTTCGTATAGCGTTTTTATTTGCAACTTGTTTTCAATTCCGCAATAGGATACAATAGAAACAGACTGTATCGTTGTGTTCCCGCAGGAACGAATTGGATTGGTTTAACCTAAAGTTTTTTTTACACGGCGACTAAATTCGAGCTAAACACGGAATACGCTGAGGTTTTAAATACAAGAATATAGTGAAGTTAATATCATAGTAACAATGTAATAATAATACCTACTAGAAAACAAATATTTTTACATTAAACGAGAAGAACAAATTAATAGTGTCTTTTTTAAAATATGGAATATATTAATAGTTGCTTTTATTATTAAAAGTTAATCAAGTTTGCATCAATGTTATTTGATATTATTATGTTATTTGGTCTGTCTACGTACACATTTAATTGGTTATGGCGTTATTATGAATTTGTTTTGATCTGCCATTACCATTAATTCTCATTGGCCTCGACACTGGTGCTGTAAGAAGTGTATGCAGATTCTTAAAGCACTAATCACGAATATAAAAAAAAATCTTTGTATTTCGAAATATGTATGAAACAAATTACAAGTTAATAATAATAAAAAAACTTTAAACATTTTGGGTAATATTATGTTATACACTTAGGAATTTATTTTTATGAAATCGGTAATACCTATGGTAGTAGTAACAAGTAACCACCACCCATAGACATTGGCGCCTTTAGCAATTTTGACCATTCCTTACGTCTCCAATGCGCCCCCACCAAACTTGGGAACTAAGTTGTTATAGCTCTTGCTCCTGGTACACTAATACGCTCACCCTTCAAACAATAACACAACAGTACAAAGTTCCTTGCTAAGTGCCGCTTAGTGGTAGAATATATGCTGTGGGTGGTACCTACTCAGACTGGTGTTCACGAAACCCTACTATGTGCACATTAACAATTTATATAAATTACATTCTCACTTTTTAAAAGAGACAAAGAACTCTAAGTCTGTAAAAAGTAAAAAGATCCGGCATTCCGTCAAGGTCAGTACTTTTGTTCCCTGGCTTGACCTTGACCGGGATGTGTGCATGAAGGTTTCATGTATGTAAACATCAGTTTTTTTCAATACTTAATTAAGTAACATGCGACAGAACATAAAGATGGCCCGCTAATGTCGCACTGTTGAACAAAGGCCTCCAGTTCATCTGAGGAGGTTTGCTTTTTCTACCAAGCTACTTGATTGCTATTTGGTGATAAATGATACTAAATACTAACAATAAAATAGGTTTCTATTAAAAGGTAATCTTATTCAATATTAATAATAGTACAGGTCTACTATAGACCCGATCGAATCCTATCCACAATTATAGATCGTTAAAAATTATTATTTTTAGTCTACGAAATTCGTATAATAGAGATATTTCGATATTTAATCCATGAAATTCAATGATATGACAGTTCAAGGGGCGGCCATGTTTGATGCTTACGGGTGCGTTCGGAAAGCTGTGTAAAGAATTATTATTGTTAGTTTTCACCACCTTAAATAGAAAATAAAACTAAACATTTCTAAAAAGGTATTTGAAAAGTAAATGATGAAACGTATTTGCTTAGTTTTATTTATTTCACCCGAGCAAAACCAGGTATTTCATCTAGTGTAAACAATAACGTCAAGCCTAAATAAGCAATTTCGCTATAATTTTTTTTTGTATAGGTGTCTAATAGAAAATTATTTGCGCCGAAAGTATAGAGGAGAATCAAATACTAAATAATATTCAAATACGAAAGTGATTCTCTTTGTTACGATTTCACGTCTTCGCTACTTAACAACACGGCCACAAAAATGTACAAAGAGTATTTAAACCTAGAACAATAGAATGTAATCTTCTACTCACTCGACTCTCGTTTCTAGCACGCATTAAAGTTCACCATATTGATCTTGACAATGTCGCCGCTGACTGAATCAGAACATACTATATTTCCTAAAATGTTTTTTTTAGAGATATCCAAGCAGGCCCGCATGGGCCCCGGGGTAACTGGTCGGGGCGATGGCCCCCTACAGTGGTGGCGATGCCGTCTGCAACTACAGACGGGTCACTGGGTGGATTACTATCCGTGATGTCTGAACCGGGTCGGGTTCGCACCGCAGAGCGATCGAGCCTCGGCGATCGGCGAGCTGCGGCGGATCCCGCTTAAAATGATTTAAATTTTGTTTAACTATAAGTAACCAAAACCAAAAATCTGGTAAGCGCGATTCAGAAAAGTTAAACAATCAATTATCGCCATCTGTCGGTACTAAGCTGTAACAAAAATACTTAGCAGAAGCCAATCTATACATAAAAGTGAATCCCTATTTCCCTTGGTCACGACTTTGACCTTGAGAACGATTTTACCGATTTACCGAGAAAATTGGAAATTGAAAAAACTTAAGAGCTTTAATAGTGTATTAGCAGTTTTCTAATAGAGACTATGACTATGACCCAATAAAAATATATAAATCGCACCCGTGATAAGCCGAGACGGGTCGCACTACATGAATTTATAGTATATCCATAAATCGATTAAACTTTTACTAAAGAAATTGAACACAATAATCCAACAGCACTTAAGATATAAATCACATGAAAAAGTCATTACCAGCAACAGCTATGACCTAAAACGACTAAACTAAGAGTAAACTTTAATTACAAGTTTCGCTAACACGTTTATCTGAAGCTAAGAAACCAAATAGGTTCAAAACGATGTAACCCCGTTCCTTGAATTACACGTCTGAACTGTGTTAGTCGAGTCCTTAACAAAATAATAGCGATGCCAGCTATTCCGTTCGTGTCACGTGACACAAACACGTCGACATGTTGAAACAGCGGATAGGTTGTGGTTCGATTAAGGGCGTGTGTGGTTATTTAATTTATAACGTTTAAAAATTTTCACTTTTTTATATTTATATATCGTATATATAGTCTGTGGCGATTAACTCGATACTATACTTGATTCAAGTACATCTTAACAACGATACCAATTTTTTTTACAGCTTATTCATTTTATTGCGTATTTTGCATTTGAATTTCGCTTATATAGTATAAAATATAATTTTCATATTTGTTTAATACTTTTAGTTTGAGTGTTCATAATGAAAAGACCATATCCACAAAAAGTAGAAGTATAACGCATACCACGCTATAATTTTGTATTTATAACGATAATTATATTTAAACTACTCTTAGAACATACACATACCGGATAAATTACAAGCAAATAGTTGCTATAAAGAAGTTTCAAGGATTTAGACTTGAGCAATAAAGTTCAAGACTACTTACATTGTATTTAAACACACCAAGACGAATCTAATTCAATAATATCATTTATTTACTTGCTCTGAATTCACGCAAATAACAATAAATAGTATCAAAGCATTAATTTGTAACAGTTTCATGGACTATAACTCGCTTACATTGGTACCACGCGTGACGCGAACATAACTCGTAGGCCGTATAACTACTGTAAGCGCATGTATATATACAGGGTTATTGGTAATTCGACGTATTCCCTTTAGGAGGTGATAGGGGTGACTATTTGCGATAATTTTAATCCCCATATGCATGATGCAAAAGTTAACCATTTTTGAGTTATCACGTTTTTTAGATTTTTTCAAAATAAGTTAAAAATGCAACTTCAAAAATTTATTTAAAAAAAAAGTGTCAATTAAAATCTAATTTTTTTCTTTTGATTTATAAAAACGAATAAACACTGGTTATTTATCAATATGAAAGCAATAATTATCGGTCCGAATTTAAAAATGCGAGACGGAAAACGATATTATTTCAATATTATATACAAAAATGCCTTAAAAACAAAAAAAATCGTTATGAAACTTGTCCTGCAGATTATTTTAAAAACATAACCTATTTCTTAGCTTTCTAAAAATGTGTAACAACTAGGAACTTATTCAAAAAACAACCGAAATAAAATGTAGGAAAATAATTCGTGCATAACAGGGGAAGTCACTTCGAGCAAGAACTTTAATTAGGCTAAATTACAAAATGTCTTACTTATAACTTAGCTATTGAACGGTTTCTGTTCCCAAATTTTATTTTAAATTTGTATAATAGTTTTATTTACATTGGGTATTGTTTTTAATTAATTTTCTGGGAATTTTAAAAACTCACCTTTAGTCCGAATTCGTTCATGGTCGAATACAAATTTCCACCAGCGTATTTTGTGGTCATTTTATTTCGGTTGTTTTTTAAATAAGTTCCTAATTGTTACACATTTTTAGAAAGCTGAGAAATAGGTTATGTTTTTAAAATAATCTGCAGGTCAAGTTTCATAACGATTTTTTTTTTGTTTTTAAAGCATTTTTGTGGAAAAAAAATCAAAAAAATATTGAAATAATATCGTTTTCCGTCTCGCATTTTTAAATTTGGACCGATAATTATTGCTTTCATATTGATAAATAACCAGTGTTTATTCGTTTTTATAAATCAAAAGAAAAAAATAGACTTTAATTGATACTTTTTTTTTTTAATTTTGAAGTTGCATTTTTGACTTATTTTGAAAAAAAACTAAAAAACGTGATAACTCAAAAATGGTTAACTTTTGCATTATGCATATGGGGATTAAAATTATCGCAAACAGTCACCCCTATCACCCCCTAACAGGAATACGTCGAATTACCAATAACCCTGTATATTCGTGTACCTTTAAATTAGACGAGAGAAGTTAACAAGGAATTTAATTGTATAGCAGATAAAGATCAAAAGATATATGAGAATATACACGTCAATTCATTCTGTATTATTTTCGCGTAATTGTTTCAACAAAATTATTGTAAAGAGAAAGGAATCTTTGATGTATGTTTACGTTCATATAATTTGTTAAATCTGTTGAGGAGAATACTTTAAAAATGTAAAGGAAATTTAAAAAAAAGGTTTTTTAAATAATTTTATCTATTTTTATACGGGAGGTGACATTTCTTTGTAATGCCTAACTGATAAAACCACTAAACAAATATACATAAAAGTTTGAAGTAGGTTTTAGTTGAGTCTCAGGTAATATTATTAAAAAGGTTTACCTGTTTTTTATTTAGAGTATTAATGTGACAATTATGTTCTTGAACAATATAATTTTCATTTCATCGTTTGACAACTCTATATTGGATTCCTTCCGTTTATTGCATGCCATCGAAAACTTTTTAATAATAATCTTTTTCTGTGTTCTACAGAATCTTGTTTGAAACTATGTGTAATATCCAATAAACGACACTTAAATTATATCTCGTAGCTCAGTGCCTTTTGGCAAGGGCATCCTCCAAGTTTCACTCCATTGAATTTGATCTGTTTCTACTGTTCTCCAAAAGAAAGCTTCAGATCTTTCTATATTGATAAGATATATTTTCAAGGTGTCTTGATTAAATAAGAGATTTTTTTTTTATTTCTTCTTTGAAACATTAATACTAATTGATTATTTCTCTATTCATAATTCACTTATCAACTTTTTTCTTATCGTTGAAAACTTTAGATTTGAGTCACTTCAGGAAAACTTCTATTGAATAAAAATTACAAAAATCGAAATAAATAAATTACTCAATTTGATTTCCTTTATTATTATTGAAGTCAGCTAAAACGGTGATTTTATTTATTTATATATCAGATAACACTGAAAATTTTAAATAAAGAACACGTTATTATGAGTCTGTAAAAAGTATACATTTTTTAAATTTAAAACAACAATCAGTGTCATATTTTCAAATACAGAACACCGTATAAAATTTAATAAGCCTTTTTATTCATCGAAAACAAGTGGTTCGCGTGGTCGCTTAAACAACGAAATCACTAGTTTCTTACACGCGATGCTTAGCTACAGTAAAAAATAACATCAAAAACACGTAATAATGTTTTATGCGAATATAAGTTTTGCCACTATAATTACAAAGGTCATTATACCGTGAGATATTATGAAGGGTCCTTTAATTCATATGTCAGATTATTTTAAATTGATTTACGTTCGCGTTTAACATCGCGTGTTTGTATAGGGGGTTCGTATCGGATTATGTGATTTTGAATGTTAGAGTAATAAGTGAATATGATACCTGACACTTTAAAAAATATTTATAGTATTGAATACTGGTATACAGATGTTTATTTTTAAAGCTTAATACGGAAATTGTTCCAGTTGCAATCTTACGTTATCGGATTATTTTTAAATTAACTGCCAGTAAAATGTCGTAAAGAGTTGTAAAGAGTTCTATTGTGAGTCAACTTCCTTACGTTATTGTTTTAAAGTTTCCAAATACATTTTCGTGATTAAGTTTATTATGAAATGAATAGGTTTATTGCGAAATCAACTGTAGCATCATTTACGATGGAATCTGATTTTAATCCCTCTATGACACTCCTATCAATATTATATTTATAAAATATAATTAATATTGAATGACTGACTATTTTTTTGTCTAGTGGACAGCTAATAAAGATTCCTGGATACAAATGGATTTGACGTTAAACGAAGTTATTATGTTCTATTAATTCATAGTAACCGTGCGCAGATCGGAAATTTCTTAATATTTATTCGTGTTTAAACGTATCGAAAAACATAAAGCCGTTGATCCTATACCTGAACTCTCTTTGATCGGGTCGTATTGCTGATGAAGTGTCAGTGTGAAAGACAGATAATCAATTTTTACGCACACAATTGAATATAAAACCTTATGCGTATCTGAACACACGCCTTAAGCATTATGAAGCTGTTGTGAGAAAAAAATGTCAACAGGAATATCAAAATAGTAAATTAATTAAAACCTCGATAGTTTTATCGTTTTTAAGACCTGGTTCCAAACACATACAAGACCTGTACTTACATGCAGGAACAGACATACGGGTTTTTTATCATATTTGTAGGCAGACTGGCAAATAGGCTAGCTGTTGGTAAATGGTCACAACTGTTCATAGAGATTGCTGCTGGAAAAATATTAACGATTCCTTATGTTAAAATTAAATACAGCACAAATATTCTACATATGTCATTTATTCTACATTATAGACTTAACGCCCCGATCGGGGTGAACAGCCTATATAAATATTTATTGTAACCTCGGATCGAAACGGCAAACGTTCACTCAGAGTTTGTTCATAACGACAACACATTATACATTTGACAAACTCAATCTTAAACAGGATAATATTCGGTGAGAAGTGTTATATATATTTATTTATTTTTATGTCAAAGCGTAATAGTATGAAAACTATAAATATGTCATGAAGTATTTTTTTATAATATAGAAGTACGGGCAAATGGCCAATCCACCATGATTGGCACCAATAATCTATATATATTGGGATTATGAGAAATATTAACCATTCCTTACATCGCCAATGCGCGACCAATTTTGGGGATTAATTGGGGACCTGGATCACTCTTCATCCTTCAAAATGGAACACAACAATACTAAGTATCGGTGTGTGGCGGTAGAATACATTAGGATGAGTGGGTGGTACCAACCGAGACGGCTTGCATAAAGCCTTACCACCAAGTGAACAGTCGTTGGAGATTCATAGATATCGTCGTCTTGAACCTCAAGTCATATTATAAATAGATCAAGAAAAGATCTGTGTTATATATTTTACTTCTGTATTAGTGTTACTGTTATACATCCAGTGGTGAAAACTTCTTTGAATCAGTAACTTTTTACATAAAAAATAAATTCAAATACAAACTTCATTTTTTCACATCAAACCAGAGGAAATTTCACTTAAATATACCTTATTAAAATACACCGCTGATAAAGTTCGTTGGCTCACAACGAACCCTTTGATCTGAAGAATCTACGTAACTCTGTACGGTTTTGTTCGTGTTTGTACGTTAATAGGAACATTGTTTTAGTTATATATAATTGATATATTCAAAGTACCGGCTTTTGTAAAGTGTTCGCGTTTATGATCAGTCACAATTAAAATTAAATTTAATATATATTAAATATATTATGAAGTAGGTAGGCAAACGGGCAAATAGGCTACAAGATGGTAAGTGTTCCCCACCGCCCAAATACATTGACGCCGTAAGAAATTTTAATCATTCCTTACATCTAAACTGTGCCAATAACCTCGGGAACACTTTAAACTGAAACATAACAATACAATGTACTTCTCGGCGGTAAAATATCTGATGAGTGGGTGGCACCTACCCAGATGAGCTTGCACAAACCCCTACCACTAACAAAAATATTATATAGTTGATAAAATAGCGTGCAACTAATACTGGTTGAGTTTCAGGCTGGATATATTATATATAATTTTATTTAACTGACATAACTAGTATATCAAATGTTCGATAAGAGTAACTACTGAGTTTCGTGCTGGTTCTTAATAAAATCTTCATTCCGAACCGATGGTAGGTTGAACTTTAGTACAGTCTAATTGAATAGAGTATATTTTGATTTTGATTTCAACTTAAATTTTATTTATTATTACCATAATTTTAAGTTCGTGCATAAATTATTGATTAGTGAATTGTTTTGATTCTTTGATAAAATTGGCTGTGTAACCTCATCATAGTTTACAATAGTGCTTTCTCTTTTCGACGTACTGCATTTGTTTTCTTTGACTACCATTCCTATTTGAATTGCGGTATTTATATAAAGTTATAATATCTTCCTATATAAATTGTGTATATAGTCTTTAATTAATGCATTTTTATTATTATTTATCTATACATATAATAAAATTGGAGTGTCTGTTTGTAATATTAAAATTACCGCGTTTTACTAAATGTATATGTATGTATACACGGTACATATACCGAAATAACATTTTTTACAATTTTTGTCTGCCTGTCTATTTGTTCCGGCTAATCTCTGGAACGGCTGGACCGATTTTGATGGCACTTTCACTGGCAGATAGGTGACGTAATAAGGAGTAACTTAGGCTACTTTTATTTTAGAATTATATGTAAAATAATAATAAAGTCACGTTTTTTTATTAAATTCAAACGCGCACGAAGTCGCGGGCACAGCTAGATTAGAAATAAAATTAGAGATACTTTTAATAATTATTATTAATACAAAATGACGGTTTAGAAAATTTATACAGCTTCGCTATTGCTGTGAGTAACAACTGATTTAATATAAAACAATGAAGTTAAGTAAATGACCTCGGGGATAATTTCGAACAGTTATCATTTGTAACTCACCATAACTCTTTTCCGCAGTGAGTTCGTTAAAACACGATTCTCATAACATCTTCCGAGATGTAGTTTTCGACCGAGCACGAAATCAATTTGGATCTGCCGCAGCTCAAATTCGGTATTTGAAACGTGCTTGCGCGTTTTTGAAAAATCATTTAATTTCACTAATGTATGGTCGCTATAAACATACATAATTTCGGCTGTGGCGGGCGATGTCAAGGGAGATCAGGCAACTCAGGAGATATAACAATGCACAAGTGTGTGTAAAAAACACAGGTATCTTTTCCCTTACTCTCATAATCCGATGGCTTTAAGTGCTTTCCATGGCACGGGACTCTCACTTCCACCATCCCGGACTCCGGGCTGAGCCAATAACATTTTATCGGCCCGATCTGGTTTGAACCTAGGACCTCGCGATCTGCAGCCTTATATCTAGCCACGAGACCAACAAGGCATTCTTTGCAGTTTCTTTACATAAGAATTAAATTAAAGAAACACTGCGAGCAGTATTTAACTCTACAAATGAAGATAGGGAGCTCGAAATCAGATGTTTTTATTAAAATACACTCACGAAGTAATCAGAATAAGTCATACACAGTATGCACATTGCTTTATTCAAACATATTTACTAACTTACTATTTAGTTCGGTCAAATTAGACCAAAAAAGAGGAGTAAAGTTACATAAATTTACAACAAGCTGAAAATGATTTCACTTGTTTACTACAAACAAGGTTGCGCTAAGAAAAAAAAGTATACATACATTTTTTATAGAGAAATTTATAAGCTTCAATTTTTATTTGAAGTAATTTTTTCCTGAAAATTGCGAAAAACCAATTTTTTTCCGGATTTTTGACCTTTGACCTCAAACAAAAAAAAATCCAGGTAACGGAACGATTCGGAACTTCTGAATATTATTTTTAATTATGCTTTGAACAAGTGAAAGCATTTTTAGCTTGTCGTAAATTTATGTAACTTCGAATGTCTAGATCGACCGGGCTAATTCTTTTATAAAGATTTTTTTGACTCTGATACAGCAAGACTTTACTAAAATGATTAATTCTTATATCTATCATCATATTTTAGTATTATACTTATCATATTTTCTATTGCCAAACTACAATACTTAGTATTGATGTGTTCCGGTTGGAAGGGTGAGCTAGTGTAACTACAGGCACAAGGGACTTAACATCGTCCAAGGTTGATGCATTGGGTGTATAAGGAATGGTTAATTATTTTACAGCGCCAATCTCACAGGCAGTGGACCAGTTACGTAGTCGTACGATTCGTTTCTCTTGACTAACTATAGTCGCACAGCCAAAAATACTTAGTTTAGTTTGGAACATTCGTTTATTTTGTAACATTCACATCAGTCCAGAATGGATATTTGTAAATCTTAAGTTTAAGAAGGCGAGTGGAGATTTATAACACAATATTAATTTTACCAATACATATTCGGAACGAAATTAGCTCATAACAAAATAGTGTTTTGTTATGAAAAATCATCACATTACATTTTACATCACATTAGCAGCCTCTAAATTTCCCACTGCTGGGCTAAGGCTTCCTCTCCCTTTGAGGAGAAGGTTTGGAGCATATTCCACCACGCTGCTCCAATGCGGGTTGGTGGAATAAACATGTGGCAGAATTTCGTTTTAATTAGACACGTGCAGGTTTCCTCACGATGTTTTCCTTCACCGCCGAGTACGAGATTAATTATAAACATAAATTAAGCACGTGAATATTCAATGGTGCCTGCCTGGGTTTGAACCCGAAATCATCGGTTAAGATGCATGCGTTCTAAACACTGGGCCAAAATGTAATTCGTTATTTCGTTAGTCAATTAGTTACTTAACATTGAAATATGATTTGTGTTAATGTTAAAATTATATATATATAATACACACACATACACTGTGATTTATTCTACATAACGTACTTAACACCCGATCACCCCAACAGCCTACATAAATATTTATTATAACCTCGGATCGAAACGGCAAACGTTCACTCAGAGTTTGTCAGTAACGAAATTTGAAATACTTAATCTTCAACACGATACTAGTACAGAGAAATAAATATATTTTTAATTACTATTAGTCACAACATCAATAATATGATAGGCTGAAGAAATACTATAAATATATGACATAGTGTTTTTTTTTATATAATATAGACACATAGACGGGCCCCACCTGATGGTAAGCAGTCACCACCAACCATATTCGCACTGTAAGAATATTGACCATTCCATATATCACTTATGCAACACATACCGTGGGAGCTATGATATTATGCCCCTTCAAACTGGAACACAACAATATAACCTATCGATGTTTGGCGGTCGAATATCTGATGAGCGGGTGGTAACTTAAACTTCAAACGTTTTTAGATACTTGTTAAATCAATTTTTAGCACAGTTGTTTTTATATTTGTATTTAGAATTCGGGTCATACTCCACGTAACAAATAATGTCGCCATTTGCAATATTATAAATAAACTATATATCAACATCGATTAAAGCTATAACGATAATTTAATTATATATATATATATATTACAATATGTATTAAAGGTTTAAGGTGTATTAAAATGTAAGAAATAGTTTATATCGAGTATTTAGTTTTTATTTTTATTTTTGAGCATAGGTCCTAAGATGACATGGGCGAATCCAATGACATTTTAACTCAAAAATAATCTCAATGACACAAGTACTTAATTCGATACTTTTGTATATCATTTATACAATTAATTCGTGTGTCATATTTTCTTAAGTGTCGATAAGCACTAATTAGTCGTTTTGTAGACAGAACTAATTTAATATAATATAAACCTGATATTTAAATTTTCTTATGATAGGTAGATTTTAACTAAGGGCCATCTTATGGTCTTTTTAAATATGTTCTTAAACAGTCGTAAAAATCGGTGTGAAAATGGGTAAACACTTTCGTATCAAGTATTTGCAGTCCTTCAGAACGTCGTCAATAATTACGGAATATTATAACATAATGTTGCTAACCTGAAACTATACTACAAGAACTTAGTACATATATTTACTACTAACACGTGCCATCAAAACGCTTCGAATTTTCCTTTTATACATATAAAGTTACTAATTCAAATTTGGAAGCTACATTTGTATATAAATATTAAATGAGTGTTTATAATATATATAAATGAACATTTCATATTTGTTATAATAGTTGTTATATAATTAACTATAAGATTATAATTATTATAGTAATAGTTACGATCAGTCTATGCAACATTTTAATAGGTATATGGGGTATTCGTTCGTATTAAATATATGTTCATATTTATATATAATAAATCGGATTTACTTGCTGAATTCTTACAAAATGAAAAACAATGACACCGGTTTTAAACATGAAATTAATTCGCATAATTAATATTAACATTTTTCAAATGGTATTATTAGTAGAAATAAATTTCTACAATTTCTATCAATAACAGTTATACCAAAATTAATTCTTTATTCTAATACTTTACATTTATATCAAATATCACAACCAAAGGACATTTAATTGAAATGTAAAAAATCTTCATAAAAATATCCAACAAAAAAGTGATATTCAATGTTTGTTAATCGAAATGGGGAAAAAATTGGGCCGATTTTTTATTACAAAAATTCTTATAAAAGTCGGCGGTAAAACAGAGAGCATCTCTGAACAATAAGCTCTGTCCCCACAGAGCCTTCGTTTACTTAACGAGTGTCTAAGACCTTTGTTGATAAAAAATATATAAGTAGGAATTGTAAATGGTTTTTAAAATAACATTTTTTAACAAGACAGGCTTGAATCTAAAAAAATATGTTCCTAAAGTACAGACTCAAGCTGTTCAAATAATTTTATTTTTAAGCTTTGTTTTATTTTTTTTTTGTTTCAGCACAACATTACTTTGTCGTATCGTGTATCTGTTTTTTTTTTTAATAATAGATTTTTCTAGTAGTTTTGAATTATAACTTTCATGATATTCAATAAGTATTATGTGAATAACCCTTCTTATTAATTTAAACTTATTTATAATACAAAGCTGAAGTAATTACATACCTCCGTAAAATCCATATAAATGGTACAACGAGATAACAAAACTTGCTTCAAAGGCTCTCAGTCACAAATATCTGTCATGATAAGTCAACATCACGAAATAAACTACGGACGATTGCACAAGACAAAGCGAAAACTCCTTTTAAAAATACATTATTACTTCATCACATCACTGAACACTTCACTACGTACACAGATAATACCAGTTTGTAACACGTTACTGTGATACACAAATTACAGGTCGGCACTGAAACGGCTAAACACGTAACAGCACTACGGCGTAGCGCTACGGGCTACGCGCGGGCTACGACTGCCGCCGCGTCGACCCCACCCCTCCCGTTTCAGCGCAACGTGACGTCTACATTATTAAAGTTATTGAAAAATAAGTTTTTAACAGCTTCAACAAAACATAAAGACTTTTAATAAACACTTACCTATATGTTGCTGCAGTAACTATTTAAATATTACATCAAACTTCTTATTCGGGATAAGAACATATATTTAAAAAAAAATACTATTATTGTGTTGCTATTTTATAAATTAAGATATTTGAAAAAAAAAAGATATAGTGTCATTAATAAGAGAACATTAAAAGATATTGTTTATATTATTTTTGGTAAAATCAAAGTATTAAGCTCATGCCATTTATATTTAAGATATAATTATTATTTTTATTTTGAGTCATACATATGTTTTCATAAAATAATAAAGGTTTTACGGGTGGTACGGTGATGTAAAAGCCTCATGTTTGAGACCCTAATTTTCGGTCTATTATTGATACTTATAGATTTTTTTTACCTTATATTTCATTTACTTATGATATCGAAAAGCTATCATTTTAAAAGAAACGATATTCATACACCCTTTTGATTCTAACTTTATTATTTCACTAGTTTATTTACCTTTTCATTATAATTATTATCGAGATGATATTGAAATTTATTTCACATAACCATTTAAGATATTACTAGTCATCAATTAAAAGTGCTTCGAACCAAAAATTTTCGATGGCTCAGTCATTATCCAAAGCACTTCGCAAACAACCATAAGGAGAGTAGATTTGAACAGTCTTTAGACAGCTGTATGTTTTATCTGTTACTGCAAAAATACTTTATTACAAGAAGACATTTAGGTCACAAAAAAAATCGTTAAAAATTTTATATAAAAATCAAATTAATAATAAACATTTTCTTACTAAATAATGGACGTAGCAAGTTCAGACTATTAATATGATAACTACGCGCTTGAATACGATAAATATTTATGATGTTTTTTTTTAAATTATTTATGTCATATAACATTATTGAAAACCAATCTATTGATTCGACATAAACAGTAACCAGTAATTAAATTTAAATAATTATATAATAAAAAAATATTAGGGACACCTCATCTCAACTATTTTAATGATAAATTTATTGTATATAAATTAAATAAAGGTATCATTAAAACTTGATCGAACTGTCTATATAAAAGGAGTTTTAATTTAAGAAGTGATTTAAAAGCAAAGCGAAGCGCTAAAAATGTCTTGCGACTGTCTTATCTCATGTCTACATCCGGTCTAAAATTCTTTCTTTGGCAGGCGCGAACGTATTGTAGAGCTCAGAGCCAAGTACCCGATAGTTACTAATTCGATGGAATTGATACTTTTCCTTATTTATTACAACTATTCTTCTTCCAACAAGTAATCTACTCAATCTGGGAAGCGCTGCAATTGCTGGAAATTAAACTAAAATAAAGAATTCTACTGGAAGTGCAAGTTTAAATTCCTTAACCAAGGATTTTCTAGTGTTTTTTTGAAACAGTTTCTTCTTGTTCTATTTATATTTATTTTGTTTTAGTATTGTTAGTTTAAAAATAATATATATTTTTTTATTTTTTTTAAATAAATCTCAGAATTAGTCTTAAAAAGTTTTTAAGCACACCTGTAGAGCTTATCGTTTATATCTGGTAGATACAGGTCATTAGCCTCTTATAGATTGATAGAAATTAAAAACTAAACAAAAAATATAAAAAACTCATCAGTAAGTGATTGGATTTAGTTCTATTTTATTATGATCACAAATGTTTATTTCATCCCAATTCCATTAAAATTTTTAGTATATAAAAAATAGATATGCAATTTATAATAAAAACATACACTCTCGGAGAGCGTAAAACGGACAATTGATATTACACAGACCCAAATACACCTTTATAATTAAAGAAAAAAATTAAAGCGCGTTCATTTTAGTATGTACTAAAATTTGAAATCTTACACTTAAATTCAGCCATGAAATTGAATAACTTATTTCTTTAAATAACAATGAAGCTAACTCTACCGTTGATGATAAATAATTTTATAAGTATAATTGAGCTGTAACTTAAGCAATACTTTATATTGAATGGTGAATCTGTATTCGCAATACAATTGTCTGAAGCTAATCGCCCGTGCATAATTTGGTACCGCCTCAATAATCGGATCATTTGATTATTATATTGGCTAAACCACAATATTATTACAAATAGTCATAATTGTTTTGTTTTTCTGGAATCATGCGAAAACAACTTATTCGACCGATATGGAATTTTCATCTAATGATAACATAAATTATATGAGCTTTATATGTAACCGGTATCTCTATAATCAGGTATTCTATACAATATCAGGAATTGTATAGTATATAAGTTGGGTATGCGAAGATCTATAAACATTGGATATATTAGCTCGATATAAACTTGAGTTGACATTAAAGTTGAGAGTTTATTTTATAATATTAAAGTTCATAGCTTAATTAAACCTAAGTCAGATTCAAATCGTGTTCATAACATAACGAAGTCAAGTGTAACCAATCAAAGATTTACTTATGCCGAATTACATTATAAATAAATTTTTAGTTTTGTAAATTAACTTTATTACGTAAGTGTAACACGTGAGGGTTAAATCTTGCAACTAAATTTTGTACCTCGATAATCTTATCTAAAACTAAGAAACACTTTTGTTGTTGGTGACAGCAGGCGTGGTCCAACATATGGGTCGTGACCGTTTCCCCTCAAGATCCATTCCTATATATTCCTCTCTAGGTTCAGTAAACAATGTAGTCTTCTACACTAAATTGTATAAATTTATTTATAGTACACGCTTTCATTAAAAAATATTTCTAAATATATTTTTTACACAATATCTAAAAAAAACGAGTTGTTTACCTCCGTAGATAAGATAAACACAATTAAAAGTTTACAAATATGAAGCTAAATGTTCCCAAATTCAAAAAGCTAAAATAATGTTATATTCTTGTAACAGTTATCAAATATAACGACTAAAGAGCTGACAACATTATATATCTATAATAAATTGTTTAACAAATAGTCGATACTCATAAAAATTGCGAAGTATCGAAATCGTTATAGAAAACACAAACGTTTTGTCTGATAAGAAATATTTTATTCTGTTGAATAAGAACAGCGAAATATGCATCTGTCTCTGTTTCGCATGTAGTTCTCACGCCTTACCGTTATTTGACGTACGGTACAATTCAAGCATTTATAGCGAGATTATTTAAAATCATCGCTTTATTCAGAATACATTTTTTGGTTGTTTAATTGTTTAATTCAGAAAAGTTTCTGGGTGCAATAATTATACGTGTCCAGTTTATGTGAAATATTTTGACCAAAAAAGTCTTCACGGCTCTAACTTGCCGCATAAATGAAATGCGCGTGAATTTAATTTTTATTTATGCTTAACAGAGCCAATAGATTTATTTTAAGATACTAATAGATGTCATTCAAAATTGCAGTTGAACGATACTTTGTTGACCAACTGATAATATGATCATTTACTACCAGTGGCTAGAATTGGCTTTATACATCATAAAGCCACTTCTAGCCATTAATATGCCGCCAACCTTTGCCCAAATCATCATCCAAGACATTATATTTCTGCAAAGCACTACTTGGATGCCACTGGATGCCTCCCACTCATCACATATTCTACCGGCAAACATAAATACTCAATAATACTGTATTTATTGTTGAAGGATGGGTGAAACAGTGTAATAATTGGTACAAAGGACATAAAATTTGGTAAATGCACCACCAAATCAGATATGGCAGTCAAACATTCTGACTTATATCATTGATGAATTGTCGTGAACCCACCGAATTAATGTATTATAAGCTCCTAATGAAAGCAGTGATGTATAACATTATAGCCGGTCCTGACAGACTGCGGCCAAATCTGAAGTTTTATTATTGGAGCTTTATGCCCCTGTATTATCAATATCAGCCTGGAGTTCAAAGGTTGGTATTTTTCAACTAACGTACCATTATAAGCAAGTGCAAGGTATTCTACACCGGAATGCCTTCTTATTGGATATAGATTGAGATGATGTCAGGTGTCCAATCATGGACTATAATATCTTCTACGAGATTTATTTCTCATGAACATGACATCATTATTTCATTAATTTGTTTTCGTAGTAAACTCTTTATAATTGCATCAAACGCAAACCAATGTACAACGCACGCGCCACGCTGCCTGGGCAAAAACCCCTATCTTGCGTATTCGAGTTTTTGCCCTCCTAATTACATCCAACAATATTTTGGGACCGGTAACAACAATTGTATAACTTCACAAGTGTCCAAGAACAACTAATTACAATAACTTTTCCAAACAACAAAGTGTTTTGTTTTTGTATCAAGTAAATTTTTGTATTCTGTTCTCTTATACCAATTTCACTTGTTGTGAACCCAAAAACATGAAGAATAATTGAGCTATAAAATGTTATATAGCTCAATGAATAGAACCTGTGAGAGTGTTCAAGACTGCGATTTCAAATCCGTGCAAGTAATACCAAATTTTCGTGTACTTAATTTGTAGTTATAATACTCTTGTAATGGACGTTAAAGAAAACATTTTAAGTAAATGTAGATATTGAATGAAATATGTATCTACCAACCCACTCGTCAGATATTCTACCACCGAACAGCAGTACTCAGTATTGTTGTGTTCCGGTTTGAAAGGTGAGTGAGCCAGTGTTCTTAAGGTTGGTCGCGCATTGGCGATATAAGGAATGGTTGATTTCTTGCAGCACCGTTGTCTACGGGTGGTGGGGACCACTTCCAGGTGGCCCATTTGCTCGTCCGCAAGACTATACCATAAAAAGTAAGCTCGAAAAACCTTTTTCATAATAAAAGTAGGCCTTACCCATTGAGATATTTAAGGATTGTTCCTATTATTTAGAACTATATTAATACTTTTCCTCTCCACTATTATACGTTGATCATAACGTTCTTCTGACTGATTTTGGCCATGGCGGTTTATCTCGAGTGAGACTAGTCAATTGTGCAGGGTATATTATATTGCACAATTGTTTCGGCAAACATAGATACAGTCTCTATCCCCTTACTATCATAATCCGATGAAACGGCAAATCTAACACAACGAGAAGAGCTCAGGCGCAGGACCAACCGACTTTCTTACTTACGACGTACTTTCTTCGAGACTCCACACTGCGACTGACAATTTTTCGAAATGAAAACCAAAGATTTTTTCAACGGCCCGACCGAGGGTTTGATCAGAGGAACTTGGGATCAGTAGTCTTATATCTACCCACTAGACCAATGAGACAGTCAATACACACACTATTTGTATGTTTTGTTTTTATTTTTTTTTAATTGGTTCACCAACAACATAAGATTTGTATATATCTATTACAGTTTTAAGCTTATAAACTACTAAAAAGAAAATCATAAGTTAACTATAAAAATATACTTACGGAAAGATGTTAATCAGTTGTTTCTGTAAATTGTTTTAAAGGTGTGAACAGACTCAAAGCCACTTAAATGTTGCTAACAAAGCGCTTCATTTTCGACTTTTCTCTTAATAATAACACCAACAGTTTCAACGTAACCGCCCCACACAATTGATTTACCACTAGTAGCTTTGAAGCGATTCAATGCTACAATTATTGTTTTTCGATTGCTTAAAAGTCTTTAAAGATGTAACTGTTCTGAGCTTAAGGTAAAAAGTAGAAATTTAATTTTTATATAATGTTTATTTTTATTACTGTTTAGTTTTTTTTTAAATAATAATATCTCTATATACGTATTGTTCGTGTTCTTGGCGTTACTTTTCTATTGTTAAGATTTACACTATTTTTGATGTTTAATTTATGGAATGGCTTACAGTGACATTGTCTATGGGTGGTCATTTACCATAAGGTATATATTGCTCGACTTACCTCTACAAAAAAAAAAAATTACTTTAATTGATTAATAACATAAAATTCATAAAATAATATATTTATATTTATATTCATAAAATAATATAGTTATATATAATATATTACAAAAAATATATACTAGAATACTAAGCAACCCAATTGCGACTTATATTATCGAGGTTGAAATCCTAAGTGAAATGTATGTCATTATACATAAAAGCAAATTTTAATATGATACAAGTACAATAGTTTCAAATAGCAGTATAAAGTATAGTTTCATTAACAAAAATAGAACCATACTTTAAACGGCTACGTCACATGAGAAGTTCTATATTAGAACGATCGAGTTATTACATATTGATTGCAACTAGCTTTAAAGTATGATCTCTATTGTGTTTACAATAGAAATACCACAATGTATTATGATAAAGATTGTTACATATAATATAAATAATATATATGATCTATAAGACCATGGTCAGACCTGCTGTTCTATATGGATCAGTGTTGGGCTATAAAAGGGATGACTGAAAGACAACTGCATGTGGCGGAGATGAGAATGCTGAGAGGAATGTGTGGTGTTACGCGAATGGATAGAGTAAGGAATGAGTACATAAGAGGAAGTTTGAAAGAGGCACCGGTAACCGAGAAGCTACCTGGAAACCGGCTGTCTTGGTATGGGCATGTTATGCGGAGAAATGAGGACCATGTTGTGAGAAAGGTTTTGAGAATGGATGTGGATGGATATAGAGGTAGGGGCCGACCCAAGAAACGATGGATGGATTGTGTGAAAGACGATATGGTAAGAAAGAATGTTACTTGTGAGATGACGTCCGACAGAGAAGTATGGACGAAGAAGACACGCTGCGCCGATCCCAAGTAAAATTGGGATAAGGGTAGGAGGATGATGATGAATATAAATAATATGTAAACACATACAATGCTTTTTTTTATTTGTTTAGAATGATGAAGTCGACTTGACCGATTTTGACTATACCGAACAATCTCGAAGGTACAGCCACAAGTGTATGCGTAAAAGTAAGTGCACTCCCTACTCCCCCACTCCCATAATCTGATACGACCCGAAAGTGTTTAAACACGCTTAGGCGTTCGATCAACTTTACGTGCTCTCCGAGGCATTCGAATCGATGTTAGAACAATCCAATACCTTTTTATTGGTCCTGGCTGCTTAGAAATACTTGAGTTACAATTAGGTAAAGGGTTACTAATTACATAAAAAATATCATCAAAATTCGCAAACGAAAAATGTCACTCGATTTATTTGTGGTTGCTGCGGGTTGACGCCAACCAGCAAACGCATTTACGGTTCCATATATGGTGACCTCACCTTACCTAAATGGCACTAATGCACGCGTGCTAATTTGGGGTTAACAAAAATATTAACTGGTTTTGACAAGGCTATATTACATTCTATTTAACTCGTGGTGCACCCTGGGAAATGTTCTAACGATGGTGCAAGTCACTATAATACTAAATTTCACATAACAGAGTGAACCGAGCGAGTGCTACGTTTACAAAGCCTTAGGCACATGACACATATTTTATTATACGTGATCGAAAACCCATTGAAATACATTCGAATTTTTTAAATATAAATTATTCCATACAGACGACAAAATGCCGTTTTGAACGCCGACGAAGCTGTTATTGGGACTTAAAAAGTAAAAACTGGATATAAGTGGAGTAATACTGTATTATAATCTACCATTCGACAAAATATTGAAAAATTATATACACAAGCACTAATTTGTTAACAAAGTTATAATTATATTGTAGAAAATAACAAGAACATTAAGGAACTCATAAAAAATGCAAGTGACTATTCAATTCGGTATCTTATGTCCACCTCGCCGCCCGCGTGTCATGTATTTTCTCGTGCCACGTCGTCTGTCCGGTGACGTCACTTCCCCGGCCACGTCACTCAGTCTTCGTCAAATATAAATAATGACATATGAATCAAGAATTGCTATTGCTTATCGCATGAAATACGTGAATCTAAGGTTTATTCGTTTGAGCTACGTACACACTAGGTAGACAATAGCAGCTGAAGCTGCAAGACGGCATAAAATATCGTCAATACGTGTGTATTCACGGCATACGAGTCGTCCTTCCCATTACGACTCGCCAATTGATGTTTCGCTTTAAAAAGTAATAGTATTGTATTTATTCATTAATATTTCATTTTATTTCGATTACCGGTCATGTAAATCAGTGAATTGAATATTAAACAGACAACTGATTTAATAATGGCGTCTATTATTAGAATCTGTCCGTTTTTTTTTCCAATACAGCACGGGAATTATTTACGAAGCAGATTTCATTTACATTTTAAACCTTATTTTCTGTCCTTATTTAAATTGGACTTCCCTGTTCAAGCTGTCATAAAAAGGTCCTTTATGAGGCGTTACGGAAAGGTTTTCAAAATTTGCATGTGTTTGTTTACGTTTATTACGTAAAATGAACACAATTGTTTGCAAAAATATAACTTTATGAGGTCGATTAAAGCCCGTTAAACAATCACATCAAAGTAACTAGTATGAGAGAGAACAAAACTAATTCGAACGCAAATGTTTTAGAAGCAAGTCGAGCGATAATAGTTAAATGAACGCGAACTCCGATTCGATAATTGTGTTATTAACATTGTGTACACGTTTGAAATTTATTGTTGTATGTTCAAATTATTATTATAAGACAAATGTTACATTGTTGGTTCAGTTTAACGTTAAGCAATAGCCTGTAAATTATCCAACTTCTGAGCGAATGCAAAGAATATTAGTATCTGTGCTGATGACTGAATTTTCATTTGCTTTATTTATGTTTATAAATAATTCACCTTGAGCTCGGCGATTAAGAGTAACACCGTGAAGAAACCTGCAAATGTCGGATGAAAATTCTGCCACATGGAATTCTAAAGGAGGGGAGGGCTTATCTCGGCATTAACACAGCCTGTTATATTATAGGTATGTATTTTTTTAAACCTTACCATAATTATATTAAATAATCTAACCTCAAATAATACTCTGAGATAATTGTAAATTAATAACTAACGATCTTATAAACAGTAGGTATTTTTCCTTTAATATAATAATCTAACTTAATGTAACATCCTAACAAGAAAAAACATCAAAATTGGTTAATAAACGACAGAGCCGAGGTAACAATATTAAAAAAAATTAAATACAACCGCATTGACGGCTCTCTTATTTTTTTGAAATCACTTAAAACGGTGCCTCAGCTTAATTTTTTTTTATGTATTTAAACTAATAGCAAAATGTTATTAAGCCATAACGACTGAGCCATATCTCAGGTCGAGTTTCTACTCTGAATAAACACAAAAGTCCTGATCATCTAGAATATATATTCTTTGAATCTCATCTCAGAATCCACTTGTATTAGAATCTGTTAAGTCTGATTAAATTAACTCATTTGAATTTGAAAGGGTGAAAGCCAAAACTTATATATATGTAGATAAATGCAAGTAATATATTGATACATAAGCTTCAATTTGTATGAAAAGTACTGTATTTTGTTCTAAATAACATATTAACGTTAAATTAAAATATCGACGACATGTTTTTTAATATTTTTAAGCTGTTTTCTTTACAGGACTTTCTGTATAAGATATTTTGTGTATTTGTTATTCCATGTATGGTCGATATTTTTTAGGTAATATTTTTTTAGGCGCGTTATGAAAATGAATGTGATCGTGAGTTTTTAAAATGATTTTCTCCCGTAAATCTTAAGGGCTTTTATTCGCACTATTAAGGGTTGGTACATTTTTGCAAAACATGTTCCAAATTTTTTTGACCAATATCACAACTAACAGCTTTCAGTGATTTTAAGACACGAAAGTCTAATAAACTGCGAACTTGCAAACTCTCTCTCGAATTTCTTGACTAAAAACCCAATGACTTTTAATATAATCAACGCGGGACTTGGACCCAGGACCTCGGAATGTGTACTTGTTACTGTACTATACTAATCATTCCTTACATCGGCAATGCGCCTCCAACCCTGAGAGCAAATATTTCATTTATACCTGTAATTACACTGACTCACTCGCCCGTCATACCGCATCACAACCATACTAAATATTTTCGATAGAATATCAGCTGATGTTTGGAATGTATCTATACAGACAGGCTTGCACAAAAATCTACCAATAAGTAAAATGCTGTACTCTAAACCAAACAAAATTTAATATTTAGGACCTCAAAATGAAGAAAATACGTTCGAAAATCAGTTATAATATCATTTCAAATGCGAAGTAAAAAATGACATTCCCTAGTTTTTTAACATGTATATAAATTGTTGAAAAAAAAAACTAAACTCAACTAATTGGACAAACGATCCATTCCCGTGGCGTCTAAAATTACATCGCGAACTTCAAGAGTAAAGAAACAAAAGTTATTTTTTTTAAAATAAGTACATCGAAACAAACATTGTACGACGACGAATTTATACGTCGTTGTTTCTTTTGAAATTCGACTGAAGTGTTCGTTAAAAATTCAGTAAAATAAGGCTGTCGGGACATACTCTTTCAATGAATTCGGTATAAAAAAAATTATTATTTTATTACTATATATTGACAATTAGTAACATAAAACATAATCAGCCTGTAAATTTCCCACTGCTGGGCTAAGGCCTCCTCTCCCGTTGAGGAGAAGGTATGGAGCATATTCCACCACGCTGCTCCAATGCGGGTTGGTAGAATACACATGTGGCAGAATTTCGTTGAAATTAGACACATGCAGGTTTCCTCACGATGTTTTCCTTCACCGCCGAGCACGAGATGAATTATAAACACAAATTAAGCACATGAAAATTCAGTGGTTGTGCCTGGGTTTGAACCCGAAATCATCGGTTAATATGCACGCGTTCTAACCACTGGGCCATCTCGGCTCCACTGACAATTAGTAAAGCTAATTGTAACTGTTATATTTATGTTATTTTTTATGATTTCGTGGGATTCAATTATACAGGCATTGATCGGGTAAACCTAAATTTTTGTTTATCTTCATTCCATACTCGGTTTAAAAAGGCTATATAAATAGAGCATTTTCTATTTTAAAACAGTTGCCATTTCTTGTTACCTCCAGAGGCTTCTTTCGCCTGTTCATTTTTCGCCCAGGGAAACCCGTTCTACACGGTCATAATTTGTATGTAGCTATTTTAAATTTTGGTTTGTATATACTTATACAAGCCCCGTTATGAATAACTTTATACGTGTAAAATTTTGTGTGCGTGTGTTACTGTACTCATAAGCGTTTGGACCGATTTTTTTGTGTATTTGACTATATCGCAGGACTATTTCTATTGAACGCGATAGGTGCCGCTGCAATGGAATTAAAAAAGATATTATTTCACCCGGACGCAATCGTGATAAAAAACTAACTGAACATCGTTTTTTTTATGTAAATTGAAAATCGCATCTAATACACCATGATCAAAAGTTCATTGATGATATGACAAGCTGGAAGGAAAAAACCTGTGTTGCCGTGCTCAAAGCACAGTAAATGAGACTCAGTCGGACTGGTAGTTGAGAGACATAAAGACGCAATATAAATCACACATTTACGTCACTATTTGCGATGCCAGTGTATAATGGCCATTGGAAATCAATCTTGAAATAAAATAGAAAACGAACTCTCTGTTAACCAAACAAAGGACATTTCAAAATCTGTAAAAATTTTGTCCCATTTTTTTGATAATATCAATAGGAGTTCAGAGAGATATTTTAAATAATCTTAATACTTCAATGGATATAACACATAAATATTTTACAAAATAAGTCTTACCTTATTCAGTTTTGTTTAAAATACGCGAAATATCCTACGGTATTTTAAAATTGTATTATGTGGAACATTGATCATATTTAGAAAGTGGATGGCACGCAATCAATCAATTGTGAAACCATTTTCATATCACGATGCCTTATGAATTCCTAATCTATCAAGTACAATGTTAATTAAAATTGATTGGTAAAGTTCGTTAGATGTTTACTTTATAGGGTTCCGTATCCAAATGGCAAAAAACAGACCCTTATAGGTTCGTCATGTCTGACTGTCCGTCCGTATGTCACAGCCACTTTTTTCCGAAACTATAACAACTATACTGTTGAAACTTGGTTTGAAACTGGGTTCCCCATACTTAGAACTGACACTCAAAAATTGTTTTTTCATCAAACCCATACGTGTATCTATGGATAGGTCTTCAAAAATGATATAGAAGTTTCTAATATCATTTTTTTCTAAACCTGAATAGTTTGCGCTAGAGACACTTCCAAAGTGGATAATAGCCTGTGAAATATGTCTTTTAATTTATAAACCAATACCTTGTCCCAAGAAGGATTTATTGACTTTGCAGAGTCGAAAACTTGGCCTCATAAGCTTATTCTTACGTCTAGTGTTTATACAATAATTATCACTGATTCTATCAAAGTGATCAATGTAACTGTAAATATACTATACATTGGCGCTGTAAGAAATAGTAACCATTCCAACACCAATACTAAGTATTGTTGTTTGGGAGTAGAATAGCTAATGACTGGGTGGTTTTTTCCAGACAAGCTTGCACATAGCCGTACGGCTAAGTAGTAGCACATAATTTAGAGCACAGTATTTTCATTTTTGTGCTCATAGAGTGAGTTAAGCTCGTTGGCCGATCACCTAATTTCAATCTGGTCGTGTTGGAATGTTGTTCAGTTCGATTATGAGTGTAAGAAAAAAGAGAATTCATGTATATGTCTAATAAAGTTGCCTATTCTCCTTTGCGAGTAGCCTTCGTGACCGAAGTCAGTCAAGACGGCAACATCAATTATATGTGTTAAGTTTTCTTTTGTTCTTAATAAACGTTATTATACGAAAGATAAGGAATAATATACGCCGTGGAAAATAATAATGAGTATTTTTGGAAATAAAATTTAATTCAAGTACGGAACAAATTTACAATATACTTCGCTAATCAGGTAATACTAGTCTTTATTCTATTTAGGAAATTCAGGCCTTTGATAGGCGTAATCCTCTTTGATCCAGCCCGATCTAGTTTGAACCGGTCTCATCCAGCTATCGGTTAGATGTCACTGCCGCATTTATCACGATTAACTGCATTGACGTCTTTACAGACTTTAAAGAACTCGTTTAGAAAATACATCGTACATTTTTTAACGAAGTAATGATTATAAGAAATGGGAACAGTGTACGTTTATAATACTATGTTATTGATTAATATTCTTAATTTGAATTTACTTAAAACAAAAACATGACTTATTAATACAGGCATGTAATATAAACACTTTGCCTAATAGTAACAACCTGTAAATTTTCCAGTGCTGGGCTAAGGCCTCCTCTGCCTTTGAGGAGAAGGTTTGGAGCATATTCCACCACGCTGCTCCAATCTGGGTTGTTAGATTCACATGTGGCAGAACTTCGTTGAAATAATACACATGCAGATTTTCCTCACGATGTTTTCCTTCACTGCCGAGTACGATTTGAATTATAAACACAAATTAAGCACATGAAAATTTAGTGGTGCTTGCCTGGGTTTGAACCGGCAATCATCGGTTAAGATGTACGTGTTCCTACCACTGGGCCATCTCGGCTCTAGAACATTTTGCTTATTAACCATTAATCACATATAATAGATTTAAAATTCACTCTTGTTACTTATAAAATGGATTTAAAATTTTCATAGATATTTTGTAAACACAGACTTTTTACGTCTAAGATGTTATGTCCTTTGTGCCTGTAATTATACTGACTTACTCACTCTTCAAACCGAGACAGAGCATTAAAAAGATTTGACTTTTTTTTCTTAATTGCTTAATTTCCACAGACTTAGCGTCTGGGCCTTTGTTTAACTTAATTGCATGATATTGTTTTTTATCTTTTTTATTTGCTTAATTATTAATATTGCATAGCAACAGAGGGCTTTGGTTTGGTATGGTTACACAATACAACATGTCCAGCCCGTAAATTTCCAGAATGCTGGGCTAAGGTTTCCACTCCCTTTGAGGAGAAAGTAAGGAGCATATTCCACGATGCTCCAATGTGGGTTGGTTGATCCACATGTGGCAGAATTTCGTTGAAATTAGACACATGCAGGTTTTCCTTACGACGTTTTCCTTCCGAGTACGATTTGAATTATAAACACAGATTAAGCACATGAAAATTCAGTGGTGCTTGCGTGAATTTGGTATAGTTATTACGAGTATAAATAAATATAATAGTCTTTATTTTCATCCTCTTTGACTATTAAATTGATAATTATTTTATTGGATGAATCATTTTACTTTGTTCAAGTAGGTAGGCACCACCCACTCATCATTTAACTATTAGCATTGTTGTTTGACCGGTGAGTGACCCACCCTAAGGACAGAATACAAGGACAGTGTGCAAGTAACGTAATATATTACTAGAGGGTCTCCCGCGAAACTTCGCGTTTATCAAAAGATTTTTTAGGAATTTCAAAACCTGTAGCAGGTTTTGTTTTGATTTAATTTCATTGTAAACTGTAAGTTACTCATGTATATTTGGCGCCAAAATGATGACAACTTAATCAAATGAAACCTTTAATGTCAAATAGTATACTTTAGTTCATAAAAAAATACTTTAATTTTGTTAACGTTATTCTTTTTTTTTTTCTTATACAGCCGTTGTACCGCTCTGTAACCGGACAGTAATTTTTTTCCGCTCTCTAAAAATAATTATTTGTTAAATTGTAACAATTTAGTAAATTGCAATCAAGAATCGTCTTTAATTTTCTGCACATTTACGGCGAGAACTCTTAAAAATAAGATCATAACCGATTTTTTATGTGCAGCAATCGTCCCATAATAACTGGGCTAAATGGGCACAAAAGTCGGCTTACGCTGTTAATATATAAGATTAGTACTCAAGATGGAAAATTGGTGATATGACAAATTATTATTTCTTACAAACCATTATCTGTGGGCAGTGGTTATCACTTACCATCAGGTGGCCTAGTTGCCAGTCCCACTAAATATATTTTTTTCTTTTTATATGGTTACTCCACTATTGATATCCAAACGAGCCATCACTTAACCCTGTAACGTATAAGAAATCCTGTCGAATTAGAATTACTACGTCCAACAAAATAAACCTTGTGTTCCATAACTATAAATATATCGATCCGTTGAACGAAATTAATAAAGACATTACAATCAGGCATGTAAATTGTAATTATCTTTGATAATTATTCAAAACTTAACGCGAATATGAGCAACTTAATACTTAATTGAATTGAAAAACTAGATTTCAATATATATATAACATTTTAAAAGTGATATACAATGAAATCCATATCAGGAACCGACTATCTGCGACGTACACCGCAAATCCCTCATCGGAGTTTTCGCTTACAACACCTCAGTAGGTGATCTATAAAGGCAATAAAAACTCCAATTAGGTTTGCGGACGGTGTTTCCGACCGTTAATCCTGCAGTTAATAGTGTAAGTCCATTAAAACGCCTCGTTGGCCTAATGACTCGAGGTCTGCCTGAGATAAGGGTCACGAGTTCATTTGACCAACTTTGTAGGTTCATATTACATCATATATGAAAATTCATATACAATTTACTATTTTTATGCGCAAATTAAAAACGAAATATTTAATAACTGATTTCTGAGATGAAGATACTACCATATGGATTTAAATTTTGATCTATCTTGTGTGAGTGAATGTTGTCCTTGATATCATGATATATCATATTTTCATAGTCAGAGATTTTTTTCGAAATGGCTTCTTTTAAATTTTGTACGTAAAAAAATAATAAAATAAAGTAAGTGCAACTCAGATCACGTGACATAATATATTTTTCGCTCCGGATAATATATAATTTAATTATAGCAATGAAATTCAATCTTGTACTATGGCTCTTATTACATCTAAATAAGATTTAATTTATCATAACGCTTAATATATACAACGTCTACCGATGAAATGAAGTTGGTTATTTAATTTTTATTATAAAAAACAGACCTAAAAATAGGTCACACGATAGTGGCCATCATACCAAGGAAACTACGACTATTACAAGTATAACTCCCTCCTGACATCCTTAATGAGCACATAACCATAGTATCTAAGATGTCACATCCGTTGTGTTTGGAACTACATTGGCTCACTCACCCTTCAGTCCGGAACCTAACAATACAGAGAATTGATATTTGGAGGAAAAACTAGCAATGATGTACATAATAGCTTACCACGTAGTGTTATAAAAATAATATAAACGTCAACAGCAATGGTTTACGAGCCGCCGGAAAAAGCCGCAGGGTCAATCCTGACCTGACTGATAAGCTTAAAAGGAGGGGTATATAGGAATATTAGTTATTCCTTAATAATAATATTGGACAACATCACATACATTACTCTGATCCCAATGTAAGTAGCTAAAGCACTTGTGTTATGGAAATCAGAAGTAACGACGGTACCACAAACACCCAGACCCAAGACAACATAGAAAACTAATTAACTTTTTTCTACATCAAGCACTTTTGAGTCGTCATTTAACAAACTATATTAAGTGAAGCTACCACCGGTTCGGAATATAGATTCTACCGAGAACAACCGGCAAGAAACACAGCAGTTAATCTTTTTCAACATTTAAAAATACAGTCATGTTAGATAAATACAATTATATATGTTTGTAATTTATCCTGCCTGGAATTCAACAAATATTAACTCCACGCCTTTTTTATCATCTATTGAATCTGCGATTAATTAATCACGGGGATATGTCTTGTTTTATTCAAAATAAAATCGACTAGGATATATGTGTACAAACTTTATAGAAGTTATAGCATCTGTTTCGAAGGCCAAGTTATTTGTTAAATCAATATAATTTTTTTACAGTTTGATATCCACAATCAACTTTTTATGAGACTTACAATCTTATTTACGTAAAAAGTATTTATATCATGAAAAAAGTATTTATACAAAGTATGATCAATAAAAGAGGTTATTTTTCAATTCGTATTCTTTACAATTTAGTTATTAATAAGAAATACATAACAAGAATATTACAATTCATTTAAAATTAATTATAATGTCACATTGATTTAAATTAAGTGATCTATTTTATATATCTTTTCCCCATTAGTTTGTCCAACGATCCCTCAGCCTTGATAAAGATCAGACGATGTGGCATAAGCCTCCTGTATTTAGCGGTTTAGTGCCCTTTCAATCCAACGATAAATCATTTTTAATGCAAATACAAAATCAACTACATATTATTCAACTAATTAGATATCTAGCTAAGCAATGTAAGAATATCACAAAAAATATTTTCCCATAAAATACTTTCGACAAAAACTTGTCACGCGCTTTGTCGTGCGTATTGACATGAATCCTTATTATGTTCCGAGGGCCCTGAATCACAAATAAGGTAAAAAAAACAAATCTCCATTCGAAGATACATTTTGCATTATTTACGTTTTGATAAATGTCGATATATTTAACATACACGGATATCATATCGTGTCATCATAACGTGTCTCTTATAATATTGAATTTGGATTCATTTATTATTAGAATATACGTATATAGGATGTTCCATTATGGTACGACTGTTTTAATTTCATCAATATATTTTGATCGATATATAGAAATTTAATTCGAAGGTTTGTCATACCTTATTTATTGGAAAGATGAAATATTTAAACGAATTCAAAAAAAGGAGGAGGAAGTTATTAACAAATATATTATTTACAAGTCATACTTTAATTAATATAGAAGCATTTAATTAATATAGATTTTTAATTGTCATCAACTCTTCTTAATGTTACTCCTCGTAAGAAACTAAAATCATACTTTTTAAGTGAGTTATGATAGTTTATACACATGTTTAACTGGCATTAATGTTCTGTAGATAACGAAATTAGATTTAACTCTATGTTAGCATCTATTACAAACCCGGGTGGTTTTCTGATGCTAGCTATAAGTATTTTGTTTTGTAAACTTTTATGTATAAACAAATAAATAAGTAAATACGGTAAAAAAAAAGTAATTACATTTTTGTACAATAATTATCGTTTACAATACAATTAATCATTTCATTTCCGTAGTACAAAATGAGAATTGTCGGCAGACGTGGAAATGTGCATTGTACATTGTCAATGTGCCGCCAACCTTGGTAACTAAGAGATTATGTCCCGTAGTTATAGTTACACTGGCTCACTCACACTGTAAACAGAAATACAAACATTATAAAACTTTTACTGATTAGCGGTAGAATATAAGATGTGTAAATAATACCCTACCCAATTTTGGCAGGGCAATTTAATCTGTGTGGTCGATTAACAGTGGTAACAAGTTCAATATGATCAATGTAAAAGTTTTTACGATTGTTACTTAATCATGCCCGTTACGTTTTGACGGAATGTAATAAAATTCTCTGTAAAGGCAATTATGACGGTGAATACGATAACGTGCATCGTGGGCCCATCAGCGAGGGTTCCAAACGCGTTATGGATTTTCTTAATCACATCCGTGCTTGTGGTCTGATATTATGTACTTTACGATCGAATTTCGAAATTGGAATGAGCAACTTCCCAATGTAGCAACAAATATGATATTTAAAATGTTATCATCAAACATTATTGATGAATATTTTTTTATCAATAAAACTAAAAAATAATGGATAAGCCGAGATCGACTTTGTAGGTGTTGTCTTGACGTTATAACCGAAACTTGTGTAAAGCGTATGAAAAAGTATATTGTCACGGCGGCTAATTTCAAAGAAAAGCAGCCAACTACCCTGGACATATCATGGTGCTATCACTCTGATTTACTCTCTAAACCCTCATTCTCATAATCCGACGGGTCGCCAAATCGATGATCGGGAAGAGTTCAGTCGCAGGACAAACGGCTTTACTTGCTTACCGAAAAATATGCTTTCGTGTAAAATATCCAATAACCCTAAGAAGCAACCAATTCTTCCTCTAATATTTGGATGATAATATATTGTATACCACACAATTATTAAACATTGTTTATCAGTTGGTTTGATAACGCTATTATCGACATTTATATTACATAAGAGAAAACAACTAGGGTCACCATCAATTATATCAAATCACAGGACGTTCACAAATCTTTTGTACTATAATCGCTTTCAATAGTTATGTTAAATGATTAGAAATGAATTTAAATTTCGAAATCTCTAGCTTAATACCATCGGCTCTAAATTCTACCGAGGAGAACCAATAAGAAATTCAGAATTATTTTACATAAATAAAATGTAATTATGGTCAACCACATTTTGTAATAAAATTACGCAGATATTTTTAAACTTCATAAATTCAAAAGGTTTATAAAAAAAAACTATATAAAAAAAAATTATATAAAAGATAAAAAGCTAATACCTGTTGACTCAGGCAGAACATATTATATAAATTCATTTGTATATGATTGACATAAGTTTGTAAATGTCGGAAAAGAGTGATCACTGAGCTTGAGAGTTCTTCGTGTTCCTCGCGATATTATAATTTACCGTTGAGCACTGGGTTCGAACCCACAACCTTTGATTAAGATTCACATGTTCTAGCCAATGGCTCATTAAGAAGCGGTGTATTATTTGACAGCGCTGTTCAAATATATTTAATGTAATTATTTATAATACTGAACCATTCGTTTTTATTTAGTTTAATATGAATATATTTTATATAACAATATATTCATAATATACTAAGAATTATTTTTCAAAACTATGAACTGTCCTTACAGCATTGAACGTTTGGTAACTAGTCTATTGATATTGAAATTTTAGGCATCTAAAGTTTCTAATATAACTGTCTATTTTGATTAATATTCTTAACAATGTATAACCAGACAATTTTTGTAAATATATGTGTATTTATTATACTCACATTAGGCAGAAACAAACGACGGTTTTAAAATGAAACTAATAGTTAAATATTGCGTTAACTAACGTCAATTTCAATTCTCACATCTCATTAAGAGGCTGACTTTAGCTTAGCTCTTTGAGAAATAATTTACATTAAGAGTTCAACATATACAAAAGCCACAACAAGGACAGAAGCCAAAACATCCACGAACATACAAAATCTGATATCAACAACGAAATTGTTTCAAAGCAAATTTATTTTCGTCTAACTCACTGAACAATGTTTTGATTAAAATTTAATTTCAACGTCAGAGGGCGCTTCGTAATATGGGCTTGTTTATATTTGCAACAACAACATCTTAATCAAGTTGTGATTAGTTGAAATTACCGTCTTCGTACGTTTAAACAACTACCTTAAACGTAGCATTTTAAATTCAATAATGTATTTACTTATATCTTATGAATATAATAATTTAAATACTAGTGACTCTATTCGCCCTACGTGTGTTTTATACAATTCATACAATATACTTAATACTTCGTATTGACGTTGATACTTGCGTGTGGGCTTAAACAGTAGTAGTTGTGCGTGAATCGTTTCACAAAAGATACCAGAGATTAATAATAATAATAAATAAATAAATATTGGACAACATCACATACATTACTCTGACCCCAATGTAAGTAGCTAAAGCACTTGTGTTATGGAAAATCAGAAGTAACGACGGTACCACAAACACTCAGACCCCAGACAACATAGAAAACTAATGAACTTTTTCTACATCGACTCGGCCGGGAATCGAACCCGAGACCTCGGAGTGGCGTACCCATGAAAACCGGTGTACACACTACTCGACCACGGAGGTCGTCAAGAGAGATATTAATAATAATAAGAGATTAATTATATGTAATAAAACGATACACTTTATTGTTATATGTCACAATTTAAGTTTCAAAAAAATAATCGTTGTTTCACGCACACTAAGAAATATTTTAAGCACGAGCGTCTCACATGGGGAGCGCCTTCATGAGTGAATAGACCTATAGTAAACTTCATGGTGTCGGATTGATTTTTCCGTTCCACCATAAAATTTTCTCAACGCACCTTAAAAATATAACTTCAAAAATGAGATACGCTTTAAACTAGGAAAATTATTAATATTGCCCTAATTGTTGATATATATAATATTGTTAATAAATATAATATAGATATTCATATTATAAATTATTCATTCATAAATATAATATTATATTTATTAATAATTTCGTGCAGGGCTACGGTAGTATACGGTTAATTATTAATAAATGATAAGCCGTATTTTTTAAATTTTATTTATTTTACCCGATCGAAGCCGGGTTTTCATCTAGTGCTATGTATTGTAAAATATAGGTTTATTCTTACAAATTAAAGGCAACAATTCAGCTACAATTCCGATCGATCTTGATCATAATATTTGGTTTTCGTAGCTGGTTAGTCTTTCTTTACTGTACAGACACATCATTTGATCATAATATTTGGTTTTCGTAGCTGGTTAGGTAGTCTTTCTTATACAGTGCGTAACAATGACAGTTACAATTATTTTTTATATTGTACAGACTATCACATCGTTGAATTATTTTTTAAATTCTATATTTATTATAATTATAATTGGTGTTGTTGTAATGATTTAAATTAACGGTTAAGTATTTTCATAATTCAATTTATCCAGGTGTGACTTAGCTCTTGTTACAAAATAAAAACTACAGGACGAATTCTCGAGTTTTGATATCATCAATTGTTATCAAGATATGTCAGACAGCAAAATATTCATAAACTACAATTTTATTTATATGTAAATATATAGAGTAATAACTGTAAAACAAAGGTACATCGTATCTGCAATCGTAGCTCCAAGTCTACCGAATGGATTGTCTAGGCAACGATTTTGCGTAAAAACGAATGTAGAATTATAATTAAAATACAATTTATATTGTTACTAGTGTGCAATCCAAACCATGATTAACATTATAATTGCGAAAAGATGTTTGTTTGTGTGTGTGATGCTTTCAGGTCTTAACTCAACCGATAATCATGATATTTACATGCACGTTGTCTAAACACTCTTGGTTGAAGTCGGGGGTAGAACTTCTGTGTAATTAAAAAACAAATTTGTACCGGTACACTCGTGGGACACGTATTAAATAACAAAGATAATGGAAGAAATTAACAACGTTAGAGAATATTTAAAATATAAGACATAAAATTATTTTTAAAACAGTAACAAAAATAAACGTTAAATAAAACTGTATGTAGTAGAAAGAGACAGGGCGAGGGAGAGTGAGAGGGAGAGGTCATCCGAAGCATAACGCTTTTTCCGTAAAAGAACTTCGTTCCGTAACTTTGCCCATTATCATATTACGACTGCTCGTTTAAAGTATATATAAACATAAGCAGTACATAAATAATATATACAAACCCATAGCACGGTTACATGATACCTACAGAATATAATTTAAAAATGTACAAATATCTTGGACAAAACGAATTGACGTCTTTTTTTGTGTATCGTATGATATGTACCTTGGTTACTTTCATAGTATTGTCTTACGGCATTTTACTTTGGAGTAACGCTAGAGATATTGAAACTGTTTTCATCCCACAAAAAAGAGCTGTCCGGACCGTTTATAATCTTGGAGCTCGAAAATCCTTTCGGGTTGTTTTTAATAAAGTGGATGTAATTACAGTTGCTTCGCAAAATGCTTAAAACAATAATATGTATATATTAACAGCAATATAGATAGACATATTTAAAACTACCGGTGACAATCATTGTATAAACACGAGGAGGAAAGATAAACGAATAACACCTAGCTTCCGACTTCGCAAAGTTAGTACATCATTCATGGGGACGGTATTCGTTTCAATAATAATATTCCATAGTCATTTTTAGTTTGGCCTATTAAAGATTTAAGGCTTTTGTAAAAAAACTAACGATAACAAACTATACGAGATAATTTTAATGTTAAAAAGTGTGGACTTATTATTTTGTTAATTTCTAGGCAGATTATATAAAATTTTCATTGAACTTTATTGTCATACTTTGCAATTAAAATGGTGAGCTACTAAGTAAGGGTGACTACTGAGTTTCCTGCCATTTCTTCTCGGTAAAATCTACTTCCCAAACCCGTGGTAACTTTACATTTGACACTGCGACGTGACGATTCAAAAATGCTTTTATTAGCCTTTAATAAGGAATATTGTGATTTTTATTTCGACAAACATAATTTCAAATACAAAAATGTCATATTCATTTAGGATATACATTCTGAAGTCGTTTTAATCAAAATTTCGAACGTCTTGTTTGTTTTATTGTAAAATCAAATGTTCTTACGTTTTCCTGAACCCTTATTTTATGAAGGGCTATGAAATATTATTGCTTTTACCTTTTGTTAGATAGATTTTTGTTCTATATTTATGATAAAACATAAACTTTAAAAGAAATTGTGAGGAGTGTATGTTTATTTAGGGAGACAGGTTTGAGTTATAGTCTAATTCCTGTCAACATAGTTTTAGTTTATACTGGCAGTTATATTTTAAAATTGGTTAAATAAAGAAATATAAAAAATTCAAATGTAGAGAATAGTTAGATCCTTGGTTTGGTAACGTTACATTTTAAAATATTATAACTTTGCCT
Source organism: Vanessa tameamea (assembly GCF_037043105.1). Classification (NCBI taxonomy): domain Eukaryota; kingdom Metazoa; phylum Arthropoda; class Insecta; order Lepidoptera; family Nymphalidae; genus Vanessa; species Vanessa tameamea. The sequence goes on along the minus strand of NC_087327.1, from coordinate 1,690,066 downwards.
ATACGATTGATGAATAAATGAAGATTATTATATCAGAATCAATATATTTTTATTTTATACTTCCCCGTACCAAAGGTTGTACATTACACATGAAATATAGTTAAAGCTGATGTCAAAATTTAACAAGTATAAAGTTTTTATATTTACATTATTACATACACATAACGACACATTGCCGTTATCATTATTTTCTGTATCCATCTGAGGCTGCCGAGCGATCGTGGGTAGGCGGGCGAGGAGAATTAAAACCACGTGTTTGAAGGTTTCACAGTATAACAGTAATACAATCAGCACTTTTGATATTATAATAAAGTAACGACGCTCCACCAGGCACGTCTTGCTTACGACAAATGCAAATGCATTACACAAAAGAGCCTGAAGCTGCGTCAGAGTGAAGAAACGTCAAACCGCACTATATCCAATTTTACTGTCAAAAATGACGTTATTACTTTTTTTCGTTTCTTGACACTCTCAAAACACAGTGACCCGTCACATACATTAACAGCATGTAAATTTCCCATTGTTGGGCTAAAGCCTCCTCTCCCTTTGAGAAGAAGGTTTTGGAGCGTATTTTACCACGCTGCTCCAATGCGGGTTAGTGGAATACACATGTGGCAGAATTTCGTTGAAATTAGACTCATGCAGGTTTCCTCACGATGTTTCCCATCACCGCCGACCACAATTATAAACACATATTAAGCACATGAAAATTCAGTGCTTGCCTGGGTTTGAACCCGAAATCATCGGTTAAGATGCACGCGTTCTAACCACTGGGCCATCTCGGCTCAGTGGGTATTTACTTTTATTAAATATTTATTTCAAACCTGAAGACGAAAAAAAATGTAATAAAAATAAATTAATAAATACACAATAACAAATATGAACTATTACTTAAGTAATCAATACGAACTAAACTAGTGGAATTAGCACGTTATCTCTTGTGGCTATACTCACTGACTCACTCTTGAAGTTTGATTAGATTGTTTAGATAAGCTTGCACAGAGCCTTTATACTTTTCTTTTTATTAGGAAGAAAAATATTAGGAAAATCCCAAACTAACCAAGTCAATACCAACTTCAGCAATTAACTTTACATTCTACGGTTGAAATAGTCACAACCCGCAAACATTTGATTACCGTAAACGAGGGAACCACATTTGGAAAAACAAAGCAAGCAATGGCGCCCCCTGGTAAAGTAACAGCTCTCAAACTAGGGAGACGCGGCGCTGTGAGGACACAATAGGGTAACCATAGACTTTATTTCATAAGAAAATAATAAAATTAAATACTACCAACTTAATTTTTTTGCAACAGTACCCAGTCTGTTTAGCTAGTGACTTCAATGCGTCTGATTCATGACGATAAGAAACATTGTCTTTTCATAAAAAATAATCTTAAGTGCGCCATTGAAATTATTACTAATAAATATTTTGTACAGCTCAAGTTCATTTAGCAAAAGTCCATCGGTCACGTGTGGTCATTAAGACATAGGGTTTGCGTTCCGTAAAAATTAAAATTAAACTTTTAGTCCTACAATAATGTATAATATCTCGTATCCCCCCTAATAATTTTATTATTATGGGATACCCTTTTATTATATTAATTAAATTTGCATAAAAAAAAATTTAGCTGGTAACTGATTCAAGCTATTTCGAATATTGCGAAATGGAAAAAATTCAATTGCAACATCTGAAAATTTTAATTATATTTAACATCCTTTTTAATTGAAAACCCTAACAATATTATTAATTATAAGTATATTAAATACTTTTGACAAAATTTAAACCACGGCGGTCTATATCTAGAGCAAAGAGCACAATTGTGTCTATTCTCTCTCATAGTACTGGACGTCGACAATCTGAAAAAACGATAGAGAGATTATGAAAAACAAAACATATAAAAAACCATATTAGGAACCTAACGCTTAAAATACTCAAATAAGAAATCATATTCGTTCTTCGTAATTAAAATACCCTTACTTAACTCAGTGCACTCAGGCTAAGTGACCCTACTTAACTAAACTTTCTTCAGCACACAAGGTCAGTGAAATATCTGTTAACTCTCAAATAAATAGCAACGGCAATTCTATTTTATTTTTAATTCAAATATATTTATTTTGAATTACTATTATTATTTTTGTATATATTTGTTCTTGCTATGTTAATATTAAATAATAAAATTAAATCTACTAAAATGTCCTAGATATAACTAAATGTCTGGGTACCCTAAGCCACATACATAGAAGTATATATTTTCATATACGTGTTGCGCAACTTCATTGCATTACAACGCTTATGTTTATTAAGATAAAGGTCATAGTCTCCGCTACTTACTTAGCTATTTAGGATTTTCGTGACTTAATTAATTGGCTTGCATGTTTATGCGTAAATAATTGTGAATTTAGAGTACGAAACTGTTTTAAAATTATATAATTGGTTGCACAAACGAGAACTATAGATACCTATGGCAAAGTTTATCTGCCTGATGAGTTTGTATGCTAATTACGCCAGCGTTGAAGTCAAATAGTAATAATAAATTAACGTGATTAAGAGCAAATGACGAAAATGTATGTAATTTAATTTAGCTAATGACAACATTTATGTATTGGACGTGTGCTCGGGGAATTGTAATCGTGGATGTTTATTTAAGGTCGTATATACAATTAAGGGGTAAAGCAAAATATACTTTCACGTTTGCTTCTCAACGCACTTTTCTGTTAATGTATTAATGTAGAGCCAAAATAGGGGACCGATTCAACTAATTTATAATGTTTACAATACGTTTTCGATCCTATTCCGATGCAACTTCGATTGAATTGCAACTGGATCGTTAGAACAGTAAAACACTGAAACGGCAAAGATCACGTTTCGATTCGATAAAGTGTCAATCTGTTTGTAAAATTGGTTCAGTAGATAGATCCTACAGGAGACAACAGGCTGATATTGAAAAAATCAAAATACATATACTTTATTCGAGTAGGCTTTTACAAGCACCTTTGAATCATCATTTTACAAAACTGTATTAAGTTAAGCTACCACCGGTTCGGAATGTCGATTCTACCCAGAAAACCGGTAAACTGAGAAGTTACTCTTTTTCAACATTTAACATACATAGTTATGTTAGTTAAATACAATTATATATGTAAATAATATATCCTGCCTGGAAGTCAACAAGTATTAGCTCCACGCTTTTTTATCTCCTATATAATCTTGTATTGAAAAATATATGTATTTTTTTATTAATGTACTTCTTACAAATTATTTGAATTTATGAATCGGCAAAGTTAAAAATATTTATATTTTTAACTCTATCGATCAATGAATCACAGAATTTTAGTATAGAAACGAATACCTTGCCCAAGAAGGTTTTATAGGAAAAAGTATCAGCCTGTGAATTAACCACAGGGCTATGAACTCTGCTTTTAAGAAAAAGGTGTGCGGTTCGTGGTGAATGAAACATTTTTTTATCTTTATTTTTAAAGACTTTGGACTTCGAGATTCTAGTATCATCGTAACATTAATATAAGAGAAATAGGTATTTGATGTAATATTTACATGGAGGTAGGACTTTGTGACCCAGTCTGGATAGATTAGACCTCTCAATACATATTCTACCACCAAACAACAATACCTGAGTACTGTTGTGTTCTGGTTTATAGGAGGGAGTAAGCCATTTTAACTATAATCACAAGGGAAAAACGATCTTAGTATTTAGTATTCAAGGTTGGTGGCGCATAAGCGGTGCAAGAAATAGTTAACATTTCTTAAGCAAAAAATGTAAATTGGCGATGGTGACCACTTACCATATTTTATAAAAATAAACTTTGACTGTCTAGTTGGTCTAGTGGCTAAATATAAGGGCACAGATCCTGAAGTCCTGGGAACTAACCACAGATCAGGGCGATATAAAGCTATAACGTTTCTGACGAAAAAATAAGCGTAACACTCCAGTGCCTAGGAAAGCATGGAATGCCGATTGTCTTGCCCCTAAACTCTATCCAGACATTTCAGATTTGCCATCCCATTATGACAGTGAGGGTGCATCTATGTTTGCTCACAGATTTGTGCACTATAGTATGTCCTGCGTAGTGGGCTGGTCCCCTTTGAGCTTGTGCGTCGAGTCCGAAATCAGGACAACATCATAACGCACAGAGGATCGGCGGAAATACTGCCAGCAGAAATACTACCAGCATGATACTTCATTTTTATTTGTATAAATTTTAGCCCTTAATATAAATATTTTTATTAGCATTGGATAAAAATTACTTAATAATTCTTTAAAAAAGCATATTAACTGTCGCTGGGATGTCACTACCAATTTATAATTGTACCTTTATGTGTGGCAGTTCAACGGCGACAGGCTTAATTACCCGCAATATACTAAATACATTTTCATGTCTGTTTAATTAATATGCAGTGAATCGTCACTGGGAAGATTTGCTTGGTAGGATTTGCTTGGTAGGGTTTCTATAAGCTCCTCTTAGTAGATACCAGCCAATTATAAGATATTTTTATAATATTAGGTGTAACATCTTTGATTGCTTTACAGCGTAATCATGTGTTAAATAATTTATACTCCATAAATATATATACTTATTAGTTATTTTATATAAGTTTATTTTTATCCATGCATATAAAATATGAAAATTAAAAAAAAAAAAACAATAAAAGCATGTTATATTGTTTGAATTTAAATCTAAAATGTTTTTCTAGGGGCAACGTTAATAAAAATGAGGTTCTATGTTAATTAAAATATTTATTTATCGATTGAATAAGAAAATTAATACTTAAAATCTAAGTAGATTTGTAAGTTAACACACAACAATCAATGGAAACACTAAGTCGTCTGTTCCGAGCCTAATCTCTCTCAGGTTGTGTCGAATTCAAGTCTCATGGGAGTATTTGATATAGAGTGCATCTGTTTTTGCACGAACACGGTTCCTCTATGATACCATATTGTAATTGCATAGTCTTGGAGATTGCTCGCTTTAATGGATAGTATGTTTATCTTTAAGATAATATTATTAGTAGCAGCATCTTCATCAATTATCATTTTTATCTTCATCAGCCAATCGTATCTCACTGCTTGATATAGGCCGGTTTCCGGATAAAGTCCCGGTTCAACCTTCTGTTTCTAGTCAGGTCCCACCACCCTCTTCAGGTCATCGGTCTAGCTGACTGGAGAACGCGCTATGCTGCCTTTGCCTATCAGCAGTCTCCATTCCTGGACTTATTTTCTCTTAATAATTATATATATATTTTAATTACATTTTTGAACATGAACACAATATTGTGTCTTGAGTATGATGGTATCATGATCATATAACGTACCATACAAATATCTGATAGGCAACCCGTGACAGGACTCAACTATAATATTATAAGTTTAGACAAAAACAAAAAAAAATAAAATATCATAGTTTAGTAGATATTTGGTCTTAATATTTTTTGTTGTTAGAAACAATCCTAGTAATTATATTTTCATAGATCGCAAGCCAAGACAATCTCTCACCCACCGACTGACAAATTGCGTAATCGCCGTCAGGACTGGATTATAAGATGCTGACTGTTTGAATGAATTAATTTAAGCAGACGCGGTTTCGCCGTAAACTGTGGCATAGATTAGTTAGAAGATGAAACATTTCGAAATTGAATAATTTATTTAGAATACTTATTTAATTAGAACAACGCGATATACTTAAATTGATTAATTATAATTTCAATATGAAATAACTGCAGTATTATCTGTCAGAACTTCACTCGTGAAATTTACTTGGTAGTGGCTTGGTGCAAATTCTTCTCGGTAGGTACCACCCACACTTCAAACGTATTCCTGTTTGAACCGTAACTATCGGCAAAAGGATATTAGGCCAGTCAATAAAACTCCTGAATACAAGTAATTAGTATCATTATGATTTTTTGATATGTGGTTTGGGACGCTAAAATAATAACAAATTAAAATTTTCAACCCTCTGGGGTGAACGCTTGGGTTGAGAGAGTGAAAAGCGTTTTTGTTTATAACTTTGTAAAAAAATTGTTAGATGGTTGAAAATTAGATAGAAGGTATAAATAATTATAACTTACCTTGTATTAAAATTTCAACCTTTTTTGTTTAGTGAAAAATTAGTTATTAACAAAAAAGTATGTAGTGACCATTTACCCTTGGGTACCCATTTACCAGTCCTACCTATACTATAAAAAAAATATTGAACATGAATATGCTGATCGGCTGTTTTGATGCGTGTATATGTTACTGTAAAAGCTCGAACTACGGTAAATCCTAAGATTTTCCAGTAAAAACTTAAAATTTACCGACATGAGTTGGTAAATGTTAGTATTTATTATAAAGGGACGACTTTTTCGGACTTTTACCATTCCAACCTAACCTAATCTAACATGTAAATCCTAAGATTTACCACGTGACTGGTGGTGAAAGTTCGAATCCCAATGCTTTATAGACATTTACCATTCAAAATCGGTAAATCTTAGGTTTTACTGGAAAATCTTAAGATTTACCGTAGTTCGAGCTTTTACAGCAACATATGCATTAAATACTATAATAATTATGGTCAATATCACGCTCTTACGTTTCATGATCGTTATCTGCGGCGAGTTTCGATCTCGTTCTTTTATAATAACTCTTTAGAGTACAGAACACTTGGAAGTGAACATTCAATCTATAGTAATATTGAAAATGCGAAAGTTACTCTGTCTGTTACGCTTTCAAGGCAAAAACACTGAACCGATTTTGAAGAAATTTGGTACGAAGCAATCTTGAACCCCAAGGAAGGACACAGGCTACTTTTTTATACCTAACACTTGACGACTAACCCCTCAACAACAACTAGTATAAAATAAACTGATATATCTTTATTGAAGTATTATTTTGTATATAATTATAATATTATATAATATTCATAGATAACCTTACACTGTAAACTAAGATCTAGTTTAATTATTTGTATGTAAGAGGCCAGTACAGTTATTACTTATAATATATATCTATATACAGATTCAAGTAATTATACTTAATTGTTTCAAATATCAGTATATAGAGAAGCCGCAATTAGTATACAATACATACAAACATCAGATATATAATTACTAATCTTTTATTGTTCTTAAGACGACGTAACCTTTATTTACATATAAATTATTTATTATTTGCTTTTTAAATTATGATGTAATAGTGTTAATTTCAATTTCTTATAGATAAGTTATCCCTGGGAAATAGGTAAAACATGACCGATATAACCTTGAACTGAGGTACTTAATATAGTCAGACAGCATTCTAATCAAAATAAAACTAACCAATCCAAAACTTTGAAATCTAACTGAAATAAAGGAATTCGAAAATTATAATAATATTCTATTAAATATTGCTTTTAACTGAAAACAAAATCAAAAGTTTCAATTTAAGTCAATCTGTGAGTGAAACGTAAGAACATTGAACTATTGATTTTGTAAAGAATTTTCTGGAAAGTTTGCTTGTTTTTATAGAAATCCATTATTAAACCCGACTATAATACATGAGCGGAGAACGAATTAATATTTCAAAACCTTCCCAATGCTAATAACAATTAGGCACAATACTATTAAACAGCGCTGGTTCTTTGAGAACTATTCTTGCGCAAACTGTCCATATTATTCTTTAAGCAAGCGAAGCTAAGTGCTCAACATTTACTATTCAGCAAATAAAAGCGCCATTTCCCTTGGATCTGACCGGATAATGGAAAAACAGAAGACGGCAGGGCGCTACGATAACTTTGGAGTTGAAATATTTTATTTTAATTTAATTATATTTATTTTAAAGTATATTTATAAATAAAAATATCAAAGTCCTTTTGTAATAGGAATTCCTTTTAATATGTTAATATTAAACTTCATTATTTAGTTAATATTAATATTCATTTAATTGAGTAGAGAGATTATGAGAGATATATATATATTTATCCCTGTGATTAGATTGACTGGTTCACCCTTCCAAACTACCATAACTCTTCGTAGTATAAAGGCTTAAAAAGAATTACACCAATTTTATTTTACCTTTCTGGAATATTTATCGTAAGCTGTTCATTTAAAAAAAATAGTCAAGTACTCGATTTAATATATATAACGAATTTATTTTGAAGTGCAACTTTGACTGTAACATTTGTGACGCGACCAATTGAACTTTAAACTAAAATAGGTCTTAAGTTCACGTGATATCGTTGATACAGCTTGTACTTAATAAGTGAAGTTCAAACTCTTTGCAGCCACACTGCAACAGTCTGGAGTGTTCGTTCAAGATAAATGCGGTAACAAAGAAATATACTGTGCGTATTTATAAAATACTTCATGGAGAGGACATCGGCACATCTATATTCATTCAACGATATTAACTTCTAACACTTTAAACTTTCAACAAATAAATAAATTTAATTTGTATCGGTGATTCAATTTATTTTTAAATTCAATCGATTTGAAGTTTTATAACTACTAATATTGTTTAAAGTCAAAAATATATTTCGATGCACTTTTTTAATTGGTTTATACAGATACACTTTCATTATAAATTATATCATTACATTTTACATTACATTAACAGCCTGTAAATTTCCCACTGCTGGGCTAAGGCTTCCTCTCCCTTAGAGGAGAAGGTTGGAGCATATTCCACCAATGCTCCAATGCGGGTTGGTGTAATACATATGTGGCAGAATTGAATTTTTTTTTATCTTTTGTATCTTTTTTAACTTTTGGTATCTCTTCGCAATATTAATTCGTGCGATACTTATAGTATTGCTAAGAAATCCTTAAATGTATAATTATCGTGATTCAAACAAAATATTCCATATTAGTACAATTAAAATCACCTATAAATATAGAATAAAATACTTATCGATTAACATATCGTTGAGCCGAGGTGATCACTGTTCACGATTGATGCACGTATTTTAGCACAATGACATATGAATCGTAGGGCGGACCGCCACCAGCGTTCCCCTTTAATGTAACAATCTATGATTCAATTCTGAGCATTACGTTACAGTTCTACCTGACTGATTGACTGCACCTTCGTGAGTGATCTATACTGATATAATAAAGAGGACAACTTTGTTTGTTTGCTTGATTCAAGTTTGTTTTTTTTTTCACACGTAGAAAGCTATAATTTCTGAATGCTAATTATTATAAACTACACCCGCACGAAGCCGGGTCGATTCGATAGTAGATTTATATATGAGTAATTATTATAGTAGAGTTGCATACGACTTTTGATATTTAAGGTGCTCGTTTTGCTGTGAATTTCGAGTCGAAAGTGCCTGCTAACTATACTGGTACTAGTACTAGGCAATTTAAAAAAATATTTAAGAAGAAAAAAAAATACTGAGAGAGTCATCGATCACTTACCAATAATTAAAAACTTATAGCCGTAGTAATAAAACGAATTCGAATCAAATGTAAATAAATAATTATATGTCCGGGATTAAATTTTGTATTGTTATAAATGCGAAAATTGTTTGTCAGGACGTTTGTTACACAATCATGCCCAAACGATTGAATTAAATGTTACAAAAATTACATTCGTATATTTTAATTTCAATATTAAATGTACATTACGACTTGGGAACCTTAAAGAAAAGAGCGTACTCCTTCTTTAACACGACAACGCACCTGCGAGCCCCCCGGTGTTGCAGATGTCCATGGGCAGTGGTAGTCACTTTCCATCTGATGAGTCTCCAGCTCGTTTGCCACCTATAACATAAAAAAAAAACATTACTTTTAATTTAAAACTTCAAGATGACAATAAGTGCTTATAAAAGGGCTAACTTAAAAAAAAAAATTTTTTTTTTTTTAATGCTTATTTGAGTAAAGAAAAGTTGTATTTGTTGTAATGCTATATAATATCAGCCTATCGAATCGGAGACTAGCAACTTACATTATAGACAAAGAACCTAAAATATAACATTCATAAAGTGTAGATTAGCAGCGTTCAGAAATGGACCGAAAGCAAATACCATGTTTACACGTCAGGTTTTCTCTAAAGGACTATTGTTTGAGATAGTGTACACTGCTACCATAATTTTAATTATTCAATAACAGATTTTTATAAAATATCAATCTTTTTTTTAAATTTAATATAGAGTGCAGAACAGACAGACGAATGAATACCACAATATTATTAATAATACAGACATTGACCGTTTAAAAATTGATAATCATTCCATTTACCACTTTTAACGCTACAAGCTATATGAACTGACATGCTATGTAACTGGTGTCTCCATACCCTTTAAACGAGAATATAAAAAATGACTATTAATTAAAGGTAGAATAATTGACCTCAACTTAAGCGATAATAATCTATAAATATAGTAAAACATTAAATATTATTTGAAATCAGATTGGAATCGCAAATCGTTGAATAAAAATAATATGTTCTGGTATTTCTGCGTCAAAAAATCCTAACAAGATTAAAAAAAAATATATATATAATAAATAATAATTATGTACAGCAGTGTACGTCGACATTTATAGAAAAGATTTTTATACGGCACAAGAAGTGGCTGGGCGTGTACCGTTCACAGTAATGCACAATTAATGGAGCACACGAGCCGCGCCGCAAATTAGATTGGTTCCGTGAGTTCACGCGCTTAGCGTTCGTATTGTGGTTGAGTGCAGGCTAAGGACCTACACACAAGTACGGCAAGACGGTGTCGAAATAATATGACAAGTATATGTTTCTATTTATTAAGCAAGCTGGATGTATAAAGAAGGCTGTTTGCGGACATACTTGTGCGCTAGATATAATACGTACAGTGCAGTTGGCAGTTGGTGGTAGTATTATCCGTTGAGAGCAGCCACTGTGAACTATATAGATGAGAATTTTCGAAGTGGATGTTAAATAAGGGATTAAAGCAACAGGGAGAAGATTGTGTAATAATAAAATTGTTGGTAACTTTAGGAGCTCTAATAGTTTTTCATTTCATAGAAGGATACTGTGGCGTGGGAGTCTGAGAAGAGTGTCAGCTTTATGTCGAAGAAGACCAGGGAGAAGGCGTCGGTGCTACATGCAATTTCTACGACGTGAGCCAACCAACGTGACGTCACGGTAGCATACGCAAGTGATCCCATGCATCCCAACGAGATAGAGAGTAGTCATACCGTTCGCTTCATGCGGGGAAAAAACGTAAGAGAGTTTTCCCAGCCAGATAAAAAAGGAGTTCTAAAATACTGAAAACTGGAACATTTTTTCCTTACTTTGTATGATAAGTAATATTACAGTACTCTTTACAATAAATATTCACAATTTTTTATTTTTTTTACATTAACAGCCTGTAAATTTCCCACTGCTGGGCTAAGGCCTCCTCTCCCTTCGAGGAGAAGGTTTGGAGCATATTCAACCACGCTGCTCCAATGCGGGTTGGTGGATACACATTTGGCAGAATTTCTTTGAAATTACACACACATGCAGGTTTCCTCACGATGTTTTCCTTCACAGCCGAGCACGAGATGAATTACAAACACAAATTAAGCACATGATAATTCAGTGGTGCTTTATTCACAAAATTAATAAAATATTTTTTGTAATTTATTAATGAATGCTGTGGTTTTAACGTTCGAGTTCAAGTAGCCTTAATACTCTTTATACTTTCTTATAATGAGCGGATTGTGTTATGGTTATGTTACACCAAAGGCTTGAATATGAGAGTGGTATGGCCGCTTTTAATGCCACAATTGGATAATATTACACTTTTAATGTTTAACACTAAAAAAAATATTAATTATACTTTAAAAACCAACGAAACTTCACGTTTCAAGTCTTGTAATATTATTATATACCCGTATTTATCCCAAAGCGTTGATATATATTTCTTAGGTAGGTGAGGCCTTACATCGCTAATGCGCCACCAAGCTTGGGAACTAAGATGTAATGTCCCTTGCACCTGTAGTTACTGACTCACTCGACCTTCAAACCGGAACACAATAATGAAAAGTATTGCTGCTTAGTAATACTGTGGTACCAGGCGGTCTTACACAAAGGTACTATCTCCAAGTAAATCATCAATCATCAATGATTCTCATCTGTTAACAAAAATGTTTAAAGCTTTTGGAAACCTACTGCCTTCTGCCTAATACAGGTCGGTTTTATGTACATTCCGCATACCTTCAGCGTAATCCAAGAGTTCTATTCAATAGACAATTCCGATTTATACTCTTATTTTCAGAATTATTAAAGAGAAAATTAATCACCAACTACATATATCCAACATGTTCGTCAAACTTTTTGATTATAAAAATTAAATTATCCGTAAACGTAACAAAAATTAAAACAAGTGAATGCCATTGTATGTTCGCTTAAAAAGGAACGGCAAAGTAGGCGGGTTTATTAAAAATTAAAATGTTCCAGTAAATTGGCTTCAGTAATCAAGATCCGCCGATAAGAGACGCTCACCTCGTACCGGCTCAGCGGAATAAGTGTTGATTCAATTTTAACAAATGGTAAATAAAATTATGGATGTTCTTTTTTTAATTTTAATAAAACATTGACAGAGGTTTTATAATTTGACCTGACCTGATCTGAGATCAACATATTTTTATTAAAATGACTTATTACGTAACAAATATTTATACGTACAGCGCACAGTTGCTCACAGCTGGTGTGTGTATGAAAAAACAATCAAGAATTTTCCAAACATTAACTTGTAACATAATTACACGGAATAATTTACTATTTTTTTGTGGGAATATGTTTATGGTTTTACAGCAGAAAACGTCCCAGAAAATATTCAATTGTAAAATTTAAAAGAATCGTTAAAGAGCGTTTTTGTGTTAAAGGATATTACAAAATTAATGACTTCTTAATTTGTTACACACATTGGGAATGAGATGATCACCTTCAGACTATTTCAAATAACGAAAATAGATTTTTTATTAGTGTATAAAAAGTATAATGGTAAAATTTGATACTAAATAAATCCGCTGAGTTTGTTTCTTCGGTTCATCTCAGGTCCGAGGTGTTTATTTCCGAACTGGTGGTAGATTTTTGACTATCAAACAGCAAGTGTGACATTTCTATATTGAATAAAGATTATTGATATTGATTTCGACTTTGAGTACTTCGGAATTCTTAGTACCAGTCGAAGATGTTTAAGATCAGTAAATTTCAGTTTTTAAGGCATTTCATTATGTTGAAGTACTCAGAATTATGTACTGAAGCTTGGGCAGGCTATGAATGTTATGGTAGGCATTATGGTACGATTACCAATCAAACAGTCATTGAACTATAAATCTAGTATAATATGAGATTCATTCATTCTATACAAATTCCTTTACTGTTCAGGCTGTTCGTCTGTGGAACTCTCTTCCTGTTGAAGGAAGACGTGCACAATCACTCGCCACATTTAAAACCATCTTGCACTTTAATGCTGTATATTTTCGCGAGAATATTAGTTTAATTTTGTATATAATTTATAGTTCATCATATTTATATCTAATGAGATACATACATATATATATGGTAGTTAGATATCAGGTGTTGTATATTATTTTATTTTAAATATATTATTATATCACTGTAATGTATTTATATATTATTTTTATATCTGCCTTGTACACCCCTACATCTTTCTATATCTGTTTCTATCCTCTACCCTAAGGTTGCCTGGAAGAGATCGCTGTTTTAGCGATAAGGCCGCCTCTTGTGCGTCTTTCTTAAACTTGACTAAACTATATGTTTACTGGTGTACAATAAAGAGTATTTTGATATTGTTTTGATTTTATTTGAGATTGTGCTTGCGCTATTAAGAAATGATTAAAATCATCGAATCGTACAATCGATCTGCATCGAATTGTATAATTCCAAGCTTGAACTGGATTGAAAAAAACCATAATTAGTATATTTAAGTAGCGCACGGGTTCCCTCCACTGGGCCTAAATGATACATTTTTAATATAAACAAATATTAAAGAAGTACTTTGGTCTATTATAAGATTATAATCGACTACTTTACTGATTGAATAAAAGCCGTCTAGACGTTCGAGTGCGATTGAGTGAAAAACACTCGGTTTTATTATATTAAAAATAAATAAGCTCAGACAAAATAGTTCAGTACCTCTTTTCCAGTAGGAATCAAACGGAAATTTGTCAGCCGATTTTCCTATTTTTAGTTTGTTAGTTAACGACGAGATTTGGTATTTGAACAGTAAAATTCTTAAACCCATGCTAATACATAACATGTTTGATTTTTTTAACACTGCCGACACTAGGTATATTACAACAATTAACATATTTCATTTTTTTAATCTCCATATCCATTGTACAAATAATCGTGTAATAATTATACAGCCACGAAAATACAAAACAAAAAAATAAAGAGCCTTATAATTTATTTAATTATTAACGCCCAGAATTCATTTGTGGTTTTAGTCAACCAATAGAATTACTGGACCGACCGCGCGCAATTGGAATTTATTTTAGTGCATTTATTTAGCTTTTAGCGATACGGCAGGCGTATTGCAAATCAATAAACGCTTATAAACGTTTGTATAAATCGTTATTGCGCTTAATATGACGTGAAAATAAGCATTATTTTGATTTATTAGCGGGATTTGATATTATACGAATATATACGATCGGTAACGTTAATGGCGTGGACGTTTGTTATGGGAAAACAAATACAGTTTTTGGAGTATACATCTTTGGTTGCGAATAGAGTAACATTTCAAGGTCGAATTTAAGTGCGAAGTTTACAATAGGAACGCAAGGAGGAAAAAGTTTTTCTTTTAAAAGAAAACATTTTTAACTTCAAAATAAGAGTTACTAGTACGAAAAAAAATTACCCAATAAAACCCAATCGAGTAGTTTCTTATTAATATCAATCCACGCTTAACGAATAAAATACAACATTCTATCTACAAATTGAACAATTAACATAACAACGAAAAATATATACACAATCGGAATTTAGGAATGGTTAGTTTAAAATAACAAATAAATACAAAATTGAACGTGAATAGTTTGTCCAAATCTTTATGAGACTTTATTTATAATATGAAATAAAAATATTCGTTACATAATCTGCTAATCGTCAACCTACTAAAACATAAAGACTGATGATATCAAATCAGCTAAACTCGTAGCTAATCAATTGTTTTTAATTGAACTGTTACTTTTATATAAGGTAAAGGAATAACACCATACAGCCTCGTCAGTATTTTTTAATCATTAGTCTTTCATGTATTCTATTTCCAAATGTTTATTATATATATGCTTTTTTTTTAAAGATTTATTACTTTATAGGGGTCTCTCTCACTATTTACACAATCAATGCTACACCAATCAAGATCTAAGATTTCATATATCGTATTCATTAAAATCTGATTATTTGAGAACAAATGAACTACACACAATCTAAGTTTCATAATCAGCCCTATTTAATAAGCAAGCGAAAATGTTATTAATTTGGAAGAATTACAATCAATTACCCGAATGTTTAATCCTAATTTTTATGTGTCTTGTATTGATCAAAATGATTTCATGCTTCGATATTCAAATACTTTGTTATAGAAGACTTTTACTCAAGATTGGGCGACCTGTTTCTAAGCCTACGCAGATAATCTGAAGCAATTGTAAAGGAATCACTCCATAAAATCCTTATGGAGTGATAAGTAACGTACGGAATGAATGGCTAGATAAGTAAACAGATCACGAGGCTCTGAGTCAAAACCCCTGACATAATAATATTGGGTTTTTCCGTCGAAAAATCCTCAATCACCGCCTGAAATCTGAAAGTTGGGAGTGAGTGCACTCTCGTGCCTCGGAAAGTAAGGACAGCCGTTGGTGCTGAACGTGAACTCTTTACGTTCGCGTTCCGTGAGTTGCCGTTCCATCGAATTGTGAGAGTGAGGGAATAGGAGTGCACTTGTGTTAGCGCACAAACTTGTGCACTATAAGTCCAGCAAAATTGGTCGATCTCCCTTGAGATTGGTAGTTGTAACATCGGTTAGTAGAACATCATCATCAACATCAACATTATTTATAGTTAGTTTTCTCTTGTAAATCTCCACAGCTTTTATTTATTAGTCAAATTATATGTGACACTTCTACTCAACACAGTCCATTTATTACGAAAATGAACCCGACAACAATCTTATACAGTAACATTTTTTATATAATCTCATTGTATAAATATAGATTTATTAATATGTTCAATGTTTATATAAAATCTTCATAATAAACGAGTGACCGAAAAGTTACACGAACGAACAGTTACAAATTATCACGTCCCGACGTCAGTAATTGGATAGTCGACTGAAGATGGCATTGGTTAGTAAAGAGGTTTATATTTACTTCCAACCTTGAATACATATATTATTTTTAAATTAAATACTAAAATATTTAAAGCATAATAAAAATATGAATTAATTTAGGTAGAAATCGCTTAATGAATAATGTAATAATACGACTATAAAAATAAACTTAACTAAAAACCTTTGTTAAAAGTATAACATCTCGCCTTATTGTCTCCACTGGTGACTGGGCTGATGAATTTTTTGCCCAGAGGATCAGATTATGATTGAATGGGGAAATTCTGCTAAAATTCTTGCCACCATTCCACGCAGTCAGTGGAGTAACTAATTTTTAATTCTTATTTGTATAGATATAGTTAAGGCCTTTATGTTAATAATACTTATTTAAATAAAATAAAAAAAAACCTTAATATTATAACAGTTCATGCTATATCAATTTAAATACAAAATAATCTAATTAAGGTAAAAATACCTACCTTTTAGCTGACTAAACATCATTACATATCGAGAGTCTATTTGCGTTTGAAGTGAACTTATTTTTGTGTTGTTCGACTTTTCCGTTGACAAACTTTCCCAGAATATAAGCGTTATTGACATCAATATACGAATGTTTGGACCAATATTAATAGAAATGCGAATATGCCAATCAATCTTGTCGTTTCAAATCTATTCCAAAAACATTTTATGATTTATTATTTAATGAATAAAATCGTAGCCAAATTTTAATTTAAACATTATAATAATTCGCAATATTTAATTTATTTATGTATTTCGTTATTTATTTTAATCAGTCTTAAATATTTATACCTAATTCCTAACAAAAGAAAATGATTATATGATTATTAAATACACAGCTGTATAGCTGTATATATACATACTTTTGCCTTATTTAAAAAAAATATATTTGCTAATAAACTATTTGTAGTCTATATCAAACATCCTAAGATAATACTTATTACAACGGGTATTCCCAAAAGTTTTTAAGTTCCTTGCATGTAAATTTGGAAGAAAAAGATAATAAGAAACGTCTCGGGTCAAACAAATCTATACTTTGGTTGATAAATTTCCATCTAGGTTCCAACGTTCTACGAGGTCTGGTGTGTTGTTAATTCGCTGTTTAAATAACTTCAGCTCAAAGTTAAAATATTTGTTACTTGTGATTTTTGTGTAAGTGTGTGTTATTTATGTATCTATATACGTGTGTTTTTACATGGGCGTTGTCAGTGTTTAAACATTCTCGATATTTGTTTAGTTTTAAAACGTGTTTTAATTTGTATTATATTATTTGATTATATAATAGATTGTACGGTTTGATGTTCAATATGTTCGTTAGTTTGCGCATGTTCGTTTTTTGTGCATTAGGGCGTGTCTCTTGTATGGGCGTGTGTATTCGGTGTGTCTGCATTATAAGTTTCACCCTTTTAAGCACATGTTTCGAGTAATTATGTTTTTAATTAGGGTTATATTATAAATAATACTATTTAGGGTTATGTTCCGCTTTAGAGTTATGAGTGTCATCTGCCATAGACGCTGTGAGAAATATATATCATTTCTTAAATCGCCCATTTGCCTCTTATTTTAGAAACTAAGTTATTTCCATCGTGCTTGTAATCAAACTGGTTCATTCAACCATCAAACAGGAACACAGCAATTTGTCACTAAAATCTTTTTCGCGGTTATGTGGTACCTACCCAGGTATTTTGAAATATCGTTATGGATTAAGCTTTACACAAACCAATTCCGTTTTTAGGAATAACTATTTTTTATATATATATTTATTTCCGTTTCTGTGAAATAAAAACCCCTTTTAAAAACCTACATGCGTTGATAAACTCGTACTACCTATGTGCACTCTATGTATGTTTATGTATATATTTAAACTGCATGCATGTGTATTTTGATACGTGTTATTCGCAAAGATAGTAAAAAATTTTTTTTTCCATTTAGCGATTTATGATATCTTATAACTTACTATAATCATGTAGCATCATGTATAATAATATACTATTTCCTTAAATTCATCAAACTTTTCTGAATAGTAAAATTTTTTCTATCATAGACTAGACCTATCAATCAAACCTTTGGCAAAAAGCAGAAAGCAGACGCAATCAAAGAACGCTTATTGTTTGGTATATATATTTTCATCTTTACTAAAAAATTAAAACTATTTTTTATTCAAGTAATCTCATAAAAGCTCTTTTGAATCGTCATGTTAAAGTTAACATGTCATGTAAAAGTTACATAACTATTTCATTTAAATATGAACATGAAAATGCTTATAAATCTCCTAACTTATTTGAAATACATATTGAATTAAAAGTAAAGTTACCACCAGTCCGAAATCTAAATTTATACTGAGAAGAACTAGCAAGAAACTCAGTAGTTACACTTTTTCGAAAGCGAAATTAATTGAATACATTGAAATTTATCCTGCATGAAATTCAACGAATACTAACTCTTCTATTTTTATCACCTATATTGTATTTTATTGAGTTGCTTTATTGATCGATGTTTTTTGAAATGAGATTTTAATTTATTAATAGGCCAAGCTAAAATAACTGTGGAATTATCTAGAGGGCACATCTGAGACGTAAATCGAGCCTTTATCAAATAGTCTACCGGTTCGATGGTAAGTGGACGAGGAGATTGAAGTAAAGGAGGACAATGGGAGGGAATGCTAATCAGGTCAGTCCATTGGCACACGTCATTCATGCATCAGGCGTATTTCAAATCAAATCAAATGTATTTTATTCAAATAAACTTTAGCATCCTTTACATTACATATATTTACATACATTAGCAGCCTGTAAATTCCCCACTGCTGGGCTAAGGCCTCCTCTCCCTTTGGGGAGAAGGTTGGGAGCATATTCCACCACGCTGCTCCAATGCGGGTTGGTGGAATACACATTTGGCAGAATTTCGTTGAAATTAGACACATGCAGGTTTCCTCACGATGTTTTCCTTCACCGCCGAGCACGAGATGAATTATAAACACAAATTGGTGCAGACAAACAATGGTGCCTGCCTGGGTTTGAACCCGAAATCATCGGTTAAGATGTACGCGTTCTAACCATTGGGCCATCTCGCCTCCATCCTTCAGTGAGAAGAAATGACAAGAAACTCACATAGTCGCTCTTTTGAATAACGCAGTAAGTAAGCAAATATTCCCAATTATTGTTTAATCAGCCCTGAGTTGGAACCCATCGTCTAAATCAAGGCGTCTTTATCCAACGGATACTATTTGTGTATTAACAAGTAGGCAGATCATAATTAGTTTTAAATGACTATCTCGTTAGTTCAGTAGCTAGCTTACAAATACGGTTAAACCCCGAGTCGTACGAATAAAATGTCATTGAAATGTTATGTCAAAAATTCTTAGTCGCTGCCCGAAGTTAGTAGTTGAAAATATGTCCCATTAAATAGGACCTGACAGCCCTAGCTTAGAACAAATGAAGTGTATATTGAAATGCGGGTGGGGTGAAGTAGGTTGTATCTGCGGGAGGGTATGACCGGTCATTCTGTATATTTATTACTAGTTGTCATCTGTGGCTTGACTCGCATTTTAGGGGATTTGTTCGCCAGGTGTGAGGCATAGAAAAGTAGCCTATATCCTTCATCCAAGTTTGCTTCATAACAAATTTCATTAAATTCAGTTCGGTGGCTGATGCAGATGAAAGAGCAACAGACAGACAGAATTAATTCCGCATTTCTAATTAGTATAGATAAGGTATTATTGCATAATGAATACAAACATCATTAATACATAAAATGCACTGGCACAATACACAAACATATTTTTTTAAAGTTTGTTTAAATTTCGAACTAGGAACGCGGGAAACTAGAATACAGAAAAATAACTTGAAAAAGAAAAATTAAAAATACTATTAAGAATTTTGCAGCGTTTAAATATACAAAAATGATTTGATTGTCCGAAAACCAAAAGCGAGGTGGTTTTAGTATTATTATTAGTATTTTAAAGTTATATAAATGAATACAGATCTGGTAGCTTTTTTGAAACATAGTTCACTTTAGTATTTAAATTAAAGGTAAACTAATCTTAATGAAACATGCTGTATACGAAAGTATCGCGGTGCTTATATTTATAAATTCTTTATTCTTTGATCAAAGCAAACCCCTCTATGTACCATCCACTCATCAGACAGTAGCACTTAGTATTGTCGTGTTATTGTTTAAAGGGTGAGTGAGCTACAGGCACAAGGGACATAACATCTTAGTTCCCAAGGTTAGTGGCGTATTGACCATGTAAGAAATGGTTAATATTTCTTACAGCGCCATTGTCTATGGGCGGTCGAGTACCATAAGATCCATTTCCTCGTCCACTTGCCTATATCATTACAAAAAAGTATATTTTGTTAACTCAATGTCACTGCAAAAGAAAAATAATAATCAGATAATGTTACAAGTATTAAATATATCCTAACTAATATTAAAATGCGAATATTTCACACATTTTTAGGGTTACAAAAAGGCCTTAGGGTATCTCAATCCGACAGCGAAACACGTCATTTTATAACTAGAATTTGTTTAGAACTATTTCCATAAAAACGTTATAGAATCTAAACGGAAATTCGAGTATATTTTGAAACGTATTTTTATTAAGGTATTACAAATCCTGGGTTCAGTTTAATCACTATTTCTATGTTTCACGAGCGATTTAGTGGAAACGAACTATCATCGTAAAATATAAAATCGTTTTAAACTTCCATCCATTCAAATGAGAATGATGAATTTTAAAATACCATTTCGATAAATTATCATAAAGTCTGCGAATGTTCCTCTGTAAATGAACCTAGTCCATCGGACTGCGCGTGCAGGATTTCTCAGGATTTTCTCGTTCGGCACTGAGACGAAATTAATTATAAACACATTTTTTTTTATGTCATAGGTGGCAAATGAGCAGGAGGCTCACCTGATGGAAAGTGGCTACCACCGCCCATGGACATCTGCAACACCGTCGGCTTGCAGGTGCGTTGCCGACTTTTTAGGAAGGAGTACGTTCTTTTCTTGAAAATTAAACACATGAAAATTGTTCGACGCTTGCCAGGGGTTTAAATCATATAGTATAATAAAGAATCAGCGATTAACATTTACGTCTTTTAACCTCCGATCAATTGCGACTCGATACCATATTTGCGCAATATTGTAGTAAATAAGTGTTATATTTAATATTATTAACGTTCACTGAACTATTTATAGACGAATAGTTATATTAATTCTAAATTCAAACTATACCATGTCCAAATTTAGTTTTAGTAAAAATAGTTAGAAAAGCCATAACGTGACGGGATATTCAACGCAATTGTAAACGACCGGTTTTAAATTAAGTCGACGAGGTCCGCTTGAAATTTTAACAACAACTAGAATGAAATAGTTTTACTAAATTCAAAAGCCAAAAACGTTTTCTAGTAAACGCTGATGAGTATTTTCTGTATAATCCACATCGAGTGAACGAAAACAATAAAACATTTACGATCTTGGATGCACAGCGCAAATACTCTAAACAACTCGACTGTGATTTACAGCTGAGGTTATTGAACGATAAACACTCTCCTATCAGAGCTACGAATGTAATCAACTTACAATTATACTTAGCGACTCCGATACGACAGCGACACGACACCAAGACTAATTATCTTTGTAACCTCTTGTTTATTAATTTATTTAAGGTTAACAGACTCATTGAAATTTAATATCAATAATAAGCGTACAAAAAATTAATGAGAAATAAATAAGAATAATAATACTGGGTCCTTACAAGTGAAATTGGCGTTTTGTCGTACTGACCACTTTGATCTGAAACATCTCCTCGTTGGTTAAGAATTCCAAATTCAAATTTATTAATTCATTTACCTGGTACCTACATTTGAACTTTTAAAACAGTTATTCATTTGTTTTTTCCTCATTATTTTTTCTTTGGCGTCGCTTATTACCGCACAATAGAAAACATGAAATATCGATATATTTACGAGTGCGCATTCTACCGTGGCACCAGTGCTGCAGAAGCAGCTCGAAGGATTAATGATGTGTACGGCGCTGGTGTCGCAAAAGAAAGTAAGATACGTTGTTGGTTTCAACGTTTTCGTTATGAAAATTTCGATCTTCAGAACCAATCCTGTAGGCCGGAGACCAAAGTGAAAAAAGAATAATTAAAATTTATTGTAGAAGCGGATCACATCAACTAATCAAATCACTTCGAAGATAGCCGCAGGCTTCTGCGTAAGTGATAAAACTGTATTAATCCACTTGAGCCAAATCGGGAAAGTAAAAAAACTTGAACGATGGGTACCTCATGAATTGAGTGAATCTTTGTAACTAAATTATTTTTTTATAAGAGTCGTTATATTTTAAATGCTACAAGCTGACACGTTACACCTATATTTGACCATGAAATCTTACTCTCATTGTGTCCAAAGAACTTTCACTTCACGACCTCCGTGGTCGAGTAGTGTGTACACAGGTTTTCATGGGTCCGCCACTCCGTGGTCCCGGGTTCGATTCCCAGCCGAGTCGATGTAGAAAAAGTTCATTAGTTTTCTATGTTGTCTTGGGTCTGGGTGTTTGTGGTACCGTCGTTACTTCTGATTTTCCATAACACAAGTGCTTTAGCTATTTACATTGGGATCAGAGTAATGTATGCAGTAATCAGTAATGTATGTCGTGCAATGTTTATTTATTTATTTATCAAAATAGTTTGGTTGTGAATCCGGAGCAAGTGGCTTAACATAAAATTATTATTGAAAAATAAAACGATAGCAATCGTTCCGTTCTTAATTTAAAAATCTTATTTAAATGAAATTTGTTTATATATAACTTGGATTAAATCCAATACAATCTTATTCGATCCGAACACAACGTTACACGAATATAATATAAAACAAATATTGTTGCAAAGTGTATTTGATTCGCAAATATAAGAAATAACGTCTATGACATTTTAAAACCAATTCTGAAGCGGTTGTGTAAAGGCCGAGCACACTGAGAGTCAAGCAATGCGAAAAAATAATCACATTTAATATCGACTTTGTCGCACGACCTTTACTTACAAAGTTTGATAAAGGATTGAGATTATGTTGAGTATATTAATATTTATTTTAATAATAAGATGTATAATTAATGTAATTATGCCTGATTTTGTTAATATATTATTGTCAAAATGAGTAATCATTTCAATCACAGTTTTATTTACGCATAGTATTTAAAATATACTATGTCAGTTTTTCAGTTGAAACAGAATTTTTTTTTTACTTTAAATAATATCCAAGAACAAAATCGAACTCATAAAGAATTGATTAATTACTTCACAAATAATTTCCCTACATACAAAGTATCAACGTTATGTAATCGTGCAAAAAATATAATATATTGTTAGATTTATTGCTGATTGTAATTTGTTCTTGTTTTCTTTACAAATTTATATCTATAGTATATTTTTTAGAGACGAGATGGCCTAGTGGTTTTACCGTGTGCACCTTAACCGATGATTGCGGGTTCGAACTAAAGCAAATGTGTGTTTAATTTGTATTTCTAATTTATCTCGTGCTTGATGGTGAAGGAAAACATCGTGAGGAAATCTACATGTGTCTAAATGCCATGAAATTTAGTCACTTGTGTATCCACCCACCCGCATTTTAGCAGCGTGGTGAAATAAGCCCTAAAACTTCTCCTCAAAAAGGCAGGGGACCGTTGCCCAACAGTGGAACAAGAACAGGCTATTACTAGTATACGTTAATTTTGATATTCAGTAAACTGAATAGCGCACGTTTCTCCTTACTTCCTGTTACAAATTTCCGTCGCATTCGCGAAATTAGTCCGAACGAATGCCGCATACCGAGAATGAAGATTTTACTCGTCGTATTAATGAAGCGATTTTATAAACGATTAGAATATCATGTTTCAAATAAAAGACACGATGAAATAAATTTTAAAAGTTTAAGAATAATTAAATAACAAGAAATAAAAATGTTATAAAAAATCCCCTGTGAATTAAAATAACAACAAAAACCGTATATTATTATATAAACAGTAAGAGATAGAAAGGTCGCCTATAACGTATTTTCAAATGTGGCGATTTCTCTCAGTTCACTCTTTTTTAACCTGTGTAAAAGCACTTCATTCCAGAAATAAATTAAAAATATTATTTCCAGTATAATATATTATCGCTTAACATTATTTAAGCAATTATAGTAATTTCTTTTAGTTTTACTTTACTTTAGTTGTATTAATATAGGATATTTAGTTCATGATGACGACGAGCAGCAAAGTACCTTATTTTTTAGAGTCTCCTAGATCATTATCATCTGCGATAGTCATAATTATAATGCACTTAATTAAGTACCCCATAATTTTTTTCACTTACTTTGTAATAAAACATTTTGGTATCTCCAGAAACAGTTTATTGGAAACGAACATTTTTTCCTTAATCTATAATGGCACTAAAAAATTAAGACAATCTGCCCCTAACCCTATTTTATTTGGGGTCGGCACAGTATGTCTTCTTCTTTCATACTCTGTCTGCCTACATCTCACAAGTATAATTCTTTTCGTCTCTCACGCAATACATCCGACGTGATATGTACTCGAAATGCCTTTTGTACGCTTTCAATATTATAATGTGCTCTGGAGGTTAATCTTAAAATAGTCGATTCACGGCTAACCGAGAGTCGGAACCGAGTGAAAGTTATTGTATGAAGTTTAAAATACATGTTGTTTCGAAATGAAAATAAAACTAAAACCAACGCGGACGCGTTCTGTAAGAAAACAGTTTAGGAATAAATTATTGTTCGAATATGGAATATTATAAATTTTCGTAGTAGTATTCTGTTGTATTAATATCTTATTTGGAAATGTATTCCGTCGAATCTGATTTTCGGAATTTCGTTTGACAAATTCGGCTCGTATTGAGGGTCAGAGTTCGTTTCATAAGTGTGTTCGTAGGTGAGTGTGAATACATAGAATTAAGTAATAAAGCATACATAATTGAAATGTCACGGTATATAAATAGTGAAAAAAAAAACTATATATTGAGAGCCGTGATGGTCCAGGTCGAAGACGTGAATTATTAGTGAATTTTAATGTACTTAATTTGTGTTAATAATTCATCTCATACTCCGCTGTGAAGGAAAACATCGTGACCTGCATATGAGGACGACATTCTACCAAGTGTTTCCACGTTCCCTTGGGCCACCACGCTGCTCCAATGCGGGATCAAGTGGTAATTACTATTACTACTGAAATAATATTAATGATCTACTCAACTGTGACCCACTCGGTCTTGAGATTTGCGCTTTACTTCACTCTATGCATTTTCGACATCTTTGACTCCCTCTGCAATACACCCCTAGGACAGGATTGTGTGGATATCCACGCTCTCTTTTTCTTTGAATTTTTCCAATCCAAGACTCTTCATGAGTATAATGTATCTGAGTATGACTGAGATCTACCTTCGCCATCAAAACAAGAGGTCTGGTTCATTCTTCGCTCAGAGAATCGAAGAAGAGAATTGTGGCAAAACAGCGAAATGTTACAAGTATTACTTTAATTTCAGAATTCCAACTGACCTTGTTACGTGTAATAACTGTTTTTAATTTTGTTCCATTGAGTAAATAAATTATTATGGTCTTAAAAACATAAGTAATTACATTTACAACTAGAAATATTTATAGAAACAGATAAAGTCTTATAAGTGATTACTTTTAAATTAAAGTCTTCGCCTTAAGAAGTATAAAGTCGAATGACGAATTTTATATTATCAATGACAGTATGAAACTTCTTCTCGATTCACTTTTTAATAAATAGCGAAGACACTCAACGACAGTCCCTACTTATAACTTTGCCGACATTCCAATCGTTGTTTTTTAGAAATCGTAATTTCAATTGATATCTGACAGAAGAAAATCGAAGATCTGTATCATTTTCAATAACATTTTCCAACGTTGAACTCTAATTAGTACACTTGATAGGCTGTAGGATTTTTTACATTGATAACGAAAATATTATTTTAGTATCTTAAGAGTGTCAGACAAAGCTAAGAAAATATATACAAAAAGTACAAAAATTATATTTGTTCGATTTCGAGTTCGAGTTCAGCTCGCTGTTCGCAGATATAGATTGTGTTTTTTTTTTATGTCATAGGTGGCAAACGAGCAGGATGCTCACCTGATGGAAAGTGACTACCACCGCCCATGGACATCTGCAACACCGGGGGGCTCGCAGGTGCGTTGCCGGCCTTTCAGGAAGGAGTGCGCTCTTTTCTTGAAGGTTCCCAAGTCGTATCGGTTCGGAAAAACCGCCGGCGAAAGCTGGTTCCACAGAGTGGTTGTGCGCTTCTAAGTTTCTTTGATGACACGTAATTTTAAAGCGTATTTATATATTATTCTATGTTTGTTTCGCTTATTTGCTGCGACTAAGTTATAATGAATTCACTCGTTAAATATATTGAAACTTTTTTTATGTTTCGATATGAGTTTAATTAATCACTTGATTCAGTGCATAAAATATTTACATGGAAAATAAAATTTTCATTTTAATATTTTCAAATAAAATAATTATATAGCAGCTGGAGAGTTATGATGACGTGCAATGTTTTTTTAATTATATCGTTCAACTTTTAATTCCATACTTAAAAAGTATCAGGCAGGTCACTCTACTGTTGAAACAAATATGGGAACAGTTTACTTATTTCATAGAACTTATTTTATAGAGAAATAAAAAAATGTAGCGTGACGTCACAGGACGCCCGACGGATATTAAAATTGATGAATTATTAAACAATTTATTATTAAAGTAAACCAATATAAATATTAAATAAACTAAATACAAATATAGAGTTTCAATAATAAATTTTTAAATTTTCTTATTATTATAATTATAAACACGAGGGTGGTAAGAGCGGTCACGGTCGACGGTATAGAGAAACGTAATTACGTTTGTCGAAATATATAAATTATATAATTATAAAGCAAGTTTTATCAATTCAAGCAAAAATTGCTGCAGATTATAAATACTAACCCGAGCGTAAACTCACCTGAGTAATGTCTGCACTCGCCTTTAGATAACGTTTCAATTTGTCTCTCTAAATACGTAATAAGTCAAAGTGGATCTTAAAATTGTAGCATCTCCTTAACTTGCAGAAGATTAAACGTGTCCGCTTGTATTTAGTTACTTAAAAT
Organism: Vanessa tameamea; assembly: GCF_037043105.1. Lineage (NCBI taxonomy): Eukaryota > Metazoa > Arthropoda > Insecta > Lepidoptera > Nymphalidae > Vanessa > Vanessa tameamea. The sequence continues at coordinate 1,662,590 of NC_087327.1, read as the reverse complement.
TTTGTTTACGTATTAAAAAACATTTTATTAAAAAACGATCTCTTCCTCGAAACTTTTTTATTTTATATAGGTAATTATATTCTTGGTATTATTGTTTTTGAAGTGATAACTTCTTATGGGAGGGTACCGCTTCGTTACGTAACGCGTTACGGTACCAGTCTGTCTATCCACCATAATGCTCCCATGCGGGTTTTTGGAGCATCGTGATGGAATTAGCTCAAAACCTCCTCAAAAGAAGATGAGGCCCAGCAGGAGAACAATCACAGGCTGTTATATGAAACACAAACTATCCTTGACCATACATATAATATGAAAGATCAGCAATAATGAGTCTTAGATAAAACTAATAAATATTCAAGAGAAAGAAGTCAAGCTTTATAGTCAAAACTTTTGCGCATGAGAATTATTTTTAAATACGTTCATAAAGTCGAAAAACATATAAACACATCAAGGGTACAAATCTAAACAATAAAAAATACACCAATAACACGGACGAATCGTTGCGTGATATGTTTGTTTGTTTGAAGAAAAAAAAACCGTTCGTACATAATACACAGACATACCATATAAAACTAGCATCGAATTCAGGAAACATCAAAATTTGGATCAGTTATCGATATATGGAATCCAAGAATCAAAACAAAGGTGAATGATTAAAAAAATAGCGTCATTCTTAACCGTGAAACATCCATTATATTAAGCGTAAAACAAAGATATATTTGTTTCTAAAAGAAAATCAAGAATACTTACTTTTTGAAAAATGTATTTTTCAAAATCTTCTTAGAACGTATCCTATATCCAATTCCCCGTTCAACAACATATCCGAACGCCAATAAATATCGCTGTCATAAACCAAATCCACAGTATGCATTTATTTACACTGTCTCCGCGTAATAAATCTAATAACATTCAAATACAAATCGATGGTCAAACGATTGGAATATTGGATTTAACATTGGCAATATTTGATACATAAATCAATGTAATCATCCTCGCCTTTGTGGCGTTTTAAAATGAAATAAACAATGTACAGTTAGCCAATAAATCTCTTGTAGGAAGTTGGTGCTATGAAGTTGGACGCTCGTTTGTAATACGACACGAGTTAATCGATTTAAGCGCTGTTATTAGGGGATTGTAAAGTTTGCTATCGGATATCGGTTTGTTCAGCTCTTATTTCTATGAGTGTATGTATGTATTGATATGTATTCAAACTGCTGAGCTGCTTCTTGCGGCTTCATCCTCGTGGTATTAGCTCTGTTGAATCGATTGGCTTTTGGTAAACCCCGAAGCAGGTTTTGTATGCTTAACGCGCTCCTAAACATATGAAACGATTTTGGTTTTTGAATATTTGAAAAAATGGTGACTCGATCGAGTATGTTCTAAGATATGATTAAAAATATCTGTACAGTTTGAAGATCATCTAGTCTTTTCTAGTCGTAGAAGTGTTGTGAGCACCTTTGTCTTGTCTGATCGAATCAAAATTAACTATCCTGAGACTTCAATAATATAACATAACAGTAAATTATCTGTCAAAGACTTATCCCTACCAATATTATAAATTCGAAAGAAGCTCTGTCTATTACCTCTTTACCCTTCAACCGCTGAACTGAATTAGATGAAATTTCGTGTGGAGGTCGTTTGAGTAGTGAGGGAAGGACATAGGATACTCGTACATTTTTTAATTCACCCTCGAGCGGATAAAATTAGATATGAAGGTTGTTTGCTATAAATTTTCATAATTTGCACGCGAGTAAAGCCGTTTAGCTAATCACTTTTTGTTTTTTAGTTTCAGTTTTTTTGAAAGCATAATTTATGTCTCGATTAGAATACATTAGCATTATGATGCTGTGAATATTTTATTTTAAGCGTATTAAACAAAAAAAGTAAAAAAAATCTGTCCATAGTATGTCGAAAACGAAAAAGAAGTCCATTAAGTACCTGAACAGACGCACGCGAAAACCGTCCTTGTTTCATTCGGTTTAAGGATATTATTTTCATAAACGTCTGTATTACATATGATATGAGACAAGCCAAGTTTGAAAGAGGACTTGAAATACATTCAAAAAACGAATATTAGAATATTACAAAAAAATAATAAAATATGCTCCTTACGAAGGTATCGAGATCGAGTAAAATATGAATAACTTTAGCCAAAAATCCTAACGTAAGCCCTCGAAATCGCAATGTTAGGACGATATAGATTTACCGAAGGGATACAACATTCTAGGGATGAAAAGGTACCGATGGAAACGGCGAATGTATAAATCATAGTAACCTAAACATGTCCGGTTGACAAAAAGGGTGATTCCAGAGAATTTATAGATACTCCACCCGTGTTGGGTACATATAAATGAAATTATATAGTGAATTATTTGTGGCTATTTGTTTTTATATATTGTAACTCTTTGTTAGATCCTCGTACATGGTTTTCGTATTTGTGATAATTGCGAACGAAATAATAATAACCTTTGTTTGTTTATTCTATAGAAAGTAACTTGAAACTCAGCGCAGAATATGAACGTTAAATATCAGAATTTGATATGCGACATTAACTATAATGATCATAATATTTATAGGAGACACGTATCAAAAAGGCGTATATCTGTTATTATAATTAATTCATAAAATGTTTTTTATATTTTTCTATTAATACATTTCAAGGTCATATTTATAATTATATTGTTTAAATTAGAAAATATCTTTGTTACGACTCGACTTCGACTATATGGTGCTCGGTCACATATTTAAAATGTCAAATAATGTTACGTCAATGCAAAAATATGTGGTCTAAAAATTATCCTATCGTTAAAGAGTAAGGTTTTTAGCCTCGTCTAGCATACGAAAAAAGTGCAAATTTCTATGAACTCTTTTTACATGCAAATGAAGAGATTAAAACCGTTTCCAGTTTTCCGAGAGTTATTTGCCTACTACTATTATAAGTCTGGGCTATAAGCATTTTATTTAAAATAAGAAAAGTATATTAACAAGACGTGAAATATATAAATTGAGCTCAATATTTCAAAATGACTTCTTATTTGACAGCATTGAGTAAATTACTAAAGAGCTCTAAATTATATTATCACTCGCATCAAAGGTGTGAAATTAAATTTTAATCTTTTATATTAAACTTCATGAAACAGATTTAAAATTAATTTTCAAATGGCCCACACCAAGTAACAGATGAAAATGTATAGCGTTAAAAAGATCAAGATATTTTAGTAATATTCCCAAAAACAAATTAAATTCTAACTTGGTAATCTTACTGTAGATACAAATATAACTGATTTATATCAAGAAAATCTATAAGATACTGTTGGAAATCTAGAATAAAGAAAGAGTGAATTTATCGCAAGCTTACCCATCCATCAATGCTAGACAGCTAGGTGAGATTTTAATCTCTATCGAAAAAAATAGAACTCGATCGAATAATTTCAAAGTTCTTAAATCAACGTCCATAGTCTTTTTTACGACGACGTCTTTTTTCGATTAAAATATTCAAAAAATATTTTGATTTGTTTTCAAAATTAGTAATATATATAATACCTCATTTAATCATTTTTAGTTTTCGAATGTAACAAATCTTTTAACATTTAAATGTAACATTAAAAGTTATGTAAAGAATGGTATCAAATGATTTATTCATACATTAACAAACAATTAAAAACTGCGTGTTTTCAGTTCTTGTCACGTAGGTTAATAACTAGTTTACATAAGTCTATCGCCATATCTCATTTACAACTCCAAGTCTGATAAACTTGTCACAGGAACTCACTTTGTATCCTGAAACCTATACAGCTACATAACAACATAAATGCTCGCTGTAATATCGACCTTATGTAATTACAATACGGACTATCTGTACGGTACACGTCGTATTGTATACGTCTTAGGTATTCAGGCTTTAATGGAGATTTGCAGTCTGATAGAACGAATCTGACTATGTGACGATTCCTTACAAAGTTAGGTTCATTTCAGACTATACGACATATGTATATAAATGACATAATTTCTGCCAGATATCATCAAGTCTGAACGTCGTAAGATATATCAAATCAAAATACTCTTGGCTGTACACCAATAACATATAGATAAATTACATTCAAGTAATGCACACGATATCGTATCGTTAAAACAGTAATCTATTTTAATATTTTGGTAATTTAATATTTGGACATTTTTTTTATTATTTCTCTTTACGTTGTGCAAGTATATTTTTTCGTTTTTTTACAAGCTTTTATTTTACTTACAATGTTTTTTTGTTCAAATCTTATAAGTTGAATTAAAACTTCTTATTATGCTACGAGGTTAAAATTTGATTTGTAGGTTCAATCGGATGTCATTTTTGTGATAAGCGTAACTTGATTCTACAACCAGAATTTGCTCCAGCCGAAGGAACTCCTCGACGGTCAACAGCATAGATAACTTGTACTAAATATTTTTCTTTTCCCATTTATAATTTTAATAATTGACACAAACATGTTCTATATTCAAACATTTATGAACTACTGAAGGAGCTTTTAAGAGTCGCGATGATCTTTCATTCTAAGCAGCAAGCGTCTTTTCCAAACTGGTGTATTCTTAAATATACTATCATTGGACGGATTTTGAAAGAACCCTTAACCCAGCTGTAAAACACACATTGCAGCAGTTCCAATTTAATGGAACATGAGCAAATAAATGCTGCCGATGATGAACCAATGACTACGAGGTATCTCAATACAAGTGTCTTCATTCTCCTGAATATTCCAATAGCAAAGATATTGCTACTACTATTCGTTTTTTAAATTGTAATAAAAAATAATTTAATATTGAATATATAAAGGCGATAACCAATGATTTGAATGAAAAACTTATTCTTATTCTTGCTTCGATTGTTACAAACGCAATGTGTTCATGGGACATAACGTCGTAGCTCCAAAGGTTGGTGGGGCATTGGCGATGTAATGCTTCTCGGACTTTTGGCAAAGATCAAAAGGTATTGGCTATGTAAGGAACGATTAATATTTCTTACACCGGCTATGGTCGGTGATGGCCACTTTCCATCAGGTGGATAATTTGTCTTTTAGATTTAATTGTAACTTTAAAAATATTTTTGTGAAAGATAGCCCATCACAACACGGGAGAAAATAACCAGAAAATGAAGTTTATCATGATAATGATAATGGGTATTTGGTTACGATTGTTTTTCTCTTATATCAAAAGTCGTAAGTCTGACTCACGCCTAAAATGAAAGCTCTAACAGTGTTGCCATATTAATACCACAAAGATGATATATATGATGTATTCCACATTGTGTTTAACTTACATTAGATCCTCATTCAATTAAACGGCCAAGTAAACATTTTGATATTAAAGACAATTAAATTAGATAATTGATCTTTTTTTTTATATGTTATAAAAGATAAATAAGCTGGATTATAAAACAATTAAGGAGATGTATTCACCTCATTAAACATATTTCAATTATTATGAGTAATTCAGTGATTGTTCTAAATTATTGAAAATGTTTATTTGTAATATTCAAAAAGTTAAAGACATTTGTGTCAATTTGTGAAATAAGAATTTTTTGGATAAAAATCTTGTTCATAAAACTCTCGGCTTATACTGAAATAGCCTAATTATAATTTAAATTATAATTGCATTAGCTATATTGTAAACAACAGTCAATAATGTTAGCTCGCTGAGTCTCTTTTGCCGGTTCTTATCAGGATGTGATAATTATTTCCTCTTGACTTTAATTGGGCTAATATAAGGTATAAAGCGCCGATTAATATTGTCGGATATCATATTATTTGTTTGTTATTATTATACCATCATGGTTTACTTTTATATTATTTTTATTACCTGTAATATTTTCACAACCGGGTTCTGTAATTATTTAAAGTCACTTATCTTTGACATCGTTAGACCAAGCTCAAAAAACAACTGCTTCGTCCAACTACGTCGAAGCTTAGTACTAGGCAGTGGGATATAATAGATAGCCAAATAATTTAATGACACCATCACACTGAAAGAGTATATTGAGCGTTTGTTTGTATTAAACGAGACAAAACATTATTACAAAAAAAGCGAAAGCCACCCGCCAATAAAATATAAATACTGTTGAGAATCAGTCACTTGTGTGCGTCAGACTCTTTCTTGATCGAAAGACGTGATATTAAATTATATATACTGTCGTTTTAACTGACTAAACTTACTCAGATAAAACAAAACAAGTAAATTAAAGATATAAATAATGAACTTGTTTAACAATTTTCTTCATATAAAGCAAAGAGTGAAACCACTAAATGGTATTTATTGCTAAAAGGCGCTCGGAATTTGAATAATTTAATTAAGATCTGTTTTGAGTCAACCTCTATAAGAGTTGCACAAAACTTTGGGTGCAGACTTATTTGCAGCGGATAATTAGAACTCAGCCCGTGTCATGTAATTTCCCTCCAACACTTTTAAGTATTAGCCGTTTCAGAAAAAAAAAAACAATTAAGCTTCAACCGTCCAATAAATACTTATACTTCATATGTTTATACTTTATACTTATGGTTCAAATTATAGTGTATCTACTCCGAATAAAAAATAAAAATGTAGCTTGTAAAAAGACAAATACTTTAACACTGTCATTGAACATCACCCTAAAGACTTACAAAGCGACCATCTTAAAGTACCCAAACTAGATGATAAATGGGAAAAAACAATTGTTTCCCATAAAACACATACAATTCATATTGTGGAATATTTTTCAAAGTATTATAAACCTCGCAGAACCAAATAACTAACAACTTTTTTTTACTTTTTACTTTTATGAAACCTAATAGATTAACCATAGTTATATTTGAGGCAGAACATAATATTTCTACCACTTCATACCCCATGGTGCCATAAGAGGCGAATAAGGGAGTTAAGAAAACAATTTTCATCGCGATTAATTCCCTACGAGATCGCTAGCCTTACAAACAGCCTCCTTGGGGACTTAAGTGTATCCACAGCGATGTAATTGCCACTCACCAAGTAATAATTGGAAGTCAAGCATTGTACTGCTGCGTGAGTATCATCAGTGGAACTCGTGGCAAATGAAACATCAGTTATAGTCATTGGGTTCATAAATAACCAATGACCTGAGTGATACTACTTCTGTTTTCTTACTTTCAAATTTTCCGTAACAACCTTGACAGTTCGCAGCATTTGCAGACTGTAAAGCTTCAGGTCACACAATTCCAGAATGATTATTCAACCCGTTAAAAATGATTTCAACAGGCTATCGAACAGGAAAACATCCTCTTAAGACAAGCAAGACTTTCAGCTTCATGAAATCGTCTTCTCTATCTCCATTTATTTCAGTTGACTCATTCTTTCAAATACAAAATTATGAGTATAAAAATGCCAGATACGTTCATATGTTTTAGTAACGTACAGGTAATAAAACACATTTTTGTCACAGTAAGAGATACCGGTGAACCAAAATGCTACTCATACGAGTGATGTCAGGAACAGCTTAGTGACGTCATGTGGCAAACCACTGCTGTCAACGTCAGCAAAATTAATCCTAAACTTGAGCAACAAAACGAACAGAGCAATTCGAAGTTGTCATATGTCATGTCATAGTATTTTATTGTATTCCTAAGCATATTTATAACTAAATAAATGTTTTTTTTATTATTTCTACGATATTTACTTTAATTTTTCTTACAGTATTTATCTCATAATAACGTTTAATTTATTTTATTTGTATATTATTGTTTAGTCGTGGTACCGCCTTCATGTGTTTCTGGCTAGCCTAAAGGTTGACTGATAGAAAATGCCTTTTGGCATTAAGTGCGCCTTTGGTACGAACTACAATATTTTGGTCAAAGTTTTTATATTTTTTCACGTCTTTATCTGTAACACAAAAATTATAGAAAATAATAAATAAAACGAAATAAACGGCAATGTTTTTTATTATTTAATTCAAACCGTTAAAAATTAATGTTAATAATAAATTCACGTTTCGGTCATTTTCATGAAAAAATTATTGGAAGTAATTGATATTAAAAATTTTCACACATTCCAAAACCCGCAAAACAATAAATTATAGAATTCACAAGTTTATAATCTGCATCATATATTTAGTATCGTTGGTACGTTAACCACGAAATATTTCACGGAATGGATTCAGTTTTCATTTAATACTTTTCCAAGTTAATTTATGTGTTCAAAATAAACTGGGGCATATGCTGTCAGTAAATCCGCTTTAGTTGGAGCCGACTTTATATATTTTTTTCGCTACGTATATTACATACCACTGACTGACCATAAAAACTCCAAAACTATGTCCGATTGACCTGAAATAGCGTATTTACTCCTGCCACGACGGAGACCCTCACTAAGAATGGATTTTTAGAAATTGAAATCACGGAGAGTTAGAGAGAGGGATTATTTTATACGACTGACATCTACAAGAAATCCAGTGATGATAACTGAATGGATTGCAGCCCGTTGGCCAACTGTGCAGGGCATATTATAGTGTTAGTGCGTATACACAAGGGCACTTTATATTCCCTCACTCTTATAATCCGATTAGAATGTAAGTTCGACATGACCAGAAAGAACGAATTGACAAAGAAATATTTTTTTCTGTAAAAAATAGTTACTTTTATTGCTATTATTTGATTTAAGAAAAAGCAACTTATTGCTCACCAAAACCCATATATCACAAATTCTCCACCAAACTTGGGACCAAAGATATTGTATCAACATAACAATACTAAGCATTACTGTTTCACGTTAGAATATGTGATGATTGAGTGGTACTTAGCCAGACATTCCACCTAGTAAATGTATGTAATGTATTATGTGATAAAAATGCATGGATACAGGTACTAGACCTGTTGATATTTGAATGACGTTACTTTGTATTTCAAATTTGGTAACTGAATTTCTTGCCGGTTCATCTGGATAGTATCTACAATCCGAAATAGTGATAGCTTTAAATTTATACAATTCTATGAAAGGCGATTCATGAGTGCTTGTAAAATAATATTTGTGCAAAGTACTCTTTGATTTCATTTGATTTTATGAGCAATAATAGGAATGAGGTAGGGGACGACCAAATAAACGATAGATGGATTGTGTGAAAGACGATATGGTTAGAAAGAATGTTACTTGTGAGATGACGTCCGACAGAGAAGTATGGACGAAGAAGACACGCTGCGCCGACCCCAAGTACAATTGGTATAAGGGCAGGAGGATCACGTATTATGCGGAGCACAGACTAAGACAAATATAATTATCATATTTTATTATCGTTTATATTTTGTATGGCATATTACTTTGGGGTAATGCTGCAGATATTAAATCTGTTTTTTTTTTTTACAAAAGAGAGCAATCCGGTCCATATATAATCTTGGAGTTAGAGACTCTCTTCGGGATGTTTTTAACAAAGTAGGAATTAATTAAAAGAAGGAATTATAGTAAGGATAAGCTTAGAACGCCAAGTTTCCGACTCCGCAAAGTCAATAAATCATTCTTGGGGCAAGGTATCCGCTTCTATAATAAACTTCCGCAGACATTTTTAACTTTGCCGTTTCATAGATTCAAGTCATTTGTAAAAAATACATTGGTAAAGAAGGCATATTATTCGATACAAATTGTTGACTTCCAGGCGGAAGACATAACATACATATATAATGTTGAAAAAGAGTAACTACTGAGTTTCTTGGCGGTTCTTCTCGGTAGAATCTACATTCCGAACCGATGGTAGCTTTACTTTAAATAGTTTGTTAAATGACGATTCAAAAGTGCTTGTAAAAGCCTACTTGAATAAAGTATATTTTGATTTTGATTGATTTTTATAATTTCTACTTAGTCCATGAGAAGACAGACAGACAATAATGATGATGAAATCTGTCTGAATACTAAATACATACTACTATTTTTTGTATAGAAGTTTTAAAAGCATTGCAAATTTTAAAATTAGTTGTAATTTGCAAATTAACCTTAAGTGGGCAGTTAATATAAACTTATACTGCAATTAAGATTAGTTATTTTTTACTGCAGCACAAGTGTACTATTAGTACCCACGGCATAACAAAGAATAATACGTTTAGCCTTTTTAATACCTAATATTATATAACATTAATTTTATTGATTAATTATTTTTTTTAAGTTATAGGTTGCAAACGAGCTCACCTGATCGAAAGTGATTACCACCGCCCATGGACATCTGCAACACCAGGGGAGTTGCAGGTGCGTTGCCGGCCTTAATTATTAATAAGCTTTAAATATAATTCAACACTGTAACAAGACGATCCAAAAGTATTTTCATAAGACTAGTTGAATATAGAAAATTTTGTTTTTAAGTTTCATTTTCTTAAGCCATAATATGATGCAATTAAATATATATCGGATGAAGCTCCCATAGGTTTTAGAATTTTTTTAAATTCAGAATTCAGTAAATTTTGAACGACGTTATATAAGGATGTTTTAAAAAGGGATCGAGGTACTTCGCGAAGATGGTCCTTTTATATTATTTTCTTTGTATTTAGACAGCCTTATAATACAGATTGGAGCCTATTGGTGCCCAATAGAGTTATTCCTTATTTTAGCATATAATCTGTTATTTTTAACTTATTTACTACTAAATCACGTAGTGAACTTTGTTTTACCTACAAGTTATATTTATTCGGTGTAGATACGACCCACAGCGTCTGAAATAAATGTTAATTAGGATCTTCTTCAACTTGTGTTTCTTGTATCCGACACTTAAACAGTTTCGATTATGCGTTCCCTGTGTTTTAGCGTGGAATTTCAGCTCAGATTAAAGTGAAAGGGAAAGAATTTGATTGACAAACCAAGAAGAATCTTGTTAATGTTGCCTACTACTATAGGTTGTCCTTCGTGAATTGCATTGCATTGCAAATGCAAAAAGATGCACCAAATCGCCGCGTTATTTCGCCTTAAGCTATTTCATCATTTGCATTTTTAAAAAGGACTGTAACGGAAAACGGAATGGACTATATCACTGCCGTTGTTTGCACATTAACATATGTACTTGATCGTTTGACAGAGTAGTATTCAATATTAATGTGAGCCTTAAACTTTGTATAATATTAGCAAAAATACCAGAATCCAACAATTGTCAATATTAATATCCTGGCCTTTGACTTTTATAGCTACAGATCGACCATTATCCGCACTGATCGCCGACGATACAATGGGTATACATTAGCTATGATGGTGTCAGCAGTCAAATCTCTTGGATATCGCTCTTGGGTAAGTCATTATTAAAAACTCCGCAAGGTTCATGGACCATGTTCTTAGTAACCACCAATTTCATCGGGGATTTACATTGAAATAAACCAACCAACCAAGCCACCAACTTAACTAACACGTCTTGTTTTATAATGAAATTTATAAAACATTAAGAACTTTTGCTTAAAATCTTCGGCAATGATGTCATGTCTATCGAGTGGTGTTTGACTGGGTAGCAATCCCTTCTTGATTTCAATCCATTGAGAGTTTCAACTTACAGGTTAATTTATTAATAGGTCTGCGGCTATACCGCCTAGCACGTTATTTTACATGCTTCGAATTGATGGCGGGTGAATTTAAAAACATCAAACTAATTTCTCAAGACATATACTCGACACGAGAGCCATTGGTCAGAACGCGTGCCAATGATTGCTCTGAAATTTCAAGTGTTTAATTTGTGTTTATAAATTCGTGCTCAGCGGTGAAGGAAAACATCGTGCATGTCTCTTATTTTAAATAAATTCTACCAAATATGTATCCACCTACCCACGTTGGAGCAACGTGGTGAAATAAGCTGCAAATCTTCTACTAAAACGGAGAAGAGAACTTAGCTAAGCAGTGGGACATTTACAGGTTATTAGGTTACTTTTTACTATAAGACTTATCTTCAGGAAAAGAAAAACCTTTTAAATGTAATAAATTTATATGACCGCACAAAACAAATGATAGATTTGTAACTATACTACCTACGAATGCTATTAAAATTATAGTTTAGTAAGGTTTTCGAAGTGACGATTTCCATACAAAATTATCCATTTTAATTCGTCAATTTGATTTTTTGCAAATTTCTTTTTAAATTTAAACCAGTGCTGTATAAAAGCGAACAAAACAAAATTTATTCAAATGATCGATTTGAGTTTTAGCGAGACTAAGGAGTAGCAATTGATTTTTTTACATACAGATTAAGTTCATTGTATAAGCAGATAACGATGAAGACTTTATTTATACACCAAAAATAACGCTCCACGAATGAATTTTTAATTTACGATTAATTTGGCGCTGTTGAGGAAAATTTCATTCGTAAAGTAAATTGCTTACCGGATTTACGTTAGCACCGGAGCTTCTGAAATTAAAACGGTGAAACATCATTTATTTCCCATTTAATAATACCTTTGTAAAGTAACCAATCCCACCGCTGGACTTTCCTCCGTTGAAGAAAAGGTTAGGATTTAATTCCACTAAGCTGATACAGTGCGGATTGGGCGATACATGTGCGAAAGATTTCTATCCATCACATGTAGGTTTCCTCACGATGTTCAACATCATCGCCAAGCAATTTAATTTATAATAAACACCAATGGAGCAAATGGAAAGTCATTAATATCGACTTCGCACGGCATAGAGTACATATCATGTATCGTATATTAATTTTAGTTATATTATTATTTACTTGGTGGTGTACTTTATGAGGACCATCTGGATACTATATCCGGGATAATAAGAAACCTACGTGCTATTGTGCAGACCATAATCTAACTCTGTGCCTAGTTCAGATCCGTACAGCCGTGCTGGCGTGATTGAGTTATATTAATTATTATTAATATATATATATAGAGTGATGCACTACAAAAAAAAAATTAAAACAATCGAGCCAACTTTATTATGATGGTGTGCGTACAATTTTTATTGTCCCGTTTTCAGCTTTGACAGTGTATTCTTAAAGAGTAATAGCCATGCCCTAAATAAATTAGTACGACAATAATCCAAGGGATCAGGATCTATCCTGCGAATTTTTATATCGCTGGGCGGCCTATAAACCATTGCTCTACTGGCGCTTCAAATAAACAGTTAAGATAAATACAAGATATAGATATATAAATAATCAAAGATTAGAAAAATCAAGTTCAATAAAATAATAATGATAGCATACATCATTATTTAAGATACAACATATTCCCCAGAACGTTCACGCGGCCAACGTTCAAAATGTCTTTCGTTAGTTTTTATTCAGAGGTAAAATATTTAATCCGAAATCGAACTCTACTGATATTCGCTATAACATATTTAAATACTTATTTTTTAATATTAAATAATATTTTTTTAATAATTCACAAGGATACGCTCGTTCTGACCCCTTTGTTCAGCGGAGATAAGCTCACATTTACTCGCGTTATACACGCTGCTGCAATTCTGTTATTGCTGTCGAATGATGGCAAAGAATAGAAAATTACAATCAGATGTGATAACTCAGCCTTGCATCATTGAATATTAAATTTTTCAGTTCCGATTTACAATGAATATGGATGTCCGGATTACTGTAAAAACCAAGATGATTTTACAGTCTAATTTTTGAACGGAAGATCTATATCGGTTAAATTGCAATATCGAAATGAGAAAAGTAATTTACTCGTATGAATAAGGATTTGTTTTAATAACATATTAACCGGCGATGTTTAGCGCCCTTCATTGGGTTATTTATATTACGAGCATATTGATTCGCCTCGATTGAATCTGTTTAGTGAAATTAATTTATTTAACTTTTACTTGTTCGTGAAATTGTAAGCACTTGTAAACCAATGGACGCAAGTCTGTGCAACTGGAAGATACGTATAAAAGTTAAAAGTGTAAAATGTAATTTTTTTATATCATTAATAGGCGGACGGCTAAATGGGCCACCTGCTGCTAAGTGGCCATAACCGCCCATTAAATTGACGGCGAAATAAATATTGACGGCGAAAGATTTTCCACCCATTCTCCTATATAGCCAATGAGCCACCAACCATGGGAACTAAAATGTTATATCTCTTCTACCTTTAATTAAACTGGCTCACTCACCCTTCAAAACGTAGAATATCTGATGAGTGGGCGTCACTCACACGGGTTTGCACAAAGCCTTACCACCAAATAAAAATGTGACATATACATATTATGTATATTGAATATATGAATGACTACCTCTTATGCTTCATAAGTTAAGAAAACAAAAACGGATTTGATTTTCATTCGTTAAATCCCAATTAACTTTTAATGGTGTTTATAACATTGCATGGAAAAAGCTTAAATCTGACGTCGGACACTTCGAAACGTTGCACTCATATGTGACTATGAAATCTCATCACGTCAAAATAATTGCCAAAACATAAAAAAAATAAAGCTCGTTGGCACTAAAACTTTCGATTCGGCTTTAAATAATCTTTGGTATGTTATGAATTTTTCATAGTGCAACTCGTGGCCATGTTCTCCGCGATAATGCAGCTTTGTTTTTGGCCATACGCAATGCTGTCTAGTATTCCCCTTAATGACGTCTAATTAGATATCAAGTTCATTTATTTTATCTAAAATGTTTCTCTGGACGACCGGCAAATGTTAAACATCGATCAATCAATGTTTATAAAAATATATTTAAAAGGAAGCCAATTAAATATGTTTTTTATATCATAAGTAGGCGGACTGACGGACGGATAAGTGGTCTCCACTGCCCATAAATATTGATACTGCAAGAAATACTAATTTTTCCTTATATCACCAATGAGCTACTAAACTAGGTAACTAAGATGTTATGTCCCTTGTGGCGGTTCCACTGGTTCACTCACTTTTCCAAACCGAAACAGAACAAAACTATATATAATAAAAAAAAAAAACTAATATTGCTCTTTTGCGTTAGACTATATAATAAGTGGATGATATATATCATCATCAGACTTGCTCAGAGCCCAGCGCCAAATTAAAATAAATAAGAACATAGATTATCAATAAAAAATAAATATATTTTTCTTATTATAATAATACAGAGCAATGAACTACATGGTAAACACAGCATGTATGTAAGCCATGCCAGGGACTCGAGAGCAGTGGCAGAGTGGGGACATGACGGCATAAGAGAGCGTCATGTCGTTTGCCATCACGACATACGAATCGATTAGGAAAATGAATATAATTATAAATAATATTATAAGTACTCTATTGACAAAAACTCTACAATTGGAAAAATGGTGGAAAGAGTAACTACTTTGTTTCTTGATCCAGCTGTTCGAGTGGGATTGTTAACTCTGTACCACTTACCAAGTAATTCTGTTAGACATGGCTAAAATCAGTATTAAAGTGTTTAAGGTTCGAATGTTATTTGGTAAATAATTATTTATTATATTAAACTAACAATATTATTCAGGTTCAACAATGGTTACAATAACGCGAATACACCGGCAACTCAGTCGAAATACTCGTTGCTAGTATGAAGTTTTTAATTGCCATTTTCTATTTTTGTTGACTCTCGTGTTTGTCTGTGAAATTTTTTACTAATAGTTAATTATTTTTTTACCTTATCATACAAATAATTTAAACCAAGATACGATGCCAAACTTTTGCTCAATACTAATTGCCGTGCTGAGGATAACGAATCATCATATTGTTAGTGAGAAAATATTAAATTGTATAGAAAATGTCTTCTTTATAGGATAGTAAAGAAACTAATTAGAGTTATCCTAATATTTTATTACAATCATAACATACATGTTAAATTTTTCAGTCATGGGTAACCAACATGTATTGGTGCAGCTTAAGCTCTAAGTATTCCCCTCAAGAAGAGAGGACGCTACTCAGTAGTGGAACATTCAGCCGTAGCTCTTATGGCTAATTTTTTTTATGACATTGCCGAAAGCTTTTGTAGCATATCGGCTAAATAACACTTTACATATTTTTAATAGTTTAATGGTAATACATAAACGAATGATGTACAAGGGAAATTTAAGATATTACTAACATAAATACTTACTTCAGATACAATCGATTTAAGCTTACGATAAGTTTGTAAAATAATCGCTTAGATATACGTTAAGGAAACTACATTAAAACTTTACTAACTTTATATCTCAAGTACGATTTTTCATAAAGACAGATTAACGTGCCGCTCGTAAGGGTAATGTACCACTACAGTATTCAGATTTAGCTGACTAATTAGATTTTTTTGTTTTGTTACAGATAAGCGGACGGGCGAATGGGCCACCTGTAATTGTAATTCATTTTAATTGGTCACCACTAATACAAATAATAACCATTCCTTACATCGCCAAAGCGACACCAACTTTGGTAAATAAGATACTACGTCTTTTGCGCCTGCAGTTCCACGAACTCACTTGACCAGAACATAACATGAGGTGATTGGCGGTGGAATAACTGATGAGCGGGTGGTACCTAACCAGGTGGCCTTGTCTAAAGTCCACCACCATGTAAATAAAAACATAATTAAAACTAACATACGATACATGATACCAACTTTATAGCCTACGAAACAAGGACATTAATTATTCTATAGTAATAATTCCATAACTTTTAAACAATATATAACAATCCGTCTTATATGGGGCTGATCCTTTTACGACTAGAGAATAGGAATTGAGATTAAATTTAGAGATGTTCATCGCATTCTTGTAAAGTGATCATGATTTATAATTAGCTATTTTCAATTTGATTCAGTGAAAAAACGTGCGAGTCGGACTCGCGCACGAAGGGTTCCCTACCATGATCTATAAAAACGGCAAAAATATCATGTCTGTTGCTCGGCAGCCCCACTTAAATATTTATTTTATTATGTTTTTTTGTATTTATTATTATAGCGGCAACAGAAATACATAATATGTAAAAAAATTAACTGTCTAACTATAAAGGTTCATGAGATATTACATGATGAGCCTGATGACAGACGGATAGACGGACGGACAGTGGAGTCTTAGTAAAACGATCCCGTTTTACCGTAATACATAGTATCAAAGAGTTATTGCTTCGCAACAGATACTGGTTGATATGTCTTAAACTGTTACCTCCTTGCAGCACGGTAAGGTGACAGCGATTTGATTACAACTCACGAACCAACTGTGTTCTTCATTACTCCTCAACATGATGCATCAATATAGCAATGATCGTCTTTAGCTATATTTTTTTTTTCATGACCTGATGTCCCTGTTTTTGTATTGCGTAACGTAAGATATAAATGAAATCTGGCAGCTTCAACTATTTATTACATATATTCTAGTAATAAAACTACTTCAAAATATAGACAGGTGCTAGGTATAAAATTTAATCAAAAGTGCGAGTCAGATTTGTGCACGATGGGTTCCGTACAATTGACTAGGTAAACTATAGCAGGTACTATTATTATTTTAGTAATATTTATTGATATAGACAAAAAT
Organism: Vanessa tameamea; assembly: GCF_037043105.1. Classification (NCBI taxonomy): domain Eukaryota; kingdom Metazoa; phylum Arthropoda; class Insecta; order Lepidoptera; family Nymphalidae; genus Vanessa; species Vanessa tameamea. The sequence continues at coordinate 1,645,182 of NC_087327.1, read as the reverse complement.
AGGAAAAAAATGTTTTTTTTTTGTTTGGAAATCCCCTTAAATATTTATTTTATTATTAAATTAAAAATATAACTGAGTATTTTGTGAATATTACAAGTGCCTACCTTGATATCGAGCAAAAAAGGGCAAAAAAATAGCGTTGGTTGTAAGGGAGCCACAGATGGGATTGACAGAAATACATCATTTATTAAAATTTCAACCATCTAGCTGTCGCGATTCTTGAGATACAGCCTGGTGACAGAAAGTCGGACGGACAGACGGACCAACAGACGGCAAAGTCTTAGTAATAGGATCCCGTTTTTACCCTTTGGGTACGATACCCTGATAAAAATAAATAAAAATATAATTAAAAAGGTCGAAGTCCTCAGTTGTTGTAGTTACTTTTAGATTGGGTGACGCACAAAATACGTATAAATATGTCGATACGTTTACAACATTATTTTGTTGATGATGATTTTTGTTTCTGATACAAATTATATGTGCTGATAATTAAAGTTAAATTTATACTAAATTTTTCATACAGGAATAAACTAATATCTAAGAAACAGGCACAGCCTATTTTAGGTAGATGTTTTCAAATAAAAAAAAATATATAGATAAAGTGTCGTCCTACAAAATAACTGAAATAAACGAGCCAACTTTGGTTCCCCAGTGTGCGTGACAGCTACGATTGACACTCGAAACTTTATACTTCAACAATTACTACTTACTTATTGCTACAGATTTTTAGTGTACTTTACCCGGCTATTTTACTAGGACAGTACTCATCACCACCATTTGCCTGTGCCGTTATTATTATGAGAGAAGATTATATGTATTCCTGGATTCAAAGTTCGGTTTCCAATAAAAAACGAGGAACCCTGAATCTCATGCCATGTTGATATCTTTATGGAGCTGCAAAAGTTTATAGCAATGCATTATTCGCTCTGTCTCATATACTATTTTATTTATTATATATGTGATTAAATCGTTTTCCAAACGACGCCCCATTAAATTTATGTTTACGTAACCTGATTTTTATATAATACATTTTTTATTTCAAAATGTTTATACCACTGGAATGAGAATGTTATTTTCTAGTAGCCGAGCTCTACAAACGTTTCTACTTATAAGTTTTCCTCCGCCAAAAACAATTATTTTAATTACTATATTTAGGCTTAAAGGGCGAGTAAATTCGTACATTTAACATATAAACTACATAACATCTGACATCACGTGTTATGTTGTGTTGGTATTATGGTAATATGTATGTATTAACGGTGTACGGAGTTGTACTGCTTGCAGTACAAAATAATATCACATGTATATTTAACTTTTGTATCCATAATCAAAAACATTAAATTGTTTTCAAAACAATTAAAATACACATATATAATATAGCACTTAAAATATACATTTAAATATCAGAAACCACGCCCAAGTGCTAGTATCTGATAAAATGTTTCACGTGATCTATGTTCTACGAATAATTTAGGTCAGCATGTATTTCAATAGTACCTCGTTAGTTTGACTGCTCCGATTCAGCAGAACCGTGTACTATATTATGAGAATATTACCGTGTTGCATGCATGTTTTAGAAAAGTAAGAAAACATTTTCGACTTTATAGAAAATAACTTAGAGATAGAGCCAGTTAAACAGCAATACTTAGAGACAACTGGGCGATAAGTCGCACGCTGCAGACCGCGCGCATTTTTTACGTCACGTCACGTCACGTCACGTGACAATAGGTGACGCCAAAGAAGTACATACAAAATTCGCGCCAACACGCCGCGCTAATTGGCTATGGTACTTAACATTGTTGTATTCCAATTTGAAGAGTGAGCAAGACAATTTAATTACTGGCCCAAGGTATCAATTATTTGAACGGTTGGCACTGCATTGGTGATGTAAAGAACGGTTAACATATGGTGGCCATTATATGGCTCATTTGCCCGATACTTTGTCATATTTATTTGGTATTATATTATGTATGTAAATAAATAGTTCGTTCACGACTGACCAAATAGGAGTGTAATCGCCTATTGATGCATTTAAATCTAATGACAAAAAAAAACATTGATTAAACTCAAACTCAAATTCCTTTATTCAATATAGAAGCATTACACTTATTGATACTCAAAAGAAACACTACCAGCGTTTCGGAAAAGAAAATACCCTGACCTGAGAAGAACCGGCGAAAGAAACTCAGGGTAAAAAGGCAAATTATTCAATACATTGTTATATTAATAATAAGAAAGCGTATTTTAAAAAAAAAATAGAAAAGAGTAATTGTTTATTTTCTCTCCGGTAGAATACCTGCCGGTCTACCACACGAGAAGGTAGCTTTATATTAAATCAATTTAATACGACTCAAAATTGCTTCTTGATCCTGATTGAAAGTGAAATTGAATACTTTTAATGTTCATGTAAGTATGCGTGTTCCTTTATTTTTACCAAAACTTAAAATTCCTGAATAAATTTAGATTTATAGTTTCGTTAAAAAAATTTAAATCATCCCAATGAAAGTGTCTATAATTTTTTTTTATTTTTAGTTCCTAATTCACATTTTGTATTCGGTTTATAAAACTTAAATAATTAAAATGTATAATTTAAAAAAAAAATGTAACACATTCCAAAGTCCAGAGGTCCATTTCGTTTATGTTCAGTTCGATTCTAGAAATAATAATAAAAATAAAACTATAGTAACAGAATATTCTCCCTAATTGAGTGAAAAGGGTTAAATCTCTACAACGCTGTTCGTTGATACAGAAATGCTGGTAACAATTATCGATTTAGCAACTCTTAAAGTCGCTACACTACTTGCTCACCGATAAACAACATTTACCATTCAGCTCACGTGCAACTATAAAAACAATTGACACGCAACAAATCGGACCGAACGATCGACGAAACCGGTTGAAGCTGGTCCGCACTGGTGCGTTCTGAATTATACTCGAATAGCGTTTCCATTGGTTTACAGCGTCTTTTGTTGATATACTAAAATTTATAAAACAATAAATTTTAAAATGTTAATTTAATCATCGTTAGATTCGTTTAATTATTGTCAAAACTTATAAACTTGATTTAAGGTAGATAGTTATTACTTCCTAAAGGATTTCCAATGAAGGATAAGCCATCTACTTGATCCCTTGGCTTTGCGTAGAGATGTTGGATCACTCTGCCATCTTCTACCGAATTTTTCATGGGGAATGTTCCGGTGAATTGTTTGGATTAATCCCGGCTGCTGAATTTCACTTTCAGACATCTCAAAATTCTAAGTTTCACCCGCACTACCTAGATGTCCGAAAATCCACAACAGCGCAATTTTTAAGATATCGCCAGCAGTTTTTCCGAAACGATACGACTTGGGAACCTTCAAGAAAAGAGCGTACTCCTTTCTTAAAGGCCGGTAACGCATCTGCACTTTCACTTTCTATCAGATGAGCCTCCTGCTAGTTTGCCACCTATAACATAAAAAAAGCCAATAGCGCAGGATTTGTTATAGTGTACAAGTATGCGCTCAAACGAATGCACAATCTTATTCTTCAATGAGACGGCAAATTTGTTACGATAAGAGTTCAGGCGTGTATTCATACTTTGCGAAGCACGAGAATGTAAATACTTTAAAAGTATAACTTGGTACTGCTATTGAGAATTTCTCAACAGTAAACTCCATTTGGTTTCTCATACACGACTCGGGGTTTGAACCTAAGGACTCGAGATCTTTGAACTTATTGGTTAGATCATACAGCAGATCACTAGATCAACGAGCCAGTCTCTCGATGTTAAGTAACTAAATTTAAAAAAAAATCTGGTAAAGTTCAACAATCATCCACCATTATGAATAATTAGGACGTATTTAGTCATTTTTTAGATTTTTAGAACCTCATAGTAGATTTTTTGAATGGTATTCTGAAAATAGTACACACTCACCTGTGCACTTTCATCACCTAAGCAGTAAGACTTCTATTTTATTTACCTTGACCGTAATTTCGTTCGGACATCATTTTTTAAATTTATATTATTTTTTTATGATATAGGTAGACGGACGTGAATAGGCCACCTGATGTTAAGTGATCACCGCCGCCCATAGACAATGGCGTTATAAGAAATATCAACATTCCTCACACCGCCAATACGCTACCAATTTTGGGAACTAAGATGTTATGTCCCTTGTACCTGTAGTTACACTGGCTAACTCACCCATCAAACTGGAACACAACAATACTATGTACTGCTGTTTAGCGGTAGAATATCTGATGAGTGGTGGTACCTACCCAGACGGGCTAGCACAAAGCCCTACCACCAAGTAAAAAATCAAGCTATTCTAGATATCGATAAATTCATTTGGTTTCTTGAAAAGACCAAAATGTACGAAAATTTATATTCAATTTGTCGCATGTTCAAAAGTTCTCGAATGAAATTAGTAAGTTGAATCAAGCGTCAAGCGATTCCGATATCTTTGAATTATTTGGTTCGTTTGTTTGTCAATTGGCAAAGTTATTAACGCGTTAAGAAAAGTTAATTTTTCTTAACGCTTCGAGAATTATTGACAAATATTCCGTTTGATTTGATCCAGATGATTCTAGAGCATAATTAGCAGATTTTTTTACTATCTATAAATAATATTATAAATGCGAAAGTAACTCTGTTCGTCTATCTGTGTGTTTGTTATGCTTTCACAGCCCAAACACTGAAACGATTTTTAAGAAAATTGTTATGATAAAGCTACGTAAAGGAAGGACGTAGACTTATTATGCCTAATACCTGAAAACAACGAGCACATGTTATGCAATTACATAAATTATTATGTAATTTCATAAGAGATGACGATAAAACGAAAAAATTTAAAATAGTATGATTCCAAGAATTTCCATTGCTGTTTTATAAACATACCATTGTCGTGCTAATTCTCACAACAATTTTTCGTTGTAAATGAAATTCGCACAATTGATGATTCAAGCCAACGACATTCATATATATTTTATTAATAAGCTTCTTACCTTTGCAATGGAAACGTACCGCTGGTCTCCCACTAATTGCTACGTGGTCCGAATCAGAAGATTGTCGATGGACCCTCCCGATTAATTCGCCCGAAATAGGTAATAGGCTGTGATTAAGATGAGGGTTCGTTGATGCTATTTAATACACGAATATTGAATCTTCTCCATCAGACCTATGTAATGAGCTAAAGCCTTGTTTACGAGAGATAATTAAAATTTTGTATGTTATACACTAATTTTTGTATTGTGTTTATAGCCCCGCTGCAGTTTTTCAAGGTGTTTCTTTTCAAATCCGTAGTGATTTTATGATATTTGAGCAATGTTTCATACATTGAAAAGTGATTTCGAATTTATCTCTGACTTATCTCAGTGAATAACATAATCATAAACATAATCAGCCTGTAAATTTCCCACTGCTGGGCTAAGGCCTCCTCTCCCGTTGAGGAGAAGGTATGGAGCATATTCCACCACGCTGCTCCAATGCGGGTTGGTGGAATACGCATGTGGCAGAATTTCGTTGAAATTACACACATGCAGGTTTCCTCACGATGTTTTCCTTCACCGCCGAGCACGAGATGAATTATAAACACAAATTAAGCACATGAAAATTCAATGGTGCCTGCCTGGGTTTGAACCCGAAATCATCGGTTAAGATGCACGCGTTCTAACCACTGGGCCATCTCGGCTCTTTGAAGCTTCGGCTCAGTGAATAAGTTTGCTTTTATTCGATCAGATTGTTCACGATTCCTTAAACTATTTTCAAAACAAAAAATTGAAGGTCAAATTATTTTAGTATTGTCACTAATGGATATTTAATATTTAAAATTTAATTAGTTTGTGTATGCTTAAGATGAGTGAGTTAAAAGTAGAATCCTGATTTGTTTTTGAAAGCTGAGTTACTGAAAAATATTCAGTTTCAACAAAAAAATAATCGACTTTGAATAATACTTTGATAAAATAAATTATAAATAAAATTCGAACCCATAAAAATTTCATCCGTATTTTCCTTAGATATAGTACTTATTCTTTCAATTTAAATAGAACCAAACGAGAAATATTCCCGATCAAAAAAAAAAACATTTTCTCAATCAGTCCATAAAAGACGAAGTTCTGTGGTAACAATCCTTTAAAATGTTTATATAAGATTTTAAATTAACATGGTTATTTTTATTACTAACAGTATTTAAAACGGGATATTTACCATGTTTTTTATTTTTATTTGGTGGAGCTCGATATTTCGACATTATCTACGAAAGTCTTGTTCACGAGACCCGATTTAAATACTGTTAGTAATCCTTTAAAAAGTACACCCATATAGAATTCTTCTTTTCGCACCAACTGCTGGGCCGAGGCCACCTTTCCTTATAAGGAGAAAGTTTTAAGCATATATCTACACACTACACCAACACCATATCCAACACTTATGACATTTTTCAAACATTAGACGGCACCTACCCTTTTTATAAATTTTTACCCATAACCTTCGGCAAAGATCCACTTTTTCCTAGCACTGACCCTTTGTGACTTTACAGTTTATTTATAAATTAGTTTGCCAAATTCTTAAAGTAGTCTTTGTTTAACAGATAATCAAAATATGGGCGTACTTGCAAACGGAAATCTGAATTGACAATTTACATTGCTGTGCAAGTATTATTATTATATATATTTCTTTACTTAAACCATACTAAAAATAATATCCGTATATCTATACTAATATTATAAATGTGAAAGTAACTCTGTCTGTCTGTCTGTCTGTTGCTCTTTCACTACCAAACCAATGAATTGAATTTGATGAAATTTGGTATCAAGCTAACTTGAACTCCAAGAAAGGACATAGGATACTTTTTTTGCCTAACACATGTAAACCAACCCCTAAAACGCGAGCGTAGTATAGTTTAGTCTCCTATACTGTAATAACATTGTAACTATCCAAAAAATCGGTAATATCCGTCCTTTAAACGACATTTTGTATATCTATCGTCGATGGATCATAAATTACCCACCATTACTGACCTTGGAGAGGGACCTCACAAATAGTAGATTAGACCCATCGTAACAGTAATGGTCGTTCGGCCAAGAGGTTTTAATGACTTGTATTTTGGAGGATTGCGGACAAAATGGAATTCATTGTGGTCCCCAAAATGAGATCCATTGTTCGTATAGATAAAACAAAGCAGGAAAATTAAGGAGGTCTCGGTCATTTGTGTCAGTCATTGAATACAGAGTGTTGCACAATATTGTCGGTTATTTTTTTTCACTTCCCAGCGCCGGTTGGATGGCTCTCGCTGAATTGGGGGGATTTCGTTTATGTTTTAGTTCATTTTGTTCGTCTATGAAAACAATGAAAGTGGGAAAAAAATTCGACTTACCCGCAATAGAAAATTCGAAATTGGGGCAGTTTTATTTCGTACACAGAGAATTGGTTGCTGCTCTAATAGCCCCTTTTTTAATTTAATTTTTATTATTAACTTTTAATTGATATTAATTGAGAATGACTTATTAAAATTGCAAACATTATCCTTGCATCCTTTTAATCTCATCTCAATATACCTATGAAGATATATAAATTTAAATAAAGAATAAACTATAATACAACTTACAATACCAAAATTATTACTAATACGTACGAATTTAAACTATAATGAAAATCAACTATTGTTTTGGATTTACCAAACATTTAATATATGAACGTCATTAAAATCATGTTAATTGAAAGCAATTACCTAAACAATGAGTTGTTAAATGATTTCCACGATAAAATTGTATTTTACAGCTTCAAATGCGAATATCTGACCATCTAGGTTATATTTGTTAAATTATAATTTATGTAATAGATAACACGGATGTAATGACACAGTGGATAAAAAGCACACAGTCTTAACCAGCAATTACGTGTTCAAAACTGAGTTTTCATTGTAAGCACATTCGGATTTTTTTAGCGGTTTTATGCATCAACCAACTCTTATAACTAGAGCGGAAAGAAATAGAAGTCAAAACATTTTCAGACACTAGCAAACCTGGCAGGGGTAACCAGGGGAACAGGAACGCACAAACTCTCATAGTCCTTCTCTGGTCTAACTCGTCTTTTACCTGGTACCTACCACTCACGTATTACATTCTACCGCCAAAATTAAATAACTTAGTATTGTTGTGTTCCGGTTTTCCTAAAATCAAATCATTTATAAGAAATACATTGGTATAGAAGACATATTATTCCATACAAGATTATATAGATGATAAAAAAGCGTGGAGTTAATGCTTGGTGACTTCCAGGCAGGAGACGTAACATACATATATAATTGTATTTAACTAACATGACTGTATTTTTAGATGTTGAAAAAGAGTAACTACTGAGTTTCTCGCCGGTTCTTCTCGGTAGAATCTACATTCCGAACCGTTGGTAGCTTTACTTGAAATAGTTTGTTAAAGATGATTCAAAAGTGCTTGTAAAAGTCTACTTGAATAAAGTATATTTTGATTTTGAAGGGTGAGTGCGCAAGTTTAACTACAATATTACCAAGGGATATAACGTCTTAGTTTCCAAAGCACATTGGTGATGTAAAGAATAGTTAATATCTCTTACATTTATACGGGTAGTGGTGCCCACTTACCATCATGCGGACGGTGGTGATACTATAAAAAACATAACGTTTTCAACTTCTCCTATTTATCGCCAGATATATTAATAGTTAAATAAAAATATAATTTATATTAGCATCTGTAATATTCACGATACGTGCAAATCATTCAATCTAATTCAATTTAGTATCAATAATAAGTAAAACAGAACGTAGATCTAATATCAACATTCCCTTTGTCAGTACAAATTAAGCTTATAAATTACGATACTAATTAAAATTACATTTATTTCTTATAGCGCCAGTGTCTATGAGCGGTGGTGGCCACTTACCGTCAGGTGACCCATTTGCTCGCCTGCCTATATATATCATAAATAAAAAAAAAAACAAATTTTAAATTTAGTATCAAAATAATTATTTCGAAAACAATCATAAATTTTATTCATTTGATTATGCTTATACGTCTATTAAAATATCTTGTAATATCAGTAAAAATATTGAGCTATGTATAATTATATGAAAGATTAATTACGTCAATTAGATGGTCACACATACAAGTCTCATTTTCTACGAATACAGTCTCTCGTTACAGGTATAGCGCGGCCAAGAAGTTTTGATCTTACAAGTAGCTTTGTATAGGTGAGATGACTAAAACTACACAGCAAAACATACAAATTAGATTAGATAAGTTATTATATACTTTTAAATGTATTAATTTAACGAGGGGCGGGCCTGTATGAGTGAATAGATCCATAGGATATTAACGTGATAAGGATTAATACTGTGCATCATATAATTTGATCTTAAGTTATCGGGAAGTGGGCGAACGTAATATTAGTTTCACAATAAGTTGAAGAAATTACTAAACCAAAGGACATACTCGTAACATCTTAATCAACAAGGTTTGTAGCGCTCTGACGATATAAATAATAATAATTAATATTTCTTATATTGCGTATACTAAAGGCTCAAATGTGACCCATTGCCCAGTCTAACTGCTATCACGTATATGTGTAAACAACATTTTGAATATATTAACTACATTGACAAGATAAGTTGGCTCGGCTATTTTAGAAATCCATACAAAACTATTAAACCCACGATTCGTTCGACACAACATAAAACGGAAAAGGGCATCCGTTCTTTTGTTTTTATTTCCGAAACCTCTCGCGTGAATGCATAATATTTGCAGCAAGTTAAGAACAGCTTTGAACGAATGTAGTGTTTTCGAAATGGCTTTCGTGGACCGAGCCCATTTGTGGTTTAAGTTACGAGCACTTAATTCAATACTAATAGTTTTACAAACATTAATTTTTTATCGTATAACCTTTGTTTATTGGTTTAATATAAAACTTCAAACAAAATCTCTAGCTATAAAATATTTACATCGCAATATTGCCCCTTATTGTCTTTTTACGATCAGCTCGCGTCAATATATAAAGATAAAATATTACACAACTTACATTGATAGTTAATTTCTACAGGAACTTAAGTTATTTTTATTAAACAGGAAAAATAATCATGTACAAAAAAGACTTAATGCTATTTTATATAAATAAAGGCGGGCTTACCTAAGAAGACATACTTTTGAAAACATTCCATACTACTGAGATAGACATAGCGACCGAGATTTCTCAAAAGAGAATACTGGTGACATTTTACCAGAACCTCGGGATCTACAGCCTTATAAGAGCCTAATACTAAACCGTTACATATTAAAAATTAAAAGTACTCGCGATTAATTAACGCTCTTTTATACTCCGAGGTACCGAGGTACCGATAGGATTTCTCACTGCTGGGCTAAGACAGTTTTTACTTGATGGTAGGGCTTTACGCAAACCCGTCTGGATATGTACCACCAACTCATCAGATATTCTGCCACCAAGCAGCAATACTTGGTAGTGATGTGTTCCGGTTTGAAGGGTAAGTGAGCCAGTGTAACTACAGGCACAATGGAATTAAAATCTTAGTTCCCATGGTTGGTGGCGCATTGGCATAGTAAGTGATGGTTAATATTTCTATCAGCGCCAATGTCATCAGGTGACCCATTTGCCGGCCCGCCTATCTATTACATAAAAAAAAGAGTAAGTATTATTTAGTTTACATTCAGTCGCAAATATATGCATAATATCATAATTACGAAGACTATGGCTCGTATTATGTAGATGTTTTTCGCAGATGTTTTTTCATGGTTAATTTGAAATAACTGTTGTTGGAGAATTTTGGTTTAACTTTTAGCTTGGTGGACTGCCTCGTTGGCCTAGTGTCTAGGTATCAGGCAGATCCCGGGGTCCTAGATTCAATCCAAGGTCGTCTCGATAAAAAGTAATTGGGTTTTTCTAGGGAAAGAATCTTAGTAACAGCCCGAAGTCTGGAAGTCGGAAGGGTGTACACTCTCGTACCTCGGAAAGCATATAAAGCCGTTAATCTTGCGACTGAACTCTTTCTGGTCGTGTCAGATACGCGTCCCAGCTGATTATGAGTGTGAGAAAATACAGAGTGCATCTCTGTTTGCACACACACTTGTGCACTATAATACGGCTGGTCTCCCTCGAGATTGGTTGCTGTGACCGAAATCGGTCAGGATGACATCATCACCCTAGCTTAACATGTCTCTTTTGTTTTCTAGTTCACGTATATTATATTTGGGCGTATTAATATTATGTACAAGACGATGCAGCTCATTAAATATCATCAAAATTAGTGACAATATAAATTTATTCAATAAGTAGAAAGTGTATATCAATTAACAAAAGCGAATAATTACAAATACTAAGTGATAAATTATAAAATAGCTCTTAGATTTAAATCGCTTTACGCTTATTAATTGAGCAGTGCAATAAACTTGGAGGCAATTAAGAGGAATTTCCGCGAAAATTGACGCGATTTCATTCCTTACCTCGAACAGCGAAGAACATTAGGAGCGCCGTGCAATTAGGTTTAACTAAAAATATTGCTAACCTAACAATTAACATTCCCATAATTCATAACATGTTTTCCTGTGTTATTGCATCATATGACTTTCTTGGTTATAATATAATATATGTTTTAGATGATGGAACTATAGGAGGTAAAGTAGATGACGTTATTAAGGATTCAATTATAATTAAATAAAAATTTGATAAAGTTGGCCATAAATTGAATTTTTCAAAATGTGATTTTTTTATTACTGACAATTTAACTCCAAAAGATATTAGTTTGGCAACGGAAACATTTAACAAAAATGCACCTAGTATAAAAATTCTTCATAAAAATAAATTTTGCCTCCTCGGTGCACCGATGATATGACAGTTTGTTTGTATGTATTAATATCCGGAACTAATGATCTATTCCAAAATGGTATTCACTAGATGAAAAAAAATAATCCCCAGTTCCTTAGATATATATAAATTATATTTATCGTATCATTTTATTTAAAAATTGATCAGATATCATATATTTATCAGTTATTTAGAAACAGTTTTAACATTTTACAGCCAGAAATGATGTAATCACCTAAACTGGTCACAGAACTGTCTTAAAGTCCGGACCTACACCAAAGCAGATTCAAGTTTAAACTAATTCCAGACACTCTGCACTTAGTAACTGGCTTGCGTTTAGATGGCTTACTTGACAAGACTCTTGTCTAATTTCTGAGATAGTTACGGAGTTGAAGTTTTATTAATAAACCCTAGGAGTTTATAAATCTGAAATATAGGGTACATTGTTACTTCTTTCATACATTTCGTTTAACAATTCGTCGAACTAGCAATTAAAGACAGCTGATTTAAAAATTATTGATACTTAGCAAATGAGTCACATATACATAGATATTAGCGATGTAAGAAATAATTAACATACCTTACATCGCCAAAGCGCCACCAACCTTGCGCAGCGAGGTGTTATGTCCCGTCACCGCCCTTCAAACCTGAACATAACAAAACTAAGCAATGCGATAACGATAAAATTAGTGATCTACTAAAGAAATTGCATAAAGCCCTACAACCGCAGAAAGATTACAAATGATTATAATTTATTACATTTGACTTTATAGCGCTTGGACAAGTTACAAAACAACACCAATATCATTCGGGTTGATAATACACTTTGAGAACATAATTGCATGTCTCGAATGAAATTCTTCGACAAATATCTACCAACCAGCGATCGAGTCCTCCTCCGTAACGTAATGCAAGATGCCTTTGATCAGATGCTGATTTTAGCACATTTTAACCTTTTCTGTCTCGGAACACACAGAACATGTAAACATTCGTTTATTAAATAATTAATGATCAAGAAGCTACAAGCTAAAGAAAACCAATAAATAAATATATTGTTAACGTTTTACTATTATTTTATATTAGAATAAAACAGAACACACATCATACAATATATTTATTTTTACAAATCACATTTAAACGTTAGTACATTTTAACTTAATACAATGAACATTATAATCAGTACAATAATCTTACCTTAAATTACTTTCGCCATCAAAGCCCCAAACGAACTGAGAGCTAAACTATTCACACAGTGCTTTTAAAATCTTTAACCCTTCTTACAATTACAATTTATTTACTAATTTATTTACTAATTAATTTATTTACTACCCGCATTGCTGATTTTCTCACATTTTAATAAATGTAGTCAAATCATGACCATATTCATGTACAATATATATTACTTATTTTTAAATAGCTTACAATATCTAGTAAATTCAATAAAAACAATGAATTTTGTTAGTATTTTTTTTTTTACTTATAATATAATATAGAAACGCCGCGTGCCACACACACATATTATGAGATAAAGGAGTGACGGCTGTGAAGGGGTGTGACGAAAAAGCCTCATTCCATTCGTCGTCACTGCATTCGAATCGGTCTTACATCCAAGTCATAAAACAACCGTAATAAATTAACCAAATTCAATTCGTAATCAATGTTATACTACACCTACTGGTCGTCAAAGTAATAAACTACCATAGATTCGGATCAAAATAATATCTTGTCCAAATTTTGACAGCGTTTCTTCCTGATTTTGTAGTTACAAAATTAACTATTTCACCTACCCGTTAACTATTCTAATATAGTTATTGTAGTTGCTACAAGCCGCTTTGTCCGCATTAAATGAAGCTGTCATCCGTCAGTACATTGTTAGATTTCCTTCGACTCCGTTCTCTTTGCTGTGGATCGTCTCAAAGTTAACAATACGCTACATCGTTATTTGAATATGAGAAAACAAATGCTCTTGTTCACTGTACTCATTACACATAATAAGTATAGTGTAATATTCATTAGTGTGCAAATCGAAATATATAAAAATATAGCAATTAAATTATACAAATAATTTTATTTAGTTATTACGTATAATAAAACAAATAACCTTAAAATACAATTAGCTACTCTCTTGAAGTACAACACTATGCGAAAATAACAATATAACTAAAAAAAAATTTATCGGTTTCGATTATACTGTTGTTTTGTTTTTTGCAGAACTCGGTTTCATCCCTCATATCAAGTAACTTTGCAGTTTCAAGCGCTTTAAATTTAGGCTATTGACGTGAAGCGTATATTTTTCTGGATTAAAAATTCAGTCCGTATATGAATCGTTTTTTTTTCTTTAACATTCCGTGTTTTTATAGAGATTTTTACATATAAAATACTAGACTATATCATGACATGATGATGGAACTATATATATATATTTTAATTTGAAAACTCAATTCCTATCGTAATTCAATGGCGACAAACTTGGCAATGACAGTTTTTGTTTCACATCTCATTCAAGATACCAATAATTGACAGATATACGACGAAGACAAATCACGTCAACCGGCTGACCCACGTCATCCGACCCTGCTCACCTCTTTCATCGATTTTATTCAACGCGTATTTTTTATGCGTTTTTCAAGAAGACGATATGTTACTTTTATGTGACTTTCGTTGCTAACCGATTCTATTAATAATTTAAAAATACATCCAAACAAAACTGAACGATAAATCAATTGAAATAGAATATTCCAGATCGAAACTTCTGCTGATTTATGATATATACACGATCATTGCTATGAAGCGAATTCATCTAATATTTCTATAACATGGACAGCGTATTAATGCCTTGACTGGTTACAAGAGCTCTGGTTTATTTTTCACGCAAAAAAATCGATATTGCCACCCAATGGGGATAGTTTTACTAGCAGATAAGCCCGCCTGGGCAGGTACGACCCATTCATCATATATTTTACCGCCATACAGACAGTGTCCCTTGTGCCTGAAGAAAACAGGAAAGTAACAGAAAGTTTAGAGCATATTCCACCACGCTGCTCCCATGCCAGTTGGTGGATACATATGTGGCAGAGTTTCGTTGAAATTAGTCACATGCAGGTTTGCTCACGATGTTTTCCTTCACCGCTGAGCACGATATGAATTATAAACACAAATTAAGCACATGAAAATTCAGTGATGCTTGCCTGGGTTTGAACCCGTAATCATCGGTTGAGATGCACGGGTTCTAACAACTGGGCCATCTCAGCTCTTCTGACGTAACAAACGTAAAATCAATATTCTAATATCCTAATTGAACCAAAATACAGTTTCATATAATTTGATTTTCCTCAAAAACATCTATCTCTATTGAGTGATATAAATCCTTGAAATCTAGTTCAACTATGACTTCTTGAGTGTCATCCACTTTAATGAATGGCGAGCGCTGAAAGCATCTCAAAGAACCCAATTGAGCTCACTCTTTCAGACGTCGTGTAAAGAAGAGCGTTTAAAGCGAACTTTAAGATGAAGGTGCTTAAAATTGCGTTAAATTAAAAAAAAATATGAGCACTAAAATAATCCGTAATAAAAGACTACGATCGTCAAGTTTTTTTTTTTTTTAGCATTAGCAGCCTGTAAATTTTCCACTGCTGGACTAAAGGCCTCCTCTCCCATTGAGGAGAAGGTTTTTGTAGCATATTCCACCACGCTGCTCCAATGCGGGTTGGCAGAATACACATGTGGCAGAATTTCGTTGAAATTAGACACATGCAGGTTTCCTCACGATGTTTTCCTTCACCGCCGAGCACGAGATGAATTATAAACACAAATTAAGCACATGAAAGTTCAGTGGTGCCTGCCTGGGTTTGAACCCGAAACCATCGGTTAAGATGCACGCGTTCTAACCACTGGATCGTCAAGTTATTAAATAATAAATTACTTTTGTCAAAAGGTTTGTAACTCATAAATTTTGAAATCTCTTTATTACAAACTTGTTCTAACTTTACACATGCATAACGAATGTTTATTGTTTGGCCATTAAAAAGGCGCTTCAAGTTAGTTTTAATGTATTTTATATCTTTTTTTTTTAAATTAAATTTTACACCATCCACAGACTCACAGTTTGCACGTGCCTTTTTTAGATCCTATTTTTCCTGAAAATCAGCAGATCTTCGCTGGACTTCGAGCTTGTCGTCTTCTTGGAAGACGTCGCCCACACGAACTGTTTTTTTTTTTTCATTTTAATTATACCTATACTAATATTATGATTGTGAAAGTAACTCTGTCTGTCTGCCAAACCAATGAACCGAATTTGGTATGAAGCAAACTTGAACTCCAAGGAAGGACACAGGCTACTTTTTTGCCCAACACATGACAACCAACCCCCTTAAGAGCGAGCGAAGCCGCGGGCGACAACCAGTATATAATAAATAGGGAAACTGTTATATATACATACATTTGATCTCCTTTTAGTAATCCTCTTCTCCTATTAAAATCTTTACTGCAATCCAGCGGTATTTTATAATAGGTATAAAAAGTTTATTCTAATAAAGTTTTTTTTTAAATGGAAGCCGGACTAACATGGCGGCCATCAGATGGCAAGAAATCACGCCACACCGCCCATGACATTAGCTTTGTAGGAAATTTTAACGATTTAAGCTAATATGTTATATCCCTTGTATTTGTACTTACACTGGCTCACTCAAACCGAAACACATCAATACAAATTATTGCTGTTTGATGGATGAATATATGATGAGTGGGTGGTACCCAAACGCCCTTGCACAGAGTCATACCACTAAACTAAATTATTTGTTAGTAAATGAAATGCTGCTAGCATTCCTGACATCTTTCACGCGGTAAAGATTTGTACAGTAAATATTTTTAATTCATATTTGTATACATTAACCGCCTATAAATTTCCCACTGCTGGGCTAAGGCCTCCTCTCCCTTTGAGGAGAAGGTTTGTAGCATATTCCACCACGCTGCTCCAATACGGGTTGATTCACATGTGGCAGAATTTCGTTGAAATTAGACACATGCAGGTTTCCTCGCGATGTTTTCCTTCACCGCTGAGCACGAGATGAATTATAAACACAAATTAAGGATATGAAATTCAGTGGTGCTTGCCTGGATTTTAACCCGAATTCATCGGTTAAGATGCACACGTTCTAACCACTAGGCCATCTCGGCTCATATTTGTATATTCGTATCTTTTTAAGGACTAGGTATATTTTTTATGCTATAGATGGCAAACGAGCCGGAGGCTCATCTTATGGAAAGTGACTACCACCGCCCATGGATATCTGCAACACCTGGGGGCTTGCAGGTGTATTGCCGACATTTAAGAAATAATTCTTATGTAAATAAATTTATTATTTCACTTGCACACATTATTAAATATTTCAATTACATGGTTAGGATTTTGACGCACAGAGAAGAGCTTTAGAGTATGAGAATTAAATATACCATGTACCATAATTATCTCGTGGTTTATCATTTAGTTAAATTCTTAAAGTAACATTTTAGGCATCAATATAATCACTTAACTCACCATGAGGTTAACGAATTGTTTGTCATATCCCAGATGTTCAATTTCAATGGATTCCATTAAGCTTGAAAATAAAACGATGGTCACTTTGCCTGCTTGCCGGAAATATTTATTTTCTGAGAAAATGTACATATAAGATTTGATAATAATAAGAATTATATTTTCAGTTTGATCATTTTCAAATCCATATAAAATTTGTTATTTTATATTCTATAACTTAATATGGATAAATATGTAGGCGGTTTGATTATTATTGTACAACGCTGATATAAATAGGTATACCTATAAGTGATAATCGTATTTTCGATGACCTTGGAATACAATTTCACATACCCACCGACGCCTGCGATACACAAACATATTCTTAGTGCACATGCGTTATGCTAAGTATATAAAATAGGAACTGAAAAAATACCCTAAAATTGTTACTTATTAAATGATTTCTTTACAACAAAATATATCTATGTGTCTGTCGGTCTGTCTGTCCGTCAATCTGTCAATCTGTCTATGGCTCTTTCGTGATCAAACCACCGAACCGACTTTCATGAAATTTCTTAACATCCGTCGACTAAACACTAAATCGATCGATCGACATCTAGTATTCTATGTTTATAAGAAACTTTAAAGCGACATCTTCAAATGCAAACAATATGCTTATCAAACAAAAAATACGTTAGAACACCACACCAAGGTATATCTTCGTTTAAAATAACGCCTCTGCTCGAAAAAAATAATCTTAAAGTAATATATTATGTTTCACCGAGACGACGGAAACGTAAAAATAATATATTTTTTACCCGTAATGCTAAAAGTGAAGAGTTCGGTATCATTCAGGCCGACTTGGTAAGATTTATGGCCACTTAATACGAACGCTTTCAGTACGCAATACTGAACCTAAAGGTTTAATTTAATATCGGTGTTAAGGAAAAACAGAAACGAGGTGATACAAATGCTATAGACGTCGTTAAAACCGGAATATTATCTGAGAAGTATTTTTAGTTAATTAACTCATGCTTTTGAATGTTTGAATGCTTCATAGATTGGTTTTTGTCAGTCTGATACGCCATCACAATGATGTTTTAGCTGTGAAGACTATATTAATTATGGAATCTTCAACACAAGAACAATGTATGTACGCGAAATATACGAACCATAACATTATACCCATATATTATGTATACTCACATGTATGTAATATATTATGTGAATATTTGAATATTTTTTTCTGAAAATGCTTTATTTTCTCCTTTAGATTTTTAAGCAATTCATTCTCTAAGCTAACTTTAATTGTCAGAATTATGCTATCTCTTTCTCATGCATGATGTTAAAAAAGGACCCGTTATATTTTCTAACTTTTTAATTTTAGTTCTGTCTATGTATCAAAAATAGTATCCCTTATTTGAGTTGTACACTAATACTATCAATTTCAAAATTAATTAAATTGATATCAAAAGTTCTCTCTGGAGAATACACTGGCAACAATGTTTATGTGAATTGCTCATTTAGTCAAAACTCATGTTTGTATTTTGCCTTATCACAAATATATTATAGTGCTAACTGACGTGCTAACTAAGTTAGTGTCTTGTATTAACCAAACATCTTCAGCAGATATCAAGTAAACACAATAACTTCAGCCCGACATTTGACAACACATTTCAAACGTTGGACCTACATTTTAGGGTTTATCTGTAAGTCTTAGTATTCTTAGTTGTAGTAGAGTGGGTATGGAGTCTTAATCTTCTTATTAGCAGTATAGAATTAGGGAAAGCACGTGAAATCGTTGATCCTATGCCAATCTCTAATCAGTTTTGTCAGATCGCTATCCCATGGGACTACGTGAATGAGGGAATAGAAATAGCATCTTTAATTTAATGGCTGTTATTATTTAGCTGCTGGGCCCGAGCATCTGTAACCAAATTCAATCAAGCCAACGAAAAAAATATAGTTTTTCTCTTGTGAAAGCCTCAGAAGCAGACCGGAATCTGTTAGTGGGCAGTGTTTACTCTCCTGTATCTGAAAGCACGTAAACGAATTAGCCTACACCTAGTCTACGTCTGAACTCTTTCTGTTCGTGTCGGAATAACAATCATATCGGACTTGTACACTAGATAGCTAGAATCCCTTGAAAATGTTCATTCAGGAGGATATTATCATATTGGATAAATTGCCTTTTAGCTCGTACTTCCGATTAATCTGATTTTTTATATATATATATGTCCTTCGATACGCTAACAAATACGACCGTCAAAGTATTCGAAAATTTTATCTTCAAAGTCAAATCTAGAAAAGGGGATTTATGTTTGTTATGTTCCTTATCAGTACAACATGTACAGCATGTAAATTTCCCTCTACAGGACTAACGCCTCCTCTCCATTTGAGGAGAAGGTTAGGAGCATATTCCACCACGCTGCTCCAATGCGGGTTGGTAGATTCACAAGTGGCACAATTTCGTTGGAATTAGACACATGCAGGTTTCCTCACGTTGTTTTCCTTCACAGCCGAGCACAGGACGAATCATAAACACAAATTAAGCACATGAAAATTCAGTGGTGCTTGCCTGGGTTTGAACCCGCAATCATCGGTTATGATGTACGTGTTCTAACCACTAGGCAATCTCTGCTCTCTTTATCAGCACGACGACCCTTATTATTAATGATAACAGCATTTTAGGATTTAGTTGAATAAGTTAGCTTATGTAAAAAATGTGCCCCTTCCATTATTACCTCTGCTCTGTTGAATATTCCGATTTTAGAATTGATTTGTGGCTGGTTCAGAAATGTGTTCGGTATTGTTATTAATGGCATATTGAAGAGTTGGAATTTAACGAATATTTAATATCATTTAGACGATTTACAACATTCCTTTTTCTTGGTTACTAAAATTCGTATGTTTTGTACAAAAATGTGGATATATTTGACCAAGTCTGTTCAAAATCTTGGAAAAGCGAATAGTACGGACGATAGTTTTACTAGTACAGAAATAATATTTACATAATAAAAATTTAATTTCCCGTTTTGCTTCGAATGAGAAATATAAGAATACTGTTCTATGACATTTTGCCAATAATTTTAATGATGTTCTTTCAAATGAAAGTTACTTTTATTTTTTAGTTAATTTAAGCGTGTCTTTTTGTTTATTGCAACAAAACTTTATTATAGTTATAAATTTTAAATCGTTTACACAGTTTCCGTTATCGGAAAATGTGTACGAAAAGAAATTATATAGTAGGTACTTATACGCCCCTCCTTTAGGATGCTATTATAAGCCTTTTTGTCCTTTCTAACGATGCTCAAACTGAGGCTAGGTACCCTTAAGACGGCCATAAATTCTGAGCCCTAATGTGGACTCTACTTTCAATGGCGAGTTTCTCTCGTCCTTTCCACTCGTTGGCGCTGTCAAGTCCAGTGAAACTATACTATATTAACTATGATGAACTACTATGCTACTAACTATATCTATATTATACATATATTTAAAGCTATAGTGATAAACGACATTAACTATTAAAGACCCCGCTTCAAGAAAACGGGAACATCAAATAATTAACAATTATAATAGTTTGCAATACTTATATATTCCAGTTTTTTGTCACAATAATCTTATCGACGTCAACATTTTCAACCAATATTAACAATTCCCATTTCGAATTCAAAAATATTCTTTTTTAATCTTTTTATAAAGACGTCAAACCAACAAAGATTATGTTATGCTATACAACCTTTTATAATTATTTATAAATATGTTAAGTAAAATAATTTATAAGGTTACAAGTCGGCCTTCCTGTTGTGGGGGGCCCCTTCGTTCAAAAGTACAAATTCACACTTTATTTTAATAAAACATCACAATTACAATTTACTCGCGTATGTTATTCTAACTAATAGTTACAATTATATTGACTGTAATATTTATAAAATTTAAAGGAACAAGCATCACACTGGCGTATCAGCGTAAGTAAGTCAACTTTCACGAATGAGATACGAAGTGACTATACTAATTTACCGGCTTACACTATAATCATTTATAACATTTAACACATGCATCCATATTACATAGAACCAGTCGGTTTTCAATATTTTATCTGATCAAACATTGTGAATCAAATTTATTAAGCTGGAGACTAACCTAACATTGACATATCATACATGCTCAAAGTGTGTCAAGAGTGACGGCGTTTGCTGAAATTGTGCGTAACGTGCTCATGCAAGTACAGTGCTCAACTGTGGTTAATTCTTATTTGTAGCGAAGAATAATACCGATAACACACATAATAGAGGAGTTCAAAGAGAAAAATGTGTAAACGTGCTCACCTTAATGCGTCGGTCTGTTATCAAAGGATTAGTTCACAAAGCAATGGAGCAAGCAGCCCCGTTGACTATACGAATGATAAAATTGCACGTTAAAAATAAAATGATCGGTCACCTTTACGAAAACGCTTTACTGTAATCTCATCAGCTTCAGTAAAATAAACTAGCTATTTTGTCAACTAATTCGTAGTAATGACCCGAAGTTACGAAATGAACAGTGGGATGCTGAAAATTGTCTCCGTGTCTGCAAAAGTTTGGGGCTCTAATAGAAATTGATATAAAATAAAATAAACTAAAACAGTGTAATCAGTGGTGGTATTCTGTAAAAACGAACTCGAAACTCACCACAGACAAAGACCATGAAATTTAAGAGTGATTTGAAATAATGACTAATATTTATAAAATTTAGAGGATACAAGCATAACAATGGCGTATCATTATAAGTGATAGATACTTATCTTTCACGAATGAGATACGAAGTGACTTTTACACAATAAGGTACTTATCAAACATATTTAAAATATTCCTTAAAAAATAAATACAGTTTGGTTATTTTTTGCAGTTTCCACATGAAACTTTCAAAACAACATATATTCAAGTAACGTTTTGTTATAATTTATGTCATATTTCGCGAAAACTTTTTACCCAATCAGGAATATTCAACTCGTATAGTCAACACAAAGTTGAGTTAAATTTAACTCAATTAAAGGACCAAAAAGTTATTTGGACATTAACGTTGCTGGCGCCCTTGATTCGCTGAATTAGTTAAAAAAACAAACGAAATTAACTTAATTAAACCAACCCTCAAGGTTATTTGTAATTAAGTGTTTTGTACATATTTACATTTTCCGTTCTAACAATTCTAATCAAAGTAATGAAATAAATTTAAACGAGAATTTACTGAATCAAAAATAAATCAAAAATCAAAATGTACTTTATTCAAGTAGGCTTTTACAAGCACTTTTGAATCGTCATTTAACAAACTATTTAAAGTAAAGCTACCACCGGTTCGGAATATAGATTCTACCGAGAAGAACCGGCAAGAAACTCAGTACATTACTCTTTTTCGACATCTAAAATTCAGTCATGTTAGTTAACTTTTATCTATACTGTTTAAAGGAACTAACACGACATTCGGATTATTAATATTTATATTATTTTTTTAACAATATTTAACGAAATCATTACAATTATTATTATATACAACAATAAAATAATATTCAGTCGAGATCCAGCAGACTGCATTCCATCGCTAGTCGCTACGCTTTTGTGAGAAACTAAAATAAATTAATTGCCATTTATAACTATAATAATAGTTTAACATGAATTATATACAAATAAAAATTAAAAATAGTTACTGTACATCATAACTCTGTGGAATGGCAAGAATGCAAGCAGCAATTACCGTTGAATCGGATTCTCTCGGCAAATAATGAACTAGCCCAGTGATGGCAAAAGGGCGAAGTGTTATACTTTTAATCAAACTGCAAATCGGACAAAGATATAATTTCGAACAAGAGACGAATATTTGGATCGTTTTTTTTTTGCCATAACATTTTCCATTACGGCATCGGCTCTATCAATGCATAACACTTATCATTATTATTAAGTTAAGTTTAGGTAATGGATGTTGTGAATTTATATAAATACATTTTAATATATCGAATACGTAGTTTAGAATTTAGAATTATTCAAACGGCATGTTCTAAGGGTAAAAGTGATCACGCGCTATTAGGTAGCTTTTTGCCCGATTATTGCAATCAGTAAAAATCAAATAATAAAGTAATTATCTAAGTATTTAAAATATAAATACTCTTTTGGGAGGTCAATAGGCTAATGGGCCTCCTTCGGATTAAAATGATACTGCACACAATTTGCAAAATAAATTACATAACATAATCTTACTCTTATTAACGAGACTTCACATAGAGTTGGAATTGAATCCGTAATAACACTGAATTCTTAACATACATAAACACACATTATATACCACGTCTATTTTATTTATCCTTTATACTATCAGATACAGTACACAATAATTAATTATTATGATATTTATAAGCGTCTACTGTCCCAGAATATTTTAAATCGTAATTACCTTATCATATCTTAACCTAACCCTAAAAACTCAAAGCGAAATGAATTCTATTAAGAGCAACATCAACAGGCCTTCGGCATTTCACAGACCGGCGACCGCTTGCAAACAAACGACGGTGTTTGTATAATGACGAATCATGAAATCAAACTACCGACTATGTATAAATACTGCTTATAAGTCATCATCTTTACATAGTATAAAACAAAGTCGCTTATCGCTGTCTGTCCCTATTTATGCTTAGATCTTTAAAATTACACAACGGATTTTGATGCGATTTTTTTAATAGATATATTGATTCACGAGGAAGGTTTATATGTATAATACATGCACAATATAGTAGAGAAACGCTGATAATTTTAAAGGTTTCTGAAGTGATGTCGTAAATAAACACATTTTTTTACGCTTATATTGCAAACGCTGGCTGAAGCCTACGAGGTAGATCAAAATAATGTACTACAGTATTGTACACCTTATAAAGATCTTCGAAGAGTCCGCGATGGTATCTATCTCTTAGGGATAGCCCACAACAACCATTTTTTGTCTTTTACTTTTTACGAGAAATAATGGCTTACTTTCGAAGCAATTTTAAGCAATACAGCGTTAATCCTTATCCGATTAAGTACCTTAAATACATTGTGCATTTAATATAGATCAATACGGCCCTTTACAGCATGTGATTTAAATGAATACTTTCGAAGATATTACAGATTTAAAACACAGAAACATAGCGGTCTGTATTATCTAACGACTGAAAAACTGTAAACGTTATAAGACGTATGTAGTATATTTAGTATCAGCATTGCACCCGGGCGAAGCCGGGGCGTGTCGCTAGTGACTAAATATAATGATACTAATACTGTCTGGCTGACCAAATAATATCGAATATTGTGGCTTAATTCCAACTAGGAGTTTAGAATATTTATTATCAAATAGTGAGGCAAACTAACAAACGGTCCACCTGATGTTAGTGGTCACAATATTATTCAACACTTATGTCATCATTCTAACCGTTAGAACTAAGATATAATATATCTCGTGCATTATAGTTACACTGGCTCACTCACTTGGAAATAATCTCCTTGGTTGTTGCCGTTTTTGCTCTCAAACAGAATTACTAGAATTTCATTAAAACGTATGCAAATTGTGAATAAGAAAAAACCATATAAATGGCAAGACTCATAAAGAAAGTTCTAGATCATATTGCTTTTCTGTGGTTGTTTATACTAAAACTTTTAAATTATCTAGATTTTCATTGTTTTTGGAAATTAAAAAACGCATATAGGATTACAAAAACTTAATCATTGCTAAGTATAAAATAATAAGAAATAGTGAGGAATATTTTGACTAAAGTATTTATTTTTATTTTAATAAATGTCCATCTATTTTGCAAAGGCGGACATTTCAGAATTTCTGCCGAATTTTTTTCGTAATTGTATCAGATCAAACATATTTTTTAATATTCTGTAAAGCAAATACTTTTTGAATAGGCAAATATAAACTCGCTTACTAAAACACTACCGACAATATTTTTACTTATTTCTGCGTAATTTTTATCCCTAAAAAATACTAATTTAAAATAAACCCGTTTAATATTTTTATTTATATTTTAAGGATGATAACTAAGAAAAATAAAGAAAACCGGTAATTAAGAGAAAAGTTAAATATCTATGTAAGTCTAAAAAACCGGTAATTAACAGCGAAAATCGCGTTCCTTAAACGAAACGCAAATGAGTTACGCACTGATTTATGTGTTATGGCAACTTTTAATTTCGCAAAGCTCAAGCTTAGCTATTTCTTTATAGCGACTCATAAAAACGTCCCTTTGTTATATTTATTGAGCTCAAAAATGTCTGCAAGTACATGGTGTGTACAATGACTTTGCGTATGTTTTTTTTTTTTAATTTAGTTCTTCTTTTACCTTTGGATTTGGATTTGGATTAGTTTATTTCTAGTTTCCCGATTTGGAATCATAGATACACATGTCTTAGAATTACATGACAGCGACCCATGCAGATATCCTGACTACGCTTTCGTTCGTCAGTACTATTTCATAATAATATTTCATAACCAGTGTAATCACAGGCACAAGGGACATAACATCTTAGTTCCCAAGGTCGGTGGCGCATAGGTGATGTAAGGAATGGTTAATATTTCTTACAGCGCCTTTGTCTATGGGCGGTGGTGACCACTTACCATCAGGTGGCCCATATGCTCGTCCGCGTACCAACGCCATAAAACAATTCGAGGTCCCATTGAGATGGCCCAATAACAAAAACACGTAATTCTTAACCGGATATAGTTCAAGCCTCTACCTGGCGCTGTCTAAAAAAAATATTTATTATTTAATTATAATATTTTATTTGTCTAAATTTAACTGTGATGTTTTATACTTTATGTTTATATATTTTGCAATTATTGTATACTGCATCCGTTGTTGAACTGAAAATAAAAATATTTTTTATTTAATAAATAGGTACCTATGACCTATATGACAATCTTTACGCAAATATCACATGTTCTAAGGTGAAAACAATTTTGGAAGTAATACTTTTAAAAAAACGAATATGAACAAATACTGTAATGTAAATAGTTAATTAATCCGCCCCAATAATAGGACGTCTTTCAGTAACTTGGTGGCAAGGATTTATAGAAACCCTTCTGGCTGAGTCCAAACAACCACTCATCATTTAGTATTGTTGGGTCCCGGTTTGAAGTTTAACTACAAATCAAATCAAAATATAATTTATTCAAGTAGGCTTTTACAAGCACTTCTGAAACGTCTTTTAACAAACCATATGAGTATAAGTGAAGCTACAACCGGTTCGAAATGCAGATTCTACCGAGAAGAACCGGCAAGAAACTCAGTAGTTACTCTTTATCAATATTTAAAAATACAAAGTCATGTTAGTTAAATACAATTATACTTATATGGTTGTTAACATCCTGCCTGGAAGTCGACAAGTATTAGCTCCACGCTTTATCATCTATAAAATCTTGTATTGAATAATATGCCTTCTTTACCGATGTATTTTTTACAAATGATTTGAATTCAGAATCGACAAAGTTAAAAGGTGTGTCTGCAGATACAGAGGTTAATATTTCTTACAACCAGGTGGCCTATTTGCCAGACCGCCTACTTATGTAAAAATAAAAATATATACTGTTAGCCTAGACCGCTTGTCTGTTTCTTTATGTTTTTTGTGTGTATTTGAGAGTGAGGCAGGATTAATTAGATTGAATCCGGTAGGTGACGCTGTGATAGGGATACTGGGATTTTTTTTAATGGTACTATAAAATTCTTATTCCACTCGAACGAAGTTGGGACGGACAGCTAGTGGCAAATAATATCTCTCAAATTATTAGGTTTACAACTAATAATTGTGGGACTAGTGAATATATATTAAACTTACCGATACTTTATATAACTTCTTTTTCAAACGAATACTAATCACAGTAATAAATAAAATATTATACATATAATTTGCCGTCAGTGACAGAGTCTGTAGATTTCAAGCTAACGACTAGCAAATTATTTTAGTTTAATACATGTACATATTTTTTAGTTTATTCAGTATGAATTATGTTACAAGTAACACCTTAGAAACCGGGTTTTAACGACTCGACTAAAAACAGGAAATTCACCGCTATTAACAAATTAAATAGGCATTAAAAGAGATTTCACTTCATAATACTTAATAATTGTGTAACCTCATCAAAATTCAACGTGAAGTT
Organism: Vanessa tameamea; assembly: GCF_037043105.1. Taxonomy (NCBI): domain Eukaryota; kingdom Metazoa; phylum Arthropoda; class Insecta; order Lepidoptera; family Nymphalidae; genus Vanessa; species Vanessa tameamea. Next base: position 1,617,694 of record NC_087327.1, on the reverse strand, counting down.
TCGAAGAATAGCGAAAAGCAACACTGTTCTTAATATTTAAAGACTTCTAGATCTGTACTCATAATAATTACTTACTCTGTACTAATATTAATATGTATTTTTTGTTGCAATCGACGTATCCTGAAACTAAATTGGCCACGATACCTATAAAACTAAAATGCAACTTAATTATTAATATATAATAATTAGAATCGCCGTATTTTATAACAGAAAAAAATTAAACATATTTTTTATTTTTAGAAACATTTCAAGGTCAAGATTGACTGCAATGTTTGTATATGAAACGTATTCTGGCAAAGAAAAGTTGAATTTCTCTCATGTACAAATGTACATCCGGAAAATGTTCGGAAATCCGAACATTTCTTTTCCGAATCGGTGGTAGTGTTTAACTTGTCAATCAATACGTAAGTGTGATGCTTCTATATTGAATAAAGGAATTTTATTTGTTGTCATTGGCGTTATCAGAAATATTGACCATCCTTTACAACGTCAAATATTTTATGTATCTTGTTCATGCAAGTGCAGTAGTAAGTATTCAAGTTTGGTGGTAGAAAATATGATGAGTAGATAGGACCTCCAAACGGACTTGCACAAGTAAGGTTCTGTGCAAGTATAACTCATGGAAATTAAAGTAAAACTAATGCAAAGGCAAAAAGCTCTTCTCATCTTAAGTAGTCGGTATAGAGCTTAAAAAATAGTCAAAAAATTATGCAATTGAGAGTGGATTACTTAATAATACACGGAACCCTAAATATCTAGTTTATTGTAGGACGCATTCAGTTAGCGTCGTTTTCACGTTTTGTAAATTATAACGCCGGTACGTGAACGAAGTACTGAATCAAATAAGTTATTGCCATTCGTTTTCTGAATAAATAACATAAAAAAAAACTTATATTGCGTATTCCAGAATTACGTATTTTTCAGTACATCTGCAATTTATGTAAGAGAGTGTTAGTATGAGCTACGGTTAAAAGTTATTAGTTACGGTTAAAAGCTATTAAATGATAAAAAGATTACAATACGCGATTTTTCGAAAACTTTGTTGTGCGATGTGGGCGTCTTTTTGCGCGAGGGGGTAAGTAAGTCTTATGCCTTGACAACAAACGACATGAAACATCTGTACACCGTCTTACTCTTGGTGTGAGACGCATATATTATTGTTATTGTTTTTAATATATCTATAAGCAAACGGACATATGGACCATCTGAGAGTAAGAGGTCACCACCGCCTGGCATTGGCACTGTAAGACATTGTAACCATACCTTAATGTTATATTCTTTGTGTCTGTCGTTACACTGGCACACTTACGCTTCAAACCAGAACACAATACTAAGTATTGCTGTTTGATGGTAGAATATCTAATGAGTTGGTGGTGGTGGTGGTGGTACCAGGCGGGTTTGCATAAAACCCAACCACCAAATAATATTCTTAATATATAAAAATACATTTATTTCTTCTTCATGATCATTTATTGGTTTCCTTCAAAGATATGTTGTAATAAAATAATGGTTGTTAAATACAATTAATTTCAACCTGCCGGACGTTCTGACACTCAAACTTTTTATCATGAAGACTAGGTTAGTCTGTCCAGGTATGATATCCCATATACTCGCTATGATGTCCAATAACATATTTTATTCAGAATTTTCTTAAGTATTGAAGTTTTTTGGTAACCTTCATTGCCAGCCCTTATATTGCCTCGGCCACGGTACTCTACTTGTGTAATCCCAAAACAAATAGATGTCTACAATGGACCAACTACAATATTCCACAGGATATCTCATTTTTAGATTTTCGAGTCAACTCATTACAGGCACTGCCATAAAATTTACTAACTTGATAAAACAAAACGAAGCTTACATAGTGTAAATAATTAATCTCCAAAATAGTTTATCAAGTGATGACTGAAACACAATTTCACGTGATTTTAATAGTTTTCATTCAATCTGTATATTGCTATAATCCTTATATATTGTATATGTTATGTTTATTTATATGACATTAATTAATGGACCATTTTTTAATTCTAGTTTGTAAAAATGCTCTCAGCAATAGTTATAATTTAGAAATATTATATATAACAGTATAGTACTAATATTTCTAATAACGAAATATTTTTTTTATTTCATTATTTCATACTTTAATATGTATTCAAGACAAATAACAATTATCCATACAAATATTCATCTCTTATTGTTTCCTGCTAGGTAATGTTTAAAGAAGCGCATAAATACCTAATTCCGTATTTCCAACATTCAAAAATAACCAAGTTCCATACAAACATTCATTTTAAACTTCGCCCCCTTGCGTGCAATTTAGGATGAAAGTTTTCAGCATATCTTTAAAATATGGCAAATCCTAATTACCAGCTTCCACATTTTTCCATCAGAGTTAACATTTTTGCCGTGATGAATAATATTCATAAGGCACACCTGTGCAAAATTTCTTATCATTCGATCGATCAGTTTAGGCTGTACGCTATCAGCCATTTACAAATTATTAAGTAGATTGTTTTCATTTTATTTGTATGAAATATAATATGTTTCATATCTAATAGACGTGGAGACAGTGATATAATTTTCCAAGTAATTTGTTACAAGTATGGCGACCCTCCAGGGGTCAAATTACGTAATTACTGAAACTTAAATAATGGTCATAGTGCTGGTTGCCGGGGCGTAAACGCAAAACGATTAATCGAACTTGTCAGATAAATTACAGATTCCAAACGATTTTTTGCTTATAGATTCTTGTATCATCCGGTACACTTTACACCGTGACATTGGCACTGAAATGTTAACCATACTGTTACATCGCCCTACCTAGGGAACTAAGATGTATTTATGTCCCTTGTGCCTGTAGTTACACTGGGTCACAAACTGGAGCAGAACAATGATGTAAACAAAGTGTTGCTATTTGGCGAGATAAACAAAAAAATTTAAAATGTTTGCAATAAAATTAACTGATGTTCACCAAGTGGCCGAAATTCGACCACAGTCATTCTATACTATTAGTATAAATACGAAAGTAACTCTGTCTGTCTGCTGCTTAACGACCAAACCTCTAAACCGAATTTGATGAAATTTTGTATGAAGCAAACTTGAACTCCAAGGTAGCCTTAGCCATAGCCTTAGCGACGCCGCTGACGAGAAGTATCTCTCGAACATTTTTTTTGTGCTCTTATTTCTCATCAGCTTAACACGAACTTAAAACTCGGCTAACGGATAAAAAAGTTTTCTCTTTCACTATTTATATATAGATAATTATTATTTTGATACTTGCTCTTCTTCGTCTTTTACAGAACCAATGAAAGGATCTATGCATTATTTGGCTTCTGATGGTCTTATTGAAGCCATACACATCATCTTTGACGTAAATGAAGCCTTAAAAATGATTTTGTTATTGGTGATAATTATTTTAAAGTATTATTAAGACATTGGTTCTTAAGACGGTGTGTATCATAGCTCTTTTATTAATAATGATATATTTTTTCTTGCGCGGTGAAAACAAAGCGCCTGTTTTTATATTTTAATGGACTTATCAATTTCATTAATTGAAACCCACTTCGATAACTTTAATAATCCATTTTCAAAATTACTTCAAATTCTTATTTTTAATACTTTAACAAAAAAAAAACACAATTAAACAGCATTACCAAAAAAGAATACACGTGCCACATGACTATGGCATTAATTCACTAAAAGGGTAAAAAGGACGAGTTGCCTTAAAGAGTTCGGCTCACAGTTTCCGTTCCTGTTAGATTTTCCTGATTTTGTTTGAAAACAGTGAGTTGTTTTGGATAACGGCTTATACCTTCATATAAAACATTCAAAATCGTTATTTATATAACATTTGTAAATAATATTGAACCCTCACAATATTCTATTAATTTGACGAATGATTAAATCAGTGGTATTATATGTGTTTCAGTATATGTGTAGGTAAATATTTGTATATCTTTTACAGGGTTATACGTACCACGGCTGGGCAAAGATATTCTCTTTCTTTGAGGATGAGATTTAGAATTTATTCCGTTATAACAACACGGGTTTGTATTCTTATGAAATATGTGTAACTCAAATTATGAGCATGAACTCAGTCCACCTCGTTTGCTTCATTTGCTCAGTTACGCGATATTTTGTAAAACAAAAAAACCGCGCTAATAAAATTGGGTACATAAATATGTGACAGAATACTGATTCTACACTTCACCGCCAAGCACAAAATAATAAATACAAATTACGAACATGCAAAAATCACTGCGATTTGTCGAGTTTGAACCCGACCAATCTTTGGTCAAAATTCACATATTCAAACTGAAAGGCTCTAAATATGTAGTAACTTTGTACTAAACTTCAACCTTACTTGGATGGTGTAAAGGTTATCTGTCGGTGCATAATTATGGAAGTGATTCGACGAGTATTTTAGAAACTGGATATATTTTTCTGGAAGCAACATCAACATTGGCGCCAGCCGGATTTCTCATCACAGAGCGCTCAGAGGGCAGATGTCCGCTAAATCTTTACGGCCTGGTTTTATTCAGCACCGTTGCTTGACATCCCGGTTTACAGCGTGTTTGAAATAGCACTAAAAATATTTACTTTTATGTAGTTAGTTTTCGTAATTGACCTAACGTATATGGATTTCGTACTAATTACAAAAACTAATGTAACAGACTGGAAATATCTTACTGCTGAGCTAAGGTCACTTTTATGGAGAAGGTTAAATATAAGATTGACGATAACTATTTCATATAAAATTTAGATAGATCTAGGCTTATCGTAAAGTATTATTAATTATTTCAATTGTAATTTCCCGTTTTATTCCGTAAATTCCAATTGCCCCTTTAAATTCCGTAAACGGGCAATTGGAATATCTGATGGTAAGTAGTCAACGTTTTTATAGATCATTAGCGTTGTAAGCAGGGGTGAATTTCTCTATAGACCGAATAGACAAGAGCCTAGGACGGATAAACTTGCAGAGGTTTTTCCGTAGTCGCCCCTATGTATTCCTATACGTCAACGTTTAAATATGACTCCGTAGCACATAGTCAAAAAAGATTAAATAACCGTAAGGGTGTATGGTGATTCAGATTATTGAGGGAGTCGGGGCGGGGGCGGGCGATCTTCCATAAATTGTCAACGTATTAAACCCGTCCTGACTGCAAGGACCCTTGTCTGTTACACTGGAACAAAGCAATATAAAATATTACAGATTAGTAGTACAATAACTTGGTAGGTCGTACCAAGATGCAATGACTAGGGCAAAGTCCTAGCACCCGTGATTTTACTTTACTTTGGTCAATGTTATTGTTTGGAGGTCAATGTTATTGTTTTTTAACTATTAAGGAAAAAAGTAAATATGATTTAAAATATGATGTGTAAAACAAGTTTTGTTTTATAAAGATTTATTTATCTATCATATGGTTTTCTTATATCGATTATTTATAAGATATTGGACGATGGTTAGTTGAGATATTGAAAGTATACCGAACTAAAATTACTTTAACGGCAATAATATCAGTGATAATAAGACAAAATTAGTGTTAATTGTACAATAATATGTTTTAAAAGTAATTTTGTATATATTCTTTTTTTTGTGTTAAAACATTGTTAAACACATTTTAAATTCTTTATATACATTTTAAATTTATATATGTTTAAAAACATTGTCATTTACTATGAAGTCTGTAAATTGTATTTATCAGATTAAAAACTAAAGAAACTGATAAAATTTATGGTGAAAATATACAATCCACTGTATTAGTTACTTAGCAGTCCGCTCACGGATGCAATTTTATATATTTTTATTGGCTCACAGTTCCTATTAGAAAACCCGTATAAAACGCTATAAATTTAACACTCTTCAATTTTTCTGCAAATCTCCAATGTTCTCTGAATTTTTCTTTCCGTAAGAACGTTATTACAACCAATTATAAAACTAAAAAAGGGTATTAAATTGGTGAAGTCGTTCTAAGGTGTGGCTTGACCAAGGAAAATAGGGATTCATCAAAACTAATCTATATTAATATGATAAGGACAGCCGAGTCGATGTAGAAAAAGTTCATTAGTTTTCTATGTTGTCTTGGGTCTGGGTGTTTGTGGTACCGTCGTTACTTCTGATTTTCCATAACACAAGTGCTTTAGCTACTTACATTGGGATCAGAGTAATGTATGTGATGTTGTCCAATATTTATTTATATATTAGTATGCCTACCTGACAACCAACTCTTAAAAGGCAAGCGAAGCCGCGGGCGGCAGCTAGTTTATCTATATAGTAAAGTTTTTCATAGATTAAAAAATAAGAATAAAGAACGACTACAATAGTTTTGTCTATAAATAAATAATAAAATAATTTATACAATTAATTTAAATGATGAAATATTAGGCGCTAAGTACGACGCTTTAGTACTTTAGCAAAGTTTATATCTCAAAGCAATAGCACGGATAAAACCCATTATCACAATTTCACAAAGCGCTTAAACAACGTGCATGTTTGCAGGAAACTTATAGTTTCTATAAATATAAAAGGAAATGTTGACTGAGGTTTCAATACTGAAACGAAGGGAACTTATAAAAGAAATAGTTTTAGTAGAGACAAGTACTACGTAAACATCTACCGTGAGATTTTTACATCGGAAAATAAAGCAAACGGTTTGAAGATTGTGTATCAGATGTACTCACTTCTAATTTCTTGTTTCTTATAAGTTCATTGTTATATTAAACTAAATGATGAAATTTTTTTTTTTTAAGTTGGCATAGGAAATCCCTTTTGTTAACTATCACAGTTTCGATATTTTATCGTTAATTTTTTTTTCTACAAACGTAAACACGCTGTATACGGCTCAGGTCGGACGCCATCAGAAAGGCGTGAAATAGCAGATGATCTCCTAAGAGATTATCTTACCCGCAAGATCATTTTTAGCAAAGTAGTTTTTCTAGACCTAGGTAATAACATGATGACTTAAGTACACCCGCCATTGAATGGAGAGCTTATTTTTAAAATGAAAATATCCAGGTTATTCCCGATGAAATTTTTGTAGCCGTTATGAACGGATATTTTTGTTCACTTATTTTCAAACTAAAATATAAATTTGTGCACGATATTTACAATGGTGTTTATTGGAACTTAGTAATCAGCCGACGTGGCCCAGTGATAAATACGGATTCAAACATAAAGAAGAACCACTGAACCATTTTTCATATGCTAAATTTATGTTTATAATGAACGACGTACTTGGCCATGAAAACATCATGAAAAAACCGACTAAATATCCAGCGTTGGTTGAAAATAAGACACATGTGTATCCACTAAACTGCATTAGACCTGCGTAGTGGAATAAGTTCTAAGCCTCAACCTCGAGAGGAGAGGGTACCTGAATCTGGCGAACTGATTTCGATAAAAAAAAAAATACATTATGTTTCTTAGGCTTTTTATCATCATTTCTTATTTTATCTACACAATATATACATAAAAAACAAGTATTTTTCCAAAAAATGCCTTAAAAACAAAAAATCGCTATGAAGTTCAGAGACGACAAATTAATGTCAAAAGACTCCCAGTCCCTGTTGTTACTTACTGAGAGGATAAGAATTTATTGATGAACCATTCGAACTATTTCGACAAACATTGATTATTGATAATTATTGTTTTTATATTGGCAAATAACTATTGTTTAACCTTTTTTATATATCAGACGAAGACTGTCAAATGAACACGACGTTTAAAACGTCATAGAAAAATATACAGAGTATTAATTACCTGAAGACCTACTTTAATAGAATACTGTTCGAAGTAAGCATCCCAATCGGTCTGGCCGTTTGTAAATAAAGATTACAGTAACATTAAAAAAAAAAATTAAAAAGCATATGCGTATTACGATTAGCCTACTCTTTAAAAGTTACTTTTTTATTTAAAAAAAATTGGACAAAAAAAGCAAAAGTATTTCTTGGCCCATGAGGGGATCGAACCCGCGACCTTCGCGTTATTAGCACGACGCTCTAACCAACTGAGCTAATGGGCCGGATGAAGAAGTGACTGAAATAATGAATCACATTTCTACTAGCATATCTTTCAGTTATATGACGATAAATTGAGAGATAACAGCGATTACTAAATTTATAAAAACGAAGAAAAAAATAATAAATAAAAGAGGTTCGGTTTTTTTAGGTTAGGAGGATTTTTCATATTTATAATGAAACTTTTTCGTTAAAAAAAATTTTAGTGTAATCGAATATGACACATCAAATGTCATATCAATTCAAAACAATTAAACTATGAAGCCGCATAAAAATCTTACAAATGTTTTGGAATAAAATGACCTCAATTCAATACTTAAATCTAACATCATAATTGTAGTTCACGTAAGTTGCTAATATTACGTTAATTTATTACATAATACTAGTTCTTCGTCCAGGCATTACACAGATATAATATAATACTTGAAGCTTAGATTATTTATATATCTAAATATGTCGGTTACAAAAGAACTAAAACAACGAATAAACTTTATTATCTTGTTGTACGTGACGCTTGACATTCGCCAAACGTCGTACTACTTGACTAGTGTGTGTGTACTTAGTGGCCAACGGTTGGCCACTATATTTTTCGACGCGGTCGCAGCGTTAACTATCTGTATAGTCTAGAGTTTAACTCTCAAACATTAATTTATAAGATCGACTTTTAAAATTATGCTATTATTTTTAAAAGGTTAATATTTGGTTATTTCGTTTATTCCATTCGTGCAAATAAACCTTTTTGAGACCAAACTCTATGTATGTACGATTTTTAGTTCATGGAATGGAAGTTATACGGACCCGTCGTACTGGCAGTCGTGTTGTTCCTCCTCGTTGGTACGATTTTCGAACGAAGGATTGAAGCCGCTATACGACGTATCAGTAAGTTAGTTATTAAAATAATATTAAATAGTTTCAAAAACTTAAACGGTAAGATACAAGAAAGGTTTCAAGTGGTGTAATGTAAGGTATTTTTAACATTGATAAACTGACTCTCATATCCCTCCTATAAAAAGAAAGGAAACCTTTTTCTAACAATTATGTATTTATTTTATCTGTGACTCGACTAATCAATTCAGACATGTTGTCCACATTATTTACGTTTTATTTTTATTTATATTTTTTATATTAGAGCCGAGATGGCCCAGTGGTTAGAACGCGTGCATCTTAACCGATGATTTCGGGTTCAAACCCAGTCAGGCACCACTGAATTTACATGTGCTTAATTTGTTTATAATTCATCTCGTGCTCGGCGGTAAAGGAAAACATCGTGAGGAAACCTGCATGTGTCTAATTTCAACGAAATTCTGCCACATGTGTATTCCACCAACCCGCATTGGAGCAGCGTGGTGGAATATGCTCCATTCCTTCTCCTCAACGGGAGAGGAGGCCTTAGCCCAGCAGTGGGAAATTTACAGGCTGATTATGTTTATTTTATGTATGTTTATTTTAGCACGCTCTTCTATTCATAAACGAATGACAAATTAATCCTTAAAAGAATATTCTATACTATTTACAATATCGTGGAAAACTTTACATAATATTACATTATGATAGATAGATGAGTCTACTATTTCTAATAATTTATTATTTGAAATATAAAATTTTATATAAGCATTTCAAAGGTTTTCATTTCTACGTTACGTCAATAAAAGAAGAATATTATTTTACTTATATAATACGTATATTATAACGTATACCGTGGTATCAATTCTATTTTGTTCATTTGTACGCAACAAACATCAAAGGAATAATATTAACGGCAATACAATGAAAATGTACCGAAAACGAGGCTTGATATGAAATATTTATTGTTGATATTAATCGTTATGAAATTCATTATACTACATATGTGTATATATATACTTTTATGTAAATATACTTTGATGTGGAAATGTTTTAACGTACCTATTTAACGTTATTACTTTGCACCAGCCGATCATTTGTATGTGCATAGTTGAGTTGTTATTATAAAATGTCCCTCAGTTCGGTGACTTTTGTCATAGGCCTCCTCCAACTGCTTCCATTGCACTCTGTCGGTTGCTACTCTGCTCCAGTAAGTTCCCAAGGTCTTTATTCAAGTAGACACATAAAAACACCTTTGAATGATCATGTTACGGTTACAGTGTTGATTTAAATAGAAAGCTACCACCGGTTCGGAAAGAAGATTCTATCGAGATGTTTCGAAAGAAACTCAGTAGTTACTCTTTTGTTTCATATGGTGTGGTTTACACTTCTTGCATTTCCAATGCCTATGACGGTGACCACCATATAGACATACGTCCAGTCTCTTTCATAAAAATGATTAAAAAAATATTATGTTTCAAAAAAAGTGTTAATCGCTATAAAATAGTATATTTATTTCATAACTAGTTGACCCTGCGAATTTACCCGCGCGTAATTTATAAAAAATTACCTATAACACGCATCATCATCATCACACATTTTACCCCCTAGTGCCATAAATTAAAAAAGTAGCCTATGTACTTTCCCCGAGACTCAAATTATCTCCACACTAATTTTTATCTGAATCGGTTCAGTGGTTTCAGAGTGAAGAGCGTCCAGATACTTTCGCATTTATAATATTAGTATAGAATGATACTGTTTTCATAATATATTGAATATTAATTATTTTGCAGTCGAACATCAACAAGCGTACCTGCTAGCTAACGGTATCAATCGCCTTGACATATCCAGTATCCATCAATCAAGCGTCAGTAGAACATCTCAAAAAACCGTTGCAGATGAGAAATTACCAAACCTACACAGCTGTTCAGTACCACAATTGAAAAAAATACAATACGCCATCAGCATGCTGTCTTTAAGGAATTCGTTCCCTCAAATGAAAAATAAATAATTATGATACAATATATACCAAAAATGTTTGATAAATAAAGTCCGGTAGTGTTTAAACGCAGTTTAGATAACGTATTTCATTTATTTAACAATTTACAAATAACACAGTAATTACAATGAAATAACAATAATCAGTTTATGACTAATAAAATCATTATTATTTATAATATATTTACAATATATATACAACAATATTATGTATATACATAATAACATTGATCATAGATCATAGAATCAGTGATAAAATCATTGTATGTGCACGAGACGTAAGGATAAGCTTACAACGCCAAGTTTCCCACTCTGCAAAGTCAATAAATCCTTCTTAGGGCAAGGTAAATAATAAAATTTATATTTTTAACTTTCCAATTTTTGTAAACAATACTTTGGTAAAGAAGGTATATTATTAAATACAAGATTGTATAGATGATAAAAAAGCGTGGAGCTAATACTTGTTAACATCCAGGCAAGATGACTAACATGGCTTTTTATTTTTAAATGTTGAAAAAGGGTAAGTACTGAGTTACTTGCCGGTTCTTCTCGGTAGAATCTATATTCCGAACCGTTGGTAGCGTCAAGCGTTATGACCATCCACGAATCTCAGGGACAGACCTACGGCGACGTTATCATAGTCCAGTCGAAGAATGTGAGGCTCCGTATACACGAAAGTGTTCCTCACGCAGTTGTGGCGATCACTAGACACACTAACACCTGTGTCTATTACACGGACGATGGCAGCGACGCTATCGGCAGATTCATCGGCCGAGCGGCGGGTGTTTCAGAAAAGACCATCCTAGAGCACAGCCTTAAAAAATCTATATATAAACGCGACATCAGAGTCGCCGAGGCTGTGCTCTCTCTGATCGAGCACGGAGCAGGGCCCGCTGGATTGCAGTAATTAGGATAAAAAAACTACTATATACAGTATTTTTATATATTATCATATATTGTTTATTATGGATTATTTATATATTATTTTAAATTGAACAAAAAAATGTCAGTGTGGGCCACGTCTTCCAAGAAGACGACAAGCTCGAAGTCGAGCGAAGATCTGCTGATGTTCAGTAAAAATGTAAAATAACGCCAACATTTATAAAAATAAAATGTCGGGCAACTGTGAGCCCGTGGACGTTGTAAATTAAATAAAAAAAAAAGTACAAAATATTGAAATATCTACGACTAGGTATAAAATATATAAGTAAACATTGTAAAATACGATAAGGTGAGAAGTTGTCTATTTCGAGCGAGTTGACACTTAATTGGCGGTTTCGCAGGCAACTTTATCATGTAGTTTTCAAGTCACACCGTGCGCGCATAATTAAAAATGACTCATAACATTTTCATAGTCATATTTGTGGGATAAGTAAAAAGGATTTATTTAAATATATTACATAATTATTGATATATATCATATTCCTTAGAATTTCCGCTTTTTCTGGTAGGACTTTGTGGTAGCCTTAATACCACCCACTCATCAGATATTCTACCGTCAAACAGCGATACTTAGTATTGTTGTTCCGGTTTGAAGGTTGGGTGAACCAGTGTTACTGCAGACACAAGGGACAAGGAAGGAACGGTTATTATTTCTTACAGTGACCATATCTATGAGCGGTGGTGAACACTTACCTTCAGGTGATCTATTTGCCCATTCGCCTAACTACCAAACAAAACGTAACAATAATTTCGAATAAAATAAAAGATATTTGTTGGACCGATTATGATAATATCTATTTACATATGAATACATCTTCTAAAGGCTCCTTTTTAAGTGAAACAAGAGATGAATCCCGTGGTTTTTCAACCTCCCTAAGAGTTACATATATTATTAAATTGGTGTAGTGGCTAGCTAAAAGGCCGCTATGAGATTTGTTTTATTAAATTGAATCAATAAAAACATTTGACTCGTGTCAGAAGACTAAAGATCGCTATTCCTCTTTTTGAAGTCGACTAAAACAATACCTTATGCACAAAAAATAATAAATTAGGACCATAACAGCATTATATCTAAAATAATATCTTGTTTTTTTATGTCATAGAAAGGTCATGACAAATAAGCCATCTGCTGTTAAGTGGTCACCATTGCCGATAGACATTGACACAGTAAGAAATAGTTATCATCCGTCATATCACTAAAATACCACCAAACTTGGGAATGAAGATGTTATATCCCTTGGGTTTGCAGTTACACTAACTGTTTTAAACATACTCGATGCTTATAAAATGAACACCTCTTTTTAGGACGTGCGTATAGGTTGGGAATTTAAAAGCGTCTGTACAATGTCGTGGCGAAAACGACATTTTTTTCGTAATAATTAGATGAGCATAGCTTGATTATTGCTTGCGTACCGTCTAGAACGGTTATATTATGTGATCACGTGCACAATAGGTAGTAGGTGAGTAGGTTGCTATGCTATTTATGTCAGGCGCTAACAATAACTTATCCTTTAAACCGGAACACAATACTGTTAAGTATTGTGATTAGACGGTAGAATATCTCATAAGATAGTTAACCAATCAACCTAAACGGACTTGTACAAAGCCCAATCACAAAATACCCGCTCGTAGAATAAATACACAATCGCATTGAATTATGGGCAAGAAAATTCATCGTATCTATTATAATCCTAATACTCCTTTGTTATAGTAAATTAACGCAATTCGTTCATTTGAGACAAAAATATATGCGAAGAATAAATATAAAATTCAATTATACCCAGAATCACTAAATGTGTGACGCGTCGTATCCATATGACGGTTCTAGACAAGGACGAATTATCCGGGTAACCGGGTAATTTCCCCTGTGACCGCGCCTTTGTATACCCGTTTGAACGACATACATCAGATTAAGATTTGTATAAAACAGGAAAGCACGTAACTAGATGGAATATGACCTATCTCTATACGAATTTAGAGCAACAATCTTCATTACCTGATTATAGTATTGGGTCAATGTTCGTTCCTTGAGTCCATGTGGGGTCAATTGTTATCTCTCTCATTTTTTTCTCTCTTTACGTGATCATGTCGAACTAGTCCATTTATTATATTTGCGCACAGCCTTATGTAAAATAATATAATGTTCGGAAGTTAACTATGGATATAAAGAAATTGCTCCTTGCGTTTTCCGCGTAATATATTCCATAATAGTTTATAGTCTAAATAAATAAGTTCTACGACTTTATAATATTAATAAACTCCTTCCCAAATTTGTTTTAAAACCAGTCCTCTGCCCAAATGTTGCCTGGAAGAGATCGCTGTTTTAGCGATAAGGCCGCCTGTTGCACTCATGCAACTTTTAAATGTTAATCCTTAGTTATAATGTAGTATTAAGTGTTGGTGCAATAAAGCATAAATAATAATAATAATATCTAATATCTAAATTTGTATGGCAAAAATGGAAGGAAGGAAATATATGAGTAGCTCCTGCATTTAGCGCATTCAACTACAAGTCTCCTGGTTTATAATATAAAAATAAGTACTCCAAAAATAAGACGAGCAAATAGCCCGCAAAAGTTTCTTGATGTAACATCTCATCAACAGTTTGTTTCTCATTAGATTAAGAACTTGGAGAAGTTTCTCTAATTGATTTAGAAGCTCTTTCCTTGTTTATTTTTCGGTTGTTATGACCTTTTCCGTAATTGTCCCATAAGTTTTGTCTTAATTATCAGTTTGCTGATAAATTTTCACATTTAAAGGGTGGGAAAAATGCCCTGAAAAATGATACTGTAAGAAACAAACTCGATTCTCGATGTTTAATTGTAAATCATTAAAAACGACATACAGCGATAGGTCATGATACTTGTATCCTGGAAACGTTATTACTTTTGCTGTCAATGTCATACATCAACTTCTGACAATTCACCATAAAGATTACGTTACGAGCTTCGATACTATCGATATTTTAATATTTCTATGTGATTTGTCTGTTTTGATTTATAAAATGTATGTACAATTGTCTTTTAAAATTAGTTATCAAGAAACAAATATGAATGACTTTTTGCAGAACTGTAGAACATTTTTTTTTTTTTTTAAGAGGTGGCAAACGAGCAGGAGGCTCACCTGATGGAAAGTGACTACCACCGCCCATGGACATCTGCAACACCGGGGGGCTTGCAGGTGCGTTGCCGGCCTTTCAGGAAAGAGTACGCTCTTTTCTTTAAGGTTTCTAAGTCGTATCGGTTCGGAAAAACCGCCGGCGAAAGCTGGTTCCACAGAGTGGTTGTGCGAGGCAGAAAGTGTCTTAAAAATCGCGCTGTTGTGGATTTTCGGACATCTAGGTGGTGCGGGTGATATTTGGAATTTTGACGAGATGTCCGAAGGTGAAATTCAGCAGCCGGGATTAATCCGAACAATTCCTCGGAACATTCCCCGTGATAAATTCTGTAGAAGAACATATTATTAAACATTTAATCACCTTTCTGTGGACACATGGCGAAACTGTCTTTTAAATGAAAAACAGCTCATGTTTACTTTCAACATGTAACACACATTTGTATTATCGTCCTAATAAATGAACCATTATTTGCCAAATATCTCATGATTTTTTTTAATCAACGTTCACTCAAAAATAGTCGCTATATTCTGCACCAGTCGTAGTAGCCTCTGTCCTTCCTTGGACTTCAAGCTTGCTTCATACCAAATTTCATCAAATTAGGATCAGAAGTTTGGCTCTAAAAGAAAAATTTTAAATCTTACGGTAATTTGAGACTCTTTGTATACCATATAAAAAATCAGTTCATTTTTCTAATTTAAATAATGACGTACTTCCTTACAAACTTTCAACCCCTATTTCACCCCCACACCCCCGAACAAATGAAGATAGATATATAAATAAGACTATCCACTATATTCTAACAACGAGTTTTAAGATAATTTGGTCATATAGCCCGGAGATGTTCAGACAGTCTAAATAAACTGGTTAATTAATTTTAATTAGTTTAAAACGCGGTCGATTACCTACCCGCTGGTCCGACCAGATTCAAAATATAACGGGACTCAATATTCCGAATGCCCTGAGACTAGCCGAGGACAGAGTAATGTGGAGGAAGCTTGTCGAGACATCGGTGAAACCATTTCAGGACAAGCACGACATTCAGTAATGAAGCACCCGAAGAAGAATAAGTTCATAAACCCCGTTTTACTCTCATATTCTTTGAACAGGTAAATTAAATCACTTCTTGGTTAGCAAGTACAGTAGTATGGTAAACGAGCGTCGCCTCGAATAGGTTAAAGTGTAGATTTTATTGTTCGACCCGAAGTAACTTGGTCTTTTGTTCCATATTATTTGCATGTTCTATTACATGGTAGTGTCGATCTATTACATAAACATGATCTTGGATGTGTTGACTTATACATTTGACACGATGAACCACATTTTGATAATAATTTCTTAGTTTGATAGTTATTTTATTATTAGTGTAATCTTCCTTTGAAGCGATTTGCTCAAATCTACATAACAATCAATTTCATTTTATCAGGTCAACCGACAGTAGATACCTGAAAGCTGGGCTTAATAATCAAAACTGAAATTGCAATTTTTTTTTTTTTACCATGTTATAGTTACACACAGCAGTATAATGCCTGTTGTAATATTAGACAATTATTAAATAAAGTATCATCTGTGGCTGAACATCTGATCGTCATAGCTACGCCACTGTGTCCGCGATACCTAACATTTGCTATATAAAACCAGTAAACCCTTAAAGATATAAATGCTGTACTTTTTATGTAATCTTTCTTAAGCCGTTCATTAAATTGAATCATTCATTAAGCTATACAAGTGGGATGGAATTAGTTAGGAATAAATCTAGGTAAAATACTTACATGAATAAATGTAGACATGAAGACGCACCCTTTTAAAAAAAAAATCATCCAATCGTGTTGCCGTCCCATGAGAGTGACGGAATAGACAATGCAGCCGTGCTTTGTAATATGTCCTTTGAAGTTGACCGGAGTGATCTAAATCGGTCAGGACGACAGCATCCTATAATAAACATACATCCATAAACAGATAAAATAATACGATGTATATTAATGGAGTCGTAAAAAAATACCCAATGATATATAATAATGAGATTCATAAATTCATGAGTGTGTAGACAGTGGGAGCATCAAATATTCACACGGTGAGGAGCGTCATCAGAATATTAAAAACTGTTTTCTTAATATGAGAACGAAAATTTCATTCGTTCATTCGTTTGTGGTACACGTAGAATTTGATAAGGGAATGTTATTGATTAATATACAGGGTGAAAATCTCGTTAAAATGTATCGGTGAAGAAACCTTATGTAACATAAAATAATTATTAGAATAATGTCCATAATTTACGGGTCGTTAATTTAAAACAAGAGCCGAGATGGCCCAGTGGTTAGAACGCGTGCATCTTAACCGATGATTTCGGGTTCAAACCCAGGCAGGCACCACTGAATTTACATGTGCTTAATTTGTTTATAATTCATCTCGTGCTCGGCGGAGAAGGAAAAACATCGTGAGGAAACCTGCATGTGTCTAATTTCAACGAAATTCTGCCACATGTGTGTCCACCAACCCGCATTGGTACAGCGTGGTGGAATATGCTCCATACCTTCTCCTCAACGGGAGAGGAGGCCTTAGCCCAGCAGTGGGAAATTTACAGGCTGATTATGTTTATGTTATGTAATTTAAAACAGATTGTAATTTACCGTGACTTTGGCTGTGTGTAGGTGGCACCCACTTACCAATTATTAAAGCACCCAACAGTAATAATTTGTATTGCTTCCGTTTTGAAGGATGAGCAAATATTAAAATTGATAGATATTTTGTGATAATGAGAGGTTGCTCAGTACAGAGTTGATAATATTACATTTAAGTTACATAGCAACCTATAAAGGTCTACTAGTATCGTGTTTTTAAAAAATAAACACTGGAGTTTATTCCACCGCGCTGCTAAAAGTTGTATTTGTACACATTTGACATATTTTCATCCCACGCACGATGTTCCTACGTCAAGCATGAGATTCATTATTATTGTTATACACAATTTTGGTACACGAAAATTACTTCAATTAAGGGACTAATTTGGGACACATGTTCTATCGCTATTATTCAAAAATCAAAATTCGTACAACAAATAACATACGGAAACCTGTCGGCACCAAGAAATCATTCAAATTTATAATAATATTTTAAATGTGAAAGTAACCCTGTTCCTTTACGCTTTCACGAACACTGAACCGCATTTGATGAAATATGATACCCAATAATCTTGAACCCCAAGAAAGGACAGGCTATTTTATTCCTAAAACCTAACACGCGGGAAAAATCGCGGACGTATACCATAACATGTATGGGTAGAGCTACACTCAAATTCGACCTTAAAATTTTACTCTAATTGCACCTAAAGATTATATTTAACCTTAATCGAATCAAAGCTCACGCAAATTGGATCAATAGTAATTGCTACAGACTCTAAGTGTAACTTGCCCAAAGGAATTGAATAAAACTAATTAAAATCTGTTCTGTACTAACATCAAAATGCTCTGCCCATCGTCTAGACTCTAGACATCATTATAAAGTTACAATCAGTTCGCGCTGACCTCTCTCTTAATATCAAAACCAAGAATACATCTCCCGAGTACACATTTTAACGTAATATGGAAAGGAAACGAAAACAAGAACTCTATTACGCATTCCAAACAACTTTTTCATTGGTAACATGTTAAACGCGTCTCCAGAAAGTGCCTTACGTTTGTTCAGGACTACCCAAATAATCTATTGCTTTGCAAACTTGCGACATATCCATTCAACCATTAGGCACTTTTAATTTATCAAAAATAAGGTCGAAGATCTCTTGTCGTTTGATAAATCAGCCGTAAATAAATAATTTGTATGATGTTCGTATACATTCTTGATAGAATTAATATACAATGGCAATATTCGATGACGTTAATGGAGTTTAGGTTATGTCAGTATATTTCTGTGTTTATTTGGTAAATAGTGATAAGCAACTTTGCTTCGACTTCCCTACGGCCTACCAATAGTAAGTTAGTACAACTATCTAGCTGGAAACCCAGTAGTTAGAATATAATAATTTTAAACAAATAAGAATCCACAATCTCGTTCTCGATCTCGTACAATTTTTAAGAAATTTCGTGTGCTTAGTTTGAAATCTTGTGTTTGACAACGGAGGAACATATCGCGAGGAAACCTGCTTGTGGTTCATAAAAATAAGCTACAAGTGTATCCAGTAATCACCATTGGAGCAGCATGATGGATTTCGTTCACATTTTATCCAAACGGAGTAAGCGCCTCAGCCCACGACTGGGCTAAGGCGTCTACATTTAAACATTTATTACTAATACAATTTATTACATACAAGTAATATTATTTCGAGGCCAAAAGAGGATTAATTTATATTGATTGCACCTTTGCAAGTGTAATATTTCATTATTATAATAATATTAAAAAATATATCGTTTATTAAGATAAAATATCATTAAAATAAGTTCAGGTCTCACGTAATTCAAGCGCAAACAGACTCATCTGATCTTTTTGCTCTCAAATCATATTCAGGTTACATCTCTCTAGGTATAAAATCATTTCGTAATTAAACGTCAATGGCAACACAACTCTACTTCATTCAAATAGAGTTCGTGTCACAGTAACAGCGGTTTAATGAAAAAAGTTTTTGACCGAAAGCCTGCTATTTCGTCATTCCAGTTCACATTTTAACTTAAATACGTCCGTATTGGATTCTGAAATGTCAAAATGTAAACAGTTTTACGAAAAGCTTTGCAATAATTAAATCCTTTTAAATTTAGTTACGTCTGTAATTTTTTTTTAAATAAATAAATATATGTTACACCATAATAATATTTTTTTTATTCGTGACTTCATGAATTGCTAATCACTTTCTGACCGATTCCAGCCACAGCCATTCTGATACGATACTAGCCAACTGTGCAGATAATTTTGTAGTGCACATGACTTATGTGTGCAAACACAAGTGCCCTCGATCTCTTCACTCTATTTAGCTGATAGGATTTTTAGGAGCAATCAGACAAAAACTGAGAGAGATAAGTCCCAGGATAGACGGCCTTATCAGCATTCAGAGAAAGGAAGTGTGAACACTGCTAACTGTGGAACTTGATAACTTTTTACTGGGCCAAACTAGGACGTGAATCCAACACCTAACCTATATATATATATAAGCTAGACACTAGACCAACGAGGTAGTTATATATTACTGTGTTTTTTTATTGAGGATAGATACGCCAGAATAATCAGAAACACGATATAGATTAGAAAACCCTAATGGACAGTTGATAACAAAACAAATACAGTTACACATACATAAAGAACTATTTCTTCTCTATTACAACAACAAACATCTTAATCTCCGTATTAGAGTAGGGACTAAGAAGGAGCACGCGCTACTCAATAAACGTGACAAAAGTAAAAAAAATGGTAAATAAATGTAGACAAAACAAAATAACAAAATGAGAAAAGACTAACAAATATATTTTCCTTAAATGGTGCAAAATAAAGTCGCTTCTCGCTTCGGTTTTTAATTTTGTACACTAACTTCTTCTCAAGTATACATTGTGCTCTGATGCGGCTATTACCATTATTTTGAAATTTAAATGGTGCTTTTAGGCTTTGTAAATAGGTAAGATTAGAGAAAACGCAGCAATCTTCCAACAACACAATTGTTTGATGCTACGTCTCGCACTGGTATCTTTGATGCCACAAAGGGAGTGGGACGGGTGTAGTACGAGAATATACAAAATGGCGTCCATACCGCCAATAGTAACGATCTTGATGCGCACCCGCGGCAAATTCGTGACAAGCTCACTGTGCTTTCGCTTCGCCTTGAACTAGCCAGTGTGATAACAGCCTTAGAGCACTAATAACTCGATATATAATTATTAATTATATGATAGATTATAAAAATGCGTAAAGTTAATAATTGTTGTTTTCTTAAAGCTGTATCATGTGATCTGTAATGATTTAACTCAGAAATGTATAAAAGATTAAGTTCCGAGTTTCTTGACGGTTTTCTAATCTACATTCCGATAGTTTTAAATTTAAATAGATCTTGGATAACGACGTAAATATACTTTACATAAAAATATAATTTTTGATAATGTATAACTGAATATTCTTTCCTAAACTAAACTAATCACATCCCATTTTCAGTTTTTAAATAAAGAACAATAATAATTGATCACGCATTATATAAATACATCTTATCAGCGCCATCTATGTTTTTGTGTGAGTACTCGTACATGTTATAATATCTTGTGACTTAGATGCTTTTGAGATAACTTTAGGTTGTTTGTAAACAAATAAAAAGGTGGCAGTTTTGAAACCAATAATAAATTACAATTATTCTGAATTTAAATACATATCCCGATGCTAACCATTATTACTCAAATAATTTAACCTTAAAATTAAAAATAATGTCGAATAATTTGAAGGAATATATAAAATTATAATGAAAAACTTTAAATTTGTCCATTTAGTAAAAATTATGTTATGCTATTATTATTACTTAAAGGATAATTTATTTTAAAAATAAACAATATACTTTAGTGACTAACACAAAGGAAGCACGTAAAAGCTAAGTGGAGTTCTGACGGATTTTAATACATTCCAAAAATTTGTTCTATTGTGTCGGCCATTTTAACTTTAGTGTTAATTTGTTTTCAATTACGAAAACATGAACATGACTTCTTTTTTTGTATTTCACATAAGTATATTCGCCGTTAGATTTCTGAGGAATCTGAAATCTGACCATCGAGTGCGATGAACCAAGCTTAGAATATATTATTGAAATCCCATAATCATCATGACTAGCTGTTAAAAGTGAAATTTTACGCAATAACAATGTCCACCGTGATAGAGAGGCTGTTATTATACGAGTACATCGTTACTGTGACCATATAAAATATACGTATTGGGATAATTATATACATAATTAAAATTATTCGTATGGAACACTTTTACTTTCTAATCACAGTGTTAATAAATTTACTATTTTAATTAGATTTATTCTTGGTAATTTTCTTATTACGTCGGGATAAATGTTGTTTATATTTATGAAACGTTTTCAAAATATTATGTAGTAAATAATGAAATTCAATTTATTGTCAGATTTATGACTATGTAATAGGTGGACTATTGAAAAAACACCTAGAGGTAAGTGGTCACCACCGCCCATAGACATTGACGCTATAGGAAATATTGACCATACATTAGATCGCGAATACACCTCTAATCTTGGAAACTATATCCCCTGTGCCAGTTATTAAACTAACACATTTCTTGGGCAGTGGGCACTTCAACATTAGATTACGAGAAAAATAGTAAATGATTTATGTATTGAAGGAGCAATTTTCTTCTCATTCTAACTTAAAAAAATACAATATAGAAGTCTTTACCCCTACTGACTCTTGCCTACTGTCTGGTGACACAAAATAACAATGTTTATCTGTGTGAGCTAATTGTAAACATGAACCTTTACAAAACCTACGGTTCATATTTGGATAACGAAAATATGACCACGTTTCCGATTTTATATCAAACTAATTGTCGCCCGCGGCTTCGCTTGCGCTTAAAGGATTGGTCGTCAGGCATAACATCGTATAATACTATGTCCTCCCTTGAGGTTCAAGCTTGCTTCATACAAAATTACATTAAAATGGGTACAGTGGTTTGGCTGTAAAAGGGCATCAGATAGGCAGGCAGAGTTACTTTCGCATTTATAATATTAGTAAAGATCTAGTTCCTTATTTACTTTCTCAAGAATAAAAATCTAATAAAATTAAATGAATTAAATAAATAATATTTAATTCATATTTTTCACCTTTTATCATTTTACTCAAATCATACGACAATCCACCTCATTCAAGTTATCTAATAAACATTCAAACATAAACATTCACGTATGCAATATATATATATTAAGTCTATAGTAAGTTTGTCTTTAAATACTCAAAAGAAAGTTCGAAGTATCATGGTCACCCTACATGCAAATGTTGCAATGAAGTGAAAGTCAGCCTCCAAGATCTCGCCGCATACGCCAGAACGGAACCTGACATACAACATGGTGAGTACGTTATTTTGTAATCATTTTATTTCTAAATTTATTAAAATTATAACATTAGATAAATATAATCTTCGATCTTGTGAATTTTTCGTTAATTATCTTTCTTTTCGATTCCTAACAAAACGACAAGTGTATTTTATTTTAAATTGATATCATAGACTGACAAAATAATTTAAAATAATTTTTATATAATAGAAGTGTTTGTTTTCGTGTTTGTTCAATAAAAATTAAAAAAAAAGTTACTTTAATAGTATGCTTTATTTATCATTTAACACGACTATCAATTTAGTATATAATATATGCTATATAAAAAAAATAAAAACATACAAACAAATCTGTCATAACACGTTATCGTTCATCGAATTTTTACATCAATTGTCGTGAATATTTCAGACGTTTTTGATACCGGTTACGATTTGTGAAAATCTTTGTAACCTTTCTATAATGTCACTGTTCCATAGAATCTAACGCTATCACTATGATACGTCACAGACGGAAAAAAATAAAAAGTGTAATTGTATGGAAAATTTGACGACCTCCGTGGTCGAGTAGTGTCTACATCGGTTTTCATGGGTACGCCACTCCGAAGTCCCGAGTTCGATTCCCTGCCGAGTCGATGTAGAAAAAGTTCATTACTTTTCTATGTTGTCTCCGATCTGGGTGTTTGTGGTACCGTCGTTACTTCTGATTTCCATAACACAAGTGCTTTAGCTTACATTGGAATCAGAGTAATGAATTATATCTTATAAAACTAACTAACTCTAATAAGTTATATTAAGTACAGTGCTTGCTTCATTTAATATCTCTCGTGTTTCTAGGGTGCGTCTCATAGCGATCAACCCAATCAAAGTAAGGCCGACGTGGTCGCGAGAATACGAAGCAGAGTGGAGAGTGTCGATCCAAATAAAGCGAAAGAACTAGGAGGAGTCTTCCTCTTCAATATCATTAAAGGAACGTCAGTTTTTTCCTGGAGTAAGTAATTTTATGTTACTATTTTTGCTAGAAACTATTAGTAATTATGTCTGAAATTGGATATTTTTAATTAAACTGTAAACAACCTTCGAATTAAGATATTTGAAAATTGAATTGAATTGAAAATATAAACAGATCGGATAGGCGATAAAATATTTTTAAAAGCACTTTTTTTAGGGTTCGTAGCCAAAGGGTATTACTAAGATCCCGCTGTCCGTTCGTCCTTCTGTCACAAGTTAGTTAGACATTTGAAATTTTCACATATGATGTATTTATTTTGCGACTATAACAACAAAAAATAAAAAACAGAATAAAATAAATATTAAAGGGAGCTCAAACAACAGACATGTTTTTTTTTGCCTTGCATGAGTTTTTTAAATTAGACCTGTCTGTATTTGGATATCAAATTAGGAGGAAATCTTAGGTCTTTTAATAACAAAATATATACAACAGTGGTACAACATTAATATTGCATATGCTTCAACGTTCTCCTTGTTTACTAACGAAGTAATTCGAACTCCTCGAAAGGATTACCGAGCGTGATCGACTGCCTACCGAGATCGTAAATTGGTATACCTTATATAGAAGTCCACAAAGCAGTGCATTATTTAGAAACATTGCTACGGTATATATTTAATGTTTTTAAATATCAACAAATAACGACTCTCTTTAGCTGCGACCGTACTTGTGTGCACATTCATAACAAAATGACTTTCAAATGAGGTATTTAGTAACGCAGTAGTTACTACATCACCTTTCTGATGGATACCTTATTTTGCTGTCTAATAAATCGTGAAATATAAATTAAATATAACATAAAACAACAAATAAATCGATTTAAAATGGGAATTTATATAACTCAAACTCTTAAATCAAACATTTTTTTTCAGCACTAGATCTCAACAATGTCACGGTATACGAAGGGGAACCAGACGAAGATCCAGATACAACGTTTACTCTTAATGAGCATTATTTCAAACAGCTGGTCTTCGGCAAGGAGGATCCGAGAGTGATCATGCAGGCTGGTAGATGTTCCGTCACTGGAGATATCATGAGGGCAATGAAACTTGAACCATATATTAAACTAGAATAGATATAGTTAGATCCATATACATTGTAAGTTCAACTTTATCTATAGGTAAAGAATATTGACTTTAATACGATTTGAAGAATTGTTTTTAAAGAAACTACAAACTATAAAAACCATACCTTACAAATATTTTTTTAAATTGAAAAAGTTTCAAGATAGATTTAAAAATCAATTATTAGTTAAATTTTTATTGAGTCGAATTCCATACGCATAAATTATATTGTAAAAACTTATCAATATATCAATGAACGAGAGTGAAAAAGAAAAAAGATCGTTTTAAAAAAAAATTTTTTAGAAATATTACGGAATGTTACATAAATATACGAAAGTCGTCCACTAGAGGCGTTAAACACAACAATCAAGTTTCTATTTAAAATAAATAGTTATGTAAATGACGGATACAGATAAAAAATACTCTTATACTTTTAAACCGACAGAACGTACAATTTTCATATTTTATACCGACATAATATGTTAATAGATCTGTATCGTATTTTTTAACATTTCATGTGTACAGCATGAATTATTTATACAAAACACAAGCTAAACAATTACCTATGTCTAGCTACGTCATAATACAATAAGAAAAAATATATTTGAATAATAAATAAAGATTAGCATGCGCAATTAAAAATAAGCTTAGTACGTTGAAATAACATAACTTCCTTTTTCCTGAATGAAACCATTCATTGTATCATTACTAAAAAAAATATTATATGCTAGGCTATGGTTTTTTCAATGTTTTTTCGAGGAGGTGGAGGTCGGTCTGAAAATTGAATAAAATGAATGAAAAGTAATGCATTCATTTATTTTAATTAATTAATTCTTTTTTTAATTAGTTGGTCACAAAGTAACCAGTAGAATCATAATAGTTAGTGTAATTTTCATAGTAAATTGGCTAAGAGTAATAATGAACAATACAAAAAAAATATTGTAATTTAATTTGTATCATGCAAAATAATGTAGACCTTATAGTTTATCATATACAATTCAATTTAATTTGGAACAATAACATAAAGCTTTAAACAAACAACAACCATCTTTATGTCGCCAGTAATTTATAAAATCTTGTAGAATTTATTTAAAAAATAGCATAGCTCTTTATAAAGTATTTTTAGTCTGTGTACGACTTAAGAGGACAGTCCTTGCGGAACGCCTAAATAGCGCTTACTATTTTCGAAATATCTTAAAACTGGAGCATTGATTATGGATGAAAAAAGACATTCAGTATCTTAATAGATAGATCTCAAGTTTCACCGCGTGATATTTATAAAATTTGTATTAATAACTCAGTAAATTCATCGTCAACATCACTCCAAACACTGAAATCGACCTTTTCTATTAGCGTTTTTTAAGCTATTTAGCTGCTAGTTTATACATGTATTTTTGGTTAAATGGGGACACAAAAGTGTAAATAATAAGTTCACCGTGTTAAATTTCTATTATATCACATAATATTATAGTAATTTTTATTTAAATATTGCTTACTTTTTGGCATTCGTCGTCCATACATTTTAGTATGGAGAAAATAATTTGACGGTTTTGACTTATTATTCGACATCGCTGTCAATAAATTTTCAGTCCCTCCCCAGAGCCCAAGGTGAGAGCACGTCAATTTTTATTTCGAGCCGACTCTTATAATTTCGCAAAACGTCTACGCACACATAGACAAGTTAGCATAAGGGTGGGGCGCGAGTGTCGTGGGACACAATTGTTAATTTTTATGTTGCGGAGCTGAGTCTTCCTGTCAGGGACGATAAATGAGGACTCCACTGAAGTTTGGAATCCAATGCTATAAAAAAAAACCGTAGTATTGGCTACATCAAGACGGCCACTATTTATAGATATATTATAATTTTGCTTTCTAAAATTTGGTAGGGTAAAAACTACACATTTTGTTTTTTGAGTATTCAAAACTAAATTATTTACTGTAAACCAATCGTGTATCTGTGATAATGCACCGTTCACATCGTCCTAGTCAGTTTTTTCCTGTCTACCTTAAAAATCAGTGAAGTATCGTCAGCAAACAACATTATATCACAAATACCTTTAAAATAGAAAGGAAGATCATTTATATATATTAGAAATAGAAAGGGACCCAAAATTGATCCTTGTGGAACACTCATTTATAATGTAGATCCAGAAAACTTAATGCCATTAATGAAAACTTGCTGGACTCTTTGACTTAAATATGAAGCAATGAGATCAAGAGCTTTACCTTTAATACCGTAGTATTTGAGCTTATAAAGAAGCGTCTCGTGTTCTACACAATCAAATGCTTTAGACAAATCACAGAATACTCCAATAGCATTCTGTGATTTTTGTCAAGCATCGTAAATATGTTTAAGAAGTGCTATTCTCGCATCAGTTGTCGAGCGACCTCTTGTAAAACCGAATTGCTCACTATGAAAAATAGTATTTGTACCGAAATGGACGAGAAGTTGATTTAAAATATTTATTTCGAATATTTTACTTAAAAATAGAGTATTAAAAAAAATTATATTTAACTCCGTTATTTATATTTATAAAATTTAAGAAGTGATTATTTAATGTGTCTTTACTTTAATTTAATTCGGTATATCTACTAACCTTAAAATATCAAGAAAATAATTATTATTATTTAGTTAGACGAAAGCAGTTGAAACAATAAAAATCATAATGAATATTTGGCATCTTAATGCACTCTGACCGCACCCTATGCTAACAAATAATTTATAATTGCGTTTGCGAGTGACAACCTTATAGCTAATACATTACTCGTAATTAAATGTATTTTTATAAATTCTACGTTATGAACGCGCAATGAAAATTTAATTTATTCGTTGCACCGAAAACAAGCAACTAATTATCTCCGGGGATGCGTACGATACACTGCACAATGCAACTGTATTATTGAAAAGTACCTATGTGTGTGTTCTAAAATTAATTCCCACGCTTACAAACTACGCTCTTAACTTTTTAATGGTAGCGTCTCGTGATAGTTTTGTTTTTATCTGTGACTAATCTGTGTATTTTTTCACAAATAATATGAATATTATTGTATTTTTATCAATTATCTTAATACTAATTGTAATAAAATTTCGTACATTAGATACATAATTTAATACATCAGAATTTTTATATATTTTTTAATTATTTTTGAACAAAACATTGTATTTCATTTCATATTTTGAAATAAACAGAATTAAAAA
Organism: Vanessa tameamea; assembly: GCF_037043105.1. Classification (NCBI taxonomy): domain Eukaryota; kingdom Metazoa; phylum Arthropoda; class Insecta; order Lepidoptera; family Nymphalidae; genus Vanessa; species Vanessa tameamea. Next base: position 1,589,489 of record NC_087327.1, on the reverse strand, counting down.
TAACTATTTTAAAAACTGATTGTCATTTTATTTTACCGACTATATTATATATTTAGTCTATTCCAATCGAAGAAAAAATTACATATCATATCATATAAATTTACAAATATATTTATTTAAGGATGTAGTTAGGTATGTAAGGTCAAATACCTAGCGCAGTACCTACATCTATTTATTTTTTAAGGTTAATTTTCATTTCGAAGTGTCATTGCCGAATAATTTCTGTTTGCATTTTATAATTTGTAATGAAAAAGTATACCATTTTGTCTAATAATTTACGATTTTTAATAACAACCAATACGCAATTAGATCTTTGTGGCCGAGTACAAGTTGAGCCAATCAAATAATTTATGTCTCGAGTAACACTTCAATGGAAATGTATCTGCATCTATCATCAACGATATCACGTCGTTATATACCTATATATATATATATATATATATATTGTCAATTGCTGTCCCAATTTCATGAAAATTTAGATAAGTAAATATATTTTATATATATAATATCATAGATTATTCAAGCTCTCGGCCAATGATATCACTTCAATTCGATGTCAAATATTGTTTATTTATTGCGTTTCGGGGAAAGAAATAGGCTACATTTTTTTAATTCACGCTCAGAGGGGTTAAAATGGGGATACGGTTTGTGTGAGTAAGGTTTTACAAATTTGTGGTTTAAGCTGCAGGTTCAGCTAGTATCTAATATATATAAGAGTTAGTAAGCAAACAACAAGTCTAGCATATGAATATATTAACCGCGCATAGTGAACCCATTATGCATCTCTGAAAACCTGTGCAAGTACCAATGTGTGTGTTATTGTGGTCAAGAAAACCATCATGAAAAATGTTGGTTTTTCTGTCTTTACATAGAATATTTTGATTCATGTATCCAACCAGTATCCGAGCAGCGTGATTGAATGAGCTCCAATCTATTTTCATGATTTCTCAAACGTAGATGAGGTCTTTGCTCCGCATTTACTTAGCTAGATTATTAAAAACAGACATTGAGCAGAAAATATTACGATCATATAAATAGATAGATATTTAATATTAATAGTTGTGGAAATCGTTGTGATCAGTCGGAACTACAAGTACTATATATAGTAAAGTGTAAGGGTGCGCGGAAAACAAGCGGGAGGGAAGTGGTGGTGAGTGTGAAGGGTTCCCTAGAGCCAACATATTACTAATAAAACTGTTTTAAGACATAACATAACATAAACATAATCAGCCTGTAAATTTCCCACTGCTGGGCTAAGGGCTCCTCTCCCATTGAGGAGAAGGTATGGAGCATATTCCACCACGCTGCTCCAATGCGGGTTGGTGGAATACACATGTGGCAGAATTTCGTTGAAATTAGACACATGCAGGTTTCCTCACGATGTTTTCCTTCACCGCCGAGCACGAGATGAATTATAAACAAATTAAGCACATGTAAATTCAGTGGTGCCTGCCTGGGTTTGAACCCGAAATCATCGGTTAAGATGCACGCGTTCTAACCACTGGGCCATCTCGGCTCATATCATATCAAGACATAACGTTATTTTTTTTATACATCAAATTGAATCGTCTTTATCTAAACTATTTAATATGCATATACTTAAGGTCCAACTCGCCGAGTTACGTGGCAAGGACTAACTAACTACGAAGTTGATAATAAATTGTGTGTGCACTCAGATGCAGTTAATTTTTTGACGAGTTCCATTTTTTTTAACATTAAATTAATTCCAATAAGTCACGTCTAATCACAATATATTATTGCTAGTATAATTATAATCCAGTTTGATAAAAAAGTTTTTTTTTTTTTAATATGTTTGTCAATGACCATATCTCAGGCGCCCTGATGAACCGCACCGCCTTGCCCTATGATTGCTTTTCCATATTCAATGATTCGAATGGACGACAATAATATACGAATGAAACAATTACCATTCTTGTTAAAAATATGTAAATCCGTTGGTCCTGATTTAGATCGGGGCCACGAAAGTAACATTTTTATTTCTCGACGATGTATTTTCACAGAATACCTTATAACCTCCATGCTCCACACATTTTGCTGACATTTTTATTATTAATTACTTTAGAGAACTACAATGACTTATTTGTAGGAAATCAAATCGTAAATAGATTTTTAATTATCAAAATTAAAATTAAATTTCCATTTTTGCTAGGGCTATTTGCATGTAAACAAACCCACCATCATTTTATTTGTTTATATGTCTCTTTATTTGTTCCGGATAATCTTCATAATAGTAAAAAATACAAATGAAAATTTAATTAATATTTGTCCCTGTGGTAAAAATAAACGGTTATTATTCAATCCTCTCCATCCTAATGTCACATGTCAAAAAATATTAAAGTTTTTTGTGCTCTCGAACCGTTTATTCTTGTCTAATCAAGTTTAAATTTGAAGCTGTCATATTTGGTATATTAGGCACGTTATACACGGAAAAGTGTGCATATTAAAATAGTTTTATTAAAAGGTTTTTAATTTACAAGGCATTCTAATTGAGTTCTTAGTCTTGTTTAGTTATTATTAATAGTATATACTGATAATTACTACACTCTACTCCAACCACAAGAAGCGAAATAAACAACATTTGACATCGATTTGATGCGATATCAATCTTCGATTTCATATTTGATGCGATATCAGGTCGAGAGATTGAATAATCTATAATATTCAAATTATAGATTATTCAAGTTAAATAGAATTATTATAAATAATGACATATTAATCAAGAACTGTTATTAGTGCACAATGTAGCTGAGTGATTAACAAATCGAGTGGAATACGTAAATCTAAGGTTTGTTTAGTTAATCTTTATTCCTTCTTTCGATTGGAATTGACTTTATCCATATACCAAGAACCCCGACATAGACCCTGCTATAATATAGCTTTCTGTGGGGAGATTACGGTTAGAGCATAGCAACTGTGGCTATCAAGTATTTGTTGCGGATTAATATCAAATCAATAAATCAGTATCATGGACCTATGCAGTAGTAGCATACTCCATAATACTGATTTATCGATTGCAAAATGTATCAATCCGCAACAAAAATTTTTGATAGCAACAGTTGCTATGCTCTAACCGTAATAGTCCCACTGGTATCCTTATTTCCAAAATGTCAAATACCCGTACATATAATCAAAGACAATATGATTTAGACATAGACAAAATTACCAATTTTTACCAATATGATATAATATTCCTAACATGATTATAAAAGAGAAAATCATAGACGATTTAAGTACTTAGATCAATAGTAATTCAAACCTTCTTTAGTTGTTAAATTGTTTAAATAATTTACATGTTAAATTATTGTTATATTTTGTAAGTCAACATAATGGGACAGTGGTATTCCCATTATGTTGACTTATTGATGATGAATTGGGAATTATACTCCATCAGTTTGTTTTTGAAGGGTGCGTGGCTCAAAATTAAATCCAGGCTACGTCAGTCTTTTAAATATAATCCTTTTAATTTGACATATAGATGCTTACTTTTAAATATTAAACTTCGAAAGATTTATCGCAATAAAATTCTCATTATAAACAGAATAATAGATTTTTCCCGCGTTAGTCATATCGATATACAATTTTTATTTTTTTTTAATGAAAACATTCACGGTAATATTATTGACTAGTTGTCGCCCGCGGCTTTGCTAGTTTTAGGGGTCGTTCCTCAAGTGTTAAGCAAAAATTTAAATTAAGTTAAAAGTAGCCTTCCTTGGAGTTCAAGCTTTCTTCATACCTAATTTCAATAACTTCGGTTCAGTAGTTTGGCCGTGAAAGAGCAACAGATGTATGTATATTAGTATGGATTCACTCACAAAGGCACCCCTACACATTGAGCCAAGTGAGGTCTTTATAGACTGAACAGTAAACATTATTAGCTATAAAGTTAATTCAATTTTACTTTTACGGAATGTTTAAAGTAAAAACTTTATACAATAATTAAAATCCTAATTGAGTGTGGACCCTTAAATAGGTAAATATAATTAATACGCATACATTAAAAACATACTTGTGAATACTTATCTTAATATAAACAATGTCTCGACAGGTTTGTAGCGTTACGGTACCGCGGTCATGCACCCCGGGACCCTGACATTAGCCGCTCTAAATATAGAGCCTACTTGTACCGTTTATGAAAACAGGTGGGCCGATGATAGCCTAATCTGATGATGTACACCAAATAAGGTCTTTGGACACTTTTGTAAGTCCAACTTTATATTAAGCTGTAGGTGTTTAGCAAAATTATGTTTTAATATTGTTAAAATCCTTTAATAATAATATAATGGCTTATTTCTTTACAAATTAATTTAATTTTTAAATATGAATATAATTGTTTTTGACATTGTACGTAATTATTAAAACCTCCCCAAAACGATATACCATGAGGAAATCACTTAAATACAATTAATATACGAAGGAAACAAAGAACTATCACGTTTTGATATCAGTATGAGTGACTACAAAGAGAAGGGCAAACATTTAATTGAATTGTTCTAATGTTGTCTGCTCTTTATAATAATCTAGTACCTAAGACATTTTCGAATTAAAACTCTACAACGATATCGTTCGATATATGAATTAAGCATATACTTGGTGTTAAACCAACTTGGTGTAAGCCGGGTTTTGTGCAAGCCTCTGGGTAGGTACCACTTACCCATCAGATATTCTACCGCCAAACAGCAATATTTAGCATTGTTGTATTCCAGTTTGAAGAGTGTAAGCCTGTGTAATGGCAAGCACAAAGGACATTAAATCTCAGCTCCAAAAGTTGGTGGAGCATTGATGGTTTAAGGAATGTTTAATAAGTCATACAGTCTGTGGGTGTAGGTGAGCACTTACCATCAGGTGGCCCATTTGCAGGTCCTGCCCACTTATAAAAAAGTGACTATTTAAAAATATTAGAGGTAAAGCTTTATCTTCTGAGTGTGTATCAACCTGAATCAGTGAAACAATTATTCAACTGCCAGACACAGCACAGCAAACATAATCTGTGTTGCTATGTTTATAGATTTATTTTTTTAATCTTAATTATTTCCTTACATGATGGTAGAGCTTTGTGCGAGCCTGTCTGGGCAAGTACAACCCACTCATCAGATTTTCTACCACTAATCAGCAATACTTAGTATTTTTGTGTTACGGTTGTTCCATAAAAATAAAAAAACTGTCTTAGCTAAAATTAAAATAAATGCTTGATTGATAGCAGTTTTTGATATAATTTACGTCAGGTCTAGCCGAGAACATAGGAAGCAGTCGCAGACGCCGGTTATAAGAGGATACCAGAATGTATGGTCTATTCCAACCACAAAAAGAGTAAAACAGCGAAAATAGTTTGACAATCTTGCTCGCAGAAGTTTAGCCTGTAATAATGTATAGAATATATCCATCCGTACTTTGTTATATAACAGAGTTATGCCCTAACGCAGCATTGGGTGATAATGTTTTTAAATTCTAAATACCGATATTTGTATGCGGGCGTAATCGTTATGTACCCGAATACACTATTGTATATAGTGAAACAAGTTTCCGCCCGCTGCTTCACTGCGTATGAGGGTACATTTGGGGGGGGGGGGAGAACAGGTGTTACGGTAAGTACACATAGGTTACTCTACCAGACAATAATCTAACTTTCATAGCCTTTCATTCAGTTACGTTCAGCAATTCTGGTATGTTTGGGTAACAAACATCCATCCAAACTTTCGCTTCTACAATATAAATGAATTTTGATGACACATATTTCCACTTACATTTTATATTCTCATACACGATTCTGCTCTTTTGTATTTATAAGTAACCACAAAGGGGTACACTTATAACCTGGGTGCCTTCAAACGAGGCGTGAAGAAGCATCTTGCGGGCTTGCATGGCGAGGGTGACTGGTGGAGCTCATTCTAGCTGACTGTACTAGTCGTCTTCGCGTTTGGACTCCACTTCAGCTTACCATCAGATGGAGTGGAGTCATATGTATGTCCGGTCATAATAAAAAAAAAAAAAATTATATAGATTTTATTATTTCTCAATATATGAAACAATCGCAAAAAGAAAGAAATCAGAATTGCATCTCTTTTATTAGCGTGGTTTATGCAAACGTATTTTTGTTTTAAAATAACACTATATACTTAAGTAAGATTTTAATTGGTCATGTTTCGGGTTCATATTAAATGTACAACAACCACCGATTTGGAATATAGATTCTACCAAAACGAACAGACAAAAAACTCAGTAGTTATTAGTTTTTAATGCTACTTTTTATAACTTATATTAAAGTAACGGACTGGTTACCATACAAAACTGCTTGCTTAGGCTGCTTGAATTAAGTATATTTTTCATTTAATTTTGAACATGTGCAATATATAAAGGTAAACGTGAAGTTCAAACTCAGAGGTTTCACCTAAAAGAATAAGCAATGATATTATAGATCTAATATGTATTTTTGATGATTATATTATAAAACACGAAACTATTTTTTAAAAAATAGCCAAACTGGATTGTTTATGACAGCTTGTATAATTATTTATAAAATCGGTATATTAATTACCCATAAACTAATCCCTTTTAGATTCATTCTGAGCACCATAGCTCTAATAAAAGCAGTGCTCTCATATTTAATACATGATTAACTAACTAGAATTTAATGAAGGGTTTAAAGGATACAGTCACGTGACTCGTTCCGGTGATATATAATGATTGCTTTCCTAATAGTAACTCTTATGACAATTTTCTACATCAAGGCGTTGTGAGATACACGTTATATCAAGTTATTCTGAAGCCTATTTAAGTTCCTCAACCAGTTAGTGTTATGTATCATGTGTTTATTGTTTACTCATAGTTCATTGAATTGTACTAAAGTAACCCTTATTTAAAATGTATTACAATTTCCTTTGCTCTGTGCTCTCGTTTTATCGTGGATTTTAGCGGGATTTCTTCCAAATAAACGCCCAGCCGTTTAACCTTATTTGATCTTAATAATCGATATGATCTTCCTCATAATTCTTCTTTCTGTGATGAAATAGATGTGATTTTATAAATACAAAGCTCCCTTTTGCTAGATAAAACTTTAAAAAAATATTACGACTCAAAAATAACTCTAAAAATTAAAGTACATATATCTCTAAATTATTCACTGAGTCCATTCTGATATGTATTGTAAATTAGTGAGAAGTTGCGACTTGGTTGGCTTGTTATCCTGATTCTGTATGATGTGTGATGCTGCAGCATCAGGTGAAGATTACTATATATATAAAGATTCTTTTAAAACCATTAAAATCACAGGATAGTTCTTAAATTTTGAATCGATCAGATCAGTAAAAGTAGTTGACATCCCTTCAACAATTAGAAAGAGCTCAGGATTATCAAAAGATGAACATTTTTTTTCAATCATAACTACAAGTAATCTCTTTTGAAGAAGCTTTACAAATAAGAAAATCTAAATCCAAATCGATTTATCTGTCTTGCTGTGATACCACAAACAGACACACTTTATAAAACCCCTCTATTTTCTTTGCGGATGACAGATAGTGAATAAGAAATATACGAACTTTAAAATGAAAATAAAATTAAAGACAAAGTATATTGAAATTAAATATAATTATTATATTTTTGATAAATATAGTCGAGTAAGTAAGAATACTTAGTCAGTAAAGTCAAATAGTCCAAAGTGCAGGTAAATACTAAAATATTATATAATCGTGTAGATAAATAATACATTTATCTCAGGTGACCGGTAATATCTTGTAATTGGTATTTGCTAGAGAACGGGCCGTATTAAGAGTTAAGGACAAGCGCTAACCCTCTTGGCTCTTGGACCAGTGTAACGCACTTTATGTACAGACGAACGCGAAAACGTTTTACCGCCATTACACGTATCTATTATTTAATTTAGAAAGAATAACTGCTACTCTCTTGCTGAGTTACTTCTCAGTAGACGAAATAAATTATTTTCGAAAATAGTTTTATAACGTTACACGTGTATATATACACACATTTTTTTAGTTATTATGAATTTGTCAGTAGATTAAAGAGACTATTTAAATAAATATATTATCTACTAAGATCATTTTAGACGTAACATCTTATGCGCGCGAAGGTACCGGTAAGTCGAGCTAAGTCTTAGCTGCTGTGCGCATTTTTATAATCTACATTCAATCCCCATCTGCGAAACGATTCACATGTAGACGAACAAACAAACAAACAAGTGAACGATGTCTTCGAAACTCACCATTCTGACATTCGCCGCCATTATTTCTATTGGCTATGGTGAGTAAACATTTTAATTACGTACTAATTACTTGTACAAATTTAATAACTGAATAGTATATTTTGTTAATATTTAAATAAAAAACAAAACATAAGATTGTCAAATTAGTTTCAATGAAAAATACAGTCGTTACATATAATCAACTTATATTAGTATTGGATATTTATAATATTGTCTATGAAAAAAAAAATGTAATTAAAATAAATATACCGTGCTTTTAACTTAACATTATACATTAACTGCACATAATACAGTACAGAATGATTATAGTACTACATAATCGATTTATTATTTAAATGAATGAGTTTTTTTATCAATTAACTTCATTCATTCAGTATGATTTATAATAAAAACCCTCAATCAATAGGTGTGGAGCGGAGCAATTACGATATAAGCCGAAACAGGATAAATGGCGCTCGTAACGGTAAAAATACGAGTTTTATCACTTGAAAGCATTTTAACATCTATTTTCATTGCCCGTTTCATAGTGGTAAAATCAGCAGCTAATTTTATAACCAATTCTAACGGTTAATGATCAAAATACATTCGATAATTAAAAAAACTTACAAGTTCTATATACATTGTTGCTATAACGGTTATAGCGGATTAAAATGTTTTCTTATCGACTCTACTGACGCAGAGCCGTATATATGTAAATATTAAACAAATAGTGTCGGATTAATTTTGAATAAATGGTTCCGATTTATGTAAAACGTAACATAAACAATATATAGCTTTTATCATTCATTTCACATTTCATTAAAAGGGTTCATATGTAATCATTCATAGGGTTTTTCATTTAGCCATGAAGTTATACTTTTCGTTTTACTTTATTGGTTGTTCATTTTAATGTTAAATTTAATTTTAGCGTTGACGATAAATATTCCTATCTTAATTCATCAATTAACTTATTGCTGATACTTTAACGTAATACGTGATAATATTATGAACTTATTATATATTTAAAAACAATAGAAAAATAAAAAAAACAATCTCGCAAAACCAACGCAAGTCTACTTAACTTAGCCCTAGTAAATATTCCTATGAGAATATTAAAAGTAAATATAAAACCCATTTCGTTGATATACAAAATTCCTTACACAACAAAAAAAATAAAACAGTTACAAAAAAAAGAAAAAAAATAATTATCCAAAAAGTCTTTCATATATATTGTAAAAAAAAGGAACGTTAAATAGATAAATTACTTTATTAAAGAGAACCTTAAATATGTTGTCATCAATATTTCTCAACGTCCATTAAATTGTTGTTAAAAAAATAAAATTGCAATGTTATATTATTATTATTATATTCAAATAATCATTATTTAATATGGAAATAACAATAACGTATTCGACTTGAACTTGGAACAATAAATCTTAATATATCACCAAGGTCACACACACAGTCATTAAAAGTTATAATTTTTTACTGTAATTAAAATTACCGAAACCGAGAGATTATATCGTACTTGTTTTTATTATTTTAATTAGTATATTTCCTTAAATTAACGCGATACGAGCATCTTTATTTAAGATCTTAATTTCAAGAAGCTCAAGTGTGTTTTAAGTAATTACTTAAGGTTGTTTAATTACCTGTTCTTCTCGGTGAAGTTCATATTTCAAACAAGTAACCATAATATATTTAATTTAAACATGAACGTAAGCAGAATATCATGTAAAATGTAATTAACTAAAAACTATTATGTTACATCGGAAAAATATCTAAATTTTCTTTATTATCTTAATTCTAAAATAACTAAAAATAATACCGCGTATTACTATGAAGTTCATCATAGTTGCCATATAACAGAATAATTAATAAATATACCTAACTGTATTTTAGCAATTTATCTTTTAATAGGGCAACTCAGACATATTTTTTTACTTTTATAATTTCAAATATATTATAAAAAAATAAGTGATATAGTAGGTATTGCAGACGGTATTTATGTTTTTTTTAAAAGTAATACTCATGTAGTACATATTATAGGTACTCTGATAATGTCGTCAACATTCGATTGCACAAAAGGTAAATTACCGTCTGCAGATAATGTTTATTAGTATTAAAGCAATCAATAAGATTTTATACTTGTTATCGCCTGCAACTTCGCTTCAGATTTAGGTTTGGCTGTCGAGTGTTAGGCATAAAAAAGTAACCCCATGTCCTTTCGTTGGATTTCAAGATTTCTTTATACCAAATTTCATCAAATTCGATTACATATTTTAGCCGTGACTGAGCAACAGACAAACAGACAGAGTTAGTCCTATAATTATGAATTCGAAGATAATTTAATAGACAATTCATTTTCTAGCCGATCAATTGGTAAACTTTGTAATAAAAATAGTAACCATTAATCGGTAATGGACTTTCTTGAAGATGCGAACAACATCGACAAACTCATTTTTTTATTTAAAATTATGTTATTTCACTTCTCACATGTATTGATTATTGATTCTGCGTTAATTCAAAAATAATGAATACTCAATTTAATCATTGCGGTTGTCATATCCCACGTGATATGCAATTAATATTAAATATTGAATATTGTATATAATAGGGGTCTTTGTCCATTATTAAAAAATGATTAGCACAAAATATTTAAAAGATAAAGGTATTTATAATCTTATTCGAAGCTCGGTTTGCAATACCTTTCCAATCAGTTAGTTCACCTTTACCAGAATCATTTTACTCATACGCTTTTAATGGTATGCGCTCATATCCAAAAAAAAACCTTTACGTATAACCTAATACCTATAACGGTTAAACGGTTATATTAGCCATTCCCAAGTTTCTAATTTACTATTTTTTATGGATGCAAACTAACCTCATCATACATCATCACTAACGCTTATCACATCATCCCACCAGGTTTCACTATAAGAGACATATGGGACTATTTATTAGGAGGCGGCTACTCGCAGTATCCGTACGGTCAACATCCAGGCCAGTATCCCAGTGGACCAGGTGTATATCCTGGAGGACAATATGGGGGACAATATGGCGGGCAGTATGGGAACTATCATCCCGGTTTAGAAGGTCCGCCTGGTGCTCATCCCGGCTGCCCGCTTTGTGACATGTCCGTATACAGCTATTGCTCTCGTAAGCAAGCACACGATTCCTGTTGCTGTGAACAGTCTGGATGTAAGTTGCATTTGAAACGATTTTAAATTATTCTATGTATAATAAAACTAAAAATGAAATTTCAGCCTTCTGGGTTATTCTTCAAATTCGATTATAAAATTGAATTGTAATAGTATGTTAATATCTACGCCCACACTTTTGCACAGTAAGATCTCATGCGTATACGACTAATCGTTAAAATCTCAAACGAAATAAAATCTTACTCACCGAATTAAGAATTGAATTATAATAGATTAGTATTAAGTAACAGAGTAATTATTAAATAACTTCTAAATTGAAGTAATAATCCCCCTGCTCAATGCCCGTCTGAGTAAAAGCATCGAGTAAAATAATTGTTTTTAAAAAATATATAATATTTGTATATTTTCAGATCAACCATACTCGTGCCGAAGGACTGATTGTAAATTCTTGTACGCGAATTCCTGTGAAGAATACCACCTGATAACAAACTGTTGTTGTGTTGATTTACAAAAGAGCGCTATAGCCCCATCTATAGTAGCTGCTCCTGTTGTCGCTTAAGCAACCGACAATTGATTTAAAGTCAAATTAGGATAATGACATAATCATCGATATAATTAAAATTATTTTTAAGTAACAGTTACGTAATTGATAGGGAAACAAAGTCTAAAATTCCCTATCAAAATAATTTTAGCATATTGCTTTATCATTATTCTAACGGCAAGATACGATGGCCGTTTTGACACATTAAAAAAATGATGTGAAATGTAAATTTATTATCGATATAATATTTTCAAATTTTTGTTTTTTTGCAAGTAATTTAATTGAAATTTTTGTTGCAAGTAGTATCTGATTAAAAAGGTTTAATAAAAAAAATATAAAATAAGTTTAAGTAATATATTCGAACGATATCAATTTAAATCAAAAATTGGAATTAGAATGAATAACTTTATAAACACATTACACACAAGAAATAAATTGATACAAAAAAAGAAACCAAAAACATTTACTATCAAAATATAAAAAATAAAATATAAAATATTTACTGTCAACACAAATATAACACCGACTACGAGGTCGAGTGTGAGAGTGTGACGTACACGTTTACGCAAAAAAATAAATAAAAAAGTTATCTTCGCGGTACCCTAATATTTGTAGTTTAGAAATCACGTTCGATAAATTTTATGACTAACTGCACGTCACTATTGACAATAAAGAACAACAATTTGCTCCTTTGATGTAATTATTTATTAAATACGAAACTTCATGAGCGGGCAAACGTCAAAACGGCCATCATAGCGTGCCGCTACTATAGTCATTTACATCATCATTTTCATTTCATTACCTACGATCATTCATTTTCATTCATTTAAAAAACAATCCGTCATTTCATCTTCAAAGAATTATGACAATCATATATCATTTACTTTTAAGTAAACAACATAATTATAATAAGTAAAATTTTTACTTTTAAGAATTATTTATAGATTAAAATTAAAAATACAAAAAAAAATATATCTACTATTTTTATTTCTTCCAACTCATTTCTTGAGGCACTGAAATGTATAATCAACAAGAAAGAGAGAAACAGTCGGTACTCAGAAAACTTAGAAAAGATTTATTTTAACCAAAGTATTAAAACGAATAAAATGTAATATATTGTATCATTATATAGCACTACGATAGCATTCTGTATACCGGGTTATGTCGAATTTAAACCTATTAAAACCACTGTGATGGCCGTGTTGTGCACGGATAGCGGCCGCAGGATCGTCTCAGTATAACATATAAGGTACAGCAGCACAAGGCCATCTCGGCGGCCATTCCACAGGGCCGACTGAAATAGGACCAGTCAGACCCCATCTTAAGTCTACGGTCCCAGTGTTACGCCCGTATTTTTTAAGCACCGGGCGTTGGAGCTGTACATTGACTATACCCAGTCCAATCCAGCGTCTTAGAGAAGGCTTCCAAAGCGTTAGTGAATACTTTTAAAAAGAAAAACATAAATATCTTAATTATCTAAGAATAATATAAATAACTGATGAATTTTGGGATATATCTGTGAATATTAATATCAAAACATAAGTTGGACCTTTTTATTATGAAAACGCAGGAAAGATTAAATAAAACGACTCATCAGGCTGACTCATTTATGCACCACATATCTTATTACGTTCACTTATATAACATGCACCTCTATACACTACTCATTAAAACGTGCTTCGTTTAAAAAAAATCATTCTGTTTAATATATTATAAGTTTAATGTCCTTTTAATATTTTCGAGTATTTTGTTGTTTGTATCTCATCGTTTCATTTTGAAATGATGAGGAGTGACGTGAATGAGGAGAACTTAGATCTTCAGTTTTAAAAAGTTATTCTATTGAGCTCATTTTTATCGAATTCTGTTCCTAATATTTTTTTAACTAAATAAAATGTTATGATTATTTTTTCGAACGTAACCTCTGCGACACACATTTAAACAGACGCATGATTTTTACTCATTTAAGAAATACCCGGTGTGAATAATATTTAATTTAAGCAATTCTGAATAAAATACAAGCATATCTTTAATCCATGTAATAATATGCATTGATTTAGGACCCAAAAAATAATTGCTACCAGTACCAAGTGTTTATAAAATTTAACATGTTTACTTTTACTGGTTTAAATTTTAAAATGATGTAGCAACTAGCAAGACTTGACCCACAGATAGTAAAAACTGAATTTAAAAACTTCTAAATATGTCCAATCAAAAAAACCACCGTGTAATATATTGGTAAATTTGAGCTATACAATTAGATAAGAGTTGCTTATAACATATATCGCACTATTTTTTATAATATTTAATAATGTAACTGTTACACTCTGTTTGTAGTATGAATCAATTAGCAGTTAATATTATCATTGTTTGTTTGAAATGTGTGGCGTCGGCTTAAATGCTTCAGTAATACAAAAGCTTACGTATAACTATAATGAAATACTGCGACACGGTTACAAATACTAATGCTTATTCCGTAGAGTACATAACTGAAGTTAGTTAAAAAATCCTATAAAAATATTGATGGCTAGTACAAACTATTGTTTATTCATGTATTATTAATTTATGATAACTAATAGAATAAAACTATTTTCACAGCTAATTATCGCAACTTTTATTTACTATATTATATACATCGTGCTTTTTTGTTTTTATTAATTTTATGAACGAAATAGTTACGCAGATATTATCTGAAAACAATGTTGCCATTTGTAAAAATATAACCTAATATACAAATATTACTTTTAAAAAGAATATTTTGGGACGTGCCGAGGGAAATCAAGAAAAATTTAAACATTTCGTATTTCAAGAATGTTTACACCAGGTAACACTAAATCGGGCTTTGGGTATGATAGGCAATTAGGCAGGTATCAAATGCATTGTTAACAATAACAATACATTCAAAGGGAAAGGACATCAACTCTCAAACCACTTCGTAAATAAAAATGCGACAAAAACCGTAAAACTAGTTTTACTTAATACTAAGATACAAAAACTATCTTTTCTTACATAATCGGTGCAAAACATCACATTTTGCTACGGTACAATAAAATGAAGCTTATTTCAAATCATGTTTTGGCCTTTAATTATATCTAGATTTTTAAGTCTAGTTTTATAGGCTGAGGTACAAGTCCTCGTAACAATATGACTTGATTAAGACTAAAAACAGTTTAGATGGCTAATAACTTAGTTATTAGGGCAAAATATTGTTACAATATTTTTTTTTGGTTTAGATTTATTTTTGAACATTTTTTTAATATGCTTAGTAAAAGTTGCTCACTATAACAAGACCAACATTATGCCAGGGATGTGTATGCCATTTCATCCCCTACCTTTCCTTCGTCGTACCGTCTCAACATGACAAAATAACACTAGTCTACTCATTCTATTTTATATTCTAAAACGTGTAAAAGCTATTGTAATTTTTTTACATTTCACATACATACATATCGGCATACGAAGAATGTTTACTTTATTACACTTTGTTTAAAAAAAAACGTCGTGTAACAGACTTTGAATCCCACGGCTGAACAGACTTACTCTCCTAATATTTGGAGCATATTTTTTTCAGAACATTAAATACTTTTCAGTTTTATGACAGATCAAGGTGACCCGTTATATATCGGTTCATATGATAATATATAAGATGGACACATACAATACCAGGATTCTTGTAAGTTCTTAAAAACAACAAATGCGACTTCAAACCTATTAGATCCTGTCATACTCATTTAATAAATGTTTCGATTTAAATCATCTTTCATAAAATTTGCACTCAAAACTAATCACATGTTTTATGTCTATAATATTTTAGCTCATATAGAAATGATATACAATATCACAAGGGCAATAATAATATTGCATGCTCAAGAAACTTCTTTTCGAGACAATTGATTTATAAACCCATAACATAAACAAATCGTGACATACATAAATCACATTATTATAAAATCACTGACTACAGATAATAGCACACCTTTGGAATTTAATTACTGCCTTTAAGCTCCTGCACTATTAAATGTTGTATATTGATAGATTAAAAAATAATGATGAGATTATAGACAGATTCTTCTTTTTTTCTGAACTGGAGATTTGAACAATCAAATCGATTGCAAAATATATTGATGAAATAAAATGCACTTGTCTATGACCTTAGGGATGGAACACACCTCCGCACTTAAATTTAACACCGGGGTCACAATCGAAGGGCAAGAATCTTTTTACAATACGGACTTGCATGAGTTTTATTATTTGTTTAATCACACAAGTATATTCATGTCTATAATGAAAAATGAGATTTTCCCTTTGTGTATTGTAAATCAAATTATACCTCAAATAATTGCCAGTAAACTTAATATGAATCTTAGGATGTACAAAGATCGAGAACAAGTGATAATCAAAGATGTGACTGGTCATGGTGTCTACAATTATGATGACTAAAGATAATAGCAATGTTAGTTGAACTGTTTATTCAAACACGTACAAACTATTAATGTAATGTAATTATAATACTTATAAAAAAATTATTGTATAAAATCGATTATCACTAGTGAATTTATGACATTCCAAACAGCACAAGACCATTTCTTACGGTTGCAAAATAGTCCCCTTGCTCACTTAACAAAATCTCTGTTGAGAAATGAGATACTATATTTTATTAAGAGTTATTTTAAAACAAATTTCATTAAAAAAATATGCATCTTCCACGTAATACGATACATAATTGCTCTTAAATTAAAAACAATGAAGAATTAAGAATTGATCAAGCTGTGTAATTGAATAGTATTTTAACAAAACCTTCTAAATTTTTATTATTACAAAATTAATACACCATTAAATATTTTCTTAAACTTCACAGAAGTTTTTTTTTGTCATTATTTCAACTAGATTATTTCTTCTGGGATGTTATAGAAACATTTAAGAATTAAGTTAGAACACTTCTCAAGTACACAGTCTGGTATAATGATTTCTTAAATCATCAATTTCCGAGCAGAATTACAAATAAACTTTATTGAACGGTCATATTGTTACGGTTATGTCTATGCACTGTAATGTTTTTCAGCGCATCCTGTAGTGATTCTTCTCCTGGACCTGGCACAGCTCGCCTTTGAATGAGATTTCCACCTCAAAGTCCAGGTCACGGTTGTTACGAGCGTTCTGACGCATTGAGAACGTTCCTGTTATTTCCTCACCTTTTTTCACCTGATAATACAGAAAACACTTGAATGATTTGATTGTTCAGATATATTTCCACATACAAAAGAAGATCTTTGTGATTATTGTGTTTTTTTTTTCTATTTCATTAATCTTTTATAAAAGTTACTTTTTTATGTGCGTGTTATATGCGTACTTACTGTACGTAAAATAATGCAAGGTAAAATGTTTAATTATGTAGTTTTTTTTTAAACTAGCATGTTTAAGTATGATTTTATTACTCCAACATACATAAATATGAAATAAGCAGACTTGGCGGCTTCTATAGGGCGAGACGGATCTTTGTGAAAGGACAAGAGAGACTGCATTGTATAATCTTAATAATTATTATTCTTATAGTTTATTAAGGGCAGTAGCAACTAATATATAGAAGATAATGTAGAATATGGAATTAAGTAAGGAGTCAATTCTGAGACAATAACAGAAAATCAAAATGTTTGATCACTGTAATTAATACACTGACTTCCCTAATAGTTATGTATTTAAATATGATGCTAACTATCTCATATTGAAGATAAACTTATACACTCACCGTCATGTACTCATCAAAGTAGAAGACAGTTTGCTTCCAGTGAGTGTAGGGCGCCTCGGGTGCAGTACTGAAACCCAGTCGCTTGTGTGACTTGGTGAACTCCACATTGAAGAATGTCACCAAGGCTTGGATAAAATCATTGCGACGTACCTGTAATAATCAGTTACCCATTAGCAGATACCATCATAGCAAACAGACTATACACAAGAAACAATAAGTTAAATAAAAGTATTTACCTGTACAATATTACCTTAGTCTATTATCTTTTATCTTAGTCAAAAATTACACAAAAACAAATGAAAAGCCATTAAAATAAAAATTGAATTGAACTAAAACAATAGTGACATATCCCTTTTAAGTTTTTGCATCTTGACAAGGTAATTTGCACCCATCTCAAAAAATAACTGGTCGAACACCTAATTTTTATTTAATTACAACACCTACACTGTTTATTAATTAACTATAATTTTGGAACTGGATCCATTAAAATCAAATAACTCACTTGAAGGTGGAACTTGGATTCAAAGTTCAGATCCTCCTTCTTGACGGTGTATAAATCAATTTCTTTCAATAGACAAGAATTCGTAACAACCTGAAACAAGAAAGATATTATTCATTATTTCATTGAAGTGAAACATAAACTCAATGAGAATAATTAATGTATACTTGTTGGTCCCCACAGTCAGTCATGTTTTAGGGGCTGCCCGTCAAGTGATAGCTATAAAGAAATTGTCTTTATCCTTTCTTGGGGTTCAAGTTTGCTTCAACGGTCTGTCCATATAAGCATAACAGACACACAGACAGATCCTTTCGCGTGTGTATATAAGATTTAGTATTCGTGAGTAGAGACTGACAATATAACCAACAACTGACATGGTAACAATAACTGCTCTGCTTTTGTGGATCATGGTGTTATGTTAGATTATAGTCGATAACCTTGCTCAATAAAGATGATGTCCCTAAATTATTTTAATGATATATGACTTGTTTAGACCCTGAGATTCTGTACACGATTACTTCCATGTCCTGATTGCTATAACTTATATTATAATATATATAAATATAACTTCCTTACCTGCTTAGCATCAACAACATCAACAAGTGGTTCAGAAATTGCAACTTTCCTTATTGAAGACATATCAAAACCATAAACATCATCCCACCAGTTAATCTTCTCATCCTTGTACTGACGATCTTCAATTCCGCAAATAAACAATGTGCATCTAGAATAAAATTTAACAATCAAAATAAAGTATTTATTTTTAAGTAAATTGGACTTTTATTATATGCGAACACTTCTCACATTTCTCAATTGCAATCTAAACAAAATAACTAAAGGATATCTCAACATACTTTAATGTCAAACTATTTGCTTGTTTGTATTACTTAAAAATTTTAACAAGTACTGTAGGATCTACATAAGATACATGATAAACTATATTTTTATTGAAATAAATTGAAATAATAAGTGATAATCTCTTGAATGTGTAGCAGGAAATATTGTTCTCTTAACTCACCTGTCTGGGAACAGCATACCATCAGGCTTAAGCCACTTGTCCCTTGCATACAGAACTGTATCCAACATACTCTCATAGAACAGACAATAGCCCATCCATTCTGATATTATTATGTCTACCTTATCTACTGGCAGAATAACTTCTTCTACCTACAAAATAAATTAACATATAATTTTTTTTTTTTTTATATTCATTTTATCCAACCATGAAGTGTTTGCATTTGAAACATTAAAATCACAATACATTTACAACAGAGCTTTTTTAATAATACTTGTTTAAAAAACACAATTTATGAATTTGAACATGTTTTTAGACAAAAAATGGAAATTAGTCATTATGAGTAGTAATAGTGCCAAAAATTAATTATTATGACAAATTCCAGTCATGAACTTCACTTAAATTGTTTTTTTTAAGCATTTATGTACATATGTGCTCTTATAACAAAATTTAATTGTAAAGTTATACATATTATCTTCTTAAGTAAAATATCTTAAGTGACTGAATTTGCACAATTATATTGCTCTTGAACATTTGAATCATTGAATAGGAATTTGATTGAACGGCAGTACATCAGTCTGGGTCGGATTGTATTTATTCAAATTAAAATTATATTTTAATAAGTTTTTAAAATATGCATTGTATTATCATTAATGAAAGTATAATGTATCAAATACTAAAAACTTAATATATAAACAAAAGTGTGATTTGATAGAAACCAAACCACGGTAAATTAACATACAACCATACATTGCTTTCAATTACATAGGTATTGTAGGTAAAATGTATAATAATTATAGGTATCATTTACAAAATAATCATGTTGAAGATGCAATCTCACCTTTCCTTTAACAATTTCTATTACATCATGAAGTCTATTAGCCTCAACGATTTTGCGAGCATAGTCTACTATGTTTGAACACTCTACCGCAATAACCTTCGCCGCACCAGCCTTGGCGGCAAACATGGACAGGATACCTGTCCCGCAGCCGATATCTAGAACTGTCTATAGAAATACCACATTTTACTTTAGGTTATACTTGTGCCAGTTAAAAGTACTTCAGAGCCAATTATGAGTTTAATAAAGCATTGACAATTATTTATCGTTATTTAGTACTTTAAACTTCATCGCGCGAACTTACTTTTCCTTTGAAAAGATGCTTATTATGATACATAGCATTTCTGTATGTGAGGGTACGGACTTCATCTTTTAACATTTCTTCGTGGATACCAAAATGTGCGTATGAGTCGAAATAATAATCCCGGGAAGTCATTTCTTCTGCCGTCACGTTTTTATCAGGACCTACGATGTTCAAAATTAGAACTTTAGCAAAAAAAAACATAAAACAAAGAAACACGTTTTCGCCGCACCAACTACCGGCGTCACCTCAAAATTTTAAAGAAATCCTCACCATTTTCCGTTGCAGGCGTCGATGCCGTCGATGTGCTTTCTTGCGCGACATCCATGGTCTCCATGTCCATTTTTAACTAATAGACAGTCGGAAAACAATATAAAGCGTATATAACCTGCAACTTATAAAGTACGCCAAATCGATCTGTCACAGACGATCTCTAACGAGTATTTCTAGTGTTCAGGTAACTGGTTTCAATACCTTATAATTCCTTAACTACGATAACTAATAGGAGATTTATAAAGTAAATATCACAATACATAAGCTAAATCTCTTAAAATAGTTAATACCAAGAATAAAAGAAAGTAACTCCTCTTTGAAAATGAGTTGAATTAAAATTGAATGAAAGCACAGAGTATACAAAATTACAATGTCTGCCAAGAAAATGCTTGATTTGTTTTTACCACAGACCTGTGATCCTCGAACATTAATTTAATTGTAGCGTTTTAAAGTAGTACGCCTTTGTAAGGGATTTTAAATGATTTTAATTCAATATAAAAATAAATATACGAGTATATATTTTAATTCAGGGTTTGAAAGCACTTTTAGAAAATTCATACCCACAACCCACCCATAAATATGTAGTTAAAAATCTTTACATTTACATCTTACACTTGTTTTGAGCACCTCTATTAAACAAAATTAATATATGTCTGTGATGAAATAATTATTATGTCTTTTTATTAAGAAGTACGGTAAAGTAATTGAATAGAAGCATCCTTGAAGTATCAAATGTCTAACACATCACTATTCTAAAAAAACATGATGTTTTGGCGCGATAGTTTAAAATATGTTGCAATCGTTCACGTGGACCTATAAACATAATATACAACAGTTTTTACCATTCATATAAGGCGTCGCTGTCAACATTGTTCATTCAAACAGACATTGCCTTAATATATGTTTCCAATGTCAACAATGAAACGAACTAACTTTTGCAATTATAATATTAGTTTATTATAGTTCTATGATTCAAAGGGTATTTTTTTACGAGATGAGTGTCGATATTTATTTCAGCCCAATGAAAAATAACCGGGCGCTTTTGTGAACGCTGATAATCCTATTACAAATTGATTACAATTTCTTATTAAGGATTTGGAGTTCTCAAAATTAGTATTGTTGAATATTCGATCATCTTATAGACGTTTAATGGCAAGTAAGATCTTGTATGAATTTAGACAGAAAAAAACAGATATAAATTTATAACGTGATTCACTTGATGATAAAGTTTATTCCATTATGCTGCTCCAATTTGGGTCAATATTTGGTAAATAAACATGTGGCAGAGTTTCTTTCAACTCATGTGATTTTGGAGCACAAATTAACCCGAGATTCATTATAAACAAAAGTTAAGCAGAATAGGTTCTGAATTTAAGCCCGCTTAGATTAAATTCGAACCTAAATCTAATTTCAACATCTTTTTTTTTCTTTTTTTTCATCTCAACAGAGTTCATAACTCTGTTAACCAGGGTATAGGGTACTTTTTTAGGGTACTTTAGAATTCTTACCTAGTAAAACCACTGCGATGGTTGTCCTCGATTCAGATCAGAGAGGCCGATGGTGTCGATATAACGCATCCTAGGGGATAAAGCTCCGCACGTAGCTCAGCGTAGCTCTCCACAGGAGTGAAGATTTTATTCAAGCTATCCCGTTAAATTCTGACCTCTGGGACATATCAATTCGATTAATATAATTGCTATCATAACAACTGCCTTTATAATTATTAATACTAAGTAACTTTGTTTATTTTGATCAATTAACTCATAATAATATCTCATACAAATTTTTAATTATCATAAACACTTTAATTAGCTTCATTACATTACTATTGTCAACTTAATCAACTTTTAGATATCTATTAATAAACAAGAAGCATGGATATTGGTTAGTAACAATAACTTATCTAATATATGTATATATTGTCTTATCTGAAACCCGAAATTTAGTGTTTAACATAATAAGTATATACTTATTTTAATTCTGACTATGTTTTATATTTATATGTAATGTAATTATAATTATTATATTCTACGGTATAAATAATGATATCATTAAAAAAATGTTTATTGTTTTATAGCACGTTAATCGTTCGGAAAACCTGAAGAAGTATCGTAATAAACACGTCGTCAAGAGGGAGAACAGAATATTATGATTTTTTATAAAAATAAAAGTTATTTAATGTCTATGTTTTTCTTTTTTTTTTAATTTAGTATATCAAAAAAGTATGGTCAGGCTGTGGCATTAGTCTAGGACGTTTATTATTATATAAGTATCTTATATTGTTTTAAAAAATAACAAAAGGCACTTGAATATTGCGCTGCATATCCGAAGTTTAAACCGCGATCATCTTCATTCTACCCGCTGACTCATCTGCGCTCGACTTTGACAACTTGCAGTTGAGCACATAAAATGCTTAAAATAGTTGTACGTATTTACTTAATAATTGTTTTACCATGGTAAGTTAAAATGTATATGACTAGATACCTCGTCATAAATTAATAAGTAATTATATTTTGTCATAATAACAAAAAAGGTATATTTAAACTTATTATACACACATTATACAAATGATTATTTCCAACTGCAGGGCCGGATCTACCATATGGTTTTTTGGGCTTCAGCCCAGGGCCCCGTGTATTCAGGGGCCCCCAGCTAAGTCATGTCAAAGTCAAAAATAGACGATAATGCGAAATAATCCATAACTTTATTAAATTAAACAGATCGTATGGTTTGCAGCCCTGCAAGTCGTGCAATTAATCAACAAACCCATTCAATTAATTTAATTCAAGTCTACGTTCAGATATGTCTCAGGTGGGCACCTAAGTAGTGTTAGCCCAGTGCCCCCTAAACTTACAGTCCGGCCCTGTCCAACTGCCTCAATCAGTTTCCTACAAAAGCGAATCTGTAATAAGGGATGACCCATATTAATCTTTACACGGATTTATTAGAACCCAATTACATCAATATCATCTAAAAATAATTTAAAATTTTGCTATTCGCTTCAATACACACTGACAGGCCGTTACGATTATCAATAAAGGACCTATCAACAATACTTTTAAGTACTTTGATCTAATTTATGAAAAGAGGGATTAATCAAGATCGCCTTATCAACAAATACGTAATCGATAATGTATCTTATCGAGTAACCGATATTATTGTAACGAACTACGAAGTAATGTACGCGATAATGCATCAGTCTTAAACCTGTTGTAACTGTGGAAGCACGCATTAACCGTATTCATCGAAATAGTATCGTTTTGTATCGATTTATTTTATTTTATAATGTGCCAGTGATTTTCTTTGTGAAGTGTTTTATATTTATAAATTAAAGGTAAGTCTAATATAATTCAACTTTATTACCATTAATCTATAATTTAAAATGAAAGCCTTAAAGAATATATTTTATTTTGTTTTCAATATATTTTACTATTATACTAATTGATATACTATATACGGAAATTAATAATTTAAATTATTAAAATTTAAGATATTTTTATTATATTGAAATATATTACACAAAAACAATTATTCTTAAGAACATAATTCACAATAAGCTTCTTAAAATCAATTTACTTGACAAAGCTCGTAAACCGAAGGATTTTTTTTTTTATTTAAATTTGTGTCATTATAAAGTATTTATTTTTAATAAAAGTACTTTATGCTTTAAGTGACAAAACATAACTGTTATTTATGTGCTATAATTGTACCAACCGATGCAGAATGCCTGCTGCAAATTGCAATAATTGTTAAATAAAATTCCCAACACACTGTTCTATTACTTTCCTTTTATTATAATATCAAAAAGAAATAACAAATTAGAGAAAGTGTACGATTGTAAACACTTTTAAAAAAATTCAACTACCTAAAATTCTTTATTGAAAAAGAAAAAATACTTTTCGTGGTTGAAAGAAAAAGGTTAAAAAATGTATTCGGTTAAATAACTACATATATTAAGGAACATCTGTTTTCAAGTAAAATATTTACATTGAAAATCATATATAAATAAACAATTGAAACTGTTCTACCCCTTTCCTTTTTCTCGCCTTTATTTTCCCTTTCTTTAGTAGCTTTTCTGTAAAAACTCACATTGTATATTATTCGTGAAGTATTCAAACCGTCTAGTGAGTTGTGATACGCTATTTTGATTCGTGTTCCGTGTTGTGTTTCGAGTTTGGTCTTACAAAATAGCTCTACTGATAACTGACATCTTCTATTTCGTTTCAAAACATATTTGAGCGTTTGTGTTCCGTTTTATTTTAAATTGAAATTGGATATGTGCAATCAATAAATTGTTCGGAAGTATTAACTCGTAATAAATTATCTTCCAGAAATCAGAGTGGATCTGTGATCTATGTATAAACAAAAAGGAAAATACATTTAAAAATTAAATACTTATCATACGTTATGCGACATGTTTTAAATTTTAATCATACATTAACTGTAAATTTTGCCTATAATTGTATGTAATCACTGCTCTCTGATTTCCTCACACACGCTCTCTCTTGGATAGATATCATCAGTTTACTCTTAAGTTTTTTAATTAGATTATACCGTAATTAACTTATATAAATTAAAATTCGGAAAACTGGACATAACTTTCTTTATGGGGATACCACTCGTAATAACTTCTTTAACTCTATGTCAAAGCGTATGACATGTTAATAAAAAAATATTAGCGTATATTGATAAATATCTATCTATTCTAATATTATAAATAGGAAAGTAACTATGTCTATCTGTTTGTTTGTTGGTTGCTCTATCACGGCCAAACAACTGAACGGAATTAGATGAAATTTGGTATAAAGGAAGCTTGAACTTCAAAAAGGACTTAACCTACTTTTTTTGTACCTAACAACCAACCCCAAGCCGAAGCCGTTGGCTACAATTCTATAAATAGTAATTGTCTAGGCACGTTTAGATGTTAGCCCGGCCCTTTCACCAGCTTTTGAAATAAATTCATTTATTGTATAATAGTAATCCTGTATATTAAACAATAACTTAACAATTCTGTGTTCCAGATTGAAACACATGTTTAAACTCCATTTGAAATAAATTTAACATAATTTCAAACGAAATTATGCACTATTAACTTACGATAAAACTGATAAAAGGAGTTTTTTACTACGTTCTGACAAATAGTACCAATAAGGTTAAAACTATCTTTCAAAAAACGAACATAATAATTTTATGTATGTATTAACTTCATATTGCAATAACATTGCAATAACAAAAAAACGGGCTCCAATCCATAAAAGTAAATAAATGTTTAGATATTTCAACAAAATTATTTTTCAAACACCTAAATCCACAATGTTACGAGTACCTAACTCATAAAAGTATGATAATTGAACATCGTTATTAACTAATTTATGAACATTTGTTAACACTAGTACCTAAACTATAGTCATAAATATAGTATAGTATATAGTATAGTAATATAGTATAGTACTTAAATAATCGCGCAAACAATATGAACAGATGATATAAGATTTCTCTCAGAACCTCTTTTTTGGAGTCGGTTAAATAAACAACTAACGATGTTAATATTGCTGTGTGGATGTGTACACACTTGAAAGAGACAGTGTTCACATATTAATGACACATTTGTCAGTCGTTTGACTGTAATGATCGAGACCCAACAGGTTTTAATAAGGCCGTCTGATAGCATTACCATCTGTCTTTTATATACTTAAATTAAAAAAAAGTCGATAAGCTATTGAGTCTGTGTAAAAAATTATAGTAATACTAGATGAAAACCGGGCTTCGCTCGGGTAAAAAAAAATAAACAAATATGGTTTATTCTTTACTTTTTATATAACATATAAATATTCATAAACTTTGATCTATAATTTATTATGGATAAGTTTCTATCGAGTCTATCGTACGCCTGCACGAAATTGTTATTTGGAACACACTTTCTGAACGCACCCGTAAACGTCAAACATGGACGCCCATTGAACTGTCTTGTCATTGAACTGTCTTGTCATTGAACTGTATGGATTTAATATCGAAATATCTCGATTATACAAATTTTGCAGATATACGTTGTTGATTAAAAAATCATTATTTTTTAACGATCTATAATTGTGGATAGGTTTCGATCGGGTCTATCGTAGACCTGCACGAAAATATTAATACAGGCTTATTAAGTAGATTATTATGTATAACGACTACCATTACATCCCTAAAATGTTATTTAAATTAGTCATTAATATTATTGAAATAATTCAAATATGAAAACATGTTCTTAATATTGATAACTTTTATTTATTTTATTATCTGTAATTATTCCTTATATTAATATCTTGTTTCTAAAAAATATCGTATGCAGCATTGCATAATTATGTGAAAACTTTTTCAGTAAAATAATTTCACATATTAATTGCTCCTTCAAATTGTACTCTTATAACACTCAAAAAAGTTTAAATACTGAATCGAACTCCAGCTGACAACCTTATATGCTAGGTTGTATACCAAACCTATTTACGTCTAACTTTACGCTAAGTCAAGGACATGCTTACATAACATTATAAAACCGTTATGTTTGTAATGTGATACTTAAGATATTTTATGTGACACGGTACTTTATACTCGTACTTGCAGTTGGTTATTGCGCAATATGCGTCGGGCGAAATTAGTCTTGAGTCCTATTATCAATGAATACAATACAAAAATGTATTGTTACGAATCAGGGCCATTCATATGTAAATTGGGCGACAGCCACAATATTTTTGTTTTTTTAGTGTTTTGCACAACTAAAATAAATCATGGAAAATAAATTTCATAAGGAAAAAATCTTATCTACAACTTCGATATCACGTAAAACGTCAAAAACTACAGTAGCGCACTACGCTTTGTTACATTTATGCCTACAAACCATTGCACCCGGGGATAAAAACCAGCAGTACCTTTTCCGTCACGGTGGCACCACATCTTACACATATAACATACTAGTTGTGGCCGCGTTTTCGCTCACGTTTAGAGTTTTGGTCGTCAGGTATTAGGCATAAAAACGTAAGCATATGTCCTTCCATTGAGTGCATGCTTGCTTCATACCAAATTGCATTGAATTCGGCTCAGTTTTTAGACCGTGAAAGAGCAACAGACCTAAATACAGACCGACAGAGTTATTTTAGCATTTAAAATAGTAGTTAAGATAACCTTGACGTTGACGGTTTGCCTCTGTATGGTTGACTTGCCTTGATTGTGGCTCAGGATATTGACAAATCTCGACCTTGACTTGACTCCTCTATTGCAGTTTTGCGCATAGACCCGAGCACTATAACCGTGATTTTAAAAATATTTTTTGATTCAGATTTATTTAAAAACATTAAAAAGGACACCTTCGGAACTAAGTAAAAGTATTTTTAAAACTATTTGGCTGTAGAATGCCTGACGAATAGGTTGACATGTAAAAAATATTGCTGCTGATATTGTATTTATTTAAGAATGCTTTCAACACTATGGACAGCAGGTACACAATACATATTTTTGGTCTTAGACTCTCTAAACTTACATTTATCCAGAAATAATTGTCGGGTTTCGTTATCTAGTTTTTTTTTTTTTTATGGCATTGGTTGGCGAACGTGCATATGGGCCACCTGATGGTAAGTGATCACCACCGCCCATAGACAAAGGCGCTGTAAGAAATATTAACCATTCCTTACATCACCTATGCGCCACCAACCTTGGAAACTAAGATGTTATGTCCCTTGTGCCTGTGATTACACTGGCTTACTCCCCTTCCAACCGGAACACAACAATACAGAGTACTGTTATTTGGCGGTAGAATATCTGGTGAGTGGGTGGTACCTACCCAGACGGGCTTGCATAAAGCCCTACCACCAAGTAAAGTAGTGCACAACCAACCAGTGTCAAAACCTTAAAAATATTCAAGATGTTTTTTTAAGATAGTTAGACTACATTTCTATAAATGTTGATTTCCGGTAAGGTAACACCATCTCTACTCTTTTATTTTCTATATTTATAGATTCAAATTTAATCACAAACCAAATACGCGGAACAGCGTTTATTGTATAATTCTGACCCTTGATAACCCCAGTGCTCTAGAGTTCCTAAAGAGCTTAAATATTACAAATGAAATGACAGAACAATGAAATACTGGACGAAAATAATCCATACATGTATATTTCACTTTTAATACTAAAGTGCTGCCCTACCCTGATGTAAGTAATTACAAAAATTTCGCCATTATTGCCACCTACGATCATTATATCTAACAGCATTATACCTATTTGTTGATTTGTCGCCTGAAAAAGTTATTTTAATCTTAATGCAAAGATACTTATCGATGTAGGTGTATTTATAATGGAATCAGTATCTTAATAACAAAGATAACTTACACTCAAATAAAAAAGTTCTATTTAAAATTGAAATCTTGTAAGACAAACAAACGTATCCTTGAAACGTTTTAAATGCGTTTTAGTAATACGACTTATAAACAATTATAGTTACATTCATAAATAAAAATTTATTAAAAACTCTGCAACTACGTATATTATATTTCTAGTTAAGCGTTAAGCCATAACATTTAATAGGTAAATAATAATAATAAAAGCTTATTATAAAAAAAAATTATGAACAGTACAATGTAGCCCGAGCCAGATAACAGTGTTTCAGAAACTAGTACCTTCCCTTTAATTAGTACACCATGTTTTGGAAAGTAACCAAAACAAAATAATAAAATTAAATAAACGTGTTCGTAAGCATGAATTTGTGTCTGTATAAAGTTTTTATTTTTTAGAGCCTTAAAGAAAGCCACTAGCCGCTGGGACTACACATCAAAACCCAATATATATACGTATATATAATCTGTGTATTGTGTATACGCCTTAAATGAAAAAATGTTTCCCTAGTGGCTGGCTCTGTAATAGACGATATTACACAAAGACGTAAAATTTAAAATCAATCTTATTTTTTCTCTTGACAGAATTTAGGCCACGGCATTCAATCTCAATGACCTGATGATAGCTCAGCATTCCGAAGCACGGCTGTGTGTGCCTACTTCCGCACTCCTTAAAATAAAACCGAATAACTTTTTCCGCCTCGATTAGATTTTAAGGCGCCATGGCTTATATAGCTAGTTAGTTGAGTAAATTAATAATTAAAAAATATTTATAAATAAATAATGATTATCATAAATTATGTTTCAAAAGTATTTATGTATTTTTTTTTCATTTACATGTTACAAAATAATAACTTCATAATGATAAAGTTAATTAATCATACATTTCATGAGAAACAATGTTAGTGCGATCATTTTTACTTCAAAGAAAAACAAAACCAATTCTGAATACTTCGTATTGAAATTAAATGTATTGAATTCAAACGAAACTTAAAATGATTTATCATTTACTCAAATTCATTTAAAGTGCTCGTTGAGCGGTGTCAAATTTAAATACCCGTTGCATTACTTGGTAATACAAAACGCCTTCATAAACAAAAACAAAAGAAAAAACACAATTTTCACATCATTTTGTTCCGAAATACAAAAGCATAAGAACGAGAATTGTATGTATAAATAAAATAAAATAAATGCATGATGCGTTGTGTATTAAAAATTTTAAATGCATCTCTGCATTTCGGTCAATAACATCAGCTGCGCAATTCGTTTACGAGACACGTTTATTTTAGTTATTTATTTTTAGACGTTAAACGGTTTCTTACACGTTTCAAGGAAATGCAGTTTTCGTTTTATTAAAATTGAAACAAAGAACGCTCTTCTGAAGTTGCTGGAATGTATCGTGTTGTGATATAGATATTATCTGTCTATTTTTATACAAATACTTTCAGCTTTATGTAAGGGTATTTTATAAATAACATACTGTTATTACATAATAAAATTAAAAGTAAATATTAAGCTATAGGTATATATAACCAAGATAGAATTTTTTATTATATTTATTTTACATGGTGGTAGAAGTCTGTACAAGACTTGAGTACTAACTCAGTATTGTTGTCTTCCAGTTTGAAGGGGAAGTGAGTCAGTGTAACTAGAGGCACAAAAGACAAAACATCTTAGTTCCCAAGATTAAGATGGGGCGTATTGGTTTTTTTATGGAATGGTCAATAATTCATAATATATATGTAATGTCAAAATTTTAGTGAGTTCGTTCGAAAGTGTGTCACAGCTGACAGTTGTAATATCTACGATTATATTTGCGATCGATTTATCATATCTTAACAGTTTGGTCCACATTTATAACAAGAGGAAACAAAAGAATATTATAATAATATCCAAGATATATATATACCAGAAATTTGGAACAAATCTTTGTTCCGCAATAGATTTGTATAAAGAAAAGATTTTGTGATTTGATTTATTGTATAGGTGCCTTATGCCTTTTCAAATTATCTATTTCATACAATGATCAAAAGAGCTATTCTGCTTAGCAAATTAATACCAACAGCAATAAATTTATTATAAAAACATATATTTTATTATTCCAAAGCTACGCAAACGCCGATATAAATATAATAAGATCAAGACTCCAAACTGAATCCTGACTGCCTTGTTGGTCGCAGATCCCGAAGTCCCGTTTTCAAACCCCAAGTCGAGCTGATAAAAAGTTAGGTATTAAGTTTTCCTCTCGAAATGTTTTTAGTGATAGGCAGAAGCCTGGAAATTGGAGACACGCACACACGCACCCAGATTCCACCCATTTTTAATGTACGGGCGTGTGTCCGTACATTGAAAACGCAAAGCCGTTGGTCGGATAGTAACTCTTTTTTGGTTTCCATTCCATTGGATTATGAGAGAGACAATAGAGATTACACTTGTATCAATATCACTTTTTAATATGATAAATCCTGCATAGTTGGCTGTTCTACATTGATTGGTTGCTGTGGCCGAAATAGGTCAGGATGACATCGTCATTATAAATGTAAAAAAAGAATATGAAAGAAGTAAATAAAATCTGTCCAATTAAACGCCACTATGATGCATATTATTGCGTATGCGCACACAACTTTAATTGCTGTTGAACATTTTTACAAACTTCAACATTTGATATCATAAAATAATAGAAGGACAATATTTGAAAATTATAAATTACCGACCGAGCTTTTTAAGCTATTTAGAAGATCTTTAGAAATAAATATACCTGCTAGAAGGTACCATCACTTTGACCTTAATTACATTCAATGGTTTAATCATCACGCCTGTTGGTAGGTACTAATAATAATTAGTGTCTGTGAAACTTGGTACTATAGTTTACGTATCTAGATAAATGAACACTCCCAATTTTTATTTTCAAAAGCTGTATAAATGTTTACACGCAATTTTGTCACATACCAACGTATTCTACGTACATAAATTCTACAAACTACCGTTAAGAACTGATTTTCTTATCATTATTTCGTCAATAATAATAAAATTATTGTAACAATAAAATAATTATTGTAATTTTACCTTTTATTATTAAACATGTTTAATAAACCAACCTCAGAAGTCACGAGTGCCTAATAAGTGCCAGTTACAGACGTAACATTTGCCTTTTTATTTCTTCTTTTATGAAAAAAATACATTTGATGAGGTTTTATATATACCCGTATAGACCTTTTTATGAATGGAAAGGATGATGTTTGATAACTATTTACGGACTCGTCCAACAATGACTCAGTATTGTTTCAAATAAACAATAAACTTTAGTCATATAAACGTCGTTTATCGCACCCTACATAAACGTACACGCTAAATTATTATAGAATATTTTATTACAATTAGAATTATCCGTGCGTTGCTCTCCACGTGATACATTTACGAACAGTATAAGAAGTAGTAGTAGTAATAACATTTCAAATACCACGCAATCATTATATTACTCGTTTACTCAACATTTATCAGATTGATTTATAGTTATACAATTGTATAAAATTTAAATTCGTGACAGATGACAGTGACAGTATTATGTCAAAAAACATAGTGCTCGCTGTCATCGTATTAACATATAATAGAAATATGACAAAAATAAAGATTGTTTTAATTTTGGTAACTTGAAAATATGAACATAAAAGCGCAGTTTCAAATCACAGCCAAACACTTAAACTTCAATTCATTTTTCAATTTTTTTTTCAATTCAAAAATATCTTTCGAATTACCAATAACCCTGTATAATCATTGAACACGTACTACGTTGGATTTGATAACAAGCATGATAAATATTAATGTACATGTTATATATTCGTATTATAATACATTGTTAAGTATTTATCCTTGTAAGCTCTATACCTAGAGATGACACGTTTAACACGACATTATGTATTTGTACATTACTTACTACCATAAATTTCTATTTTATTACCTAATTATATGTTATAATATAGTGGCTGATAACCGCTCGCTAACAGTAATTGAATTATAAATTATAAACTTATTCTAATCGTTTACTATGGCTACAATATTGTATACATACAATACAAACTCACACAATTATCTATCAGTTATCTACGTAAAACATACTTTAAAAAGATTAATAATATTATGTCATAGTACCAAAGACAATTTTCTTATTTATTTCAAAATATTCGTTCACAAAAGACGCTTATCAATTCTTCTTAAAATTTGAACATTCGAAAATCGATTCGAATACAATAACTTCTAAATCGAAAACTAAATAATAAAAAATAAACATTTTTAACTCTTATCGAAGCGATATTGAATTCCCATTCAAAACTAGTTTCGTTGTTGTCTAATATTAAATAACAATGTCCAAAGAGAATATTAAAAAAATAAAAAGCATTCTAAATAAGTGTAATGAAATATGAAAGAAGTCGAGGTTACAAACCAATTAACTAATGATGACCTGTCATTATGATTATAATAAATATTATATAGAAGCATTTATACTGGCATAATTTTCAAATTTCGTAAAGTTATTTTTGGAGTGGCCATAAAAATAGAGATAGAAGAATAAAAAGTATCCCATGTTTTGAACCAGGAACCATAAATATTGTCAGCGTGGGAATGAAACGTGTTAAGTGAAAGGGCTAGAATTATATATGGCAGTATTATGAGATAATACACGAAAATGAAATTGAAATGAAACCAATTCAACATTTTTTCCAATGTTTATTTATTTATTTTCAAAAGCATATATACGCTTTCTATCTTGAAATTTAAGCACAGATGTGACAATTAAAATTGGCGCCAATTTTAGTTTCAAAGTCATTCGAGATAAAAATAAAAATTCGCGTTCATGTTTAATAAATTGTTTTCTGTAAAAGTTGTAAGTCGTGACAACTTAGATATTTTTTGTTCAAGACAATTTTCGTGTAGACGTAATCGTTTCTGAAAAAATACTGAACGAATCATAATGCATACTTTCAAAGAATAAAATATTTATATAAAATTCTTACATCACCAATGCGCTCTCAACATTAGGAACTAAGTTGTTATGACCCTTGTGCCTGTAATTACACTGGCACACTCACCCATTAACACAACAATACTAAATATTAGCTTAGCGGTGGAATATGTGATAAGAGGGGCTCTACCCAGACGGGCTTGCACAAAGACCTACCGCCAAATAGTCGATGGTATCTAATCAGAACGAAAAACGTTTAATCCTAAGTTTTAATTACTTTTTCCACTGTTATGTTTATAATATTACTCAGTTTTATATTATTAATATTTGTTATTAGTAATAGTTATACGTGTGCATAAAGTTGAGCATTCTGTGGTTTTCTATAATTGAAGGAGCTCTTAGAAAAAAAACATATAATTCTTAAGATTTTATTGGAAGATTGTGATATGTATTCTTTATATAAGAGCACAACCAAATAAAAAATATAAGACTGAAATATGATATTTTCGAGTTATACTTTTTCTACATAAAATGTCTCGCGATTGATCGTCGACGTTAGGTATATCTCACTTGTCTCTCCTTGATAATGTCCGTAAATACCCGTTTATTACTCATAAGTGTTGTCTGTCAAATATGATGATAAAGTTATGTGTACATCCATACGATTCGATGAATATTGATTACATATTAAAAAATGCGTAAACTGGATAGGTACATATTTACAAAATTACAAAATAAAGCAAATGATGATACCAAGTAATCGAAAGCCTTACCGAATCAAATAGTTTTTCTGTTAATAAATTCTTAGCAGCAGCGCAAATGAAAGAATTTTACGGATATGCTTAAGTCATGTACTCATCACTTGGATTGTGATAGATCCTTATCAGGGTATGATGAAAACTTTTTCCAAGCACCTGTTATTGATGTTTCCTTGAATAATAATATCAAAATATTTGATTAAAATAAAATAATACCGTGAAAATGATAATCTACTTTGAATTGAACGAATTATTTTATGTTTTAATTTATTATTTTTCGCACGGTAGTCTCTTTTGAAATCTTCAGTTGTTTCGGAAGTAGTCACGTTGTTGTAGTCTTTTGAATTTATTAAGAAACTTATCGACAGATATTAAGAAACTTGCAGACGTTGGTACATTTAAAAGTTTAGTAACCGCGTACGTACAGAGTACGTTTTTTTTGTACGTTTGCCCAATCAACTCGGAGAGAGTACAATATGTATTTTTTATTTGCCAATCCTTTGTGATTTTTTAGGAAAATAAACTGACATTTATCCTGCACATTTTTAACACAGTAGAAAAAGTCAAAAACTTCCACTACAAGAAATACTTCAACCCTTTTGCTAAGGCCTTTTGCCTCGTTTGCTTCTAACATGTATTAGAACTAACGACAAGACAATCAATGTGGGACTTACTAACCATTTCAATAAAAAAATAAAACTATACCTAAGATTAACATTAATTTCTATGAAATCCGGAAAAAAAATCTGGTTAATTTGTTTTCATGACTACAGTGTAAGTAAGTAAGTACTTTATTTTTTCTGTGAGTCATGTTTCAAAATTTACAATGCATAAAAGATAGACTCGCTATAGTACGTGACAAAACCAGATGTCATACGGACTGATTGTATAGTCCGGCAAGGCCACCTCGATAGCCACAACCCATTCACTATTAATTTAACTAGCCAATAGCAACGCGTTAAAAAGTATAACCAATAAATTTAATCACCCACAAAAAGCTCCCTAAAGCAATGTAATACTGACACACAACCAGTTAAGAATTAAGTGGTAGATATCTTAATAATAAGTACTTAATATCGTCTTTCATGCGACAAGCAACAATCGAATCAAAGCAAAACCTTAAGTTACGTTGAAGTTTTCTACGTACAAAAAAACGAAAAAAAAATTCAAATCAGGTTAAAGAATAAATAACTTACATACAACCGTTGATAAACGCTTAATTTCACCTTTGAATTCTAATAATCCGTTACTGAAAATATCCTATCTTTATTTTTACAAATTTTATCGACTTCTCATTTATATTTTATATTTAAAGTTATTATTATTATCTTCTTATTATAGTTATAATTGTCATATTTACGATTGCTATAAAACTGACGTGTATTACTAACTTGGCACGAACTATTCTAAGGTTTCCAATTTCATAGGAGACACCATTATGACGTACGTCAATCTGTGCTCATTTTTAAAGCAAAGCACCGCCAGCGACAAGCCACTCTGCTTTGGGCCCACACTTACACAGTCATATAAAAAATTGCTTCGTTTAGATTTGCCATCAGTACAGTTTGCTATTTCTACTGTAAAATATTAATTAGAACTATGATCTTACTATTGATAGTATTCTGGAAATGCAAGACATTTGTATGACTTATTTCAAGGCCAATGGATCTGCATATCGTCATATTATCAATTTATTTATCTAATCAATAAGGTCTACAGGAATCAACATTTAGTATTTTCTTGTAAATTAATTTACTCAAATCTGATTGTGTAGAAGTATGTTACAATAGTGTCCACCTTGCTCGTGAATGATTTTCTCGTGACGAATTTACGCGTAAAATTATCAAACTATACTAAGACGTATATAAAACTGTTAAATAGTTCAATAAACATAAAAAATCTTACGTAGGTACCGTTGCGTACTAGTTTATTTACCAAATACGTCTGACTCTGAAAGTTAGTCAGGGTTGAAAAGATGCTCCAATCTAAGGTTCTAAATTTAACATCGTTCTAAACTATAAGAAATATAATCCGATACCTATTTCCGTAAGACTGTTGATTGCACTATCACTGACAGTTTTGAAGACTTTTGGCTTAAATGAGGTATTGATGATCGTAAAAATAACAATCGTAAATAATCAATACACAAAGTAAGCAATTTGATCCATTAAGAGTCCTTCAATTTACTTCGTAATTCCCATTGTTCTATTCAATGGAAAACATTATGATGTAAGAGATATAGCATTTCATCAGATTGGACACAGCGTGCTTAAGCAGGGTAATGTTTAAAACGATCTTTGTTAGTTAATTTTTCGAAAACAATTCTACCAAAAAACATCTAGGTATATGTATAATGTAGCAATAGAACGCCAAAAAAACTCGATATGTTAAGATACAATTCACTCAAACAGCAATTCTTCGTATTGTTGTGTTCCGGTTCAGTTTAGTATGATTGGTGTAAATTAAAGAATACTTAATATTTACAACGCCACTGACTGCTACCACTTAAGAGAAAATAAGGTGGCTCATTTCACCACCCGCCTACTTGACGCTAAGATCGCATTTATTAAACCGACGTAAGGGACGTAAATGTTTTTGGCATACTGACGGTTGAATTTAGCATTTATAGCATTGGACATAAATACTTCTTAGTTCTAGCAGTGCAAATACTGATAGTGATTATTTACCATGAAGGGGCACATTCAGCTGGGGCTTATTTCTAATACTAAAATAAACTAAACATCTTAAAATTATATTGCCATCAGCAAAAGTAAAGCTAATCGTTTTGTAAATACTTAAAAGTATTACAGACTAAGCAAACATTTTTATCAATTATCAACAAACAAATAAGGACGGTGATCTTATGTAGGTCAGATAGAGGTATTCTGTATGTTGATAGTCTCATTCGTTTAGCGGCTAATAAGGGTGTAGATCACGGGGTGGTAAGCAGGCCTGTCTTAATCCAGGATACAGGGGTGCAAAAAAAGCAGTGCGCCGCGCCTTAAGGCTGCCCCTATATTATATTCTAATCATAGGAATTATATTCTAATCTTGGACTATCAGTGAGACTTCTCAGAAGATAATAATCTTTCTTGGCGTTACAGAAGATTCCTAGAAATCAAAACTGCCGGATTGACAATTAGACTGTGTAGTTAACTGCCTAAAGGCCAAATAATGGGATATAAGATATTAAATTTACAGTCATTGAAATATTTCTTCGGTCCCCCATGCAAAAGGGCGTTTGTGATACGCTGTGACAGATAATTTTTTTTTTTTTCGTTTGGTTCAGTTCGGGAATCATATCAGTATCAGACGAATAAGTTATAGACAAAAAACAAGACGTCAATCTACACTAATTTAAAACCAAGTTCAAATGTAATAAAAAGTACGAGTGATTAAAATATTAATTATAACATTTTCTTAACGATAGTGCTCCTGATAAAACGTCTGTCGTTAATCAAACAATCATTATTATCATTTGGATTTAGTGGCATACCAAATATTATCTATGCTTTTATTTGTCATTTTATTGTTACATATTGCTTATATTCTGTCTGCGATATCAGTTATGAGTTATGATGAAAATTTTAAAAATATATATTCATCATTCCTTTTCATTTATTGAAATTTGTAATAATGATCCATAATAATATTTTGTTAAATTCTTGCAAATAAAATGTATTTATTAAAGGAAATAGTTTCATTATTTAAAAATAAAAAAGTTACCGTCGCCTTCCTCTTCAGTGTTTTTTTAATGGTTAACATTATGAAAGTGGGTATATAAAGCGCCATTTCCAATACATTTAAAAAAAAAAAAATTAATATTAAGCGTAAGAGTTAGTAACCTACGATTTACGAACACATTTATTATCAGATGTGACACCTATACTGGATACCAAAAATTTAGATCGTTAAAAAACTCAGTATTAAACTTTACACCTCATTTCCTATAAGCATCATTGCGCTATAATATGTCTTCCTTTCCATTTACGATATTCATTTATAGATAAATATCGTTAACTCCATCGGTGTTTGATCTTTCTTGTACCGAAGAATTACCGAACTAAGTATCTTTTAGGGTTTCATTTAAAGTATAATCTCTAAAAACATGCCGAGTTTTCATCGATCCATATAGTGTTGTCCGATAAAACAGTTAGCTACATTCATGATAAAAAAATTACAACTATCGTGAACCTTATCTTTAGAAATGGTATAACTCCATTATAACTCCTATCTATTAATTGTCCGGGTGTTATATGATAACATTTAACATAGATAAATGTAGCTTCTGCAAATGTCGGTAATCTTTACATACAAGATCATGACATTATGTAACTTTGTAATCGATTGATAATGACATCTATAAATTAGTACAGACTTTCCGTTACAAATTTTACTAATGCAGTATCCCTCAGAAAACGGAATAATGTAAAAAATGCAAAAATTTAAGTGGCATCCAAGCTTTTGTAATGTTATATGACGTGCCAGCTAAATATATATAATCTATGTTTATAGATATACATATTCAGTTAAGCCAAAAATGTTACTTAAGTCTATTGTACCTAAGCAATTGATAATCATTTGTAATAACAAAAAACGATAGGAATTTTTAGCGGGCTTTTAAAAAAACAATGAATTAGAGATTTAACAGACTTTTCTAACGGATCACAAAGATAAATATAGTTCATAAATTGATGAAATTTCGATTAAGTGTGACTTTTTAAATAATTTATTAAAGTAATTTAAACTATAACAAGGAGTTTTGTCAAAATATCGTCACATTGACTTAGATTCCACACTAGAATACAGAAAGCCAAGTATTGTTTGGTACTTGATATAATAACTGTAATAAAGCCAAAAATTGCTTTCATTTAACAGAATACATGTGAGGTATTGGTTTAGTGGATACTTATCACGATGATAAGAAATATTAACGCATTGGAATGAGCTATGCATGACTTGATATCAGTCTACACGGAAACAGATTAGAGATACTTTTTTTTTTATACGGCTACTTTGAATTTTAGGGCAAAGATTTCAAACTGTAATTTATATTAATTATAATCGAACAACAAGTTCTACGATAATGGTTTATAAGTGAATTATTCATCTTTGAAATTCCAAATAGCATTACCTAATCAATGGTTTTTAAAATTAATCGGAATCATCGTGGCATCCTTATTAAATAGTGTTGCAGTTAAAATACTGAACCATTTACCCAATTAAGCGACATATTTCCTCTGTATAGAGAATACCGCTAGCATTTTTCTTTATTGGCACTAAGTGGTCAGTCTTTCCTGTATGATTCGGCAATATGAACGTAATGTTCACTCTGACCTCTTTCTCATAGTAGGGTTAATTCCCACGAACTTATTTACTTTTATCTGTTTTAATATAGCTCGTTTTTAAAGCGAAATAAAGTCCACAATACTGAGACAGTTTCAATTGTGATATGAATCACTACGCTGATAACGTTCACAATTTCAAGTTCATTCACCATTAATTCGATTATTCGTTGCCTACGGACTATAGATACATAGTCTGTAAGAATGTATTTACAGTCTCGCTAGCACCTAAGGCTTCCACACATTGAATTAAATTTATATAACATAAGTAAGCGTATAAAAAATGAAAGTACTTGATATTATATATTTCTATACTTATACGAAATTAGGAAAATATTTATTGTCAATCAAAGCAAATAAAAATATTTTTTTTAAATATAATTGGGTTTTAAATGTTAATTCCTAGCATACCTATAGCCTATTCCATGAAGTATCTATATACACATATGTATTTATCGATGTAGGAATAAAGATAAACAAACCTTAGATTTACGTATTTAATGCTATTTGCTAATAACTCAGCTATATTGTGCAATATATTTTGTTATATGTACAACTAAGAGTTTATGATTAATATATTTTTACTTATCATACAACACTATAACACTTAAATCTACTTTAATTTTACTTTCAAAATTACGGTAAGTTTCGTCGACGTTCGAAGGTGCCATTTTTTCGCAAATCCATAATGAATGTCTTAGATTAATCAGGCTCTCGGCCAATGTAATCGCTCCAATTTGCTGTCAAATTTTGTATATTTGGCTTATCTCCTCTTATGGTTGCGATAGTGTATAATTTACACATTGAACTCTTTTTATGTTATATAAACTTATACAGTTTTAACAAAAAATAATCTACCTCAAATTTTTCTTCAAATTTAAATAGATCAAATGGGAAGTATACACTCCCAAACAAAAAAATAATTTTCCAAATCTGTTCATAAATATGACGAAGAATGAGATAACAGACATTAAAACAAAATACAAAGGAACTGATAACCTCCCCCTTATTTTGAAATCGGTTAAAAACTAATTTAACTCTATTTTGTTTCAGGTAAAAAAAAATATGGCCAGTACAGAAATGAAAGCCATAGAAAAAAGCGAAAAGATCAAAGACAATGAAACGTCTGATATGGCCGGAAGTACCGTCAAATTACAGCGGGAACTAGGGTTATTTTCTGCGGTTAATTTAATTCTTGGAGTTATGATCGGATCTGGTATATTTGTGTCACCAGCAACAGCTTTAGAGCATTCCGGTTCTGTTGCTTTATGTTTGATAGTATGGACTGTTTCTGGAATTATATCTTTATTAGGTGGGTGTAGGTAAGATACCTATCCTTTTAATTATATAATCGTAATTTTATGTTTTTTTTTAACTTTTTTAATTTTTAAAATGTTCATACGTATTACTTATAATAATTAACCACCATTTTTTACTTGTAGGAGCATTATCATTTGCGGAATTAGGCACAGTTCTTGGAAAATCTGGTGCAGAATATTCATATTTTCAAGAAGCATTTGGAAAAACTCATAAATATTGGGGGCCTATGCCTTCATTTATATGTGCCTGGATTTATGTAGTAATATTAAGACCTGCAGAAGTAGCTATTATCGTGATGACTTTTGCTGAATACGCCTTTCAACCCTTCACAACAGAGTTACAGTCCGATTACAAAGCAACGGCCATCAAACTGGGATCTTTGGCAGCTTTATGTGAGTTATTAATTTAAAAGTATTTTTTACATGTTCTCAATTTTTGTGCGTTTGTTTTCGATTATGACGTTCGGCACAGCGCAGCGTTCTCGATTAGTTTACGGTTTATCAATTACAGTACGCAGCAAGCACTAGTGTCAACTGTCAGTGAAGTGACACTTATACAAATATACAATAAACTTTAAACGCCAGTGTTAGCAACGTTTTTCGTTATAATTTGAAATCACTATAATATAGAAAGAACTTGCAATTGAGTGAAAAGTATCTTTAATTATAAAAAACCAAATACAATATAGCTTTACTCGTTTATAATGTGTTATTTTATCCGTTAAGTAAAAGTTCAAAAGTTTAATTGCTATCATGTCCAGTAAATTAAATGCGGAAACCAAAGAAAATTTATCGTGTGAAATCAA
This sequence comes from Vanessa tameamea, assembly GCF_037043105.1. NCBI lineage: Eukaryota > Metazoa > Arthropoda > Insecta > Lepidoptera > Nymphalidae > Vanessa > Vanessa tameamea. The sequence continues at coordinate 1,547,350 of NC_087327.1, read as the reverse complement.
ACGATTGCAAGAAAGATGTCTCGACATTTGTAATATCATAGAAAACTCTCCTTTCGACGCAACAATATCCGTAAATAATGTAGGAGAAAGAGCTCTTAGCTATGTAGAAGGCTTACGAGCGGAGATACAAAATTCAACGACACACATACCGATTGACGAAAATTTAATAGTAACACAATTTCTTGCTGAAATAAAAGAAAAGACTGAACAAGTTAAGGAATTTACTGCATTCACGAGAGGAACCATTCTTGATATTGATAATGAGATACAAAGGTATGTCATTTACGTAGCATTTTTTAATCCTTACATACGTTGCTTATAAAATAAAAGCTTTTAATCAAAACTATGCAAAACTTATTTTATAGTATCTGCCTTCAAATGCATTTTCAAATGTTGGTATCATTAGAATATTCATCTTTAAACAGAATGATCTATATCAAAATCCTTATAAATATAAAATTAAATTCAGGTTAAATGATTTGACGAATACAGCAAAAGAAGCACTATCTCGACCTAGAATAGTACAGTGTGAAGTCAGGCCAGAACACTTACAAAAAGCTAAAGAAACATTCCACATTTTGAAAACAGAACTTCATGGACTCATCCAATCATTGTTCCCGAATGCAAGTGATTCTATCGTTGAAGTTATGGGAGTAAGATATTACTTTTCTTTACACAAATTAAAGTTAATTAACTTTGTGCTAAGTCTTAGTGTAAGCACATCTATTTAGGAACCACTCACACATTTATGCCAAGCAGCACTACTTTGTGTTGTTGTGTATTGGTTTGAAGGGTGAGTCGGCCAATGTAACGAAAGACAGAAGGAACATAACCCCAAGATAAGTAGCATATTAGTGATGTATAGGATGGCTTATATTTTTTTTTTGTTTGTCTATGGGTATTGCTGACTATCAAATGCCCATTTGCCAGTGCACCTTCCTACATCAGTTGTTCGGTTCATTACTTTTGTTATTTATATACAGATTATACACTATGGAGGATGAACAATATAGTTTCTGTCAGGCCTTTAATGATTTTCTAAATACCAATATAATGTTCATTTATTAGAATTATGTAAATAAACATCAATGACATTTAAATAAGTAATATTAAAAATACATTGTTTTAAATCCTCTGATTATTGTAATTAGTTAAAGAACTTATTTTTTACAGCAATTGATGCAGGAAAAACTTAACGAAGAATCCAGTGGCTATGTTCAAATTACTCAAGAGAACTACAGGATTATAGAACTTTTAAAAGATATGAACATTGTGACAAGTAACCCTTATAATAATATGGAAGTAAAAATTGCCTATTGAATTCATATCACTTAAATATTATATTCTAATAATCGTAAGACTTTGTATACAATAATTATCAAAAATTATGTGTTTTTTTTATGTTTTCACTGTATAATTTTGTATTAATAAATAATACTGACCAACAATTTTTTTTTTTTAATTCAACAGACCAAAGCAAATTTTTATAATGACCGATGTTTTTATGCAAACACATTATATTTTATTTAATATTGTTAATACTGGTTATATTTGTATCAGCAAGACAATTATTAAAATTCAAACATTTTATTATTGTAAAAATAATATATTTTTTAACATTTAACATTGTAACAAATAAGCAAATACAATATCATACAAGATCTCAATTATATTATAAAAAGTTTAGGTGAATGTAAGGGGTAATCTCCGGAAGTAAACAATTCTAAATGTTTTTAAAGTGCATATACTTTTGTGTGGTATTTCGAAATAGTCTACTTGTACTGAATAGTTTCATCATTACTCATTAACAACCTTATAATTTACTTGGAATGTTATTTTTAATGGTAATGCAATTTAAATTTGTTAAACTTCACAGTTATTAGTGGTGGTCTGAATTTATATATAACAAAAGAGCATTTTTATTTGTGTAATGTAAATGAAAGTCAAGATACGTAATTATTATTGGTTAATATATTACTATTTTTGTTTCAGTTGTTATGACATACATCAATATAACAAGTGTAAAACTATTTGTAAAGGTACAGAATATATTTGGGGTGTGCAAAGTTTTTGCTTGCCTTATTGTAATAGGCGGAGGACTATATGAAATTATTAAAGGTTTGTTATTAAAATAACTTATATTAAGAAATCATATATTAAGAATATACATGTGTTTCCTAACATAACTTGTGTTTATCATAAAGTAGAAAGATTTGAATTAAGCTATATTTAAAAAAAAAATAGTTCCATTTACTATGAGTCATTATATGCACTTATAATAATTACATTTCAATGAATTGTAATATTTTCTAGAAGTCGTATTATGATTATATATATTTTTATATTACAGGCAACACTGAAAACTTGAACAAAGGTTTTGAGGGTAGTACAAAGAGTCCAGGCGGTATAGCTCTCGCATTGTATTCAGGATTATGGGCGTATGATGGTTGGAACAGCGTAACTGTGGTTACAGAAGAAATTATTAACCCAGGCGTGTAAGTTAGATATTTCAAAAAAAGTCTTATAATAATTTTAAAGTCATAAACTTGACGGCTATTAAAAAAAGGTAATAAAATTACTGTATACCACTAACACGAGACTACAAAGTAATCAAATATCGTCTCAGTTTTTTGGAGGCACAGACGATTTTTTACTAGTTACAAATATTTAAAACATTAAACGCGAAAGAGGTTTAGCCTACGTTGTTTCTTGACTTTTTTCTGAGAAAAATTTCGCTCATCAAGATTAAACAAAGTTTATACAAATTAACTCAAGACTTAACATGTGTCTAATATAATCCATCCAACGATTTAGGAGAATTGATTTACTTGAAAGCCCATGGTTGCCAACTTTTGTTTATAAAAATATTTATTTATTTTCCTCAGAAATGTTCCCCTGAGTATATCCATCGCTGTACCACTTATTACTGGTCTGTACGTCTTTATGAATGTGGCGTATATGTCTGTGCTGTCTTACGCTGAAATGGTATCTGTGCCCGCTGTAGCTGTAGCGTTTGGAACCCGAGTGCTGGGTCCTGCCAGTTTTCTCATACCACTCGGTGTTGCCATAGCGACATTTGGTTGTGCTATGAGTGTCCAATTTGGTGTTACCAGGTAAGGTACTCAAATAGAATATAAGTTATTTATTTATAAAGGAGTTATCAAGTTGTGGTTACATTAAATGGATATTTTGACTTTGATTTTTCAATATGTTAAAAGAATATTATAGAAAATGGAAATATAAATAAAATTGTACTAAATTAATGTTTATTTTTAGAGTATGTTACACAGCTGCGCGTGGGGGTCATATGCTGGAAGTATTCTCATACGTTAATATGAAGCGACTGACACCAGCACCAGCTGTTGCATTCCAGGTTACCACCAATTTAGTCTGACATTTAACTCATGCCAACTCAATACATTTGGCTTAGAGTAAAACTTTTGCAAGTATTTCGCTTTTAGCAATATTAATAATATCTATCATTTGGATTGAATATAACTTAACAAAACAATAATCTATACTAATATATAAAGCGGAAGAGTTTGTTTGTTTGTTTGTTTAAACGCGCTAATCTCAGGAACTACTGGTCCGATTTGAAAAATTCTTTTTTTGTTGAATAGTCCATTTATAGAGGAAGGCTTTAGGCTATATAACATTACGCTGCGACCAATAGGAGCGCAGCGACAGTGAGAAATGTTGCAAAAACGGGGAAAATTATTCACATTTATGGACTTTCGATGCGTGCGCAGCATAAACGTTTTAAGTTACTCAAAAAATGTGTATGAAAGATATATTCCTCTTTTAATAATAAAAAAAAAGTCCGTGACACTATATGTCTATTTGTTAAGAGTGTGCTAGCAGGCGGGGCGCGGCGGCGGCTGAGGGGAAGGCGGGTCAGTCCCGCCGCCGCGCTCGCCACTCTCACCCGCAGGTGTAGTTCTGCGAAGTAGCAATGCACATAACGACTTAAAAAAATTAACATTCTTAATAGTTAAATTATTTATCAAAATTAGGTTTTGTTATCAGCTTATTTGCTCATTATTTTTTATCGTTTAAAATCGATTACATTTAAATCATAATCGGCTGTAGTTTTAACTTACGATATAAGATAAAATTTCAATGAACATTCCTTCGTACTTTGCAAGTAAACAATTCAAACGTTTCACGCTATAAATAAGGTATAAAAATTACATTACACACGTAAAAAAGTTCAAAATGGCGAGCGATACTTTCACCGATGCAGATTAATCATCACTGAGAAAATAAATTATGCAAATAAGCAAATAGGTGAATATCGTTTAAAATGACTACACAAATAAATTAGTAGTTCAATATTTCAAGTCATTTCTATTACGTTCAAGCATATTCAACACGGTTGTACTATAATCACCTTATGAAATAATAACACCAAAGGAGAAACAAATCTAAACTTCTTATTGTTCGGTTTGTTTATCTTATTACGTTTAAGTTAATATTATTTGTTTTCAACCGACTTCAAAAAGGAGGAGGTTATCAATTCGTCTGTATTTTTTTTTTATATGTTTTTACCTCATAACTTTTCACTGGATTTTGATAATTTTTTTTTGTTTGAAAGGTAGTGCTTCCCGTGGGGCCCCATTTTAATTTTATCCTGTTACGATGATGGTATCCCTATGAAAACGATATAAGTCTTAAATGTGCATTATGTATGTGCGCGATAAATAGGTGAATAACTCAAAATTGTGCCAACCAATTTTAATGATTCTTTTTTTATTATAAAGGATATACTTCAAGGGTACTATGGTGAAAGTTTGGTAAGGTTCTGAGCATAGGATCCTTGACAAAGTAACGGTACGGAAGGGAACGGAACAATTCTAAGGAGCACGTTAGCGATACTCGGCCGAATCTTTTAGAAACAAAAATTTTGACAAAAAAAAAACCGACTTCAAAAGAGAAAAAAAGTAATATGCTCTAAAAAGTAAAAAATAATTGCTTATTATTCTACAACTTAATAATCAAGTAACTTATTCTACTTACCAATATGTAGGTACGTTCTGTGTTTCCACGCAAGGAGATAAGTATGTACCTACCCACTTTAAATCTAACTTAACACAAACCTATGAATAACAAACAATGATCACAATATTTTTTAGATTTATACTATGTAAAATGAAATTAAAAATATTTAGCCTATTTAAAAGTCAGCAAAGTTATTACGATAATATATTATAGTTAAAATTATTGTTATTTTTGGAGGCGGTGTCAGCCAAGGTAGGTTTGTAAATATATGATATACTCCAAATTTGTAAATCTGGTCTATCGATAAATACACTTCTTCTTGATGTTTTTTTAAACCCTATACGTACATAGTGGTCCTATATAATGACAGAAAATTGGAATCAAAATTGAGTGTTTAAGCAAACATGTCTACCGTCAGGTATTACAATTCATGAACTTTTCTCCTAATCCAAGACAAAAAAAAGTCATTCAGATTTACTATTACATTTCCTGTTGAACGTTTTGTTTGTTTTGGCAGAGTATGAATTTTGTTTGTGATTTATTTATTTACAATTGACTTTTTCTTTTGCCTTACATCCAGATGTCGATACACCTGCATCGAATTGTTAACAAAAAAAATATTCGCAATCGTACACTATTGTACAATATTTCTTTTATGTTTAAGAAAAGGGTTGTCATAATTGACCGTATAACAATAAGCAATAAAAACACAGATGTTGGTAATTTATTTAGACAAACTTTACCGGTAATTTTAAGAGGAACTAGAGCAGACATTGTAAGGTCTTGCCTTAAAAGTTCACCGTTATGGAAATTTGTCCATACCTTAAAACTATCTACGAATATGAGAGCACATTTGGGGGGAGGAAGTACAAATTTTCCTTCAAAGTTACTTTTAATAGGAGATGGAAAAGTACCTCATTCTGAAAATAAAATTGAAATTGATCGCGATTTAGGAGAAAAAGTGACTAGCATAGAGGATTTAATATCAAAAGTTTACCCTAATATCGTCGAAATAGAAAATAAAGATTACCAATGGATGTGTCAAAGGGCAATATTGGCGGCGAGAAATAGTAGCGTTGACGAAATTAACGACCTAATTTTAACCAAACTTCCAGGCGATATAACTACCTACACATCTATTGATAATGTAATGGATCAAGAAGATGCTGTCCATTACCCACAAGAGTTTCTCAATTCTTTAAACCCGAGCGGCCTTCCACCACATTCCCTGAAGTTAAAAATAGGTGCTGCGATAATTTTACTCAGAAATCTTAAACCACCAAATTTATGTAACGGGATCCGCCTTCAAGTAAAATTCCTTCGCAATAACGTGATCGTTGCAACAGTTTTGACTGGTCCGGCAGTTGGTCAAACAGTGCTTATACCTCGCATCCCAATGATTCCAAATGATTTACCTTTTAATTTTAAAAGAATTCAATTTCCCATTAAGTTATCTTTTGCCGTAACCATTAATAAATCACAGGGCCAAACATTTAAACACGTAGGAATCGATTTACGTCAAGACTGCTTTTCACACGGCCAACTATATGTCGCGTTGTCAAGATCGGGTTGCGGGCAAAATCAGTATGTTCTTCTACCACAAGAAAATAAAACTAAAAATATAATCTACGCTGAAGTACTGTAAAACATATTATTAAATCTTATTGACGATTATAATAACAAAAACCAACGTGAGCAATCAAACGATAATCATGATAGTGTTTCCAACAACTACGCGAACGAAGTCGCGGGCACAGCTAGTAAATAATAATTCTAAACAAACAAAAAAATGGATTTCTTAAACAATTTATATTTTTTGTTTCAGGCTATTCTTACCTCAATATTTATTATGGTTGGCAACATTAAAACCCTTATTGACTTTGCTAGTTGGTTCCTTTGGTTTTTCTATGGATTGGCTATGGTCGCATTACTAGTGTTGAGAAAGACGCAGGCAAATAAGCCCAGACCATACAGAGTGCCAACAATTGTGCCTTGCTTCGTGTTGGTAGTGGCAATATTCCTGTCAGTGTTGCCTATCGTCCATGATCCTTCAATTAAATATTTAATGGCTATTGGCTTTATAGTCATCGGTGTAATAGTCTACACTATATTTGTCTATTACAAGAAAACACCTACAGCTTTATTAAGTAAGTAAAAATAAGTATATATTTGGTTAATTGAAAATGTATGTATTTTTTTAATAATATACAATAGAAAACATTTAATTATGTTTGTCATATGTCAAATAAAGTAGTGTAACAGCGTGAAAATGTCTTACTGCTGGACTTCTAAGCTGGACTGCTAAGACTTCTTCTTTTGAGTACATGCCTCGAAACTTATTTCACCATACAGCTCCAATGTGGCTTTATATACTCGCAGGCATGTCTAAATCTAGTTTGCTGGGGGTGCTAAACCGTATTGGGCTCCTATGATGGTCAAGTTTTGACCATCGTCATTCAACCTTCTGAGGCACCTCACGGCCCAGAAAGTCTATTAAAAATCTTTTTGTGGTGGGGAGGAGATCGGCAGCACATTGCTCACACTCGGACGATCGTTATACTTTAGATAATGCTTAAGAGAAACTGGAGCATATTCTGATCCGGTTCATGCCGATGTTATCCATCACGCCAAGTGCGAGATAAATTTATAAAAAAAATTAAGCTTATGAAAATTCAGTAGGCATAACCGAAGATTATAAGGTTAAAAACATAAAAACTTTGGATAAAATTCAACTATTATAACTATTGGGACGCCTCGGCACATTCACCAGCCCTCATTGTAGGATTAAGAACCAATATCATCAAAAGGAGGCTATTTCCCTGTAGTAGAACTATTCGCGGATTCTTAATATTTTATGAACCCAAAGAATATGTACAAAAAAATGCCCATACAATAAAATGCATTTTGTTATTTTTAAAATTAAACTATATTCTTTTGTTTCAGGAAAATTTACATTCCTAACTCAAATGCTTTTCGAAAGTGTGCCGCCTAGCAACCACGAAGACTGATTTTAAAAGATTACATAGATATATAAAAACAATATAGTTTATAAGAAACAAAATAAATAATGCAGAAACAAATTATATTATTATATATATTATTCTAACTACTGTCTTTTACTTAAACCAAGTCTTACATTATGTTTAATATTATTAAAACTGTCTAATTAAAACCTTCATAAATTAAAAATCTCCTTGATCTATAATATTGTTTTTAGAACGATGGCATCGTTCTAAGAACAATATTATTAGAAAGTATGTTTTAATTGGCAGATTAAGAAAATATTTGCAATAACGACGACATTTATTAGTACTCGCACTTCGACTATATTTTCATAATGTAATGTAAAGTGTAAGATGTTGTTTTTTTAATGGAATTAGATTACATTTCATTTTTATTAACATATAAAATTCAACAACAAAACTTGAATACTTTGTAATTATTACAATAAAACTATCCATAAAATCTGAACTCGTCCTTTTAATCTTTAACATTGTTGCAAATGTCACACTTGACACTCTTCCGTTCGCACAATATTCTTAAAGCACCTGTTATTATATATTTTTTATATCTTCCTCCGACAAAAGAGAAATAATTTCATAGGACTAGTATTTTTATGTCTAATGAACACAGACCAATATCAACTATGGTACTGTTGTTGATCTTTCAGGTCTTTTGCTATTTTATCTCTAAATTAGATTGAATTGGAGTAGAATTTTTTAAAAGATAAATGTTAATGACAGGTAAATTGCAGCTTAAAGTAACACTCGTCGAATCGCCTCCAAAATCTGTTGCAGTATAATCAAAAACAAATATTCACTTCACTTATTGCACAACAATGCTACTTTCGGTTATTTTTTCAAAAAAGTTCTAGCAGAATGGTTGTTCCTGATAATTTTAATTTGAAAAAACGATAGTATTCGAAAGTTTATAGTACCCATGTTAAAAGTTATTTAAAAAGATGTGTCAAAATGATATAATATTAATAACATTTAGAAATACACTGCTAATAAAAAATATATTAGATCGAATATAGCAATGTACGGATCGCCTTATTATTGTTGTTTGCCGTACTCACGTCTCAAAACCAATGAAAACGAACCTCATGACCGACGACCGTTCTCCTAAATTGTCGAGACGGAATGTTTTTGGCAATTATGCTTCTGAAAAAACTGCGAAAACTATTGTGCGATTGAAATTGATGTAATCAGGATGGAGTTGACGAAATCAGGATTTTTAGATATCAATAAAATCAAAACTATAAGAGATATGCAATTAAAAGTTTAAATGTTTAATAAGTCTGCTATTGACATCATATCCAGATAATTTTGTTTTTGTGGTATAATCCAAACCCAAGTTATAAGAGTTAAAAAAAACCATGAAACGCTTTGAGAAAAGTTATCTTTCTAGTGATCTTGCGCATCGCTTGGCTTTTTTTGGTGGGGGCACGCAGATTAAGCTTAAAACTATTTTTCTTTCGAAAGAAAGCAAAATTATTAAGAAAATAATTATTAAGAAAAAAAAAATCTAGTTTGACTTTACGATGAAACAAAATATGTACTTAGATTTTTAGTCAGTTCTATTAATGAAAAAAAGTAGTTGCTTACATTCATTTATTTAAAAATGTGAAATACCAATCTTGTACATACGGTCATTAAATTGAACAAAGTTGCAATAAAATATAATTTAAAAAAATATAATCATCTAAATTCCACATAATGAATTATGTCAGTTTATATTGTAATTAAAGGTATCGATATTTCTCAAACAAATATCACAATTCTAGACAAGATTTTTGATACGAATGACAAATATATTTTAAAAATATTGATAATTTGATGACTCTTTTTCCACCTTTGTCATAATTTACTTCATAATAAGGTTTACAAATTAGTATGAAACCTGAAAAATAAAAAAAAAACATAAAATACCGATTTTAATAAGACATTGTTATATTTGTAATCTTGTGCATTGTGCAACACTAGTAAACAGAACAGGCGGCGTACAGGCGACAGCCGAATTTAATTCTGTAATGGTGAATAAGAAATAAATAAAGAAGATTTATTAGAAGTTAAGACCCGTATATTAAGACTTTGATCATGGCTTATCATTACGTTGTTACTGCACAGAAACCAACAGCGGTTACAGCATGTATAACAGGTAAATAACGACAATTTATACATATTTTTCATAGAGGTTAACCGTAATAGTATATAACATTGAACTATTTTCGGCCAATAAGACTATTTTTGTTATGAATACCAAAGCCTGAACAAACATAGGATGTATATTTGATGGCACTCTATTCAAAAGATCCAAGAAATGCCCATATTATTGCTAATTATGACTATTTTTTCCAAATATAATTGACGTTTTGTTAAAGACCATTGACAATTTTTTTATATTTCCGCTGTAATTTTAAGGTTTTCAATTGAGATTTTACAGTAAACAATGTAAAATGTGATTACGTAAATACAACAAATTGGCGCTAATTATAAATATATAAAAATTGACAATTATTTATAATCTAATGTAAGCTTACAAAATGCGTTTGTAATTGTAGGAAACTTCACTTCTCCTACGGATCTGAACCTTCTGGTGGCGAAAGTGTCACGCTTAGAGATGTACCTTGTGACTCCAGAAGGACTCCGTCCCATGAAAGAAGTTGGTTTATATGGTAGAGTGGCAAAAATGAAGTTGTTTAGACCACCAGTAAGTTAAGATTTTAGTGATTTTTGATGTTTTTCTTTTACTGCATAATTATATGTATATACTTAGTATCTTTAAAACATAAATAATAATACTTTTATAAGTTGCAATGGATTTGTGAAAATACAAATCTGCTTAGCTATAAATTGTGTATAAAATGAAATCAACTACACTGATTGTTTTTACATATACAACATTTTTACTTTCAGTATGAGAAAAAGGATTTAGTATTCATATTAACCGCTCGATACAATGCCATGATACTAGAATGGAGGACGGGTACCAATGGTGAACTAGAAGTAGTTACCAGAGCACATGGTAATGTTGCTGATCGAATTGGAAAGCCATCAGAAAATGGTATACTAGCAGTCATAGATCCACAAGCAAGAGTTATTGGTTTGAGGCTTTACGATGGTTTATTTAAAATAATACCACTGGATAAGGACTCCACGGAGCTAAAAGCTGCGAGTTTAAGGTATTTGAGATGTATATGAAGTATAGTTAAATTAAACTACTATCAAATTAATTCATATAACATAATTTTACAACCCAAATACATTATTTCTTAAGGGATTAAACAGTCACTCAGTTCTAAAGTGGAAAGTAAAAGTCTGTAAATATTCCACTACTGGTAAATTTGTCCTCTTTTGAGGAGCAGGCTTGGAATTTATTCCAATACCCTGTTCCAATGCAGATTGGTATATATACTTATGGTAGATTTACATCAAACACACTTTTTTTAATGGCTACTCGGTATTGAAAAAAATCTACATGTGTTATAGAGTGAGATTGTTTATAAAATTATCTTCATCAATCTAGACTCAGTTCTAGTAGTATGTTAGTAACCATAGACAACATTTATTTATTTTCAGACTGGAAGAATTAAATGTTTTTGATTTAGAATTTTTGCATGGTTGTTCCAATCCAACTTTAATATTAATTCATCAGGACCTCAACGGGAGACACATAAAGGTATGTTTTAAAGCTTTATATAACAATATTGGCATATATGTTATTAGTTATAAAAATATATGTAGTAGTAGCAGTCTTGTTATTTGGCTGTTTTGCTGGACTTTAAATTAAAAAAAAGTGTAGGGCAATGGATTTCAAAAAAATTAATAGCCTATAACCATCACGTCCATTAGACACAGTCTCAGACTGCTACACTCAGTAGTGACGTACTGGCGAAAGAAAAATTTTTTTTTATAGATATAGGTTTAATTAGATTTTAACTAAAATGTGATTGCTGATTTATGCCATGAGTTCTTTGCCTATTTTTTTTTCATTCCTCTATGAATGCTTAAAATTACTTATATGAGAAAGAAATGTATCAAATAATTAACTTATCAATTGTTAACCTAATATACAAATATATGTTAATATTAAAAATTGTTTTTTATGATTTCTTACAGACACATGAAATAAATTTAAGAGACAAAGAGTTCTCGAAGATACCATGGAAACAAGATAATGTTGAGACTGAGGCTTCTATACTAATTCCTGTACCAAGTCCACTAGGTAATTTATTATGAAATATAAAAATTAAAAAAAAGTTACTTAGGTATAAACATAGTTTACTGGAATGAGTTTTTTCTTGTAAGATAGCTTGGAATTTAAATAAAACTGGCTGTTTTATTCTTTTTGATTTTTTAAAGGTACTGATTCACAAGAATTGTAGTGTGATTTCATAATGTCTTTAATTTTTCTCAGTTATTTTGTTATTTAATATATAGATTGGTATTTGTTAGTTTTTCCTTTTTTCAATTCAAATGAATCTATCATTATTTTGTGTCTTCTCTGGTTTGGCATAGTAGTGCTTAATCTGAATATGATGACTGAAGGCTTAATTGGATTAAAATTGTTTTTGATTAAAATAAGGAATATTTTGTTTAGTATTGCATATAAACTAACTAAGAAGTGTAATTCTATGTGTTTGAATAATAAATGTTGATTGATTAATACCGACATGTACAATTTTAGGTGGAGCTATAGTTGTTGGACAAGAGTCAATAGTTTACCATGATGGCCAGAGCTATGTAGCAGTTGCACCCCCACAGATCAAGGTATGTTTGAAAAATTACATAATATATAGTTATCATTCCAAATCAGTAACTTCAAACCTTAATACTTAGATTATAGCATTAGCATTTTACAATATTGTGTTATCTGTCTGAGTTTTGTTATGTTTTTAGTTAATATATTCCATAGAGTTAAACATTGTCATATACAATGGAACAAATAAATTGCTTTGAATTAAATATGTATGCCCAGGGAGCTTTATTTTTAATATAGTTCTGTAAAATGATGATTCAAAAGTGCTCATAAAAGCCTATTTGAATAAATTGTATTTTTGATTTTATAATTAAGAGTTAACTATAGGGGTTTTGTTTCCATCTAAACTTGCAAATATTTCTATTTCGAAAATATTTTTTCCAGCATTTCACTATCTATAAAGTTTAGTAGACTTAGATGAAGGTTGTAAATTATATTTAAAATATATAGTTACCAAAGTCCTGGATGCAAATCGCAAAAAGTTTCAGCTTAAAAGTAGGAATTTAGGTTGATTACTTCTGAATTTGCGCCTGCGCCTTATTTATTAGTGATATGTGTTGAATATTTGCAACAATCACAATTGCAGCTAACTCCAATAAATTGCTACTGCCGAGTAGACGAGCGTGGTATGAGATACCTTCTGGGTGACATAGCAGGCCGGCTGTTCATGTTGTTACTGGAGCTGCAAGAGAAAATGGACGGCACACAGACTGTTAAAGATCTCAAAGTCGAGTTACTCGGTGAGTCAACTTTTATAATTCTAGTACTGAGTATTAAGAATTCGTACCCAGAGATTACTTAAAATATATACAAATATGTATATACTAAATTTAAAAACCTAAATATAAGTTACTCAAAACTTTTCAGGATATATTCTATAGGATACAGTCAAACTAACATAATTATAATATGAATGGTCTATCTGTCCGCAGGCGATATCCCGATCCCTGAGTGCATGACGTACTTAGACAACGGCGTGGTGTTCGTCGGGTCTCGTCTGGGCGATTCAGCGCTCGTGCGACTGGCCCCCGCGAGGGAGGAAGCCCCCCACTACGTGCAACCCATGGAGAGTTTCACCAGCCTTGCACCTATCGTCGACATGTGCGTGGTGGATCTTGAGCGACAGGGGCAAAACCAACTCATCACTTGCTCTGGTGAGTTAACTCGGTGTACCTGGGGCAACACCAAACTACAGCACATATAGGTCTTACATCATGCGTTTAACTTTAATATTTACTTACTAATTAACTTTTCCAGGTGCTTTCAAAATGGGCTCACTGCGTATTATCCGCAACGGCATCGGCATCCAGGAGCAAGCGTCGATCGACCTTCCCGGGATAAAGGGCATGTGGGCGCTCACTCTGGCCGAAGACTCGCAGTACCACGACACGCTCGTGCTGGCTTTCGTGGGGCAGACCAGGTAGTTATTCCATATACTTTAGTAGACTAGTTTGATAAATTAATACTACCCATCACTTGCTAAATTTTGGTTGCCAGTTGTTTAGTATTCCATTAGGATCGAGGTGTTGTGTTAATGGTTTGATCGCCTCCAGGTCATTTCAAATAAATTAGTAAAAAAAAATTTCTTTCGTTAATTCCGTTTAGGTTTAAGATGTTTCTTTCCAAACTGGTAGTACATTTTTGACAAACTACGTCGACGAATATTTATCCATACTAATCCAACTATTCTTTCATGCAAAGTCATGTTTCAGACCGTTAAGATACTATTCGTTTACAGGGTATTAACTTTAAACGGAGAGGAAGTGGAGGAAACAGAGATAAAAGGTTTTGTCTCTGATCGGCAAACTTTCTTCACAGGAAATGTTTGTCATGATCAATTAATACAAGTAAGTGGCATATTTTGCTAATTGAATTGTGCAACACAGTCTACCGTACGCGCAAACTAAGTTAGTCAGGCTGAAGTTCGCTCTCAGAGATGATTGCAAACGTGCATTCATTGTCAATTTATTTATTAATGGCAGGGCGCCAGTATATAATATTCGGGGAACTTCTAAGAGTAGGAGTAGAGTCGCTTCTAAGATTAGTTCGATAAATTATAATATATGATATATGATTAGTTAGGTAAATACTAATGAAATAAGATTAAACGGAGCGACCGCGGCAGGTGACGGACGAGGGCATCCGGCTGACGGCGCGCGCGGCGGGCGGCTGGCGGCTGGCGGCGCGCTGGGCGGCGGGCGCGCGCGCGCTGTCCGTCGTGGCGTGCGCCGGCGCGCGCGCCGTGGCCGCGGCCGGCCCGCGCATCTACCTCGTGGCCATCGGCGACGGCGAGCTGCAGCTGCTCGCGTGAGTGACCACCCCCTCCCCACCCCCGTCCGCCCGCCGACCGCCGGCCGCTCCGGCCGTCGCTGTAATCGGTTATGTGCCCGCCGGCAGCGAGGTGTGCATGGAGGAGGAGGTGGCGTGCCTGGAGCTGGGCCCGGGCGGCGACGCGGCGCTGCTGGGCGTGGGGCTGTGGACCGACATCTCCGTGCGCCTGCTGCGCCTGCCCGACCTCGCGCCGCTTCACACCGAGAAGCTCTCCGGAGGTGAGCGCACACGCCGCGCGTGCGAATAAGTTAATTAACCATGTGATCGAATGTGGCCACCGGCACCCGTAGGCGATGCTGAGTACGACCAATTTGTATCTAAAATATTATATCCATTGAGCCTAAAATTACACACAGTCTATGTTCCGTTATATGCTATATTTGCTTGTGTGAAAAATAATAATAGTGTAATTTGTCTCATTATTGTTTTATTTTAAGTTTGAACATGTATCACGTGTGTTGTCGCATACAACGCAAATATATATAGATCATCAACTTTGTACACAATTATTGTCAAAGTGTCTTTGCAACATAACATACGTAATACTTTAAACGACAATGTATATAAAATCAACACTATCACCAGAAATAATCCCTCGGTCGCTGCTAATCTGCGTGCTGGAGGGAGTGTGCTACTTGCTGTGTGCGTTGGGAGACGGCTCCATGTTCTACTTCACCGTGGACCAGGAGACCGGCGTGCTCAGTAACAAGAAGAAAGTCACTCTTGGTACGCAACCGACTGTGCTTCGGAGTTTCAGGTAATACAATTTGTAGGAACAAGAAATAGGTTCATTAACCTTTTTATATATGTTCATGGATCTACTTCTATATAAAATCGAATTATATTACATTCCAACGGCAGGAGTAGTAAAGATCCATGCGACTTGCTTATATTTCTGGTATAGTATGCATTATATACAGTTCATTTTACTGTTTACATATCTGTACATAGTTTTATCTACATGCATTTTTTCTTATTTAAATTGGAAAACATTATCATAATGCAATGAAACTGTTTGCTCTTCTAGGTCACTTTCAACTACAAACATATTCGCGTGCTCAGATCGTCCGACAGTTATCTTTTCCTCCAACCACAAGTTGGTGTTCTCAAACGTCAACCTGAAGGAGGTCACACACATGTGCTCGCTGAATGCACAAGCTTATCCGGACAGGTGAGAATTAATATTTAGTAATTAATTAGAGAAATTAAATATAAGCTTTTCAGTATTTAAAAATTAACTTTATTTTTTTAAATGGTGATGATCTTTTCATTAATCAAAGGCATCTGGAATCAGCAACTTGCACAAGCAATATGGCTCATATGCTGTTGAATAATTAAATTAAAACTGAGATATATAGCCATTTTGAATATTCTTCTAGACACTATTATGAAAATCATGTTAGTATATATTATATTAGTGCAATGATTTATGTTATTTTTTCTTGACCAAAACATAATAAAAATCAGACAAATAATATAATAGTAAATACTAATTTTGTGCAGAGCTTATGTTGATATTATAATTTTACAGCTTAGCGCTCGCCACCGACAGCACAGTGACCATAGGAACGATAGACGAAATACAGAAGCTACACATACGAACCGTGCCACTCGGAGAGACACCCAGAAGAATCGCATACCAGGAATCGTCTCAGGTCAGATATCAGCGAGATTCAATCGAGCTAGTCGAACATTGAACTCGGCATCGATCGGTAGCGCTAACGAGGGGGCCCCGCAGACGTTCGGCGTGATCACGATGCGCGTGGACAAGCTGGAGCTGGCGGGCGCGGGCGGCGGCGGCGGCGGCAGCGGCGGCGGCGCGGTGGCGGCGCGCGCCAGCGCCTCCACGTCGGCCGCGAGCTCCAGCGGCGCCGCGCCCGCGCCGCACAAGCACGCGCCGCCCGCCGTCGACGTCGAGCTGCACAACCTGCTCGTCGTGGACCAGCACACCTTCGAGGGTACGCTTGATGGCACTGCTGTGATTTCCTAGCGGTTCCATCGTTTTATATATTTTTTTACATTCAATTAATTAAATAAAAGAAAATCTTTTCGCCCAAAATCTCCACCTGTCACACTGAGGTCACTGGCAGACAGGCGTATGGTAAGCGGTCACCGCTGCCCATTGACTTTTGCAAAGTAAGAACTAGCTTCCCATATATCATCAATCATTACCTTGAGAATTAAAATGTCTTCTCCCTTATTACTTGTAATCAGTGGATGACTCACTCATCCTTCTAACCGGAACTCGGCACTGAGTAATGAGTATTGCTGCTGCCGATAGAGTATTTGATGGGTGGGTGGTATCAACTCAAAAGGGCTTGTCCGAATACACCACCCAGTCAACATATAAGATATTCGTACATAACATATTTATATTTAAAAAAAAGTGTCGAACATAAGAAGCATGTGTAATATCCGAGTTGCCGTGCGCAGTGCTGCACGCGCACCAGCTGCTCAGCACGGAGTTCGCGATGTCGCTGGTGTCGTGTCGGCTGGCCGACGACCCCAACCACTACTACGCCGTGGGCACCGCCATACTCAACCCGGAGGAGTCTGAGCCCAAGCAGGTGAGCGACACATATTGGCCTTACTACACACACAAACACACTCACACGCAGAAGAACCTACATTATGTGTGACAGTATATTTGTGAATTGTATCCATCGATATTTAAATTTTCCTACTTCCACAGGGTAGAATACTTCTCTTCCATTGGTGTGAAGGCAAACTCACACAAGTCGCGGAGAAAGAAATAAAGGGCGGTTGTTACACGCTCGTAGAATTTAATGGAAAATTATTAGCATCTATAAATAGTACTGTAAGTCGAACTTTGTTCCATTTGCACACATTTATTCTTCTTTAAGTATAATCCGTGTTGTAATGGTAAATAAAACAATTCGTCCTGAACAAAATTAATTTTCCCACCTGGCTGTGAGAAATACAGCCGTTCATCAAATATTCTTCCTTTATTGCGCCAGTATTATAAAGACATAAGGAACATAACATCTTATGTCCGTTGGAGGGTAACGATAGTAAATAATAAATACACATAACGCAAAGACTTAAAAAAATATATCTTTAAACGATAGTTTAATAAAGGGAATAAAGGAGCAATTCTATGTCAGTTTTACCAGTGCCTATGATCGAAAAACGACCCCTTACCAGCAGATGACCCTTGTCCGTCCTAATATAATTAAATTAAAAAAATAATTGATTGATGATTCGAATCGTTTTTTTTTATTTATTAAATTTCTAGGTACGATTATTCGAATGGACGTCAGAGAAAGAACTGCGGCTGGAATGCAGTCACTTCAACAACATCGTCGCATTGTATTTAAAAGTGAAGGGAGATTTCATCCTCGTAGGCGACCTCATGAGATCCATGTCCTTACTGCAATACAAACAGGTTTGTTATTATTATTATTGCTTTTATTAATATAAATGCTTTATTTGGTAGTGAAAGGATATGAAATACGAGCTCGCATTCCTTACGAATCGATTGATTATATAATTAAATTGACAAATAAATTAGTTTAATTAGATTATTAATAATTTAGAAAAACTATTGCGATTTAAAAAACGAAACTAACTATATTTAACACTATTTATTTCTATTCATTAAGATGGAAGGTAGTTTCGAGGAGATAGCTCGGGATTACAGTCCGAATTGGATGACGGCTGTCGAAATTCTCGACGACGACACCTTCCTGGGAGCAGAGAACAGCTTCAACCTATTCGTTTGTCAGAAAGACAGGTAGGTTTATTTTGTTTTATACGTCCCAATCGTCGAATGAGACGTTGTATCGATCTATGTAATACTTTAAACTACTTATATAATGATAAAATCATAGAAAATCCCCAACGTGATGTTAAATCGAGTCGTCAAAGACCGTACTGTAGAGTACCCGGAGCATTAATAATAGCGGTGTTGTGTTGCGCCGCCGGCAGCGCGGCCACGACGGACGAGGAGCGGCAGCAGATGGGCTACATGGGGCAGTTCCACATCGGCGACATGGTCAACGTGATGCGGCGCGGCGCGCTGGTGGCGCAGCTCGCCGACACGGCCGCGCCCGTCGCGCGCCCCGTGCTGCTCGCCACCGTCACCGGCGCCATCTGTGCGTACCGCCGCCGACTTCCTATATGACTAGAGACATATATTTAAAGTTAGACCTGTATAACTTTTTTTGGTACAAAATACCCCTCAAAATGATCTCTAGTTAGGTCCCCCCCCCCGACTCTCGAGTGAATCCCCGTTTAGCGTCGTTAGAGCTTGCCTACCTTACTACTATTCTTCCGCTAATATTTCTACAAATTTTGTTCTTTTTTATTTAAAATTATCTCTTAACGTAATATATATTTTAACGACATTTAATATTTCTTTTCGTTGTTATCTAATACGTTCTCCCTTATTTCGGTTATTTATAAGTTCTAATAATAAACATCGAACACCTCAGGTCTAGTCGTCCAATTACCCCAAGAGTTATTTGAATTCCTTCACCAACTAGAAGAGAGGCTAACTCACACGATCAAGTCAGTCGGGAAGATCCCGCACTCGTTCTGGAGATCCTTCAACACGGACATCAAAACGGAACCGGCGGAAGGGTTCATTGATGGTGATCTTATCGAGAGCTTCCTCGATCTCTCGCGGGATATGCAGCAAGAAACCGTACAAGGTTTACAGGTAACTCTATCTTTAAATTAAAATTTATAACATGGAATAATTATGATTCGATTGTTACTGCTTTTCTGTTATATTTCTAACTCCATAGACATTTTGTTCGTGACTTTTGGTGTGATTATCTTTAGATTGTAATTTTTTTATATTTGTGTACCTGCATTTTTTTATAGGCAGCAACAAATGTCATGGCACGAAAAAGTTCCGTTCCTAATATAATTAAAAGGAACGATGCTTAAAATATTTAGAGATACACTTATATCTAAACTATTACTTAGCCGATATATTGACTAAATCGTTTTTTAATAATTGTATTTTTGAAGAAATATACGTATTTTTCCATTCTATTCATGCATGTTTAATATCTATGAACGTTACTCTTAATTCAGATCGACGACGGCGGTGGCATGATGCGAGACGCGACAGTCGACGATCTCATCAAAATCGTGGAGGACCTTACGAGGATACACTAGCAATTTGAGTTTAAACATAAGATAAATAAATACGTTACGTCAGTCGATTGGTCATTTAATTTCAACACCATGTTAAGTGCCAAGCAATTAATAAAACACGATTATTAATGAAACGTTGTTTATAGATATAATACCCTAAATATACCTTTATATAGAATACATTAAAATATATTCAAAAGATTTAATTACTAAATTAACTTGTATCGTTGTAACTTTGTCCTGAACATTATTCTCTCAAAGGGTGGAAAAGTGGCCTGAATGAACATAAGGACGGTAATCTTGATTCGTACTAAATTTCATCCAAATGGATTCAGTGATTTAGTCATGAAAGCGTAGCAGATAGACTGAGTTACTTTCGCATTTGTAATATATATAGACAGATGACGTCCGTCTTACCGATTTCAATCGTCTAAAGTCACACAATACGGAATCTAACCAATCGCGCTCTATATTAATAATACTCAGCTTTGAGGTGCAATCGTGTGTTCT
This sequence comes from Vanessa tameamea, assembly GCF_037043105.1. Taxonomy (NCBI): domain Eukaryota; kingdom Metazoa; phylum Arthropoda; class Insecta; order Lepidoptera; family Nymphalidae; genus Vanessa; species Vanessa tameamea. The sequence goes on along the minus strand of NC_087327.1, from coordinate 1,526,623 downwards.
CACATGATCAGATATAGTTTAAATCATGTACCGGACTATTAGCTCTGCTTACATTCTGAAACACTGAGATCGAAACATTGTCAGCCTCCTGTCTGGGCTCAAAAGCCCACTTTTCGCTATCCCGACCCGGGATTCGAAGCCAATCAGAAACAATTTTTCACACCAACATGAAAACTAGTACAAGCAAATATGTCTACATTATTTCGTCCAATTATTAAATCGAATATTTTGTATGGTCCGATTTGTCTACATTTTATGTGGTCACTTTCTACATTTGTCCCATATCCAATTATTTACGTGCCCAAGACCACATAAAATAATATCTTTAAAGAATTATTTGATTCAAATTTACTATTACTTCAATAATTTTAATTCACGAAGAAATATATCGTCACGTTAATTAAAATAATAATATTGCAATAGGGAACTAATCAATTAACAATCTAAACTAAAACAAATTAATATAAGACTTTCTATATTTTGATAAATAACGCTATATTCATAGTTTCATTACAATCAAAATATTATTCTTTTGTCTTTAAATGATGTCCAAATCTAAAACTGTAAAAATTATTAACATATGAACAAATTTAATTTCATTAAACCAATTCCATTTACAGATAGTAAAAACTTATATTCAATTATATTGAATTGTGGTCGGTGATCCTCTCCCGAGTCTCTCAACCTCGCCTGGCTGGCAGAATACCAGTTACACCACAATCGGATAATAGTTTAGGAACGCATAGAAGACAACACACAAACAATCATTTTTATTTACTAAGAAGATTTAAATGTCAATAATGACATATCAATTGGTATTAAATTAATTGCTTAACTTTAATATCTTAATTACAAAATATTTATTATATTACTGTGACATTTTAGATAACAAGTTCAATAAGGAAATAAATAAAAGTAATCATACATAATCTGTCAATTGAATATATTTCATTATTTTGCATTCCACACAGTAACGTCCAAATGACCTGCGCAAATTTTTGTTATATTAAAATAGGAATTATTTAATAAATAACAACCAAAAAACATGCCGATATAAAACAATTTATTTTCAAATGTTTTACTAATTAAGAATGTACGATATTATTAGATTTACAGATTTTATTTACGTAATTTATCGAGGAATACTTGACATGTATATATCCGTTTTATTTTACGTTATTATCGATTAATAACGCAAAAGAAAACGGATTATATAATTAACAATATTATTCATTTAGTTATAGGAATATTTACGTTTTCATATCCACGTTAAGTGAGCATTCATTATCTGGGATCGTCTTTCGATAACTTATCATTATATGATAAATAGATTACTGTACATAATTACATTGTACTTAAAATAGTAATTTTTTATAACAATAAATGAGAATACAAATACAACCTCTTTCCAATTTACAATAAAAACAAAAATCAATAAATTTCATTAATAGTAGATATACTACTTTTCGCACAATTATTTAGATATACAAATCTTTTAAATGTATAGCCTATGTAATAATACTTACAAATTGTTATTTTACAAATCGAAACATTCGACATACATACGAGAATGATTAACCAATGCTTATTATTTAAATGGTACTGACAACTCAAAAGGATAATTTATACGTATTTATACTTCAGAAGCAATTTTAACTTCAAATAAATACACTAGTAACTGAATCATACAAGTGAAACATAGGTTAATAACAACAGTAATCTTGGCCTTTGCTGTTATTATGTAATGCGAAAATGTACTTAGATGTCTCTTACATATTATGGAATAAAGCGTGTCTTTTATGAAGAATGTTTGTCACTTCATAGATTTACACATAAAAATTTCTTACAAAAGAGGTCGAGTGGACATTATTGTATATTATACTATTTATACAAAGAAATGAGATTCTTTGTAGGATCAGAAGATACAGTGCATTTTGGAGATTTTACCCACTTTAAATTTAGACAATTGATGTGGCAATATGAATATCATATATGCATTTTACACAAGGAATACATACAGCGTGTAAGATTTGAGCAATAAATGCATAACAGTTACTACTGTTATATTCAAATATAAATTGAAAAGAAAACTTTGTGACCATATTTTATATTTCTATAGAACTCTGGAAGATAGTACGGAATACGGATGCACTAAGAACTAAGAACATCCTAAATATTGAGGTTTTTACAATATGCAAAGATTAAAAAAAAACCTTTGGTGAAATAAAATCCATTCTCATTGTTTTGACAAACTGTAAAGGTTATATGGTAATAGAAATAGGTTACAATTATTTTTCTAATGAATTTGTCAAAAATAAAATTTTATGTTTAAATTTACGTAATGGAAAATGTAAAAGGCTGTTACTGTATATGAACAATTGTTAATTAACTACATTTCTACAATTCTGTGCTAAGTATAAAATCTATTGTAGTGAACAATATAAATTTATAACAATAAATTTCATTATAAACAAGCTATTTTTACCTACTTTCGGTATTTATCTGCTTTGTAATGCAAAAACCACATCAAGGCAAAGAGGCAACTAGGTGGACTCGGAATGGGTCCCGGTGAATTGACCATTTCTTCCATTTCGGGAATAGTTTTTTCAACAACATCTATAATTTCGTCATCAACACCACCACCTAGAAACAGTTTAAACTTTACAGGCTAAATCTTCATTTTATATATTATTATACACATAAACTTAACCCTAGTTGTCACATTGAAGTGGTTGGTCATCGAGAGTTAGGTATAAAAAAGTAGAACATGGGGTTCCTTGGGGTTCAAGCTTGCTTCATACCAAAATTCATTTGGTTAAGTGGTTTTGACATGAAAGCATAACAACTCTGTCTGAGTTACTTCACAATTATCATAGTATTTAAGATATTTCTGTTGGGTTATCACCCACAAAACAATTGATTTGCAACTGTACTATCTATTTAGCTGTGTGCCTGTACTGAGGGTAAATGTGCCAGGTTCTACTGGGAAAAGGACAATATTTAAAATCAGATAAACCCTTACAATTATTGACATAATTGCATGTACACTTTAGTTGCAAAAATATATGTAAAAGGAAAATGGAATAAGTCCATAAATAAATAAAAGACATACCTTGTTGAGTCTTCATATCATCAGTGACTTCACAGTAAAAGAATGTCTGTAGTGATCCCTGCACACCAACACCAGACCTACATACATATTTAACATCAGTTTTGGAAAAAGTTGTCAAAAAATTAACAAAAACCATATCATGACAATAGTAACATTTACAGAGAGATTTATTTATCAACTACCTATATGAAGTTATTTTCTGCAACTTTTCAAGAGGTACATCATATCCACACTCCTCTAAGACCTCTTCTTGAGCAATGTGTTCAACAGACTTGTTTTTATCAATGATACCAGCACACATCTCCAAAGCTATACCCAGAGATGCTGGATACTTGTTAGTATCGATAACATTTAATTCTCTGTCGTCGGGGTGAATGCAGTTATAGTAAATTGCTGAAAAATAAAATATAACATTTAAAAATACAAGAAACGAAAAACAAAAAATATTTTTTATCACATACTACAGTTTTCCTTGAGCGTAATTTTAAACATTTTATTTTAATAAAATATCATCAGATTCGTACCTGGACGAAATTGCTTAACAAATATCATGACCTTTCTGGACACATTGAAAACTACTATAGCCACGCTGTCGTGAACCTCCAACAGATCCCAGGTCTTTTCTTTACCATTTTGCGTGTAATTAAATCTAAAAGGTTTTACGTATGGGGAATCTGGAAGCGGCGAAATGTAAACGTTCTTTAGATCTTCCATAATTATTCAAACTAATTTGACAGTCAGTTCCGTATAACTCAAATTAATATATCTATATATATATATACTTTATTCTGTTAAAAATATGACACTTCATACAATATAATAACAAAAAAAATATATATTTGATAATTATCTTCAAACAATTTTATGCTTTGATGACATTGACAAATGACAAACTAATTTTACAGATAAATTGGAAAATTATTCCATAATTTCTATGGTTCGGCGATATCTATCTTAGAATTTTGTGTATTTATTTAATAAGTATGATTAATTTGTTAAATTTTAACAAGATTTTACATATTTTAATAAGTATATGTACCATATTATTATCTGTTGAGTTCATGCAACTTTGTGCGCACTTTGCAACACTTCGATAAAAACTTCAACCAACAAACGTCAATTGATAATCTATCATTTTCATTTAACAAAACGATAGATTCTATGAAAATCCATAACATTTTGACTTTACTATACAGTGTTTATTGGAATAGGATTATCTTAATTTTCATCATAAAATAATGAACATTGTCAAATTAATCTGAGGACAATAGTGATTTAAGAATATGGCGAGACCTGAAAAGCCCGCTAAGACGGGATTTATTATAAAGCTTTCCTGCGAAACTGTTCAAAAATTGACGGAAGAGGAGCAAAAAAGTAAGATTATTAAAGAAAATATCACAGAAGTATCCGACAGCCTTTCTAATAAACAATCAAATGATAAAGAAAGTAACGAAGATGTTCCACATATTACAACAAAACCAGATTCTTCTAAATCCAAAACAGGGGTTAAATCCGAAGATATTTCAGAAACACCCACTAACGATTCTTTAAATAAAACGAGCAGTGAACATGAAACTTCAGACTCTAAATCAATGGAAGAATTGTATGGTAACTATGCCCCATACATAACCTACGAAAATGATGAGGCAATATATACAGATCCTACAACACAACAAAGATTTACTTGGAACAAGGACTCAAACTCATGGACTCCACTGCCAGGAGATGTTCCAGGAAGAACTTACAGTTATGAAAATGACACTCATGTCTATACTGAAGCAGATGGATCGAAAAGTTTTTGGGATGATGAGAAGAAAGCATGGATACCTAAAGTAGATGATGATTTTCTAGCATTTTATCAAATGTCTTATGGCTTTGTTGACAATACAAGTAACGAAGAAACTAAAACAGATAATAAGAAAGAAGCCCAGAAAAAACTAGAACAAGGCGTTAAAAGGAAAAATGATCCTCAATGGTTTCAACAATCAGAAGAGAAAAACACTAAAGTCTATGTATCTAACTTGCCCCCAGATACAACGGAAGAGGATTTTGTTAATCTAATGCAAAAGTGTGGTCTTGTCGAACGAGACCCAAGCACTCAAAAGATGAGGGTTAAGTTATATGTTGATAAAGAGCAGAATTGTTTTAAAGGAGATGCTCTGTGTACATATATTAAAATTGAATCGGTTGATCTTGCACTCAAACTCCTTGATGGTAGTGACTATAAAGGCAATAAGATTAAAGTGGAAAAAGCACATTTCCAGTTGAAAGGTGAATACAATCCAGCTTTAAAACCCAAAAAGAAAAAGAAAAAAGAATTAGAGAAAATAAAGAAAATGCAACAAAAGTTATTCGATTGGAGACCCGAGAAGTTTATCGGAGAGAGATCTAAACACGAGAAAGTTGTAATAGTTAAAAATCTATTTCATCCCTCTGATTTCGATAACGATGTGCAGCTTATATTAGATTATCAGCAGGACTTAAGGGAAGAATGTGGTAAATGCGGTGATGTTCGAAAGGTAGTTATTTATGACAGACATCCAGAGGGTGTTGCTCAGATATCAATGAAAGAGCCAGAACAGGCAGATGCTGTCATTCAACTTATCAATGGTAGATGGTTTGGTAAACGTCAAATTACAGCTGAAACATGGGATGGTCGAACAAAATTCAGAATAGCTGAAACTGATGCTGCTTTAAATCAAAGAATCAACAAATGGGATAAATTTCTGGAGGGAGAAGAGGGAGCCAAAGCAGAAAAGAAGTCTGACGATGCATTGATAACTTCTGTAAATAATCCCCCAGACGAGAGCACTCTTGAAGCATCTGAAAAAGAAAAAATGGATTGCAAATCTTCAGAAAGTGATAATTTAACGTGTAAATAATATAGAATGTGTTTTGTTCTAAATAAAATTTAAGAAAAATATATATTTTTTTATAATTTCAATTTCCTTTCATGGTTTGATAGTAGCTTAGTATTTTTAAATCCAAATTATTATAAATGATGTGGGAACATTATTTGTAATAAATAATCAAACTAAGGTAGGTATAAACCTACTTTAGTTTAATTAAAACAATCCAATAATTCTTAGACTTGCATAAGTAACTCTTATCTAAAATTATTATTCAATAATCTTCAGGCCAAGATATAGTTAAAAAGTATAAGCCTGGGTGGCTTATAATCAAATATTAATACAATAATGAGATTAAATTCAAACATATTTCCTTTTATGCATTATACCATATTCGGTTTAAAATGTCGAAATACATGAGCTCAAGAAACATAAAACAATAGATTATATATTTATATAATCGAAGAAAGCATTTTTATGCTATTCATTAAAGTCAAGTTTAGTCACAACTCATTATACGTTTTATCCTTATTTTATAGAATACTTAACAACAAGATTTTAAAAAAACAATATTTAAATACAATGAATCCATTGCAGAAAAAAACTACCATAAACAATGAGCCGTCATGTTGTCTGACATGACACCTGACTTCATAAGTTGCATACACAAGAATATCTAATTTGTTTCGACATTTAATAATTAAAACACACTATAAGTTATTTATTGTCCGACTACCTGATGACTTGATCGGACTGAGTACTTATGAGCTATGGAATTGGTATACAAGCGGCTAAAATCGTGTGCGGGTTGAGGTGTCAACTGATATTAATCGGGCTTCCCAGGCGGTCTCAATGAATAATAACAGGATATGATAACATGGCCGTACAATCTGACTCTGGCGGGAAGGACGACGTGAAGACACAGTTCGTGACTCGAGAGGGGACGTATCGATTGATGACATTGTCCGAGTATTCGAGACCAAATCGTGTGGGGTATACTAGCGGGTCAGGTTCGACCCATGTGCGCGTATCGCTGGTTTCCCTGCCCCCGGGCACGGGAGGCGGAGCTCCTGGATCGGACGGACAAGGCTCCGATGACAGAATATGCTTTAATCACGGCAAAGAGCTCTATGTTTATGTGTATAGAGGAGTTAAGAAGGTAAATTTAGCCATAATAACATTTGTCACACAATTATAATTAGTTATTCTAAAATATTGATAAAAAAAGAAACCCAAAAATTGAACATCTGGAAGACAATAATAAATTGAATCTAATCTAGAAACTGGTTATCAACATGGTTTACTGGTTACATCATTTTGTTTTGTATTAATATTGTATTTATGTATTGCAGTTAAGTTTTGATAAGGGATCTATCTAAAGATAAACATAAGTGGATTTTACTATCCTGACTTTTAACATAGGCATGTAATAATATTTGTAGTGTAATGCAATTTTATATAATATTTGTTTAAACTTATACAGAATATGTAATCCTATACTCCTACATTATAGGATTCACTAATAATGTTAAAACTTTAAAAGATACATTTCAAATATTCATTAAATTAGTAACTATTTATTTACCCTTAAAATTCCACATATGTTTATGTTGCATGGTACTGAAAAACAATATTTTCAGAAAGCTATGATAGTTTTTTTTTTATAAAAACCCTACTATTGGTCCATTTTACACTTCTTATATTTCTTATGATTTAGTAAAAGTGAAAGCTGTGTCTAAAATATTTTTTCATATAATAATCGCTATATAGTATTTTGAAGTTACTCTTACCATTATAATATCATTAGGCTGCAGATCTCACTAAACCGGTGGACAAGAAGATGTACAAAGGTACGAACCCAACTTGCCACGACTTCAACACAATTACTATGACACCTGAGAGTGTATCTTTAGTCATAGGATTTTCAACTGGCCAAATTCAACTCATAGATCCAATTAAGAAGGAATTAAGTAAATTGTACAATGAAGAGGTGAGTTATAATTTTTTTTATTTAAAATAATACAAAACAAAGTAATGGGATCATGATCATCATCATGATAATGAGAATTGGAAAATACATATATTAAATACTATTAAAGCTTGTATTCGGAATAAATATTATGTATATATACATAAATATATATGTGTAATCTAGTGTTAAAGTTATGCTCTCCAAGATGTTTGTGCAGACCAGCCGAAAATGCATATGCATATTTACATATCTAGACTAGAAATTGCCAATCAGTACTGCCAATAGGGGGCTATTTGCATTTATTGGGGAAAGAACTCATAGCTGATTTTAGTCTCACATTATTTTTATCTGTAAGCAATATACACACAATTATTGCCTGTGTGAAAAGTTTTCTTTTTAAAAACTGGTCTTGAATTTTGAGTGTTCTAAGTACTTTGAGCTTAGTAGTGGAGTAAGTTAGAATAATATGGTGGCAATAATGCCTAAATTTCCCACATTTGTTTCTATAAATAATATCAGTGCAGCAACAAATGACTAATTCTAGGTTATTCATATAATCTAACCAGTAAACCGAGATTGCATGTTTCATATCTAGTAATAAAAAGACCACATATATTGTATGATCTGGCTTTTCAACAAAAATGATATTTATAAATTTTTTATTGAACAATATAATTGTAACATATAATGCATTGTCTTAAAAATAATAAACATAACTAATTAAAATTTTCAGAGGTTGATAGACAAGACTCGAGTGACCTGCATTAAATGGGTACCGGGTTCTAGTAACCTTTTCATCAGTGCCCATGCATCTGGTCAGCTTTATGTTTACAATGAGGAACTCACCTGTGGCACCACATCACCCCATTACCAGCTTTTTAAACAGGGAGAGAGTTATTCTATTCATACATGTAGAACTAAATCAACTAGAAATCCTCTGTATAGGTAAGTAATTATATATTCTACTCAAATCCTTATTACAGTATATATATGCAAAACTTTTTATATAAAGACTACGAAATTTAAGGTCGGATTCCAAAAAAGGATTAAACAGCAATTTTGAACACTAACATAATTGTAAATCTGGATATTTAAAAGAACAAATATGCGAGTTTCTTGCCGTTTCTTCTCACTGGAGGCTGTTTTTCGTTAGGTGGTAGAGTTGAAATATTGACGATTCAAAAATGATTTATTGTAAACTTTAATGGAATAAAATGTATTTGATTTGATTTGATTTGATCTATTCACCCAAGATGGCGCATCCCTTCACGTTCAGTTATATGCGTTTAAATCTTTTTTTTTGCTGTCTGTATTCATAGTCGTATTATTCTTATACCCGTTCTTATACCTTATAAGAATAAAGCACGCTGTTGATAATTTAACGTGGAGGGGTGCACCCTCGTGATATCAGTTATTAAAAGCATGTTGTTTATTTTTAGGTGGGTAATAGGTGCGGAAGGCAGCTGTATTAACGAATTCTCGTTTTCGCCATGCGGGACAAATCTAGCAGTGGTGTCGCAGGACGGTTTCTTGAGAGTGTTTCACTATGATACTATGGAGTTGATCGGACGGGCGAGATCGTATTTTGGTGGATTTTTGTGCGTGTGTTGGTCTCCAGACGGGAAGTATGTTGTGGTGGGAGGGGAGGACGATTTAGTGACCGTGTGGTCATTCAGTGAGAGAAGAGTGGTCGCTCGAGGACAGGGACATCGGTCTTGGGTTTCGGTGGTCGCGTTCGACCCGTACGTGGTCAGTTTCGCGGACCCCGAGCACGAGGTCGAGGAGGACAAGAAGAGCGAGAGTGTGCAGTGTTATAGGTTAGGTAGCGTATCGCAGGACACGCAGCTGTGTCTGTGGGACCTCACGGAGGACGTTCTCAGGCCGCCGGTGCGAGTGCGGGCCTCCGCCCACCTCTCCCCGAACAGCCAGGGCTTTTCCCCGAACGGCGTCCCGGGCACGAAGGCCCCCGCCAAGTGCACCAAGACGAACAAGATCGGGCACAAGCACGCCGAGCTGAGCGGCGTGACCGCGGCGGGCGAGCCGTCCGGCGCGAAGCCGCCCGCCAAGGGCAAGGCGAACAACGTGGCCACGCTCAACATCAGCGTCGGCAAGGCCAAGGAGGAGAGCTCCGGCTCGCTCGGCGCCAACTTCACGCAGCGGCTGGCCGGCTTCTCGTTCGGCGAGCGGCGCTCGGAGCACCGGCGCAACTTCAGCCTGGCGCGGCCGGCCGAGAAGGCGGGCGCGGGCGTGGCGCTGCGGCGCGCGGACGGGCACGACCCGCTGCGGCTCATCGGCACGCCGTCGTGCCCGCGCTTCGACGAGTGCCCCGTGCTGGAGCCGCTGGTGTGCAAGAAGGTGGCGCACGAGCGGCTGACGGCGCTGCTGTTCCGCGCCGAGTACCTGGTGACGGCGTGCGCCGACGGCTGCGTCAACACGTGGGCGCGGCCGGCGCGCGCGCACAACGGCGACGCGCGGCGCCGCGACCGCGAGCGCCTCGACCTCGTGGACTAGGGCGCGGACGTGGTACGAAACATTCTGCATGTCTTAAATTATTATTATGTATTGGATGCGAAACGATTTTTCTTTAGTTGTTGTGATTCGTTTGATTCGATTCGATATATGAGGAAGTGAACGCGTGTAGATCGAAGTTGTTTTATGATATCATTTTGACGTCGTAGCTACGTAGATATTATGGGTACGAATAGTTCCAGAAAATGTTCTTAATAATTTGTATTGAAAATTCAGATTACTGACAAAACGATTTTTTTTAATAAACTCGACTTTTAAAATGGCAGCTAAATTAAAATCATCAAATTATATTATAACTCACAGTATCATTTTTTGTGGCAACAGTACCTGTGATACAATGTTGCCAGTGTGTGAAATTATGTAATATTCCAATTAGACAGTTGCATTGTATGTTAATGCACTGGGGTTTTGCTGGATTTTTGAATCTATATAAATATTCGACTTATTTACTTAGAGGCTTTTAATTGTGCCAATAAGCTTCCCTAACTATGTTAGATGGTTGAAATACTCTATAGTTCCACACTTACCTTTGATTATACTGGTTCCACTGATATAAATGTTTAGCCTTTTTCGTTTATAAATAGAATTTAGTAAAATCAATGTCAATATCGCGAATATTCTGTTTTGTATGTTTTAATTATGTCAAATAAAATAAATTAAAAATATCGTTTCTCGAATCTGATCTGATTTGAGCTTCTTCCCTGTCCTTGTAATTTATTCACGCCAAATGTACCCAAATTTACAATATTCAGCGAAAGTCCAGTGTTGGCAGTTCTGAAAATGATGTCAAATATTTTATATATGGCAATAGTATTGTGATTCTATTGTAAAGACGAGTTGTACATACCTTAATATTCTAAGACATTTTCCTTTCGGCTCACATGTAAATATAGCATGTAGGTTGTTTACTAGCAATCAAAGATTGCGTGTTTATTATAATTCAGACTTAAATTAATTTTTAATTAATCTGTTTTAAAATTATCTAAATTAAATCGAAATTAATTCATAAAAAAAATGTGTGCACCGCGAGCTTTTCGATTTCGAAAAAAAATATTTTTTTAATTTTAATTCAATTTAAATGTTGTTGAAAATAATCGAGTCGTCTCAGAGACTTTGTTGTTATGGATATTTAATTATAATTGTTGATGTATCGTTCGTAAGATTAATTGTGGCGTATCCTCGCAGCGCTCGTAACAAATAAGCGATTGTTTTTTTTTATCTGTTTCATAGAGTAATTTACAATTAGTCACAATTTTATTTATAATACAGCCTATCTGTTCGCTTAACTTTTAAATTAATTTTCTTTAGACAACAAGCGCGGTTCCCAGTTTCTAGTAGGTAGTCGATAATCGAACGCGTGACCCCAACGATCACTTTCATTGTAAATAAAACAACAATTAGGTAATAAACTAAATCTTCGAATTTTCAGCTGTAAATCTTGACAAGTTTCATAATTATTATAATTAATCTTATGTCAATATTTATAATTTTATAATAATCAAATTTTAAAAATCAAGCAAAAAAAAATAGTTTAAAGATGTATTGTTTTTCTTTTTAGAATATTCCTTTAACAAGTAACACTTACACAGTAATATTGCTGTCGAATGGCTGTTAATATTTATGGTCTCATAATATAAAACTAACATAACTTTTATTTATACGAATGTAAACTCAAAGAAAAGAAAGATTTTCAATGTAATTTAAACTATAAAATTTTCAAATAAAAATACAAAATTACATATTTACTGTTAAAAACGATTGCATTTATTTATTTATATGTATAAAAACTTGAAATAATCTTTAGTTAGGTACGTTCAAATGAAACTAATATTTGCGAAATTTAATTCAATAAAGTATAATTTATTTAACCCGGCAAAAACAACACGCAAACACATGATAACATACAAATTGATTTCAGTCGTACAGTCCCACCAGTATCGTGATTATATAATCGTGATTTGGATAAAAAGGAAGTAAAAAAATATTTAAAAGACGTAATACGTTTGGTAGTGACATACATTATTTTATTGAGATAAATATTTAACGTATATTAAATGAATTAATTGATCTGTGAAAATTTAACTCTTTTTTTTTTATTATTTTCTAGAATATTCGTTCTAAATTTTGAATTTGACACTTTACGACTGATATTATGTGATTAAAAATAAACCCCAAATCTAAACCATGTATATAGATACTGAAACCGATACACTCTTACTGGACTAGAACATTCGAAAGAAATAAGCTATTGGTAAGCAACGTTTATAAGAAACGGGTTAGTGTTAAATCGATAAAAACCAATGTATACAATGAGCATATTGCATAATAGTATTCAACCAAGAAATGTTCTATTAAAATCATTCTATGGTTATTATGTTTTAATTGTTTTAGTTGAAGACTGCTGTTAAATGAAGACATCTTAAGTTTTCTATATTTAATATTGAACAAATTATATTGTAAAACGAAAGTGCTTATACAAGTAAAAATTGGAAAACATATTTATTGTTTCTTTACATACTATTTATTATTGTATAATTTATGTAAATGCCTTAGTTACGTTAACATCAATCATTTGAGATCATACTTTGGCATTATTATATTATGTAATATAAAACAGATGTTATGATGTTATAATAAAAATGCGTTATTATTCTTATAACAGATGATTAATAATAGTTCGCAGAGACATATATTTGTTGATGCTATCTGTGGAACGTGATACCTATAATTTATAATGATTTTTTCGAAGACAGAAAAAGGTATGTTTAATAATATTGTGACTGTTTTATTCTTAACAAATATTTGCTTTGTCAATAATTTTCCATATATATACTTTTTAAATTACAAAGTTTTGTTAATATTTGTAAACCTTTCCGAATCATGAGGTTAAGTCGCAGTACGATCTTTTAAATGTTATCAGTCGATATGTTACTTAAATCAATTATTTTATTATTTATTAAGCAAATCATTCATTATTAGACGTCGAACGACGAATTTGTCGCGATACTGTGAAACTAAAATGTGTATAAATATAAGATTTACAAGACTTAAATGTGAAATTTCTTATTTTATATTATCTTTTCGTGTTCTTATAACGGAGCCTATCTAGTGAATATAAATAATTTATATATAATGCAAATGAAATCCTATTGTATGTATTACTTTTTGTTTGATAGTCAATAAACAATGTTAGTTCCATACAAAGTTACTAGTTGTCGCCTGAGCGATGAAATTAATTTATTGATGAAGTTTGTTCAAAACTAGTGAGACACGAATTATGAGCCTATGAAGTTAAAATAAATAGACGATTCTCTTTATAATTTAATGCAGTTTTATTTTATATGAAAATCCAAAAAAATACCCTTTATTTAAAGTTTTCAATATTTACGAAACGAATATCTTTTGTTGTTCAGTAATCATAAGTCTATCTTTCATACTTCGGATTATTTCCATAATCTTGATCGGAAAACTACAAATATACCACTGTAGAAGGAAACATTAAAATATTTTTAATTAAAAAACATTTAAAGGTTTTGTGGGTAACTTAGGAGGTGCGTGGCGGTACAATAAAACGACTGATTTGTAGAGAGCAGTATTGTGGAATGCAATGGATGAATGAATGAAAATGAGTGTTTATTTAGATAAATGTTTCGGGTATATAAACAAGTTTCGGTAGCAAAAACGACTCTTTCCAGAGTCTCTAATCTGTTTCAAATACGCAGTTTTTTGTGCATAACTGTGGAATGCGCTTGGATTGGCCTGTGGAGTTATTTACGACGTAATCATGGCGTGCAGATGTTGTATACGCTTGGGAGTGGCTATCTAGTGGCTAGCGTCGTAACGACAAACAGATGTGCTGCTACAAACAGTTATAAAAAAGTTTTATAACCGTATAATTGGTGATAGGGCTTCGCGCAAGTCCATGCGCCAGGGTGGTACCACCTACTCATATTGTATTGTGAAGCAGTAGTACTTAAATAAAGAAAAAAAAAACTATTCTTCTTCTATAATTTATTAAACTAAAAACTAAATATACTACAAATTGGCTACTTTACAGACACACAGGTCGATATCAAAATCATGTAGCTATCTCATTCTTACGCACGTACATTTCATTTCCTGTCTCGTTCAATTTACACAAATAAAATGGAAGTAAAGTTTTTTGTTCATTGATTATTTAGTCACATATAAAAATAATGACATAAAAAAAACCCCAACACAGTTGGCAGTGCGTAAAAATCAGACTCGTGTCTATTACGAATTTATACATAAGTCGGTTAACTTCTTATGCTGTAAACAATATTTTGATTTATTTACTTATGAGAAGCTGGCAATACTAAGAATAAAAAAATATTGTGCTCTTGCAAAGATCAGTGTTGCTATTAGGGTTATAGCATAGCAACTGTTGCTATCAAATATTTGTTGCGGATTGATAAATGTTGCTGTCGATAAATATATTATCGAGTATTATGCTACTGCATAGGTCCATAATACTTATTTTTTTATTTGATTTGATTTGATATCAATCCGCAACGAATATTTGACAGCAACAGTTGCTATGCTATAACCGTAATAGTACCACTGCTGTGGTAAAGAATTCTTTAAAAAAAATTTAACTATCGAATTGAGAAGAAATAAATGCGGTTTTCGTAAACTACACAACGATCAAGTTGCGTTTCGATCGAAGTGGTATCGGAACAGGGAACAGATCGAAACCGTTATATCCAATATATTAATTGCAATAGTATTGCTACAATATTAATAAACATTATATACATTAAAATCTATTACATAATGTAGTTAGGAAAATATTGTTTACAACATATGACAAATGTATTGGAATATTTAATATAACAAGCACCATTTTGGCAAAACTAAAGCCGGTCTAAAACCCGGGGTCCCAGCTGGTGGTGCTGGAGACATCGACCATCTTGTAGCACACTACTGTGTCTCCGGGCTGCATTATAAAGTTGGGGTCTTCGAAGCGCAGACCGCACTCCATATCTCGTTTTATGGTCGTTACTTCCTCTTTCAAATGTTTCATTGATGCTAGTTTACCTGAAAATGGAATAGTTAAAAATAATAACAATATAAGCCTTCGCTTGTTTTCCCGAAACATAGCAATAATTTTTCAACAAGTAACTTTGTGCAAGTAACAATGCGCCACCAACGTAGGGGACTGAGGTGTTATGTGATGAGATGTTATGTCTCGTGCATGTAGTTACACTGACTCACTCATCCTTCAAAGCAACCATTTTAAGTAAGTGTTTGGCGGTAATATTTGTTCGAATTAGGATGACGCTTCTTAGAATAAAGGCCAATTCGATCACGGTTTAGAATCCTCATTTGTGATAAAAAATGAGTAAATCGTATTCTGAATACCTTCATACACGACGTCCTGGCCTCTCACGACTCGGTACAGCGCGTTCCTCACCAGCGAGCCCTTCACACAGCGACAGCCCGCGACCGGCACCTTCTTCTTGCCCTCCGACACGTGGAACTGCTGGAGGACGTTCGCCTCGCCTGCGGGTACGGGAGTGGTCATTAGTATCTGATCCCTAAGCAATCTCTATTTTCACCCTGCTATAAATTTACGCCCGTTATAAACTGTCAGCGTATCAACTCCGAGCTAAAAGCCCTGAGATTATAATCTGGGACCTCGGGATCCGCAGCCTCGTAAGTTAGCCACTACGGCCATACTCGTCGTCCCTTGGATAAAGGGATATAAGAAAGGTCAGGCTCTATAGCGGCGCACCGAGCGGCTCCTCGTGCCGGCGGCGCGGCAGGCGCGCGCTGAGCTGGTCGCGCACGGCGTCCACCAGCTTGTAGATGACGTTGTGCTGCGCCAGCTGCACGCCGGCCGCGCGGGCGTCTCTCGCCACGCCCGGCGGACACTCCACGTTGAACGCGTAGATTATGGCGTTGAACGCTTGCGCCACCTGCGGGCCGATTGTGTCTGATTTACCTCCAAGCGGAAGGAGTCCGGAAGCCCGGCTTTTATTTGAAAACTGAGCAAACCTTACTTAGTTAGAAACTAAGTAAGTTGACAGCATGTAAGGAATAGCTAACGTCTCTTATTGCCAATGTTAATAGGAGATGGTGACCATTTAACATCAGATGGTACAATATTACAAGAAATACTTTAAATTAAAATTACTACTCCCCCATAGGTCCGATGTTATACAGAATGATTTTTTTCAATAATTATATTATTAAATATTGCTATTTAACATTAAACTCTTCAGAATTATATAAAATAGATAGACTACTATAGATACTATTAAAAGACATTTATATATTGTAGAAATCATAATCATAATAATATTATTCCATATTAGAATTACCTCGACATCATTAGGAGTGACCTGTCCCACACCGTAGCTGACGAGTTCGAGTCTCACACGTTCATGGTCGTCGTAGGTTTCCAGAATATCCAAGATAGCTTCCACCGACCCGTCCACGTCACCTAGTAGACAGAGAATAAATTATTTAATGACCCACCACTCCTGATTCGATATACAAGTGAGGTTATATCATCAGAAACAATGTTTAACTTAATTGCTACGGAAACGAGGCATTATATATTTGACGTATTTCCAATAGAAGTAGCAATTGTTTCAATACTGGAATTGTGATTCAAGTAAAGTAACAGTCTCCAAATGAGACAATGCTGAGTTAAAACCTACTCTCCCTTTAAGAAGAAGGTTTGAAGTTAGTCCACCACGCTGCTCCAATGCGTGTTGGTGGATACATGTGACAGAATATAATTGAAATTCGGTATTAGACTTCCTAACGATATTTTCATTAACAGCCAAGCACGAGATGTATTTGAAACATAAATTGAGTACTCGAAAATTCAGTGGACAAAATGCACGCGTTCGGGACACTGGGATATTTCGTTTGTTTTTTTTTATCGTGAATGAATGATAAGTAATTTAGTCATCAATCAAAAGTGCATAAATATTCGTATTCGGAGAAGGCTAGCCCTAGACAGCCAAGCGGAAGTCATCAAGTGAAAACGAACCTTTAACAATGACACTGAGCGTGGGATGGTCGTCCTCCTGTATCATCTTCTGCCGCGGCCCCTCCTGCCTGGTGCGGAACCGGCCGAGCGACCGCTTCTGTGCGAGCTTCTGTTTATATATGGCCTGGTGTTCGCTCTCCTTTATGTTTATAGCTTCTAAATCAGATTCTTGTTTTTCTTTCATTCGTTGATTGTGACGCCATCTCATCACCTCGTTTGCACGTTTCTGAACAATAAAATGTTATTATATTATTTAAATTTATTGATAATTATATTTTATATACCAATTTTTTAATCGTCTTATTTATAGCTGTATGATATTAACTCATTACAAAATAGGAAATTATTTCCACTGACTTACCTCGCTCTCGACCTCAAGCACGGTGTCGCCAGCGGAGGGCAGCTCCCGCCAGCCCATCACGAGCACGGGCGTGGCGGGAGATGCGCTCTCCACACTGAGGCCCGCACTGTTCTGTAGCACGCGCACCTGAACAACAAAACATATAGACAGTAGACATGGGATTAAATATTTTAATAATTAGTTATTTATAGACAAAATACTTTTAGCCTTGTTGATTTGTTTTGCAAAAATTAAATTTAACTAGACTGGAGGACATTTCTGGTAAATTATATATATCTATACATATAATAAAATTGGAGCGTCTGTCTGTCTGTTTGTTCCGGCTAATCTTTGAAACGACTTGTCATCTGCCAGTGCAAGTCCCGTCATAATCGGTATGACGGGACTTTCACTGGCAGATGACAATTTAATAAGGAGTAAATTAGGCTACAACAATAACTTTTTTGTTAAATTCAAATGCGCACGAATTCGCGGGCATAGCTAGTATTTACATAAAAATGTATTATTTTTGTTCCAGAACATACAGATTCAAGTATGGAAGAAAAATAGCTTTGAATACATTACACTATTCAAGTGAACATTGCCCACCTTCGCCCATCCGTTGCCAGCGACGATAACGCATCCTTTTCTCAACGTACCTCGCTGTACTAATATTGTCGCTTGCTTTCTGTTCAATTAAAAAAAAAATAGTTTTAGATCAATTTTTTCTGTTAGACATTTTAGCTAATTGGTATTCAAATCAAACTGAATACCAATTAGCTAAAATGTTTAACTATCTTTTTAGGGTATTATCCGTACCCAAAGGGTAAAACGGTACCCTATTACTAAGACTCCGCTGTATCTCATGAACCGTGATAGTTGGACAGTTGAATTTTTCACAGATGACATATTTCTTTTGCCGCTTTAACAACAAATACTAAAACAGTATAAAATAAATATTTAGGTGGGGCTCCCATAAAACAGACACGATTTTTTGACATTTTTATAGATAACAACACGAAACTCTTCGTGCGGGAGTCTGACTCGCACTTTGGCGATTTCGGTACCTCTAACAATGTGTATGCAAAGGATCGGTTGAGTAGTATGTATCGACTCTTTCACAGACATCATTTACTTAGAAACTGCCTCAGTATTACCTTCCGCTAGAGCAGCAGCAGTATTCAAAAGTGATCAGCATTATTAGGTCGGTAAATCTTTACAAATAAATACGTAAGCACGGTTAAGGCGAGTGCAACTAAGCCATTCTTAATGTTGCGTCCACACTAGCACTAGCAACTCTTCTTTTTAAATAAATGTGGTCCAAATGTAGTCAATAATTACGGTAGGTCACTGACCCAGTTCGGGGATCCACGAAGGCTTCAATGACGACCCCTTCGACGTATCCGCCTGGATCGGCCTTCAAGTCCATCAGCTGCGCCTGCAGGATGAGAGCTTCCACCAGCGTGTCGAGGTGCAGCCTCTTGAGCGCCGAGACGGCGATGGCCTGCACGTCCCCGCCCAGCGCTTCGCAGAGCAGCCCGTGTTGGGCCAGCGAGCGCAGGGTTTTGTCCTGAAAATGTTCACTGTGATTGTCGCACATCTTTGTATATATAAGTATTCCGTACGGGGGTATATAACTGAACTTCTCCTTTTTTATGAAATAGGTCACCACCGCCCATAGACAATTATTCTGTAAGAAATTTTAATCATTCCTTACATCTCCAAAGCGTCACCAACCTTGGGAACTAAGTTATTATGTCCTGTGTGACTGTAGTTACTAGGTCACTTACCCTTCAAACCGACAAACAATACAAAGTGCTGCTTGGCGGTGGAATACATGATGAGTAGGTGGTACCCACCCAGACGTGCTTGCAGAAAGCCCTACCATCAAAAAACTAAACTCACACTCTTAAACGGTTGGACCGATTTCAATGAAATTTCTTTTGTGTGTTTAAGTAAGTCCCTTAAAGGTAGGCGGCGCTGCGATCGGAAAGTAAATAAAAATCTTATTTCCCTCGTACGAAGAAGGGACGGGCGGGTAGTTTATATATAAACTTATTACATATTAAACTACTAATACACTATTTCAAAGCAACGATTCATTTTTCTTACTGGTATAATTATCTAATTTAATAACCATAAAAACTTTTCATAAGTCAATCGAAATCTTTTCAAATATCAATGTAAAAACTTATACGAACTTATTTAAACGGCTCATTACTCATATAATTATATATTAATATTATTATTATTTTGATTTTTCTAAATTTGTAAGTACATAATTAAAAATAGATAAGAATTAAATTGAGGCATACCTACAATGTTCACACCTGGCTTGTCGATTTTGTTGATTGCCACCAATATCGGAACTGAAAGGGAACAAATGCATTATATTATTAATTAATATACAAAATTATACCCACTCTGCCTTTTTTTGAGGTACATTATTTAACCAATTTAAAATGACACATCAACTGTAAGATTTTGGGTATGTCAAGAGGGTAAGATATTCTTGAAATTGATTATTAGTTATGTAATTATACACAGTTTTCAGAGAGTATCCGTTGGAGGATGTAGTATTATTACATTCTTAAGTTTAAAATAAATATTAAGACAAGATTATCATTTAAATATTTAAAGTAATAGATTTGTGATATTTCTTAATTATTTCCTAAATACTGATTTATTATTTTACTTGGTGGCAGGGCTTTAAGCAAGCCTGTCTGAGTGAGGGACACTAACAAAAACTAAACACACTAAACAAAACTTAGTTTTTTTTTACAACAAGCTACTTTATATCAATTTACTAGTTTGCGTGTATTCAGCGACCAACCGTTGGTTACAATGATTTTAGACGCATTCTCAGATTTGATAGTCTATATAGTCTAGGTATGTAAATAGTGAGGGCCGGATTTTGGGGAGGGCAACTGGGGCAACCGCCCTGAGGCCCTCACAAGAGGGGGGCTCCCACAATAGAGATTCCGACGAGTTAACAAATTGAATGTCCCCTCCTCTGTGGCTCCAGGGCCTCCAGGAGTCAACATCCGGCCCCGTGAACGACGAGAGCGACCGACCGTCGGCGGCGCGCGCCATGCGCACGGACTCCAGCGTCTGCGCCATGACGCCGTCGTCGGCCGCCACCACCAGCACCACCACGTCCGTGCACCGCGCGCCGCGCGAGCGCATGGCGCCGAACGCCGCGTGCCCCGGCGTGTCCAGGAACGTGGCGCGCTCGCCCGACGGCAGCGTCACTGCAACGGGCGCCGTGCGCCGCACGGGACTTTAGATTATGCAAACGCTATGGGTTCATTTCATTGAATAATACTTATATCAATTTCGACATCATTCATATAATACAACACTGGAAACCTACCTTCAAAAGCTCCAATATGTTGCGTTATTCCTCCAAACTCTGTATCTACAACAGATGTGTCCCTCAGAGCGTCGAGCAGTGTCGTCTTCCCGTGGTCTACATGTCCCATCACGCACACTACGGGCGGTCGGGGGCGAAGCGCCTCCGGCGGAGCAGGTGGAGCTGGTACTGCATCTTTATTCTAAATATTAAAAAACAAATAAATAACTAATTTTTCAAAAAATATTTAGTGCAGCACAGAAATGTAGTAAAATATTATTACCGTGGTATAAATGATTTTCACTTCTGATTTCTGGATATGTGTAATTTTACATTAAAAAAGTCGCAATTCTTAGTATTATAGGGAAGTTTTTGCCTTGTAGACAATTCTACTATCCATTGGCAAAGTGAATTGTTTTGTTATGAAAACTTAGCCTAGATTCAAACTCACAATATTCAATTACAACTGCACCCGCAAAACTTAAATCATTAAGACTGACCTAAATTCAATTGATTCTTATTATTATATGTTATCTTATAGCTTACCTGCTCTTTATCAATATCCTCATCAGGTCTTGCAATTATCCTGAATCTACAGCCAGATATCTTGATGACATCTCTTATTATTTGAGGATTGTGTATCACAGTGTCTTCTTTATAGTATGTGTCTGAATTTTTATCAGCAAACTCTAAGGCTTTGAAGACATGGTCTGAAAAATGTTGTAAATTAATTATACATCAGAAATAAATTCTTATAATTGTTGGCACTGAAGTATGTTTAAACTGTGTATGTTTGAAATTACTGTTAATTTTTTTTATAATTTTATTATGCAGATGACACCTGGTGGAAAATGATTATCACCATTCGGAGACATATAAATATAAGAAATATTAACCATTCCATACATCACAAAGGAACCACCAAACTGAGAAGCTAAGATGTTGCGTTCCTAATGCTTTTAGTTATACTGGCTCGCTAACCCTTTAAACAAGACCACAACAATACTAAGTTTTGTTGTTTGGTGGTAAAATATCTAATGGGTGGGTAGTATCTAATCTAACTTTGTGCAAGCCCCTCTGGCTTGAAGAAAGCTGTACCACAGATATAATATCAATTATATACTGAATATATTATAATTCAAACTCTTTCAAACATTAAACAACAAAACAAAGTATTAACTTTAAATAAAATGTTAATTGTTAAATGAAAATTTTAATAATTTTGAACAACTAGCTCAGTCAATCCCAAGGATGCTCCACTTTACTAACGTTTTACTAATAAAACTATTAGGTGCCACTGGTAACCATATTTATTCAAAAAAATCCCAAATGCTATATGCAAACAATTAGCGAATCTTGCCATCGCGATTTAGAATTATCTACAATTTGACATAACGCCATCTAGTATTTATAAGTTGAAATATGTACATTAATTACGTATACATACATCGCCCCCCAAGGGCAAAGTGCAACTTTGTCCTTTAACATAACATATATTAATAATAATATTTAATAATAAAACAAACAGAACTAATAAAAATGATAATGTTAGAATTTTAGTTCTTTGTTACAGGCAAGAAACACAACTTAGATATTGGTCTTTTTAATATTCCATTTTTAGTTTTAAGCCTAACTACTCTGACAATATTGTCTGCACCAGAATGAGTAGCTATGACTCTACCATAGAGCCAGCGACATGGAGGTAAATTATCCTCCTTTATTATAACGATGTCCCCGATATTAGTTTGAGGATTGTTATTAACAGCCCATTTATAGCGTTGTAAGAACCGATTTAAATACTCTTTTGACCACTTTCGCCAAAAGGTTTGCAACATTCTTTGAGTGTGTTGCCATCTTCTCAGACTGCTTATAGATAGTTCTTCGAAATTGTAATCCGGTGCAGTCAATAAAGGTTCTCCGATTAGAAAATGTCCAGGTGTTAGCACTTCAAAATCATTAACATCGTCGCTGATACTTGACATTGGTCGAGAATTAAGACACGCCTCCACTTGTGTTAACACTGTTATCATTTCTTCAAAAGTTAATGTTGAGTTCCCAATAACTCGTTTTAGGTGATATTTTACCGATTTAATACCGGCCTCCCACAGTCCTCCAAAGTTAGGTGAGTGAGGCGGTATAAAATGCCATTCGCAGTTATTGTGTGCTAATGATTCAGCGACTTCTCCCATATGTTTTTTCTCAAATATGCCACATTTCTTTAACTCGATTGACGCTCCAGTAAAGTTCGTTCCGTTATCACTCCATAGATGCGTACACTGGCCACGTCTTGCCACGAATCTCTTGAATGCTTGTAGAAACGCTTCGGATGTAAGATCACTTACTAACTCTAAATGTATAGCCCGTGTTGCCATACAAACGAATAAACAAATATATCCTTTGCGCGATTTATGACCTCTACCCTTGTTCGTTCTTATTAGGATCGGACCTGCGTAATCTACGCCGCAATTTTTGAAAGGTCGAGTTGGTGTTACTCGCGCTGCTGGTACCTGACCCATTAAAGGCTGTTTGGTAACGGCTGAGTTTTTAACACATATTACACATTTGCGATAATACGATTTTACAAGCTGTTTGACTCCTAATATCCAGTATTTTGACTGTATATAACTTAATGTTATTTGTGGCCCACCATGCAGCGTCTGTCTATGAGCGTCTGCTATTATAAGTTGCGCCAAATGAGACTCCTTTGGAATTAAGATAGGGTGTTTCCTGTCGAAAGTTAACGACGAAAATTCCAGCCTTCCTCCCACTCTTAATATGCCCTCGTTGTCCAGAAATGGGTTCAACATTCGGATTTTGCAGTTCTTAGGTAAGTTCTTTTTCTCTCTTATAATGCTTATTTCTTTATTAAAATTGCTGATTTGACATGTTATAATGCATATTTTTAAAGCTTCTTTTATTTCTTTAGCTGTCAGATACGACGTATTTAATTTATAATTTGATGCCTTGGAGTTATTTATAAATCGCCTACAATAAGCGACTACTCTGATTGTTCTGGTAAGGGACGAAAACTTAGTCCAGCCCAAGTTCTCTTCAGTAGCATGATGCACTTTTACAGTTTCTAATTCAGTTTCAAAATCTTTTGGTTTATGATAAATAATGGGTTCACAAGAAATGAATTTCGGCCCATGAAACCATAACTCATTATTCACCAGATCAGATGGTTTAATTCCTCGAGATGCATAATCAGCTGGATTTTCCTTCGAAGTCACATGACACCACGTCTGCGGATCTAAGCTACTTAATATTTCCGACACTCGATTTGCTACAAAAACATTCCATCTGCTT
This sequence comes from Vanessa tameamea, assembly GCF_037043105.1. Classification (NCBI taxonomy): domain Eukaryota; kingdom Metazoa; phylum Arthropoda; class Insecta; order Lepidoptera; family Nymphalidae; genus Vanessa; species Vanessa tameamea. Next base: position 1,502,139 of record NC_087327.1, on the reverse strand, counting down.
GGGTGACTATTTAGCCACGCAAGTACAATTGTGGAGTCAGTCCACGCATGAAGATTGTATTTTTCAATTTTCATGACTCTTGCAAATTCGATTATCAATCTTGTAAGCAAAACAGCTCCACATAATTCTAAACGAGGTATTGAGACCTGCTTTACTGGTGCCACCTTTGTTTTAGCAGTAACCAAAGACGTGTTGACCTTTCCTTCAGAGTCAATTACACGGATATACACTGCTGCTGCATATGCTGTTTTGGATGCGTCGCAAAATCCGTGTAATTCAACTAGATTATCATTTGACTTTATCCCCACCCATCTTGGTAAGCGAATATTGCCTAATAAAATCTGTTCTTCACGGTAAGTTAACCATTCTTGTAATAAATTTTCTGGAATTTCCTCATCCCAATCCAATCCTGCCAACCACAGCTTTTGTATCATTACCTTTGCTATGATAATGCTTGGCCCTACCCACCCAAGTGGATCGTAGAGTCGTGAAATATCAGATATAATTTTTCTTTTCGTTACAGGTTGCTGCAAATGAGGAAGGCTTACTGCGTAGCGGAAGATGTCATCACTGCGGTTCCAAGTAAGTCCCAAAATTTTTGTTATTTCATTTTCTTTTATTTTTATTTCTTCCTTTATGTCCTTTTCCCTATTTTCCTTTTGATTCATCTCCATTACTAGGCTATCATCATTGCTATTCCACTTTTGTAATGAAAACCCTGCTTTTCCCAATAGTTCGTTCATTTCCAAAAATACTTGTTTACCTTCTTCGCAGGTTTGAACTCCTGTCATAAAATCATCTACATAAAAATCGTTGAACACTCTTTCAACTGCCAATGGATAATCAGTACTATGATCACGAGCAACTTGTTGAAGAGCCTTTACTGCTAGATATGGAGCAGAAGATGTGCCAAAAGTAACTCGAGTATGCCTATAATATTTTATAGGCTCGTTTTTATTATTTCTCCACAGTATTCTCTGACAATCTGCATCTTGCCTTTCCACTTTAACCTGTCGATACATCTTTACGATGTCAGCTGACATACAAATTGGTGAACACCTCCACTGCATGATTATATGCCGCAACTCTGGCTGTAAGGTAGGTCCAACCAACAACTGATCATTGAGTGATAGGTTGTTTTTGCCTTTGCAGGAGGCATCATAAACAATTCTGACCTTCGTAGTTTCTTTATCATTTCTGATAACGGCGTGATGTGGTAAGTATATAGCCTTAGGATTATTTATATCTTCTGGTGGTACTTCTTCCATGTGATCCAGCTTAAGATATTCACTTATTACCTCCTGATATTTTGTTTTCAGAATCGGGTCCTTGCTGAACTTGACTTCTAGCGATTTAAGACGTTTTTCGGCTATGTCTCTAGATCCTGTGACTTCGGGATATCCATTTTTGAAAGGCAGCCGAACTATATACCGCCCATTGGGATCTCTTTTGGTGGTCTGAGTGAAAAGTTCTTCGCAAAGCCTTTCTTCCTCTGTAAACATGCTGGATTTTTGTTTCGGAACATCTGATTCAAGTTCCCAAAATTTCTTCAATAAATCCTCACTTTCGCAGCAATGCATTACGCTTATACGAGATGAGGGCTTGATGTTGCAGCTTACAGTACCGGACAGAATCCAGCCGAGACTGGTTGCTTGTGCTATCAGCGTTCCTTCTGGATTTTTCTTCATACCCTCCTGCAGAATTGCTCCATATACGTCCGCACCCAAGAGAAGATCGATATGATTTGAATTAAAGTACTCCGGATCAGCTAGCATTAAACCTTCAAGTTCCTGCCATTCTTTGGCTTCCACTCTTCTAGTTGACAAGAGAGAGGTTATATTCTTTAACACGTGTGCTTTTATTAAAATTTTAAAATCTGGTTTGTACCGAGACTTTATTTCCATTGTGACCATAGTCTTAGAAACTATTGCCTTATTTCCTCCCAGCCCTGCTATCTGACTGGTGAAAACAGTTTTCTTTAAACCCAAATATTGTACCGTAGATTCGGTTACAAATGAAGCCTGCGACCCCTGGTCTAGGAGCGCCCGAATGCTGTACTCATTACCATTCCTACAAATAGCCTTGACTAAAGCCGTGGCAAGTAGCACTTGTTGTTGTTTCTTACCGGCTGCAACACAAGACACCATAAAGGATGATGGAGAGGCATTCGAAGATGAGGTTGTGGTACCTTCTGAAGAATTAACAACACACTCAGTCTTGTTTACCTCAGATGAATTAGCACCCTTAGGATGCAATAGCGAATGATGAATCCGCTTGCAAATACTACACCTAACAGGTGTCCGACACTCCTTGGCAGAGTGATTGCTTCCCAAACAATTGAAGCAAACATTATTGTCATAAACAAATTTTCGACGAGATTCAACAGTTTCTTTATGGAACATTTTACATTTACTTAATTTATGACCTTCCGAACAGAACGGACATGTTACAGAACTTGCAACATGAAGTGTTTTTACTTTACAATTATTTTGAAATTTGTTTTCTGGTTTTGAAACCGGGCCCAAAAACTCGATAGCGCGAAATCTATTTGTTAAAAATTCTTTAAATTGGGTATAAGTGGGAAGTTCGTCTGACGAAATATTTGATGATACACTAAACTCCCACTGACGTCGAGACTCTGGGTCCAATTTCAAAGTAAGGATATGAATTATTAAAACATCCCAGCTATTTACATTTATGCCCAGATTTTTGAGAGTAACTAGGCAATCATTAGTGGTGTTAACTAAATCTTTTAATGCATTCGCCGACTCGAATGATATATTCTTTTGGCTAAAGAGTCGTTTCAAAACATGGTGGCAGATGTATTTTTTATTGTTATACCTTTCCTCTAGTAACTGCCAGCACCTTTCAAAATTAGACTCTTGAATTGGCATATGCCTCAAGAGTTGCTCCGCTTCACCCGCAAGATGTCCCTTCAAATAATGTAACTTTTGTACATTATCTAAGGATACATTTTGAGTTATTAATGATTTGAAAAGATCTTTAAAAGAGGCCCATTCTGAGTAAACTCCTGAAAAGGTAGGAATATTAATTTTGGGTAATTTCACCTGAGCAGCTCTTGTGCTTACATTGTCAGCTCCACTTCCACATTGTGTCATATTAAATTCTACCAACTTAGACTTTAATTCACATTTGTATTCCAAATAAATTTCCTCAGTTTCATTATATTTATCAGACGTTACATAATTTGAAGAATTTAAAATTTTAGGTTCGTAATTTCTCATTAAATCCTTATGACCACATAAGAATTCAAGCCACAATTGATCAATAGCCTCTAACTTTCCTTCTATATAAGCCTTTGTTAACCGGTCTTTAGGGCTTTTCTTAAAATTCAACCTTGATTTACACATACGCGAACATAAATCATATTGAAAGTTGATTAGAGATTCCATTTTAATAAACTAAAAATAAATTATTTCTAAGTGTTTTAGTATTACAATAGCTCAAACTGAAATCGAACATGGATTCCTAGTACATTATATTTTTGTAAAATTATTCTAAGTAAAATATACAATTTTTTCTAAATTTATTAAATACTAAGTAAATTCATAAAATATTTCTGAGTTTATATCTTCTTTTTTCAAATTAATGTAATTTTAAATGTACTCACAGTTTCACTTTTTATATTTACTTCACTCTATCCACAATACATTGATGTGAATTCCAAACTTCCTGCTTCCCTTTGGAGTAGTAGGGCTCCGATGACCACCACTCACTCCCGGTAGCTCGTAGCGCGTTGACTTCACTGGGTCTCAGTAAGGTCCTGGGCAACTACGTCGATGTATTCTTGACAGTACCGCTCCTAGGTACTCGCCAGCAGCAGCAAAGGTTCAGCCGTCAAACTTGCGGTTGTAGCGGCGATCCACCTTGCTCCGTAACCGAAGACTTGCACTTTCCTCCTGGTTAGGTCTGATGAGACACTATCCGGCTCGAAGGACCATGAACAACTAGCTCAGTCAATCCCAAGGATGCTCCACTTTACTAACGTTTTACTAATAAAACTATTAGGTGCCACTGGTAACCATATTTATTCAAAAAAATCCCAAATGCTATATGCAAACAATTAGCGAATCTTGCCATCGCGATTTAGAATTATCTACAATTTGACATAACGCCATCTAGTATTTATAAGTTGAAATATGTACATTAATTACGTATACAAATTTAAATACTAAAATTATTTTCATTTAACATATAATTATGTGTATAATAACTACAATAGTAATTAATTTTTTTTTATTATTAAATATATATATAAATATTCTATTCTCTCTAAACTATTTTATTTGTTTTATGTATAACGGAATATTTGAATTTAAAATTATTTAGTCATAGTCTTTTTGTGTTGTGATTTCAGTGTATGTATCCAAATATTAAATTATTATATATACAAACCAACATCTTTTTTCAACACATTTGCAATCTCCTGTACAGTCATGTTACGCCAAATGCCCACAACCTCAGTACCTGCTTTCGGTGCATATCTGATTACTCTTTTCCCTTGATTTTCGACAGCCTACAATAATAATAATTATTATTTATTTATAATATACTTGCTATGTAAATAGTTTTTTAAATGTTTAATATAAAATTTATTGACTAATTATTAATTTCTCTAACCTTCTCTTCTGAAGATTTTCTTTTCTTGAAACTAATGCTCGAAACTGAAAGGTGTCTTTTATTATTCCAGAGTATTTTTGTATAATCTTTTCCAGTCTCCGCTGCTTGCAGAAAATATTCATTTTTAAAATGTTTCAATGGCAACCTTGTAAAAATTAAATATAATATCAATCTTAAATGTGCATAAAAAGGTTAACATTATTAATATATGTATTTTGATACTTAATTAATGAAAATAATATAAATATACTTACCATTTTAACATAACACTTCTGAACATTGTTGTATAATAAAGGTTATCACTTGTTTTTCGTTCTTTAAGTTACTTAAGTAATAATTACAACATTTTATTTTATCAATCGCTTAACCGATGCGGCGTTTTGTTATATTTAATTTTATCATAGCTTTAACATAACATAACCTCAAATAGTAATATAACCTATAAAGCAAAAATTTACTTGTTATGTCAAATTTTGTCTATGTGAAAATAGATTTGGTATTGGAAAATGTGAGTTGTCTATGTTTCGAGTTTCATTTTTATTTTTATCTACATCTCTAGTCATTTATCGTTTTTTTTCCCTAACTTCGGTTGAAAAACATATATAATCCGTTGCTTCTTCTACAAAATGCAAATACATGACAAGAATTTGATAGAAAATTTAACAATCGTATGGCTCTAACGAGATAAATTCTAAAAAAATATCCTGAGTAACACCATAATAATCTTATTTTTGGCGTAAAGCTTATTTTATACAAGCGTAAATTAATAAAAAAATAATTTAACAAATTTAAGGACGTACTTTTAAAAGTTTCTGTTTTCATGGACGACAAGTTTTTATTTCGTTAACCTTTTACACATATTCTTTAGAACTTAAGTATATATATACTTTTTTATTGAAAACCAGTCATAGACAATTACTATTTATGTCCGCCATTCATTCTTTTGAGTTGCTTTTTCGTTTTACGATTTCGTAGAGAGCACCATTTGTCACCGAGTTCGACGCAACATCATAGCATTACAAATTACGTAGAAGCAGAATAAACTGCAAAATCATAACCTGGACCGATCAAAACTGTGCCAATAACAATTCAGTGTAACAAATTTATAATTTACCTGTGAGACGAGATCGTATCTTAGATCCAGTGATGCTTTTACTTGCCTTTAACGTTATCTGCCGCGACGTTTTTTCGAGTGCCTGATGGTGTGGATACTATGTGCGAATAGCGAAACAATACAGCGGGACTCAGCATGGGGGCCTTTTTAAATAAGCCCGAGACTAAGAAATATAACGAGAACGGAGAAGGTAACGGTCTTCGCTATGGCGTGGCGTCGATGCAAGGCTGGCGCGTGGAGATGGAGGATGCTCACCACGCGCAACTCACTCTAAACGGAACTTTATCGGACTGGTCGTATTTTGCCGTTTTTGATGGCCATGCGGGTGCACGGGTGTCAGCTCACTGTGCAGATAATTTGCTCGAGAGTATCTTACAAACTGAAGAGTTTCGGCGTGATGATATAACGGAGGCAATCCGCGCCGGTTTTCTCGACCTCGACAAGAAGATGCGAGAGTTGCCCGAGCTTTCGAATGGTGAAGAGAAATCGGGATCGACAGCAGTGTGTGCATTCGTGTCGCCTAAGCAGATATATATAGCAAATTGTGGCGATTCTCGAGCAGTTCTGGCACGAAACGGAGCTCCAATATTTGCTACACGAGACCACAAGCCGGAATTGCCTTCGGAAAAGTCTCGTATAGTGCAAGCGGGTGGTTCTGTTATGATACAGCGTGTGAACGGCAGTTTGGCAGTGTCGCGAGCATTAGGCGACTACGAGTACAAGAAGGTAATGGGTCGCGGACCTTGCGAACAGCTTGTTTCGCCAGAACCTGAGGTGTCTGTGCACGAAAGGCTCGATTCCGAAGACGAGTTTCTGGTGCTGGCCTGTGATGGTGTATGGGACGTGATGAGCAACAAGGCTCTGTGCGCATACGTGCACTCATTACTTCAGCTCACGGATGACCTTGTGGCAATCACTAATCAGGTCATTGACACATGTCTTTATAAGGTAAATACTAAAACTGTAACTTAATATGCTATTACAATGGCCACAGTTTGTTTACTACATATATATCATATATTTATTAATTCAAGGTTTTAATCTTGTTAGCCTCGCAGTAAATCAATGGTATTGTGAGACAACAGAAAGTCTTCCTTATTAAATGTGTAGATATTCATATTAAATTATAGAATGCACACAGCAATGGAAGACAAAAATATTCTACACTTATACTGGAAAATGATTACTTGTTTATGCAATAAGTTGAATACTAATTAGTATTCAATAATTTGGCTTGAAATGCAACTTGATATCTTGGAGAAGTAATTATTTCGGTTATTTAATAATATTTATTTTTATAAAAAATCTACTTATCTACTAAAAAAAGATCCAATACCATAGAAGAAGCTAGAAATTGCTTATATTTTAATAATTAGCCAATAATAAAGGATTGATCTTTTTTTCAATTATAAATTTGTTTTACAAATAGTCCGTCATGATTGTAATGAAGAATTACATGATCTATAAATATGTCTTAGGCAAATAATTATTAAAATTGAGTGAGTGAAGCTAATATTACTAAGTTATTTAACTATAATGGGATTAGACTTGATTATATAAATTATAGTTTAAAAAAATACCACGGAGAATATTGTCATATGATAATATTTTATGTTTTTATCATTATGTTATTTGTTAATAATACCTGATTTTGACATGAGCATTGAGGCAGACGTAAAAGAAGATGAAAAGTGTATTGTTGTATTAGATGTTGTTAAAATTCCACATCCAATAAGAAGTATATGTTGAATCAGAATATAAACCAACAAGTGTTAATTTTTATTTAAGGTACTAACAGCCTTACTTAAAAACAATTTGTTTAGCGGTTGTTTAGTTATACACCAACTTCTCTCTTTCTGTCGTAATTGATTTGTGATTAAAATAAGATACCATTGTTTAATTTAAAGCAGCTGTATAAAATTTATTAAGGTTTTTTTAAATTTATATTTTTATTTTTATTATTAATTATAATTACAAGTTTATACACATATGATACAAAACAATAGGGTATTGCTTTCATTCAATAGAAGAAATTGTGTCATTCTTTTAAGTCTACATTTGTACAATAACAAAGCATTCATTCATAATGTCTCTTCAATAACTTTGATGTCACTCATTCTTCCTCGACGTTGAGTATACAGTTAGATTTATTATTATTTTTCTATTAAATTTTCATTGATACATTACATCAATTGAACTTTAGTAATCATTATTTTTTTCGTATCTATTTAATTTTTATGTATTTCATATATTTTTAATACTCAATTCCCCTTAGCACTATTTTTTTTTGTGTTACGAGAAAACAGCTAATCAAGTCATTACCTTTTCAGGGAAGCAAAGATAACATGAGCATTGTTCTGGTGGTGTTCCCAGCTGCACCGAAGCCGGATCCTGAAGCTCAAAGAGCTGACCGGGAACTGGACGAGACGCTTCGACAACGGCTCACAGGTTGCTATTACTCTCTACTGCATGCCTGCGCCCAAACACCGACAGACAGACAGACAGACGACGATAGGAATAGTGGTAGCGAGGTGCAGGGTTAATATCCATAGTAGTTGTTTTGCTCTGTTGGCACAATAATCGAATTTTTCTCGTAGGTTTGCGATATTTAATCAATTTAATGTGATTTAGGAATATGAAGTTTATATAGCTCTGTTGAGAAAAATACTATCTCTGTGTATGCCCAGGTATGTTTAAATCCTTTGAGCAATACAATATGTAATATTGTATGTCCTAAGTCACTGTAGGTGAAAGTAAATTGCTAGTGATAAATTAATATTTTAACATAATTATAAATTTTACCACGGTTATCAATATGATAGATTATAAATAATATAAGAGTTATATATTAACGGTATTATTGCTAATCGAATTATTGATACAAAACATTAAAATAGGTTAAACATAAATGTTGAGATTTGATATCTTCTTCGTTTGCTTTGTTTAACAAGTACAATATGTCGTAAGTAAAAAAATTAAACAATATTTTTACATACTCTAAAGTAAATAATAAATAAAGAAGTTGCCTTAAAAGTGCTTTGTTTGCCGCGGTGATTCATATTGTGATAAAAAAAATATAATCAATTTTATCGGTATACGATCTCTGAAACGATCGTTAATTCTTTAATACGATATTCGTGTAATGATTGAAAAGTAAACTGTAATTTCGGAAAAATAAACATTGAATATTTATAACGATATTAATCGATTTTTAAAATCGATAATATCCTTGATAATTAAAAATGGCACCGAATTTACCGTTGGAGTAATTTGTTGAAAATTATTATCGAAATAATTTTAAATACTCTTTCACTTGTGTACACAAATTCAAGGTTAAATTTATTAAATATAGTTTATGTATATAAGATGAAACTTAGAATAATAAATCGAATAGCATGGCAGTTATTTGAATTTAAAATGTTGTATGTGCCAAATTATTTATTTTAAATTTTAATTGGATTCACATTATCAAAATATTATCATCGATTCAAAATTATTAATAAAAATTTTTAAAAAAGGTTACCATTATTGAATAATTAATATTATGTCGTAATATTTTGACATGCACCTTGACCAAACGTCATTAAAAACAAAAAGTAAGAATTTCACTATGGTAAAGAACGACATTGTACGAAACATAGATTTATTACCATAACATTGATTCTTTACCATAAAAATTACGTGATCATTGTTATAAATAACAAGGAGGTTTGTTTGTAATATAATAAAATAGCGTATTTTAATGGGTCGTCAGGATTTTTCCTTGTTTAGTAATATTTATAGGTAAAGTTACATTAATCCTATTATTAGCTAATCTTTGCATATCCGTCATTAAAATTATTGATATTGTCCTTTTACTGATGATGTAAGGCTTAATGGTCTTCTAGGGAATACGTATCACTTTAGTCACTCTACTGTCAAGTCATGCTTCGGTTAATATTTGTGTTCGGTATAAGGGATGAGAAGTATAAAAGGGTCAAGAATAACACGCTTAAAGGGTATATACTGTTACCCTTAAAGGGCATATATATATATATAGTGGGTACATTCCGCCAAATTGTCCATTTGTCCATTTAACTTTTTAATGTCATTTAACGGCCTCGCAGGTCTAGACCAAAATTTGTCAATTTATCGAAATCGATTCGAAACGGGATCTTTGTCGTTTAGCCGAGTACGTATTCTACAAACGCAACCAGTTGAGGTTTGATGAAATTTGAATCGAAATATATTTGAGATCGTATCGTACTCGATATAGATAAGTATAATTAGTTCTCAGATTCGATTAAATTAATTTTGATGAGGAATAGTTGAAGTTGGATCGGAATATATTCGCGAACGTATCATTACCGTTATAAGTAAGTAGAATGGACCTCCAGATCTGATGTTCTTTATCAACAAAGATACTCTTAGTAGGGAACCAGGAAGATAGCCTATAAAATTGGATAATCCTTCCGTATCTGGAAAGCTCTTGTCACGTAATTATTTTTTATTATATTGACAGAATTGTCAATGTTCTCGTGTATGTTCAAAAGTAGTTGAAAATATAATAGAAATACTTTTTAACATCCATACATTTTATTCTATACTTACGTATAGTAAAATATCGATGCTTTTGTGTAATTATTGCATGATATAGTTTATCGTATGACAGCTTTGCATGCTATGTGTCGTCAATAACTAATATTTGTAGAAGATATGTAGTTCACGCTTCGCAAGTTCGAGTTATGGGCTCTGCACCTGCCTTTGTGTTAGTATAAGTTTCACATGTGTGCGTCAACTCTAGGGACTTGCGGTGATTAATATTATTCAAATGTTTCGTCAGTCTTTTGAGTACTATTTCAAGGTCGATGGCAATGATTCTATATGTTACGTTTCGGATGCAAAAAGGTTTTACTTTAATCGTCTGTCGCTGAATTTGACGCGGTTTTCTTTATTTTTTTTTAATGTACATAGTTAATACGTTTTATTGTTATTGTTATCGTTGTATTTCATTTCTTTTTACATGGAACCGTATCTTAGATATAGTAACGAAGTTAAGGTTTATTATTACTTCGGTATGTTACTTTAAAATGAATCCGGCGAATTCTTTATCAAGTCGATATAGTTCTGTGTAGTCGATTTCAACAGATTTGTAAGAATTAAGAATTTTTCAAAAATCGAAGTCAGCTCGAATTTATTAAATATCATTTTGAAAATGTAGTTAATAGCTCCAAACTATACAGTTAGCGGCAAGTTAAACCGGCATTGATTGACAAATGTGGTCGCCGGAAAAACCAAAATCCATTAAATAGACATACATATGTCACGTGACCAAGTATACGAAAGTGAGCCGAGAGATACATAAAAGAAAAAAAAAATAATGGATATAATCTTACTTGATTATTGTTGTATTAAAACTAAAGTCAAGGAAATAAGTACTGTGTGCTACGGATACAAGAATTTATAGACGTTCTTGCGCCCGAACTCTCCGGTCGTGTTAATGTCATTTCATAGAAATAAGAGAATGAGGGAATTGAAATATATTCGAGGGATATGTTTGCACATAGACACACACACTTATTCAATATAATATCCCTGGTGCAGTTGGCTAGGCAGTGCACATAATTCGGTCATGAGGATATTATCTTGTGTTATATAATATATTAAAGGTCGGTAGTAATCAAGTTAGGAAAAATGTTAGCGTCTTCGATTATCATCACCGAGGAATGGTTATCGTCACGTTTATAGCTTGTACGATTTCTATTGAAATAGACTATATACAAAACTGTTGTCACGTAAACAATATCGCCTCTAAGCGTTTTGTTTAGTAGTTTCCACGACACGCGATGTTTTATTACAACTTCTTAGAGGTTCGTTTATTTTTTGTTATACCTTGAAACCGTAGTTGTTTGAACTTTGATTTTTAAGTCTAATGACTTATTATAATTTATATGTATTCGACCGCCCAACAGAAGTACTTAGTGCATAACATCTTAGCTTCCAAGGTGGGTGGTTCATTGGTGTGATGTAAGGGATGGTTGTTGTTTCTTACAGCGCCAATATATATAGGCGGAGGTGACCGTTTATTATCGGGTGGCCCATATGCCTGTCCGCAAACGTATTATATAAGTGTACATATATGTAATATAAAGATAATTTAACGTGAAGGGATGCGTCTTCTCGGATGAGCAGATCTATTCTCTTATACACTGAAATAAAACATAGGACACTTATGTATTTATTTTAAATTTAATGACCAGCTTAACGCGAGTCGTACTCGTGTCCTGTGGGTTCCGTATCACCGTTTGGTTTGTATATTTTATCGTTATTACTTTTAGATTAAAGAACAGATATAAAAAGAAGAAATCTAGATACTTTTCGGACTAGGAATGTTGAAATTCTCGGCTTTTCTGTAGTATAATATGCATGTATTATACCTAGAACACTGTACATTGATGAAAACCCCATTAAAATCCGTTGGGTAATTTAAAAGATCAAAGCGTACAGAAGTTGAATTAACATGATATCATATTAGTCATATAGCGTAGCCATAGTTAAAAGTATGTACACCAGTAAATTTAATCACGTGATATTGAAGTTACTAAGTAATAATAATTCTCGACAGAACGTTAGGGTCTCGTAGCGTTCGAAGCGAATCTTAATAAATATACCGACCACAATGCTCCTATTCGCTTGTTTCTCATTTTCAATTCAGCCTCGTGAATATACTTTTATTACGAGTGGGCTTAATAATGGTCGAACGAAATATCGCGAACTTAAAAGTTGCGTAGGACGTTAAAGCACAAAGACGCAACGACTATTTGACATTGTAGTTCTTACTGATTTTTTAAATTGACACTTCAAAAGTATGTAACGTAATCGTACTTTAAAAGAGTTGTTTTTACCGACTTATTTGCAGTCAAAGGTGGTAATGCGTTCAACTTGTACGTTATTTGGTTGTTATTGAGATAGATAAAATAGAATTATGAAAATAATTTCAAATACAGCCAAGTTAGTCGTTTACCTAAATCCATAAAATAATTGTCAAATATGTGACCAAAATTAAAAAAAAAATCTCTTTTGAGATTATTAAGTAATTCGTGTTTACACGTGATCTTATGATATGTCAAGCAAAATGCCTACTCTTTAATTTCGTACCATTTTTACCTTGTCTAACTTTTTTTAATAGGTATAGTTTTTATATAATATATTGAAACAGTCTAACGATTTTAGTACAAATATATTTAATAATAAGATAATAATTACATTACTCCCTCCGTGATATTATTAGTTTTTAATTTACCTGATATACAAAGATACATTTAGGTAATAAAATAATTAAATTAATTATTATACATATACGAATTTGAATAATTATTTAACATACATAAAACATACATACATATAGGTAAAAAGTAGGAAAACTCTTAATAGTAGATAGTTAATATACTAATCTTTACTCAAACTATATAACCTTTTCTCATAAAACAGGTCCGAAGTCGGAGCGATTTGTGCCTAATAAAAAAAATAAAAAAACTGAAATGATTTTTGCGCGTTACTAATACAAGTAGCATAGATAAATTATTAATTTCATGCATTTTCTATCAGATTATAATGGAATGATTCATATCGCATCAATGTAAGCTCATGACGATATTCCCATCAGATTTGTTTAGTTGAATCATACATAAATCAAATCATAATTAGTACAAATGTATAAATGTTACCATATACAAATAGTATCAATTGTAATATATTTTTAGTTTTTATTTTCTATGTGTGTTCTGTATTAAATGCACTTTAAATAGTATTGCTGAGATAGTGAATAGACGATTTTTTTTTAAATCGTTGGCAAACGTTGGTGAATATAAGTTTGTGAAAATATCTGAAATGTTATGCCCGTCGCATTTTTTTTATTATTGACGTTTTGCAATTCTATATATGAATATTGTATTATTTTTTTTACTTTATATGGTATTTTTATTATAATTTATGATATATCTAATATTTATGATGATAATTTTAAAGTTAAAGAAAATAATTTTATTAAAATGAATTAAAAAATAGGCTTAAAATATTTTCCTTTTAACTTAAGTTTTATGTATTATACAGATATTTACACTAGCTAAATACACCAGTAATATATGAAATTTTAACTAATATATTGTGAAGTAGTCTTAGAGTAATAGTTTATGCCAGTGTGTTCCCTTTGATCAGCCCCGTCTTAAGCACAAGTAGCACATTTGTGCAAGCAGTGCCCCTTGCACAAAGAATATATTTTCAAGGGACCTTCTGAGGCCTCTCAGACTCAGCAAAGCGCTCCGGCTTTTTATTTGCACTCCCTGGGTTAAGACGGGGTAAGTCTAAATGTCACAATTATGTGATTTCCTCTTTAAAAGATAGATAATGTCCCATTATAAGACATTGTTTCGTCAATTTAACCTTTGTGATATTGTGTAGTGTAGCGTAGTAAACGAATATATCTCTTACTCATAAATAAATATTATTATACTTAAATATAATACTGTAAGCGAGTTATTTACATTGTTACGATTTTATTATTAAAGTTCGTTTTAAATTAAATAAATCGTTTCATTGCTTTAGTCCAAATCCTGTTTTATTTATTGATCGCGTATTGATATAGTTTTATTTATTTTGAAAATATGGGTTAAAGCAATGAACTTAGGTACGTCCTCGCGTTGCGACGTTTTATTATCGAATGATGTGTTGAAGCGTTTCACGTTAATATAAGAAGCGAAGCCGTATGACGCATCGAGTAATCCTAGTTCTCTCTATCGATCCTATTTGCGATTTGTCAGCGGACGGTCAGGCCTGACGTGCGATTTAGATCAAGGGGACAATTCTACTATAGCCTTTTTTTTTCGCTCGTAAAACGCGTTACACGTTTCCCCCACGTGGAAGTGGTGGGTATTTGAGACTCGCCGGAGCCCAGGACGATGAGAGCGTCCAGGTACACCGGTATACCTACAAAAAAATCAACGGTACCCTCCCCGTCTCGTCGGCGGTCGCCACGGGATCGCTTTCGTTTGCTACCGTGACGAAATTCTACTATAGCTTATTCAAATGTTAGTAGGAAAAAATATAAACAAAGGTTAGATTTACGTATATCATGCGATTCACTAATAACACAGCTATATTGAGCACTAGAGTATCTACAGAGTATAGATATTTATATATATGTCTTCGATTATATTCCGACCTAACTTCGACCGAACCGCAATTGGATCGTTAAAAAAATTGGATTACGGTTCAACGGCAACGATTACGATTCGATTGCGATAAAATGACATTTTGTTAGTAGATTTTACCCAAGACACGGATTTGAACAATGCGTCTTGATTTAAGGCCAAGTAGTCAATTAAAAAAAATTTTCAAAGGTGACCTACTGCTTGTCAACTGTCAAAATCATTATGAAACTATATAAGAAAAGTTTCTTAGTTTTTCTTTGGTATTGGTAGCCCTGTTTGCTCATACGTTTCGATTGAATAGAGAATAAATGTATCTCCAGTGATTATATTAATTCAGATTTTTACAGATAAGGTTTCATTTATAGCGTAAGTAATGTAATTAGGTTTTATTTATAATTAGGTTTAGCTTAGCTGCTGGGGCAATCGGTGTCGCTTAGTATTCTACCTTGTAAGATTTCCTCTTTTTAAATAATTTGAGAAGTAATATTTTTAATAACTACGGGTAGTCATACTCGTCCCAGCTTCGCAGGGGTAGAATAAGGGTCTACACTACTTCTATAGGAACTAACCAAATTTCATCACAGTCGGATGATCAGTTTAGTAACGCAGTTTAGTAAGTATGGGAGAAACATACATACATAGAAACATTCTTTTTATTTCTGAGAAGATGGTTTGTTTTGTGAGAGTAATAATTCGGGAAATACTTCTTACTCGCTTACCTCGGTACAGTGTCTCCTTTTTTGAAACTGTCATAGCTTCAAGTCTAATTCTCATAAGACAATTACGAAATTAAATTAGTTATTTGATTTATAAATAGGTACTTTCTTAAAAGCATGTTTGTTCGATGTTGGATTTGTTCAGAGTATTCTATCAGATCATTTATCAGAATCTGCTTGGATTCTCCTGGAATTCTATTTAATGGCTATTAATATTATATATATTTAAACAAAAAGGATGAAGGGACAATGGGACTGACGTAACTGTATAGGATAAAAGTCCCAAAATTAAAAAGAAAAAAAAACAAATAGGTACTTGGAAAATAATATTTCACAGAGGTATAATATGTACTTATTTTATATAATTTTATAGTATCGTTAAATTGAAACGAAACATAGAGTCGTTCTATTATTTTTTTATTATTTAATACTTACAATTAAAATTAATTGAGCGAAAAAGACAAGGACGTCTTTCTGCAGCACCTGTTCGCTCCTTAGTATTTTGACATGTAAACTCTATATAAATGAGCGAAATCACCATTTAATTACAGTTTAATAATATCTTTCACATAAACAGTAAAAAATAAATAAATATAAATATATAAAAAAAATAAAGGTATATCTTTCTTAAAGTGTATTTAAAGTCATCGAATTAGTAGGTTACGTCTCGTTATATTCGATAAAAACAAACATACCAACGGATTTTAGACGAACGCATAATATTATAATACTCGTAGATCTGTTGCTTAATTAATATTAATCTAATTATATTCACATAAAACTAGCTTAACCTTACGTCACAACGCTTATATAAAGGTTACGTCAAGGTCGTAAGGTTTCAAAAATCGCCACAGAATAACGACCTGTGTTTCGTCAGTTGTATTTTAAGTCTTGTTATGTTAATAATAAAGGCTAAAATTAAATAAAAGAGCGTACGAATGGATTTATTACCAATCGTAACGTTAAAAGTAAATCTAATCTACGAATCTGTAGTATTGTTTGCGTGAGTATTCAAAATGAAAAAAAACTATTTGTGATATTAATAAGCGATATACAACTAAGTTATCACATGAATGTGTGAAATTATTGATCCCATTGACTTTAAAGTTAGCATAATAACTCGTAGACTCTCACTAAGAAGAGAAGACGGTTGGAAGTAGAAACTTCTAAAAATGTAATGGCAGGGCGAGCTATTATATTATATTAAAACATAGAGCGGTATACTATTTCTGTTATTTATTTATTAAGAACATATATACAAGATAAACTTGTAACACTAGGTTTTCGACACATCCTTATTCGGGAAGGAAAATCGATTTAAATTTTTTTAGCTTAGTTCATTTATTAATACATTTGAAACTCTTGTTCCAAAAAGTTTATTATACGATAAACGACTACCTACATAGATAAAAAAGATTTAGTATTCGACATCATTGAAATTTAATACAAGATAATAAAATGCGTAATAATTTTATATGATTATTACGTGTATGTTTTTTCATTGATGAAAAAGTGTAACTACACTGTTCCTTGCCAGTTCTATCTAGATTCAGAACGGGTGGTAGCTTACGAAGGTGAAATTACGATCCAAACGTGCTCGTAAGAGATTACTTGCGTTTTGATTTTGAAACGAAAAAATATACCTGGTCAAAGACGTGTCTCTGTTATTGTGCGGTAAAATGGCGCCATCTTTATTCTTGAGCAGTACGTGAATTAATATCAGTAATATAAATATAAAATAACATGTTTTATTTAATTATATAATAAATCAACGTTCTTATCAGACTCTTATCAAGTTTTAAGTAATTATTTGTAGACTAAACAAGAATGGGTTCGTTGAAAATGAACGATCGGTTGATCGATGCATTTTATGATTAGAATATAACTTAAAATATTATTACGGGTTCGACCGTACTTAGCAATCACGTCCAAGGCTCATCAGCTAAAAATACACATTGTGGTTTTATATGTTTATATATGTAAATCTGCTGTATGTATGTATGTAACTGAACTCGAAGCCAAACGGTTGAATAGAATTAGATGTTTTTTTAGTCTGTATTTGAGTGGGTTCCTGGGCGGTTTAGATTGTACCCAGTAGGTGATGCGATCGGAAAGTAAATAAAATTCTAATTTCACTCGGATGAAGTCGGGACGGATAGCCAGTAATTCTATATTTATCATAGTTACAATTTGGTTGCTTGGTTTCATTCAATTGATGTCAAATATAGTATCACGATTGATATACTAATGGACTATATATACAATTTATGTTTGTTTTTTTGAGATGGCTTGTTTGTCCAGTGGCTTTTAATTCTACTAACTCGGTTTTGGATTCGAACATCGGGATTTTAAGTGTCCTGAGCTGTTCAGTTTTACTGTCTGTGTGTCGGATTTTCAGTAGCAACTATTATTTTTTATACTCGTGGTTTGGACATTAAGGTAATCAGCTGGTTTTGCGCCTGAATTATTTCGTCATTCAAACAGAGATTATTAGTGTTTGTCTGTCTGTCTGTCAAAGAGAAATCCGAATGAAGAAGGAGTACAGATGAATCAAAACTTAGGGCTTTGATTTAAATATTTCATATAAATATTTTCATATAAACAGATTAATGTATCTTTATTTATTAATAATAGATAAGTGAAGTTTTGCGTTAAGTTCAGAAACGTTGCATAGAGAATGTTAGACTTTGGGGTTGCTAGGTTTTAGCCGGATATGTTTCTCTTTTGACGGTCTCGTCTGGTCAAATATTTACATGTCCGGTATGTACGGCTTATGTTAGAGGTTAGTTTAGCGAGGCCATCAGGGCCGGATTTAGAGATCTGCAGGAACTGGAGTGAGAAATGAGGGATGTTCCTTAATTATATTTTCCATATAATTTTAATAATTAAAAGAATTCAATAGGTGTTTTAATAAGTTATTTCGGTATATAATAAACTATTTTAAAATAAATAATGATGTATATATTATATTTACATATGATCATACTTGTATTGTGCTTGTACTAAAAATGTATCTTTAAGCATAAATCAAAAATTTGTTTGTTAAAATTTGCACTAAATTCCATTATTTTTCAAATGTGAAAAAAATAATATGTATAAATATTTCATCTTAAAACTTAGGGCTCTATAATGGAATAGCATCGGTGCATCTTAGCGCATTCTACATCCTACTAAGTCGCCTCGGGCGATGCCCCGTTTCTGACCCTATTATGAGACGTAGTAGGTACATAGATTCTTTGCGTGAAATAGGCCACCCACTTGAAACGTTTTAATATAACAACTAAATAAGGTTTTATATCTTAATGTAAATTTTAAATATATCTTTTTTTTTATTTCGATATCTGTGAAATATCCATGCATTGTTACAGATAATGGTCGTTAAGTCATTAATTATTGATAATGAAAATTGTAGATTGCCTTATTTCGTTATCCTTGTATGAATTATTTCGAGGATATGCTGGGATTGTACTCCTTACATATACATAGTTGCATAAAATTGGTAACGATTTTTGGCCAGTGTATTATGGTTGTGGTATAAAACTTAATCGCTAGTCTCAAATAATCTTTTATTCTATGGGTATGTATTTGTTTTCGAAACTTAGGTAATTTTTACTTAGATTTTCATAAAGTATGTGATTTGTAAGTGTGGGATTTATTTCCTTATTTGAATGGACTAGTCTTAGGATATTGCAACCACAAAATGACAAATGCCAAATGAATATAATTTGACATCGAATTGATGGGATATTGGTCGTCGAGCTCGAATACCCTTTGATATTCATTATGGCTTAGGGAAAAAGAACGAACGAACGAAAGAACTTGGGAAATAAAATTAAAATGGATATAAGTAGTTAAGTGGAATAGTATTGTATTATAAATAAAGATATATTCATCAAGAAATGTTAAGAGTGTATATAGGTGAGCTATTAGCAATACGTAAATCGCAATTTTGTTTCTCATTCATTCATTCATTCACTGTTTCTTTAATTTGAAATTTGAATAGACTATACCTTAGATACCGATAGTGTCGTACCGTTTAACGTGTGTAAAACCGAAATTAAAAAAATTTTTTTTGCTCAATTTACGTTATCAAACTCTAATATTATATTTTTATTAAATTTTCAAAAATGTATTTACTAAAATATAAGGCGATATAAAAATATTTTATTCGGAGAGGTATTTTACTAATTTAATAAAAACGACCAATAACTGATAACGTTAACTGATTGCTTATTATATTGACAAAAATGAACTAATTGTTAAAGTAAACATACACGGTACCTATATCTATATACATAAAATAAAATTGGAGTGTCTGTTTGTAATATTAAAATAACCGCTTTATACTAAATGCATATGGATGTACACACGATACATATACCAAAATAACATTTTTTACAAGGTTTGTCTGTCTGTCTGTTTGTTCCGGCTAATCTCTGGAACGGTTGGATCGATTTTGACGGGAGTTTCACCGGCAGATAGCTGATATAATACGGAGTAACTTAGGCTACAACAATAGCTTTTTTTTGTTAAACTCAAACGCGCACGAAGTCGCGGGCACAGCTAGTGGTAAATAAAATCCACATCGATATTGCGCATTTCATATTCGCATCGCTCGTTGACAAAAGAAATACAGTTAATTATTTTGTCAAAGTAATTAACAACGTTTAAGAATATTCATCGACCTGTGATTATAAAGCAAACGATTGCTCGTCAGTGCGTAGTTTATTTTGTATTGCATCAATTGATATTGTATTGACTACACGACCGTGAATTTTTGATGAAAGCGCACAAAGAGCATGTGATTTATCGAAAACCGGCGCAACCAAATGTGAGCTCGTTTACGGAGAAGTAACTATTTATGGTATATTCTATTGATTGTTTGCACTGCCCCGATATTTCGCGGCCTTTGGGCTTCATTATTTATTTGTGATGAGCGATATTCAACGAATATGAATAATAATCGGTAGATAGTATGTGTTAAATTGAAATATAAGCCGTTAATAGAAGGTAGAGATGGTCTAATCTAAGGATAATTCGCTGTAATTTTCAAGATACAATTTAGGGTAGATCATTTCACGACTAGGTTCTTTCTGCTTAAGATGGATTTTTGTAATTTGTTGTGTATATCATTTTATCTGGCTACAACTTTTTTATGTTGTTTACACCTTTAAAGACGTATCACTTTGTATGTTACCCAAGTCAGATATTAATTTTAAGTGCTTAGTGATAAATTGATGGTGTAACTTTTCCAATAAATAAATAACTTGTATATTACAGATGTCCATGGCTCTTCGCAACTATAAAATATTATAATATAAAACTCAAGCTATGGGTACATTTTTGGTATTGCAGTAATACATATCATAATTTAAAATTCTTCGTCGATAAATTTCGACTTTTGTCTATGATAATCTTATTGTATAGAAACTATAATTTAATAAAAAAATAATACGTAACTTATTTAAAAATACAGTCATGGAATTAAAGTTTCACTAATTTCGCTTTATTAATTTCAGCTTTAAGATATATTTACTAATCTGTTAGGTTACGTCGTAAATTCCTCTGGATAATTTATGACATAAACACACGTGTGTGTCAAAATAGCGATAGACAATTTAAAAAAAAAATATATATATATAAAACTCTCTGAAATATCTGTTTAAACTCTGTTTACCTCATTAAAATAATATTAATATGATGGTTTTGGTCAAAGTTTTATTTTTTATTATTCAATTGATATAATGCTGAGAATGTTCTGATGTCACACCGCGACTCGTGCAACTGAATCATATAAATCAATAATCGCTGCGTAAATACATTTAGCATAAACATATTTGATATTATGAATACGACTGACTGCTTCATTGGTTTAGTGGTCGCAAATTCCGAGGTCTTAAATTTAAAGGTGTCAGGATTTAAACCATAAATAAGGTTTTGGGTTTTCTGCACAGATTCACGAGAGTGTATGATGCTTACACACATACACACACCCCCGTGCCTCGGAACTCACGTAAAGCCGTTGGTCCTGCGCTTGTATTTATTGGTATTGTCTGATTGCCAACCCATCGTATATTTAGAATCAAGGAATAAACAGTGCACTTGTGGTATCGCACAGAATCGTGTACTATAATATGTCCTGCGCGGTTTGCCAGTCTGAAGTTTCTGTTAGCCGTACTGGCCGAAATCGGACAGGAGATCATGATCTAAATGTGTAGACGTGTGCTTGTTTGTTTTGATTTTAGTTACTCTAATCACATTTTGATGAAAGGTTACTAATAATATTTACCAAAAATAAATACAATTTTAATTGTATTGTACGTGTAAGTACTATCAGAAAATATAATTTGTCGAACAAACATTGTACTGCGTTACGGTGTTGAGGTCGTAGGCCTGTATCGACTATTCGATTGCATTTCCAGTAATATTGGGGAAGTACGGTCTGCCTTTCATACATATATTACGCTATGGCGTTGACCTGTCTATAAAAAGGCTTATTGGAACCCATTTTGTTTTCAGTACTGATTCTAGAATCATATAATTTGAAATTCAATCTTGATCTCTACCTGAACGGTCATACATTCAATTGTAGTACAAACTTCACGTTTCGTTTAAAGAGAAAAATATGTATTATATTATTATCAATTGAATATAATCAAAGCGAAAGTAGGTATTGATAATATTATAAATACGAAACTGAGTTTGTCTGGCTGTCTTTGAAGCAAGTTTGAGCCTCAATGATGGACGTAGGCTTTTGACTTTCTCTATCAAACGCAATCCCCTAAAACGCGAGCGAAGTCGCGGGCGACACTAGTAATAATATATGCCGTCCAAGCTCTCTTCGCTTAGCGTATATTCGTATAAAGATACGAACGAAATCAGTAAACATTTACGTAAGTTCTAAAATTCATCATCAAACTAAACTTTTCATACTAATACAGTATAACCCGCTTAAAACGATTTCTCAGGGACCCCACCAAAAACGCGTCCTAAGCGAGAAGGCGTATTATGCGGGATCGGGAAAATAAAACGAACGTACTACATATTATTATGTATTTTGTTCTTATTATTTTAAATTACAAACAAATGTATGTACGTTCAATACATTATTTAAAATAATCACTTATTTTGGTTTGACAGAAAGATTTCGATGCGTTAGCAATTAAAAGATTTTCAACATGATGCAACTTTTGCAGTGCGTCTTCACTTTCATCCAAAGAAGCAACATAGCGTCTTAAATCATTAATAGCTAATAACGCCTGGGCGTTTGACAAAACCGGAGTTGACTCATCTTCGTCTTCATCATTATCATTTACATCGTTTTGTGTGTTATTCACATTCTCAATAAGATCTTCAATTGATTGAATTTCGTACGGTGCTACATTGTCATCAATGGAAGAATATCCCGGAAAACCCTGCAGTATCTCGGGTTCTTCTTCTTCCAACACGACGTCAACCACGTTATTTCTGAAACCTGCTTTCTTAAAACAATTTTGAATGGTTTCTGGTTTAATTGCTTCCCATGCCGCTGCAACGTTTAGAATCGCATCATGCACAGAGCGGACGCGTATGCTGAGCGCGGGCGTATTAAACGGGATGACGAATCGTATTAAGCGTTAAGAAATGTATGAAAATATGTCTCAAGTTGCAGGGACTGGCGTAAAGCGGCGTATTATGCGAGAAATCGTATTAAGCGTGATCTTATTAAAGTGGTTATACTGTATTGTATTTGTATGGAAACATGTTGTAACTTTTTGCTAATTCATAATGATTATATCATAAATTAGTTCAAGATCTCGACCAATCATTGCATCAATTCAATGGTGAAGTTATTTTTTGTCCTCACTCTTGTCATTGATTTGGGTCATGATGGGTGATAGTTTCATTTAATAATGCATTATACCAAAATTTAATTATCGGTCAGCGAGGAAGTGTTGCTAACACTCACTTATACAAAAATATTTCAATTTATTTCATAATAGTTTTAAGCGTATAAGCAAGCAACACAACATTTATCATCATCATCAACTGCTAATAAAATCAGTGTTCCAATACAGTACATTTAAATTTTTGTATTTTTATTCCAGTCCTGCTAGAGCAAAGCGCTGGTCAAGAGGAGGACACTTCCAACCACTTCTCCCACGTCCTCAAAGAACTCGTGAAGGAGAAAATACCCGGTCTGCCACCTGGTGGTGGTCTCGCTGCTAAGTAAGTTTTTTTATATTAAATAATATTCAGGTCAAAGAACTTTATTTTATTTTTCATAGCTCATAAGAAACCTTACTGTTCACTTGTACAGTGGGCAATACTTATAGCTGTCGAAAGATTGTAAATTGTAAGTTGCGGTTCATAATCTCGCGAGATAGATCATAATCTAACGGTATTTACAATTCTACGGTGATATATACAAAGTTTGTTTCAATGGTAGAATCCGTGACTATTTACCTACTAAAATTATTATTATATCCTTACACAAGTATAGAATTTTTTTACACATTTTCTCTACGTAAGTCAATAAGTAAGTTGTAAGCTGCGTGGTAACTACAAAATTGATAATTGCAATACCACGCGTAAATGATCGAAGTGTTAACCGTGATCGTACATCGTTTCCAGGCAAGCGCTGCTGGACAAGATATACAGGGAGTTCTACCCGGACCACACCGACAGCTCGGAGAAGTTCGACTGCCAAGCCGAGCTGGCGGACGCCTTCGGCGCCAACTAGAACGCCATGCCGGTCCTTACGTATTGAGTCTTAAAACCTTCGCCACAAGGACGACGATAATTGTATCGCCGGTAATTAACTTCCGCTTAACAAAACATATCTCTATTCTTGATAGATAAATTCCTATATATCAAATTAAATTAGTTCAATTTATCGTTTCGAGATTTATTCACAGATAAAAAAAAAATCATCGATACTATTTCTTATCTGTATTATGGACCAAAAGTAGTAAAAGTTTTTTAAATTGAATCGTTGGTAATCTTTATGAACTTTTGACTTTCATATGCATAAAAGTCGTTGTGACGTCTAAGAGTATATTCTGGTATGCAAAGTTTTAAGCCTCAATAGCGTAAGCAGTTTCGTTTTGTAAAACAAACATATATTTTTTTGCAACCGCTGAAGTATATTCGTCATTATTGTGTAAATCAAAATATATTTCCCAACGGATAAAGATGCAATCCTAATGGACTTTTGGCTGAATATACTTGAGCGTTGTTATAAAACAGAGCCGCACTCACACTGCGGAGTGTTTGACAACTTGTTTTTGTACATAAAATAAACGTGTCTCGAAATGGATGCAGTGTGAATGCGAATCTGTTTTGTTTGGTTTCTCCGTCTATGTCGATTGTCGTTAGATTTTAATCGCTTTGTAAAAAATCCCGCTTCTATCACCATACAAATGCTTGTCTCTAGAAAGATAAGTGATTATGGTAGGCTAAAGCGACAACAACATAGCCGGGGAATAACCAGGCATAAAGAAATTTTAATATTTAATACTCTAGCCTTATCTGCTGTGGATTGAGTCATAGACGAAATTTTTTTCTCCCTAAGATAAGGTTATGTGTCTTTATTTCTTACAATGCAATCCACGGCAGTGTTTCACCTGAAATTATTAATTGGAAAATGCGGCACTATACGGCACAAATTTTTAATTTCTTCCGGACAATTTTTCCTAGTACAATAGTTTTAAAAAATATAGTATAATAATTGTAAATCAAAGTCTGTAATTAGATTTTCGGTGTACGTTTCATTTAAAAAATTTGATCCCTTTTTCTGTTCAATTGACATTGATGTCATAATACTAGATGTGTTATATAGTGATTCGATTTAAATAAATAATAAAAAGTTTGAACTTATTTCGAACCTCTTTATTTTGTGTTGTCTATATCGGTTTGAGCCGTATTGATAATCTGTGAACTCACGCAGCGTTAAGACGAGCGGCAATTAAAATATAATATTTTAATTTATTAATAACATTTCTAAAAAAATAGATAATTTAAATGAAAATTGTTCATTTCAATGATTAAATTAATTCATGAATAATGTCACATCATAGAAAATACAAAACGAGAACATTGCTCAGTTCAATCGTATTTGTATGTATTATCTTAATTTATGTATAAATAGAAAGATTTTGTTGTTACTTTTGTTTGTATTAAACAAATGCGAATAACGCAAAAAATGTAACATTATGATTATAATGAAAATTGTTATTTGATATTTCCACCCACAACCATAAGTCTGCGATAGTTCACAGATAACAAAGCCTTCTTATATTTCAGTTAGGCCAGTCACTGTTAGTCTTTGAATAAAACTTTAGTTGTAATATTCGTTTTCTTTTCTTTCTCATAATAATTCAATCCTGAAATCTATGAAATATAATATAAGTATATGTATTTTTTTGATGGGCGAAATGTTTAATTGTCAGTGTTGCCAGTTGAATAATTTCAAATAAGTCCATCCTAATAATTCTGTCGTGAATAACCTGTACGAGTAGTTTTTGTACATAGTTCCATGTTTTGACTACGTAGCCCTATTGAATGGACCTCATTAACATTATGCTTTGTTTTAAGACATCATTTACTAATAACAATCGATTCACTTCACGGAATACCCATTTTTTTTTATAAGTTTGGTGTTCACTAGGCAAATATATTTGTGGCGATTTTTTTTTGTAATATATTAACTTTGTGTTGTGTAAAATGCTATTGAGAGATTTAATAAAATGGTCAATGCCTTACTAAATTAAAAAAATAATATATCTTTAAAACATTTTGTATAAAGTTAAAAAAAAAAACAAAAAGTAAACGGTTATTCTAACTTTTTTTGTTTAAACAATCCATATGAAAATGAATACAGAAACAAAATAATAATTACTATTTATTACGATGTATTTCACAAATTATTTGGAATACGTAAAAATTGGAATGAATAAATAACGTAGTTATGGGTCGTCGTGAATACGAAACTGATTAAAATGGGTAATAAAATGAATTGTACTTCGTTGAACTCATTGCTTTTGTACTCGTTAGGTGTTTCAAAATTTGTCATTATTATATTTGCCTTCGAAACGCTTTGTACTTAAAAATCATCGTTAAAAATTACTGGATGTGTAGAAATTAGTCGACATTTCAATCTGGCGTTATTTATATATAACAATAATTTCAGTACAACTTAAAATCAATAATGGTACAATATCTCAATTATAAAAAAAATATTAGTAAATTGTCTGTTAAATATCTAAATAACTTAATAATAATTCGTTCGTAAAACCAAATTTGATTCTAAGTTGTATCCAAAGTAAATGATTCATTTCCTCTCATGTAAATAGAGAAATACTTTTGTACCTGCTCCGGATCGTTAGGGTCTTTATAAATGTGGGATTAGAAAATATCTATTATAATGACAACATATGCCACTACCGATCTTATTACGTACGTAGTAAGGAATGCATTTTAAATTGTAAAATAGAATAACTTCATTGATATAAAAAGCGAATATGAATTCTCTACGCGAGTAATAAGGTTGATATCGGCATGCGATGTAACATTGGCTTGATAGTTGTTTAATTTTTAATGTTGTCACTGAAATTGGATTTTTTTTCGATATTTAGTTCAGATTTTTTTATCGATGTCGATTTGCTTTCATAAGTCCTTTTCGGGTCATTTTTAGTCATAATAATTATTAACGTATTTTTTTGACAACTTATCGGGATATCTTTGTCTATGATCTTGCGTCATGCAGGGATTTGCTGCGTTTAGTTTATTTTTTTTAATTTAGATAATGTTTTCTTCTATTTTGTGAATTAGACCAAATATATCTGGCAGTGGGTTTTGAATTGAAATATTTTTTATGTCCATCCGAGGCGAATAGTTAGTTAGTAGGTTTATCGTCTGGTTGTTTTTTTTTTTTTAATTATAATTTTGCTTTCGTATGAAAGTCGACAAGTGTGTCTCGTTATATCTAGTAGACGCTTGAACAATAAATAAATACCTGTACGTACTTTAAATATTTTTTATTTTACACATAAAATTATTCCCCAAAATGGTCCTGTCAATTAAATTTACTTTGGCGTAAAAATTTGAACTTTAAAATTTATTGTAAGATTTGTACTATTGAATAATATCTAATTTTATGAAATTAAGGGAAACAAAATCATCAAGTTTTTTTTAGTGTAGTGGAATTATAAAAAAATAACTAATCAATTTTGCATGCAATAAAAAATTAATAATCTATATCATATTCTATAGTATAAACGTAATAACAAGGTTTTTTTTCATTTATAACTAAATGTTATAGTTTTCTAAAGATCTAATGAGGTCTTGTTGCTTCATATGTGCGTTGTAAACGAACTGCTCTTCAGTATCATCAGACTCTTCTGGTTTACGGCGCTTAACCTGTTTCGCTTTCCACGCATCTACTTTTTGTTGGAATTTCTGAAAGAAATGCAACTCAATTTTATTCAAAAATATTTTTGAACCCAAGTGTTTTTTCAATACAAAAATTATATATGAATATTTAAGGGACAAATAACATGCACACAGTTGCTCTCGAAACGGTACGACGCCGTGCCACGTGAACACATTTACACGCTCGGCGGCTGTGGCAGTGTTGCCAATCTGGGGGTTTTCCATACCACATAGATGACATTACAAATAATTAAATTTTACGACATCAGAACACTAGATAATATGATCTCCATACTATCAATGTCGATTGAGTATCGAAAAATAGTAAAAGAAAACGTATTAATTGTTGATGTCAGAAAATTGTCGCACCTGCGATGTTGCGCCTGAATTCACATAAAAGAGCCTGTACAAGTCAAAACATGACTGAAACCGATTGCGGGCTCCACACGTTTTCATGTGGAAGCTCATCATAGCTTTAAAATGTTCTTAGTATTAAAACTCTAGCATAAATATTTCGCCGTCCATAATATGTTCACATAAGATTATTTACGTAAACCTATTATTAAATTATAGTTAATTCTATTAATGTTAAATTATTCACCTGTAAGCGATCTTTATATATCTTATCACGATACATCATAGCTTCTTGTTTCATCTTCGCCAATTCGTTTTCTGTTTTCTTGAATCTATTTATAAAATAATTATTTATTATTGACATTTAGAAACGGCACCGAAAAGTAAAATGGGCCTACTCACTTAGTGGGCGGAAAATATATGAAGAATGACGTCATAAATTATAATGGTTACTTTTAAGGCGAGATTTTTTTTTATTCGGTATTAAATCAGTCAATATTTATGCTTGGTACATTTTTTGGAACCACATGAAATTCTTAGAATTGAAACAACATTTTTCGTCTATAGTGATTACTAAATTATTTTAAGGTGGAAACTTTGACGTACTTTAGCGACAGCAGCTTATGGGCAATGTGGTGTATTGGATTCTTTGGACGAGTCTCGCCTACGTCGTTCAACACTTCGGGTAGAACATGACCAAAAGTTTCCCATAAATATGTTACTATTTTGGGGTCCAGTTTACCTTAAACA
The DNA here is from genome assembly GCF_037043105.1 of Vanessa tameamea. Lineage (NCBI taxonomy): Eukaryota > Metazoa > Arthropoda > Insecta > Lepidoptera > Nymphalidae > Vanessa > Vanessa tameamea. The sequence goes on along the minus strand of NC_087327.1, from coordinate 1,472,965 downwards.
TATTGATATAATTATTATTAAACGGATACTTTATTGGCGACGCTTATAATAGCATCAGTTGCAGCGCATTTAATGTAATGTTTGAATGAATCGTTTCTCAAGCAAAAAAGATTAATTTCTGTTCTGACTATCAAGTTATGCGCTTTTATTTATTTATATATTTTGAAAAAAAAGCCAACTCTCTGTCCACGTGATAGTAATCCTTAGTACGATTTAGTTCTAATGGTTCTTTAATATATGTAAGTTAAAAAATCTAGGGTTTGTCCATTCTTGATAAAAATTCTAGTCCCTACCTTTTATATCAACAGATTCTACGTCAGGTAATATAACTGCGTCAAGTGGATTTTGTATTTTCATGTGACATTCGTCTTTAACTTCTTCCGAATGCCCACAATCCTGGGAAGCCTTAGAGAATAGATCTTTCTGGATCCTATAAGTGCTTGAACATGGAGCTAATTGATAAAGTTTTTCTCCATTTTCATTTAAAATAAAACGACCCATTTTGTCATAATAATATTTTTCATTCTCATTTTTCTGAAAAATAAAAGCAAAAGTTAAGCAGACAGCAAACATTCAGATATTGTTCTACTGGTAGACAAGGTATCGGTTTCCTTTGGAAAGATTCGGAAATTAATATAATAAATTTTAGATATAAGTCTCATATACATATAACCTATATGACTAGCGAGTGAGATTAGCGACCCGTCCAGGCTTCGTACAGGTCCAATTTATTAATAAAGAAAATTATATGATATAAATACAATTTAATATACCCTACAGCACTCAAGAATAATGTAGCTTTTTAGTTGTAAGTGGCATGTTATTTCCGGAGATCATCCCTTACATACAAACAAACAATTTTTTTATACAAACTAAGCCTTTCTATGTAAATGGACACGCACTAGACTCCTATTATTTATAAGAATAAAATAAATAAAATACAAAACATTATAATTTTTTTCATACGTCAACAAAGTCCCCAACACAATTGACATGGTAACTCTTAAGGCCATAGTCGAATATATAGCATTGATGACCATATTCGTCTACGTAATACGTGCCAATATTATCTGAATTGAAAATTCGATCTCGACCTAAAACAAGACATTTATGAACAGTCAACCGATAATAATTTGAAGATACAAGCTAAACTGATAACATTTTTTTTAATACTTTTCTTATTTTTAACATTAAGGGTAAAAATATTGAACAAAAATAATATGATAATAATATTGAATTGAAGTATTTCTGTGAGAGTTTCCCTACAAATAGATAACTAAAAGAAGAAACAATAAAACGTCGTAAGGTTATGCGAGATTTTTACCTCAAACCTGAAGCATCAGTTGCATGGTTGTTACTCTGTTATGGAAACCAGGGAAGTCAATGCCAAACATTGAAAATGAAAACAATACTGATTTACTGTAAAACTCACTAGACTTTTAGATTCGACTAGGCGATACGAAACAACACAATTAACTTTATTACTGCAGTTTCTATTTATAATAAAAAATCGTTATTTAAATAAATTTAGTTTAACTATTAATGGATTAATTTTTACTTTGCCGTATTTAAAATCTTTTTCATATTTATGTTTTTAAATATATTTTATCGCTTAATATTTATGATTTTTAAACAATTGCTCTATAAAGATCTTTTTCAATATGAGAATCGAATTCAGACTTGTCTGGTATACTTTTTTTCCCGGAAAACAAAGAATTCTTTATTTATCCCTAAACTCAATATTTGTAAAAGCTGTGTGAAACACCTCGAAAAGTCAGGGAATTTGTGAGTCGTTAATGCGTAACAACCATGAGTTGACTTATTGGCTTGGCTGCCTTGCAAAATTAGGTTTAAAAAACAAACAAAGTATTAGGTATACCGCTACCTCTGACAGTAAAAAAAGTTACTAAGGCCTTTGCCGCGTTTAATTTTGACTCTCTTATTTTTTCCAACTTTTGCTTCAATTTCTTTTCCATCCTTGCCCTACATTTAAATTTTTCAGTTGGTATTTCAGTATCCCTAAAACATGTTTAGAATGTGTAGGAAATGTTAACAAGGACTGAGCTAAAATTTATTTACTAGATTGACATCAACAATATACGCTTTTTTTATTTACGTTATTCATTTCCTTTCGTAATCAATTCAACAGTGAGCAACGTGGTTTAGATGGGTCTGCTCCATGATGATGTAAGTTAATATCTAACCGAAACATATCGAGCATTCCTCGAGTATAATATTTTAAACACATTAAGTTATTCTTAGGACAGCCCCTCATCGGAACCATTCGCTTGTATTTTAACCATTTAGATTCGAGCATGACATAATCGATTGAGAAGAACAGAGCATTACAGTGAGCAACCCGTAATGATACAATGTGTAAATTACATTAGTGTGAAAGACGAGCCAAGTATTAATACAGCGCGTAACTTATTTCAAAATTCGCCGATTTTTGCCTTTTTTACGTAAATAACATACCTAATCGAATCAATATTAGAACTCTATATGACTACTTTGTCCGATATTGTAAAAAAATAACTGAAAGTGAATGCTCAAAATCAAATCTTAGATTGATACATTATACGCGAAAGCTCGTCAGTTAGTGAGGCATTACTGTAACGTAATGTTCAAAATCGAACCATTGTCGATAGTTATATTGCAGAAGGATGCTTCTGGTGAAGGTTAACCGCTCTTAGAAATAATAAACGTTGAAAAGAAAAACAAAGATGTTACGAAAGTAAAATTAAATAGTGTGCACTGATTATATAAAATATTAATAATATTATTGGAATTAATATTTCAAATTTCAAAAATGCTTAAAGAATACGTATCCGTAGCCATCAAAGATGGGAGTTTCAATACTTTCAAAGGTTAATGATGAAATCTACACTGGTATAAATGGTTATGTTGTACGCATATGGCTGCGTAACACGATATTCCTACTTTATAGAATAAAATAACTGCTCTTGTTCTAGAACTTTTTCTTCTTCAGCTTGTATTTTTTTCAGCGTTTTCTCAATTTGTTGAAATTCGTGCATTCTCGATTCCCAATAATTAAATTCCTCTTGCAGACGTTGTATCGGTATGAGTTTGGAATCTTCAATTTTGTCCTTTATTATTGCCATACTGCGTTGAACCTACAAAGTTTTTATAACCATTATATTTGTATTTTGTAATACATAGAAACATTGAAAATATTTTTAGGCTCCTAATTTTCTTAAAATCATACTGATAAAATATATTTTTAATGTATTGTATAAAAGGAGAACACATACATATTTTGTTTTGTTTTTTTATAGCAAGTGAGTTTTAATCAAATTGGTGGTAATACTGTTTTGTAAGTGAACTAACTTCAGCAAGTTCTACTGATGACCTTACGTCCTGTCGAGACAGCATTAGATGTTCCTTATTCTTCTCGTAAAGCCGGATTAACAAATGGGAAATATTTACTTCAGATATTTCTCGCATAGCACGCACGTTGTTCCGAAGGTGATTCGAAATCTCCTGTAGACTTACGCTTATACGATCAATCTAGGAAAAAGAATAACATGTTAATGTTCGACTGATAAGTAATTATTAAGATATTTTCTTCTGAACGAGAATGTTTGGAATTTATTCTATCATGTTTCTCTACTGCAATTGATGATTGCACTAATTGGTCCATCAGACCCTTATAGGTTTCCCGTCGATGTCTTTATTTACCACTGTGCAAGAATTGTTTGAAACAAATTATATCTAAGTATATTAATACTAAGTGGCACTCGCCATGATTTTCGAGTAAGTTGCGAAAGTTCTAATACCAAATATTGCGTTTCCTTGACGCTACTTATTTTATTATATAAAAATATAAGTAATTTATCAACTAACAACTAAACTGAGTCCAAAAGCTATAAAATCGTTCGTAAAAACAATTATATCATTTTTTTTCTTTAATGAAATCGGAAAATGTTCCTTTGCGAATTCTTCTATTTTATTTTGCTTGTCAAGCCCATTGAGCTCTTCTTTAAATATAAAAAGTCGTTTCATGAAATCGTCAAATTTATTTCGTAGATCATGGTATGTTTCTTTCTCGAGAGAAGTTTCAATTGGCAGATATTGTTCCTCGAAATCAGCTTGTTCTTCTTGATGAATTGATATTGTTTTCTCCACCATTTGCATTAATTCTTCCTTACTTATGACGTGGCTACATCTGTCTGCCTCTTTTATGGCATTATCCATCTCTTCAATCCAGAGGTCTGTAAAGCTATTAAGGATTGTTTTTAATTCACCATAGTAAGCACGATATGATCCATCTTCAAATTTTATTTGTTCAAGAAGCCGCATATAATGTTTTAAAATTGGTGTTATATCATCATTTAGTATAATATAAGGTTCATTTAACAATAATTCTCTTAACTTCCTTAAGTATTCTTTGTAAATGTACATTATAAAAATATTAAAAGGTAGGTAATAGCGATTAAAAACTTCCTTTGAAAGAAATATGGCTTTAACGAAAATCTTTATCAAAATTATATGTTGTTTTATTTTATTTGTCAACTGTAGGAAGTTTATGTACTCTTTGCTGTCACCTCTAAAGGTACGTTTAGACTACGAAAGAAATTCCGACATTAATATCTGTACTGTTTACACTTGTACGGATTTTTTGCGTCTGAGTATTGTCTATTTGTAAGTATACCTAAATAGTGTCCGAGCTGTTCACACGCAAACTAGCTAGTGATGCTCGGTCAGTATGGATAAACGTCGTGCGTCGCTTTTACTACTATTGCGATAAATAATCGCAAAATAAGTATTTGGGTACACCAGTGCATTCAAAAAAGGCAAGAATTAGGAGCTTACCATAGATTGCTGATGGAGAGAATGAAATATGAATATTTTGAATATTTATTAGAAAAAATTACTCCTATAATATTAAAAAAATATACGAGAATAAGATTGTCCTTCAGCTGAACAATTGTCACTAACATTGAGACTTTTAAGGTACGATTAGACTACGACATTGACAAGTCATTTCAATGCAAAGCTCTGGTAGCTCTACAACAAAAATGATAAGACTCTTTGGTGTCTCCTTGTTCCTCGTTAAACTCACGCAGCTCTAATTTTGTGTACCCAAACGCGGTCCGTTGTATTGAAAATTTCTACTACACTAGACACTTGAAAGCAAGGTGTTCACACGCCTGCTAATGCGACATTAATTATTATGACACAATAAATTTTGCAATCAGAGACATTCGTGTTCATACAGAGACATACGCGAAATGTATACCGTGACCGTACCGTGTATAGTATCGTAGTCTAAACGTACCTTTATGGAATAAAATTAAAGAGTATGTATTATTTATATCGAAGAGTTATAAAACTTCCTGTGCATAAAATCGGAGCCACATCGGTGCCAAAACGCAAGTTAGTGTAAACAAAAAAGGCTGACCGGCCCCGTATGCTACATCATATTCCACAATAACAACACATCCCTATTATATAGGGAGAATTTCATGTTCATTGGACATATTGACAATTTAAAAATGTATTATTTTTTTGAATAAATAATAAAATGATAAAATAATTTGATGTGTAATACTTTAATCTTGGGAAACGCAAACGTTTTGAACTATTCAGCCATAGTACTTAATATGATTAATGAAAAACGCAGATAATGTAATAATAGGTTATCTGTTACTTTAATGTCAAATATATATTTTAATCTGTATTCTGTAGTGTAAGGTAAGATCAAATTTCTGTGTGGACTCTGGAATTATCTGTGAAAAATATTATCAGAATTTTATCACAAACCATTGAAATATGAATGATAACATGAGGTATTTGGAGAAATCAATCATCGTTCATTTAAAATAAATTTCGAGGAGTGAAATTGTGACGGTGTAAAATACCATTACACCTTATATCTTCACAAAAATACGCTCCTGTTTATTTCCGGCTAAGGTAATTATTTATTTTTTTTACTTAAATTACTTTAACAATGTGTTTTATAGTTTACTTTAATTAACATACGTGATGAATAAATTAATTCACATTTGAGTTATTAAGCCTAAAAGATAAATTGGTTTGGTTTAAGTTGGCTTTAATTATTGTATATGTAAATTCTTATGTTGATTATAAATCTATAGATACGTGATCAAAGTCACGAAGGACATGCTTTGTTTACATACGTTAAATGTGAACTTTAAAGATGTTAGCCCTTTTTTACTGAAATTATATTCTGACCTAGTTGCAGTGTTTATGTAATCCGATCAGAAATATGATATGTATTCTGTACATGTGACTATATGTTAGTAAATGGACCTGATCTTCAAATTTCCGTGTTTAACAGGTTTTAAACGTGGTAAATAATGGCGCATTAAAAAGTTAACATCTTGTTAACAAGCATTCCAATATTAAATAATAAGAATTTAACAAAAATGGCAAGATATTATGAAAATACGACAACATTCAACTACAGCTGGGAACAAGTTGCTCGAGGTTATTGGAAGAGATACCCTAATCCACAAAGGTATTTTAAATAAGTTTTTATACATGCTTTAAGTCATGATTGTTTAATAATTAAAAAATATATTTTAAGTTGAGCATTTATAAAAATATACAAGTATTTAATTGCTACAAAAAATAATCATAATGTTTAAAGTTCCAATTTGTATATTTTTGTTTCAGTACCCATGTTTTATCCGAAGACACATGGAGCAGACAAGTTAAGGACGGATGCCTGTATACAAAAAGACTATTGACAAAAACAAACAGAGTACCAAAGTGGGGTGAAAGGTATGTCCTATATTTAATATACTTGCATTGTATATGGTACAAATTATATTGAGATTTGTTTAATATGGCTTCACCAAGGTTTTTTGTATGCACTTACTATTTATGGATATAATTTTTTTAAATGGTAACTGAATTATGGTTTGTTGCATATTTTTTAATAATAACAATACTAATGACAATATTTATAAAATATATATTTTAAAATTAGAAGTTTTTTAAGATTGTAGACTTAATTTTATAACAATTTATTAAAAATACAAAGCTTGCTTCTTCTTTTATTTGGATTTAATAAATTGATGGAAATAAAATTACTGTATGTTTACATATTTAGAAAACTATAATACTAATTTTATAAGGAATGTAAGCTAAACATATTTCTGCAACTGACATTTCCATAAGAATATTGAATCAAGGTTATATTCAAGATTTTCTATAAGTAAACATTAAGTCCAAGGTTGAAAGTAAATGTAAACAATAATATTGACAGATTATTAATGTTTGGTTAGTGGCTAGAATATTTGGATTTTAAAATAAAGTTTATAGATGAAATCCACATGAGCACTACTGATTTTTCATTTGAATAATTTGTGATTATTATCTCCAAAGTGCCAAATCTCTCTATGAGGAGAGGAATCCTTTACAATACATGAGTTACATTGCCTTTATGAGTTACTAGCTACACATCACCGTTTCACACATGTACAATAATTGACCTATTATATTACAATATTTACAATTTTTAGATTGAACAAAAAACATAAAAGTAAAATTCTCATTTTCTACTGGCTGGATATTCTCAGTTTATTTTTCTTCTATGATATGCATGTATTATACGTATAAAACCTCATCTCTAATTACCATGTTTATTGATGAAAACTGTATAAAAATCCTTTATAAAGTTTAAAAGATCTATGCATACAGAAAGAGGGAAGCAACTTTGTTTTATAATATATTTATTATATAGTATACTAGTAACTAAATTGTATGTTTGCATACATATAACATAGTATTAAGTTTTGCACAAATAAATCAAATATAAATAGTAAATAAATATTGTATTTATAATGGGTGTTATCTTACAAATAATTAGAGCTTCCCACAAATGTTAGGCAATAGTTAGTTATGTAAAAATAATTATACCAATTGTTACACAAACATAGTGTTTTGAGCTTATCGTCCAAGAGATATCTTGTTTTCCTGAATACAGATAACAAGTTATGATAAGGAATTACAAAAAACATCTCAAGTAGATGTTTTTGATTTATATATTTTTTTGTGTTTATGATTTATTAATGACCTTCAACTTTGAACGATTAATAAAGTAATATTGACTTAATCTATTTAGAAAGCTAATTATAGAAATTGGAACTATGTTTGTATTTGTAAGTTGTTATATTATTTTCACCTTGCTAAGTTTATTATATTTCCATAATTAATGATCATATAAATATTTAAAAAATATACTCTTTTAATTTTCTTATAGAAGGTTAATCAATTTTTCCTGCTGAATTCCATCAAGGATATACTGTTTTATTTTACAAAAGTAAATTTAATTGAAATCATCTAGTTAGGTCATGCATTTGTCTAAATCTGTAATTGTATTTACTACACAACCCCATGTAGCAGGAGGTATGTAAGTTCTACAGACAACCATACTATGTATAGGAAGATATAAGAAATATTAAGCATCCCAGTTAATATTTCTTATAGGGCCAATGTATAGGTGGTGATGACCACTTACCATGAGGTGGCCCATTTGCTAGTTTAACTGCCTATTTCAATAAAAACCTTCTGAGTTAGAATCAACTGGGGTGATTAAGTTGATTTAACAAAGCTGCCATATTTGATGTTTTTTGTATACTATTTGTAAGTATATTTTATTGAATACTTATCTAGTGTTAATTGTTTACAGGTTCTTTAGTGCAAAATCGGTTAAGATCATAGAAGAAAGTGTAGTCGATCCAGATAAAAAGGTTTTGGTTACATACACCAGAAATTTAGGCTACACAAAAGTTATGGTAAGTTGATTCGTTTTGCTTATTTTTTTATAACTCAAATCTACTGAACCAAATGATATGAGGCTTTTATTATACTTTATATTCTTAGCCTACATTTAAGTAGGGTTCTATGTTGTATGTATAATAATTTTAAAGATATGGTATAATATTTCAATGTTGTCTGTGATAAAATTAATGGTCTAGGAGATTTTCTGTCAAACATTGACAGTATTGGCTTAAACACACTGAAACTACAATTATTGGGTATATAAAACACTTAAAGAAATAATGTCTTATTGTTTTTTTTTTATTTTAAATAAGTCACATGACCTGTTTAAAGAACGAGTTATAATTAAAGATAAAGAAAAACATTAAAATTTTAATCTGTATTAGATAATACTTATTAATAATAATTAATTATTATGTAGTAGTAATTCTTAATTACATTGTTATTTCGCGTTTTTAATTTAGATCCATTTTATTTAAATATATTTGAATGTCGATAAAACTGATGACATGTCGATACAGAACCTTTATTTTCTGGCGCGTATATTTATAGTTTTGTTTGGCATTCCGATTTTGGTTAAGAAAAGTTAATATGGTCGTTTGTTTTTCTTAAATTTTCTAATGGCCCTTTATGAAGAACCTATTAAAGAACCTTTTCTTAAGTTTTTTCTTTCATAACAACTTTCTTCTGAAAATAACAAACACAAAAAAAAATAGTGATATTTGTCCAACCAAGGTGCTGTATATTTAAAGTATGACGATGAAAATATCGCTAAATACGATATATATATAATTTGTATGTTGTATTATATTTGTTTATAAACGTACTAGGTACGGCATTAAACCTTATTGTGATGTCGAATCGATGCTTGTTGAATATTAATATAAATTGACAGAGAAGGCCAGTAGGGACCGCAATATATAAGCTGTATATACAAAATAACATACATAGACGAACACAATTGGTCAGTATGTTTTTCTTAACAGCTTAACGCCCGATATTTTTTTTTGTTTCGTAGCTTATGACGTGTTATAGTGTTATCAAAAATTAAATTTTGGAAATAGGAGTAGGTGAGTTTGTATCAAAATATGTATATTCATATAATGCTGCATATTTTCATTAGTATTTGTTATAAGATGAGTTGTATCCTCATCCTGTTTGATATAATAATTACCTCAGTCTTTTTATATTTTTAAGGTTTTATATAATATTATTTAAAGTTATTTCATGTTATTGTATGGGATTTTTAATAACAATTTGATTTCTTGTCATTCAATCATTTTCAAACATTAACAACGTTTGTTATTTCATCGTCTTGATATTTAATACATAATATATAACGAAAAAAACTTTGTTCCAACGTGGTCTCCCACGACAAATCTCTGTGAAATTTTGCATCCTTGCCCTTGCCCCCCCCCCCCAACTTGTCAAAGCCCAGTTGGAAAACTAATAACTAAAAGTTAGAAATATTATCTAAAAGATATTCTGATTATGTGGTCGAGAAGCCGCAAGCAGTAAACTACTATATATTATGTTACAATGAATTTATATTGCTTCACGGCCTTGAATGCCAGTGTTCTTATTAAGCATCGTTATGCAATTGATTGGCGTAATTTGTAGCTGTTATTAATTTTTGTATAAAGATATGAATCTGTTTATGATTAACGTCATTTGGAGCTAAAAAATGCTTTTATTTTATTGCATTTTTCTCGTGTCGCCGACGGTCAAAACGACATTTTTGCCATAATCAATATATCCATATAAATGCATACACAATAATTTATTTATTTATGATCTCGACCAATGATATCGCGTCAGTTTAATGTCAAAATTATCATAGATATATTTTGGTATTTGAATGTGTCATAATGAAAAAAAAAAAGGAAGTATAAAAATATTTTGATGTGATGACCTATACTACCAATATTTTGTTACAGAGTGTAGTGGAACGAGTAGAGTACAGGCCGTCAGGTCCGGGACAGACGATTGCGAAGCGCTCCGCCTGGATTGATTCACAAGTGTTCGGTTTCTCGAGAGCTATAAGGGCGTTTGGGCTCGATCGTTTCAGGAAGAATTGTAACCAGATGGTGAGAAAAATATATCCATATTGATAACTAATATATACGTTCTGAATTTCGATGGAATTCCATTTGTTTATTTATAAGTACTTATTAACGCTGTCATGCATTCGATGTTCGGCAATTCGACTTATATATTATTTGTACAATTTTTATCCTTAAATGTAATCAATATATTTTAAGCGTTTTAAACTGATAATATAATGATATTAATAAATGTACGTAGATAAAATGTAATATTATATCATGCTGAATAGTAAAGTTAATCCTATCTATAATATTATATGAACGCTTATTTCTGTCAGTATTACACTCATGTGAAGGGTATCATACCAGCAACGTACGAATAGGTGGCGCCTGATTCCTAAAAAAAAATAATGCGTTCTTGTGTCGAGTTCCAAATAAATTTTTTGTAAATATTTTTCCTCCTCGCCAGGTGAACATTTGCCACTTGCCAAATACGCCATCTCGTTTTAACTGACCCACTTAAAGTTAGATGCAAATAACTCAAAGATGGTAATGTGCAAAGTAAACAAATGTAGCTATAACATGCCATCTCTGGTGGGCAGGTGAGCGGCTTCAACCACGTGCTGCAGGGCATGTTCCCGCGCGCGCCGGCCGCGCACGCGCCGCCCGTGGCGCACGCGCTCAAGGAGATGCGCGAGGCCGCCGCCGCCGCGCGCGCCACCGCCAGCGCGCTCGCCCCCGTGCAGCGCAGCTAACCGGACCGCGCGCACGGTACGCGTTCGCTTCTGAGAACGCGACTGCCGCCCCCTAAATGTTCTCACCCGGCCCTATTCCTGTTAATGTCGCATTTACGGTACTCATGTAAGCCGATCCAGCCGTGAACATATGATCCGTGCCGGTGAGAGCAGAGTACGAGCTGATGCAAGTATTACAACCATTTCGACTATTCTGTGGTTATCTAGGAGGTGCAGTTTAAAATAATATGTTATTTGAAGAAAAGTCCATCAATTACAAGTAAGCAAAAGAAAATAATGTAGGTCTCAACTGTATTGAGAAAGCCGCCAGTTATATTTACATTACAATTATATGAAATACATACGATTACATATATAGTTTCCGTTCGAGACTTCGCCCGGTTTCGGGTGCCAAAAGTGCCTTATGTGGCATTATAAGCAATCACTGTGCCAAATTTATGTCAGATTTTTTCAGACATGCTTGAATAACAAAGATCCATCCATCCAAACTTTCGCTTTTATAGTATTAGTAAGATAATACCAAATTCAATGTTTCCAATGAAAAATATGTATTTGTTCACAGGTAATGAAAGCTGTGAATGAATTTGGATCGATCTGTGACTTTGAATCAATAAATCGAACATAGTTATCAAAGCTGAATAACTAAAGCAATAACGTAAAAGCTTATTACTATTCTGCATAAGTGTTGATTAGAAATAACAGTTAAATTATTTTCGAGAAATGCCACTGTGTTGCAGTCCTTTATAAGGTAAAAATATAGACTTCCAAATATATAAGACTAGTTAAGGTGATGAGAGGTATAATATCTTGTGTAATGAAAATGTTGAGAGAAGGAAAAAAATATTGTCGTTTGTCTATTGTTTACATAATAATAAATATTATTGCCATATGAAATAATTCTAAATTTTATTATCGCTTTAAAATGTAAAAGTATTTCAGCAACACTGCCACTTTATTGTAAATGCATTCATGCTACTCGTACCTTAAAACAATGTTATTACATTAAAATTAGTTTATTCTTACTAATTCTGAATATTTTGTAATGGATAACTCAACATCTCTTTGTTTTGTAACAAAATGGAGGTAGTACATTTCAATTGTCACATGTACTATGCGTGTTAAATCCGCCATCTTGTTTTAACGGACATATTTGAAGTTAACATAACCATCTTGAAGTTATTTGCAAATATATGGCAAAAATATATCAACATATATTTGCAAATAACTTCAAGATGGTTATGTCCAAACTAAAAAAATGTTACTAACAGTATTTAAAACGGGATATTTACCATGTTAATTTAAAATCTTAAAAAAAAATGTTGCTATAATATTATATGTTTTAAAATTCGAATACATAATGTAATATCATTGTGTACCACATTCCACCTGTGGGTTTGTATTGTTCGATAACTGCAATCACTTTCTGAGTTAATTAAATATATAATATAATTTAAATTATAAAAAATAATTTACACTCACTGTAAGAATGTTTTTAAGTGATTTTTATCATGACAGTTTCCAAAAGAAGATTTTGTGATTGGCGATTTAAAAATTAGGCATGTTCAGATGTCTAGTCCTATGTCCACCAAAGTGGAGATAATTGTATGAGAAACAAACTTCCACTGAAACTAAGCTATCTGCTTAGTTTGATGTGGAAATAATAAGCTATCGATAAGGTGCTTAGAAAACATCTACTTTGGTTGATATAGCCCCTTTAACTACCGTTGACAACTAACAGATGTTAGATGATAAAAAAATTGTAAAAAGGAAAATGCAATTGAATTACATTATATCAACTATTCAAATATCTATATTGTCTCTGATGCTGGTTCTGACATATATCTTTCTCTTTCTAATGTTTGAGTTTAAAATATGAAAATATGTACTAGTGAATTTCCATTTGTTTGATTGATCATTTCTTGTCATCAGAAAAAGTGTAGATTAGTGTAGATGTATATTATTTATAGGTAGGTCTCTAGTTCTAGGTTGGTCAAGATTCAAGAAAGATGAAGAGAAAGCTCCCATGTTACATTAATATTTATCTTTTAGTTCTCCTTTAATATCCATCTACCATTTTATTAGAATGAAATATTTCAGTATAAATTAAACCGGACTAACATTCTGGCAATGTTTTTTCTTAATAAATTGATAAAAACATTATTAAACGCGATTCTGAAGATATTGAGCATGCCCTTTGATTTATTGTGCTTGTCAGTTGTTGCTTAAATGATGTGTATCCAGTGTCTGTTGAGAAATTGACTTTATGATGTGTCTGCAATCTTTAACACTTTTCATTGTACAAGAAAAATGTAAATCGGAAAATTAATATTTATAATAATATATAATTGTATATAAATAGCTTGTAAATTATTAAATTCATATGTATTACTAAGAAATTTCCATATTTATAATTTAGTATGTTTATTCCTAAGCTGCCAGTTGACATGATGATACTTTTATGTGAATATTGAATAAATAGAATTGGTGAGTAAACAGTCTGGAATGAAATCCAAGATAATTAATTAAAAAAAAAAAAAAACATTAAAATCGAGGGCTTATATTAACCAATTTCTAAAAAATAAAAGTTCCATACTTTTTACTCATCTATATATAAATTTATAAGCAATTGGTTGTTGCGATCAATACTATTAAAATACAAATGCATTTACAGCAATAAAAATTGCACGAAAATGTTTATGATGGATTTGCATAATATTTTTGTATTGAAGCATTCTATATCCTTGCATTGGAATATCAAGTGTGTATTATGCTACTCTAATCAAAAGTCTATCATGTGTTTCTTATTTAAGATATTTTAAATCTCCTCTCAGGTTTGGGGGTAAAATAATTATTTGTTATTAAGATCTAATGTTAATTGGTAACTTTAAACAAATTAGAAGTAGTTACCATTACATTGTCAAAAAATACTGATAATTAAAGAGTCTACTAATTAATCATTGTTGTTTTATTATTTATAATCCTTTTTTAAAAGTGGCTTTATTTTTGAAATAATTATTTATTTTTAATGTTAAGATTTAATTTAACTTGAATATGTCTAAGATATAAATGATATTCGTCAAAGTTACACATTAGGTTTGAAGAATTTATTTCTGATATAAAAACAAGTGTTTCATTTTTGCACTGTGACATAAATTTTGCATTTATATAATTTATTTTTTTAATCTCTGGTACACAATCAAATAGACTTAAAAATAAATAAATTAAGACATAAATTTAAGTTTCTAAAACGAAGCAATTTAAAAAGAAAAATAAATGTAATAATGAAAATTTAAACTTATAAAACAAAATGAGCACATGTGTATATGTTTTTTCAGTTTATTTTTAAATGTATTAAAATTATCACATTCTTTAATTTAATTTGGAAAGTTGTTGTCTAGCTGTACTCCTTCAAATTGTAGTTTTCAAAGCTGATAATAAAAGTATGACATGTTTAAAGTACAATTCATTTAGGTAACTGATATTATGGACTATTGAAATTAAATTCTCATTTTCATTCTCATCATCTTCAAAAGATTTAATATTTTTTTTTTATCTTTGGATCAGAAAATCAATTCTTTAATTAGAAGTTTACATAGAATGTTAATACCAGTATAGTAGTCTCTATGAATTTTGCAAATAAATTTTGTTTATAATTTATGTTGTTGTAAAAGGTAGACAGTAATAAAATATAAACTTTAAATATTATTTATTTTTCTACATTACAATCTAAAATTATCTACATCTTATGTTGAGCTAAAGTTGAAATTATTAAGCGAAAATAACTTTTGTACAATTAAAAATCACCTGCTAAGTATCATTCATGCTTCTAAATTAAAAGGCACTATCTTTTATTACTTTATTTTAAGTGCAGCTCTCAACCGAGCACTCCTACTCCTTGGATTTCTTTCAACTTCTTCATCAGAGGGCACTTCAACATGTTTGTTTATTGCTTTCCATGGAGAATCTAAGAATTGATTTATTGTTTCCTGATCTTGTACTAACATAGGACTAAGATATCTTAATGGGACTGGATTAGCTGTTTCATTAACTATATTTCCAGCTATATGTCGTTTAACTATTGTATCTTCGAGAGAATGAAAGCAAACTGTGACCAACCTTCCATTTATTTTTAAATAATACTTAGCCAGTACCATACCGTAGTTAAGCTCATTGAGTTCATTATTAACAAATATACGTAATGCTTGAAATACTTTAGTTGCATTTGACTGTGGTCTCTGAAGTTTATCTAATCTGAATTCATCTGGGCAGCAAGAATCCACAATATCAACCAATTCATGAGTCGTATCGATATTCTTTATCATGTACCTAGCATGTATTATTGTTTGAGCTATTTTTGCAGCCTTCTTCTCCTCTCCATAGTATTTAAAAATTTTGTAAAGCTCATGTTCATTAGCAGTTGCTAAAACTTCCCTGGCTGTAATTTGATTAGGATCTCTCCCAGCATCCATTCTCATATCAAGATAACCATTTTTGCTAACAGCAAAACCTCTTTCACCATTATCTAGTTGCATGGAGGAGCAACCAAAGTCAAATAATATACCATCTATTGAACACTGTTTAATACCAACACTTTTCAAAAGTGTAGGAAGCTCACTAAATTTTCCTAATAATGGAATTACTCTGTTTGGATATTCTTCGGAGAGTTTTTTAGCTTTTTCATAGGCAATGGGATCTCTATCTAATGTTATTAATTGACAATTAGCTGATTCGAGGATCTTTTTAGAGTGTCCACCTGCACCAAAAGTCATGTCGATGTAGAGTTCATTGTCATTAGGTTTTAAGTGTTTTATTACTTCATTTAACATAACAGGTGTGTGGTCCTTGTAGGTTTTATTATGAAGCTTGCGAGATAAAAAATGATTTAAGTATCTTATTTGCTTGAAAGTCATTATGAATCCTTTTGAAAGATTTTTCTAAAGAAACCTTTGTTTTCCTCCTTTAAATATGTTAATACTTCACTAGACAGAATGAGGTTACACTCTTCAGTGCTCAAACCGGTTGCAGTGCTTTGGTTGGTTCTTTTATATCTGTCACGGTAATGGTTGTCTGCTATTTTGTTTAGAGCGTTGTATTGACGGGTACACAGTTCAGAATCTAAGTTTTGCTTATTGGACTCTTCAAAAGCAACTTTCACTTTTTCTCGTATGAACTTGCCAAGATCCCTGAAATATTTTATGGTTATGATTTAGTTTTAATGATATATATGTTTATATACAGATATTGTATTACTAACCTTTCACCTTTAGAGCTGTCCACTGGCCATTTAGCTATTAACTTCGTAAATTTTTTATACTGAGAAGTCATAGTTAGTGTTTGTCCATATTAAGTTAAAACGAATGTGTATATTTTCTTTTCGTAAATATGATGAAATATTTACTGACTAAAATGAAAACAGATTCAATGTGATTCAATTGAAATTATCGTTAGTGTCAATTTGACGGTAATAGAGCGTTCAGTAACATGTACTGTATATATAGTTTTCCACTAGTTCAAGTCTCTCAGTAAAAAATAATATTTAATTAATTTATTATTATAATTTAATTTCATGGAAATAATATTTTTGTTGTATTTAGATTAATGTGCACATTAGGCACAGATTTAAAATGAACTTACACTGTAATGAAAGTCAATGCAATAGAGTTACATAATTATTCCATGTAATTATTATGTATGGCTTCATATATTATATCGTCACATAAAGAGATTGAGTTGTCCTTAAAAAAATATCCGTCAATAAATTTGCGATTTTCAACTACCACGACTAAGCTTATGTATCTCATTGTTTCTAAATTATGAAATCAGTGTAAGATATAGTATTTGTCTAAGTGTGTAAGATATAATAATTGTCTTATCATTATAAAATTATATAAAATCTTTCATAAGGAAACTCATTTTTTAAGCATATACATATTTAAAAAAATATAAATTAATATTCAAATGTGTATTGAGAACTTACGTTAATAATAAGTACATTATTTATATATTTGGATGAATTCACATTTAGGTGTACTATAAAAAAATCGAAAGCAATTAGACAGTGATGATAACGAATATACAAGTAGTTCTTTTCATTATTCATATTTTAATAGATTTTTGTCAAATATATTATAGATAATAGATTTAATGGATACTAAATTTTAGGTTCTTTGTGTTATTGTAGTAGACAAAATGTATTGCAATAAAAGTCAAATATTCAGAACATCTACGAAACTTCTTATTATTTTTTTTATTAATTATAATATCTTGCCAATTCTTAGGATATATCATCAAATCAACAAACATACTGTCCTTTCAAAATTAATTCGATAAAATACCGTATTACAATATTACAAATTAAATTCTTGGCTCATTAGTTTATTATTAAATATAAATTTAAACCGATAACATTAGTTATTGGCTGCGACGAAGCCAAGCAATTTCCGTAGGTAGTGGTCAACGGAAATTACTTAGTATTGTGCTGTGTAATTACGGACTCAAGGGACATAACAGCTTAGGCAGCGCATGGCAATGCAAGGAAAGGCTAATGCGTTTTAAGATGCCAATGTTGATTGGCAGTAACTACATCTGATCAAGTGGTATGTCCTCGAGGAAGGCATCCCAATAAATGTAATTTGTATCATATAATTAAATGGACATTGTAAGTTTGTTGTAAAGACTAAATAAACTCATTTTTATAATATTTAAACAAAAAAGTCAACACCTCTGTTATTTTTGTAATAATTATTAAAATTGCAGTAGTTTTTTAGTGTTATATATTAATTACATATATTACATATACGAGTCCAAGATCCAATGATAACTGTTAACTGAAATAACAATGATTATGGAATGGTATCTATAAAGTTTGGGAATATTTTTTTTGATGTTGAAAACCAATATGTTTATAACTTATGTGCGGTGCATTTCGTTAAGGTTTTATTATATAATATTACACTTAGACTAATTAAGTGACAAGTGTGAATCTCTTGTCCTTGTTATGATGTATACAGGGTTATTGGTAATTCGACGTATTCCCATTAGGAGGTAATAGGGGTGACTATTTGCGATAATTTTAACCCCAATATGCATAATGCAAAAGTGAACCATTTTTGAGTTATCGCGTTTTTTTAGATTTTTTCAAAATAAGTCAAAAATGCAACTTCAAAAATTTATTTAAAAAAAAGTATCGATTAAAATCTATTTTTTTCTTCTGATTTATAAAAACGATTAAACACTGGATATTTTTAAATATTTAAACAATAATTATCCCTCCAAATTTAAAAATGCGAGACGGAAAACGATTTTGTTTCTTATTAGGATTTTTGTCCACTTTTTCACTCCAATAATGTTTATTGTGGTAGTTAGTAATATCATCTTGATCAAATTTGAATTCGTCGGTCCAGAGGATTTTTTTCAAAAAAGATGCATTTTTTGAAAAAAAAAGCGAATTACCAATAATCCTGTATATGTATTGTTTGAATGAATTTCCCTAAATTTTCGATGAGACACAGTTTTTGCTTTATTATATATGTATATTTATTTATTTATTAGGTTCGCTAGCGATTTTTACATTTGTCATTCTTACATAAATACACAATTAGGTATATACATCCATAGATTATGTAAAATCATTTAAAAGCAAACACTACATGCTAATTAAACTATTAACTACTATTGCTTGCTAGAACAACAAAAGTAAAAAAAAAAAACGAAACAAAACGAAACGAAATATGCAAAAAAAAAAAAATTTAGTTTGTACTTTTCGACCTAAATATGACTCTGATATATAAACATTTGTTTAGACTAATAAAAGTTAACGCAATGTTATAATATAAAGATTAGAAAGTTAAACAACTAAGTACTAAAATACAATCATAACTGTATTTTATTAATGAGACATACATTAATTTAATCTTAATTTAAAGTTTAAATTAAAACATTCGATTTATAAGCAAAACTTCCATACTCATAGTGACTGGCTGACTAGGTCGTTGATGACATACTTGCGAAAAGTGTTATGTTTATATCAATACGTTGGTTGATAGGGGCTTTGTTATATAATTTGCAAATACGAGGGATGGGAGAGTTAGCACCTAAGAATGTTCTGGTGCGTTGAGGCTCAAGTGGTGTAAAAGCTTAAGCTATGTGGCGCTCGAAAATTCATTTGTTCGAATAAAATGGGACAATGTAAGCAAGTAGTTAGTAATTTATATAGGAACATTAGATCAAGAAAATCTCTTCATTTCTCAAGGCTCATCATTTTGAAAAAAATTAGTCTGTTTTTATATGCTACTGTTGTTTTCTGTCTTAGTTGAGTAGGACAGTTCCAGTCTTAAATGGTGTGAAGAATAATGCCGGCGCCAGACAACACTACAATACTCCAGATGACTTCGGACAAGGTTGTTATAAAGACAGATTTTTGTTTTAAAGTCCTTAAAAGTGCGACCGTGCCGCATAATAAATCCTAACAATTTAGAGGCTTTACTTATTACATTATGTTTGTGATCAAAATATTAGTCTCTTATAAGTTCAACTTAATTGAGCGTATTATCAAAGTTTATTGTGTTGGTATAATATTTATCTTTCGGGTAAATTTTATGCGCAAACATTTATTAAAATTAAGTTGCATTCTATTAAAAGGACATCAATTTGTTACTCTATTTAAATCACTCTGTAGTAAACTTGACTGATGTTGAGAATTAATTAATTTACTAAATTTTAAGTCGTTAGCATATAGGTAAGGTGTTGAATGCTTAAAACATAATTCGTACATAAATATCGTTGACAAATATATTAAAAAAAATTGGTCCGAGATGTGAGCCCTGAGGAATGCCTGACGTAATTATATTAGTTAGAGAGCTAAAATCATTCACGACAACATAAAAGGAACGTTCATGTAAATATGATGATATCCACTGTAGCACTGAGTCTGAGTATCTATAATGTGATAATTTTTCAATAAGAACGTCGTGGGTACTTTATGAAATGCCTTCTTAAAATCAGTGTATATGATGTCCATCTGATTCTGCGAGATTAGATCACATAAAACATCAATTGAACCTTATCCCCTCTGTAGATGTCATGAATTCGTTTCCTTAGTACTATTATTTATATACGACGTAGTCAGAACAATATCATACTACGTGCCCCATTATCTTCTGTATATTAAATCAAATAATTTAATTAATAAATCGATCTTATTTATAAGTTGAGTCTCGCACTAATGTAAAAATAAATTATCAGGATATATTGGACAAGATAAGATTTGTTCTGAACATTTGTTTTGCGAATCGAAAAATGCGGTTAGCGGAATGGAATCATAATTGGACTTGGAGGACTGCTGTCTAAAGCTTTAGATTTCATTACGGACTTATGAACGCTCGCCGCGGCTTGTTTTGTCTAAAATATAAAAGCGAAAATTAAATCACACGCGTCACTCCGCGCGATATGTTTGGGTCAGACTTGACGTTATAGACTCTCGATGATCTTCATCAATTTTATAAATCGGATAAAACTGAAAGCATATTCAAGAAGAAATCCCATTTGATAGAATATCTAGAATCTAATTTGAACCGTTAATCTAATCATCAAAATTTAATCATGTAATATTTTCTTTAATATGATGTTCTCGATGTTTTTACTTATTAAAAATATCATGGTGCTGATGCTCTAGAAAACAGGTGATAAGGCTTTTGCAAAAGATAAGACGTTCAGATATATCTCGGACACCGCGGCGAATTAAGCTTAAAACCTTTTCCGTAACAAACTATTTTTGTAAAGTGACCTTTGCCCAACATAGACTGTCAGTATAAGCAGAAATAAGATAAATCAATTTCCTTTTTTTCTACATACAGACTCCTTACAAAATCACAAATGTGTTTTTGTAATACGTCATAAAATTTAATAATTCACTTTGACACGCCAAAATTATTATGTAATAGGTACAGATCTCGTTTGGAATAGCATTGTCGTTGTTTTAGTATCAAGAAAATAAAAATATTCGGGAAAAACTGACCTAACAGACATTTAATTTTAATTGAATAAAAAAAAAGATAATATTTTATATAAAAACGAAAACTTGAACCAAAATAAAATTGACTGTTCGTATTGTAATAGTTAATAAAATATAAAGTGAATAAGACAAGAGATAAACACATAAATTCAAAATTAAAAAAAACTAAATGTGCTCTAAACATTTATCTTATGTAACCTGATGATGGCGATGATGTCCTGACACTTTCACTTTCTGCCTGATGGGACTCTGATGGGACGGCCAATCCGACACGAACGGAAATAGTTCAGGCACAGGGACAACGGGTTACATGCCTTCCGAGGCATGGGAGCGTACACCCATCGAACTTCGGGATGATACTGAGATATTTTGATAGAAAAACTTAATATTTTTTTTATCGGCCCATTCTGGGGTTTGAACTCAAAACTCCGGGATCTGTAGCCTTATATTTTGCCACTAAACCAACGAGGCGGGCATGTAATCTGTATCATGATACCATTTCAATGAGCTCAAATAATATGTTACGATAACTCTGCTTTAAATTGGTGAGGAGCTGGGTAGCCTGCTGATTCCAGATGTTGCTGCAGTATCATGTGAGAGTTACCTATATATAATATGTTGTTGTCATATAATTGAAGTCACAGGATACTACATTTTTAATTGATTAGATTTGTAAAACTTACTCATATCTCTTCAATCATAATTAGAAAAGAGCTGATGATCTTCAAAGCTGAATAAATTTAATCATAGCAAACAACTTTAAAAAAAAAAGTAAATAAAAATTGGTTCATCAGCTTAGGACCTACGATTCCACAGACAGACACATAGATACACACGTTAAACCTATAATACCCTCTTTTTGCATTGGGGCTTAAAAATATATCCTGCAGCAAGTGCTGTAAATGCCGTAGGGGGTTAAAAGTTACAACACAGCCTCGATAAACTACACGTGTATTAATTCTACCCCTCCCTTCGTTCCTAAAAAGCATAAACTGTTGAATTTATGTTCCCGCCCTTATTGCTCGCTCCAACAAAGAATTTACTCGACTCCTCACTGCACTTCTCAACGGGAAATTTCGTTTACGAAAATCAACGCTTTTTTTCCAACGATGACTTGCCATGTATTATTTTCTTGAGAATTTCTTATCTTCAGCATCTGTTGCTGTTTTGTTAAGACAACTTATTAAGAAATTGTAGGAGTATACGCAATGGATGCGATATTTGTGTTGGGGTAGACTTGAAAAGTGTTGCTGGTATATGGTTACGCTGAACGTTACAAAGTGTGAGCCTTTTGTTTCGGTTAAGGTACGGTTCTGTTAGTACGTTTACTTGTAATTATTGGCAAAATCCTAGTTAAATACTTGCCAGATGTTATTTCTGTTATTTATTTATAAATACCGACTATTATAACTGTAGTGAGTATAAGTTATATATTATGTCACTTAATTCGTAAATGTAAATACATTTATGATCGAGGAAAACTATTTAATTATATTCTACTCATTTGAGAATCAATGCTTAGTTAAAAAAAAATAAGAATCAATATTTTCATAATTTTAAAAGTATTGTTACTACTATACTTACCTATAATTTATTTTCAAAAACAAATAAAACGTGCATAGAGTACATACGATGTAAAAACTAATGTTCAATTATGTAAAACTCCTGGAAACATTTGTATAAATATTGATCACTCTAATACGTTTATAAATTAAACATTGTTGTATGATACGATATACTTGGAAAACATTAAACAGCAGCTAAGCGCAATTGTAGACAAAAAATCCGCCTAACCGAGTTAACGGCACGCCGTCTTAACCGCAGGGCGGGTTGCGCGCGCAAGCCGCCGCCATTTCTGCCTGCAGTCGTATTCAGCGCGCCTAGCTCGCGCCATGCGTCCTACAACCTGATCTAATTACATAATCTAAACCTTTACTTTTTAAATTACAATAAACACGTAACGTGACATCGTAAGTGTACACATTCGTGATTAGTTTTGTGAAACACAAAGGCGAATGGATATACAATAGGTATGCAATAATTTACATTTACTAAGTATACGCTACCCTTAACACGCTACGCTACGAGCAGCTTCATTCTGTTGTAATAACGAACGTAGTAAAGTTCCATTTTTAATTTATATTTAAATTTTGTGTTATGGCAATACAATATCGAAACATTTATGTTTGTAAGCTTGTTTTTTTTTCTTGTCTGCGCGGTGCCATTACGTCTTTATACGAGGGTGACATTTTATGAGGCTGTCTAAGATGCTATGTTCGTGAAGTCTAGCTGTGTTAAGATATTTATTTATTTATATTCTTTACTGTGAGTGTTTTATACGTGTGTTTTATACGAAACGCAGAAATAAAATGCTTTTTATTCTTTTGTTTTGGTTTAACTTCCGATTGTAGTAACTTAATAGCATGTGTGTGAGGTTAATTTACTATTTCATTTGTTGCGAATACATAATGAAAAATGAAAATTGTTATTTGATTAAAATTACAAAATAACTACATGGTGTTACGGCTTTCTGGGTAGGTACCACAGGTAGGGTAATATATTCTTCCGCCAAGCAGAAATACTTAGTACTGTTGCGTTCCGCTTTGAGTTAGTGAGCCAATGTACAAGGAACTTGACATCTTAGTTACCAATGTTGGTGGCACGTTGGCGATGGAAGGAACAGTTAAAATTTCTCACGGCACCACCGTCTATGGGCAGTGTTGACCACTAGCCATCAGGTGACCCGTTTGAAAACTATGTTGTACAAACAAATCAAGTAATAGTTACCGTACCCAATATATAGGTATATTTATTTAGATTTTTATATGTAGTGTATTTATGTGTCGTGTTAGTGTGTAGTAATTAATTGTCACTAGGTATCATATATTAGCTCCCCATAGTAATTCTAAGTATGTACATAACTTAATTATACACCTAAACCATGAATCGCTCGGTCGATTGGTGAAAACCGTATAAAAATTTGTTCTGTAGTTTTTAAGTTTATTGCGTTTAGACGACAGATAGACGCAGTGGGCGTTTAATTTGATTTGTATCAGAAATAAAAAAGAGATTATTAAATTAAATCGATGAAAGAATTTTTATTATAAAATACACAAATGTATCAAATATATCGCATCTGACTATTAATCTCTATATAAACACACATTATAGTGCGAGAATTCGATACGAAGAATTATTTAATAAATCTAACTATAAACATATTAACTTCTAAACTAATTAGATTTTAATTTACCTCAGAGAATAAATTAACGTCCAAAGAACACATAATTATCTTAGTAGTCAATTTCAACCTTATAATCGAAATTAGAAATGAAATCAATACTTGTAAAATCGTTTGTCCCGACTATTTAATCATAGCCAAAACTACTGAGTCAAGAAATCTGACAATTGGAAAATTCGTTTATTTATATGTAAGCTAGGCTAAGAAGGGCCAGGCTTTCATTCAAATGAACAAATTCAACCAGGGGTACGAAAGACCCGCGCGTCTCGAATCTAATCTTGGACCATTTATAAGACGCCCCAGAAGGTTTTTAAAAATCTTTTTTGGGGAGAGATGGTAGCCAGAACACTGCTTGCACTCGGTCGCTTGCTTAAGGGGGGACGTAAGCTTCCGCTAAGACAATGTTTTTCGAAATTTTAACTAAAGAGAGAGAAATGGGGTTATTGTATGAATTTTAAACATACGAAGTAGGGACGAGTAGGTGATATAATAATGGACTTATTTCAATTTTACACGTGACAGAAATAACACTGTGTTTCAAAGACAAATCGTTATATATAAAAATGTTGCACGTGAATTCTAACCTAAGTTTAAATACTAACAATCCGCATTGGGGCCTGGTGGAATAACCTCTAAAACTTGTCCTCGTCAGTAGAGGAGGCCAAGCAGTGGGATACTTACAGGCCGTAATTTTACTTGAACTCTTAAATGAACTTTTAAATGAAATGTTTTTTTTTAAATGAACGTATTTTTGCGAGACGAAATAATATATTCATATGAATGATATCACGTCATAATCTAGAAATTAAATTTAAAAAAATCTCCCGTTATTTTATTATCTGTGACTATACTTTACAAAATCTGTCAACTGGTTCCTTATGCCCATGTAAAATGGCGCTGGCGTTGTTTGCGACAGAGTTCTGCCAATTATTTGAAATTAACTCCCTTGTGTATGTAACAACATTGTTTCCCTAGCCTTCTATATTGGAACAGATATACAAAATATTACTAAATTGTGATAGATAGATAGATTGTGTAAAATTCTGTGCAGAAAATTAACCAAACCAAACCACATAAACTAATAAAAGTTATTAAGATTTAAAAGAGGATACCATTTTTATAATACACACTAGATGTGCTCGCGACTTCGTGCGCGTTTGATTATTTAAATAAAAAGTTATTGTTGTAGCCTAAGTTACTCCTTATTACATTAGCTTTCCGCCAGTGAAAGTCCCGTCAAAATCGGTCCAGCCGTTCCAGATATTAGCCGGAACAAACAGACCGACAAAAATCGAAAAAAATATTATTTTGGTATACGTACCATGTACACATATATATGCATTTAGTAAAAAGCTGTTATTTTAATATTACAAACAGACACTCCAATTTTATTATATGTATAGATTTCTGCACAACGCGGCTTAAATAATGACTGGAAAACATTATTTAAGCCGTCGACACAAACTTCTTTTAGATATCTATGAAATTACCGCCTGACATCCAATCATAGGGCTGTGTCATCGCAAATCAGAAAGCAGGTGGCGCTATTCTATAACGTGTGGTGCTGATTTAGGCGAAGGTGTTTACGTACTATTTGGTAGCCCATTATACATAACTTACTGCTGGGCTAAGGCCTCGTCTACCTTTGAGGAGAAGGTTTGGAGCATATTCCACTACGCTGCTCCAATGCGGGTTGGTGGATACACATGTGGCAGAATTTTGTTGAAATTAGACACATGCAGGTTTCCTCACGATATTTTCCTGTTAGCACGCTGTTAGCACGAGATTAATTATAAACACAAATTAAGCACATGAAAATTCAGTGGTGCTTGTCTGGGTTTGAACCCGCAATCATTGGTTAAGATTCACGTGTTCTAACCACTGGGTCATCTCGGCTGTTCATTCTGTCACATAACTTAATATATTCCATACATTAGATATGAATTTGAAAGTGTCAATCAATTTATTACCAATAATTATACACTTATCAGCAAGCATCTTCTAGATGTAAATTCCATATTTATTGTGAATTATATACAACAGTTATCTTTA
Source organism: Vanessa tameamea (assembly GCF_037043105.1). Lineage (NCBI taxonomy): Eukaryota > Metazoa > Arthropoda > Insecta > Lepidoptera > Nymphalidae > Vanessa > Vanessa tameamea. The sequence goes on along the minus strand of NC_087327.1, from coordinate 1,446,088 downwards.
AATTTTTACTATCTGAATATTATTTCCCTGAAGGCTTGTGTTGAAGGTATATAGGGTTGAATTATATCTCGTCCTCTATTAACTTTATGGCTGCGGGTTCCGTACATAAAACTTCTTCGATCGCAATAGAAAGGAATGTGGTCTCCGTATTTCAAATTGTCGTGCGGTTTTTTCAATTACTTTAGCATTCTAGACGTTAAAACACGAGAAAAAAAGCTGTTTAATATATTATAATACAAACATTTTAATTATTTTATTAAGATTTCGTTCTCTCGGCTTTATTTGGTAAGGATATACAAAAACAATTTAAATTACTATCAGTTAGAATAAGTCCACGCAGCATCTCTCATAGTTTGTATTGCATAATATTCGCAGTTAAAAAGACATGTGACAGACAGGATTTTAACCTGCTGCTAAGACCTCTCCTTTCGAGGGGAACGTTTTCAATCCACACTCCTCTAATGTGATTTAATTGGTACAAATATTATGGCAGACTATTTTAAAATGTACGCACGTTTCCTTATGATATTTTCCTCGTGCACGAGGTGAATAAATCCAAATGAAGCCCGTCGAAATTCAGTGATGCTTGAACCAGCATCTACGGTTAGGATTGTCGTGTCTTGACCACAGGGCGATCTGAATGAATCAATTATTATGATTAAGTGTAGATTTTCAGGCATATTCATATGGAATATCAAAACTTTTGGTATAATTAAAGAGGTAAAAAATCTGAAGCCGAAGTTGTAAGGTATAGTTGGATCTTTTTCTTGCCTTTGATATATTATATCAGAAATAATTTTTACTGCGGAATAGGTGTTGAAATTAACGATAACTTTAAATAATGGATCTTATAATCCAATTTTTTTTTTAGTTACGAGTAATGATCCACTGAAATCGTTCCTATAAGTTTTTACGTTCATAAATTCGACTCAGAAACTTACAAAACTGATATATATATATACATATTTACCTTCCCTTCGTATAATTTATATATAATGTTTAATTTGCACTATATGCATACGAATAGTGGCATATTTCGCATATAAACAATTGAATAATTAAATTTAAATCTAAAATGTTATAAATATGTAAATGAACATGAAACAAAATAATCTTCTAAGCTATGGTTCTTTATTTGGACCGGGAAATCACCAGAAATAACTAACATTTGTTTCATTTGAAAATTGATAATAAAACAATATTTAATATTTTCATAAAACATTTTATAAATCTACATAATATTTTACAAACAAAATTTTCCGTTATAGCTTTAAAACAAATTCTTGTTCAAAGATTCTTGATACTTGTTTTATAGGTTGTGTTGTATTTGACTCATTATTTTTATTTATTTATATCTATTTTTGTGATATAGATAGGTGGACGAGCGAATTGACCACCTGATGGTAAGTGGTCATCGCCACCCTTAGACAATGGCGCGGTAAGAAATATTAATTCTTACATCGCCAATGTGCTATCCACAGAACTAAGATGCACTTACACTGGCTCACTCACCATTCAAGCCGGTACACAACAATACTGCGTACTGCTGTTTAGCGGTTCAATATCTGATGAGGGGGTGGTACCTACTCGGAGCTTGTTCAAAACCCTACCATCAATTATTTATTTACCCTTCGACGGACGTTCGAAAAAAAAAAGAAAAATTAATCCGATTATAATTCGAAAAATGGTCAACATTTTACATCGTGAAAGTTTAAATTGTACAAATCTAGATGCAGTAAATTTATGGAAGTTCGAGAATTGCAGTAAAACGAATCGTAATGTATGTAAATGTACGTCTAAAAATCACGTAGCATTAACGATTTCACGATGCATTCTGCAAGAGATGATCTCTTTGAATGCTCCAGTTGATACCAACTGTGCCTGCGGGATGCGGTTCAGTACCATGTGCTTATGTATAATATAGACAATTTTTGCATTTAATAGCGAGATTATACATCAAGTTTTGACATATTTTTAGAAATAAAATTGTTTAATAATAATAATTTATATTGAGGGCAAAATTTTATATAGCTACTGTAATCTGGGCCGCTTAAAATGTTGGCAAGAATGTAAAATTTTCCTGTTATACGGCGATCCCGATTCCTTGGGCGAAAAATGAACTAGCCCTTTTGTACTGGTGGAGGCAATAACACGGGGTGCCATATGTTTTATAAAGATTTTTGCATCATCATGGGGTCCAAGTGTTTCAACCGCACTCCAAACTATGATATCATTTGTTTTTAATATATATGTTCTTAGATTTAAAGTAGGCAAAGGTTTCTTTACCTATTTTGGGTATTGATCATTTGCAATCGCTGTTCTGTTCAATTAAAGGTTGGTATGGTTTTTGTACCAATCATAAAAATGTGTATCATATTTTTATTTTAGAAATTTTCATAGAGCTATATCTGCCGTGGTCTGGAGCTGAGTGGAGCTTTCCATGCTCTTTTTCTAGAATTTCTTCCAAAATGCTATAATTGTGTACTTTAAAGATATAATGGAAGTGAAAAATTCGATATCATGTATTTTTCGTTTATCCATGTATTCATATTACTACGAGACAAATTCGGTTTACCACAAAGGAATTTTTAGCTTATACAACGAAACGCACGATATCCAATACAACATCGGTTATCAAGATTTTTATTTAATTTTGGAATATTATTATTTCAAACAGTACTTAACCTTAACTTTATTGTATACGAACAGTTTTTATATAAATAATAGTTTATGAATAACGCACATTGAGACACATTTAGGTATTAGAAATTGATATAAGCTATCGTTCGAAGGAATGTATTTAGTAGATAGTTAGACTAAGTTTTAGAATAGCGTCTCGTCAGACCTGTCTGGTATTTCCCGATAATGCAGGAATGTCCGCTCTTTAGTTTGTGGTTCGAAATGGGAATGCGGTAGAATTGTCAGTAGTCTCTAATGATTACAATATATACAGGGTTATTGGTAATCATTGGTTAGGTATGTATTAAATTTATTTGCGAGACATTCGAAGAGCGAATTTAAGTTTTGTTCGAATACGAATTTTTGCCAGCGTCTTTTGTGGTCATTTTGTTTCGGTTGTTTTGAAATAAGTTCCTAGTTGTTATACATTTTTGGAGAGCTGATAAAACGGTTATGTTTTTAAAATAATCTGCAGGACAAGTTTCATAACGATTTTTTTTGTTTTGAAGGCATTTTTGTGGAAAAAAAAGTTGAAATAATATCTTTTTCCGTCTCGTAATTATTTTTTTAATATTTACAAATAACCAGTGTTTATTCGTTTTTATAAATCAGAAGAAAAAAAATAGATTTAAATTGATACTTTTATTTAAATAAATTTTTGAAGTTGCATTTTTGACTTATTTTGAAAAAATCTAAAAAACGTGATAACTCAAAAATTGATCATTTTTGCATCATGCATATGGGGGTTAAAATTATCGCAAATAATCACCCCTATCACCTCCTCACGGGAATACATCGAATTACCAATAACCCTGTATAATACTACTAACATTATAAATGTGATAGTTGTCTGTTTGTTACAAAGCAATGCTCAAACCGTTGCTAGAATTGAAGTTTGTCATAGATGATGTTTTAGAATAGATCCGGAATAAGTAAAGTAAAGTAAATGGTCCACAGCTGGGCTAAGGCCTCTTCTTATTTCGAGGAGAACGTTTTGAGGTTATTCTATTTATATTATTCTATAGAGACACATGTGGCGGACTTTCATCGGACACATGCAACATGTACATAATCCTCACGATGTTTTCCTTCACCGTAGGACACGATAAAAACAATTAAGCATATTCGAATTGAGTGGTGCAAGCATGCAGCTCGTTTAGAAACGTTTTGTATAAAACTTTATATCAATAAATTATTAATAAAAAATGATCGAAAACTATATTAAAATTAAATGCTCCGTTGGGCTTTCGACATTTACATTTTCGTAGATATTTTATAAACTAACAATAATTACAATTATTCGAAATATTAAAGTGCACAAATCCGTGTGCAAACAAGGGTGATTTCTCTATCCCTTCATCCTCATAGAAATGGAAATCCGAATGATGTGAGTTTTCGTGTTGTACCAAAGGCTTTACTTGCTTTATGAAACTTCTTGACTAAAAAACTCGATAACCTTGAACCGCCCGACCAGGCCCTTAAACCCTGGATATCTGGATCTACAGCTTTCTAATACCTTTATACATATACATTTCTGTACGTATGTATGTAGCTAAACTCCTGCTAAACGGGATCGAACCCGATTTTTTTTTGGGTGGATGAATGGCTCACATTGGACCCAGTAAGTAGCAGTGCGATCGAGAAGTAGTCAGTATTAATTATTAAAGTAATTCTTATTTGAATTGGACGAAGTTAGGGCAATAATTATTGAAGAAGGAAAAATAATTTTAAATAAAATTCGAGCCCATTTAAATATTTTTCACTTCTAGACTTAATTCAACACTGTAACATTACGATTCAAAAGTGCTTTTATGAGCCCACTTTAAAAAGAAAATTTTGATTTTTGGTTTGATATATCTTTTTATTCAAATTTAAACGAGAACAAACATAAAGTATATCTCAAAAAAAAAAAAAACCAAATCAGTTCATAAATGACGGAGTTCTGACATATAATACAACCAAGTCGATAACCTCCTTTTTTTGAAGTCGGTTAAAAATATTATAGTGATTTGATCAATACCAGAATTATTTTTGTTGTCGTTGGTGAGTTCACGATGAACTCGAACGTATAGACTATTTTTTATAGTTTCTTCCATTGAACGACTAAAAAGGGTGTATTGTCTGTACAATGGAAGGGTGGGAATTATTCGCGGAACAATCACGAATAGCATTCCTCTAGAGGAACGCGCGGTATCTGCGCTTAACGTTGCGGCTGCAATTCTGCTTGTGACCTTAGAACAGCGAACCACGTGGAAACGGCATATGAGCATAGCATATGATCTAACACATTTATTGAATTTAATTTTTATAGAACAGAACAGTAAAGCTTTATTGTAGGTACACAAGTTCTATGAAGCAGTGGCGTAGCGCCGGGGGTGGCGCTGCGGAGGTATAATTTTTTTTAAAGAAATTAAATTTTTTACCTCATACGCTTAATAGTTAATTTTCAAAATAAAGTTTCACTTGTTCTCACCTAAATAAATCAAGTGAGTTCAAACTCGATAAGAAATTAACTGTCAAATTGTATTTAAATCAATAAATAAATAATATTTAAGACAAATGAACAACTTTCTCTCGACAGACACATTATACCGTAGATGGCAATTCTAAGTGTTTATTCTATGGTCGTTTTTTGTTAGTAAATAAATTTAAAGCTCGAATAATGCTACACTTTTATTTTGTTTTCAATATTATTTTTTGTTACAGAAAATTACAGAAAATATCGATTTTTTCGAGGAGTGTTGGTTCGTTTACATTTTTGTGATTATGTTAGTTGGAGAAAAATTGATAAGTACCACGTCGAGTATCCTTAATTGACATACTAAATAACTTATTTATCAATCACAAGTTTACCAATATTAAATCTTTGATTATTTATATATCAAGGTCTATATAAAAACGAGCCAAGTTTATTAAGTTGGTGTGCGTAACTGCTATCCTTGACACTCTCCCAACATTTTACTTCTCTAGTGTACGTCTAGTGTTGGTGACCAACCGTTGGCCAAATCTTTGAGAGTCTAAAGATATAAATAAACAAAGACTAAAATTACGATTACGAAAAAGCAGAAAAACTTTACAAAGCAATGTTCCTGGTTCGCCTTTCTCATCCAGTCCAGTGCGTCTTTGTACAATTTAATCTGATTTCTGACAGAACATTATTACAAATTCAGATACTTAATTTGATTTAAAAGTAAATATTTTTTTAATTTTCATGTAAGCTGTGCAGTTTAATTTATATCCGCTATGTTGGAATTAACATTACATCACAAAGTCTATAATAAGCGGGACTCTAACGCCTCATTTGTTAAACTATGATACGCACTCGTAGCTTAGGAGCTACACGGACGCAGAAATATACTAACATACATATAAGTCATATAACTATCCTCTTTATTCTACCATAGTCGAATAAAAAAAAAAAAATCAAATCTTTCGTACAAATTTAAAATTTTATTTGCTTTGACGTGATCCTATCAGTTCTGAATGTAGATTTTAATGAAAATCCAGAAAAAAAAAATTACGACAATTTAAAGGTATTCAAATAATGACATATAAATATTTTTTATATATTATAGTCATATAAGAAGGTTATATGTTGTTTTATTTATAAAAAATTAAATCCTAAAGGAACAAAGAGCTTGTGTGGAAATCCAATGGTTTGTTTTATCCTGATTAATTACGAACGAGATTAGACGATCTGTTTGTTTTGAAATGCCGTGTTCATCTCAAAGGGAAATGAAATGGAAGAATTACTTTTTACATAAAGCGAGCGCTAGCTCCTCTATTCTCGCTTTCATGTTGAAATGCTTTTAATAGAATGATTTTACTGTATTGATATTAATAAAAATATAAATTAATTTCATTAAATTCATGTAAGCTGCCCAATTGATCTTTAAATAATGGTTGTTTAGTTGAAAGGCAGATAAGCAAGGCTTTTCTATAATAAATTTTTAATATTTTTAATACCGTTTTTTAACATATTGATCAAGGTACGGAATAAATTTTCATGACATTTACATATGATCGGTGGAAATATAATTGTTAATTAGGATGTCCAGTTGCTGCCTTTGCCTATATTGTGTGAGAATTTTCAATGTCGATTTTACAAGTTTCTTGCCAGTTCTTACCGTTAGAAATATTTATACCGAAGCGATGGTAACTTTAACATTTAGCAATTTACAAGTGAAACTAGGACACGTTAGGAATGTGAAATCTACGGAGAAGAACAGACAAGAAATTTCCTAATCTAATTTATGCAATAATGTCTTTTTGTTTCGGAAGATAAATTAAATACGGTGTCTTAAATATTTGAAATGCTTTAATTAGCGATTGGGGATGCCGTAATTCTGAACGTGTCACGGTATCTCACGGTAATCGTTGAATTATTCCTGTGTGTAAAAAATATGTATAGCTTAGCTTATCTTGTAATATTAAACGAGTATTTATTGCATATATATATACGTACATTCATTTCGCTTATCTCAGAAATAGTTCTAACGATTTGGCTCAATTGTTTTTGATAATGTTTTTGTTTTTATACTATATTTATATATATATTTAATAAAAAAAAAAATTAACGAATTATTTATTACACCTAAACAAATTATGCCTTTTATTATATAAGTCGACGTTTATATGATTTTAACATCTTAACGGAATGATCCAATTACGATAGTTGTTTGATTTTTCAGTTCGTATGACAATAAAAAAATAGGTAAAAAAAACTAACACCGGACTAAAGAAAAAAATCGCCTAGAAAAGTACGATTACTTATGTATATACCTGTCTATGTGTTTAATATATATATAGATATTGTAATTTCAGTAGTTCGGGATGGCAAAATAAAATTATGTTTTACAATGATGCTCCAATCTCTCTATATTTCTTTACAATCCCTCACAATCATCCAATTGTTTTCCTTATGACAGCTCAATCATTTTTAAAATAATAAATAGTGTTACATGCCAGTATTAAATGTTATTCCATATAAAATAATATTAACTAAAGTTGTAGAAATTATTGATCAATTAATTACAATAATAATTGTATATGTTTATAATATGTGATATTATTAATGATATAATTAATTATGATATCCTATGACGTAGCACCGTATTGGAGGCTAGAGCTAGTCTCTAACAATACATATATATAACATAACATCCAATAGTTGGTAGTAGATTTATAATAGGGTATATTAGATATGGCTTATAAAAGACCATAAATACGTACATAGTATGGTGAAATTATGCAATTATGGTTTGCCATCAAAAAACAAAGTTCTAATTATAATAGAATTTAACTCCAATAATAAGTCAATATTTTTAATTCGTATGTTGTTAAGATATAAAACGAAATAAAATTCCACTGTTAAGAGTTTATTTGGTATTTGTTATTTTTATTTATGAACACCATTTGCAAGATTTTCATCCGACACAAACAAGTTGCTCATGACGTTTACTAAACACCTACTTTCCCTTATAAAAATTGTTGCTTGCCTGGACTCGAATCCGCAACCTTCCATTAAGATTCAAACTTACACAGATGAGTTTATAATTTACTAACGTATAAGCATATTACTAACAAACTTTTAGTATTTTTAATAAATACATTTTCCGTTCTATCATAAGCACCACTAGTGATGAATATCTTAATCGATTGATATTTTTTAAGCGTATCAAACTTTCAATTTAATATTTTATATCTATAGCTTTAGTTTTATGAAGATCTTCTCCCTAGAGTTTTTATTCGACGTCTTTTTTTAGAGATGACGCAAACAAATCTTGAGAAAAGGTTTTAAAGAAACTCAACTTGTAGTTTTTCTTAGTTTTAACGAAGTCGTACAAACGAGGTACCCGGGTGTATTATTTTACTATGAATAAAAAATAATTTTATTCTATAACTATCATTATGACGGACAAAGGCTTGTTCAGATATTAAAGAGAAGGCTTGGAGTCCAATCCACCATCCTGTGAATTTCAGAAAAACAATATGTACTTTAAAAAAGTATTCAGATCCCATGAGGATCTTAATAGATCTAACAGTCCAAACAGGTTAGCAGTTTTCGAGTAATCAATGAGCGTAAATATATAAAATGTATGTACGTATATGTTTGTAGTAATTATAAAGATTTTAAGCAGAAGAACAGTTATATAAACAAAAAAAGATGCGTGTAGTCATGTTCTTTAATAAGTTCTAGAAGAAGTAGAACCTCGTTTGTACGACGTCATTAAAAATAGTTTTTAATTGCACGGAAATAATTTATTACAATAAAATGTTAAAAATTTACTCATTAGAATTATAACAATTATTATAATAAATTACTAACAAATAAATTACAATTAAAACTCGCTCGTACATTTAAATTTGAAATAAAATAAACATTGTAAAAAGGTGTGAAGTTGTCTATTTCGAGTCACTTGATACAATTGAACATCGCCAATGCGGTAGTTACCGGAATGAAGATAATATGTGCCTTGCGTCTCTAGTGTCTCTTATTTTATAATTTCACGAAAACCGCTACAAAACCGTTTTTTTTTACTTTTATGATTCAAGTAGATGAATACAAAATAAATTTAAAAGTATTTCCTAATTTTAAAATAGCTTACTGATAGCTAAGGCTTATTACCTTGGTTTAGTACATGATTATAACGCAATCGTAATTTTTTAAACTGCATATTCGCTATTACTCTTAAAACAAGTACCACGCCGTACACTCAATGAATCACAAAGATTAGGTGCCCCTGGAAATCAGGTATATATTTATAAACACCGTTCTCACCCGAATGTAGCTTCTTAGCTGGTTGCATGCAGCATTTTAGATAAAATATACGTGACTTATTATGAAGAAAATCCCATTATATTACTGATATTATACATAGTATTCAGCAGATTTTACAATTTTTAAAACGTGTTTTTTCAATTTGATTGTATTTTATTCAGTATATTATTTCTTCAATATTTTTTTAACACAAGAATGTTACCTAAATTGCATAGCTTGGATGCGATAAAACCGTCTTCAAGTTAATTCCAGGCCATTGATTCTTTCAGCTTATACCATATCTACGGGCCCCTTTATGTTCGACCGTGAGAATGGAACACATTTTGCGATAGTGCGCAAAAAATAGCCTATCCGTTACGGATACGGATTGCTCCGATCGTTTGCGATTCAATTTCTATAGAGATATCGTTACATTTTCTGTATTTTGTAACAAATTGTATGACAAAGCGAGGACGTACTCGCACATATGAATATTTCATCCTATAATATTTCACCCCACACACACTTATGAAAAGGTATTATATTTGAAGGTGTAGTTTATTGGTCCCTTGATTAATTTATTTCATGACTCCCTTCTTGGTTAAGTCGATCGATCTCAAGGTTCTTGGTTCCAGGTAGGGTCTTTAAAAAAGGTATTTCATTTTTTTATCAATTCTCCGTATCAGCCTGTATTCAGGAAGATATCAGTGATGCAATCTCATGCCTCGGAAAGCAATTAAAGCCGACGCAATAAAATTCCTGCTCTTTAACTCTTTCGTGTTGTATTTGGTGGTCTCCTTTGAGTCCACTACGTGACCGAAATCAAGTAGGAGGGCATTTTCATCATTATTTGTTTCAATATGGTATCGCCAGTGGAAAGGAAGAAAAGCTTAAGCGCCAAAATAGTACCATTGAAACATAAGGTTTAAAATTTTTACTTTAAATCTCATTTTACAATTTTGGTTTACATATATATTTAAACTAAATAGATAGATAGATTAGTCCGTATAACTATACTATGTCTTCAACTTTATAACGTATAGATAGATTTAAATAAGACGTAGTAAAAACTTTAATTTAACTGCTAATTTAACAATAATGTTTAACCTACTTCTATATAAAATAAACAGGTTGAGCAAAACTTTTTTAATAGCAACGAAATTTACGACGTAAGAAATAAAATTATTAAATTTATCATTATAAGAAGCCAGCACGAATAATAACATTGTGATTAATGATTTAAGAGCTTTTAAGAGCCTACTTGACTAAAGATTTTTGATTTTGTTAATTAATTCTTCTGAACTAACTCCTGACCTAAAACAAGAGTTTATTAAAGATACCTTTTTCTTATTATTTTTTAATACAAAGTATGAACGTATCGTATTTTGTTTAAACATTTATTGGATATAAGATCTTTTGCTAAATTAATATAATTTTTTTCCTGTTATTTTATTTCAATTTCACTAATAATAAAAAGAGTAACTACTGAGTCTTGTCGGCTCGGTAAAATCTACAGTCCAAACCGCTCGTAGTTTTACATTAAAAATCTTAAGAAATTATGTAAAAGTTTATTTGAATAATAAAGTATATTTTGATTTCAACAAACAGGGCTGTTTGAGGTACTACACTCGTAGTTTGGAGGTCTAGGTTAATTAAAACTAAAATTGTACTTTTGTTTATGGAAAATTTACAATTATTTTATTTATTTATTTTTGTCTTATTCATATACCGTAGGCTGTTTGGAAAATCGGCCACCTGATGGTAAGTGGTCACCATTGCCCATAGACAGTACTGTAAGAAAAAAATAATCGTTCTTCATACTACTAATAGACTTGGGTTCTAAGATGTTATGTTCCTCATGCCTGTACTTACACTAGCTCACACATTCTTCAACAACCACCAGAAGACAACAATTGTATATATTGCTGTTTGCTGATAGAATATATACAAAGCCCTACCACCAAGTTTGAAAATTATTTCTATGTCATACCTCTGACTAGATTACACGAACCCCTTTCACAAGTGAACTATAAAATTCAAATAATACGATAAGACAATTGAATTGAATTCCTAAATATTTCTGCAACAAGAAATTTAAATACAAATAACTCGTCGAAAGAGACGAACCGTCGCTTATTTTGAATGGGTAAAATCTGTACGTGAATTTGACGAAGAACGATCGGTAAAAAACTTTCAGTAGGCAGTGAAACGGTGCCAACTTCCTTTTACCTACAGTTTTATCTCTCACTGCAAAATTTTCCGAAGTGGATGCAATGTTCTCTGAAACTTGGTAGATTTATAATGAACAGTTGCAGATAAGTGAGCTGAATAAATGTTTGGCGTTGAACTGTTATTGAGTTTTGATTGAGCAATTAGTTTTATATTTTTGATATTTGTACAACGTTTGATATGAAAGCTGGCAGTAAGTGTTAGTTTCAATACAGTGCCTGCCAAAGCGGACTAATTGTCAGAAATGATCCCAATCACAGACGATCGTTTTTTCTTTACAGCTAGTGTAAAGGAAACCGACAATTAAATAACCCAGCAATTGACTAACTAAGTAGATTCTGTAATTTATGTCCCTCTAACGTTATTTACGTTTCATATTATTTATGTACAATTATGTTCTATTCATTATTACGTATGTATACATTTTATAAGTCTCAGTGGTTTAGTCGTGATGTTGTATCAAACATACATACAGAGTTACTTTTTCATTTATAACATTTGACTGATATAAATCTGATTACTAAAACCGTGGCATATTAAGTGGAAATAACGTAATAGCTTATAAACCGTCTAGTGATGTGAAAGAAGAAGTTTTTTGATGTCCTGTCTCCTTGGGTTATTTTCGTCCCCACTTTACGTACAAGCTTTAATCTCGGAGACATAAAAAGAATATTAGTTATCCTTAATAAGAGGTATTATTATTAATCTTCTAATATAAATCGTCGGGGCCGTGCCATCCATGGTGACTAACGTATGTCTTTTGTATTTGTATGTATAATGTTTCTCTCACAATTATACCGAAAAATTGGAACCGCTAAAATGTAGTGAGTTAGATTTAATGTATAATTTAATTGTTGAACTATGTACAAGTCTGTCTAGGTACCATCCGATTCAGTAGAATAATTATTCCACTATGACAGTACTCATAACAATTTATTATAAGCAAGTCCATTTACCAATAGCTAAATTCTCTTAAGAAGGTTTGGAGCTTATTGCACGATGCTCAAATACTGGTTGATGGGCAAATATTATATATTTCTTTTGTATAATAATTTATCTTCGAGTGGTAGAACGAATATCGAACAGTTCCCAATATATATTACAATTGGAATTTCTAGAAGAATACCGAATAGTAGAACTTATATGGTTTATTGCAAGACAAAATGATTTATAGAATAGGAATGTGGTCGCTCATATTTTATTAGAATGGGGATAAAATTATCATATATTTACAAAGTTTTCTAAACTTTGCTTCTGCATGAACTGAATTTTTACTCGACTGTTGGACTTATTTTAATAAACGAATTGAATGTCCACACTGTTCCCTCAGAAGTTTAATATTTGTGACAGTTGCTATATTGCAAATACAAACCACTTATGACCTTTAGTTAAATTCTTGGGTTCTGAAATGTACTTATTCGTATACGACCTTTTTGAATTTTGATATAATATTATCATCTTCTTATGCAATTTGCTTGCGAACGGTTTTCCTCATTCATTCATATCTTTTCTAGTTAAGACTTTAGTAGATCCTTTGGGCATGTCATCTTTTATACATATAACATATATGCTTTTGTATCAAATATCTTTTGTTCCCTATCTACAGTTCCTTGGAACTTTGGTCCTCTGTTAGATGAGACTATTCCTTAGTCTCGTGGTCTATGCCGCCCTAGTTTCTCGTACGTATCGGCAGTTGTTTTGTTCGTTGAAGAGGCTTTTACCTGAGAATCACTTCTGCCAAGAAACATTTGTTGGCAACTGATAGAACAAGTCAGATCTCGACTTCTTAAAATTTTGCTTGAATACGCGCTAATGGCACGAACATTTACTGCCAATGATCTCTTTGAATTAGTGAAGTGGCTACGTGACTTGTATACTCCATGATTAATTGGTGAAGTTTAAAAATAAATATATTCTGATTAAAATTCGAAATATATTTCAGATTAACTTTGAAACAGTTTGAAATTGAATGTGTGTGTGTGTAAGTTTATTTACGAGTGAGCTGTAATAATAATGGTTTGAAATTAACTCTTTCAAAATACGATTACAATGGCATAACTTCAAGTGCCATTGATTATAATGATTACCAGCATTTCGAATAATTATTGCTAATAAGAAGTACTTAAATGACTAAGTTTTTGTTATTTGATTTCCTTTTTTAATTTATATTTAAAATAAAGAATTTCTTAACCAATTCATATAATGGAGATATTTTTTTAAGGCGATATCAATATACAATTATGGAATTATAATTTTTTAATTATAATTCTGGATATAAGAACTAAAATAAAAAAAAAAAATATAGAACCTAATATCTAACCGTATCTAGCTAATGTTTTATAAGAAATCGAATATGTGTTATCTGGAGTATTAACGTTATAATTTTGTTCCAGGCACCCAAGAAATGAAACGTAAAAGGTCGCTTACGGGCGTCGCTTGGTGACGTACAGCCGCTAGCTATGACCGCGGTACACGTCAGAACGATGCGTTACATACTATTTTGTCTCCTGTCCCTCTCGCTGAACAGGAATCTCGCGTTCGTCCTCGACAAACAGAACCCTTACTCACAATTCCGCAAATGGAACGCCGGATTAAATGGCACGTTGGAACTTGAGTTCAAAACTGATGTTCCGAACGGTTTACTTTTGTATACGGACGATGGTGGTACTTACGACTTTTTTGAGTTGAAATTAGTGAATGGTGCGTTAAGGTTGAGGTATAACTTGGGCGGAGGAGCACAGATTATAACGGTGGGAAGCAATTTAAACGATGGCCACTGGCACAAAGTTCAGGTGAGTTCTCTAATTTATTTAAGCGATAAGTTTCGTTTGTGTCAGCTTTATGAACTCTTACATAAATTTCTGGATTATATTAATATTCAATAGGTAGTGATATCTTTTGGAACATATTTTTATTAAATATACTTTTTCTTAAAATGATTTTTTATCTTTAATGTTTTTAAAGTTGAGTATATGACTGTCTGTGTTTAAGGATAGACGATGGTACTCAACTCTTTAGTAGTGAGGATAAATGATTCTATGTTTAAGAAGAACAAAACTTAAAACCACAATTGAACTTTTAGTGTCCTAGTTCTTCGACTGTTTTGTATTGCCCTTAAAACGTTTCATTGAGATTTTTAAATTTTTACCCAGTAGGGCTAACGGAGGAAGAGGAATTTAAGTTGAAACAAAAAGAAATAATACCAACTTTGGTGGCATTTTTTTCTGTAATCACATAAATGGTTATTGCGACAAATTAGACCTATTTTATAAATTGTCAATGCGTTATCAACTATTAAACTAAGTTAACTTTTATGCTTATTTTAATTTCATTGGGCTGGGCCTTAAATAAAAAGAAGGATCAACGGAATAAAGAAAAATAATAGCTTGTAATTATTTACGGATGGTTCTACAACGAGTGGTCATACCGATACTATCACGTGATCGATGCACAAAGCAAAAAGTAACGATATACGTATATAAAGTACATTGCTCATTAGCTCATAAACAGTTTCCGATTTTATTCGATAATATTTGACTAAATTAAGTCATTGTTTATAATAATCAAAAATAATTTCTTCCGTTAGGTGGCGCGGCGTGATGAACACACTTCGTTATCTGTGGACGGCATAATACAGAGCAAAACGTCGCGAGGCAAGGAGTTTGCATTTGGGAAATTCAACACTAACTCCGATGTCTTTGTCGGCGGGATACCACCATCGTGAGTACATTTGCCATAATATACGTATATATTTTTCAGGCGTTGTTATTTATTTTAATAATTGCTTCCTGATCGTTTTTAGTGTCATTCGATGACGTCAAATGAATTGTTTTGTTGATATTTTAATATTTTATTAAACTTGAATACTATATTCAGCCAAGATGGATTTTATCGGGCTTACCTTTGATTATTATTATTATTAATAGACAATACTAACTGACATAAAGTAATATTGTTTATACAGGAAATAATTTTATCCAATTAATTAGGTTTCGACTCTGCTGATTATTATCAAGAAATAAACATATGTTTAACATTGCTAAAAGAAATATTCTTTCAGAATTTTATGAATATTCTAAATGAAAATTTATTAACCATCAAAAGAGTTTAATATTTTTTAAAGGTAATAATATTTTATAAAGCATAAGCATTTAAAATGTTTCGTCGTTTTAATATTTTTTAAAGTTTTATATAATCTTTTTGCTCTTATTAATGTTAATTTAAACAGTCTACCTCTAAATAACTCCAGGCTGAAAGTTTATTTTGGTCTCGACCCGACGAATTAAAATGCCATGCAAAGCCATTTAGTGCAGAATCGTAAGGAATTCCTGAAATTCCGTCCGAGTTTCTTCTTGTGTAATATTTATTTTGGATTCGCTTTGTTTAAATACGGTCGAGATTTTGTGAACTTTCTTTCATATGAATAATATTTTATACAATTCATCATTAAGATTTATAAAAGTGGATTAACAGCTGCTGCAATAAGGCTTCCCTTTTGAGGATAATGTTCAAAATTTAAGCTGTTCCAAAGGAAAGGGCGGAAACAACGTTGGAAGATTTTCTTCAAATTTTAAATATAAGATTTTAATCACATATTATGGATATACAGAGCACATCTTTAGACAGCCAAATTGGGACCACTTAGGTCTGAACATTGATGGAGCTCGCCTAAACTACCTAAGATTTGCCGATGACCTGGTGCTTCTTCAAGAAGAAGAAAAGAAGAAGCACGAACATTCCCATTACTTGTATACTATATAGTTGAGCATATAAGCGCTCTGGTAATGCGAAAGTTATGAATTTGGTACTGACTCCTTAAGTGACTATCATACTTATTATTAGAACAAATTTTACCGTTAGTTGGAGAAGTATAAGTATACATTAGTATATTTTAAACAGGCATTGTAGTTAAACAGAGAATACTTTGTTAGCTTGAAGAAAGTTTATGAGAACGGATTTCTAGGAAAATTGGATAAAATCCAAGATGGCTGATGATGAGCTGAAGACGTCCGTGCCAGCAATACTATGGATTTCATGTACATTACCAGTCTGGGATGAAGGAAACATTACTGTATGTGTGGTATTATTTTCTGCCACATTTATATATATAACGAACTCGCAGGGAACCAGCTCAAACAAACCTTTAACATTTCAGAATACGAGGCTGTCCAGCGGTATATCGTGGTTGGTTGTTTGTGTTTAATATATAGTGTTAATATCCCATTAGTGAACGTGAAAATGAGATAAAACAGTATGAGTAATAGTACATATCTTGTTATATGAAGATAATAACACACAGAGTTACTATAAATGTTTTATTCGTTTTACTAATGCAATGCCAAGAGCGCATTGTCCTTTTAGAGATAAAAGTGATGATGTGACTCAATCCTAGCTTCTATTATATATATATATATGTTGTTTTTATTTTATGTAGGTCGGAGACCTGGCCAGTTCATGGCAATTGGTCATCACTACCTATAGAGATAAGCACTGTTGGGTACTGTTAGAAATATTAATCGATCCTCAGTGCCAATATCCTATCAACCTTGGGAACTAAGATGTTAAAACTCTTGTGTCTGTAGTTATACTGACTCACAAACCCTTCAAACCAGATCAGCGTTGTTGCTGACTCTGTCGCCGATGTGGTACTTCAGGGTATGGAACTGTTCATTCCGTATTCTGCAGTCCCCATCGGTGGCAAGTCCCAGCCCTGGTTTGGTCGTTTCTGCAAAACGGCTTCACGCCGAAAATGGGAATGCTACCAAAACTGGGCTTACGCATCGGCGTCTCGTGATGTAAATACCAGCGCATTCAGAAAGGAATATAACTCTGCCTCTAGATTCTTCAAAAACGTGATTGCTAAGCCGAAGACGGAGTACATTAGCAGAATTAGCGAGAGACTGGTGAGCCTCCCTTCAGGAACACGTGCGTTCTGGTCTCTCGCTAAGGCTGTCTTAGGGAATTTCTGTCAGCCCTCTTTTCTATCTTTGCACAGAGACGGTGAATCATTGGCCCATACAGCGAAGGAGAAAGCTGATCTTTTAGGCTCTCTCTTCGCGGCGACCTCGACTCTGGATGACCGAGCAAAGTCACCACCAACAATCCCGCGGTGTGATACCACGATGCCGGAGGTTAAATTCCGGCAAAGTGCAGTTCGTAAAGCACTTCTTTCCTTGGATATTCATAAGTCGAGTGGATCCGATGGCATCCCTCCAATCGTGCTACGGACTTGTGCTCCCGAGTTGACGCCGGTCTTAATGCGTCTTTTCCGGCAATCCTATGCATTCGGCGTCGTCCCGAACTCCTGGAAGACTGCTTTGGTGCATCCGATCCCTAAAAAGGGCAACCGCTCAGACCCGTCAAATTATAGGCCTATAGCCATCACCTCCTTGTTCTCCAAGGTAATGGAGTCCATTATAAACTGCCAGCTCCTGCGGTACCTAGAAGAGTACCAGCTGATTAGCGACCGCCAGTACGGTTTCCGTCGGGGTCGCTCAGCCGATCATCTTCTAGTTTACCTTACTCATAGATGGGCGGTTGCAGTTGAGAGCAAGGGGGTGGCATTAGCAGCCAGTCTGGACATAGCGAAGGCCTTCGATCGCGTGTGGCACAGCTAGTATCGGAATACTTGGCATCGATATTTCGAGCCTCGTTCAGTTCCGCGGTCAATTGGAAGGCAAAGCCAAATTGGCATCAAAAAAGCTCGGTGTGCTCAGCAAGGCAAGACCGTATTTCACGTCGGCCCATCGTCTAAGACTATAAAATTCGGCCTCATATGGAATACTGCTCTCACCTCTGGGCGGGTGCTCCCCAGTACCAGCTCCTTCCATTTGACCATATCCAACGTAGAGCGGCTCGAATTATCGACGATCAAGCCCTTTCCGATCTGCTTGATCCTTTAGCTTTGCGTAGAGATGTTGGGTCGCTCTGCATCTTCTACAGAATTTATCATGGGGAATGTTCCGAGGAATTGTTCGGAATAATCCCGGCTGCTGAATTTCACCTTCGGACATCTCGTCAAAATTCCAAATATCACCCGCACCACCTAGATGTCCGAAAATCCACAACAGCGCGATTTTTAAGACATTTTCTGCCTCGCACAACCTCTCTATGGAACCAGCTTTCGACGGCGGTTTTTCCGACCCTATACGACTTGGGAACCTTCAAGAAGAGAGCGTACTCCTTCCCGAAAGGCCGGCAACGCACCTGCAAGCCCCCTGGTGTTGCAGATGTCCATGGGCGGTGGTAGTCACTTTCTATCAGGGGAGCCTCCTGCTCGTTTGCCACCTCTAATATAAAAAAAACATCAATAATACGTAAATTTTGCTGTTTGTCACTGAAATACCTAGTGGGTGGTATTTACCCAGATGAGCTGGTACAAAGCCCTACCACTACGTGAATCTATAAACACAAATATATCTTAAATTATAGATAAAAATATCTGACCCAATTTTTTGTTTAGCGGGTTAGTAAAATTTGTTTAGTTAAACAGTAGTTTCCCTCTTTCACTCATTATTGATTTGACATTCGAAGGAAGAAGACAGTATTATTTAACTGATTATCTCCTAAACACTATATATTATAAGACTTTTTACAACATCTGTATAATTTACTACTAAAGATGTTTGGTCTTGTCTCCGGTCTCAGACGGTAAATACGGCTCGGTGTCCGAAATAAATCACGTCTGACGGTTACCAGCCTGATTACGTTATTGTGGAGAATTTGCGGCAATTAAGACGAAGTTAAATCAACACCGACTTAATTGGACAGAGCCAGCTCGTTGTAAACTTAATGCTATAAGATAATTCAGCATCAGGATTCTTGGGACAACCTCAAGTTTTTGATATCTTTAATTTTCAAATGTTACTTAATACGAAAGTTATTCTTAAGATTTTAATACGGTCAGAGTGAGTATTATGGTGGGTTTCCATTAAAGTTGTTTGCAATTTTTAAGAATGTACAATAATTACACAATATCGTAACGTAAATTCGCTGGTTATATGAGGTAATTATAGAAACTATTACCACAAACGCGTGTTGATAACACAAACCGCTAATTTTTATTTTGTGAAGACCTTTTAGCTTACTAATAATTATGTCAGCAACCAGCGGAAATCTTAAAGTGAAACTTTCTTTATTTAATAGTAATTAGATTTTGATAAATAAAATTCTTCAAGATTTGTTTAGGTAAGATATGATTTACTTTCATATCTAATTTATTTTTATATCAAATAATTTTAAAATCGCCTTTACCACCAAAGTAAGGTAGGTTTTTGTGAAAGCCTTACTGGGTAGGTCCCACTCACTAGTCATATATCATACCGCCAGGCAGCAATACTTAGTATTATCGTGTTCAGGTTTAAAGGGTGAGTGGGCCAGTGTAACTAAAGACACAAGATCATCACATCTTAGTTTGCATCATTCATCATGGATGATTAAATTATTTTACGGTTCCAATGTCCATGGACTGTGGTGACCACTTACCATCAGGTGGCCCAATTGCAAGTACACCAACCTATGCCATGAAAAAGAAGAGCGACTTATAACAATAGAAGCAATTTTCGACAAGATACATAACATGTTAGATACCAAGGTTGGAAGAGCATGGGTGATGTAAGGCATGGTGAATATTTCCTATAGCACTAATGTCTATAGACAGTGGCGATCGCTTACCATCGCGTGGCCCCTTTGCCCGTCCGTCAACTTATATCATAAAAGATAAACAAACGACTTTCAAAGTAGGTTACACTTTTCTGTTTGCTGAGTATGATTGTGAATTTCATTTCGATCGCATAAAACGATCCGTTGTGACCGTTTCAATAAACATTGACAGAAAGCCTTCTTAAAGTCGCAGACTCGCAATTCATTGATTATCGGCTTAGCCCTCGTGCGATTCCTTCAAAGGGCCCAAAGGAAATTGATTAAATACCCACTAGACACCGATACCGATTAATGAAGCTGCACAAATTCTATGTAATTAATATGGATTTCACGTAGAGTTGTGCTCAGCTGATCTGGTATTAGTATCACGTGTCGTTTCTTTTGTCTTCTCATTTTATCATTTATTTCGGTTTTACTTAAATTTGAAGAAGGAGTTTCGAAACCAATGTAATTGCAATACACAGTAAGTACGTAATTTAATCGGATTGTCGTCGTTTTTGGATTATGATTGATTAATGACTCTTTTTAATACGAATGTATTGCTAAGCCTTTTCGTCCACCTGTTAGGTTAGGTTATTAAAAAAATAACCAATGTCTTTCCTTAGGGTTCAAACTTACTTCATACCAAATTTACTTGAATTCGATTCTGTAGTTAAGCCGTTAAAGCATAACAGACAGAGTTACTTATGCATTTATAATATTAATGTATATTATATAACGATTTTTCGATGTGATGGAATTTGTCCAATCTATGAAGAATAAGGATTTACTTCTACGTGACATTTGCGATATACGTATTGGATATTTTCGGTTTCAGCCACGGCCGAATTCTGTGAACAGATTAGCCAATTGAACAGGATATGTTTTAGTGCATAATTTTAGCTATAACGAATCTTTCTTATATACTAATAAGACGTGAAATCGCATTAATGGAGAGAGTGAGAGGTATATACTCGAAGTTTACGTGCTTTCTGAGGCTTGGAATACTGTCAACTTCTTAATTACGGGCAGCTACTAAGGATTTAATGACGGAAATATTTCATAACTTTTCCAATAACCTCAACCACAGCCTCAACCTAGCCTAATAAGCTAAGTAAGAAAAATGAATATTCGTATATTTCGACTACACTCCGACAATGGTTGAGGATAAATAAAATAAGCAACCGAGTCAATTAAAACTCCTGCGTGAAATGAATTAAAGGTTGGAAACAAGCCAGCCGTTCTCAACTTCTACCAAAACTTGTTATTCGCCAACGAACTATACAACTAGCGGTAAGCAGTTATAAAATAAAGATACTTATAATATAATGACTGTGTTGGAATTCTAAGTACTAAAAATATTAATGCAGGCCTTTTAGTTTTTTCGTTTAAATACATTCACTTTGAAAAGTGATGATAATTCTCAGGTCCACAAGTGTGTATCCAAATCCAAGGCCACTCTCTATACCCCACTGACTGTAAATCGATTTGGAGCCGATAAAGTTTTTCTGCAAGTTGTGTTAACACTTAAATGTGAGTCCAAGAAGTAATTTTTACTTACAATTATTTCGAAGCGAGATATAGCAATACAAATACTGATATTTTCTGGTATTTATAACATCGATAGGTCGGGCAAATGTGCTACCCGTACCACTGCTCATATACATCAGTGCCGTAAGCAGATTTAACCATTCCTTACATCACTAATGCGCCACCAACCTAAGATGTTATGTCCCTCGTGTATGACACTGGCTCACTTACCCTTCATACCGAAACACAGCAGCACTAAGTATTGCTGCTTGGCGGTGATATATGGTACCACCATAGGTACCAACCTATCAGGCGATCTTGCACAATGACCTATCATCAAGAAAATTATACATAACTATCGTTATCTTTCCATTCAAAAACATTCGATGTTATTTATGATTGAAATCATTATTCGAATACAGGTCAGAATATGTTTGCTGTGTTCTAGAAATGTTTGATGTTGAATGTGCGGTAAGGTCGCGATCATATCGAAAAGGTTATCATATCGTTCATGTATCAGTAGCTCGAACAATATTTAAAATCAGTTTTGTATTTTTAAATGCGGATAGAGTTCTATCTTTGACAATTTTTGGTAAATGAGAAATAACTTTTTGGATTGCTTAACTGAAAAAACCACTTTATCAATTTACATAAAACTCAAACCAGAAGATACAACACGTTTTGGATAAAGTTTTGGTATAAAATATTACCATAAGTAAAGTCTTAAATTTAGATAATTGACGTGAAAAGCCTGAATTTCATGTTTTTACTACAACTAATTATTACGATATATTTATCAAACTTTTTTTTTTCTGTATATAAAAATGAAAAAGATAAATGTATTTTTCATAATCTGCATAAATGTAATTTCTCCTACATTTAATTGTAACTAGCAATTTGTGTATAAATCTCTAGTGTTGAACCTTTGTAAAAAGATAAGACCAGTCGTCACGAAAAAGTATTTCAAAGCCCAAATTCAAAGACGTGCATGTCTCTCGCCCAGTATTAAAAAGTTCGAGCAATTGCCGCGAGTAGCCTCAAGAGTCTCCTTTGTCCCTGCCAAGAAGTAACGAACTACAAAGAAAAAGTAAATTGTTAGATTCTTGTAACGTCTGTTGCTCCGACAGTCTTAATTAATAAAACTGTTGATAGGACCATCTTTGAAATTATACAATAATACTTGTATTTAAATTATAAAAAACTCTTCCATTAACTCTTCTCTAACTGATTTATTTCTAAAACACGGAAACTCTACACCGAGTTGAAATGGTTATTGGATTTCATGAAGAATTCGTATGTTCATAATAAAAGAATAAAGCATTGTGTTCCAAAAATAGCTTATTGATTTTCTTGGGGTTCAACTTTACTCCGTACTAAATGTCATCAAAATCAATTTAGTCTATAAGTAATGAAAGCGTAACAGACGAACAGATAGAGATTACTTTCGAAATTAAATCAAATCGAAATTTACTTAATTCAAGTGGGCTTTTCCAGCACTTTCGAATTTTACAGAATGGTCTTAAATGTAAAATCCACCAGTATGCGACGATTTTATAATATTAGCATGGATTTTTAAATAATAACGTACAAAGGAGTGACAATGTTTGTAATAACGCTATTATTTCCATTTAACATATTTCTGTTTAACTTAAGCCATGTTACAGCTGTTACTAGTAACAAATCAATAAATATTATTTACTTTTGTCACGTCCTCATTCTTATTCAAGGCGCATTTCTCATACTCCAGATACGTATTAACTGCTATCGATTCTAAGAGGATCAACTTAACTTATATTATAATTTAAGCTGTATAAAAAATGGATAGCTCATTATACTAAATATACAGGTCGGCGTTTACAAGTTTCTCAAAGATGTCTCGGGAGTTTTTTTTTATTAAAACAAAAACTAACATCTTGAATTTCGCAAGAAACAGATAAAAAATTCTCTAATAAGGATCAAATTCTGGAGATTTATATAAAATGTTAATATAGTTATATAATTATATTTTTCTATATTTACGTATTTCTAAATTTGATCTACACATCTCGGACTATTTGATTATATCTACTATTATTCGGCAGTTTTACGTTAATTCTTAGTTTCAAAATTTTGAAGTCAAATAAATAAATATAAATAAATATAAATAAATATAGGACAACATCACATACATTACTCTGATCCCAATGTAAGTAGCTAAAGCACTTGTGTTATGGACATCAGAAGTAACGACGGTACCACAAATACCCAGACCCAAGACAACATAGAAAACTAATGAAGTTTTTCTACATCGACTCGGCCGGGAATCGAACCCGGGACCTCGGAGTGGCGTACCCATGAAAACCGGTGTACACACTACTCGACCACGGAGGTCGTCAAAATAATGCCTTTGAGTCTCTCTTATATTATATTGATTTACAGTCGTCATTCAATTAATTACTTCTTTTACTTTAAAGAGTTGATTATTATCTCAACTTATAAACAAGCAAAGTTGACCTTTAGGTTGACATTTCCTGGCTTAATAATAGTCATCTTTTTCCACGAGTTTGGAAATAAACCTTATTTTTCAAGTCCTCTGAGCGAGTCTCTACGGCTACGTAGTACGCTACGAGTGCTACGTTGCTACATAAGTGCTACGTAGCTAGATTTTTTGTTTCAACGTAATTAATGACTCCAGTGTAGCATTCTAAATCTCTCAGTATGTTGTGAAATGTAAAAATTTCCCTCGTTATATAAGAATTGTTCTATTATTATTGTAAGAAATTATTGGATGGCGGGTTATTAATTTTTGTATCACCATGAAGGTCATAAAGTTATCATATTATTTGACTATTCCTTATTTCCACTATTTCAAATGTGAGCTAAAATGAACAACGTTTAAAACATTCAAATATATATTCTTGTTGGTGAGTTTCAAATATTTAAAGCAAATTTATAATATAGTTTATTTTAGTAGGTTTTTTACAAATAATTTGATATCATAATTTTACAAAAATAATAAACTTGGAGTTACCACCTTTTCAGATTGACTATTCTACTTAAAGAGAAGAACTGAAAAAAATATTTTATACAAAATCGTTGTTACAAAAAATGAACGTCATATTATGGTTTATTCTTAAAAGGTCTTTACACGACCTACTTAACCTCATGTCAAAGGAAACTTCATTGAGCAACATCCTACGGACGTCATCACTATTCTTTGTGTGTGTGCTCATTGGATACGTAGCGAAATTAATAGTGTTCTCTCGCTTTATACCCATGTTTTTTTGTTTTTTGTCCCTCTCCGACAGCTGCTTAGCGCAGAAACTATGAGTATGTGTTTATACACATTTATGACGACACATTTTGTCAAGTTGAGTTCAAATGTCGTGATGCATGCTTCTAGCAGCGCCTTCTGTTAAAGGGGAGGGTTTTCTGTAGCGTTTTCTTAACCTTTCGAAGCTACTTCTTTGTCGACTGGGTACGTGTTTTTTCAAAATTATGCAGGTTGTTTAACAATTTCCTTGTAATACTGAGCACGAAATGAATTAAAAATACAAAACCACTTGAATAATTCAACGATGCTTGCCGTTTTTTTTAACATAATTTGCGAATTTGATAAAATATATCGATAAAAAATATTAATTAATATGCGTATGGAAAAAAAAAGCTATGTATTTAACAATAGTTAAACTAGTATAGCTAAACAACAGTTAAATAATTTTTAGTATATTATCACAAAATTATTTAATTGCATAGGCATTAAAGTATGAGACTTTAATATGATAAAGTTCTTACCAGCCTTTATAATGGTTTACCTAAGAAGTTCTGAATTTGAATTAAATTTAGCCCTTATTACAATCACAATAGAGGCTACGCTATATGGAAACAATGTCATGTTTGTATTTGTAACGTCGTAAAACAAAACATGACCTATCTCATCTCACATCAAAGGGTCGGGCTAAGCCTCCTTAGGATGTCACTACAAAGTTTTTGTGAGGCCAATTTCTTACTTTGGTTCCAATATTGGACAACTATTTGGCACGCTCAATCTCATTATAAAGGTATGTTATATTTTGATATATATATAACATCTTTCCTCTCGGTTTCCTGCAATCCTGGGAGTGATTTCGTGAAAAGGGACGGAAATGTGTAAAAGGAAGCCGGAGAGCCGCGTGCTATTTGATTTGACCAATAGGCGAGCGCGGTGCTTCTTGATAGATTTGGCCATCAGATGGTACCAACTAATTTTACGACATGATGTCTTAATATTGCTCAATACCAAGGTGATATGTCAGATGTTACATCGTATACGACTACTGTAAGGCTCGTTTTTATTGTGTACCTTTATTTTTTACCATTACAAAATTATAATGCACGTTGTACACAGAAGCTATGCTATGAGATCTTAGTAGTAAAACAACCAAAGTTTATTCCCTTGGTAAATATTTAATCGCCATTTTATACGATAAGTTAAAATTCCAACTGGTTTGCAATGTAGATAAGTCAATCTGGCACTAAGAACTGACATGGACCTCCGTACACTTTTTATCATGTACCATTTCTATCGAACTATTTATATTTAAAATATTGCACAAAATGATATAAGGTATATTATACTGTAAGTCCTGTATCTTTATTTATATTAAACTAATAAAATATATTTTATTTTTTTACACGTACCAATTATTTTATTATTATGATAAAATATCTTTGGTTTTATTATATCTGTATTAATATTATAAATGTGAAATTATCTGTGTGTCTGTCTGTCTGTCCTTTCACGGTCAAAGAACTGAACTGAAATTCTTGAAATTTTGTATGAAAGAAGATACGAACCCCAAGAAAATACTTTTTGATGCTTTACACCTGACGACCCATCCACAAAAACCGGGAAAACGCGTGCGGAACCGCATTAAAAAATAATATGTTTAGTCTTTTCTTTCCATCTTGGAAAAATATTTGATCGAAAATTCTGGCATGTCGAAGTTGTAGACGTCATAGTTTAGACATAAAGTAGCACTTTACGTCAAACATTGGATCCAACGTGCAACCAAAGAGTGCAAGGAACTCTTATGAGATTTAGGTCACAAACTGTTGTTTATTTTTACCGTGAAGACGTTGTCTGAAAGTTTTTGAATATAATCGATCTATGTGCATACAGAGTTAAAGGAAACGATTCTAAATTTGATATTAAGTTTGACCGAATACAGAAGATTTTTAAACGTAATCTTATACAGAAAAGTAGATAGTGGATCCAATTCCGGTGTTAGTTATTCAAACAGCTCAATGTGACCAAGTTATTGTATTATCTGAATTATTATTTTCAAATATTAATTGACAATACGTATTTTAGTTAAAATTACAGGTAAAGTTATTTAACATTACCATTTAGTAACCTGTATTTTTCGTAAATTTTTCAATGCTAATTATAAATATTGTATATAATTATAAATATAAAATATTGTGATTTATTAAATTTCTAAAGACATTTTTACCATGTACACGTCTATTTTCTGAAAATATTAAACTATTATTCAAAGTCACAATCAAAAAGATTTATTTATCAAGAAAAAATGTACTACCGGTTCTCTGTTTTATTTGATGGTGGTGTTTTGTGCATGACGCGTCTTTGTGCGTCTAGGTAGATACCGTCTGGGAAGGGTAAGCCAGTTTAAACAATTCGTGTAACAAATTACATCTTAGTTCCAAGGCTCCAGGCTAGTGGTACATTGGTAATATCCCTTATATTTTATCTTTAATTTTTTTTTAGTGTACCAAAGTCTTTGGGCAGTGATGAACGCTTACCATCAGATGGCTTATTTGTCAGTCCTTTATGACGTTTATCTTTTTATGTTAAAAAATCATATTCACAGGAATAAAATTACTGTTGAATTTTTATCTTGAAAAAATGTTATTATAAAAGCAAGTCTTTGAAATTTGCAATCACGTCCCGTTATGAAGTTATCAAAAAGATGTTTCATAAATCACTCAACTTTGACGAGAACGAATACCTCATTAGTGAACCTATTACTGACTCTGATTCAAAACTTATTTCTTATTCTAACAGGTTTTACTTTGAAGGTTTATATAAGATTGCATGAAAGAAATACGAAGATTACTAATATACTAATAATAATAAAACTGAAAGGTTCATTGTTTTGTTTAAACGTACTAATATATGGAACTTTTTTGATTTGATAGCCCAATTCTTGAGTCAAGGGTATTATCATCACATTACGGGCTATTGGGCCGACAGGCTATTGTAATACGCGGAGCGACCAGTCTTAAGTATAACAAGAAATTATTTCTTTGAACACCATGTTCAATATTTTTTACATTTTTTTTTACCTAATCAAAGTTTGGTCAATGTCTTAGTTTAAAGTCAATTGTCAAAAAAACGAATGTTATTATATATGTGACCGATCAAAACGAAATTTGGCGCATACGTGTCGTCAGTGGAGTAGACTTGAATTAAATATCAAATCAAATCAAAATATATGACGGAGTAGCTTGTCCCGGCTTGTTTTTAAAAAAACATGACGTCAGCATTGCTGACGTCACGAATGTCAGGGTTTGGATTTTCATCCATCCTCGAAGGTATGAAATTAAACTCAGGAAATATCGTTCTCTGATTTATTCGAAACAGAGGAGGTCCGATCGCTCCGACGGCTCGAACAAGCCTCTCGATACCGGCGGGCGTTCTGCCTTTTATAACAAAAATGGGTGGGGACCTTATTCACTCAATATAACAACTGTTTATGGACGGTAAAATATTTCAGACTAATTTAACATCTTAAAATTCACTAAATATTATTAATTTAATAATCAAACAGTTTTCAATTAAAAAAATAATTAAAATAATTATTTTCGGGCACGTGGTTTTCTTAAATACGTGATTTTCCGCCGACATTTACGTTATTCGTGTAGGCTCTTGCGAGCAATTTTGAATCTTAATTATACACGATTAAATTACATTTAAAGCAACCATTATTTCGGAGAGTAAATTGTACCGAGAAGAATCGGCAAGAAACTCAGCAGTTATCCTTTCTCTAGTTACTAAGTACGCAAATGGACAATGTGGTGCTTTATACTTTTCCAAGTTTTTATATAGTCCATACATACATACATTTTATATCGTTCAATCGATCATGAATATAATATAAGTATATACACAGACAGGAGTAAGAAAAGAATTAAAGGTTCGACCGTGATGCTTTAGAGTGGATTGGTGGCAGATTTTTTTCGGACCTATATAGATTGTTTTCCTTCACCATCGAGCACGAGGTCAAATGTCAAAATCCAGCGTTACTTTCATGGATTTGAACTTTTGTTATATTCTGTTTACTAAGCCATGTTGGCTCGTTAGTGTCACCGGCAACGTTATGTCGTAGTTTGTATTGATACCAAATTACTGGTTTGTGGTTTTTTATTTATTTGTTATATTCAGTTTGCCTCGGAATATAATATATATTATATTTCATTGTGAAAAAAAACAGCTATAGTTATGAAAATATAAGGTACAATTTATATATTTTTGTTTCGTCGAGCTATGAAACGACTTTGTACAGCACTTTAACGCATTTTGAAACATTACTGGTTTATAGTTAAATCTGTCTCTGAGGACCTTAACGGATAGATAGACGCACGTCAACGAAACCCTTTGAGGATTTTATCTTTAAGGAATTCGTGTTTAGTGTAGAGATGTTTGAATTTCGTTTAAACAATCTTTATCTATTTTATCATAATCGGAGCTGCATACTTCGAACCTATATAGGCAATCATTTAAAATCGTGTACCTGAAGATGTAATGACAATTAAACATTACAATAAAAAAAGACCAAAAGAAATCCCCATACAACTGTACGAGTTGTATTTAGGAATGTCTTTGTCTAGTAATTAAAATAATGACACATTAAACAGATTCATAACAATATTACCAAAATAATACGAAACAACTTTTGAACGAGTTACGTTAATTAGTCGAGAATTTTTACAGTTAGAAATAGTAATCATTTTGTAAAGAACAATGAGTAAAGACTTAAGATGCTATTTCTTATGCCTGAGTGAGGCAGTATAAATACTACAGGCATGTTCTTACAGTACCGATCGTTATGGGCAGTGGTGATCACTTGCCATAATGTGGCATACTTACCTGTGCCCTAGCAATTGTATAAAAAAAAAACATCCATTAAACAAGTAATAAAAATAACAACTTTTTTTATATAATACATATTTTACTTTGTTGCTAGGAAATACATGTGTGTACATTTAAACATCTCCGTGGGCATTACACGTACGTATTACATAAATTGATATTTCCAGCTGCCGGAGGGAGTCGGTATAACACTGTATTATCCCTTGAAATAACTTGATAATATAATTAAATTTTCTGAGCAAAGTCGTTGTTGCGATTATTAAATTTTCGAAAGGAATTTTGTGGTAGCTTTCATAACAACAATGTAATAATCATTTTAAATATACATATATGTCGCAGTTGCCATCTATTGCTTTATGGACACTTACAAGCATGACAATATCGTATTTAGTACGTTTGAGTGAAGTAGATGGAGCGGCGGCGACTGGCTGAGCGTCGGTCACGGTTTGACAGCCGTCATTGGAAAATAAAGGAATTATAAAAAGAGAATAAACGATTTTAAAAGAGTTATTTTTTATTTGAGTTTAATACGATGTCTAATACATCTAATTACGAATCTGATAACGAGGTCCTCATTTACCTTCGTATGATGAAGCGTATATTTTTATGATCTTGTGGAACTAACGTTATTCCGTTGAATTGCAAATCAGATTCTCTAAACGAAAAAATCAACACTTACGCTCCTGTTATCAGCGAACGCCAGATTATACTGGCTGGGATTGATTAGGTTGAACTTTTGCTAACATAATGCCGATGAAAGCAATAAAAAAATATACTTTTGCTAAAAACTTATTATCTAACATATTATAATGACTAAATCTCGAGGAATAGAGATAGGTACAATCTCTTTACTTCTACTAGCTACTTACAAAACTTTACTTGCTTTCCGAGGAACGGGAGGTTATTTTTACTAGCATCTCTACTCAAAGAAAACCTTCTGACTTATATTCACTGTTCCAGGAACGAATCGAGCAACTTAATGTCCAAATAATACTGTTGTAAGTTTAATTTTGTTTGAACAATAGATGTTCTTGCGTATGTATTTTTCAATTTTACTCTCATCAATTCGAATTTCTAAACACTGAACTAGAAGAAGAATATAGAAAAGGAGATTGGTGGAAAAATACAAATAACTTATTAAATACTAGTTGTAACTGCGTTTTTGGTGTTGGTCGATGTAGGTATAAAAAAAGTATGTCCTTTCTTGGAGTTCAAATTCATCAAACTCGGTTCAGTGGTTTGCAAAGCGACAGAGAAACAGCTAGACAGAGTTAATTTTGAATTTAGAATATTAGTATAGATTGTTTTGTAAAAGAGTTCTAACAACATTATGTTTTCTATCTAAAAGGAGACCCCGTACTCCTAGTTTAGGGGTGCAGGGGCTCTTAATGTATGTAATTTCATGCATTTACAATAAATGTATTTGATTTGATTTGATTTTATCTAGCTAAGTGTATAAATGCAAGCCTGTCTCAGAAACTAGAAATGAATCCGACATTAGAACGTCTAAAAGAGTACAATTTTGTTACATCATACCCAAAATTCGAACTAAACGGTTTGAAAGCTCGTTTTTGGTGAGAGTCGCCAAAATTTGGAACGACCTGCCTGGTTCTATTTTTCCTGATGAGTTGAACTCTGGAGCCTTTAAGAGTAGAGTGAACAGGTTTATTTTGTTTTTTCTACCATTTTTTAATTTAAAGAAATGTTAAAGGTTAACTGGGATTTTACTATAAATGCAAATAAAGTAGATGCATAACATTTCGTTATCAACGTTGGATTTAGGATATTTTCAAACCAGGGTTTTCAAGGTTAGCTTAATATTAGCGCCCTTCTCCCTTAGACTTTGAAAATATTGATTAAAAAAAATCCTAAAAATCAAATATACTTCTTCTACTATCAATTATAACGTTTTATAAACAGCGGTGTAAAATTGACGGGATTTATTTAGGCCACAATACACTCGAGTGATGCTGTTAACAAGTTTATCTACCGGAACCCAATAATAAAGCGGCGGTCACATTTCGCGGTAGAATTAATAGTGCCTGAGTAACATTCCCGTATAATGTATACAAAATACCGCAGCGCACTAATTTTATTTATATATATATATGTATATATTTGTAATAATTGTTGTGTGGGTTCGATAAAAGTACATCTGTACTTGTACGTAAGTCACGAGTACAATTTATTGGCATCGTAAATATAGCATAATAAATAAATAATTCTGTGTTGAGCATATCTATTCAAAATCATAATCAAAATATACTTTATTCAAATAGGCTTTTACAAGCACTTTTGGATCGACATTTTACAAGACTATATTAAGTGAAGCAATTTCGGAATGTACATAGATTCTACCGCGAAAAACCAGCCAAGTAATTCAGTAGTTACTCTTTTCGAACATTCAAAATACAAAATTATGTTAGTTAAATACAATTATATATGTGTATAATACATTCTGCTTGGATGTCAACAAGTGTAAGCTCCACGCTTTTTTATATTATAAAACAAGTCAATCTTTTTAATATTTATATAATAACCAGGTAAATAATTCCCAAAGATGAATGGTGTCAGGTGAAAATCATGCAGCAGATTATAAATTGTAATGATTATTCTCAGATATTACAAGTGAAATGTCTTTGGGCATATTTTTTTTTAAATAAATATTGGACAACATCACATACATTACACTGATCCCAATGTGAGTAGCTAAAGCACTTGTGTTATGGAAAAACAAAAGTAACGACGGCACCACATACACCCAGACCAAAGACAACATAGAAAACCAATGAACTTTTTTTACATCGACTCGGCCGGGAATCGAATCCGGGACCTCGGAGTGGCGTACCCATGAAAACCGGTGTACACACTACTCGACCACAGACGGAGTTCGTCATTTTAAGAGATAAATTATAGTACAATATCAGTATGTATAATGAAGTGAACATTTCTGTCGGATTCAGTTTAATTCTGTTACGTATATCGATATCGACTTAAAGCGGTGACAATTCATTTCAGTTAAAATGAATCCGGAAGGAGTTTGAATGAGAAAAAATGTTATTTTGGTTTTGTTATCATAGCAATTTTATATAATAAATAACTTATATACATTTTATTGTCGATGTATTTATTGTCGACACTATTTATTATAACCATAGGTAACTACGTTTTTTTTAATTATAAAGAATCTGTCAGTGCCTTCGATTCTAGGAAATATTGTGAAATATTATTTCGTAAAAGCAAAATATTGTTTATATACACTAGGAAGGCTATCTACGTTGTTTACACAAAAATATATTTTTATTATATGAATAATATTTAATATAAAACATCAAAGCAATTTGTAGAAGTGGTTCTATTTTTAAATTAATTCATTTATATGAACAGCGCAATTAAAAGATACCATTTTGAAATTAAAATCTGATACATAAATGCATTTATTTAATATAAATCCCATTCTAATTGCTAATGGATCAGATCTGTACATAGATAACGATACAGTTTACTACCGATTGGATTTTCTATTTCGATGATGTTTGTATTGATGCTTTGATGATATCAATTTAAACCTTGACACATAAATAAGTTCATTTGATATGAATAATGATTCGGTTTTCATTTGATTCAATCAGAATAATTCTTGATTTTAACACAATAGGGTTTTCAATTAATTAATATTCTTTTAATAAAATGATGAAGATATCTTCCTTCCCGATTTCTGCCATGGAAAAGGAAAAATTCATGCTTTCAATGGAATACCCAATAACTTTTTATCGGGTATCGGCAGTTTTTCGTGAGGATTTTGAGGAGAGAGATTAATTGCGCACGACACCTAATAGTGCACAAATATCTTTACTTGGTAGTAGGGCTTTTCATCAGTTTCATTAAATTCTACTGCGAAGCAGCAATACTTACGTATTTTTATGTTCCGGTTTGAAGGAATGGGTGTGCTACTGTATTTCAAGGAAGAGACATAACACCTCTGTTCCCAAGGTTACTGGCGCATTGGAGATGTAAGGAACTGTTAAAATTATTTACGGCGCCAATGTCAATGAGTTTGTGCCTTACCATCCGGTGGCCCATTTGACTGCCCATCCAACTCTGCGTTTTTTTAATGCAATCACTTATACACTCTGTTTTCGTATTCACATAATTTGAACGGAAATCACTCAGTAAGAGTTTAGTTGCAGGACCAACATTATTCGTTATTTTCGAAGAACGTGAGTAAGGATTGCAAACTTCCAAACGTCAGGCGAAACAAACCAAAAATAAAAGAAATATCGGTATTAGTCCGACCTGGTATATTAACAAAATCAAAATCGATCAATATTCATTATTCAAGTTCATAAAATCTTATAAAAGCACTTTTGAATCGTCATTTTACCACCAATTCGGATAGTAGATTCTACCGAGAAGAACCGGCAGGAAACTCAGTCGTGATTATAAGAGTGACATGTATGTATATGATTATATAAAAATGAATGCAATGAAGACTAAATATATAATTAAATACACTGCGGTTTTAATAATAACCTAATTTTCGAACTAAATAGTAATAAGCAATGTACACATTGCTTATTTCTCTCAGTTTGATTTATTTATGCGATTTTTGTCCAATCTACATTCCTACCAAAAAGTAACTTCACAAACTTCGTGAAATGTATGCTTTTAGAACCGTATTCGAATAAAGTATTTTTGAATTTGAATAAACAGAATGTTCGGCAAAACCTTGACCCTACTCAGGCGAGCCAGTAACATCATAATTTGTTTATTATGACTCTGTTATTGAACTAGAATTATATTTGATGCCAGCTGCTCGCGGCTCGTTCGCGTGGTCGTTCGAATCGAAATACATTTTTGCTATTCTAGTAAAACTTTTTCGTTTCCGGAAATAAAAGTATCCTATTTATTTATTCATGTAATATTTTTTTTTAATATTTGATAATTTTGTTTCAAATCCAGATATTCACATCTGGCTTTTTCAAATAAGCTAATTTATGTTTATAATTCATTTCGTAGTTACTGTGAAAGAAAATTGCGTTAGGGTACGTTTCGTGGTATATCACATCACGGTTGATAGAGCCTCTGATTGTTGCCCTTGAGTCAAGATGAGATTTATTCAAGCAATCAATTTGATGCGGTTAGCGGCTATATAGGCTAAAGCACATTTTAACCAACGACTGCGACTCAAACCTGGGCAAGTATCTATAAGTA
Source organism: Vanessa tameamea (assembly GCF_037043105.1). NCBI lineage: Eukaryota > Metazoa > Arthropoda > Insecta > Lepidoptera > Nymphalidae > Vanessa > Vanessa tameamea. The sequence goes on along the minus strand of NC_087327.1, from coordinate 1,410,902 downwards.
TGCAGATTTCATACAATTTTCGAATTAATCAATGAATCAAATCGTTCCCTCAACATAAAAGGATGCCTTAGCTCCGCAGAGAGACATTTTAGAACTATACTTTTGAATTTTTGTATGAGCCCAGTTTGGTAAGTGGACACCAAAGATTTTGAATAGGCTTGGTACCACAAGTCATCGACCAAGCGTGCCCCAAGTTGGTGCTATGTATAAATGTGCCCTTATAAGCTGTAAAAGCACTTGTAGGGTAATAAATCGAGTCTACTGAGGTATTTCCTATCATTGGTAATTAATTGTGTTGCTCTAACTGTAAGTTTGGATGAAGTGACGTCATCGTAGGTATAAAAAAATTGATACGCTCGGTTTCAATACTATATAATAAACATGCGGTATCTAGTCTACTATCAATTTGTGCTGGATTCCTATAAACGTTACTACTGAATAAAATATGACGATACATTTTATTATTTGGATAAATTATAAAATATATAAGCACGTGAACACTCGACGATGTTCAATCAGTATTAGAATCTGCAATTATAAATAATAGCAACACTGAATATATTTAAAAAAATATGCCAGACGCGACCCATTCCTAATTTTATTATATACTTATGTTTATATACAAATGTTTTGTTATCTGAATAATAGATAAGTTAGTATGGAACTAGGTCTAACAGATATCTTAAGTTTAGTCCGTGGAGACGTTTCGACCTAGATACTTGATCTAAATGTAATATTTATTTACGAGTTGATTTCATTCGCATAGACATTGAAGTATGAGATTTTTTATCGACTCGTGTGGGATCCTATCCATATTATAAAGACGAAATTAACTCTGTCTGTTACCTCTTCACGCTTAAACCAGAACCGATTTAGATAGAATTTGATATAGAGATAGTTTGAGTCTCAGGAAAGAACACTGGCTTCTTTTTTTTAAAATTTACCCTTGAGGTGGTAAAATGGGGTGATTTCGAGCAAGTAAAGCCGCAGTAACAGATCGTTTTACTTCCAAGGTTTGCTAACATTTAAAACTTGCATGCGTATTGATGAACATGGGTTCATCTGTCGTGTTTTATGATATTGCGTGCTGTTTATAGTCTTTTAAATCAGATACAGTTTACTTTTTAATTCAAGTAACAGACTGTTAATGGTCTACTATTAGACTAAGGCTCTCGTTTGTAGGACAAAGTTTTCGACCTTATTCCATCACGCTGCTCCAATGCGGCTTACTGGATTGGATACCTGGCAGATTCCATCGCTGTCGAGCGGTTTTACTTGACTTTTATTTGTTATTAACTTTGAAGAGTAAATGTTTAAAAAATATAAAATTCTGAAAATAGTATTCAATTGTTTTCAAGATGCAAATAAACGTTCCGTCGTATTGATACGTTATTCACGTTATACGTAACAATAGACGGAGGATTTCCAAATTACCCTCCTTTGTGTACAGAGCTTTTGATTTGTAGGCGAACGTTTATTGTGAATCACGTCATAGCTCATAGGGTTGTGTATTTCGACGTTTATTTATAGACATTTAATGTATGCCGTTGCGTTTTTTGTTTGTTATAACAATTTAATACAATTCCACATGTAATGGATTAATATATTTTTTTATTACTTTAGATGGTACCACTCAGTCATCATGTGTTCTATCGCAAAACAGCAATACTTAATAATAGTATTGTAGTGTTCTGGTTTGAAGGGTGAGAAAACGAGTGTAATTTCAGAGGCATGGGACATAACATCTTAGTTCTCATTCTAGGTGACTCATATAGAATGCTGAATTTCTTATGGCGTCTCTGTCTATTGGCAGAGATGACCACTTGGTAGGTATTATTATAAAAAAAGATATAGCTGTAAGTTAAATTCCGAAACAGCAGAAGAAGTTTATTACGCATTTGTTGAAAATAAGTTTTGAGTTTTGTAACCTGAATGGGATACTTATTCGGGACACGATTGCAATCATTATTTTAAAATATGTTTTCTCTTTATTTTTTTATTAAGATTGTAAATTTTATTTTTGTCTATTTTTTTGTGAGGTACTTTTTAAATTGTTAGCTAATAATATCTTGATTTTTTTTCTCTTATGCTTTTTATATTTCAAGCTATTATCTATACGTAAGCAGGCAAATGGTTACTTGTCAGGGTTTAACATAATATAAATATTGCTTTTTTTTTAAATTTTCAACAATGATTGTGGTGGAATGCGAAGTAGGTTTTATATGATTAAACTAAAAATAAAATGTATTAATTCCTTATCGAATTACGTATCGCGTGACAGCACAGTACATAAAATTGTTTTAGCTTTATTGCGTGACTAACGATCTCAAAAGGCAATAATTCGAACCATAGCATTCGAACTGAAGTCGACTGAAAAACTTAACCTAATAAAAATAAACTATATGGTATAATTTCCTCCTTTAAACATACCTATATATATATATATATATATATACCTATATATATATATATAATTAACACACATTAATCATGAGCCGAAAGTTTAACAGCGCTCGTATTGTTATATTTTTTTAAATGTAACAATTTTCGGTGTTCACGGAACATATAAGATTCTCAATTAATTTATTAAGACAAAAAGATTTTTCTTCAAATATATGTTATATTTTGTTATACTTTGTATTGAACGCTTTGCTTAGAGCTGGGAACATAATGTCTTCGATCCCATGCTTGACGGAGTAATAACGGTCTAATCGGCTTATACTCTTGCATCAGACAGGTAACTTCTATACGTGGCCTATTTGCACGTACGTATGTTAGTTCAAAACCAAATAATTGGACTATTCACACAGGACTTGGTAATGTAAAGTTACAGACTTTAAGTGTGCCACTGCTGGGCTAGGGCCTCCTCCCCCATTGAGGGGAAGGTTTGGAGTTTATTTCACAAAGCTATACGAATGCGGGTTGGTGGGTACACATGTGGCAGGATTTCATTGAAATTAGATAGATGCAGATTTCCTCATGATGTTTTTTAACCGCTGACCACGAGGTAAAATATGAACACAAATTAAGCACATGAAAATTCAGTAGTGTTTGTCCGGGTTTAGCCGGGCCTTAGCCCAGCAGTGGGAAATTTACAGGCTGATTATGTTTATGTTATGTTGTCCGGGTTTGGACCCCCTATCATCGGTTAAGACGCACGCGTTCTAACCATTAGGCTATTTCGGCCTGACTCAATATTAAAATTTCATCGTCGTCATTAAATATATTGAATTTGAATTTCGCATAGTAATTGACTAAATATCCTAGATACTGGATAATTATAGCGAATCAATTCAAATTCCTAAAACAATTTATTAATTTATTTTGTTAGGCACCTCCCATATATTCAAACACCAAACAGTAATACTTAGTATTATTGTGTAACGGCTTAATTAGTGAGTTTGCCAGTGTAACTAGAGATAGTTCTCTAGCTACAATGGCGCTTTGGGAATATAAGGAATGATTAAAGATTTTTGACTGCCTCGTATCTAGGCTAGGTATCTAGGATCTTGGTTAAAACTCGGACCGATAAAATATTATCGCGTTTATCTGTCGAAAAATTCAGAAGTGTGTACACTCTCGTACCTTGGAAAGGACTTAAACCGTTGGTCCTGCGCCTGAACTCATTTTGGTTATGACTAATTTGACGTCTCATTACGATTACAGATTACGAGAGTGTTGAAATAGAGAGTGCATCTGTATTTTGGTATTATAATATGTCCAACATTGGTTGGTCTCCATTGAGTTTCATCACCGTGACTGAAATAGGTCAGAAAGATATCATCAAAATTTCTTACACTACCAATGTCTATGGACAGTGGTAACCAATTACCAATAGTTGGATATTTGCCAGTCTGGTAGTCCAACTTATACAAAAACGCGTGTCACGTTTGCTTAATTTGAAAATGTTATCCATTAAATCATTGTATTCACAATCGACCTCATATTTCAGTCCCAACACACCAAATACTTTCAATAAACAAAAACCACTTTATACTCTATTATATGACACAGTAAAGTTAATCTGATTGCTGAGGAACTTACACGGTTCCCCTCTTATTCATCCGAGCACGTGCCCCACATTAGTCAGATGAGCCATAACGCTCACGTGCTCCTAGTATGTAATATTAGACGATCTGTATACACTGTAGATATTTATTTTCAGTTTTTCCATTCCAATGATGTGTGAAATCATAAGAGTATTTATTTACTATTTACGACGAAGTATTGTCTGGGACTAAATCGTACAAGGAAACTAAGGAAGTACTTCCTGATAATTTAACATGAGTAGGGATTCTTGTTTGAAGTAGTGCTTTTGGCCCTACTGGCCTTTACAGCGTCACCGAACGTTGGGGCGAGTGTTAAAACTCTGCCTTAAGGTGAACCCTTTCGGGCTCGAGAGTGACGTTCGTCCTGAGGGTGTCTCCTATGAGATCGCACCTCGGCTCAGAACGTAGTCGGTGGGGTATGAACACTTGAATTTAAACATTGATAGAATCTACTGACGTCACGGCCGCCTCCGTGACGTCACTAATCTGGGTCCTCGTTTCCGCCGGCGGAAACGCTGTGCGTGTGAGGTGTGTAGTGTATTTTTATTCCCTACTAATGGCGAGTTTGCGATAGTGAAGCTATCGTCTTTGTCGTTCAGGACGTGCATAGATCGCCTGAGTCTATTAGGTAGATTACCTCTGATGGAGGTGTATTGGCAAGCTCGTGCTATCAACGGATTGCTATGTTGTTTAGCTCTCTCAAAATACGCCGTGGAAAGTATTTTGAGATGTTTCGCGATGGAATCGATGTCGAAGTCTTTGTGAAGGTCGTCGTTATGGATGTACCACGGGGAGTCCGTGGCGATACGAAGGGATCGATTTTGAATTATTTGTAGTTTGTAAATTTGGGACACTTTGATGTGGGCAAAGACAGGGCTCGCATAAGTCATGATGGGCCGAATGCAGGCTTTGTATAGTGTCGTCTTATTTCTAAGGGACATTTTACTCCGCCCGCATAACATCACATACAGTCTTCCTAGTACGAACGCTGCTCTGTTGCGGACTCTAGTTATGTGGGAGTTGAAATTTAATTTTCTGTCTAGGGTGACTCCTAGATATTTGACTTCCGATTTCCACGGTATCGGTTGGCCGAAAAGTTTTATGTCTCCCGGTTTGCCCTGGTTCCATTTGATGTAGCCGGTGTTCCTAGTGAAGTGCACTGTTACGCTTTTGTCGGTGTTTACCTCGATTCTCCATTTCCTAAACCAGTCGCCTAGTGCGTTGGCTGCGGATTGGAGCCGTTTTGTGATTACCTCCGAGGTTGATGTTGAATATAATGCGGTGTCCGCGAATAAGGCTAGGTTAACCTGTTGTGTGACGTTCGGTATGTCATTGGTGAAGAGACAGTACAGAATCGGGGACATAACATGAGTATGTTATACCACACTATATATACCCAGTATCGAATATTTAGATAGCGCGATTCAGGAATGTGACATTTTCAATCAGCGCCATTCCATCTAAGAATTTAATTTTGTATTTCTTTATTTGGAACCGAATATTTACAATTTTGATACTTTGGATTAACACATTACATAGTAAAACTTTTAAGATGTTAGTTGCTAAAGATGCAAGATTCAAGGCGAGGAGAGACAGTTTGAGTCGTTAAAATCAATCCAGTGAGATGTTTGAAATCGATTCTAAAACCTAAGTCAGCTTGATAGCCCACGCCTATAACTCATGCTGACAATGCTCTGCTGTCATGTTAGACTGCTAAAGCTAAAGGTCGTCGACCTCATATTGACATCATGTCATGGAATCCTGTAAGATAAACATTCGCTGTTAAAGATCCGTCTCAAGTAGCGTTAAATCATGCAACTGTTTGTATAAAAGATAGGTGTTGCCGTAACATCGGCAGACAGTCGCATCTCAGCTTAGGGACATTATTTATTTACACAAACTTGGCAACCCCATTTGTCCTTTAAATTTTCAACTAAACTTTAAGAAAGTTTATCCTTATTCTTTATTTTTTAGTACTCAAGTATTTTCTGTTTAGATCTTTCGTGATTAATTGATTTGTAATTGGTATTATTACAAAATATTTTATAATAATGATAAAGGAAGATTATCTCAAGATATTGTAGCTGCACTCTTTTGGTAAGAATCGCCTCTTTGTAACACGTGTGTCTTATTAATAATAAGCGGTACTCATAGCAAGTATTAAATAATGGGGGAAAGAAAAAATGAAGAAGGTGGAATAAAAGAGAGCATTAGGGTATTTTTGCAAAATATTTAATTTATGAAATATTTCATTTTTGTGGAGATAAAACAAGAAAATTAACAAATAATGCAATATGCCTATATTCAACACAAGATTATATAGATGATAAAAAGTTAATACTTGTTGACTTCCGGGCAGGATATATTATATAAATTTGTATTTAACAGATATAAGTTTATAATTATAGACGTTAGAAAAGAGTAACTACTGAGTTTCATGTCAGTTCCTCTCGCTAGAATCCTCATACTGAATCGAAATGTCGATTCAAAAGTCCTTGTAAAAGTCTACTTGAATAAAGAAAGTTTTACAATACTCCAAGAGCTACTTTTTATCTGTGAGCTAACAAGACTTTTATAAGGTTACGAAAAAATGCGTGAAAACAAATAATTAATATAATATTCGTATGTTAAACTAACTTGGGCCCGCGACTGCGTTCGTGTGATTTTAAGCCTCAAAAGTATTATGTATATTTTTGACATATCTGTGTATCTTTGAATCTGTCGTGGCATTGTAGTTCCTAATAAGTATTTGTCTAACTTCGTAATGTATATTACACGATATTACACGAAGTGCCGTCGGGGATTGAAGCATTTTTTTGCAGTTGCGAACACGCGACAGATAAAGCTAGCCGTGTGCACTGGTCTCCTTTAAAAGTAAACGATTTTTTTTTTGGAATAAATTAACCTCATCAGCCCTGGTTCAATAACATCTCGATTTTAATAAAACAAACGCTATATGTTAGCCCGAGTTAATTACAGTATATCAGTGAAAACCGCATCCAAGTCGGTAAAGCCGTTTCCGAGATTAGCGGTAACAAACGAACAGATAAACAGTCAAACAGACAAAAATTCTAATAAACACATTTTTGTAATAAATTGCCTTTATAAGTACCCCCAGTACAATTTATTCTCAAATATCTTGTATGTACAGATTTCGATCAGTTACGATTTTATTATATATATAGATATATAGATGATATTATATATTAAAATACTTGGAGTTAGTATATATTGATTTTCTTATAATATTTATAAGTTAGTATAATTATTGTATTATATTATCAATATATTAGTATAAAAGGTAAGGCGTGAAAGGTATGGAATGGATGAAATAAACTGAAATGAAATCCCAATTGGATGCGGAAGGTGGGTAGCTGGGAGCTTTGGCGCACCTTGTGAGAGGGCAATGTTCCGCACTACGATTTGGACTATGACTGGCTATTAAATGATGATATTGTATCGAATATTAGTATTCAAACAAGAGGCATTGTGTCAACAAATTAAATTTTAGATCGATATTTAAGGTATATCACCACCAAATATTATATGATAAAATCCTATTTAGGATTCCATATATTACCGCTGAAAAACTTTTTTATCTTATCTGTTACAAATAAAAACTGTATTAGTAGTAAGTTTATTTTAATCAATATTTGTGGTACCATCTAATTACATGTCTAACGTGATTTATAATAGCGAAATCAAACACAACACTACAGTTTACAAGGAAAATGTAGACGATGACGTAATCACCAGGTATTCGAAGGGCGAGTTGACTGGAGACCCAGAGTTTTAATAATAAATATTTATTATTAATTAAGGCGGTGGATAGAAGTATCGCTGAGTAACAATTTCTTTAATTTATTTTAAAAAATCATCTTGAACTCAGCGGTTAATTAAATCATCTTGCGTGTGTCCGATTATTTTCTGACATATTTAAAGTGCCTGTAAGTCACTTGTTGCTTTTTTCAGTCCATTAATAGCTTTATGTAACAAGCTCCAAACCGTCTTAATAAGGGAAGTTCTTACTTTACTAATTATGTATTGCAATATGAAACCCTTTGGCGCAATATTAACTAAAATATATGCGTATAATTCAAGAGCTCTTGGGAGTTGGAACTTGACAAAGTTTGGCCAACGTTTGGCCACATTTCACTGTTAATATAATTAACAAAACTGTTCGCAGGTGATTTCGTAGCAGCTATGAACAATACATTATTCGCAACAGAGTTTCGTCTTTCAGTTTACCGAAATTCACTCTGAGAAATCTACACCTTATAATTAAAATATAAGTATATATATATGTTACTGTAAAAGCTCAAACTACGGTAAATCCTACGATTTTCCCGTAAAACCTGATTTACCAATTCTTAATGGTAAATGCCCAAAACGGTTTGCGATTCGAACTTTTGCCACCATTCACTTAGTAAATCTTAGGATTTACATTTAAGGCACGGTAAACGTTGAAAAAAATAATGCTATAACGTCTTATAAAATAATATCCGAAATGAAAATAATTTAAATAGGTTAGATTAGGTTAGTTATTTAATTACTATCGTTTGATAACTAAGGTTTTGACTAATAGTTGATTGAAATAAGTGATTAAGAATTACTTATTGTTTTATTCCTAAAACCAACATCTACCAGCTGACAGCGTTAAAACCTAGCATATACTGAATTCGAATGGTAAAAACCCGAAAAAATCGTCCCATTTTCAGAAATACTTACGGTAAACCCTAAGACTTAATCTTAAATCTTAGGATTTATCGTAGTTCGAGCTTTTACAGTAACATATACACCGGAAAATTTTACATACACGCAATTTTGTTAAAACTGGGTCCATTTAAAATTTTATTATTAATAAAAATTACGTATGTGAAAATTTAGCTCATACAACTTTACAATTTAATTTTTGTATGCGAATTAAATTCTACCGGTGACAGACCAAGTAATTACGCTTCGCGTTCTAGTTCTTGTATGCAGAATGGGCCAGTGGATAGTCGCAAGGGACGTAGTAGCTCTGTAGGATTATATTGTATGTTGGATGTTGGAAATTTAAGTCATGTCTAACGATTTGAATGATTGAGTTATGTTGCTGGGTCTTGTATATTTTTATAAATTCAAATTAATGGTTTTTCAGAAATTCGTGCCAACTAAGACATAGATTGTTATCTGCATTTGATTTGAACGAATTCCAATTGTTGTCATGTAAGAATATTTTCTTATGCGTTGCCGAGATGGCCCAGTGGTTAGAACGCGTGCATCTTAACCGATGATTTCGGGTTCAAACCCAGGCAAGCACCACTGAATTTTCATGTGCTTAATTTGTGTTTATAATTTATCTCGCATTGGAGCAGCGTGGTGGAATATGCTCCAAACCTTCTCCTCAAAGGGAGAGGAGGCCTTAGCCCAGCAGTGGGAAATTTACAGGCTGTTAATGTAAAAATGTATCGTCTAAAATAAAAAACCTATCGTTCGTATTTGTTTGCCGACTTATTGCGATGCAGCGGCCGGTCCTCAGAGCGCAGTTATAAAACGTCGCCCACTGTGAACTTATAAAGCACATCTAAATGCGTTTTTTAAACTACTTTCATCTGGTTTTAAACGTGTTTTGTTTTTACATAAACATAAAATGTACATTGAATTGCTAGAGATGTTTCTAACTGGGTCATCGTTTTAAAAAATAACAATTTCTTTACATTTTGTTGTATTTAGTTGTATGGGTGATGTTTATGTATTTCGTGATGTTATTATAGTGTATGTATATGAGTTTATATATGTTTTGTGTGCGTCAGAGTTTGTGTGGGAAATGTAAGATACTTATGCTTATGTCGTTTTGAGATATCTTATTGTAAATTTTTGTAAATATATTTTAAGATATCAAATCGGCATACATGCTGCGATCACGTTTTGAAAGTCAATTTTGATGCCTTTCGACTTCTTGGCACGCTCAAAGGAACCCTCGATGGGAATAGTGAACCTCCATTTCACCAACGGCAGGTGAAACAAGATACCTGGCATTCATATGGAGTTTGCTACTATACTGTAAGTCTGCGGAACACTGACTCTTGGACCATAGCTGCTCCGCGTGATTTCATCGACGTTAAGCTTTCCTGCTCCACCCCCGTGGGCTGTAGCGTGATGTTTAATAGCCTATAACATATAGCCTCATACGTCTGATAGTTGCTTCATTATTGCTTCGAAAAGATGTCTTCAGATTTATTGTATAAATATAGGTAGCACTAATGGTGGTCTTGTTTCTCGTCTGTTCGGTTGATTCGTTGAAGCTTTACCGTAATATAATTCTAAAGTAAATTATATATAATACATTTAACGTTGACTGATATTGGTATATATATTTGACGCTTTGTATACAAGGCGTTTAAAGGTACTTTTATGAGGTCACGCAGACTAAACCATGAGAAATAATCAATATAATGAAATGTATATTTCTAGAAAGATCAGTCAATTAAGCGTATTAATAATTTCCTCTTTTTAAAATCTATACAGGTTAAGTGTCATTGTCCCTATTTAACTTAATTAGTAATTTATTATTCTTTCCATAATAAATCGAACCGATAATAACAATAAATGTACATTGAATGTATTAAGCAAGCGGCGCCCAGATCAATTGCATCGCTTCGATTGCAGTCCAAACTCCAACAAGTCTTCGCCACGAACTGCCAACGTTGAGTCTGTCTCTACTTTCTGAGAAAACAGAGTAGTAGTGTTTTCATTATCAATACAAATATTTATTCTTAACAATAAGTCACTTGAAGTTGGCATTAAAAAAAACTGACAATGTTTGTAGCACTTAAAATAATACTACTTGTAATGAAGTTCTTGAAGTTGTGAGTTCAATTGTTCTTTGGGGTTGATTGGAATTGGACCTCGACTTTATTAATATATTTATAAACTCACAACTGTCTGCTAAGTCAACTATAACTTCGTCTAAAAAAATTGATTGCTACATACATTGATCATTCCATACATATTGAATACACTATCAAATATGGAATCAGAACTGCTGTATTCTTCATCTCACAGTTGCCCGTGCCATGTATTTTTATAAATTGTGGCCTTATTTTATATTTTTACTGAATATCAGCAGATCTTCGCTGGACTTCGAGCTTGTTGTTGACATAACATCTTAGTTTTCAAGGTTGATGGTGCAATGGTGCAATTTTTTTATAAAAGGATTGAAAATTAAAACTACAGTAAAGCAAACTAACTAATGAGGTCGGAGTGGAATTTCAAGGGAAGTCTACACTTTCCACTTTTCATTCGACACTGCTAAAGACAACGTTCACATACATTTATATGACGTATGGAATGTTCGTTTATTGGAAAGAAATTATTTAACTTGGAATTAACTAACAGAAATCACAAATCAGTCACGTTTGAATTTAAGTTATTTGGATATTGTAGCGTGATTTTATTTTTATTCTATATATAATTCTAAAATAAAAGCCTAAGTTACTCCTTATTACATCCGCTATCTGCCAGTGAAAGTCCCATCGAAATCGGTTCAGCCGTTCCAGAGACTAGCCGGAACAAACAGACAGTTTGATATATGTACCGTGTACACATACATATGCATTTAGTAAAAATGGCTTATTTTAATATTACAAACAGACACTCCAATTTTATTATATGTATAGATATAGATAATTTAATAACAATGAGGATTTTTAATGACAATTTTGTCCTTATTATTTAATTATTTTCAAACTGTACTTTAACTGTACTGTATCTGTTATTTCAAACATACCCACCGAGAGTCCCAGGACACCTCTTGTTTTTTTTCTCTCTTGTAACTCAAATGTTTTGAATTTATTTCATTGCATCTGTTAATACACAGCGAAAGCAACTTCGTTTCAACCGGGTGTCACGACACATCCCTTTTTTATGCCAATAACCATATTTTGTTCTAAACAAACGCGAGGCGAAAGATATGTCGAACTTCCACACACAGAAACAATTCTATAAACATATAACTTAACTCTGACTTCGAAACTTCCAAAAATGTATTCTATCATAATAACTTCGAGGAAGTCTGAATAAACTGTTTTCCTTTAAGCAAAACATAACTTAAGTTCACTTCGAAAGTAAATGAGTCATTTATCGGGATCAGATTCTCGATTCAAACTTCCATTTATATATTTTAAGATTGTTGATTATCTTGTTCTTTCAAAAGATTTACACCCAAAGTCTGACCATAGATTTCGCCAAAGGTTTGCGGTTGCAGAAACTTCGTAAAGTATTTGCAACTTGCGGAAGTGGAATTGGACTGTATAGCTAATCGCCCATTGGCTTTTATGATTAAATACTAAAATATTCTCCGAATATACGCGATATTAGTTTTGGTCACAGGTCTGTGATCTTTGATATACTGTTTTTCTTTGTCTCGTTGGACTTGTTGATAGGTAATGTAAGTAAATACATTATAAATGTATGTTTATAATTAAAAAGAAAAGCAAGGTAGTTTAAGCTTTAATAAATCAAAATGTACTTTATTCAAGTAAGCTTTTACAAGCACTTTTGAATCGTCATTTAACAAACTGTTTAAACTAAAGCTACCATCGGTTCGGAATGTAGATTCTACCGAGAAGAACCGGCAAGAAACTCAGTATTTACTCTTTTTCAAAATCTATTAAAATTTATATATTTCTATAAAATTTTTATATTTCTTGGTTTGATAGCAACTATGGGTGTTATTTAATTTAATTGATATTGTTACGATTTTTATAATAATATATTCATAGTCAGATACTTGGGTGATTTACGATATTGATCTTCTGAAGATTACAGTGCAATTATAGAAGTTCTGTAATGCTAACGCGGTGTGGGGAATATAAAGGAGTGTTAATTAATCGCGAGTACTTTTTTACAAGCTTTTATTTAACTTGCAATGTAAGTATGTACGGATGAAATCATACAACTCAATTCAGAAGCTGATATTTTGTATACACGTTTAGTTTGAATAACAATGCATGGTTAACTGTGTGACGTAATTCTCAATCCTGCATCGCAGAACACACGAGATGGAAGATATTTTTTTTAAATCATTCCTACAGTATGGGTATCAAATGAAAGGACTTACTGAGGATACGAATGCGAGCTCACTGAAAAGTAAAAATAAATTAAAAGTAAAAAAAACATTTACACTCAAACTTTCACAAAATTATACATTTGACACAATTTATATGATATAAAAGCTTGTCGTGAGATTTAATTGTGTAAATCTAACTATATAATAAACTATTATTAATTACGCCGAAGAAGTAGAACTTCTATTATAAGTACTAAATCTATTACAAACAACTTTTTCGTTTGTATTTTAGTACTCTAGTATAAATATTTTACGTAGACTCTTTTCAACCTAAACGAAACCGGGTGGAGTAAAGAGTTTATTGTAAAAAAAAAAATACGTAAATAAGGTTTCAATTTTAACCAGCGGGTATAATAATGATTTCGTAATTGATGAATTTGTTTTCGACTCAGACCCGAATCAAATTAAAAATGGTCGAACTTACGTGATCAACGTTTGACAAATGAGACGTGTCGACAATTGTTTATTTTTTGACAATTGATCGACTTCGACGGGTAAGTTAGATACATATGTTCCCTTTCAGATAATACCGACTATAAATTAATAAAAAAAAAAAAAAAATTATTCAACACACATTTGATTGACAAACAATCATTTTTTTACACACATACGTAAATAATAATAGGCGTTATACGAAAATAAATTATTTATTATTGTATAGTAAGATAATTAATTATAATTCGCCGTTTTCAAAATCTTTATTATGATACGTTATAAATATTTAATTAAAATAATTTAAATGTCATCTATCGTCCGATATTCGTTCTGTGGCAATAAAAGATTTTATTGATATAAATAATTCGGTTTCAGTTGTTTTTTATTTGTTACCTCTTTTCGTTAACGGCTTGCCCGCGTGTTAGAGGTTATAAAAAGTAGCCTATGTTTCCTTGAGGTTCAAGCTTGCTAAAAGACCGACAGAGTCAATTTCGCGTTTATAATATTCGTATAGATTATGAAAAAAAAAATTCTTGCAGATGTCGTTACTCTTTGACGGTAGTTGATGAACATCTAACTGACTTATCAAAACTGAAAACAGCGCGTTTGCCACCTCTAACTTAAAAAAAAAAACTTAAATGGGAAAAACATGACGTTTAATAAATTATTTTATGGATTTTCAACAGACGATGTTTTTGTGAAAACGAAAGCTACAGATATTGCTCCATTACTTACCGACTTAACTTTGTCTAAGCTTGTAAGATTAATGACTGTTTAAAGCCTATTAGATGATCGGGAAGAATGTACGAAAGCCAATCCCTGAGCTATAATGATCGTTAAATAAAAATAAACAGATAATAGATTACGGATTAAAAGCTACATAAATTTTGTTAATGCAAGATATACTGGGGGAACCGAGATGGCCCAATGGTTAAATCGCGTACATCTTAACCGATGATTGCGGGTTCAAAGCCATTGAAGCACCACTGAATTTTCATGTGCTTATTTTGTGAATTTGAAGGAAAATATCGTGTGGAAACCTACATGTGTTTAATTTCAACGAAATTCTGCCACATGTTTATGAAATAACCCGCGTTGGAGCAGTGTTGGAATAAGCTGTAAACCTTCTCCTCAAAGGGAGAGCATGCCTTTTTTATAGGCATAAGTTGGCAGATGGTAGAGCATATGGGTCACCTGGTGGTAAGTGGTCACCGCCGTCCATAAACAATGGCGTTGTTTATTAACTATTCCTTCGTCAATGCGCAACTTACCTTAACTAACCTTGGCAACTAAGATGTTATGTTCTTTGTGCCTGTAGTTACACTAGCTCACTCACCCTTCAAACCGGAACACAACAATACTGAGTACTGCTGTTTGGCGGTAGAATATCTGATGAGTGGGTGGTACCTACTAAAGTAACACCACCTAGTAGAACTGCCTTAAGCCAGCAGTGAGAAATCTCCTCGGAACCTCGGAATATAAAAGAGTGTTAATTAATCGCGAGTACTTTTCATTTTTAATATGTAACGGTTTAGTATTAGTCTCTTATAAGGCTGCAGATCCCGAGGTTCTGGTAAAACGTCACCAGTATTATCTATTGAGAAATCTCAGTAGCTGTCCAAAGTATGGAAACGGTACTAACAATTTTGAGACTCGGGAAGCATGTAAATAGTTGACTTGAGTGAGGAAATAGACAGTACAATAGAGTGTAATTATGCACTATCATATTCTGGGGAGTTACGTATCCCCGTTGTGTTAGCCTACATGATAGAAGTAAGTCTTGAACTCTTAAGTAAATCATTTTGAATAGCTACTAATATAATTCGTAAAAATGTACTACGATTACATGTTCTTTTATTGAAAGTCATAAGAAATATACGAAAATGTTCGTATTTAGAAGTTTTGTTATTCGTTTCTATACTAAGATTAAAATAATGTTTTAACTAGGCGTATTTATAAATTCAAATTTCATGTCAAAAAACATTGATTAAAAAGGCATATTACTCATTACAGGATTATATTAACGAAAAAAGGCGTATTTGTTGATTTTCAGGCAGGTAAAATTTAATTATACCTTTTATGCTATTGGCACAAAGTAATTAAAATGGAGGATAACGTGTTTGGCCTTTGTCTGTGTCCCAGACACCAGGTCACTTATTTCAAGCCACTCAACGGATTTCGATGCAGTTTTCACTTATATAAAGAGAAAATATATGCTTCGATATTTGGATGTGGCAATAAAATTTAAACCTTTATATGTCTAATATAAAATTAATTGAACCCGTGCGACGCCGGGGCGGGTTGCTAGTAATATATAAAGATTCCTCGTAGAAGATACGGCTGAGGGATTAAAAAATATAATTTTAAATATTTTTTTTAAATTAATAAATATTTTAATAGTTTTATTTTTTAATCGACGGACCTTTTCAATCAATAAACACAGTTAATACTTCTAGTATATTTTCAAAACTAAAGGTTTTTCATCTTCAAAGAGTATTCAAGGAAAAGAAAATGACGTAAAAACATTCACGAGGTGGACTCTGAGAACCTTTGAAGTAGGTTAATCTTTACACCGAACTAGTCCACGCTTCAGACAACTTAAGTTTCTTAATATCAGACGTTTTAATTTAGGTCTAAAATATATTCTGAAATTACGCTACTTCTAAACAATTTAAATAGAATATAATTATAGCGCGTAATAGCATTACATCCAGCGGTATTCAGTGGAAGTTCAGTCTTTTATCTTGGAACAAGGGGACGAATTCTTTTTAATTAAATGTTACTAACTTAAGTTTTATGACGTCGAGGGGATTTATGAGCAATGCTGTGGGCTAATGACCGAAAGTTTTTTGGGTCATAGTGACTTGATACGGTTTGGGTCCGACCCCTGACGTAACGTTAAGTATAAAACGATTACTCATAGTCATGTGTGAGCGTACTTCGATTGTGTGCGTTATTCCATTCTATTTTTGAACTTGAACGTTTTTGGTCGTGATAATTGAAGAGTGTTGATGTTAAGCAATGCAACGTACATAAACTGAGTTGCCTATGGGTTTTTTTAACCCTACTAAAGCAATATATGAATATTTCCAGCGGGCCGGAACCGTAAGTTTACATTAAATTCAATACTGTAACATGACGATATAAAAGTGCTCTTTTTGCATATACTCGTATAAAGAATATTATAGTTTTAATACGAGCAGTTAAGCATATCCGTTTTTGTTAAAAATGTTTCATTATATTTGAATTTTTGAGTAAATTTATTTGACATTTGAATGTTATAATAAATCCCGAGTCTACCTACCTCTCTAGTATCCCTGTCTGTTACCACTTCACACTCAAACCGCTGAACTGATTTAAATGAAATTTCGTACATAGTTTGAGTCCCGGGGACCTTCCCCGGGACTCAAACTATGTACGAGATTTCATAGGTTACTTTTTTAATTCACTCATCGATTAGATAAAATGTGATTTGGTGTTTGTGTGCTATAGGTAAGGTTCTATAAAAGATTTTAAATTAACATGGTTATTTTTATTACTAACAGTATTTAAAACGGGATATTTACCATGTTTTTTATTTTTATTTGGCGGAGCTGAGACGAGACTGACAACTCGTGAACAAGACATTCGTAGATAATGTCGAAATATCGAGCTCCACCAAATAAAAATAAAAAACATGGTAAATATCCCGTTTTAAATACTGTTAGGTTCTATAAACTTTATGCGGCAAGAGGAATTGGTTACTATAAATAAGGGTATTGCGCGAAATGTAGTATTATCGCTAGAAAATAAAAATCGCAGTTTATTCTGCTTTCTTTAGTTCTAATAACGTTACGTGGCATTTATATGATAAGACATATTTATGGCATGCTATTTCAATTATAAATTATTTTTTTCACTAAAATGTTTTATGTAGAGAATAAAAGGTAATCAAAAATAAAACGGGGATGTCAGTATATATGTAATTATTTTGAATATATCTGTTATCATATTCTTAATTATATTATTTCAGATGGTTTGCCTTTAAAAAGAGGTTGCACTTTAATTTTTTTCTCTAAATTTAAATGTTCGATTATTTTACGAGTATCGACTTATTTGTATTTGTGTGAGAAAGTGTAAATGTCTGTGTTCCGTGTAATTATTATATAAGTTTTGTTTTAGTAACGAAAATAACATTTGGCTTAAGATAGTTTTGTCTAAAGCTACTTCTGTGTGCTGTTGAGAATCCATTACACCGGAGTATGCAGAGTAGCCATTAGTGAAGATTTGCTATTATGACTTCATCCTTTCTCATGCCTCATTCTCTTTCATACCACGGAATCGTTATTTTAACTTAGAATAAATAATTACTGAATACATTATCTGCCTCGAGAGCAAACAAAATACCAGCACGCTATTCCACACCTTATCATATTAAAATAAGTGTGAAAATAGCCCCAACACTTACGACATCCGTGTAACAATTTTTAAAATCCTTATTACAAACGAATAGAGTTGAGATTTATGGCGAATACTCGTTGAATGCATTCATAATGGAGTCAATGTAGTACTAAGCGTATATCACGAATTCACACGGACAAATAATTATGGAATCGATTTTACGTCGGATACAATTGTTATTTATATTCGATAGCTCGATTATTTATGGGTGCCCGTGTTTTAATCATAATATATTTATTGGAATTAATTTAATATGTGCGATTATTTTAATGATTTATAATTTATGTTTTGAAAATTAAATTCAAAGGTGTTTTAGGTAACAAGTGGAAAATTTAAATTAAAACGGACGAGGTTTAATATATAGCATCCATCGGGTGATTGTGCATTTATAATTGTATTTCAATTAATTTATTGTTTTTGATAATGATTGTAGATTTTCTTTCGCCGATATTGTTTAGGTTTAAGCTAATTTAGTGCATAAGGTATAAATAGTATTGAAATAAAATACGTGTGAGTCTCGGGACGCCCGACAGAGGGGATAATTTAAACTGTCCGAAATACGGCTAGCGCTGTGGGTTAAAGTGAGAGAGGAGGGGACTGCCTACCGCTGTCATATGCGTAAGAGAAAGGGAAGCCAGACAGACTGACGCCGTAACGCGTTACGTAACGAAGTGGTTTACCCTCCCATAAGAAGTTATCACTTCGAAAAGATTTTGTAATTGACTTTAAAATAAAATGATTGGCCAAAAAATGAAACAGTCTGTTAATATCCCACTGCTGGCTTAAGGTCTTCTTTCATTTTTGAGGATAAGTTTTGAAGTTTAATTCACTACGCTGCTCCAATATGGCTTGGTATATGAAAACGAAAAACACGTCGAATACACATGGCAATTTGATCCACCACATGTAGGTTTCCTCACGATATTTTTCTTCACCGTCGCTGAATTACAAATACAAATTAAGCACATGAAATATGAAGTGAAGCGTGCCCGGATTTGTATTAGGAATTATCGGTTAAGATTAATGTTTTCTAACTACTGGGCCGACACGGCTCAAACAATTTAAACTAACTTAAACTAACTTGACTATAAAGCTAATTAATTTTGTGAAATTAAACTTCCTTGGGCGCAATTAGAGTAAAAAATTCAAGGTTTCATTTGATTCTTATAAACTTGATTACGTTAATGTTACTAACTTCAATTCTTAACTTTAGATTTTTTATTTAATATAGTTTGCAATTCAACCGAAAATAAATTAAATAAACTGGTAAAAAAAACGCGGTGCGTATATTATAATCCTTATTTCATTAAACCTATAGTAGTCAATAAAGCTGTACATATTTAGAGAAGAGCTGTAATTCGAATTTCCATAATTTATCGATGTTGAGGATAAAACATTGTAAAGAAAAAAAATAGTTGTGATTATAATATTTACAAACCTTCGCTGTTGTTTGATCATCGTATCAATGCAAAAATACATCACCACAGATTCAAATCCGGACGCTTCCTCCGGGACCACTTCCCGATACTAATCTAATAGCGTCTGAGTAAACATAGGTTCAACAATGACCTGATCCGGTTTCGGTAGCGAGTCATATGAAGCAAGAAAAAATTCGTTTGCATTGTGATATGGAGGTTGTATTTCCAGCTGTATTTTTTCAGTGACTTCGTTTTTATATATCTCTGATATTTGACAATATCCGTCTGTCTGTTTACGATAGATAGTCAGATTTTAATAGGGCTTAACTTTATTTTGTGACGAAGAATTTGGGAGGGTTTATGAGATGATTTTTACTAGTATTTTTTTGTGCAATTATCTGAAGGTCACCATTTATTTATTAATAAAAAAACAGTTGTTTAAGTAGTCTACTTGAATAAAAATTTATTTTATCCGTTAAGTATACACGGTTGGATTTAGCATTAAACAATGTGTGATTTAAGTTGTCGTTCGGTATTTACTTGTAATCAAATAATTTGAAACTTAATTACAACTATTGCACGCATGGAGTTAGCAGTCTAAGTATCAGTTGATTTTCATGCAGACTCAACAATAAAATTAAATAAAATATAAATATATACGTAATTTAATTGTCGGAACAGAGAAACTACTGAGTAGCTTGCCGGTTCTTCTCAATTAATTTGGTATAAACTCCCGAAACAAAAAATTATATATTTTATCATATGTCTTATACCAATTGGGCTTAAGCAAATCATAAGTTGTAATATGAATAGTATGGTTATATAACTAAGAGACGTCGCGTCGCGCGGAGAATATGCAAAAGTGTCCGCGTGATTTTTCGATAGAATCAAATATTTGCATCAGGAAGGATGCAAAGGAAGCATTAACTTTACGGAGTCGAATAGAGAGAAACTGGCAGGTGGAAAACGGGCAGGAAGCTCACCTGATGGAAAGTGACTACATCCCCTATGGACATCTGCAACACTTTTAAGACTTTCAATTTTATTTTGAGGACCAGATGAGGACTATTTTGAGGTAAAATATAAACAGTTATATTAATATACATAGTTCACGGCAATTTCCTTGTCTCACCGTCACTTCTATCCCCACACGCATCTCCCCCGAGAACACTCTCCGATACTAATCGAATAACAGCTCAGAGCAAACCGATGTGCCGCAGCATCCTGTTCACAATCTGCTGACGTCATATTAGTAAGCCGAAGTGACCCAGTGGTAAGAACACGTGCACATTAATCCGATTGAGAATTAATGTTATTAATTTGAGTTTATTTCTACTTTATCTACTTCATATGGCACAGTGCGAGTTCGTCTTGGTAGGTACCACCCACTCTCATTACCAAGAGATACCAAGTTGTTGTCGTGCTTCGGTAAAATGGGTGAATGGTGATGGGTGAACCACAAGGGCCATCGAATCATAGTTGATTTCAAGCTGGCACAAGAGCGATCTAAGGAATGGTTAATATTGCTTCTGACGCCAATCGTTACGATTGTGACCATTTTTCGGCGTTGAAGATCAGAAAGTGACAGAAATAATTTTGCCAAAGTTTGTATTTGAATGCTTCTTATTAATATCTGAATGACAGAACTGATTTTGATGCTAAATCGAATACAATTTGTCTAATATATTTTGATGGCACCAAGTATCAAAAATCGATTACATTTTTTTGTATAGCAACAAAATAAAAACGCAAAATGATAAAACCTCAAATGAAATTTGGTATAGAACGTCCTCTATATTTATCTCTAATTAATGAGTTATTACTTCAATATTATTTACAGAATAATACCTTAAATTTAACATAAATGTAGCTCATAGAGTCAATACAGAAATTGTATGTACGTAATACGATGAGTTTGTAAGTTGCAATTTTATAAAAAATGTGATATGACCTTACCTTATGAGCCCATAATGCTAATACTACATATAAGGATCCTCCCAAATCTATTAAGGGTCTGAGTTACTCTTGACAAATATTGCATAAAGCAGTTTAGCTGATCCATACTTTGCCTTCTGAGCTAGCTTCGTGATCGTTTGCTATTTATAGGGGTATAGTGAGTTGTCGGTCGTGCGGCAGACGTGACCAAACCACTCTCATTTAAATTTTCTGGATTTACGGGTGAGTGAAATATTGTTTAGTATAATCATATTGATTCAGCTGGAGAGAAAAGGTTGGGATTGTTTTTTACGATAAACAATAAACAAACCGACGAAATGAGAGTCGGATTTGTACTATAAAAGTTCTACTGTAAAATATTTGTCCTAGTTCTTCTTCTATCTTTTTTATGATATAGGAGCTAATTTGCTACCCGATATTAAGTTGTCACCACCATTGTAGACATTGCCATTTAGCCAATGTATGTCATTCTTACATCGCCAATGCGCCAATAACCTGGGGAACTATGATATTGTCTCTTGTGGCTGTAGTTACACTGGCTCACTCACCCATCAAAAAAAAATAACACACGATACATCAATAACAATTATAGCTGTTTGGCGATAGAATATATAATGAGTGCGTGGTACCCACCAGTAAAAGTCTGTCCAGATTTTTATGTGCTTAAATGAATTTGTATTATAAATTGTGCTAGTATTTTTAAGACTCTATTTATAGCTTTATTGTAATTATATTTATTTATTACAAAATGTACAACAATACGACGATATAAGATTTTTGAAATTATCGTTTATTAAACACGGTAGAAACAAAAAACGTTCCCAGAATATACTTCTTGTATACTGGTCCCTAGATTACGGAATTTTTATTTTTGTGTTGTACACTCGCATGTGAGGGAGTAGCAAGCAAGGGAGTGCAGGTGTTAGCATAAAATCCAATGTGCTATTCCATACTATGATATATTTCTGTGCAAAATCTCATTGAAATCCATTCAGTAGTCCTGGCTTGATTCAGTAACAAACATCCATCCATCCAAACATTTCTTTTATAATATTAGTAAGAAGTTACATTAATAACATTAGTGGCCACTGTTATGAAAAATAATAATCATGATTGGGCGTATTCTTTGAAAACTCCAACTGGCTAATGCGCTTATAAAGATTAACAAATCCATATATTTTATATATGTAAGTGGTCCTTTTGTGTTGACAATATAAAAGCTCTATGTTGTCGAAATAAATAAAATAAACATCTGTTCCAATTATTTATCAGTTTTCTTGCTTGGATTGCAACCAATCATTGATTTCTTTTTATTTTACAAATACTTGAATTGTATTCATAAAATTACTCAAACCTCTCCCCTTCACATCGAAGTAATCCGAAGTGATTCGGATGTTTCCACATTTCTGTTAAATTTTTGGATAAAGTTAAATTGGTTCTTTTACAATGATACGATTTCGATTCGATTTGATATAATACAAAAATATTTTAAAGTTTAATCGCTTTTTAATTTTCCTGTTGTAAATGATTTAAAAAAGTTAAGACATTCTGAGATGAAAAATTATCAAAAGTATTTTCATTTGGAAGAATATTTGAAATTCTTGTTGTTTCACGCAATATTTTGCTCCGTCACATCCAATCCTTTATCCTTTGTTTCATCATCCACAAATATCTGAAGCGTGATGACTTTTGATTGTGAGACGTCTATTGTGATGTGCATCCTTATACGCCATATTGAGATGAACTATATAGCATGCTTTTGTTATGATTCTTCAAACATCATCTTGGGTTGACTTTCTATCATCAAAATAATTGGACAGATATACAAGTTCATCGACCTGTTTTAATTATAAAACAATCTTCTTTGACAATCGCGAAGTAGCACAGGCTTGTTGCAAATATCTACATTAAAAATATAAAACTTCGAAAGGGATTTTCTTATTTGAGTAATTAGGGACAAAAATCTTCCTTCAACTTAAGTCAAAGGAATCACAACGGAAAAACAAGTCGAAACTGTTGCAAAAAGTTTAAATGAAGCACTTTATATGATATAACAAAATATATATTTTAACAAATAACAAGCAAATACTTCCTCGCTTGCCAGATGTTTTAGCAAACTCCAAAAATATGTTAACAAGTGTTAAACCAGCGTCCGAAGTCACGTAGAATGCGCCATTTCTCTCAGTCAGCTCAGCCCCATAGCACACATAATAAATATTAATGAAAGCTTACATATTTATGTATGTCGGTTGTCTAATTCAATTTTGTGGTTTTCGTTCCTTATTTTGTTTTGGCAATTTTTTTGCTCCTACTATCGGATGATCGGTGAAAATCTGAAAATATATATTCGTAAAATGATTCAAGAGTATAAAGTTTCAAATAATCTTATAGGGTTATTTAATTTAAAAAATCAATTGTGATATAAAATTATTTGGAAGTCGATACTAAAATGTGTAAATATTAGATGAAAAATTCAAAAATGTCTTGATTTAAACTAATTTGTCAATTTAAATCAAGAAATTTGGAAGTTTCGACTGTTTTCCTTCCTTATTCTTAAAGCATTAAATATATAAAAAACTCAAGTCTGAATTAGCCATAAGCCCCGAAAGAGCATATATTAATTACATCAGCGTTGGCAGATGTTAAATTAAAGCTAAAATGATGTTAATTTGGTTTAATTTCCGAGCCAGTGTTGCAATATGGATTAAAATCTAAAGTCCTCGTATTTCGAACCAATCGAGACTCGCCTGAAAGTTCCTTCGAAAGACACGGCGAGTTTCCATTTTGACAAAATTACCCTCGTAAAAGTGGGATGGGAACGCCTAAGGAATCTTAATTGAGTCCGCGTCAAATCGTCTACGGTACAGGTCATGAGATGATGCGGAAAGGGGTACAAAATAAACTGTATAGAATATCTAATTAAAACACAACATTATAAAACGAAAGTAAGATTTTAAAAAAATGTTCGAAACTCGAACGAACTCGTCATTAGTATTACATGGCGAATACTAGTTAAAAGAAAAGTGCTCGTTTAATTTCAGATGTAATTCTTCTTTGTTCCGTATTTTAATATTTTTAGTACCGTTTTTAACACGTGTGATATTTTCACAAGACATTATGTTTCTTTGTAAGATGCCGATTAGTATATCAGTGATAAACATCTGTTCCAATTATTTATCAAATTTCCTGATATTATATCAAGATGTTATTGTGTATTGGCAGTGAGCACCCATTACTTTCGCATTCAGTTTTGACAAATGGTTATAGAATAAAAAAACAAGGAATGTTTTAATTGTTCGGGTAAATATATTATTATTAAAATATATAATATAGTCTTGTGTATGAACTCACTTGTAAATTGAAAATTAACTTTATTCGCGTAGGCACTGTTGAATTGCCACTTTAGATATTTAAATTAAATTTAAAATTACCTTTATTAATTCTAAATTGAATATATTTATGATTTTGTATTTATCCGCCATATCTTACAATTAAACCAAGCTCAATTAAACGTCCAAAGGAAGATAGTATCACTAAAATATAGCGTCATTAATACGAAAATGCTTGAGTTTTTCTTTGAAACTTTGATACGAAACATAGTTTAGTATAAATAGAATTAAACGTAAGACCAATTATAAAGTGGTGGTCGTTCAGTGTTCGAAATGTGACTGTAATATTTTTGAAAATTTAAGGAAATCATATAAGATGCATGCTTTGAACATATTTTTTTAAGTTCTGTACTTTATTTCCATTTCCAAAACAAAAGCAATTCTATATAAGATTTTAAATTAACATGGTTATTTTTATTACTTAAATACTGATAGTAAAAGAAATTCTTCTGACAAACTAAGGAGGAACGGGAATCGTTTTTGTTTTTGCCTGTCTATATCTAAATTAATATTATAAATGCGAAAGTAACTCTGTCTTTCACCTCTTCAGGCTTAATTCGCTGAACTGAATTCGCTAAAATTTGGTATGGATATAGTTTGAGTCCTAGGGAAGGATATAGACTTTTTATAATTCATCCCTCGATGGGGTGAAGCTATGGGTGAAGGTCTGTGAGCTACGAGTAAAGTTTTATAAATTTCGCGTGGGAAAGCCGTGGATTCAGATAATTTATATATCAATGATAATAATGATGTTACCATTATAAGCGGATCTTTGAAGCATTGAAATTATGGTTGATTGAAATACAACTGTAGATATTCAACAGTAGGTGATATGATCGCGTGCTCCAATTGTTTATGTATTGATCAGAGTGATGCTGTAGAATTTATTTTATCTGCTTCGTACGATAGTTTTTATCTAGAGATTCAGATCGCGAGATAACAGGTTGCAAATATGGAGTTTATTTTGGGTGTGCTACTTTGGGATTTCAATAGGAGTAAAATAAATCAGTGGCTACATTTAATTTATATTTTAACTTAGAATAATTGTATTGTAATTGTTCTGGCTATTGTCGTAACAAACTATTTTAGGTCATGGAAATGCAATTAACTTTATATATTTTTTTAAAGTGTTTAATAAAATGTTGTTATTTCTGTTGAATGATCTCAATAAATAAAGGAATGAAAGAATGAATGGATGAATACTTTTTGAATAGTCCAAAACCTCGAATTTGATCCAGGTGTTCTTATCTCAAGATCTGCAGCTTTCTAGCTAGTATCTGGACTAACGACGAACATACAAATTTATTAAAACGAAGAGAAAATAAACTGTGCAAACGGATAAAATATTAAGGAGCATTTCGCTTTGGGTATCTGAATGTTTTTAAATATTTTGCTTCAATATTGCTTTTTGAGATAGCACTCGTTCCAGATATAAATAAATATATTTCATTGAATTGATATTTATTGCCTGGATCACATTTCAATGTAGTTTTTCGTATTTAATTGATGAATGTAATTAAGAAATCTGTGGAAATCAGAAACAAAAGGTCCTTTTTCCTTTATTAATATTCAGCGATAACCTGTTACTCTGATGGATAGATTCTTCCTGTAATGTTTCAATTAAATATATATTACTAATAATGGTAACATATTGCACTCATTGGTTTTGAAGATGTGCTTCTTATGGTTATTGAGGTATGACATTGTGTATACTTCTCTTCTGGGTTATAACATCTTGGTTCCCAAGTTTGGTGGTTTATTGGCGATGTAAGGAATGGTTTTATATTTCTTACAATACCAATGGGCGGTGATGACCAATGACCATCAGTTTGCCCACTTTCGCTTCGTACGTTTGCACGTACGTCTGTATCATAAGTAAGTTTTCATTTTGTTTAGTTTACATTTTGTTTAGTTTAGATTTATTAAATAGTTTTCGATAAATTATTTTATTTCATTGTTTTGTAATTATTAGTTTTAGTTTTTTCTTTTTCTTTTATTTCTTAAGTTTTGTTTTAGAGTTCAATACTTTATAAGTGCATGTTGTGTTCTCCTATAATTGGAGGTACATTTAATATTTTATTGTCTAAACTTGTATTTTTTGTATTACATATGTACCTGTGTTGGAGTTCCATATTAAATAAATAAATAAATAAATAAGTAATACTCAATTGTACAGGGTCTACTTTTTATGTTATAGGTAGGCGGACTGGTAAATGGGCCACCGGATGTTAAGTGTATAAATATTAACCACCACTTTGCCAATGCTACACCTTGTGCCTGTAGTACTGGCTCACTCATCCTTCAAACCGAAACACAACAATACCAAGTATTGCTGTTTAACGGCAGAATATATGATGAGTGGGTGGTACCTACTCAGACGGGCTTGCCCAAAGTCCAACCACCAAGTAAATACATTTGTACGAAATAAGCTTAAAATCATATTATGAAAACCTTTATAAAAATTCGGCGAAAACATGTTAATTTTATATTAAAAACTTGCGTGTATTTTCGAAATTGAGCATAAGAACGTGCCTTGAGCTTAGTTAGCCCTAACGAGCGAAACGGGGTCACGCAGAAACCTACTAACTAGGTTTTAACGAAATTTTCGAGCCAAAAGCGAAATGCCTGACAACCAGGAAAGGGAACACCGATGCCCGTTATACAATTTGCATTTTATTTTTTTCTAACACGGCCTTTATGGCAATTGAATAGCTGAATGTTTGTTATGTACTCTTCCTCTTTGAACTTTGGAGATGTCTGTCTAGTTGTTCCATTAAAACTACTAATTATTAGATCGTTTATACACAACAATAATAATCACAAAGTTAAATTAATAATTTTTATTATTGAACAACTAAATAAATAAACTAGTATTTATTATACAAGTTAATATTACCGACTGTCTAGTTTTCAAGGATGGGTAAGCCAGTGAAATTACAGTCTATTAAATTGGCATCAAAAAAGCTCGATGTGCTCAGCAAGGCAAGACAGTATTTCACGCCTAAGACTATACAAGGCGCAAATTCGGTCTCACATGGAATACTGCTCTCACCTCTGGGCGGGTGCCCAGTACCAGCTCCCTTCATTTGACCGTATCTAACGTAGAGCAGCTCGAATTTTCGACGATCAAGCCCTTTCTAATCTGCTCGATCCTTTGACTCTGCGTAGAGATGTTGGATCACTCTGCATCTTCTACCGAATCTTCCACGGGGAATGTTCCAAGGAATTATTGGATTAATCCCGGCAGCTGAATTTCACCTTCGGACATCTCGTTAAAATTCTAAATTTCATCTGCACCACTTAGATGTCCGAAAATCCACAACAGCACGATTTTTAAGACATTTTCTGCCTCGCACAACCACTCTGTGCAAGCAGCTTTCGCCGGCGGTTTTTCCGAACCGATACGACTTGCGAATCTTCAAAAAAAGAGCGTACTCCTTCCTAAAAGGCCGGCAACGCACCTGCAACCCTCCTGGTGTTGCAGATATCCATGGGCGGTGGTAATCACTTTCCATCAGGTGAGCCTCCTGCTCGTTTGCCCCCTATACTATAAAAAAAAACAGTCACCATTGTTAAAACAACAAAAACAAAATTAAAAATCACCATAATTTCTGATATATAAGCACTTTTGAACGGTTATTTTATAGGAAAAATTTAATTTAAAGTTACAACCGGTGTGGAATCTAAATTCTATTGAAAAAAACTGGCAAAAAACTCAGTACTTATTAAGAGTAAGTCCATCCGTTAAACATATTCTAGTAATCAATATATGATACTTTACGTACGATATGAGCCGTTGTAGTGGGCAGGCACCTTAACTTTTGCAATGCTATTAGCATTGCAAGAAAAATAAAACGACACAACACATACCATGATCTAATATAATTTCGACTTTTTTACAAATTAGAGTATGAGAACTATATACGAAACGGTTGTGTACTGTCGGGCTATTTTCCGTTCCTGACACGTTCATAATATGGTGATGGTGTAGCGGGCAGATTCGCTAAACGGCCAAAAGTTACCATTTACACGTATTTGCTCATTTGCATTTTTTAAATAACTAAAAGGATACAAAGTTAGAATATTTTCCCTCCCTCCGTACGTAAAACACGAAATTTTAAATACGGTTTCATCGTCGTCTTTGTAAGGATACTTCTGTTTCGAGGCAAAACGTGCGTCGAGTGCAGTGTGTCATGTACATGGTGACTTGTGGAGGTGTAGAGGCCGGGGCGGTGCTTAGTATATTTTATACTTCAAGTCATAAATCTTTTATTTTCAGTATATTCAACTTTACTTTTAAATTGTTTGAAATGACGTCACTAGTTTTCAAAGCGTTCGGTAGTGAAACTAGTATTATTGTTACACTTGATGGGCGACGTTAACCTTTTAATATTTAAATTCAATTACACTTAGTTATTGATTGTCATCGTAGAGCCGAGATGGTCCAGTGATTAGAACGCGTGCAACTTAACCGATGATTTCGGTTTCAAACCCAGGCAGGCACCACTGAATTTTCATGTGTTATATAATATATAATTTGTGTTTATAATTCATCTCGTGCTCAGCGGTGAAGGAAAACATCGTGAGGAAACCTGCTTGTGTCTAATTTCGACGAAATTTTGCCACATGTGTATTCCACCAACCCGCATTGGAGCAGCGTGGTGGAATATGCTCCAAACCTTCTCCTCAAGGGAGAGGAGGCCTTAGCCCAGCAGTGGGAAATTTACAGGCTGCTAATGTAAAAAAAAATGATTTTCAAATTAAATTACCATCGGTTCCGAAAAGAAAATAGCCGAGAAGAATCGACGAAAAAAATTAGTAGATTTAAGCTTTCTTCATTTTCTATCTCTTTCTTTTCAAGCCTATTCAGCATTGGAGCACCCTGGTGTATTATTCTTTAAAACCTTCTCGTTAAAAAGAGATGCTGGAATAAACCCAGGTGGGGAATATTTTCGTTTATTTATATAAGCCTAAAGCATGTTATTTAAAAATAAAACTTTGATAAATGTAACATAATTATTGGTTTCGAATGATCGATTTGAGTACTTACGCCTTTTAGCTATTACAAAAACAATTCGAGCTTCTCGCGTCAATAACCTATATTTAAGGCGGGTGAAACTGCTTCGGGTGAAAAGTCTTCTCATTTATTAATACAGATTACTAATGGTATTGCATGTTTGTTTTTTTATTACGTGTAACTTCCCTACCCAGCTTACAGTACCAAACGAAAACTAACACAATTATTATATATTGAACACTTACTGGTACATATTCGCATTTACAACAGCGGTTTATTTAGTTTAAAGGAAATTAATGTTATAATTCATTATTTGACGAGTGGTAATTGAACAGATCTGCTCATTGATTTTAGTCTTGTGGCATTAAATAAAGTAGTTTGATAGTCAAAAACGGTTTTTGTTTATATACAATAAAAATATACAACACTTTAATCAAACTACATTTGAGTATTACATACTAAAGTCATATTGTAAATGTCTTTAAAATAAATACAACAATATTACTTATATTAGCATTAATCATTACCAATAGCGTATATTTGAACTGATATCGACCAATGTTGTATTTCTACACAATATCACATTTGAAGTAAATGGCTTCGAATGTTGTCATGTTGTCAGTCAAAGAGCATTGACCTTTTGATGGAAGTTTGCACACATGCACTCCTCGAAAATTCTGAAATTTCCATTTAAAATTCAGTAAAAACACGTCCTATAAAATTGTTGTTTGATTTTTGTAATACTTTGATAAATGCGAGTGCATGACATTATAAGAATTATGACCATTTAAAGTGTAACCTCGCCGATAATCTTGAGAGCTAAGATTAAATTATATCCGTTTTACTAATTCAGTACAAAATGTATTGTTTTCTGCTAGAATAAACGATGAAGTAACATTAAATGTCACATATCTTAAGAACAAATGAAGATATTTTTCAAAAGTTCATTCTAATCGGTTCGTCATATCATAATGTTTTTCAATTATAATTGTGATGCTCTATTTATATAAATATAAATAAATAAATAAATATTGGACAACATCACATACATTACTCTGATCCCAATGTAAGTAGCTAAAGCACTTGTGTTATGGAAATCAGAAGTAACGACGGTACCACAAACACCAAGACAACATAGAAAACTAATGAACTTTTTCTACATCGTCTCGGGAATCGAACCCAGGACCTCGTAGTGGCGTACCCATGAAAACCGGTGTACACACTACTCGACAACGGAGGTCGTCAAATAATATAATGTAGAGGCAGATGGTAAGGGCGTTGGTATTATATCTTATCATAGAAATATATATAGAATAATTAAACAGGAATGAAAATTAGCTAATTAATAGAAAATCGGAATCTATTAAGATATTCTGAAAATTAATATCGTAGACAATAAGGACTCTGTTATAATTTCAAAGCTTATTTTACAGAGATCGTAATGGAGGACATTTCGACCCTCTTGGATCTTTTATTCACGATCTTTCAAAAGGAAAAACATCCTGAACAAGGGTATGTTCGGGGCTCTTCAGCCATATACGCGATTAATGGTTAGAATCAATCAAACTTAACGTGATTATTGAAATATAAGAAGGAAATCTTATACAAAAACGGGAGCTCTGAAAGTTGTTAATACTATATATGTGTATTTTATTTTATTATATTTAAGAATATGGAATCATAAGTAGTTGATTTTATTCTTAATAAATGTTATTGTTGAAAAAAATTAAACATATGGAATATGAAGTATAATCGGAGAGTTGAATATGGTATATAAAAAAAATCGTTTTTTCAAAAATTTTGTTACATGTACATATTATATAAGCACTATGTATAGTCCACCAACCCGCATTGGAGCAGCTTGGTGGAATATGCTCCAAACCTTCTCCTCAAAGGGAGAGGAGCCCTTAGCCCAGCAGTGCGAAATTTACAGTCTGCTTATGTAATGTAATGTATGTACACTCCAATGAAATTAAGCTGTTCAATGAAGGAAACAAATGTCAAAGCACCAATTTTTTTACTTCTACGAAGGTTGTAAGTTTTCTTCAGATTTACCGTTTAATTTTAACAAAAAATTACGTCTTTGATTTTTTTTTGATGCTCATTACTAAACACATTTTACAGTAAACATTATATCAAACTCGAGTGCCGTTAGAAGCAGTGTGCTAGTTTGCTGTTATAAAAAAATATGTTATAAATAATCACCGAATTGCGATCTATCTTTTTTCAACTCATTTATTAAAAGCAACTCAGTTAAAAAACGTCTTAAAACTCAAATCAAATCAACTTTAGTGTATTAAGTATCTTTACAGTTAATCCTTCTAAGTAGAGCAACATTCTTGTTACGCTATCTACATTAATTCGGAAAGAAAAAGTGGTCAACTTAATCTCATCCGGTTTGTCTGGTAAGGATCACTCATTATGAGGGTTGGAGTCGTGTTTCTGTTTATTTGTACAAGGTCAAGCTTACAAGCAATTAGATGTTTCGGTCGAACTAATTTTGAACGTCGAACGGTTTTTGATTAAATATTATATTAAAATACTGCGCATGTAGTAAACGTTATAAATTAGTAGGTAGGCAAACTGGCAAAAGGGCCACATGGTAAGTGGTCACCATTGTCTACAGACATTGGCACCGTAAGAATAATTAATAATTATCTACGTCGCTACGCCGATTCGACGCCAACCATATTATGTCCTTTGGGCCTTTTTTTGTCTCGCTGGAAAAACGCAATACGCGTTTCCCCCATTACCGTGAAGTGGGGGGGGGGGATGTGAGACTCGCATACGGTTCACACCGGAACCACTTAAAACCAGCGGTAACCTCTTCGTCTTTTCGGCAGTTGTCCTTTGGGTAGTTACACTTAGTATTGTGGTTATAAAAAAAAAATAAGTATACTCTGTCTTATTCTTTCCAATGTCCACTTACTGGTGATAGAAAGAGATATATCTTTATATAATGTAATAAGACATAATTATTTAACTCTTATAAATAAAAAAAATAAGTTGTATCTATAACTATATAGATACAAGTTTGACTAATGAACGCGTAATTTTTAATTAATTAAAAAAGTAAATTAAGACGAGCATTAAAAAGTTATCGTTTCTCTAGGAACATGATTATGTTTCAGAAATTGCTTTATTTAAATCGTTTTTGGCTTGGTCATGATTTACCTTAGAATATTTTTATATGGACATCATATGGATGCTTGTAAAACTTTCTAATGTACTAAAGGACAGCAAAGTCATTGTCCTGCAGCTGACTTACGTCCTTGTAACTATCTTTTATGTAATATTTAATACAAATAACATAAATGCAAAGTAAATTTCACGAAAAATCTTTTTTCGCTTTTACCCAGTATTATGGAAGCTAAAATTGCTTCATATGAAGCTATTACACACTATCAATAAACAGACCCCAATAGTATTATACATCACAATCTGCTCGCTCGTGCCCTTGTGACCTAAATATGTAGGGTTCGGTTCGACTGTCTACTGTATAATAGCGTTAAAACCGAGCGGTCTGAATGAATCAGCCAATTGCAAAACAGTATCGTGGCCTAACGGTTTTTTTTTTTCATACCGGTCTAAATGTCTTTATTTATTTATTCGTGAGCGAGTAATGTGTTAATTTTTGATGAAAGCTAACATACACAATGTTAGCTTTCATAAGTTTGATAGATTTTTTGGTTCAGTTTCATCTGAAACTAGATAAAAAATAGTGGAATCATTTAGAATATTTTGCATACTTATTAATAACCGTCTACAATATTTTAGAAGTCAAATGCAATTTACTGTTGTTGTTTTTAAGGGATTTAGAATAACAGTGTTTAAAGTATTGTTTATACTACAAAGCCGAGATGGCCCAGTGGTTAGAACGCGTGCATCTTAACCGATGATTTCGGGTTCAAACCCAGGCAGGCACCACTGAATTTTCATGTGCTTAATTTGTGTTTATAATTCATCTCATGCTCGGCGGTGAAGGAAAACATCGTGAGGAAACCTGCATGTGTCTAATTTCAACGAAATTCTGCCACATGTGTATTCCACCAACCCGCATTGGAGCAGCGTGGTGGAATATGCTCCATACCTTCTCCTCAACGGGAGAGGAGGCCTTAGCCCAGCAGTGGGAAATTTACAGGCTGATTATGTTTATGATTATGTTTATACTATATATTGCAGCTTAACTTTTTTTCTGATGATTTTTTTTTGATGTATAATAACATCAAACACTATTTTTTTTATGTAATAGGTAGGCGGAAAGGCATATGGACAACCTGATGTGAAGAGTTCACTACCGTCCATAAATGTTGGCGATGTAGAATATTAACCATCCCTTACTTCGCCAATACGTCACCACCCTTGGGAAACTAAGACGCTATGTCCCTTGTGCCTGTAGTTAGACTGGCTCACTCACCCTTCAAACCGGGACACAAGAATACCAAGTATTACTGCTTGTCGGGCTTGCACAAAGCACTACCACCAGGGACTACTTCGTTCCAACTAAGTGTCCCATGACACTACTTATTTTTTTTTAATTTAATACTACCCACTTCATTGCTTTAGTATTATATTGTATTTTTAAATAACGTTAACTTTGAATATTCGAAAAGGTCAGTTCTGAAAGAATCCTTGTATAAAGTTTTAATGGAATTCGGGTTTATGATTTTTATTAATAACAAATATGTTAAGAATTATATATAAATAAGTTACCATACTTTTATAGGACGATAGCTAATTTAAGAACATACGGTTGTTCTTGCTGAAACCTGAAAGCACTGGATGTTGAATGGTTTTTTATAAAACTGTAATCACATATCGTTAATATTCTAGTTTCATTTCTGGTGAGTCAAGATGACCTACTAGCATAACACGAATAGACGCCCCCCTCCCGAGTACCTTTCTGAAGGTTTCCGCTGCGTGAAAAAAGTGGCATAACAAATAATGGCATAAAAAGACGTGTGAAGTGTTCGATGATATTCTGCAAAGACTGCAAGTGGACTGGTCTAGCCCAGCAATGAGACATGGACATTGTATAGTTATTACTTAACATTTTTACCAAAAATGTAGATATCTTCGAAGAAACGGTGACAATCATTATATAGATACGAGCAGGCAAATTTAAAATTCGCAAAGTTATTATATCCTTCCTGGGACACGTTATTCGTTTCTATACTAGGCTTCCACAGTTATTTTTAACTTGGCCTATTAAAGCTAATGTCAAAAAAACCATTGACATATAAGGCATATTACTCAACACAATATTGTATTAAATATAAAGAAGCATAGAATTAGTATTTATTGATTTTTAGGCTTGTTATATATAAAAATTAAATTGTACCTTACATACAGACATACTCTGTAATTTAAATGGTGGAAAAGAGTAACTGCTGAGTTTATTGCCGGTTCTTCTCGGTAGAATCTACTTTCCGAACCGGGTGGTAGATTTACATTTAATTAAACACTGTAACAATAATTAAAAACGACTTTTATGAGCCTACTTGAATAAAGAATATTTTGATTTTGATTTTTTACCAATTCTAAGTAAAGTTGCTGGTACTTATAAAACAATAATAAATCAAGTTGTTAAATATCGTTTTACTTGAAATATATTATAGCAATCATATCAAATCTTTCAGACTCAATCCTAATACGAAATACGGGAGCAAGTCTGTATTATTTATGTACGCTGCTGTCGTTTAAGAAAATCCATAGTTTATCCGTACGATTCGATCCGATGAAATATTTATTCTTTATTGCTCGTATTTTAAATGTCGTGTGGGCTATTTCTTGCGGAGGAAATGGTCTGGAAGAATACGAATCCAGATATAACCGGTCATATAAAAATATGAACAAATTGTTTTTATATATGTGTGTCATTTTATTTACGCGTGTAAAGTTTGCCAGAGCTTATTACGGTTTTTCGAAGGATGTCTCTGTGTGCGTTTCTGTGTAGATTGCATTAAAATAATACTATGTAAAATGTCAAAATTGCTTCATACAATAAACACAATTATTTCCTATTTTGAATTCATGGAATTCGATTTTAGAATATCAACTTTCTGACAAACTTCCACGTTTTGAAATCTGTGTATATTAGGAATGTGTGTGTCTGTGAGTATGTATGTGTGGGATGTACGTCGTTTCCATTAAGATTTACGGAAGATGTATATGTGTATGGAAATAAGTACGAAAAGTCGTTGTAAATGGTTTTTGTGCCTCGCCTTTGAGAATAAACGTTTATATTAATTCCAAACCAATTTCATGCGACGCGTTATATCATATTGAAAATCTGATTAAGTTTTCATTACATACGATTCAGTCGTTTTTTGTGTTAATAATGTATGAATTATTTCTGTCTAAAGTAAAGTAAAGTTACAGCTTGGTAATGTATCACTACTGGGCCAGAACTTCTAGGATTAGTACACTTGTGAGAATTTTCATCCTATTTTCAGATTTCCTGTTACAAACACAAATTAAGCACATGAAAATTCATTGGCATTTGTCGTTGACAAGAGTGATCATCACGGGGTCACACATACGCATCTCTGGGCCATAGTCGTCTGTAAGAAAGACGAGAGTATGAGCTGAACAAATGACACCTGGACAGCTTAAAAAAAATAGATATCGTCCATAAGGAAACCACTGACTCATCACGGATCTCTGAAACTAGAGATTCAATTGACTTGCAATTTAATATGGACAATTTGAAACGATTTTTGGCAATTTCAACTTCAAGTGGGAGGGGTAGCTTTGTATGAATTTTACCGGAACGAAGTCTCGGGGGGGCAGCTAGATATGTATATAATTACTACCGTTACATTTATGTCATGTGATATATTTATATAAAACTCTTAATAATACCCAATCAACATACGGGATCAGTTTTTATTCCGGGAAATAAAAGAACTCCCGGGGGATTGACAGAAATCGTCTCTTTATCCGACATCCGAACAGTTGCTGGTACAGTTGCTCGTTAAAAGATATTCCCGTTCGTTTTTCCTTTGTTTTCTTTCCATAGAAAAAGAATATAAAGAACGGCTGCCAATGCTTTGGGGTATAATTTCAATATACATATTTTTATAAAATATTTTATTAATAAATAAAGTAGATACAAAAGACGTGAAGTATTTGAGTTTTGTATAGATTTTCATGCAAGATTTGTGGATGTAATTAAAGTATTATATTATATTTCGATTGGTGAAAAAGAGTAAAAAATCGTTTGAGTAAATGGCAAAATCATAACGACTTTACTCGGTAGGGCTTTGTGCAAGCCCTTCTGTGTTGGTACAACTTATTATTTTACTAAACAGCGTTTTGTTTTGAAGGATGAATGAGCTAGTGTGATTATAGGTACGAGGAAAGAAATTCTTAGTTTTCAAGGTCGGTGGAGCATTAGTCATGTAAATTTAATTATAATATTAGTTAATATTCCACTGGCGACCACTTAACTACAGGTAGCTAATTTGCAAGACTCACTATTATAATATATATAGTTTTTTATAATCTAGGTTTTTATAAGGCGATTTGAATCGTCTATCTACAGGATTAAATGGAAATTTTAAACGATATATTTGAGCTATAATTAAGTTATGAAGATCAAAAGCAAATTTGACGCGATAACTGCTAATTTATGATAACTAATTTCATTCTTATGGATTCACTCGCTCGAATTGAGTTGACTTTATTAACGTTTTAGGAGCCGCCCATGTTAACGTTTAGTAAAAGTACATATTCTTAGTCGTCCTTCTTGTCTATTCGAAATTTACCTAGTAGACAATTTAATGTATTCATTGATGTTCAGTGGATAGTTGTGGGGGGTGGTGGTATGTCACCACGCGCTTCGTTGAAGTGACCATAGCAGTGGATTGGCAGAAGGCAGCTTCGCACGGTTCGAACCTAAAGTGGAGTTCTGTATTGTTGAGAGAAAATACAAGTTTAATGCTCCATCTCAAAGGGAGAGGAGGCCTTAGCCCAGCAGTGGGAAATTTACAGGCTGTTAATGAGAGAAAATAAAAATATTTGATTCCCTCAGCGTTAATTATTATTTAATGGAGAGCCAAGGTGAACCACTGATTTGAATATTTGAATCTTAATCGATGGTTACGGGTTCAAATTCGTGCTAATAATTCAGCTCGTAATCAGCATTCGAGGCTAACATCGAGAGAGAACCTTCATGTGTCCACTGTGATCTGACACATTGTCCACCAACCCGTATTGAAGCAGCATGGTCAAATAACCTCCAAAAACCTTTTCCTCAAGTAGAGAAAGCCTTAGCCTAGCTATGTGACATTAATAGTTACTTTCTTATCCTTTTTCAATGATTTCTATCAACTTTATATAAAATTTGTAAAACACAAATATAGTTATTGATAATGATATTCCGATGAATAGATCTGATCTTCTTATCAATTATTTTATTTCGTTTAATCAAATTGCGAGAAAAAAAAATCATTGAGCGCGAATTCCACTTTTATGTATGTTTGCAAGATATACCGTAAAAAAGAATTACATATAATTCGGTATTTAATACTATTTATGATAATATACCAGAATAGTGATATCAGTAGTCAAGAGAATAGACAAAGTCAATTCCATTCGGAAAGGAGAAAAAATCGACACAGTTTCACTCAATTTAATGGAACGGGGTTACCGAGGTCATTTAGAAGTCTAGACTGCGGGTCTGAATTTGGTCTAGACACAACGTCACCCAGTAAGGTTAAAACCGATTTAGGGCTAGTGACGCCAGTTAGTCTTTGATCCAGTGAGATTTTAGTTCCGTTTTGTAGTTTGACTTTGGATAGGTATATTTAATTTCGATATTTTTAGAAATAGATAGTTTTGAAAAAATAATTATATATAGACAGTTAGAAAAGACTCGTAAAACTATTTTAGATTTTGCATAAAAATTAAAATTATTGACAATGTATAACATATAAATATCACATTATAACACAAGTCCCGTTGTCCTTAGGTATTATACAAAGAAATTACGAAGCGTTGCAGTCCCGACGGGACGCAAATTCAATTATCCCGCGTGGACACTGGCGTCCCGGGCATCATATATGGCTTATTGCATTTAACTGTCCCTCTGTTCTCTGTTGGT
Organism: Vanessa tameamea; assembly: GCF_037043105.1. Lineage (NCBI taxonomy): Eukaryota > Metazoa > Arthropoda > Insecta > Lepidoptera > Nymphalidae > Vanessa > Vanessa tameamea. The sequence goes on along the minus strand of NC_087327.1, from coordinate 1,371,980 downwards.
TGCTAATGAATGTTATTAACTCTTTAAAGGTTAAAAAATACTGACGCTCTGCTGTAACTCAGAAACGACTTAAATTGTAGCAAATGATGTTTACAAATTTCATGTTGTAACACAAAGTTGGTGTTTTCAAATTACATGAATATACGAAGTAAGTACACGCCTTAATACTGTGTTGCGTTCCCGTTGGGGCTATTTTATTGTCCCACACAAGTCCCGAGTGTAATAACGCTCAACTTATTCATCATCTTGTATTTATTTATAAAAAGATATTACTGTAATCTCTGTAACGTCAAAGAATTCAATAATCCGTATTTATACAAATGTCACTTGCACATTCCGGTCACAAATAAATATATTATAAGGAATGAATAGCATTCAGACTTGAGAGTAAAATAGTTTTAGAATTGCAAGTAGGAGGTTGCTAGAAGTTATCCTGACTTAGAATTCGATCCCAAAGGAAGAGAGTTGATAGTGAGTGTGAAGTCTGAGTGTTGGTGTAAGTTTGTACGGAACTTCTATTCAGCGGAACTGCCACGGCTACAATTTTAAAACATTAATGTCGTTCGGATATTTTAGAACTAGTTCTGTCTTCAGTTTTAACAGGCCGTTCAACTAAGCACTTCAAATCTATTCGAGCATTCTTTTGCAATTATATTTGAAATTTCAATTTACAACTTAAATTTGTAATTATATTGTTCCACCAACAACATCAAAATCAAAATATTCTTTATTCAATTAGGCTCATAAAAGCATTGTATAGTCATGTCACAGTGTTGAATTATATATAGAGCTACCATCAGTTCGGAAAGTAGATTCTAACAAGAACCGGCAAAAACTCAGCAGTTACTCTGTTTCACTATTTTAATTACAGATTATATCAGTAAAGTTCAATATTTTTTTTAACAAATCCTCATCGATGAATACTAAGTCCACGGTTTTTTATCTTTAATATAATCTTGTATTGAGTAATATACCTTACTAAGCAATGTTTGTATGACATGAGCTTTAAATTTTTTGATGGGCAAAGTTAAAAATAACTGTGGTATTTTATTATAGAAACGAATACTCTAAGGATGTACTAACTTTGAGCAGTCGGAAACTAGGTGTTATTAGTTTATCAATATATGGCATAACGAGTAAATTTTAGGCCAAGATTAGATGGTTTTAAGGATTTGCGGAAAATTCTCCGAAAACAATTCACCGAATCACAATTTTTGCATGTCAACACATTAACTGAGCAAATTTTACGGAGTCTTCAATCCGCAAGGATAACCGAACTCTCTGTTAAACGAGATGCATCGACGATCCTTAGTTATAAATGTTTTTATACTAATATAAAGAATACAAATTAATAAAATTCCGCTTTCAGCCGCACCAGGAGTCAACGAACGACTATTTTTGAGTATATAAATTTGTTTTATATATTTTTATTTTTTTTTGTATATTTCTATCTTCAAATTTGTTTATATTGGGTGTATGATTTCTGGCCAGGTTTTGGCGTCGCCAATTACGTCTGATATCCGATCCGATTCGGTCCGAAAAACATTTATAAGTAAGGACCGTCGATGCTTTTCGTATAACAGAGTTCGGTTATCCTCCGTAAAATTTGCTCAGTTAATGAGTTGACATGCAAAAATTGTGATTCGGTGAATTGTGTTTTCGGCGAATTGTTTTCGGAGAATTTTCCGCAGACGGGTGTTAAGCCCATGCAAGTGTTACTGAATCTTCACGTACTTAATTTGTTTTCATGGACCATTTCCTGCTCGACAGTGAATGAAAAGCATCGTGAGCTGTTGTTTGTGTCTTGTGTCGGTTGAAAATCTCTATACACAAGTGTTTCTATCGTTCTATATTGGACCAGCGTAGTGGATCAAGCTCCGAATCTACTTCTCAAAATGAGGACTTAGCCTAGTAGAGCAACATTTACAGACCGTTACACGGTCGATAGTCAACAGACGGTTAGACGGTTTGACGAATGAACTTTTACGGAAAATGTCTAATTTAAGGGACGGCATATATTACATATTGTTACAGTTGATGAAAAATATGGTATGTATACATTTAAGCCACTGAAACGATTATGATGCAATTTTATACGGAGGCCCCAAAAAAGGATACATTATAGATTTAGCCTTCCGGGAATTTAAGTTTGCGCTAAAGATTTATATGCGATACAATGTTGAAAATGAAAAACTGTTATCATTTGTTTTTATAATATTTTCATTCTTCTTCCTCGATTTTTATGATAACTAATATATAGTGATTTGTTTACTTAGAAGAAGAAGAAAAAGGAAAAGAGGTCGCCCCCTTGAAAGATGGGAAGACGAACTTTTTAAATTCTTAAACAAAGACTGGATGAGAATAGGTCAAGACAGAAAAAAATGGAGTCAGATGGAGGAGGCCTATACTTGTCGAGAGTTAGTTAGTTAAAATTAGATATATAAAAAATAAAAAAAAAGAAACTCTTATTACTATTATTATACTAAGGAATAAATGAGGCTTAAATAAATAAATAAATAAATATATAGTGATTTGTTTACTTAGAAATCAAATGGCTTTTAAATCAAGAAAAAACTTTTAACACAGTATACCTGTAACAGTAGCGATGTAGGGGTATTTATGTTAAATTGAATTAGTTTGTAACTTAAGTTTCCAGCTGTATGTTACCCAAGTATTAGTGCTTAGTTGGGATCACTGGAGCTAATTAAATTGCAACACCGCTGAGAATTCCAACTAGTTGAGACAACGCTGAATGTCAGGTAAAATCAATATCAAAATATACTTCAGTGAACACTTTACAAGTGTTTTTGGATTTTCATTTTACAAGATTACATTAAACTTTAAACTACCATCGGTTCATAGTTCTGATTCAAATGGGAGTGACTGTCGAGGAGTCAATTTTGTAGTCACTCGTTTTTACAAGTCAAATACGGGTGTTATGTTATCTATGCTAATATTATAAATGGCAAATTGACTTTGTTTTTCTGTCTATCATAGGCTACTTTTTTGTGCCTAACACTAGACGACTAATCCCTGAAATGCGAGCAAAGTGGCGGCCAGTAGTATTAAATAAGTCAATAAATACTACAAGCTTTTTGATCTTTCTCCTTGAGTGGTTTACTGAATTATATAAATTTATTAATCGCCAAAGTTAAAATTATCCGTGGAATTTTATTAAACAAACACCCTTTCATTCAAGGCGGCATATAATGTGACCATATGTCACCGTTTTCATTGGACATGCCTACATTAAAAATCTCCAAAATGTTCTACAAATTTGATCATCCGTGATAATGAGTAAAAAGAAGTCAAAGGATGAAAAAAATACGAACTTTACTTGGGCAGAACTTTATGCAAGCCCATCTGTGTAGATACCACTGCTCGTAACTTTAACCGGAAGTTTGTACTGCGGTTGCTTTGTTATGGTTTGAAACGTGAGTGAGTTAGTGTACAAGGGACATAACATCTTCGTTTCCATAATTGGCTACGTAAAGATGATTAAAGGAATGTCTGTGGGTATTGGAGTCTATTTCAGTTATTCATTGGCAAGTATTTTTGATATGAATTAAAAAAAAAAAATAACTGATTAGTTATCTACTTTACTTTTATCGATTGAATTAGATTGTTGAATCATTTGCATTTTAATATTTGTGTTCCAAAACTAATCACCGCAATAAGTCAGCAATGCTAAGTGAGGTTTACTCGGTCTAATTAAACTGCAACATCGTTTAACTTCTCGAGATAAGTATTGCTAGGATTATTCTTGAGATTTAAGATTAACTTAACTTAAAGTGTCTCTAGTTTTGAATGTTTTAAATAACTCAAGAATAACAGCAGAATGTTATTGTGTCGCGTCCGAATATTCAAAGTTAAATTTTAAAGTATACAAAATGGTAAGCCATTTCTTAAAATAGTTGGCGATTGTGTTGAAAATGGTTTTCATTTCTCATACTGCAAATATTTGTGGGCAATGTTGACCCCTTAAAATCAGGTGGTCCACTTGTCTGTCTTCCTGTCTTATAGTAGCAGCCTGTAAATTTTCCACTGCAGGGTTAAGGCCTCCTTTCCCTTTGAGGAGAAGGTTAGAAGCATATTCCACCACGCTGCTCCAATACGGGTCGGTGTATTCATATGTGGCAGAATTTATTTGAAATTAGACACATGCAGGTTTCCTCACGATGTTTTCCTTCACCGCCAAGCTCCAGATGAATTATAAACACAAATTAAGCACATGAAAATTCAGTGGTGTTTGCCAGTGTTTGAACCCTCTATCATCGGTTAAAATGTACGCGTTCTAACCGTTCCAACCATAACCTGTCTTGATGTTTATTTATTTTACGGAACGTATTTTAATTTTGTCGCTTAAAGTTGATTGAACAGTTAGACAAAACTGTTTGCTCATTTGCCTTACTAAAATTTATTTCCAAATATGTAAAATTTTAATCAATGAGGTTTTCTCACTCCTTGGAGAAGTTAACTAGAAATTTCAATTATAACTTTGTATATCATAGTTGCAAGAGTTTTTGCTTGTATTAAACCAGCGCTTATCAAATCCAATAACTTATCCAAACTCTTACTTGCTTTTATACTAGTGTTTGTGTAAGAATCACTTGCGCTAATTAAATTGCACCGCCGGGAACTTCTTGAGATGTGTATCAGACTGCAACATCAGATAGATTAATATGGAGATGGTACTAAGATTATATCTAACGATGGTTCTCGTTGCTTCGTTGCAAATGCATTGGTAACTAAGATCCGTTTTTGTAATAAATTCTTTTATGCTAATATAACGTATATTCGTACCTTTTATGTAATTGAGTTGAGTCTATTTATGAAATAAATTATACACATATATTATTTAATTTATTATTGTTAGTAACTCTTGATTGCTGACTAGCCGAAAGCATGGCTTTACTAAACTGCAATTTATAAAATTTGCAGACAAACCTTCATGCCCAAATGCGCATACAGATACATACATAAATGAATGCACGATCGTACGTACGCAAAAGTGCGATTACGCTCTACTCAAATTATATTTTATTGTTATTACATAAAAGAGAACGCAGTTTCAGATATTTATGAATAAAATAATATTTATTTGCACAAATAAAATATGTTTAAAATAAATATGAAAAAATATTTAAATTTTTTACCCCTTGTGGTATAAGTGTTGTAGTGTTTATCTACATATTGCAAAAAAGCAAAAGACCAACCATTGCGGGATATTTGAAACTAAAGATTCGATTGATTTGACGATTAGCTTTCACGACGCCGACTGAGCAAGGATTTTTAGAAATTTCAACTTCAAGGGAAATGGAAGAGCTAACCTTATATGAATATGGGCCGAATGATATCAGGACGGAAAGTTCGTATTAAAATAGATGGATAGGCCCTTACAAATATGCTTCTTAAAGAAGATATCTTCTGTCCTAGTAAAGGACACCTTAAAGTGTAATATTTTCATTCAAGTAAAGTAATCATCGGCGAATAAATGAAAACAACGGTTTTGGTTTATTACTCAATATCTCATACAACTCCATAAATTTTCTTATTTTATTTCCCGGTTAGTGAGATTTTTCTTCAAATTAAAATGCATTAACTTCGACCTCGAAGTATAACATAAAATGAGCTCGAGTAAAGATATTGACTATAATATTCAGGATTTATTACCTTTAGGATTTGTGGTTTAGGCCTAAATTTAAAGCAAATAACAAAAACGAATAATATTTTGTGATTCTTTTGATGATATCGAAAAATGTAACGGATAGTATAAGTATAAGCTTATAGGAATACGTACAGAATCTAATTTTTAATATTTACTTAGTTCAATAACTTCATCTGAAAACAAAGAAGAAAGGAACAAGCCATTCCACCAACCCGCATCGGAGCAGCGTGCTGGAATATGCTCCAAACCTTCTCAATGGGAGAAGGGGTCTTAACCCAGTAGTGGGAAATTTACAGGCTGTTAATGTAAAAAAAAAGAACAAGAGGTAAATTTGTGGGAACATTCGTTCGTGCAGTTGCATTATAAAAATATTATGTTGTCCTGATGGCCGATTTTGGACAATGCTATTTTAGACTACTAAGCACGAGATATTGTCGTTCTCAAGTGCAACTACGGACATAACTGCGCTTTAACCTCTCACTCGTATACGATGGAACGGCAGTCTAACTACACCAAAGAAAGTTCAGGCACCGGACCAATAGTGTCAGACATTTTACGAGGCCAACAACTTTAAATTGACCAAATCCTAGATTTGAATCGAAAACCTCTTCGTTGGTTGGTGGACAGTTCAAAAAGGCATTTTAAATGTGATATTACGTCGTCCTAACCGATTTCGTCCGCAGTAGACAATCTCAAGAGAGACGGGGCATGTATATTATTAGCCCAATAAGGTATTTCAAATAATATACATGTCTAGAATAATTGGTGAAAAATAGGAATACAGTGTCCGTTTACGACATCGTGTACGTGGATATCGTGCGAAACTAGACAATGTTTCGAAAAATCACTGTATTTTCAAATAGTCAGATATCACTAAGCATTGAATAGGAAAGTCACTAGACACTGAGCAATTTACTAAGCAACTGAATTGAAAGAATGTCGACCACTTGCCACCTAGACTCTGAACAGCGTCAGAGGCCTTACAACGACCGTATTAATGACAATGCGAGGTACGGTAACCCGAAATCGACGAGAAAGTTCAGCCGCAGGATGAATGGCGTCACTTCGCTTTTGAAGACAGACCAGTATAACATTGGCAACTTTGAAACTGCTACCAATATGAAATTCTTGACTGAAATATTCAGAAAATTATTTTTGGTTGGACCTGTGTATATACTAGTGACAACCAAATTACTTATAATAAAATATAACCTTAGCTTTATTTTTATTTCAGTGATAGTTTGAAATATGTAAAATGGATTATATGTTTCCGTTAGATTGGAAACATTTTTCTAAGTATGCAAAAGTCCTAAAACTTGTTCCCTGAGTCCCTAAAGATGGGTCCCTAATCGGAGTTGGAAAACTTTTAAAATCCTATGAAAAGAATTAGTTACAAAAGAATATCATCAATCTTTTTACCAAAAACTTCAATTTTATGAAGTTAATAATGATAAATGTAAATATTTTAATTGTGACGATTACTCTATTTTTTTTTAATCAATTATGTTATGGGACATAAGAAAAATAAATTCGAGTGCCTTTATTTTATTCTACATTTGTTTATACATACTTAATATCAGAACATTATTTACGTACTTAATTTTAATTAGGTATATTGTAATGTTGGTAGCAAACATTCCGGATAAGTCCTGCAGCTAGGTCTCTATTATTTTTAAGGAAAATCGGAGTGTAAAACGATACTTTTTTAAATGATATTAATCAAACTGATGACGTTAAATTATAATTATTAGGTATAACTTAGTTAATAATTATAACTTAGTTAGGGTTTCATAATATTTTTACGCATCGCATAGAAGTTCCGAGTTGATATAATAATTCCTTGGGATATGCAAGTTCCAAGATATATCTACGAACATTCAAAATTATTTGATATACGTGTCATTTACACGTAAAGATTGATTATTTTTTGGCAGACAAGAGGCATCGTACCTTAACTTTAGGCGTCGTGATTGATACTAAGCGAACCCATTAATATTATCAGCACTTAGAGGCTTAACAGCCAGTATGATGGGCCAACAGTATGAGGCAGTTGGCTTCAGGCTGGTCGTAAAAACTGCTGCATGCGTTCCGTTGTTATAGCTAACACTGTACTGACCTCACGGAACCATTAAAGTATAGCGAATTGTATAATTTGCGTGACTTTATATCTATCTAGATAATTTTCAAAAACATAGAACTACGAGGTAAATTTTTAATTAGAAAATATCACACGTATTAAAATAAAACAACGTAACTAATAGATTTAAAAAATATATCAAATGAATTCTTAAATAACTATTTTCAATCCATCTCGAAACAAGAGTTTTTTTGCTCACATAAAATATATGTCAAGTCGTGCTCAAATATATTGCGCTGTCAACACTTGATAGGATAGAAAAGGAAGGAAGATAAATGGTGCCCATCTCTCGCTGGATGGATTGTGCAATCGTAGACTTAAAACGGCTTTGCTTTTTAAATTGTAGTCTATTTTAAAAATATTTTATTTATTTTAATAAACGAATGTATTCAGATTATATTAGATGATGTTTTTGTCACTTGACACAGATTTGTAAATTACTGAATAATTCTATGTTTACTCATTGCTTCATATCTACTGTACAATATTTGTATAAGCCACAAAGATCAAACAGAACATAGCCGTATATCGGACCTTTACTTCAGTCGCATATTGCAGTTAAATAAGACATCTCCGCTCACTTGACTTGACAAGATTTACAAATGAGAATCCTTTGTCACTGAATTGAATACTTACGAAATTCACAACCAAACTAATTACTATTAGTAAAAGTAGCTGTCCGTCCCGACATCGTATAAAATTTGAACAAATTTACCAAACCATTTCAGGAGAGGTCCAAGAACCCTTTCTTAGCGTGTACGTCGTGAAAGCTAAATTACACCAATGGTTTCGGAAATCTCATGGTGGTCGATAATGGCGATATATACATAAATTATTATTAAAATGAGTAAAACGATAACATGTAAATACCTTACACGTTCATTATGCAAAAAAACACGTGTGGTGGAATTTAACTCGATACATGAAAGTTTTATCACGATGTCTTCCTTCACCACAGATTAGTAGATGACTCATGATGATGATGGGCATTCAGTGGTGCTTGACGCGCTTGCACTTGTCATTTTTGGTTAAGATTTACAGGAATCACTAGGACATCTGGAACATATAAATATTATTTACATATATTATTTGGAAAAAGGTTATAGGCCAAATATACAAGTTTCTAATAGTAATTAGACGATAAAGTATGATTAGTAATGTCCTCTGTAATATACATATGTTAATGTCTAAATAACCCTCTTTGTCCTCAGGTACAATTCAAAACTGACCACGCTAGCCTTACCATCAGTGATTTTCGAGCCGAAGTTTAAAGGATCAGTGCGAAATTTGGTCTACTCGGATTTACCCGGACAGCCACCTCGAAGACAGGAGTTGCGGCATTCGAGAGATTTGAAGGTAAGTTAGTTAATTTAACCTACGAAAGTTATTTAAGGAAATTAATGAATCGAGTAATTTATCATGATCTTGCTATCTCCCATTTAAACATACACACACATTTCACTTCAAGCCAGTACATGTAAATACGAAGCATTGCTGTTTGGTTATAAAGTAATTGGTTCATGGGTGACGCAAGCGTGACTGCATAAAGTCAGTTACTACCTCTTAAGCTTCCTTTCACAATTTGTTCTCTCAGAATTATTATCACACTGCGAGAAAGTAGTCTTGAAAGTACAATTTAAAAGCTGTTGATGATGAGAGTTGATGTTTGTTTTGTAGGAAGTTACGTGTAGTCGAACGTAGAGGGCATTAGTTGCATACAAAATAAATAAACGTATCTGTATTTATAATACACAGCAATGCTTAACCTAATTGAAAAGGCACCTAATTTTAAATAAGTAAAAAATGATCGCCTTCCAAGGAATTTTATTAAAGGAAGAATAAAGCTGAAAGAAAATATAAAATTCCATGCACTCAACTATATTTTTATAAATATGTCAATTTTCCACGCTCTTTGTCAAGCATTATTGACCCGCGGAAATGGGAACTTAGTCTCTTGTAAATAGAGTTCGTTTTAGGATGCACGGTTAGGTAGAAAACGTTCAGGCAATCCAACAAAGAAATTCCATAGCGTTCTACTTTAGTTCAAGTCAAAAGCAGAAGCGTCTACAAAGCCTTAATTTCACCGCACAAATGCGTATACCTTTTTCCACGTTTAACAGTATACGAGTATTATTATCGTGTATTTTAATTAATGATACAAAAAATATTCGTTGAAGGACTTCTTGCATTGCGAGTGATTGACGTAAAAGTCGCTGCAGTTACCTTGGGTTTTCTTTGTGTTTATTTATCAGAAACAATTATATAGTTAGAACAAAAGCGACTAATATTTTGGGTTTTGGTGTCTTTTTTTTTTGTTACTATGTACTGATGTTATAATAATTGAGGACTGAGCTATGTTACGCTACTTTCAAATATTAAAAAGTATAAAAATGTTTTATTTTTCATTTTATTTTTTATGTTTTATTTTAATCTTAAGGAGCTGTGAATGATCACATTTCTAGTGCTTGAATGTATTTTGGTGACGGTTTATGTTGTTACAAGTAGGAGCTCAGAAAAAGGCAGCGTTTCCGTTTTCCACTGCAACAATGTAACCCTGTTAACCTTAAAACTTTTGACTTATTATGCTAGTTGACTCATCCACTCATAATAAAATATATTTTTTTTAGTAGTAGAATAAAGATAATGATGTCTTACTGACCGATTTTCAGGGACGGCAACCAAATAGAATAATCAACTATGCAGTAGATATATTACAGAACAGAGGTTGCGCAAAGATAGAGGCACTCTCTATTCCTTAACATTCATTGTCAGATGCGAGAGCAATTTGACATTATCCTAAAGATCGGCTGCACGGCCTTTAGTTTCCCAATCATCCGATGCAATGTTTTTGGCCCAACCAAGGTTTTCTTGCGGCTAGTCTTACTCTATTCCCTCGAGATATTTTTGAGAGAATATTTTGTGTGTATAAAACATTTAAACAATTGTGTTAATCGTCTAGTAAATAAATGGCACAGCTAGATAGAGACTCCAGCCAGGTCCATATATCTCGGTGCTAAAGCTATGTGTTGCTGGTTTAACAGTGAAGGATGAACGATCTGGCGTAATTACAGACTCAAGAGATAACATGATCGTAAGAATGTGTACTTAGAATTATATTTTTTAATCTTTATTACTCATTCTGTACGTAAATAGTATTTTTCAGGCAGGTCGTATATTTATCCAAAACATATTCGACTAAAAATCGTAACTATACGAACTAATAATTGATTTCTATAACATATAAAAACTATAAATATTGAATTAAAATAAAGTCAAGGTAATACTAACAAATAAAATACAACTCGTCTAGTCAGATTATGGGTGAAAAAGGCTACATTTATCTTTAGTCGTGTTTTTTCGGGGGCTGTGTATGCAGACCCGAAAGGTCATTCGATTTATTTTTGTAACTTGACCCATTTAGCTCGTTGGAGTTTGAGTGACGACGATTCATTGAGTCAGAGTTATTTATATAATATTTGAAGTCATTTGTAATATATAGATTACTAGTTCTCGCTCACGGTTTCGTTCGCGTTTTAGGGGCTGGTCGTCATGTTTAGAGGTTCAAGCTTGCTTCTTACCGAAATATCAAATTCGCTTGTTTGGCCGTGAAAGAGAAACAGACAGACAGAGTTACTTTCGCTTTTATAATATTAGTATAGATGTTGTATAGACTACGTTGTGACATTTTTTTTCTGTTTTTCCAAATATATTTTTGTATTAAAACCTATTGAATTCAATTAAACTTTTACGAAACTTCGCTTTTTTCCCGTTGAACTATTAAGGTTCAAATATGAACTTTGTATGATTGTACTATCGGGTTAAGAGGGTGAGTGAATAAGCTCAATGTATATAACATCTTTGTTGCCACAATTGAAAGAGCGATCGAACCGATTCCAATAAATTCTTAGTGTATGCTCACGAATAGGAAACATTATAATTCACAATGTTTACGCAATCAAAGTTGAGCAGTGGGGTGTTCAGGTCAGGTCAAGGGGTAATAGTCGATACATAATAACAATACTTGGCTGAGAGTAGACCGTGATGGAAGCCTTAGCTGGAGTTGGAAGCGAATTTGTACAATAAACTAATTGAGTAGTATTTGTTGGTATGCAAACTAAATTCAAGTAATTAAGAGAAACAAAGGCACGGTTACTTAATCTGTGGAGATTAAACATATGTATAATATAAATGTACATTATTTTATAAGGAAAGAAAAAACAGTTCAGTACTTTTCCTCCCATGTTTTTCAACCGATTTTTTTATTTTTTATTCTGGTAGCCACCGACGTCTTCTAGTGCCACCCGTAAAAAAACAATTGGATATTAGATAAGAAATAGATTGTTCGAAATATGAATATACATATGTTTACCTGTTAGTACCTGAGCCGAAATGGCCCAGTGGTTAGAACACGTGCATCTTAACCGATGGCTTCGGTTTCAAACCCAGGCAAGCACCACTGAATTTTCATGTGCTTAATTTGTATTTATAATTCATCTCGTGCTCGGCAGTGAAGGAAAACAACGTGAGGAAACCTGTATGTCTAATTTCAACGAAATTCTGCCACATGTGTAGTCCACCAACCCGCATTGGAGCAGCGTGGTGGAATATGCTCCAAACCTTCTCCTCAAAGGGAGAGGAGGCCTTAGTCCAGCAGTGGGAAATTTACAGGTTGTTAATGTAATAAATAAAAAAATACCTGTTAGTTTCAAAATAATTTATAGTCTCATTGATTTAGAGCAAATGGGCCAACTAGTGGGCAAACAGTCACCACTGCCCATAGATATTAGCGCTGTAACTTTAATCATTCCTCACATCGCCAATGTGCCACCAACATTGGGTACTGAGCTGTTATGTCCCTTGTGTCAGAATACTGACCAATAAAATAAATTGATAGAGTTAGCAGTAGCGTTATAATAAGATTTCAAAGGAATATTCGCCTTATTGACACCTAATATATAACTCATATGATTCTATTTTAATGTCTTCCTACAGATAAGGCTCTGCTGGCCATTTATCAAACACTGGATCATATCTATCACATGAACACGCCAACGTTTATGCGACACATTGATCTATGACGACCAGTTTACTAATATGTACTATGGGTGATTTAAGCTGAGAGTTCACATGATATATTTCCAATAAAATTGTTTGATTTTATAAATGTTATATAACTTTAATGAGGATAAATCTATGCTATTACTATAAACAGGTATGGTTGCTATGTAATCATTTATTTATCGACGTTTTTTTAACATAATTTCAAATTAATTAGCAAAGAATAATTTGATCTGTTTTAATATAGAAGTTTATTATATACACTTAAACAAAGTAACAATAAATTTAATATGCGTGCACGAAAACTTGGTGTTACAAGTTTTTCTTACTTCTCAATACTGCTTTGATCCGCTATGACCGTGTTGGTAAATAGGGAAGAGAGATGCAAAAGATCTCTCTAGCCGTTTCACAATGTAAAAGAAATCTTATCAATACTTCTACTTGAAATACTTCTTTATTGATTTTTATGGTCATTTATTATTTACTTATTTATTTATTTAAATAGTTACACCATCAATTTATCACTAAACACTTTAAATTAACAATATATATATAATATAAGATATAATTAACTTTAAAAGTAATACGTCTTTAAAGGTGTTAACAACATTTACCTTCAAAAATATAAACCAAACTAATCTATATAAAATATAAAATCAAACCGTAGTAACTAAATTATATAATCATTGAAGTTAAGACATAACAGAGATAAAATACTGTATTGAAGAATTTAAAAGCAAATTAGAAAATAAAAATTAGTCGTATTTAATCTTTACTGTCATATAAACTCGTCAATCAATAACTTCGATACGTTTAAAAACCATAAGTTGTACCTTCCTTTAGTCGAATATTTAATATTGATCTTCCAAATGTTAAAGTATAGTAACTGAAATCCTCATTATTAAAGACATTTGAAATTCCTAACTATCTGATGAATCATATTAAACATTTATATCTATAACATTTCAATACAGAGTAATCAAAATATAGAAAATACATTATGTATAGAGTACTTTAAGTCAGGTAAGTTCCGGCATAGTGAAAATGAATGACCAAAAACAGGTATATGTATGTATAGGGTGAAAAAGGATCTCGTTTTAATTTATTGGAGTAAATATGAGTACCGTTGAGAGCCTGATTATATTATTTTTCATTCAAAAAAAATGTATAATCTTGTTGATTCCGATTTTTTGAGCGAACGTTAACAAAATTAAAAATTGTTTTCAACCACTGCCCGCGAAAGCAATTTATTTGTAGGAGTTTGTAGGAATAACATAAAACCATCCAACTGTCCGGGGATTTATGAAAGTTCCCGCTTTAAGAGAGAATCTCATCTTGAATCCGAATTTGGTTGCTCAGATTTCATTTTTGAGTTTATTTAAGGCTAGAGAATTTTTAGTTCTTTAATATGTGAATTTTGTTGACTCTATTTAAAAATAGTTATATAATAGATAAACTTAAATATATTTTATATTTATAATGGTTATTATAAAATATATATCTTTTTTATTATCTATTTAACTACTAACTGGAACTTTTTATTTTTTTATCATATCTATAAAAGAACCGAACGAACATTCGTCAAATGTAACTTATCTTTACTAACAAACGAAAGAACCGTATAAGCGTGAGCAGCGTGGTGGAATAAGCTCCTAAACTTCTTCTCAAAGGGAAAAGAGACCTTACCCCAGCAGTGGGAAATTTACATGCTTTTACTGTTTTTTACTAAAGAATAAATGAGAAATTGTCTGCCTTACTGATGTCTAACTGAAAAATCTACTGAACCAATATACATAACACCAAAACATGCAGCGCGTTTTGGAGGTGTTGTTGTATAAGAGGATACGCTTTGCAATTTCAACTGTCTTCAATTTAGACGATTAACGAGACAAGCGTGACTTCCATTCGGATATTGCGTCAAAATTCAAATTATCACCCGCACCTAGATGTCCGAAAATCCAAAACAACACGATTTCTAAGGTATTTTCTGCCGCGCACAAACACTCTGTCGAACCGGCTTCCACCAGTTGTTTATCCGAACAGTCACAACTTGGTAACCTTCAAGAAAAGAGCGTACACATTTTTTAAAGGCCCACAACGAACTCACAAGCCGGTGTTGCACATGGCCATGGGCGGTGGTAGCCATTTTCCATCAGGTGAGCCTCATGCTCGTTTGCCACCTAAACCATAAAATAAAAATAAATAAATTTCATATTCTTGTAAATAATATAACTATATACAGTAGAGCCATTCTCTGAGAACAAAATTCATCGCAGAACAAAAGTGATATGCAATCTTGTTTATAATAAATATTGCATTTGAAGGACACACGGATCAAAGTCGCGTATCAACGAGCAAAATAGTTGTGGATTTCTTACACTTATTCATGATTTGATTTTACACTCTGATGAGTAAACTTTACTTATGAGTTTGTTTCAATAACAAGTTTGAGTTTACTTAGTAACATTTCAAATATATATATTGGAAGATAAATGATTAGTTAAAAAGCTTTCATATGGGTTTAATATCCACAGTGTTCGTCCAACTCGTTGGAGTTGGTTGGGGATTGGTCATACATGACAATCTTGAATATGTCTATGTACTAAAGAGCAGCTGCTATTGCTATGTAATAATATAATTCGTCTTATTATATATATTTCTTACGAAATAGAAAAGTTTATACGGACAATATATTAACTTTTTAAAATTTAAATTATTACAAAACATATTTTGTGAAATCGGTGTCTGCCAAGGCTATATAGATAAAGCAAATATATTTGAATACGAATTAATAATAAAAATAATAAATTATTAATAATAATATTATGTCGACCTCCGTGGTCGAGTAGTGTGAACACCGGTTTTCATGGGTACGCTACTCCGAGGTCCCGGGTTCGATTCCCGGCCGAGTCGATGTAGAAAAAGTTCATTAGTTTTCTATGTTGTCTTGGGTCTGGGTGTTTGTGGTACCGTCGTTAATTCTGATTCTCCATAACACAAGTGCTTTAGCTACTTACATTGGGATCAGAGTGATGTATGTGATGTTGTTCAATATTTATATATATATATATATTTTATTTATTATGATTTAACATTAAATACATAATTATATGTACACTTAATTACTTTATTAACTACGGTCGTAATAGTATTTTTGAATCGAATGGTTCGGAAAGTAGATTCTACCTAGAAGAATCGGTAAGAAACTCAGTGGTTCTTTTCCACCAATTCAATTGCAGAGTACGTCAGTACAGTACTATTAATTTTTTATTTATCCAGCCTAGAAATCAATACTAAGTTCACGCTTTTTATCGTTAATATAATCTTGTATTGAGTAATATGCCGTATTTATCAATGTTTTGTTGGATTGCATTGAATTTTTTAATTGGCAGGTTAAAATTATAATATTAATACCAGTAGTAAAATGAATAAAATGTGTATAACAACACTCTAAATGAAATCGGTAACCTACTAAAATCATCAAAATTATTGACTTAACACTCGATAGTATTAGAGATATATTACGATTTTTATTTCAAAAACATATTTGAAAATCAATTATTATTATTATTATTATTTGTTTTGACTAACTTTATTTTCATTAAATGTAGACAATTTAACAAATATATTAACGAACAATTCACTTTAGTCAAAACAAACCTTAAAAACATTAATTTTATAAAGTACGTAGTAACAGCTTGTAAACACCCCACAATCTTTACCACAATATTTCTCAAAAAAAAATTACTCGTACACAGGTACAAGTTGAGAGCCGAGATAGCCCAGTGGTTAGAACGCGTGCATCTTAACCGATGATTTCGGGTTAAAACCCAGGCAAGCACCACTGAATTTTCATGTGCTTAATTTGTGTTTATAACTCATCTCGTGCTCGGTGGTGAAGCAAAACATCGTGAGGAAACCTGCATGTGTCTAATGTCAACGAATTTCTGTCACATGTGTATTCCACCAACCTGCATATGAACAGCGTGGTGGAATATGCTCCAAAACCCTCCCCTCAAAGGGAGAGGAGGCCTTAGCCCAGCAGTGGGAAATTTACAGGCTGTTAATGTAATGTATGTAAGGTACAAGGTCGCGATCTTTCCGATTAGTTCCGGAGATTACCCTTAACATATAAAAAAACAAATTCCACCTCTTCATAATATTAGAATAGATGAATATAGACGGAATTTTAGTTTATTGCTATATAAGTTCTAAGCTAACTCGTTCGATGCAAATAAAGTCGCTAAGATATTTTTATACAAGTCGCCATTACCAGTCTAAAACGTATACCAATAGTTCATCTACACTCACCACATACCTAACCGTAATAGAAAGTCGGCCCCGATATTTGCTCTCGGAGATTATTTTGAACGGTTCGCTCGTATATTGAATTCTGGATAGGAGTTGAGTTTTATCCGCCGATATCGATGTGCGCTTGTTGCCGCAGTTTTACTCATGCGATCGTTTGTTTTTATTTTATATTTTTAAATTGATCGTGGATAATGTGAACTCGCGGCGTTATGTTCGGCATAATGTACATATATATCTAACATGTTTCGTTAATAAATTAGAAAAATAACATCCATTCTTCATTTCCTTCTCACTCAGTTCATTTATCTCCGTGTGACAAACATGAATCATAGAGACTCGGTCATAATTAAGAACGTGAAACAGCCCGTTTGCCGGATAATGTCAGTTTCTGACCACGCTACTATGACGGGAACCTTCTAATAAGCCACGTTAAGAGTGTCGCCAATGAGCTGTTAATAAAACCCAGTCAAGTCCACGTTGCTTTTTGTAGAAATAAAATGGGGCTGAGACGAATCTTTATTCAACGTTGAAGCGTTACGCTTTATTTGTTGTCAAAGATCTGCCACTAGTTCGGAAAGATATACAATCTTTATACCAAAATGGATGTTTGTTTCCGTCGTATCCGCTCCTATACCATTTCATACCATTGAAGTGTTTTTCTATTCTTGTGAGCCGTTATGGCCCAGTTGTCACAAGACGTGAATGTTAACCGATGATTCTCAGTTTGAACCCGATCAAGCAGCAATAAATTCATGTGCTTAATTTGAGTTAACTCATGTCGGTGAAGGAAAAAAATTTAAGAAACTTGTGGCTGATGAGAATCCAAGTAAATCTACCAATTCGTATTGGAACAGCGTGGTGGTGTAGGTTCCAAAACCCCTCCTCAACAGGAAGAACAAGTGTCAAGTAACAGAGGCCTGTTACTTGACAGTTCTTGTTTATACTATTTTGCGAAGTACACAAGTAAGCCATGAATTGATATAGGAAGTTTTTTATGTAATTGTTTACAAATCTAAATATAGGCAAATACAAAAGAGTTTAGTTCTTTTTCTCCTACGTTTGTCAACTTTTTTTTTTAACGTTTTGATCGCTTTATGCCTGAAGTATGTAATTGCCTTACTTAATAGAAACGTATGAAAAGCAAATATTTTTCCTTTTGCCAATTACTGTATTTAAATCTTATGTGTAAAAGTAATTCATTAAAATGTAAGGCATATTCCTTGATATAAGATTTCTAATTATAGAATGCTAATTAGTAGAAATTAATGACTTTTGAGTTCTCGGTAGAATATTAAATGTATTTTCAATGTTTTATTGAATTTTTTTACAAAATGATTCAAAAGTACTTATACGACTTTACTTGAAGAAATTATAAATCTTCGAATTCAATTTTAATCCAGTTTACTTTGGCGGTAGGGCTTTACGCAAGCCCGCCTAGGTAGGTATCAACCACTCATCAGATATTTTGCCGCCAAGTAGCAATACTTGGTATTGTTGGGTTCCGGTTTGAAGGGTGCCGGTGTAACTACAGACACAAGGGACGTACATCTTAATTCCCAAGGTTGGCGCATTGGCAAAATAAGGGACCGTTAATATTTATAACAGGGCCAATTTCTATAGGCGGTGGTGACCGATTAACGTCAGCCTATTATGAAAAATAAAAAACAAATTGAGCTGAATTTTTTTTTTTTTATGGCATTCATTGGCGGACGAGCATATGGGCCACCTGATGGTAAGTGGTCACCACCGCCCATAGACAAAGGCGCTGTAAGAAATATTAACCATTCCTTACATCACCTATGCGCCACCAACATTGGGAACTAAGATGTTATGTCCCTTGTGCCTGTGATTACACTGGCTCACTCACCCTTGCTTGCTTGCATACACTTTCGGTTGTCTTCTCTTTGGAATCTATGCCACCACGCTACTACTGCGGAGTAGTGGAAATGTCTACAAGTGTTGAAATATATCAGATACATCAGTCATTATTGTTTTATATCAAACTTAGTTTTCTTCGAAATAGTCTTCGAGTTATTAAATTTAAATGGACTATTAAAAACCCATTAGTTAAATCAAACGGGATGGATTTTTAATTTGCATGAGAAAGTGAATTCTTAATTCAAGTGAAATAGATGCTCCGGGTTACGTATCGTGTTCACGTGGAATTAAATGGATGTTTTCATTGAAATGACGTCAAAATTTAGCTAATTGACAGTCTGAATTTGAAAATCGTCAAAAGTTGTATCAGTGGAACGCGGTTCCGCATAATGTATAGCTCTATGTCTTACCTAGTTTTCACAAGTCCGTGTACAGAGACGGATTTTAAAATTATCAATTTCAAATTCAGATTGTAAATATATTCTGTGACAATTATTCGACTGTTTCGTTTTATGAAATCTGCCGACGTTTTTTTTCAAAAACCTTTGTTCTTTTTTATGATATATGTATGTACGCGGTTGGATTAATTTGCCATCTGGTGGTAAGTGGTCTCCCTGCCCATAGAGATTTGTGCTTTAAGAAATATTAACCATACCTTACAACACCAACCTTGGGAGCTAAGGTGCTATGTTCTTTATGCCTGTAGATACACTGGCTCATTCACTCTTCAATCCGGATTTCAAAAATACTAAGTATTGCTATTTGCTGTAGAATAGCTGATGAGTAACAACCTAGACCGGCAACAAAGCCCGACCCCCGAGTCATTTTACAATAATATTAAATTGTTTTTTTTTGTAATAGTCCTTTATAAGGGCATCCGTGGTCGAGTAGTGTGTACACCGGTTTTCATGGGTACGCCACTCCGAGGTCCCGGGTTCGATTCCCGGCCGAGTCGATGTAGAAAAAGTTTTATATATTGTCTTGGGTCTGGGTGTTTGTGGTACCGTCGTTACTTCTGATTTCCATAACGCAAGTGCTTTAGCTCCTTACTTACATTGGGATCAGAGTAATGTATGTGATGTTGTCCAATATTTATTTATTTATTAAAATATCTTCCTATAGTCGAGAGAACTCATATATAGATAACACAGAAGACAGAATACATAGACCTTAATCGAAGGATCGCGGTTTCAAATCCACACAGGCACTACTGAGTTCTGTCGTGTTTGCTTCGTGTTCATAATTCATTTCGTGGAAAAAAAAACATCGTCAAAAATACCGCCACTTGTTTAACAAATTCCACTCATCTTAATCGAAATAAGTTGGTAGAACTTCAAAATTATATTGACGGGCTCTTACTATTTACTTAAATAAATTCATTTTTAATATATTTAAGAGTATATCATATGAATTTGTTTATTTACTACTACTGTATCGTATTAAATATGTTGAAAGATATTAGATCTGGCATTCGCGAGGCATTTGTGCATACGTTCGTAATTCAAGGTCACGACGTTTATCGCGATGGCAAGTAATTTAATATTTGAAAGGGATGAAAGTATATAGAGCCGAGATGGCCCAGTCGTTAGAACGCGTGCATCTTAACCGATGATTTCGGGTTCAAACCCAGGCAGGCACCACTGAATTTACATGTGCTTAATTTGTTTATAATTCATCTCGTGCTCGGCGGTGAAGGAAAACATCGTGAGGAAACCTGCATGTGTTTAATTTCAACGAAATTCTGCCACATGTGTATTCCACCAACCCGCATTGGAGCAGCGTGGTGGAATATGCTCCATACCTTCTCCTCAACGGGAGAGGAGGCCTTAGCCCAGCAGTGGGAAATTTACAGGCTGTTTATGTTATGTATGTTATGAAAGTATATTTCAGTTGGCATAGTAGATTTTTTTTTAGTATTGGATTATTATTTCTTACCTATTAAACTTTATATCTGAAGTATCATACATTATCATACATCGTACTTCTTGTACGGAAATTATTTTATCAAAACAATATCCATTTAAATATACACAATCGTCATTTCAGAAGATATTTTTATTAAAACGTAAATCTACCACCGATTTGGAATGTGTACGTTATTGAGAAGTACATAAGACTTATTTTACGAACAGTTCATGATATTCTATTCGTTACTTCGTTTTTTAATATATTCTCATCGATACTAATATAAATGACAAAGTATGTTTACCTGTTGATCTGTCACGACTACTGAACTGAATTTGATGAATGAAGGAAGCTTGAATTCAAAGTAAGGACAAAGGCTACTTCTTTGTGCCTAAAAATGACGAACAACCCCTAAAACAACTAGTATATATTTTACTTATTGCTACTACATAGTAAGTACGAGATAATCTTAAGAAGTTCACGACTAACCAATAAGTTGGCGTGCAAAATAGAATTACAGGAACTTAGATGTGTATAAATTGGTCTAGCAAACCTTAGAATTGAATAAAAACTCAGCCACCTCGTCTACTATATCCTCATCATTTATACTAACTAAAAATCTGGAACAACAATCAGTGTTTTATCTGTCACAATTGACAGATTCCTTTGTATTTCAATTCATCGATCGACGCATTCGGATCCTACCTACGCAATTGAAAATCGTTCACAAAGTCAGGTTTATTGAGTTATAAATTCATAACAACAGCGGTTTTATCGTTAGAAGCCCAAATATAATCTCTGATATACTCATTACCCTTATTTATATCCTGCAGTTACGAGTAATAAAGCAGTTTACGATGAAAACCGACGTAAATAACTTTCGAAGAGTACTTTTCCGCGCGACTATGCTACTCATTACTTTTTACATAACCAGTGTATACACGCCATGTTTTAATTTATGGTATAGGTAGGCGGACGAGCAAGGGGGCCACCTGATTGTAAATAGTCACCACTGCACATGGACAATGGCGCTATAAGAAATATTAACCATTCCTTACATCACCAATGCACCGATCTTGGGAACTAAGCTGTTATGTCCCCTGTGTCTGTAGTTACGCTGGGTCACTCACCCTTCAAACCGATACACAACGATACTAAGTACTGCTGTTTGGCGGTAGAATATCTGTGTGGTACCTACCCAGACGGACTAATACAATGCCCTGCCATCAAGTAAAATTTAATTAACATGTAGTCCTATGTACTTTTAATAGACATACCACTATCAAGCATTTTATTTCTCAATGATACGTAATGATGATGACGTCACCCTGACCGATAGCGAGTTGTACAGAAGATATTATACAGTTGTTGTTTGAAGTTGAATTTTTGGCTTGTTTATTAAAATATCTGTTTACTTTTGCCAACAATCGCATTAAAAGCGTCTGTACTAGTGTTGCATATCGATAGTCCACTATCGAAAGACTATCGGTAGTTAAGGTGTTAGAGATAGTATCCATAGCTCCCTATGAGAAATACTATCGGTAGTATTACTTATAACCTAAACTATCGATAGTCGAAAACTATCGATAATATCGATATAGCAATAGTATTGCCGCTATCGATAGTATTGCTCACGGAGAGCTATCGATACTATAAATAGTACTATCGATATCCTGAATAGTTTTCGAAGTCAACTATCGATATTCAAACTATTGATAGTTCTGCAACACTGGTCTGTACCACAGATTTAAAGTACTAGATATGGCAAGTTCTTTGGATAGTGTGAAAACTGACCATGTCATCTATTTTATACGTACGATGTAGTCACTCCTGCCATATTTGAACATCATAATTATTAATAATTTATTACAGCTGTCAGCAACAAAATTACTATCCCAGATTTACTGCCCTAGAAAATATTTTACAGTTTATAACAGTATAATTCGGTATATTTATATCCTCGACGATACAAATCGGCACCGGCCCGGTCGAACATAAACTAAAGGGCAAGCTTGGTCAGACGACTTATGGTATCTAGCCTATTCTAAACTCTACTCTGTGGTCTAGAGTAATTTTTTTTAGAACTTTTACACGGCTTACGGTAGAGTGAACTGACGGAAATTAAGGAAAAAACATTGTGCCCCTCTTTTCCCTTATCTCTCTCTTTCTCTCATTATAAAGGGTGGTATAATATTATTTAATATATTTAACAACGAAATATATATTTCTTGTCTTGTAATTGTTCCTAAACGTTGTTAATTTATTTTATTCCATCTGTTGTTTAATACAAAATACATATCGAAAGCAACTTCGTTCTGATCTATGGTTGTTATCAGACAAAAACATAATTTGAAAATACTCTATAAATTGGAACAGTAATTTTGCTTGAATTTGGAAAATGACAAACTAAACTAACATCTTAATGTTATTTGTGTTATGACTGTGTAATAAATCTTATACAAAATATAATGTACTACCTCGGCATCGTAGTACATTTATACTACGTATAGATTTAACATTAACCTTTTAATCTCGGTACCAGGCACATGTAATGCACAAACATTATTTACCTTAATGGCGAATAAATTTATAGGCGAAGAGCGCGATGAAAATAAGGTTCACATTACACGCTGACGACGTTCTGTCCGCTATTCGTCAGTTCTTGTCTTTATTATGCCTTCAAAGGCACTTTTTGTATAATAGGACGCTGCTAATGAATTATGAAAGAGCAAGAAATCTTGATAACAGTTTCGTCGATCCTGTTAATATTTTCATTGAATTGTTCGAACCATTTTAGCGCTTTCTCGGCATTGACTTTTTGAGTCGGCTATGACTTGAACTTTTTACATATGTAACTCCTAAATATCTATCTATGCTTCGCACTAGTGAAATAAGGGTTTTTATAGGATTTTATTACAATCGGACGGTTTTGGAACGCATGAAAGACACACATGGAAGCATTCATTTTTAAGCGATTTTAAAAATTGAAGTAGATTATTAATTCGCTTGTTATCTTTGTGCCTGCTACCGCGAGAACTGTATCATTTATGACCCGATTTGGAAAATTATTTTTCGTACGTACCTTTTGGTTCCATGTAAATTTGAAAATAAAAATTTGAAGTCGGTTATTTTTTTATCAAAATTAACCGAAAAACGTGACGTGTTAAATGCAGCTCTGATTATTGAATATTTTAGGTTTCAGTTGGATTGTAATGGACGAATCAACAATTGTTTCAATAAATACGGTTTTAATATCCCGAGCTGAGATTTATAAATGGAACATTGGAATAAGAAAATTTGCTAAGTGCTATCTATCAGTTGCTCTGAGTGCTAACGCGGGTCACAGAGGTCACGCACGTCGGCGCATTAGTACCCACGAGTAGTATTCCTTAAGTTGCGTTCTACATAAAAGGTAAAATTCGGCTATTGGATTCCTCGTCGTGCGTGGCTCGCGCTGCTTAGATGTCATGTATCCAAGCGTAATTTTCTTTCGTGTTCGATCCTAGATATGAAGAATTTTTAGTTCCTTTTACACGCTGTTGTTGATATTTCAGCTCTATTGTTATATTTTAGGTCATATTAGTTGACAACATTAATCAAAGTGCGGGATTGCAGTGCATCCTAGCATTTTTTTTTTTATGGCATTGGTAGGCGGACGAGCATATGGGCCACCTGATGGTAAGTGGTCACCACCGCCCATAGACAAAGGCGCTGTAAGAAATATTAACCATATTCCTTACATCACCTATGCGCCACCAACCTTGGGAACTAAGATGTTATGTCCCTTGTGCCTGTGATTACACTGGCTCACTCACCCTTCTAACCGGAACACAACAATACAGTGTACTGTTATTTGGCGGTAGAATATCTGATGAGTGGGTGGTACCTACCCAGACGGGCTTGCACAAAGCCCTACCACCAAGTAATTCTGTATTGGTTGAGGCGTTGAGGCGGCTCGATTCATGCTCGGCATCCGTATGTTCTAACTAGAATGCAACTCCACCACTCGATGCTTTGTACTGTACCTGTATCATTTGTTTTTAGTTTTTTTTTTTTTTTATTTAATTAAAATATTCTTCATTCAAGTCGGTTCTTAAATCATTGTCATTTTACAGTATTAAACTTTATTATAATTAACTTCACAAAGTTACCGTCTGTTCGGAGTGTTAATTCTATCGAGAAGAGACGGCAAGTAACCCAGTAGTTACTCTTTCAAATAGACATGTTCATAAATATAGTTTAATAAAATAGTGTAATGTATTCTTTAAAATTAGTAGAATAAATGCTAATGATCTCAAGTACGTATCGTCGAACGTTTTATGATTTAAAATGTTACACTCTAACAATAACCAGTATTACGTTTGCAATTTGAAGTGGAAATCGATATAATCCATTATTTTTTCACGATAGCGCTTCCACAGGCATTGCCCCCTTTTCATCGGAGAGCACTTGAATTTACTTAACCGAGTCCCCTCCTTTCGATTAATATTGCATCCGGGAAATTCTTACTTAGCATTTGTGCAATGAGTTTTAAGTTAAACACGTAGTTTTTAATAACTCGACCTGTGTGAAACGAATGAACGGAATTTAATTAAAATTTTACTCATTTTCGGACCTTTGAATAAATTGGAATTCTCCGTACGTTTTCATTATTGATGACAAAACAATGATATATGTATTATTTCTGACAAAGTACTTTAAATGAAGCTTAAAAAAGTTAACGCATTAATTAATTCTAGCGACAATGTATATATTATTATTTTGATGATTATTACTCACGGCTTTGGAGACTTATAGGGTAGGTAGCACCAATTCATTAATTATTTTTTAGTGAGCAATAATCTTTATTGATATTTTCAGTTTGAGAGGGGAGGTCGAATTAAATGTTGGTAGCGTATTGATGTTATGACGAAATTATTAATGAATTCTTCTTCAATTATATTAATTCGCCGGTTCTTCTTATGACCGAGATATTTTTTTTCCAAATCAGTATATTTTGACATTATTTTCTATTAAAAAAGATTGTAAAAACTTTTATTATAAGTACGAATTGCCGCTGTATTGTTTTTTATAAGAAAAATAAGATAGACTTCAGGTTTTAGTGATACACGATTAATAGATTACAAATATAAAAATATCAATGAAAAATTTTAGATAACATCTTGATAGGATAAATGTAACTTGTAATTTTGACGTAAACTTCGGGGACTGGTGCGGTGTCTCTGCAGTTCATTTCCATTTCCGAGCTATTTCCGACCTTGCGGTTACGGGTTCAATTTGCTCACGAGAAATAATTATTCTAAAGATATAATTGTTGTAGATGTGTATGTTTCGGGTTTGTATTAGTTTATTTACGGATTGAAGACACACGCCATTTTAATGAGGATGGTTTAGTTTGAGATGTTATTATTGTTATATTAATTGTTCAAACATTTATGGTAAATTTTAGACAAACAGCGAGCAGTAACTGTGTAGTTTCAGGTAAAGCGCCTGGAATCCAGAATAATTAATGGTCAGTGAGTTATCTTAATTGCTGTAATGACACAGCATTTAGCATAGAACGAAACAGATGTTGCTTGGTATATACCTAGATCTGCAGTGTTGTGTGATCGTGCAACGGATGTTTTAGGTATTAAATGTTGCATAATTAGTTGTACCCTTAGTTTTAATTTATTGTTTGTATAAATACTATAAACCCAACTCGATAGATGTACATTTTGAAAATGGAACGATTGCTTCTCGGGTTTTTTATTTAAAATCGAATCGAATATTGTGAATTAAAATTTGGGAAATGATATACGAATTATTAGCGAAGTTTCTTTATCCAATACTCCTGTGATCATTTTCTATAATTATTTCGAATCGACGGAAAAATGTTGAAAATTAATAAGAGAATTTGACTATTATATTAAATGAAAATTTTACATACGAATTTTTGACAAAGCGAAATCGGGTCGTTGTTCAGAGACGAAAAAATAAGTGACAAACTTAAATAACTACAAAATAAACTGAATTTAAAATGGGTACTATACAAATCACCCATAATGACCGCACGGGATGGTGGCAAAAATGCTAGCAGCATTTCCCCGTTAAATCGCAACCGTCCTCCTAACACGAGTGGAGGCAATAAGGCGGGGTGTTTATGTATAATAAATATTTTTGCACTATTACTCTAAGGTCCACTAATACTCCAAGATATTTCCATTTTGATAACGCAAGTATTCTTACTTCCAATACGTATATTTGCGTCGTTTGTTGCTTCAACTTTATGCGAGACTTAAATCAAATATCGCTAGTTGGTTAGTGCTTCTAGGGGAAATCAAATTGGCATTGGAAGTTGAAAAATGATCACCGAAAGTGATCTTTGATTATTAATAAATGTCAAGTTCTAATATCATAATGATACTGATGATGGTGTCGTCCAGAGTGTCCAAGTGTGTGCGTAAACAAAGGTGCGCTGTGTTTTCCTTGACTCTTATAATTCTATGGGACGGCAAATCAGACACGACCGCAAATATTTTAGGCGCAGGACCAAGATCTTTATATATTTACCGAAGCACAAGAGTGTACGCGCTTTTAACTTTCAGACTCTGTATTGTGAATCAAAATCTTTGTCAGAATTGATTAAAAAAGAACTATTGCTTTTGTTTTATATTATGCATTTTCATAATCGTATTGGTAAAACATTATTGGCGTTAAAACACAGACCAGATTTTTTTTTATATATTAAACTTAGATAGTCGCCTGTAGAGGGCATATCGTTTTATCTTTACGTGATGATTTCTGCCAGTTAACTCTACTAAGCGACATAAAAGAACTTCGTTCCAAAAATAGTTTTTTAATTGAGATAAATTCGACAGTCCGTGTTCACTGATTTGGCTTATTATAATTGAAGAAAAAGGTATAATTGATAAAAATAATGTTTCTTCTTTTTACCAATTATTGAACGAGAAATATAGAAAATTAAACGGTCACGATCAGCTTGTAATTTTCATCATATATGATATATGTAAATCACATTCCAAATTGTGTCGCATAATATGTACGCTCCTTTATAATTTATGAGTACCCTCAAACCACACTCACATACAAAACATAACATCACCTGAGTGTAGTGTGTGTTAAAGTGTGCTGTCAGATTGATGACGTCACAAGATGGCCGGCAATCACCGAGTATGCCAGACTATTAAACCCGAGTGGGTTATTAACTACGGAGCGGGATGGATTCGCAGGTGTGATTAATTAGCAGGGGAAAATTAATTGATTTTCAATTTACTCGCATAAGACTGGTTATGTGAGAGAAGCGATCATATTCGCTTGTTTTAGTTTGATTATTGAGGTAGTTAATAGAATAATCATAGAATGGAAAGTACATATCTGCCAATATCTCAATTGTCATTTGGTAAAGTTACCTCCGGTTTTGGGTGAAGATTTTCACGATAAATACGACCTGGAATCTACAGCCTATATATTATATATTAATTATAGTTAATGTGTCGATTATCATTTCTAACATCTCACGATCGTGTTCTGAGGTTAGTTTTGAATTCGTTCTTACAGAATATCTATATTACATACATAATTGAATCATCTGTAATTAAGTGTTCATCTAGGAAAATCAATGTATCATATTTTTATCTATATTAATATTATAAACGCAAAAGTAACTGTTTCTATCTGTCACGCTTTCATACCAATTTTAATGTTTTTTTTTTAAGATGAGAGCTTGAATTCCAAGGAATAGCCTCTAACAGCTGGAGATCAGCCAATGGCAAGCAAACCAAGTTACAAGAGAGACAATCAGTTATCGACACAATTTTCCTCCGCTAAATTTGTGCAACTGATTAATATCTAGTTTCGTATAAACTTTTAACTTTAGCAAAATTACGTTCCAATTTAATTTAACCAATACTTTTTGTTCAACAAATAATTTTCAACGGAAAAATGTTCGAATATTTTTTATAAGAAGTCAGAATTTTGTTAAGTTGATTTTATGTCGTGTTTATACTGTTCAAATCGCAAACAATTTAACAGTTGGCCGAAAAATATCAACACGCAAAGAAGCGTCTATTAGTGCCAATTTTAATGCTTGTTGAATTTTACCAAAGAGTCGAATTCATTCTAACGTATGCCAATGACCTTTGTGAAACCGAAAATAAATAAACAATTTCCTCCTGAAACACGGTTTATCTAGTACGTACTAGATCCAAGATTCTTTACAAATTTGTGTGAAGTAACTGATCGTAAATGACATACGGATCAGAAAGGCTTGCTTTCCTGTTTAGGTGGAATCTTTTCTACGCACGCTGATATACAACTTGACGGGTACTTCTGGCGGAGTTTTATTCGACAAATAACCAAGTGCTGGCCCGAATTTCAACCGGCAATATTCATTTAAGATCGACGTGTTCTAGTACGGATTTTTTTTTATACATAACTCGTACAGTGGAATTGTGTGCTAGCATTAGTAGCCCCAAATTAGTACGAGCTATGTGTCACAGAAGTTTTACTATTAACAATGAATATTTCGTTACTAATGAAGAAATGCAATACACGAACATGGTAAATGCATTATGTACCATTGTTGCAAAAATTACAAAATATTGAGCTCGTCTACGACACGTCGTTGTAATAAATGAACGTTAAGCCACGCGTCCATTAAAACTTCTGATTAGTTTTTTTCTGATAGAGGCAAAAACATGCCAATTTGCTTAGACCACTCTTGCTTATTTTAAAACCAATTGTATTGCTGTGTTCTGATTGAAAAGGAGTGTTTAAGCCATTGTATTTGTATTTATCAGGATTATGCACTTCTCACGGAATTTGGACACAGCAGTCATTGTTGAGGGAGACGAACGTATAGATTTCAGGCAGAGAACAAACAGTTTTTATTGCTTTTTGTGTTGGTAAGGGAAGGGGGAGGGGTGTTAGTTAAACACTGCCAACTTTCAAACTTTTAGTTGCTACTGAAAATATCTCGACTTAAAATCGAATATTTCTCTCTTCAGGTACGGTCCGGACATTTTGGGCTATAGTTGTACCATTCTATTATATTATTAGTACAAATCAAATAAATTATAAAGCAAATATAGAAATATCAGTAATACATTGAAAATGAAAGGTATTGTTATTAAAATGAAGTCAAAAGTTGAATGAATAAAATACGAAAGTAAATAAATGGGTAATATTTTTAAATTAAACTAGGCAATCCAGACTATTGTCTGTTCTGAAACAAAAAGATTGTTCTAATATTTGTAGAAATTACTTGAATTATTTAATAAATAAGAGTACCTGCTTTATATTAATTTTTATTTTAAATAAAGAACAACTCAAAGAGATTTCGTTGATAAATAATTGATTCCCGCTGGATGATGTGTACGGGTACGGGTGGGTCGAACGCGTGACGTGGGATTACTATAATTAATTAAAAAAAATTGTATATTGTGTTTAAAGAATTATTTGACTGTGTTCTTCTCGGTAAAATCCACTTTCCATATTTCTTATTTACTTAGTGGCAGGGCTTTGTGCAAGAGCATCTGGGTAGGTACCACCCATTCATCAGATATTCTATTGAAAATCTAATACACTTCCTACAGGACATAAAACGGCTTATTTCCAAGGTTGGTGGTGATCACTTTCCATCAGATGGCCTCTTTGCCCGTCCGTCATCTAAAAAGTACGGTTATAGTAATTAACTCATGAAAAGACAAAGGTATTATTTATTAAAATGAAAAAAGATCCTATTCCACCACGCTGCTCCGGTTTGTGTTGGTTGACGTTCATAAGTTATAGTGATTTATTTACACAGGATAGTAATTCGCCCTACAAATGTTTCTTTGATTCTTCTTAATATTTACAACTATTGGAGATCTTTGCTTGAGATCCACGCGTTATAACTAATAGACCATCTCAGGTGTATATCGCTTTATTAATTTGCAATTTCGTTCTTAATTCTCTGTTATGCTTTCCACTGAACCAAATTTAACACTACCACTTAAAATTAGTAATTTGTAAGTACTTCTATATTATCTCGTTTAATTTAAAATAGTTTTGAATGCCATCTGTTATAAAAATGTCTCATAATGCACCGATGTGAAACAGGGGCATGTCGTTAGTATATAGTATTTTGTAAGGTTAAATGTTAAGCATAATATAATTTATTATTTATTACAATAAATTCACGAAATACCGCTTGACGCTACATTAAAACTTCCTTTGCGTTAGCCCCATTGTCTCTCGAGAATACATTAAGTAAAGAGTTGAATATTATGATAAATGTTGCACCCAAAAACCATCTCTAGAGGTAGCGGGGGCGGAACAGTAATTGTTTAATTTTGCGTGAAATATTAACAACCATTATAGCACGCGGGTAATACCTGCGTCAGTGTGGGCGTCGAGCCAATCGTGAGGGTGAATACATATGGGTTCTATTTGCATGCGTGACCGTTCTGTAACATAGTAATGAAGTACATTTCAAAATGATATATCAAATTGAATGGCCAAATATAGGCATGGAATTTCGATTTAAAAAAATGCCATAAATTTTGCAATTTTAATATTTATCATCAAATAGCGACCGACCGGCTTCGCACGGGTGCAATGCTGATACTAATTATACTACAGAATGTCTTACAACGTTCACAGTTTTTCAGTCGTTAGACAATACAAACCGCTATGTCCCTGCGTTTTAAATCTGTAATATCTTCGAAAATATTCACTTAATTACATGCTGTTAAGGGACATTTTGATCTGTATAAATTCACAATGTATACTTAATTAGATAAGGATTAATGCTGTATTGCCTAAAATCGCTTCGAAAATAAGCCATTATTCTCGTAAAAAGTAAAGGATAAAAAATGGTTATTGCGGGTTATCCCTAAGAGACTAACATATACCATCGCAGACTTTTTTGATGACCTTTTTAAGGTGTACAATACTGTAGTATATTATTTTGATCTATCTCGTAGGGTTCAGCCAGCGTTTGCAATGTAAGCGCAAAAAATGTGTTTATTTACGATATCAATTTAGAAACCTCTAAAATGATCAGTTTTTCTCTACTATATTGTGCATGTATTATACATATAAACCTTCCTCTTGGATTAATCTATCTACTAAAAAAAACTGCATCAAAATCCGTTGTGTAATTTTAAAGATCTAAGCAAACATACTGTTTGTTGTTGTTGACTGTTTGTTGTTTATTATTTTATACTATGATGATGATGTTAAAACGACAGAGTATAAAACAAGAGGCAGGTGGAGCGCATAGAACATTATAGTGGAAACTTCAAAAGCGAATCAAAAATTAGAAGCGAATGCCAATTTCCGGTAGTTTGATAAATAATTTGTAAATATAGTAATTTAAAATTAAAGTACTTTTGACGTATTAACGAAACGACGCGAAAATGTCCAGCGCTCTCCATTTGTCATTAAAGATTTTATAAATATTTTTAGACGATCTCCATGATCGAGTAGTTGTACACCGGTTTTCATGGGTACGCCACTCCGAGGTCTAGGGTTCGATTCCCGGCCGATTCGATGTAGAAAAAGTTCAATAGTTTTCTATGTTGTCTTGGGTCTGGGTGTTTGTGGTGCCGTCATTACTTCTGATTTTCCATAACACAAGTGCTTTAGCTACTTACATTGGGATCAGAGTAATGTATGTGATGTTGTCCAATATTTATTATTTATAAATAAATGAACGAGAGAAATGGTTACCAAAACATTGTTTAAAAAAAAAAAACATTTTATTATACGTGAGTATACCATTGCCTAAAAATATGCTTTGTACCGTATGTAAACGGAAACCTGCGCTTACAAGTATATTTTTATTTCTAGCTGTTAATTGTATTCCTGTAATACCTACTGTATACTTTCGCATTTATGATCATGATCGAAATCACGGGTGGAGTCGCTTATGTAAAATAATATCTCACTTCGGCTATTCATATTGCACCTAAAGAGTCAACAATGAAACCATTCAGCCTATTATTAAAAGAGCTAAGTCCCATTCAAATTCGGAATACCGTCGCTTACAATAAAAATGTAATTTTCATATGACCTGACACAGTTCGCGTCTCTTGAATGATAAGTGCCAACAGTTTGTCATACAGTTAAATAGTTAAGTTGACCTGCTTGGCACGTATTCACCATCAACTAAAGTATGATAACATTAATAATATAAGTGTTCATTATTCAGTAACGAGTTATATTTTGCGATGCTTCAATTACGTTGGAATTTATTTTGGTTCGTTGCGTAATGGGTACCACCTAATCATAGACTCCTACGGGATTGCTTTGGTTTTTGATATAGTTATACGTTTATAAATAAATAGTTGTCACCCGTGAGTTGGCTAGCGTCTTGTGATTGGCTTGTTGACTTCCAGGCTGGATATATAACATACATATATAATTGTATTTAACTAACATGACTGTTTTTTTAGATGTCGAAAAAGAGTAACTACTGAGTTTCCTGCTCGGTAGAATCTACATTTCGAACCGGTGGTAGCTTGACTTAATATAGTTTGTTAATTGACGATTCAAAAGTGCTTGTAAAAGTGTACTTCAATTTTTGGTTTGGTAGGCATAAAAATAGCATATCGCCTTCCTTGAAGTTCAAGCTTGATTTATATGAAATTTCATCAAATTCAGTTCAGTGGTTTGGCTATGAAACAGCAACAGACAGACAGACAGATACTTTTGCATTGATAATATTAGTAAATATGTTCTAAATGACATTGTTATGCATTTCTGTTATTATAATATTGGTAATTTAAATTAATACTATCTGTAAATTTATATAATTCCATTATTTTTTTTTAAATATTTATATGATAATTAATATTTTAATTAATATTCATATATATGAACATACGGATTGATGTGTTAAGGAGAATATACATATATAATTGTGGGATTACGTTCAATAATATTTGGATATTTATCAAATAATTCAACTGTTAACGATATGGTGAAAACATTATTGTTTAAACTTAAGTATATCTTATAAAGATTGTAATTTGACTTAATTTTTTTTTTAAAGATAAAATAATATTTAAAAATAAAAAACACCGTTATTTGCCTATTATAAAACCGTATTTTTACGCAATCACCACCCCTGGCCCACTCAATTTGAAACATCTACCCAATAAATTACACGTAAACCGATTAAGGGTTCTATCAAACGCGTGGGAAGATCGCTGGGCTTTCTGTGACGTCACTGTTTAGAATTTTAAATATTTATTACATTAGACTAAAAGGATCAACATTAACAAATCCTTTTGAATTTTATTGGTCTCAGTTTGTTTCATGATTTTTTGGTAATTTAATTAATTCAGTTATTTTATTACTTATGAAAGAACTGGATTGATGTTTAGGGTTATCTACACTATCAACTTTTCATAATATAGAACCGTACGTTTAACACAAGTGCTTTAGCTGCTTACATTGGGATCAGAGTAATGTATGTGATGTTGTCCAATATTTATAATTTTTTATATAAAAAAAAAAAAACAAAATGTACATACAGTGCATGACGTAGTTATTATAAAACTTAAGTCTTTAGTAGAAACTAGTTCTGTCCGCAATTTTACATTGTTTAATTTGTAATATTTCGAAATCATTCACATATTATTTTTTATTTTTTATATTATGTTACGCGTCGGATAAATTTTGGAGTTAAATTTATAAAAAAATACTTGATATATATAAGAATGGACAGATAACTTCACGAACATAAACCTATCCGTAGCATTAAGTTCAACATATGTATCTTTCAAACATATCTTTCAAAATACTATTCGAACCGTGTTCAAACTTGAAGCTATTTCAATATTTGTAATATTTTAATTGATTGAATGATAGCCCGCAAAACTATATACAAATATTATTGCTCGCAAAATTGTCTCTTTCGACAGTTACGAGTTTACCCGAGTATAATGTGTTCAGTACACATACAACGGATGAGAATATATTCTTAATAAACAATATTTGATATTAATAAATTTAATTATTCTTTACAACAATTTTAAGTACATAAGGACTCAACTCCAATTTGAATGCCGTTCATTTTCACCTTGACTGCGAAGCCGGCCTTGCTCTTTCTTACCGAGACGCAGTATCCTCTCCTGCCGATACCACTTTCCTTTTTTACCCAGGGTACAAATTGAAACGTTCATTTGTACCATGAGTTGGGGTGTGCGTTTATCTCAGAGATGATATCTAGTCTCGACGCCTCGGCAGCCTTGAAGGGCAGGACCTATCGATTATATGGCTGCGTGTAGATTCGAATCGCTCGAATGGGCGGTGGTAGTCTCTTTCCATCAGGTGAGCCTCCTGCTCGTTTGCCACCTATAACAAATATGAAAAAAAAATATACAAATTTCTGGGTTATTTATAATATCTGGTGCTAAATGGCTGACCTGGTCACCACTGTTCATAGGCATTAGCACCATAAGAAATTTAATACATCTATTACATGGTCAATGCACCATCAACCTTGGGAATTAAGATGTTATGTCCCTTATACTTGTATTTGCACTTACCCTTCAAACCGGAACACAACAGTATTAAATTTCATAAGGTGTTACCTACGTTTATTTAAAATTTGCAATTTTCTTAACGAAACGGCGGGTCAGAATATGACATTGCATAAGTGCCCAATGAGCTGAGACAGCCAACTTAATAGAACACGTGGATTTAAACCGAGTCACTGAGTTTTCGTGCAAATTTATATTTAAAGTTCATCTCTTCCTGGCGGTGAAAGAAAATATCGATAAAAATCTTTCATGTGTAGGATGAAATTGTGCCACGTATATTACTAACTTGCAGTGGTACACAGTAAGAAATATTATTGTATCATAATTTGATGCATTAGCAAATGGTCCACCTGATGGTTAGTGGATACCATTTTGACATTAGGGCTTTAAGCCTATGTTCCACAAAACTTGGAAGCTAAGTTGTTATGTCCCTTGTGCTTGTACCCTGGCTTACTCATATAACAATATTAAGTATTGCTGTTTGGCTTTAGAATATACGATGATTGGGTGGTTAAATCATAGTTATGCATGTACAATTATCATATAAAATTACTCGGTAATAGAAGTAAAATTTAGGCGCATTAAAGTGGGCGTCATACAGCTTCGAACACGCTACCCTTACACACACAAGTGTTCGTGATTTTTGTTATTATCGTGCCTCCACTTGCTTATAACACGAATATGGATATTTAATTGTATAACTGGAAGGCTTAAGCGAATCAATATGGGTTATTAGGACAAATTTAATACGAAGGCCGGTTAATCCATTATATTTTTTTTATATGCCTGTCAAGAAGACAAATGAGCCAACGTGGCTTTAGTGGTTTCTTCCGCCTAAAGACTGTAGTGCTACAGGAAGTATTAAATAGTCCCGAGGCTTCCAACGCGTCTCCAATCATAACTAAGGGCCCGTACTCACCAAGACGTACCGTATCTTTGTCCGTCTAAAGAGATGGATGTCCTAGTGGCAAAACAATTTATATGACATTGATAATTTAGACGGATCCGAGAAAAGGGACGGATCAGGGTGTTTTGACGGATGTTTTGTGACTACAAACTAAACGCTCGGATCTTTGTCAAATGCACTCTCTAAAATAAAAATAGTTCAAAGCAAAAATAAGGATTCAGATCATTGAATTCAACCATCCTTAATATTCAAAATCTATGCTAACGACAGTCACTTGCTGAGTTACACGTAAGTCATTAATCCTTTTTCTAAACAGGTTGCAAATTCTGGTATAAGTTTTATGTATATTGGTTGATTAGATTTTTCAGTAAGGCATAAGGAAAAAAAGGTTCCTCATTATTATTAAACTTTTCTAATAGCTTTTCTTTAGTAATTCTATCTAGATTTGAATGTTATTATTATTTATGGACATAACAACAGCCTACTAGGTAAAGACTGAACATAAGACTTCAAACAAGAACTACCCACCTGTCAGTTCAAAATAATTAAAAGTGATTAAATGCCTTTACACAATATAAAGTAAAACAAAATAGAATAAGCTGTAAAGATGTGAGCGAGCAAAGAAGAGATAAAGTTGTTCAAAGGGCAACGATATACATTCAAGTTCGTTGATCAGGCGTGGTCATAGCTTAAGGTACTAAGTGCAGATAATATTATGTACATAAAGTATATCTGAGAGATACGTCCACTACTTATCGCAGAGGCGATTATGTATATGTCCTTTGAAGGTAATTTTTACTTTTCCAATGATGTGACCATTTGAAAAGTAAAAATTATCTTCAACTGGTACGACATATAGTTCATGTTCAAAATATTTATATGTTTTAATCGTCATTCGGAATGTAGATTCTACCGAGAAGAACCGGTCAGTAGTAAGTCTTTCCCAGTAAGTCTTTATATATATATTTAATATATATAATATATTCTACCTGATAGTCAACAAGCACTACTACTCCACGGTTTTTTACAATCTTCGTCCGTTGATTCGGCATGGTTGCGCAGCTGTAGGTACTAATTGAAGAGAATATAATTGTTTTAAGATGAATCTGTGGAGCTAGATGTACGAATATACAGGTGATACTCCGTAATTTATAGTTTTCGCATGGTCGCACTGGTTCCGCATTACGTTCGCTTCAGCTTCGTTCGTTCTATCCGTAAACAAAGTAAAACAATCAACGTTATTCTGAAAGCATTCCAACACCGGCTGTTTGACCATCTTAGTGCACTCCGCGTTTTCAACTAGAAATGAATTCGAAAAAAGTTTTGGCAAAAGAAAACGAAGGTGAGACTATTAACTATTCGGCAAATCCGCTGGCTGAGAGCCAAGAGTTGGAGAACACCTGTAGAGATTTTACACGCTTTGTCTTTATATTTAATTTTCCCATTTGCAACGCTTGAATAAACGTTAACTCTAAGATTTCAGCAAATTACATGGCTTAGAACAAAAGTTTAAAATTGGAATGACGTCGCAAAATATATGAAGAAATGGCAATCCAACTTTAAAATAATGGTAAATGCTATTAGTTCATATAAAATCCAATATCGTTTCCAAAAATCGATAGTTCATCTCTGGCAATAGGGAAAAAAATGCTGATTCTCGGATTGGCTGAGGGAAATGGGATCACGATTGCGAATTTTAAGTCGGCAAAGCGCATTATATCTATCTAAAACTTCTGTATCTGCCTCCAGAGTTTCAATTCTTAATAGATCATTGCGTGAAGGTTTTTAGAGTTCTATATTTTAACTTTAAATCCCTTCTCAATTACTAAAGATGCAATTATTATTTATTTATATAATTGTAATGTATGTAAGTTAGGTAATTATTATTGCATCACAAAATACCCATACTTTTTTTGCACTGTATTGATATTATTAAGTTAGTATAATATTCGTCATATTATGTACGCCTGTTCAATTTAATTTTTCTAGAAATTGTTCTGTAATTTTCTCTGTAAGTGATTTAAATGTAAAGTTTTTGAGAAAATAAATGTCTCTAACCATATATACCACGCAGATCCGAAACATTTAACATTAACAGCCTGTAAATGTCCCACTACTGGGCTAAGGCCTCCTCTCCCTTTGAGGAGAAGTTTTGGAGCATATTTCACCACGCTGCTCCAATAAAGTTATTGTTTTTTTACACATGCAGGTTTCCTCACGAGAAGCCTAAAATAATTTCTTTAAATTTAATAATTTTTCACCACATAAAATGATTAATATTATTTTATGGTAACTAAATTCCGTAAAAAAATAATAAAATAATGAATTATGTATCTAAGTAATAACTTATAAATATAATGATGATAAGGTTTAGGATTAGTATTATTATTGTATAGTATTAATTATTATTAAATATGCAAATACTACTATTGATAATCACTTATAAAAATATTCCCATGCGCACATAGACACATGTGTGTCTATTTGGGAATATTTTGAGTTTGTACTCAATGGATTTCGTTGAAACAAAAATAATTTTCTTCCCCGAAGTATCTGGATATAACGTAACATTATTATAATCTTTACGAACGAGAGCACACTTAAGACACAAGGTCTTATTTGTTAATTAGTATCTACTAAAAGTCAAGAACCTCTTATATCATATACTGCCTTGTTATCTTACGACGAAATTGAATTACAGTATTGAAGAAGATTTCGTTGAATCATTTTGTCAATTTTTGGGCACTCATCAACACTTTGAACACCTTATTCCGCCTCGCTGCTTTAGTACATGTGGTGGCAGAATGGTATTCGACCTGTGCAAAGTTAGATTTAAATAAAAAAAACAAAAAAAAATATCAACCCTTTCATTAGCTTTGAAAAGACCAAACGAATTTATACAGAATGTTCATAAAACTCATTTGTTTTCAGAGTTCACGCATCACTAACGCGAGCGGGGACGCGTGCGAGCGACGCGATCCTTGCCAACATGGCGGCGTATGTATCAGCACAGATGACGGCCCAATTTGCGAATGCAGGGACGGCGATTATGAAGGTGCCTTCTGTGAAAGAGGTCAGTTTCAAAATTGGTAATACCTCATATAGAAATCTCTAGAATAACATATGTTACTAAGTGATGATGAGCTTGAATATCGAACATTTAAAACATCGATCAGTCTAAAAATACTTTTAAACCTAAGTGACAAATTTACTGTTTTGACGAAAACATTGTTTTTTTTTTTACAGAATCAATAAACGTATTATTCATACATAAATAGATGCTCCGATGAGTGAGATCCACTCGTGTTACTTTGCCTTTGTGTATATACGAATAAATTTTTTTTGCGCGTTTATTTAAGCAAACTCATACATGTATATATTAGTATATAGTAAATATGCTTGCTATATACCTATATATATCGGTTACAATAGTATAAATCTTATATATTAACAGCGTAAGCCGAATTTTGTCCCAGCGATTAGGGGACGATAGCTGCACGTAAAAATCGGTTATGGTCTCATGTTGAAGAGCTCCACCCGTAGATGTGCAGAAAAATAAAGAGGATTCTTGATTGTAATTTAATAAATTCTTACAATTTAACAAAGGATTAATTTTAGAGACAGGATAAAAGGTACTGGCCGGTTAGAGAGCGGTACTAAGGCTGTATAAGAAAAAAAAAATGAAAAACGTAAACAAAATAAAAGTAAATAGTTATCGACAAACTCTAATTCCAACTGAACTAATGTATACTATTTGACATTAAACGATCATTTAAAAAAAGGTTTCATCATTTTCGCGTCAAATGTAGATGAGTGATTTGCAGTTTACAATGAAATGAAACCAAAACCGAACGTGTTATAGGTTTCGAAATATCCTAAGTCAATATTTTGTGTAAACGCGATTCGCGCGAGACCCACTGGTATAATTCGAATTTCGTACACGCGTCTTTTTTATGTAACAGGCAATGAAGCAACGAGATTTTTTTATGTAAGGAGAATACGGACGGGCGAATGCGCCACCTGATGATAAGGGATGACCACAACCCATAGACATTATTGCTATTTGGTGAAAGAATATCTGATGACTCAAACGGGTATGCAGAAAATACTTGTACGACTACTACTATACAATAACTACTACGAATTATACGATATAATTACGACTGCTTTTGGCCTTTAAATTATATGTTCTGGTGAATAATGTAACAATGATAATACTTTCATGTTGATAATGACGCTCACAATTCTTTTTTTTTTTATATATGATGCTCCGCAGACATGTTGTAGGAACGTGCCTTTGGTGTATCTTATCTTTAATTTGTATTTTTTATTTGAGTGTGTCTGTATCTGTAGTATGTAGGCGGCGACACAATTTAAGTTGATTGCTTAGTGGTAGAATTTTGTGTAAGCCGCCTGGGTAGGTACTTATTATATATAGTATTTTTGTGTTCTGGTTTGAAGGGTGAGTGAGCCGGTGTACAGTGTATTACAGGCACAAGGGACATAACATCATAGCTCTGAAGATTGGTGGTGTATTGGTTATGTACTTTATGATTAATATTTCTTACAGCACTAATGTGTCTGGAAAGTGGTGACCGCGTACCGTTAGATGATCCATTGGCTCTTCCGCCAACTTATATAATAAAAAAAAGTGTTAAGATTAATTTTGTTATGATACGAAATATGGTATTCTTAAGCATTGTAAACATGAGTGCATTTGAAATCATAAATTCCGGACGACTTATTTATTGACTCGGAATGTGCCTTAAAATTAAATATAAGTAATATTAAAGTAAGAACTTATAAATATCTTACTGTTGTACTAACGTATTTATTTTTGAGGGAAAAATTTCGAACACAATGTTTTAATATGAACAATCATAAGCATGTGGCTGACTATCATCTGATATTACTTATGATGTGTTCTATCACCGAACATGACATGAATTATATGCACAAACAAAGCGGATGAAAATAAAGTGGTGTTTGCCTGGATTTGAAACTGCAACTATCGGTTAAGATGATGAAATCTTCGTCGTGACTGATTTCAGCAAC
Source organism: Vanessa tameamea (assembly GCF_037043105.1). Taxonomy (NCBI): domain Eukaryota; kingdom Metazoa; phylum Arthropoda; class Insecta; order Lepidoptera; family Nymphalidae; genus Vanessa; species Vanessa tameamea. Next base: position 1,330,527 of record NC_087327.1, on the reverse strand, counting down.
GACGATGAATCGAGCGAGACTAGCCAAAAACTCAGGATATATGGACACGAGTGTGTGCGCAAACAAAGCAGTTTCTATTCCCTCACTCTTATTCGATAGGATGGCAAATATGACATGACTGGAAAAAGTTTAGACGCAAGATCATAGGCTTTACGTATTTTCCGAGGCACGGGAATGTACTCGCTTCTAGACTCCGAGCTGAGAAATTTTCGATAGAAAAGCCCAATATTTTTTATCAGCCTGACCTGGGGTTTAAAACCAGGACCTCAGAATCCGCGACCATATAGCCAATACACCGAGACAATATAGATACACCAACCTGTACATGTTCTTGGTTAAGCTCATATTAAAAAGCTTATTATTACTAATTGATTTTTTTATTTGACGTTGTTAGTAACGGTCTGAAACATAATCTGGCTTTTATTCATAATCCGTGTGCTCTATAGCGAATGTAGAGATCAAAATTTCATTGAATTCTTTTCGGAAAATACATTCTCTCAACACGCTTTACTTATAAGGAGAGCAGATAAATTGCAAACACAAATATATATCTGGAAATATTCTTGTTCCGATTTCAACTAAACTTGTTTTTATAATGTTTATTTAAGATAACATTTCTATGAACGTATACTTTATATTGTATTTATTTTTTGTGGTATTTATACCACGTCCGCTCGTCTGACCGTCCAACTACTTATCGTTGGACGGGAAAATGGACCAGTTGCTAAGTGGTCACCAACACTCATAGACATTGGCGCTGTAGGATATATTTCTTACATCGCCAATGCGCCACCAACCTTGGGAGCTAAGATGTTGTGTCCCTTGTGCTTACAATTACACTGGCTCACTTATAATCATAATAAAACAAAACATTTTAATCTATATCAATAATAATAATAAATATTGGACAACATCACATACATTACTCTGATCCCAATGTAAGTAGCTAAAGCACTTGTGTTATGGAAATCAGAAGTAACGACGGTACCACAAACACCCAGACCCAAGACAATATAGAAAACGAATGAACTTTTTCTACTTTGACTCGGCCGGGAATCGAACCCGGGATCTCGGAGTGGCGTACCCATGAAAAACCGGTGTACACACTACTCGACCACGGAGGTCGTCGATATCAATAAATGAGGAAACGTTATTTTTTGTAATGTCCAATTAAATACATAAGTACTAAACCAACATAAATGTCATATCAATCGAATTTCCAGTTAATTCGATGACCTTTTAAGGGATGTTCTCTAGACAATAGAAGCAGTTTTATTCGTTTTTATTGTCTGGAGAACAAAATAGATAAAAATATGCACGAATCGGTTGGAACTTCGATCCGTACGATTTTACCCCATTGTCGATCTTGCCCCAACTCACCCTATATAACAATATTATGTAAGTTAGTGGAGTTAATTTTTGCTTTTTTTTCATACAAAATTTGACAGTTACGAAAAGATACGATGTTTTTAACGGAGCACGAGCTATTAAATTCCTCAACACACATAATTTTAAAACATGTAACATTTTTAACACATAATGGTTTCAAATTTTACAAAGGTTCGTTGGAAAAACTGTGAAATGGAAGGCGGCCATTAATTCAGGCACTGCTTTTAAGCGAGACTTTCTAGCTAATGGTAACACCATGTATAATGCTAACTAAACACGCAAATCTTCTATTTGCAACGGCGATGTATTGACTATAACCTATTCCTACACTTTAAATATGTCTTGTTCAATTATCCCAATTTCCTATTTAACGATCAATATAATATTTTTTGGAAAAGGTTAACAAATTTTCTACTTGCTTACCAGCATCTTTATATCATCAATGCTTCCCTAACTCTGGAAACTAAGATGTTATATCCCTTGCGCCTGGAGTTACATTGCTTCACTCACCCTTAAAAGAGCCGAGATGGGCCCAGTGGTTAGAACGCGTGCATCTTAACCGATGATTGTGGGTTCAAACCCAGGCAAGCGCCACTGAATTTTCCTGTGTTTAATTGGTGTTTATAATTCATCTCATGCTTGGCAGTGAAGGAAAACATCGTGAGGAAACCTGCATGTGTCTAATTTCAACGAAATTCAGCAACATGTGTATCCAAACCGCATTGGAGCAGCGTGGTGGAATATGCTCCAAACCTCCATCCTCCTCAATGGGAGAGGAGTCCTTAGCCCAGCAGTGGGAAATTTTAAGGCTGTTAATGTAACCTTTGCTGATATAATACTTGATGTGGGTACCCACCCAGTCCGCACATTGTCCTAACACCGAACATAAGCTTTTGAATATGTAAATTTGACAGTTATCAATTAAACTAATTAATATGACGGCATCCCGTATAATCGTGATGTACGGTAATTGTCAGCTTAGTTGACAAACGACAGTTGGCAGGTATCAGATCGAATTCCATTTTCGCTTGAGCGTAAATATCTATCGAAGGAATTTGTCGCGGAAGAACGTTCATAGCTATCATGTTAATCGAGCTAATATTCAGTATTCATTAAATAGCCTGGTGCTATAAGGGCCAAAGTACGTTAAAATTCAGACCACAATTTGCCATTTTACTAATAATTTAAAACAATAATTATTTTTTTGGGTAAAAAGGCATATGTCGTATAAAACAACCAATAGCTGTTCATTATTTCTACTAGGATTATGTAATAAAAGTATATTAAGTTGATATTAGCCCTTTTAACACTAGGCCACAGAATTAGAAAGGTTTCCTGATGTGTTCGATATTCAAAAGTTTTTTACTTGGTACGGCTTTGTAGCGTACCAACACACTAGTACGTACAAAATACTTAGTATTCTTGTGTCCCAGTTTGAAGGGTGAGTTAGCCAGTGTAATTAGTCGCACATGGAACATAGCACCATAGTTCCCGAGGTTGTAGCGATTTGTCGATGTAAGGAATGGTTAATATTTTTACAGCACCAATATTTACATGCGGCGGTGACCATTTACGATCAGGTGCCACATTTGCCCGTCTCTCTACCCATAATATATCAATTAATTGACAAGAAATTCAAATGTAATTTAATAAATTTGATATTTGTATTTCGAAACGTGGGAATTCTTGCTGCGGAGACAATTAATTCTCATCTTGACACTTAAAACCTTGCTACAGTACAAAAGTCATAAATACGTCAATTATTTTAAGTTTGTTAATTTATCGCATAATGTTTCTACATTATTCATACAAATCCTTGAATTATTTGCATGGCGAAGTTTCATTGACCAAATTTTTGAATTTCGAACGAAATTGAAATCTTTATCGATTACATAAAATGCATCCAATTAAATAAAAATAGTTACTTATAATTATATTAAATTTATATTGTTGTTTTACAGTAAATGACGTCACACACGACATAGAACGATAAAAACCGAAGCGTTTTTGTCATCCTTTACATTCTGCAAATAATTTAAACAAAAGAACGCTGCTTTTTTATGAAAAACTGTAAATATACAATTTTTTTTATTACTACATTTAATGAAATGAGTAATAAAAGAATTGAAATATACATATTTTTTGTACGTCAGATGCAAATTCAATGTTGGAATTTAATTTATTAATATATTTTTGAATGCAAATAAAGCTAGCGTTGGAATTCTGAAGTGCTCAGCTTATAATATAATATTCTGAGCGACTAAAATGGTATACAGTGTTTTGTATTTAGTTTAATATTATATAAACTTTATGTATATGGACTTTGAGACTACTTTGAATATTACAGACACTAAAACACTTCTTCTGATTGACTATCTGTACTCACAAAAACAAGACGAAACATCTTATTGACATTTTTCTTACAGTCTATGGGCGATAACGAATAATTACCGACGGACTTGTCATTGTGTTTTACAATGCTAACTAATATTATATTTGCGAAAATAACTTTGTTTAGTAATTGTTTATAACGCTATAAAGTCTTAAATACTCCGGTCATCATGGAAATAATTCATACGCATTTTCTGGAATAATTGAATGACATAGGGCACTTAACGTCGAAACCACCTTCTAAACGCGCGCAAATGAAAACTAGTATTTAATATATAACTTCTTATGGGAGATAAACCGATTCGTTACGTAACGCGTTACGACGCCAGTCTGACTTGCTTCTCTTTCTCTTACCTTTCCTTACATATAATATATAATTTACGTATTCCTAAGATTTGAGCAAGTTAAACAATTTCAATATTAAATAGTTCAACTTAGATTTGTTTAAGTTATCACTTCTGTCGGGCGTCCCGAGACGCACATGAGATATTTTTTTGAAAAATAAAATAAAATTTGTTGCGATTATAATAAAGTGTTCCTTATTACAAGAGTTTATATAAAATAATCTAGGTTTCATTGAAAATCTTCTTGAAAGAATTGCAAATAGAAGTTTACAAGTATATCTGCTGTTTCCGTACAGTTTTTACACAAGCTTAGTATTTGGCCGAATTTCAAATTGCACACTACGTAGCCATTCCCAACCCACTTCTCAGCTATCATTTAATTGCAATCTGGACGAAATGTGCGAAATAGCATTTGAAACGTTTTCAGACCATGGTCATCTGCATAGAATTATACTTTGAGTCATGTTGATTTAAACCCATAAATGAAATATGTACAACATACCTTCAAACGTGGTATAATAATTATTGTTTTACATTAGCAGCCCGTAAATTTCTCACTGCTGGGCTAAAGGCCGCCTCTCCCTTTGAGGAGAAGGTTTGGAGCATATTTCACCACGTTGCTCCAATGCGGTTTGGTGGAATACACATGTGGCAGAATTTCGTTGAAATTGACACATGCAGGTTTCCTCACGATGTTTTCCTTCACCGCCGAGCACGAGATGAATTATAAACACAAATTAAGCACATGAAATTCAGTGGTGCCTGAATGGTTTTGAGCCCGAAATCATCGGTTAAAATTCACGCGTTCTAACCACTAGGCTATCTCGGCAATTATTGTTTAAAGGTCAGTAAATAGGTTATATAGGTATTAAAACTTTGATAAGTGTCATATTTTAAGATTATTGAATTTTAAATTTCGAATGTAGATTTTTAAGATTACAGTGGCTTTACCACTACAAACAAAAAAAAGGTTCTATATTTAAATCAGCAATAAATAAATGCAAAGCACACAGAAAACAAAAGCGGATCATTGGTATAAAATAAAAATAAATGATATTTTAAACTAATTAATCTCATAATATTGATATAATATACATAGACGGTTGCGCGGCATACAGAGAGAAGGAATGTACGCTAGTGTAATTTAGTTCGAAGCAACCAGTTAGTGGGTCGTTAGTTAAAATGTATGGATTCAAAACGGTCAAGCCGCACGCCACAGTTTAAAGCCAGCGAGCCGTATACAGCCGTTTTGATGTGGTTAAATATTTAACGACAGATGTGCACCTTGAAGTTATTTAGGAGATTAGGAAGTTTCATTGAAATATACGTACCTATGTTAAGAGGTTGTAAATAAAATGCTTTTTTATGAAGTATTCACAACCTAGTCGATGAGATAAAACATGGTCCGTGGTTTAAATAAAGAATAGTTATTTCATATTGCAACATAAACTTATTCCATTGAAAGTTTTTATTTGTTAGATTTTAATTTCAGATGTTTAAAGAATAATTTATAAAACAAGTTATCATTATGATATTAATGTCGGCTTATCATGCTTTTTTATGTCATAGGTAGACTGTCAAATGCCTCACCCTGCCCATATGAAATCATATCAAATCAAAATATACTTTATTCAAGTAGGTTTTTACAAGCACTTTTGAATCGTCATTTAACAAACTATTTAAAGTAAAGCTATCATCGGTTCGGAATGTAGATTCTACCGAGAGGAACCGGCAAGAAACTCAGTAGTTACTCTTTTTCAACATCTAAAACTACAGTCATGTTAGTTAAATACAATTATATATGTATGTTACGTCTCCTGCCTGGAAGTCAACAAGCATTAACTCCACGCTTTTTTATCATCTATATAATCTTGTATCGAATAATATGCCTTCTTTACCGATGTATTTTTTACAAATGACTTGAATCTATGAAACGGCAAAGTTAAAAATATCTGCGGATTTTTATTATAGAAACGGATACCTTGCCCCAAGAATGATTTCTTAACTTTGCGGAGTCGGAAACTTGGCGTTATAAGCTTATACTTACTTCTTGAAGTGAAGTGAAGTCTCCCTCGTACTCGGTACCGATGGTTGGCGGCGATTCACCGGTGGTCTGGATGTTGCAACTCGTACGATTCCCGCGTTATGTATTACGAAGAATTATTGAATTCATGGTGATCGCTTTGACGGCCTTTATCTTGTATTCCCCAGAATGCTCAAGTAAGGTGTTACGAGAATCCTTGAATGTGAAATGTCGATGGGAAATATATTACGATAAGTATAGATCGCTGAGTTATCAATAGTATAGTCTAGTGCAAATATAACAAATATGTTAATAATTTGATAGTTTAATATTGTTGTTCGACCATATTCATTAGAGGCGAACGTTTTGTTAAGCCAAGTAACAGAGATTTTAAAACAACTTAATTGATTCGACGAAAACAATTTAATAATGAACTGAACTAGACATAGTGGGCTATATTTGTAAACAATTGTTATTCTCAATTACGTTTCAACTCTGGGGTCATATTTAATTGGTTGCTTGTACTCTCGGCCAGTTTAATTTCGTCTTGTTTATTACTGTAACATAGTTGTATGTATGCGTAGGTAGGTTGGTCGTATAGCTTTGTGTGTTTACATAAGTAAATCATTCTAACGCCAACAAAAGTACTGTTGTGTTGTCGTTTTAATGGTGAGTGAGCAGGTGTAAAGTCATAGTGTCAAGGTATAAGGGACATAGCATCTTAGTTCCTAAGGTTGGTGGCGCGTTAGCAATGTCAGGGATGGTTAATATTTATTCTAGTGCAATAGGCGTTGGTGATCACAGCCTATTTACTAGATCGCATACTCGTATAAAAAAAAACCAGAACAAATGACAGTTGGAAGTGCATTTAATTGTTCCAAATTCAAATAATGTTGGACATTTGATTTTACTCATGGTCGCCGATCGATCAAATTCTATATTAATGTTATAAATACGAAAGCGACTCTGTTTGTACACGTTCATACCACAAACTGAATATGATGAAGTTGGGTATGAAACAAGCTTGAACCCCGGGCATCGCGTAGACTTTATAATACCTGACGACCGACCACTAAAATGGAAAAGAAGCTACTTTTTATACCTTATACCTACGAACGTCCTCCTAACTCGCGGATGTAGCCGTGAGCTAAAAGTAGTTGATCATATAATCATCACGGGTTTGAAAAAATAATTATTAAATGTGTCGACTTTTTTTTTTCTACTATTAATTTAATAAGTCAATAAAAACCAAACGAAAAATAGGAGAAATAGGTTGATTAGGCTTGAATGTCTTTTTGACAATTCGAAACACAACAGTACTAAGTAGTGTTGTTTAACGGTAGAATACGTAATGAATGGGTGGTATCTACTCCGATGCATTAAACTCTATCACCAATTAATTTGGGTTTGTATATACTCATTTGACAGAATTACATTCGACATATGCGGGTTTAATTTCCCCACAATGCATTCCTTCAGCGCTGAGCACGTTATGAAAATACACAAAAAAAACTCATCGATTCCTACCTGGGTCTGAACCCGTCTTCTTATGATTAACATATTCTTTCGATTGGGCATATCGTCTCAATGTAACTGTAATTACTCAGCTCGTTTAATTTTAAAATGTATATATATACGTACGTATGTATGTACGGGCGAGTGAGTACACAAGACTCGTATTGGTTAGTACCGTCAGCAAACAAGTAAGTAGTTTATATTTTCCGTCCTCACGTTCTGCGATGATTGTCTCTTAGAGTATGTTATGCTGCAGATTATGTTCTATTTCACCTAAATTGAAAACAAGCGTCCCAGTAAGCTCGAGTTTTCATCAGAGCATATTACGTTACGTAACAATTTCGCAGAATAATACAAGCATTAGAAATTATTCTGAATTCTCTATAAGTGGGAATTATATTTCATTTATATATGTATATATGTAGCTTAGATGTCACGGTTGTTAGAAAACGTGAATCTTAATTGAAGCGTCAATAGCGCATTGTTTAAGGACATACTCCGCGATGTAAAATCGCAGGTTCGATCCTGGCTATTGTCAACCCCATTTCTACGAGTAGCACAAGCATTTAGCTTAATTGGCAGAGAAAATAGTAATCTTTACAATTTCTTTGTGTTGAAGTAGTAGCTATACTTTAAAAAAAAATCGGGTTCGAACTGAGTGTGAGGGCTGAGTGTCTGGTAAAATGTATCCTATCCTAAACTCCTAAACGTGTATGAAAAATATCATGATGATCGATGATTTACTAGTTAAGCTGTGAAAGAGTAACATATTCACTTTTACATTTATAACATTAGTTATGATGAGAATTAACAGATGATTTCGGGTTCAAACCCAGGCAAGCACCACTGAATATTCATGTGCTTAATTTGTGTTTATAATTCATCTCGTGCTCGGCTGTGAAGGAAAACATCGTGAAGAAACCTGTATGTGTCTAATTTCAACGAAATTCTGCCGCATTCGTGCAGCGTGGTGGAATATGCTCCAAGACCTTCTCCTCAAAGGAAGAGGAGGCCTTAGCCCAGCAGTGGGATATTTACAGGCTGTTAATGTATGATTAGAATTAATTTATCAGATGCACGTGTCAAGAGCGAGAGCCCTTTACCCAGCTTTGGAGCACAGATAATTAATATTACACGAACGACACGTACAATATGTATGACATTTTCATCTACGTTTCATCGTTTTAACTTAAAATTTTGCTTCGTTAATTCTCGTCACATAATATGTCTTTTATGGAACAAATAGGTTAGAACTTTCCAATTAAAATCGTAACATCTTTCTCGCAAGTGTTCGAACAGAATAACAGGAATATCGACGTATTTTGTCGCATGTTTGTTATTTGAAACGTTGAATTCACCTTGACAGCCTGACATTGACATTTTACCATTGTTAACACGAAGCGGATTAACGATTTCTAAGAAATGTTCACACAAGGCACACGTTGAACGATACGACAAACAGACGTTACTTAGATGTTAACTATAAAAGTTATTTATGGGGTGTTACTTGGCTGATTGCTTTCCTCTTATTATTGTTGCTTGGCTGCCTCGATGGTTTAGTCATTTAGTGGGTATAAGGGAACAGATCCTGAGGTCCTGAATACAAGCCACGGTGCATATAAAAATGCGATTGGGTTTTTCTGACTAGAAATCCTCAGTATCTGTCAATGCTTACATTATCAATTAATATCAGCCAGATATAATGTTTTTTCCTCAGATATTTTTTTATTTTATTCGATAACTTTTTGTAAAAATATTTTTTAAATATATTACTTATATTTAAAATTATGTATAATATTGGATGTTTCTTTGTTAAGATTTAACAAGTGAATTTCTGTATAACCTAAAAATGTTATTGATTGCATCTTATCAACCACACCGGACATCTTTTTCGTATCTATTTCTTAAAATTAGCCACTGCTCATGGAAATAGTACCAAATATCGTACATTTGTAAATAACATACATTTGTAGAGTTTCAAATTAATACTACTTTAAAGCAGGTCAATATTGCCTTCCTAGTGTTGTTAACATACTACCTTTGTTAGTTTCAAGTGAGGCTAATAAAAAGCATATCAAAAATAAAATTTACGAGAACAAGTTTTCATTTCAAACGAGGTATAATAATTAGACTTAAATATTATTAAGAAAGCATCGGCAGTACACCTAAGAACATCTTCAGCCTCTTGTCTCCGTTCCCGTCCCCCTCTTCAATAGAGATATTATTATTATCATAATGATTTCAATAATATTTTTCATAAAACGCCTTAAAGGTGATGAAGCTCAATATAGATTATCGAATATTAATTTAATAGTTTTATGCAATAAAAACTTATTCGTATATACATTAACCTTTTTATTTAAATTTCGAGCACGTTTCGCATAATATATTTTTAGATTTTGTTTTTTTTTTTTTTATTTAAATTAATTATAAATAGAGTCGAATTGAATGTAATGGTATTAAACAATTATGAAAACAAAAACACATAAATATCTGCAGATTTTTGTAAGAACCTACGACGTTTATGATGATATAATTACCTGAATTAAACAGAAGATGAAAGTATGTATGAAAATTTGTCATATCTGATGTTAGAAATATAAAAATCGGTTTTTATAATTCTGTTAATGAGTTCAAATATTGACACAAATACATTTCAGTACATACGAATAATAACGAGCAGTCATCGAGGTACGATCTTTGTTCCTTTCTTGGAATATTCATTTTGTAAACCATCTTCTATTCCGAATTGAGGAACCAATTTGTAAGCTAATCCGAAAACTTATATTTTTCGTGCACGATATTTCCTATAAGTCGATACAGGATTACACAAACAGTCTTGTTTCCTATCTACCATGTCTGACTTTGTATTGGTATAATTACGGACATTTTTTTTAAATATTAGTTCCTGTTAAATAGTAGCAATGCCCCAAATTAATTAAGGAAGAACTGATATTCCTATTTGTCCCTCTTTTTAAGCTTGTCACTTGTGTAAGGACTGGGTACGACCATAGCCCATGGGGTCAGTGCCCCCAATGCATCTTTGTTGTTATCGGTGTAGAATACGAAGTTATTCGTATGACGCAATATTGCATTTTATTTATATATATAGGCGGATTTTTAATTAAGCTAGCCAAGCTAAAGCTTATGGCGGAAATTACCGAGGTCAGTTATTTTTCCGCAGTCACGGGTTTTTGCTTAGTTGAATACAAATACGGCTGATGTTTTTGTTGATTTTTCTACAATAGATTACTGTATTGTTAAGTTAAACGATGTACATTCTTTTATGCTAAACATTTACTGAAATTAATAAGATTTTTTTTTTAATGTAGGTATTTTCGTTATTATTACTACGCCCGTCTTAACATGTGTGCAAAAGCCCAGGTATCTAAGAAGGTCTATTACAAATTTTTTTGATGGAAAAGGGAGGTCACATGAAAATTGCTTGCATTCAGGCACTTGTGCTTAGCTTGTGTATTACCTCTTAACGATAATTCGTTCGGATGGAATTCCAGCATGACATTGACGTGGCTTTTGAGGCAACGGAGTATAAATACTGCCAATCAAAATATAATCATTGAGGGATTTTTTTAAAAGAATTTTAACCCAGAACCTTGGGATCTACAAACATATAAACATGCGACTAGAGCAAACAGGAAAAACACATTTTAATCTGTTTGTAACGCCTGAGTGCCCATGGTAGGCGAGTTGATGATGTAAAAAATGGTTAATGTTCCTTATAGAGCTATTGTCAATGGACAACGTTGATTCTTACTAGCAATTGGTTCATACTCTAGAATATTATTTCGAACAGTATTAAATAAAAAAAATGCTGTATAATCTTTGTATGAAATAATCACATTACTCTGAATTATACCTGTAATATAAAATGCTATTAATGCTTCTGATTATGATATAGAAAATATCATCCTCATTATTATACCATGTATGTTCATATAAATAGATAAAGGCTAAAGTTGAAACAGTTCTGTGGAGCTATTCTGTGAGAAGAAACTCAACGCAAAACACGATTGTGAAATGTCACAATGTGGTATGTGACATTAACTATAATAATTATACAATTTACAGGATACGCGTACCAAAATGGCGTATCAGTCATTCCTACAAGAACGCTGCTTTACCTTTTTCTCCTACGCTTGTTCACTGATTTTCATTATTTTTTTTATAGCTATTGTCGAGCTCGTGACCAAAAAAATATTTTCTACAAATTCAATTGATGTTTTACTCCAGTAGTGCTAGTTATAAAAAAAACTACTATTTAATAAACAATGTTGGTACATTGAAGACTTATTTACGTTGATAATTTACATCAGTAATGACTTCAGTCAGTAAAAACGCACCCATTAATTCGTATGGGTTCACAAAAAAAAAAACAGCGAACGAAATACTCACACAATTACATTTCTCGCGAATGACATGTTAACGCGATTGTCGAAATTGATTTTGTAAAATTGTACACGAAAAACCTTTGCAAGAGGACTTCGTTTCAATTTCGAAAACTGACAGAAATATCGGAATCGAATGAACGAATGGATTCACTTGATACGTATTCGTTTGAATTATTGGTAAATGTTATTTTGAAAAATTATCGATATTTTTAATTTAGCATAATCGTTCGACAAGTTTAGTTAAATTTTCAATTTTCAGGGCAAAAATACTTACGTAATAAAATCAAATATAACAACCTATATATTTCCTTCTGCTGGACAAATGCCTCCTTTTCTCTTAAGGCTTGAAAGCTTGAAGCTTATTCCACCACGCAGCGTATATTTGCGTTGATGGATGGTTTCATATGCAGGTTTTTTTTTTAAATCTTTCCTTCACCGCCGAGGAATTATAAACTTACGCATATGATAATTCAGTTGTGCTTGCCTGGGTCGCAACAATTATCGGCTTTTGAATATATACTTTTTATCTTAATAAATATAACCTCTTTTTTAATTCGAAAATTATCCTATAATTATAAACCAGATACGGTATGCTAATTTATATTCTGGAACTTAACAAGAGTCGAGTGTTTTATTCATAAAGCATAGTGCACATTTTTCTTATAAAACATGCAATTGCTGCCAACACTGCAACACAATAAAGGCACTAAACACACAAACTGTTGACAATACCCCTCTGTCTACACCACCGTTGAATATTCAGCTACGGGGGAAGAAAGTTATATTTGAGTCCATCCTTATAAGCGATTCTTTGTGGTGTAATTCTATGTGCCGAAATGAAAATTCACAATTGAACCTACCTCAGGAACGTTTTGTTTTAAAAGTTACACGATATACTTGTCGGTAGGGCTTAGTGAAACTTCACTACATATGCTAGTATTAGATCGTGACTGCATTCTTGTGGAAATATTATTTGCTTCCAGTATGTTTATGATGTTATATAATATGAAAACCTAATTACTATCCGAAATTATTTTATGTATTGAAACAGTTCATAAATATATATTGTTACAAAATATATATATATATATGTCATTTAATTTTTTATAAATATCTTAAACGACATAAATGTCAATTCGCTGAAATTGAAACGCTTGAACGCTTTATTTAGTGGTAGGTCTTTGTGCAAACCTCTCTGGGTAGGTACTACCCACTCATCTTATATTCTAACGCCAAAAATCAATACTCAGTACTGTTGTATTCCGGTTTGAAGGATGAGTGAGCTAACTACAGGCGTAAGAGACATAACATCTCAGGTTCTAAGATCGGTGGCGCATTAGAGATGAAAGGAATGGTCAAAATTTCTTACTTGAATCTCTATGGGAAGTGGGGACCACTTACCTTGAGGCGAACCATTTGTATTTTGTAAATTAATCAACTACGGTTCGACGATTTTACTTTTTTCCAGAAAACGGAACCGAGATGATCCAGTAGATAATAGGACCTGAAGTGAAGGTTGCAGGTTCAAATCAAGTCAATAAAGTGGTTAAGTAAAACAGCGTTAGGAGACCTGCGCGTGTCAGGTGAAATTCTGACTTACGGGTATTTCGCATTCGATTAGCGTGGAGGGAATTTGCAAGCATTCTTCTTAGGAGAGTAGGAAATAAATATATAGTCATTGGAAAGGAAGAAAGGCTGAAGCGCCAATATTTTACTTTTGGGAAATAAGGCTTAAAGTTTTTACCTTAAATCAGATTTTACAAAAATACGAAGTGTATCTTACTATAAATCTTCCAATTTATTACCTATGAGCTTATTGATTATATGTACGAAGAGAAACAATTTTATTTTCAAGAAATAAACAAGATGAAAATATGTTTAAATATTCAAAGCCAATACGTTAGACGTTCAATTACTACAATTGATGTATTACAGGCCGCTCACACACACTACTACGGCACGCTACGATATTTCTTAAGAGATGCGCGATTTTTCAACATCGCTAACAATTTCAAACAATTTCCATTACCGCTGTATTCAAGGAAATACTCGCGGTGGAAATTTCTCATCTGTACTTCCATTTTATGCGTTTGTTTTTTATATTTATTGTATAATAAAATGAACTCATTTTATTTGAACTAGGATAGCAAGATACTTTTTAAACTGATTAAAAAAAAGAAGGTTCTTAATTCGGTTATGTTATATTTTTATATTTGATATTAGTTTGAATGAACCGACTAGTTATCGCCCGCATGTTTGCTCACGTTTTAGGGGTTGGTTTTCAGGTGCATATAAAAAAGTATTCTAAAAACATTTTTTTTTTTTATGATACTGTTTTAAAGGGAACGTTTTTCACACAGCCTAGAAATGACTATGTGATATAGTATTCTCTATTATATTTCGAGTACGTGCGTGTAATGCTTCCATATTTTTAAAAGTATTCAGCCTTGACATTTACCTTGAATTTTTGACTTTTAACCTCTAACAAATATTCTTGAATCAACATTTTACAGGAGCGTCTCGTCGGGTGAACTTAATGAAACCAAAACTTTGGAATTTCACGTTGCCAAGAATCAATAACATTGATCTTTACGCTTCTTTATATATATAATATCTATATGTATATATATGTATAGATATTATTTCCACTCGTCTAAAGTGACGCTTCGTTACATTAAGAAAATATTTCAATTTTAAACGAAAGCTTTAATAAAATATTTACAAATAAAGACTTAATAATAATGAATTATAACAAAATAATAATTATTATTATGATTAATGTAATTTCTTCTTTTCTCACCCCTACTATAAATTCTCACTCACACAATCAATCACAAATTTAAAAATTCACAATTGAATATTGTTATAAAATAAACATTGTAAAATGCGATAGGGCATTAAACTGTCTATTTCGAGTGCTTTTTTATGTTATATGTATAGAGTGCCTTTCATTACGCGACCAAAGGAGTACTACTTAAAAAATACAATTGAATTCATAACCTTTTATTTTGAATTCGATTAAAAATTTGAAATAAAAATATTCTTTATTTAAGTAGGCTCTTAAAAGTGCTCTTAAATCATTATGTTAACGAACTAAATTGAATCTATAGCTACGACTGTTTCAGAATACAGAGTCTACAGTAACGAACCAGCCAGACACTCATACTAAGTATTACTGCAAGATGGTAGAATATACGATGAATAGGTGGTACCTACCCAGACGGGCTTGCACAAACCCCTACCACCAAATAAGTGGCATGGTTTAATTGACTTTGCGATTACATGCAAATTAAATATCACCTTACGTATTAGTCACCACGAAAACAACACTGTTAAATAATACGAATATTATTTCAATAAAAGATCATAAGCAAATCTAGTTTCAAGGACAATTATCACATATGACCTTTTGCACTAGTAGTGTCTACAACTGCACTATATTTCGCTTATTTTTTAATGAGTCAGCTTCAAGTAATTACATATTTGACACGTAACATACTTCAATTATAAAATCCATGAAAATATTTACGTCATCAAAGTAAATAATGGAATAACTCATCAAATATGTAAAATAGAAGATTACGTGAGCCGCATACGTTTACGAGGAACAAAATGTCTTTCTTCGTAATTTCATTTAAAGTTTAAACATAATATACATACACAGGACGCAATAAATTCATTGCGACCACAATTGTGGACTATCAGAAACTAATACGCGTCATTGGATATTACAAAAAAAAAAAAAGATTACCGTTGCTGGAATTCTCATCAAATCTCAGCAAAAAGAATCTAGCTAAAGAGATATTTTTTTCATATTTTTGAATAAAAATTTTATTTGTGATTCAATTTCCAAATAATTCATTTAGCAATATTTAATATAAAATATGAGGACGCTGGCTTCATTTCCAAAAACAGGTTTGGTCTACATCAAATCCTTTATAATCTATAGATGTTAGTTTCGAGTACCTAGCGCCGGTTAATTTATAGGGAATGATTTCAAGCAGTGATGGCGTTCATAAGTAGCGCCATATCTATTCCCATTAGATGATAATATTATATCGTAAAAAATACTTTGCAATATCATATCATTGTTAGCTTGAGTTAGCTTGAATCAATGAGCTTTAATCATTAGGTAAGAAATAATATATTTATTCACATTCAGTTAATTCAGAAAATTTTGTATATTTTAAATTAAAACTTTTTAAAAATAAATGTTCTAAAAAATTTAGGTCAGGAATAAAAAAATATATTTATTTCTAAGTCAATTTAAATGCTAAAAATCTAATTCTAGATATGAAAGGAGTGCTAAAAGATCTCACCTCGCTTGACCTGTCCTGGTAATGAGGCGTTCCGTTCCCCTTATCCCTATCCCGATAAAGAGCGGTCCCGGCTAATGTCTTTTTTATCTGTGGAAATATATTTCCATCGTGACCCACTGGGTTTTAGTTTACCAAGTTCTAAGTCTTCGTGCAGTTCGTTTTATGTGAATCGTTTGGTTTAATTTTCTTTTTTAGTATATGATTGGATTTGAAGAGGATTTATTCGATTCCATAAAGTTTTACTAGATTTTCCCCTTAATGTGCATATTTGAATATCGAACTCCGAGCTAAATTTAAATTTAAGATTAAGGTGATTTTTATTCGAATATTAAAGCTAATAATGGCTAAAAACCAAGCAAGTAAAACATTTTAAAATATGATGAACGAAAATAGCTTAAAATTCCGTTCACAAATCGTGCAAATATTTTGTCTGAAATGAGAAATTGACACAACTCCTCCGCAGTAGGGCAATTTGTATTCTATTTTTCAATTTTATAGCGATGTTCTTTGTCAGATTTGTAACGTCGTGACAGCATATAACCAGTTTGAAGCAGCCGGTATCTCATTCCCTTTTGTTGCCAGCCCGAATATCTCTTACAATTCATGAAAAGGTATTCCATTGTGGATGCAACAATTTATAACACAAAACAGGTGGGATGCGATGCATTTCCGCGCTAGCTACAAAAAATTTGGAAACATTCCAATATTGTTTTTCTTCCGACAAAATGCATTTCCATTTCGGCCGAAAGGGTTTTTCAATCGGGCATTCGGAATGAAACAGAGCACTTATTCTAATCAAACACGATTCCAATTTTAAAATTGACGCTGGCCCGAGAAACGTGTCATGCGAGTCACACGGGGATAAGTTTCCGGACTCTGTCATCGCGCCATTTCCGCGACGCCGCCATTACGCGTGACGGAAATGGCCGAGCGACTGGAGGCGTTCGGAAATTCGGATCGTAGGAAGTTTCTCACGATCCCAGTGAGTTTTTCTTTTAATAGCAACCTTATTTTAAGGATCATTCGATTTAAATTTCTTTATCAGAGTATATTTTCTGTGTAAAATTTGAATTCGATGAAATATATAGGGTAACTTCAAATGTAGCTGATTATGATCTACAATTTCGGACTTACGTGGCATATAAATTTACTAATGTATAAAATATGGTAATTGCAGTTTCATGGTTACTTAAAGTCTTTAACTTTAATACTAAATCATTTATAAATGATGCTATGATAGTCTCAATATTAGCAATAGGAATTTCTTTAATATATTCGAACTTTGCAAACTTTAATGTAGAAATATCTAAAAAAGAAATTATTGTTATCAAAGGCAGCCTCTCTTTTAACTTTGTAATTTTAACTATATTTATGTTATGCCGAAAATTTATTATAACTTTAGATGTTAGCAGTATTTTGCATAAATTTTACACAGTTTAAAAAACTTTTTTCGGTTTAGGTGAAAAGTTCAGTAAGAAAGTTTCACGTTTACATAAATAAAACAATATGAAAATGTATCCCCAGATGCCTTGATCCAGGGTCGGTTCCAACCTTCACTTAATTGGAAATTCAATTTTAGAACCGTCACATTCCGAGCGGATTGCGGGTTGATTTTTTGCAGTGATTTCGAAGCCATCACGGCTTGGGATATTTTCTATTTCATTTTTTAACTTTCCACTCCTAAATCTTTTGGTGTCGGATAAACCCTTTTGATTGAGTTTATCGAACGCGAAGAATGTTTTTAAAAAGCCCGTTTTTTGCAATAATTCAAAACGTAACTTAAAACAAATGGAATATTTTTAAACTGTAGCAAAATTCAAGACTGCCGCTAGTGGTAGTAAATATCTACAAAATCAAAATCCACTTACCATTTCAACCGTTGACTTCCAACAATTTCTAGACTGAGAAAATGCTATCGGCTTCGTAGATTTGATTCAACATCAATTTCAAGCAAACTTACTGTTATTTGCATTTCATAGTTTAACTTTGACCTTCAAAATTAGTTTGGGAATATTCAACCGCCATAAATCGAACTTCCGCTATTGTCGCTATGCCAATATTAAGTACTAACAATTTCATCAAATATCATTGGATTATAAAACCGAACAATAATTTCATTTTATAGACTTCGAGACCATTAACATGTACTTACATGTTACAATTATTCCGGCTTGAGTCGGTTTAAAGTTCTTCCAACTGGTTGAAACTGGTTTAGAATTGTTCGTTGTAAATTAATAAATTCATTTATGAACGGAAAACTATTTAATTATATGGGGCACTGGATACAACGTTTTGTATATATATATATATATATTATAATTTTAAACTATTTTCGAAATTCGAAATTCTACTAATTGGATTGTGATACGAATAATTACATTTTATTAACATAAAAGCTAAATTAAGAAAAAGATTAAAAATCAGTCAGTCTCAAATCTACGTATCTGATATTTTTAAAGTATTCTAAATAACCTTAATCTTTAATCTGTAACCTCTTTGCATCCTAGATGACATTTATCATAATCATCGAATATAATTACCGTCAAGATCGACCCTCGCTCATAGTATGAAAAATATAAATTTTGAAGTTGTTACATATTTATTACACTTGATTTAGACAGACGAAGCGTCGACGTCGACGTAACGGCCTATTTCAGATTGAGGTCTAGAAAAATATGCAAAAGATACGTTTGAAAAGTTTAAGCTCTTAGTCAGGGATTTGCATATTACACTGTGACCGTTAATAAATTGAGTTATTCTGCTCTATAAAGTTTCGTATAGAATAATTACTAAGAAAAGTTTGCAGTACCGGTAAATAAAATTACTTAATATACATACTGTTTCTATACAAAGTCTAGGTGAATTTGCATAGCGGAGCGTATTGTTTAAGGGCGGTTCCTTGCCGAGAGCATTCGCTTGTATTGTAACAGTTCAAATTCGAGCATTACATAAGGGAGTTAGATGAACTGCGCATTAGTTGATATAATTTGTATAATCAGCGAGAGAGAAGATCAAGAATCAAAGTGTAAAAAAGAGATGACTCGATTGCAGGCGAATGCTCAAAATCGAATCATAGTATAAACAATAATATAACAAATATTACAGGCAAGATTTGCCCGAGGGAGCGCCCTAACGCGCTATGCCGCGCAGAGCAGCTAGTTAAAATTAATACATTATTTGTAATTGTATTTCTTATATATAATCACGATCGCAATTCTAAGTAAGAAACAGTATTTCTTGTCAATCAATAATTCTATATCAACACTAATATAATAGTTATGTATATATATGTTGATATATATATTATATTATTATGTGTATTATTCGGATGCAGTTATGTGTAGTTTATTATTATACTTTAATATCAGTATTCTTAAATAACAGTTATTATCTCCTCTTTCTATCTATAATGTATATATATAAGCCGAGATGGCCCAGTGGTTAGAACATGTGCATCTTAACCGATGATTTCGGGTTCAAACCCAGGCAGGCACCACTGAATTTTCATGTGCTTAATTTGTGTTTATAATTCATCACGTGCTCGGCGGTGAAGGAAAACATCGTGAGGAAACCTACATGTGTCTAATTTCAACGAAATTCTGCCACATGTGTATTCCACCAACCCGCATTGGAGCATCGTGGTGGAATATGCTCCATACCTGCTCCTCAAAGGGAGAGGAGGCCTTAGCCCAGCAGTGGGAAATTTACAGGCTGCTTATGTTATGTATGTTATGTCTATCTATAACTGCACTTACCTGTTTTCGTTCTAAGCTTCTATTACAAAAGGCTGTCTGCGAGAGATCGCAATAAGCGATAAGACCGCCTTTGCGCGCCATCTGTCACATTTTTTTCGTTTCTCTAATGTTCCCAATAATTGTTATGTAATATATGTTGTACAATAAAGTATTTTAAATAAAAATAAATAATATAATAAAAAGATAAAATTTGTTTAATTGTACGTTGGGGATAATATCCGTATAAAATCAATGTACAAATTCTTTTTTTTTTTTTCACTGGAAGGTAAGAAGGTTAGATTACTCATGTGTGGTATAAACTGTATTCATAATCTGTTGCTAGTTAAATACTTCAAATTTATTAATTGGAAGAATTCTACATCGGTGAAGCCATCGGGGAAGATGTCTCTGTAATATGATACGATTGTGGAAAGTATTGATCTTATTCACAATTTATGTCTCCTTATTCGTATCGAGAGTAACTTGATTTTATTTTTAGCTTAAAATGATTAGTAATGTAGTACCGAATTTCGACTCATTAATCACTATTGGTTTCCTAAGGACGTTTCGCTGACAAGTGCGTTGTTACTTATGTAATTAATTACGTTAATAATGTAACGTATTTTCGACATACGTACGACATTATGTTGCGTGATTACAAACATATTACATGGCGTTAGTTTGTGCAAACTGGTTTGCACACTTAAACGAGCGTATGTGAACGTAAAAATGTTGAAAGGGTATTTTAAATGTAGCATCGCAACATTTTATTTTCGTGTATTTGTTTGTTTATATCGTATAAGTATTATTCGTTTGCCTGCGAAAATTATACTGCGTAAGTAAGATGTTGCTTGTAAATCGACCATTACACTACTGAGAATGACTATTGAGGACTATGAAGTAAGAATGTCAATTACTCTTTCACTTTGAGAAGGGTTAACTTTTATTGACTTATATATAATTTGTGTCTCAATAATAATTGAGATAATATTTAAAACAGAATTGAAATCTAGAAGTAGAAAATAAAATGTTTATTTATGTTAAATATTGTTGTGTAAATAATACTTTTGAGTGGTATGAGAAAATTTAATTTGATATTATATTATATTCTTAATACAACTAAGATCCTATATTACTTTTTAAATTTATTTACAGTTATTTAAAAAAAAAAATTGTAAAAAAAAATTTTTTTTACTATTTTATAAAAATAATTAAAATATAAAAAAAAATGTTTAATGTAATAGATAAACCGTTTCAATACATAAAGTCTTTTGACGAATACATTAGCTTCTATATTATATAACATCATCAACTTACAGGAAGCAAACAATATTTCCACACGAATGAAGTCACGATCTAATACTAGTATATGTAGTCAAGTATAGGTTGACTTGAATTGTATGAAACGATTGCGCTGTTTCCAATTAGAGTTGTTCAATTATATCGTCGACCGTCGCACTTGTCACACAAATTGCAATTATATCTTATTTGATGTTTATTTAGGTTACATAGTATATAGTATTATATGTATGGAACTGGCAAATGGATGATGGTAAGTGGCCACCAGTCCATATTACCAATGCGTATGGTAATATTCCTCATATTACCAACGCGCTTGGTAATATTCCTCATATTACCAACGCGCTTGGTAATATTCCTCATATATGAGATGTTATTTTTATTGTGCTTGTAGTTAGACTGGATCATTCGCCCTTCATACTGGTCAACTATGTTATACTACTGTTTGGCGGTAGAATATACTAGATGAGTTTGTACAAAACCCAACCACCTAGTAAATCTGGTGGCTAGTTTGTAAAGTCGGGAGTTTCAAGGTCTTGTGTTCAAACTCCGGATTCCAGAAATTACTGAGAATTCTTCAACGAAAGAATTTAATTAACTTTTTATCGGTCAGCGATTTGAACCGAGAACCTCGAGATTTGTGGCCACTAGAACAACGGGGCAACCCGGAGTATGGATCTTGACTTGATCTTGAATAAAGCGATGCTGTGCTTCAACGGTCGTGCCGGGTTCAGATTATAAAATAAGAGGCCGATCAGATGATCACATGCTCCAAGAGTTGTACTCTTGGTCGTAGTACTACCTTTTCTCATATTCTCTATGAAAGTTTAGAATATGTCTCTACCACGCTGAACAAATTGGTTACCTACCGCTAATACAAATCAACTGGTTTACTGCCCTGGGTTTGAACTCGTTATCTTGGATTATGACTCACGTTTTCTATCCACTGGTACATCTCGGGTTGTAGATATATCAAATAAATAAACGTGTATTACAAACGAGAATTATAATAATCCTAAGTATCAATTGATAAATTCAGAGTATTCCTCAAATTAAAGTCATGTCATATTAAACATCCAATTATAAAAGTTAATCTATGTCCTCGACCACGAAGTGAAACTTCACGAATTTCAATCAGTAACTTGTATAGAGAATTTCATACGAGCGCTGTTTGCGTAACCTACAATAGACTTTATACTACCCAACAACGAGAGACAAAGTGAGTAATGAATTTTACAACTCAATTGGGGAACAGTTTTATCGTAACAATGTTGTGACTTTTTAAGCAGTTTGTTTGAAAATGTAACAAGTTCCAATGTCAGACCATTTTATTAAGTTCCTAAACACCTTTAGAGAATAATCAACAATTTTAACGTCGTTTCACGTTAAAAATATACAGTGAATTAAATAAAAACATAATCAATCTTATATATTGATAGCGTAGCCGATTTTTGTCAGTGATTTTGAGACGATAGCTGCACATAAAAAATCGGTTATGTCCTCATTTTGAAGAGCTCCAGCTGTAGATGTGCTGGAAATTGAAGATAATTATTGATGGCATTTTACTAAATTGTTATGAATCAATAAATATTTTATTTTGAAAAAAGTTACGGGCTGGTTAGAAAGCGGTGCTATGGATGTATAAGAAAAAAATGAAAAACGGAAACAACTGACCGACTTGCAGTTTACAATGAAATTAAATCAAAACAAAATCTGTGATAGATTTCGAAATTCCTAAAAATTTTTTTTGAATAATCGCGGGAGACCACTTGTATTTCTTAATTTATACTGGAATTCAAAAGCATACTTTACACACACACGCATATAAATATATAGTAACCATTATGAAAAGGAAATGAGACGTAGACAAACGTATACACATACGCAATCATACCCACACAGACACAAGACGTCCCTCTAATGTAAACCATATAATTTTATCTGTTCTATTTTCAAAAATCGAAATAAGTACGTAGCTATAATACATTTGTTTTCCAGTTTATAAATGGAATAAGTTCAATTATATATTCCACGTGACAATAATTGACACATTTAATTTGCGTGTGACACGAAAAATATTGAACACGTAAAATGTCACATCAACTATGAAGCTTAATGATAATGTTTTTTTATATAAATACAATACCATATTCATTAAACATTAACATTATATGAAAAGTGGATTTTAGTATATACTTGAGATTATTGGACTTCGATACTGCTTAACCGTACGCCATGAAAGTTGGGACATAAATATGCTCTATTTCTTATACGTTTTAATACTATCGACATTTTAACTAGTTTGCGGTACACCATATCAAATTTTATAATGTTCAATTTAGAACGAGAATTAGTCGAAACAGATTATAAAACACAAGCTAAATGTATATATTACAACGGATAAAGTATCAGCCTGTTAATATACCACTGTTGGGCGAAAGCCCCTCCCTTCGAGGAGAAGGTATGGAGCTAACTCCACCACGCTTTTCCAATACGGCTTGGTGGATACAAATGTGTTCGAATTTCTGAAATAAGACACATGCAATGCTTCAAATACAATGCGGAATAATTTGACTAGTTCGGTAGTTAAGTCACAACTTAGAAAAAGAATGCTACTTTGCGTTCACAATAGGGGAAGTCACTTCGAGCAAGAACTAGGCTAAATTACAAAATATCTTAATTGTAACTTAGCTACTGAACTGTTTATGTATCTAAATTTAATTTTAAATTTGTATTAAGTAAGTAAGTTAAGTAAATAAGTAAGTTTTTTTACATTGGATATTATTTTAAATCAATATTGTGGGAATTTTAAAGAGCGACCTTTAGTACGAATTCGGTCATGTTCGAATACGAATTTCCACCAGCGTCCTTTTTGATCATTTTATTTCGGTTGCTTTGAAATAAATTTCTAGTTTTTATACATTTTCGGAAAGCTAATAAAACGATTATGTTTTTAAAATAATCTGCAGAACAAGTTTCATAATGTTTTTTTTTGTTTTTCAGGCATATTTGAGGGAAAAAAATAAAAAAAATATTGAAATAATATCGTTTTCCGTCTCACATTTTCATTTGGACCGATAATTATTGTTTAAATATTGAAAAATATCCAGTGTTTAATTGTTTTTATAAATCAGAAGAAAAAAGTAGATTTTAATCGAATCTTTTTTTTTTAATAAATTTTTGAAGTTGCAATTTTGACTTATTTTGAAAAAATCTAAAAAACGTGATAACTCAAAAACGGTATGGAATTTGTTTGCTGATTCTGTACTTGGACGGACATGGTGGCAGCTTTGTAGAGACATCTCATCACTTGGATGTATCGCCAATCAACTTGGCAACGCTGCAGGGACTCCAGAACAGCCCGGCTTTCAACCGATTCAAAGGCCTTCTCATAGTCCTCGAATACAAGACACAGGGGCCGATTATACTCATGGGACTTCTGTATAATCTGCCGCACTGTGTGGATGTGGTCTATGGTGCCGTATCCGCTCCGAAACCCGGCCTGTTCCGTGGGTTGGAATTCGTCGAATCTTCACGCAAGATGGTTCGTGATTACTCTTGAAAACAGCTTATAGACGTGGCTCATTAGGGATATGGGTCGATAGTTCTTCAGCAGGGTCTTGTCTCCCTTTTTGAAGAACAGGACGACCACACTCCTACTCCACGCCTTCGGAGTTCTCCCTTCAAAGAGGACAGAGTTATAAAGCTTCTGGAGTTCCCTCAGTACGGGTTTACCTCCTGCTTTCAATAGCTCCGTTGCGACGCCGTCCTCTCCAGGGACTTTTCCATTTTTAAGCTGTTTAAGAGCAATCTCGATTTCGCTAAAACTGACTTCTGGCAGGTCTTCGGTGAAGTGGCGTGTTAATGTAGCTCTAGGATCCTCATTTTCGGGATCAGGTCGAGATGCGTGCGATGCGTATAACCGGCCGTAGAAGTCCTCTACTTACGAAAGAACTGCCGGCTTGGAAGAAACGACTTCTCCACTTGCTGTGGTCAATTTCGTCAGGTGGCTCCTTCCAAGAGATTGTACGAACACCTTAGACTCCCGATTCTGCTCGATGGCTCTTTTGATCGTAAGAGTATTGGAGCACCGGAGGTCGTGTTGTACACGCTTGCTGATCTCTTGGTTTAGTTGCCGTTTCTCTGACGAAGTGACAGGTGGGTTTTCACGTCGTTTCTTCATTAGCCCTAAAGTCTCTTCCGAAAGTTTGGACTTTGGCGTGGCCTCCTGTAGCCCGGTGATTCTTAGCACCCCCCGTCCGTCCATTACCACCGTCGCACCTATGACGAGGAATAGCGGGACCGCCGGGAACTGGGGGCCGTGGCTTACGTGTTTTCATCATTTGGAGGTATTGCCCATAATCACCACGCTGGGCAGGCGGGTTGGCGATCGCAGGACGCAATTTCTCGCACCGGTGACGCTGCTGCCCGTCACCAGCCTGTGGTATTTAGCTACGCCTATTTTTTTTTTTTATGGTTATACCGCCATCAGTCGGTCGTCAGAGCCTCGTTTGCTGGTCAAAAGGATGCACCACGGGCAGGTGAGGTTGGCTTGGGGCGCTAAGGTATAGTTTGCGCCCCCTTACACCCCAACTGCTACAAATATCGATTACAAAAATCCTTATTAAAGATCATTGTTAAGTTATTGTTACGAACGGGGTTCCTTTTGGTTGGGATCTTTTTGGCTAGTGGTTGGGGTCTCTTTAGCTGGTATAACTCTTTTTAGAAAAATAAGTAAAAAATAATTTGAATTACGCATTCCATCGTTCCATCGTCTGTTATATATGTTATATTTTCTGTTTCTCATCACTAGCCCGTCTGTCAAAAAGATCAAGCTAACTCGAACAGGTTATACTGTACTTTCAAGTATTAGTATTACGTTGTTGTAATTAAAAAGTAGTTTAAAATAATGTCCTTGTGCTCTTTGCAGTTTAAGCCTCGGAGAAATAATACAAAAATAATTCTAAAACATGTAACACTCCGGTTTATTGTCTCCAATGGTGACAGGGCTGGTACATTTTTCGCCCAGAGACAATTGCGATTCAACGGGGAAATGCTGCTAGCATTCCCGCCCACATTCCACGCGGTCATGATTTGTACAGTAGCTATTGTTTATTTTGTTTCGTGGGTATTTATTTTAAACTTCTACATAAATATTTTTTAAGTTAATAAATATATTCGAAACCTGCAATTTAAATTGCAACGGATTTTAATGCGGTTTTTATGAATAAACAGAGTGATTCAAGAGGAATGATTCGCATAACACATACGAATTATAGTAAAGAAAGCCGAGAACTTCAACTTTCCTTGCTGGAAAATAACATGAGAATTTATTTTTATGTTTGTTTTTCTATCTCAAAGTTGTATATAGGCTCTTATTGTGATCGTGTGAAGCCAGGACGGGTAGTTCGCTATTAATAAGAAAACAATGATTTTAACTGCGTTATATTTTATAGAGAATCGGTGAAGCAGTTTTATATGAGTTTTATATGCTGACCTGCGAAATCAAAATTAATTTACATGTTATAATATGTGAATGTTATGTACATTTTTCATTAATTCATAAACTAATCAGTGAGTGTTATTAAATCTATTTAATTTTTAACAGTGTTTAATGTGTATGTTGTAAATTTACTTTTTATAAAATAAAAAAATAAAATCACGTGCTGCCGTTCCCGATAACATTAGTTCTAATTATTTACCAAGCATGATCTATCATTGTCAAAATTAAAAATATATATTTTTTTACGTAACATAACGTACTATGAAAATAAAAAGCATTGTTAATACTTTAAAATTCATTATTTTTGTACACGTACGACATATTATGTGGCCTTTAGTAAGATAACAATGTAATTGTAGGTGGTTTTTTTATAGAATAGCTAGGTGGTCAAATGGGCCACCTGATGGTGGGTGGTCACATGGGTGTTGGCATCGTAAGAAATTTGACCACCAACCTTTAGAACTTACATGTAGTTACACTGACTCACTCAACCTTTAAACTGAAACACCACAATACTGAGTGTTGTTGCTTGGAGGTAGATTATATGATAAATGGGTAGGTACTTCATCAGAGTAAGTATATTCACTTGATGGTAGACAAGTCAATATACTTATCTATGTGAGTACCTACGTCATTAGTTATAATGATATCACAATGTATGTGACCTTCAGTAAGACATGTTAGTAGACCAATTAGTAATTAATTTACTTAGTATTAAAGATTTTTTAGAATACAAATTAAAAATCCCTATTTCTTCCCTACTAAGAGCACTGTAATTCTGTAAGGATAACTTCTCACTCGTGAAATCTTGACAATGAGATTACGGCCATTCGATTCGTGTATCCTATAAATTGTATAATTATTTTAGTTAATCTCCTCGGCATAATTCCGCTTAGTCTATAATTTTTTAAGCTTATTACGTAATCATTAGTTATTATTTAGTTAATACTAGTATATATTTATTAGTTAATTTAATAACTAATCCTTCAGCAATAAGTACGCTAAGGGAAATGGAACTAAAAGTAATCATCGGTCTAAAGCAACTCCTAGAACAGCGCAGTGTATCTGTTTTTTTCGTCTCTCACTTTCATTATTGGCATCGTGGTGAATTCTAAATATCCGTATAGTAAATGTAAAATGCATTATTACATCGACTACGATAGCATTTCCCGGTATCGTGAACCTAAAGTTTTGCTGTTACTACATGCGTAAACATGCTATTGTGCGTGGGGCACTAATAAGGCACTCGTTGCCCCCTACATGTACGAAATAGGGAGTGTTTTACTGTTGTCTATTTACTAGTGCCAATAGATACGTCTGTTCGGATCGTACGCAGGATTGAGACGAATCCATGTCTCTGTACGCGTACGGCGTATGATTTATTCATTAAGATACAGTCGCTGCTGCTTTCGTTGAGTGTATCGTAATTACTCTTTCAATCGTTATTTCAACGTTCACAATAGCTGGAAGGGATAACAGGATTGTAACTGTATGAAAACAGATACTGCTTGTATTTGTAAATTTGTATGTAATTTTTTTCCAAATGAGAACCTTACTATCCATATATGTAAGAATAAATATAACACTGATAAAATATCATAATTACCGTTTACTAAATCCATTAACAAGGTGATTTGTTTATGAACAGAAAATATAAGTAAACTTAGCTTCAATTGGGTAGAATCACCAGTGATGAGAAATGAAAGCTTATATAAAAAACCACATTCAATAACTTATATTACATTACATTAGCAGCCTGTAAATTTCCCACTGCTGGGCTAAGGCCTCCTCTCTCTTTGAGGAGAAGGTTTGGAGGATATTCCACCACGCTGCTCAAATGCGGGGTGGAATATACATGTGGCAGAATTTCGTTGAAATTAAACACAAACAGGTTTCCTCAGGATGTTTTCCTTCACCGCCGAGCACGAGATGAATTATAAACACAAATTAAGCACATGAAAATTCAGTGGTGCTTGCCTGGGTTTGAACTCGAACTCGCTTGAACTCGAAATCATCGGTTAAGATGCACGCGTTCTAACCACTGGGCCAACTCGGATCATTCAATAACTTAATCGTTAATTATTTAATAACGTTCTTTGTTAGTTCCAGTAATTTTGATAGTTAGACTTCAGTAGGGATTACGCCTCCAAACAACAGGTCTTAAGTCTTAGGCTGACTTAAGTATATAACACTGATCTTCTGAGTTTCGGTAATAGAGATTAAGACACTTAATTCCTTACAATTATTCCAATGTATCTGTATTGTTTATCGTAATTCTTTAAATAAACAAAAACCATAGATATGTTTCTGTTTTTGGCAAATTGTCATTACAATCTAAATTTTCTCATGACTGATGTGAATGTATAATTTAAATTGATTCTGGTTTTATATACAGCAATATTTTTTATTAAATAATTTATTAAGAAATAAGTACTTTCATTTTTACTTTAAAATTATAACTGACTAGCTGTAGCCTGCTTTTTATAAGGGCGGATTATATTTTTTTCAGCAATTAAAAAAAAAAAAGAATGTGTTCTATTTTTAAATGACCGAGCCAAATTACCAATGTTATAACATATCTGATATATTTATACTTGACATTTAAAATTGAAAAATTTTAAATTCAACAATGTTGGACATTTCGTTCCAGAACATCTTAAGTGATATATAATAAGTATGTGGTTGCGTTCATTTTAAACATTGTCACACGTTACTCGCATGACACACCCCGAGTTTAATAAAGCGCCCTTGGGTTAATACGTCACGTCAATCCGTTGTGGCTGTGTGCTCTTGGAAGTTATTGTAAGCGATCTTTGATTCTTGACGGTTGATCGACGCGTTTTCAACTGGATAATCTCGGCGTTTTATCTCATTTTAATATGTAGGTGTTATTTTCGTTTCTACGATGATTAAAAACCGATGTTCATATGATTTACTTCATTTAAATATATGTTCATATGATTTACTTCATTTAAATATATATCGACATCCAGTCTATTATTTTTGCAATATTGGAATGGATCCAATACGTATATACGTAAATGTTATTTCGTCAAAGTAAATACTTCATCAGCATGCAGATATTTTACATAAACATATAACTTTACAAATTAATTGAATGCTTAATCTCATTTCCTATATCAATTTCACCTCATAGTCGTAATTTTCTTACAAAGATACTATAAGAAGTATTCATTCATTATATTGTCAATGCCGATGAGTGGAACTAATTTACTATATCCTTTGTATGTGCTATTACATTGTCATACATACTCTATATAATGAAAAACGAACAAAGAAATACATTACCGTTCCTCTATTACCTACAACATAAAGATTTTTAATGGACCTACCAGATCATATTTTACTACCCTATGTTGTCAGTTTTCCAAGAAAGCACCGAAATGTTATGTTCGTTAGAGTATATTGAATCAAGTATAATATATAATAGAGTTCTTTTTACAATAAAGCCGTTAGCAATTTATACAAAACTTGGCCGAGTGTAGCAAAGTTGGATCCATTAATCAATTCTTGCTTCATTCAGGTGTCGGGAAGTTTAAAGACGATTAAAACTGCATAAACTCCAAGTATAAAGTACATACCTCAATTAGTCTGGCTAAAGAATTATGAATGAATAGTTTCGTTCTGTTATTGTTAATGAGTGTTGTGATAAAAACTAAAACGGCAGAAAGTTCGTTAAACTCAACTTTTAATTGGTCGCAGGAAAGTTTTAAGTGACCATTAATTTTTAATGTGTTTTAATTCATAGCGTATTTTTGAGGATAATTTAATAAATGATCGAATTAACTTATTTGACAAAGCAGAAAGGGTCGTACGGTTTAGGTTCGCTTTTAGGACAGCATTCGTTGGAAATGGAAGTTTTTTTTTACTAAAAAAAAGGGCTTTTTCACATACGCGAACATGTCGACCTGGTTAAGGTTTCATTGTGAGGATACAAAAATAATATATATTAAACCTAAAATTATCTTAATCAATCACAGGTCTATAAATTAATTTGGACAACGTTTTTGCGAGATTTGACATTGGATCTGCCAGAACGACATTGCTTTGTCCAACAGACTTTAAGTCTAATCTAAATTAAGTTTAGTTCTAACTGATTCGTTCTGAGTATATTCCATCAATATGTGCAAGAGATAATCAAGACAGACAGACAGACAAGACATTACAAGTTGTGCAGTTCAGGGATGTTGTTTTCCGCATCCGAAATGCAAAATTATTGCACGGGATGTGGCCAGACCGAAGCCGCAGATTTGATTTTGTATCATTAAAGTTGAGTTTACTGTTCTCAATCCAAGGATGTCTGCAAGGATGAAGCTGGATTGTACGGTACCAATAACCTTTCTCCTTAGCTGAAACAGAAGTTGGTGTCATATATATTCGCAGGTGCGTTACTACGTTACGGTCGAAAACTTTGGAGTCGTGTCAGATTTTCCGTCCCATCGGATTATGGGAGAGCAATAGACAGTTGACCAGTGTTTGCGCAAACACCTTTGCACTATAACATCCAGTTGGCTGGAATCCCTTGAGATTAGCGCCGTGACCGAAATCGGTCAGAAGCCACTGCAAAGTTGGGGTCTGATGAAACATTTTGCATTACACTAACATTTACCATAAATAGCTGAAATCTTTTTATCAATGCTTCCCCTATAATAATTAATAAATATAGAGAATATTCATCACACTTTAATAACACATGAATATGATGTACACTTATTACAATTATGGGAATCAGCTTTTTTCCAAAGGAAAATGGAATAGTTATATTAAAGATAGAACACTTAAAAAATCAACCACCGACGGCAAAATAATTTTATAATATTGAACTTTTTCTAGTATCGTTTAGTCGGGTAGTATTCGTAATTATCTTTCCTATTAGTACGTCACAGTTTCTACCAGTCTTTTATGTTTTGACAGTAAATAATGATTCGAAGGATGATGATGATGATTTCCATATGATTTCCTTTTAAATTGGAGGAGAATCAGATATATCAGATTCTTTTTAGTTTGACATCTTTTTTGTACTTATATTATTTTATTTATTTATAATTTATATGTATCTTAAGAATATTACGCGAGTAACTGTAAGCGTCACTAGAAATCTATATGGGTAAGTTTTGTGTTCGGCGTATCCGTTAGTACCATTAACACAACGTAACCCTCCTAATGAAGAAGGCGGCGTGTCGTGAAAGTCTGTCATTTTCTTGCACTGTCATAAAACACACAACACTAATCTTTAGTAAATGTAATAAGCGCAATCGATTGATGATCTTTTTATTTTAATTAAATACTTACATTTCAAGGCCGCACTGGAAGTGGGAAAACACGGTTTTTTCAGGCTGGAGTATTTTTTTTTATAACATAGTACATTTTCCTAACTTTATTTTGGACATAATTATACTATGTAAAAAATTATTACCCAGAAGTATTTTTAAATTATTGTAATATATAAATATATAATATAACATAATCATTATACCATCTTAGAAATCCGTCCGCCGGTAACCAGCCAGCCCTTAGTGTTAAAACACTTTACCGCACGCTCTGTGCTGTTTTTTTAAACTTACAAATATTTTATATAATAACTCAGTCCTGGTCAAAATTGAAATTTTTAAATTACACATTTTAGTGACTGAAAATGCTTAAGCAAAATGCGTTATTTTGTCAAGAATTAATTTCGCCTCGCAGCGTTGAATTAAAAATTTCCAAGCTGGTCCATAAATAGACAGAGAATTTTTACAAAATGTTTGTACACACTAAATGTAATTTAATAACAATGTAATGAGTACAATACTTACTAAATTTAAAATTTAATAAATCAGAACACACTCTTATATTTGCTACTAAAAAGTCTATACATTTCTTTACATTCATGGATCATAGTGATTATTGGCTGTATAACTCTGTACAAGCTTCTTAGATTTTTTATATGGGTAAGAGTACGGGCTATCTTGCCACCTAAAGCTATGTGGTCATAACCGTCCATAGACATTGGCAATGAAAGAAATATTGACCATTTCTTACATCGCCAATGCGCCACCAACCTTGGGAACTAAGATGTTATGTCCCTGATGCCTGTAGTTACACTGGGTCAATTATCTTTCAAACCGGAACGTAACAATACTAAATGTTGCTGAAAGAATATCTAGGCATACCTACTTCATGAAGCATAAATACCTTGTGTTAAACTTTTTTATTTAAACATTGATCTCTTTGATAGAATCAGTGATAATCATTGTATAAACACGAGAAATAAGGATAAGTTTCCGACTCCGCAAAGTCAATGAATCCTACCTGGATCAAGTTATTTGTTTCTATAATAAAACATCCCAATATTTTTAAGTTCGCTGATTCATAAATTTAATTTTTTTGTTAAAAGAACATTATATAGATGACAAAATAGCGTGAAGCTGATACTTGTTGATTGCCAGGCAAGATATATTATTTAAATTTAGTTTTTATTGACCTAACTTTGTATTTTAAATGTTGGAAAAGAATAACAACTGAGTTTCTTGCCAGGTCTTCTAGGTAGAATATATGGATATTCAGAATTGGCTTGTAGCTTTATATTTAGTATAATTCTGTAAAATGATGATTCAAAAGTGCTTGTAGAAGCCTACTTTAATAAATTATATTTTGATTTGATTTGTGTAATATTATGCTTTAGGATTTTTGATGATATCATGTATAATAATCGCGTGTGAAGCGATCCACTGCGAGTTTGTTGTAATTAAGAAATAGCCATTGGGTTCTATTATCATGACTTTTTTCTTTACAATTCCAAAAACATCATCACCTAAATCATCCCCAAATAAAAACTCCAAGTATGATAAAAAATGTCTTTGTTTCAGATAAAGCGCCATCTGAAGCAACGTTTCGCGGCGCTGAGTTTCTCTCGTATGATTTGACTCAAACTGGCGGTGAACCGATTGTTAGCACACAGGACGCGATCTCTCTCTATTTCAAGACGAGACAACCAAACGGCCTTCTCTTCTATACAGGTATCAATTATATCTTCACTAAGTTTATTTTGTTGTTCTCCTTGTTGAAACAAATATGTTTGTTTATTTTTGCCACATTTATTTTTGTGTATAATTGTGTTATCGTTATTTGTTTCTTTTCGTATTGTGTTATATATGAACAATGTCATTTAGGTTTGTCTAAAAAAACTGATTTCAGCTATATGCGAAATAAGTTTTATCAAAACTCTGTATTGTATTGTTATTTGTTTTAATTAGCATTTTTTGCAACGTCTGAACCTCTTCAATTTCTTAAGAATATTTTCTAGACGTTTAAGAATTCAATAGAACTCGTAAAAGGAGATTTGAGTAAAAATGTTTTGAATTTTTTATATGTCTTTCTTATAATTTCGAATCAAAAAGCATTTAAATTCTTATTTTTTTTAATGTATAATTCGATATTCATACAGGTCACGAGGCGGACTATCTTAACTTAGCTGTTCGAGATGGTGGTCTGTCACTCACGATGGGCCTTGGAAACGGCAAGCAAGAGATGCACATCAAGCCTTCGAAGACGCGATTTGATGATCATCAATGGCACAAGCTTACCGTTAGAAGGCGAATTCAAGAGGTAAGACTCTCCTGCACTTTAAAGTACTTAATACTGAAATAAATTTAGGTGGTTAATCTTGCAAGGTATTCTCATTTACGACCAAATATAATTGTCTGCATTGATTACAACTTTCCGGATTATCAAGTTACTAAAACTCTATATTTGAAACAAAGTTTATTTAATGTACTCCGTTCCATAAAATCAAGGTCCATAACCGAAATCTGGTGCCGAGTTTGTCAAGCAATAGCGCATCAGGTAAACACTATAATAAATCCAATTTTAAGTTGCTTTAAAATATTCAGATTACCTTAAATCATTCTATATCGGCAAGGAATTTTTATTAAACTTCGAATTTGTTGAAATATATTTTCTGCGTCGGATTTAACGGATACATTTTAGATTGTGTTGTAACCAAATGAAGAGTGATCGCGTCATTTTTTATTTATTAGAAGAGGGCTTGTTCGATAGTAAGAAATATAATTATTAACTTGATTCTAACCTTACATTTCCCCGTAAGTTGATCGATACAAGTTTGCATGGAGTTCATCAAAGGATTTCCAGTAAGTCATTAGCGGTTAGTGTGTAAATGTTAGATTCTTTTTATATTTCAATGAAATGGCTTCATGTTCTAGGAATCACTTTGAGATTATTAGTACCACCTCGACTTTTTATTCTATTTAGGATCCCTATATACTATATATAACTTGTCTATCAAGTATATTGTATAGTTACAATACTAAGACACAATATTTATATTTAGGAATTGGTAAATATCAGACCATTAATTAATATTCTTTATTATGTCATATTGACAATGAATGACAATATATAGACAAAAACAATTTTGATATAATCTCTGATGAATTACTAATTATGAAGAACTTTACCCGAATTTATTAATAATAAATTTTAAATATTAATTTGGTTAGAGTATGGATTGTTTACAAATTATTTAATTAAGTATTGTTCATTGTATTTTTTTCATGTAGAACTTTTGATTGAGGTAAGCCATTGTTTAGTCGATACAAAATTTTCAATACAAAAGTATTCTTTGTTTGTTAATTTGTTTAATTATTTCTGACTTCATGTCAGTACTATTAACTTTGTTAAGATTAAATTAAAATTAAAAAAATAATAAAGTTGTTAAGTGAAAGATCTTGATTATAGCATCATGATATGAGATGTGATTCATACTTTTAATTTGAAAGTAAGAAAATAAAGTAGTCGTAGATTCGTTTGCTTCTATGCCAGTCAAAATATTATCAAGGTTCAGTTATAGTTTCAGAGTGATTAATGTTGTATGTATGACTGCAAAATATTCCGATTCTCTAACGTAATTTATTGAGAAATGATCAAAAATTTTTTACATCGTCTGTTGCTTATGTTAAACTGGAGTGTTCAATAATAATAATATAAAATGTGACGGCTCATTTATTACTAAGAGTATTTTGTCGTGACTTAAATATATCACATCTAGAGATAACAAATATTTTTTTTTTTGTTTCATTCAAAATTTCAGATTTATTCTTAAAAATTGTTTGAATGAAAAGATTTTTGTATTTAATCCAAGGTGGTTGAGCTCAGGATTTCTTCGGCTAACAAGTATTTAATTAAATACCTAACAAAAGTATAGTTAGACTTACTCGAGTAAATTGAGATTATCCCTGTTAATACAATTTTCAAATTCCATGAATAACGTTTGCAAGTCCCAAACTTAAATACGGAAAAAGTTTAATTTTTATATGCTTGTTCGCAGATTACACCGTTCACGAGCTTTTGCAGGGTAAGTGTTACAGTTAAAATACAAATATTTAACTTTAATTAATACTTAAAATATTTTAATGTAAAAACTTATATTTTCTTCGAAGTATATTTAAGCGCGTATTCCAAGTGTACGCTGGTTCGGCGAATTTAGTCGATATCAAATTGGAATTGACTTGGAATTAGCTGGAAGTATTGTTTGGTCAAAGTAAAGTACATTACGGATAAGATATTTAAGATAATTTTGTCCAAGTATTTACAAAATCCATTTGGTGAAACGTAAAAGACATGATGTAATTTACCGAATAAAACCGTAGGTATTAGGTACTCTGAAGCATTAGAGAAAATTTAAAACGATTTCAAACCAAACACTTCTGTATTTTGTCAGGTATTAGGTTTAAAAAATTAGGTATAGGTATAAAGTATAAGTCCCTCCTTGGGGTTCAAGCATGCTGCATACCAAATTTCATCTAATTCCGTTGAGTACTTTGGCCGTAAAAGTGCAACAGATAGAAAGATAAACAGACTGAATTAATTTTATATTTATAATAATATTAGTATAGATTTAGCCTTAGACACTGCCACTAGACAAAAATATTTTAACATACAAACAAAACTAACTATAGATAACGAACACAGGAACACGAACACGAATAAAATTAGTTTCTGCTGTGTGACGATGAGAAGTTATGGGATTCCATTCATCTCTGACCTCAATCCTCTTGTTGCGTTGAATTTTGAAGTATACAGAGGCAATAGAAATATTCAACTGGCATGAGGATATTTATTCATCATTCGAAACATAAGCAAAGGGATTCCTTTTCATATAAATATGGAATAACTGTCCTTTTTTCATGAAACGTTTTTCTTTCGTGATTTTGTTTGTTCTGAGCTCATACGGAGCATGAGAACTTGAGGTGAATAAAACTACATTTGAATATTAAATTAAAACAGCATATTAATCTGTGTAATGTTTAGATTACTAAACGCATGACTCAACAATACGATGTAAGTTCTAATTAAAATTGTCTGGCGCTCTACCCAGAGATGTTAATCGGATCCTATGATTTTGGCACATCGACTGCTAGTAAGTAATGACTTAATTCCAATATGAATATGTCATAATATTCATATTGACATTATATAATGTAGTCAGAAGTAGTTTCTTGTCATCATGCGGTCGATTTCCTTGATTTTAGATGGAATATAGTTTTCATACGATTTAATCAAATCGCAATTCCTTTTTTACCTGTTTCACGTTTTGCAAAGATGCCGTAACCGTCGATACGAGTCAATACTAAAATCTTGATCTATAAGAGTTTCATTTTATAATTGATATAATGAAAATATTTATTTCAGTCAAATCTATAATAAAACTATTTACGGAAATTGTAACCAAACTCTATAGACTGCTATCGCACAAACAGTGAACCCCTTTCAGACTATATTTGTATTGAGGACTGATTATAAAATATGTGGGGGACACAATCATTTTTAAACGATTAATTATTATTCTTAATGCTTTACCAATTAAATTTCCGCATACAACTAAAACAATTATAAATGAAAATACGCTTATTAATATAATCTAAGTCGCTACAAGTATTCGGTTTACCAGACCGTCTGTCCGTCGAGCCACTAAATCTCATTAGTTTCACGATCTGTTTGCACGTCTCCCTGTGTATAATTTCGCTCAGCAAATATTAATCTGAGGCGAGCTGCCACTATTTCTCTTATCTCTCTTCTGAGGATTCCGTCTGCTTTGTACAGTCAGCAAATAAATTGTAGACAATATTTTTTTATATGTATATTATGACTCTATTTACCTCGAAACGAAATAGTTGTTAAATGTGAACATTTGACTCCAATGAAGAGCGGTTTTAATTCCTTTGGACGAAATGTAACCCACTACTTACCTAACAATGTATTCAAAAATTTTCAACATGAAATGTCGACTATGAGACCAATAGTTTTACTGTTTACCTGTTTAGCATTCTTCGCCACGGCTGCCGTTGTTTCCCACATTAGGTTGGGTCAATGTACTCATAAAACTAGCGTCCCTCAATATTATCCACCCCTACTCCCAGGGAATTTGCATCAGCCTTAATGTATGATTCCTATAATATGTACTCTGCCATATTATCTAAACATAAAAGCTTATAGAGAATTCCTTAACAATATATATCTAAATACTAAGAAATTAAATATCAACAAAAGAAGTTCTAAAGACAAAATCGTTTTCCAAGGAAACTTAAATAGCTTGCTGTGAACGTAGCAAGCTTTTAAGTTTTCCTTCAAAGACAAAATCATAATATACTTTATTCAAGTAAACACTTTTGAATCGTTAACGAGTTTAATGTAAAACTACTATTAGTTCTGTTTACACAGCCGTAATTAAATATTATATTACACAGACATGTAAATTATATACAATTAAATTTATACATTCCACATAAAAGTTAATGAATACTAAATCAACTATTTAGTACCAATTTCTAGTGGTAGGGCTTTGTGGTAGCCCGTCTGGGTAGGAACCACCCACTCATCAGATATTTTACCGCCAAACAGCATTACCCAGTGTTGTTGGGTTCCGGTTTGAAGGGTGAGTGAGCCAATGTAACTACAGGCACAAGGAACATAACATCTTAGTAACCAAGGTTGGTGGCACATTGGCGATGTAAGGAATGATTAATATTTCTTACAGAGCTAATGTCTATGGGCGGTGGTGAACACTTACCATCAGGTGGCTTATTCGCTAGTCGGCCTACCTATATCATAAATAAATGGCGATATTTCTAACGTTATCAGTAAATTAATTTAATTTACGAATACGTATCGAAAAGTACTGCATTTACCCCATGTTTACTCCACGTTTAACACATGCATACCATACGGAAATAATAGCTGTTAATCTTCTGATATTAAGAGGTTAGTTTCGCCCAGACGGCTCGCATATTGCCCAATAACGGTAAAACACTTCAATTTATATACATCGGTAAAATACGTTTGTTATAGGTTACGCTATTTCTCCAGCGCAATTGATCGCGTGTTTGCATGAATTTGAAGACTATTTGACGTTTACATGTGATTTTTTGTTTTGTTATATTACCAACTTGACGTTCATAGTAAAATTGCAGTCGCTGACGCAAGGCTACGTAATAATTCGTATTTGAGTTTTTATTTTAAAGTGCATGTTCTGATCCTCCATAAAGTAAAATTGTTTCAAATTAAATGATATTAGTAATATATTTTCGTGCAAAGAGCTTAGATTTAATAGCATTCAAAATCACGTGGGTATTTTTTTAAAGTTTATAAATTGTTTCTATATATAATACAATATACGATTTAAAATGAGACCACAGTTTTTAAATTAAATGAAAAGAAAATTCCCGCTGAGTTTCTTTCCCCGGTTCTCGGATCTGAGTTGTTACTTTGCGAACCGGTGGTAGAATTTATGTGAGTCAATAAGTGTAATGCTTCTATATTGAAAAAAGATTTTGACTTTAAATTGGTTTGAAGGCGTAAGTTATAGCTCACGCCTTGAAAATCACTTACTATTTCTCAATGTTATGCAGGCTATTGAAAATAGTGATACTCTCACCGAGATAGACATAAAAAAACCAGAAGAACATTTAAAAAATAATAATAATATTCACTGTCAAAGGTTATTCAACAGCAAACATTTGGACTCCATGACTATCCATTCCGTAGGCAGACTAGACGACAGAAGCATAATTCGAGTACTACTTCAGAAAAAGGACGAAGGTCTTTATAAAGTTGATTGATTTATCAGATTCTCGTCACTAGGTTCCATGCTTTATATAAACCAAATTAACTCAAACGGGTTATTCACAAGTAGTCATTATTATTCACATCTAAGCTATATCGTCATAATATCACATCGCATTAACCGAATCACATATGCTAGCAAAGTTTCAAATCGATAAGTACTAACTTATCAGTCGGTTACAAAGACACGACGCTCATAAAATCATATTATTTTTAAGCGTTTTGTTACTCGTAATAAGAAAAGGTGTAACCTTTGTTTAAACGTACTACAATAATTTAAATTTCTGCTCCAAATGAGCATCGTTTTAAATAACTTTGAGTTATCGTGTTATTATAAATTTGGAATTGTGGGTAGACCTAGCATTAATTCTCTATTGAAAAAATGAAAAATCCCGTCTAACGCCCGTGGAGCCATAATACTCGTCTTAAATCTTTTAGATTTGGCACTGTATCTCAAGACCAACTGTTCCAATAACAAATGGCGCTAATATATAACATTCTTCAACAGCTGTTACTAATACGATCATCATCATAAAACAACGAAGAAGATAAACGATAAACGGTCAAAGGCCTATATACTTAAAAGTAATGTTGAAACAAATACATTAAGCCCTGCTGTCGATATGAAAAAAGTTTTCTATGAAAGTTTATCTAAACTGTATGTTCTAACATGAAATAGCTCTTCACGTACACACCACAGATACAGGGAGTTTATATTAAAAACTTATGACATATTTTTTATAGACGAAGCATATTATTTGATATAAAATGATATTGACGTCGTAGATGACATTGAAGCGTAGAATTAATTTTCGTGGATTTTCTTAAGCGATTATGGCCTAGACGTTGTCTTTGTTATACAGAAGTCTGAATTATTAATAGACGTTATGAAAATATAATGACTTCATAGAAAAATATACTTATTAATCTAAAATATAACAATATAGCCAAGATAAGGTTAGTCTTTTTTAAGGTTACATAAGTGAGATATATTATAACTGATAAATATTGGTAAATAATTTGGTATGAATTAAATATTCATGTCTATTATGAAATAGCTGTCTTGTTTGTTTATTGGGATTTGGTCTGACTCGAATTTAAGATAACAGTCACTGATATATGGTTTCGTAAATCATTGAAAATAAATTTGTTTAATTACAAATAAAAACCAACTATCTGAATTTACTTTACAGAAAAAAATGCGAAAGCTCTTTGTTAGCCTAATCATAGATTCCAACACAGGTCCTCGTGATAAGCACCCGTAAATGCTAGTCACTAGGGAAATGAGCAAATAAAATGATTCAAATAAAGTATTGTACATTAATAAGTATCCATATATCTTATTGGTTGACTTTGTATAAGTCCGTCTGGGTAGGTACCACCCAATAATCAAATATTCTACCATCAATCGGCAATACTTACTGTTAGTATTGTTGTAATCCGGTTTGAAGAATTGAATGAGTCAGTGTAACTAAGGCACTAAGGACACAAAATCTAGGATCCAAAGGTTGGCCACCAACCTTTGGATCCAAGATTTTGCATTGTGATTTAAGGAATACGCCAGGTGGCCCATTTGCCCGTCCACCTACTTATACTAAAATTCTTGTTCTCAGGTATCAGCGGTAGTTGATGATGTATACTCAGAACACTCTCACGTAGCCGGTTCTTTCACCATGTTGGCCAGTTCCAGAGCCCACGTTGGCGGTTCATTGAACGCAAGAGCGTTACCAGGTGCTAGAGTTCATACCAACTTTATTGGTTGTCTCAAAAAGGTAAGAACTTTATTAATTTAATTTTACTATTTTTACAATATATCGTATATGGTTACGTACGGAACATGGCTTGAGTTTAATTGGTACTGATATAGTTACAGCAATTAAAACTTAACGTGGAGTTATATGTAAAGTGGCATCTGTAGCATTTCCTTTTCGCTTCAGAGAATTAAAAGAATAATTCGAAGAAATAGAAATTAATGAGCAAACCTAAATAATCCGAGTTTTACTCCTACGCTATCTATCACAAGATTTCCTTATTGATATCTTCATATTGAACAACAACACAAAGGGAATATTTGCCTCATTTTTGCAATATATCCCTCATAACATTTTTAATGCTTTTTTTTACGTAATTAAATATGCACGCTAATCGCGATGCAACCCAACTAACCTATTGAATCAGTAAGGGGCGAGACGTAGTATCGAATGTACCTGATACTATTCCCCGAAAACACAAGGCACAGGGGTGTGAGGTTTATTCGGGGCATATTTATCGGTAACGCCCTAACGAGCAACGTTAAGGACCTCTTAAATAAGAAAATAATTATTGCTATATCAAATTTAACTAGCTTGATAAGTAAAATATTCTACAAATTGTACTTTAATGA
The DNA here is from genome assembly GCF_037043105.1 of Vanessa tameamea. Lineage (NCBI taxonomy): Eukaryota > Metazoa > Arthropoda > Insecta > Lepidoptera > Nymphalidae > Vanessa > Vanessa tameamea. Next base: position 1,288,078 of record NC_087327.1, on the reverse strand, counting down.
CTATATGTATGTATATTCAATTATATTCATTTTCATTTGATTAATTTGTGTTTATAATTCATCTCGTGCTCGGCGGTGAAGGAAAACATGGTGAGGAAATCTGTATGTGTCTAATTTCAACGAAATTCTGCCACATGTGTATTCCACCAACCCGAATTGGAGCAGCGTGGTGGAATATGCTCCAAACCTTCTCCTCAAAGGGAGAGGAGGCCTTAGCCCAGCAGTGGGAAATTTACAGGCTGCTAATGAATATATATTACAAATAATTTATAATTTGACGGAAAGACGCAATCTATTTTTGTTTGATTTTATAGAGTGACATAAAGGAATAGCTGAAGTAAAATTTAAAGCTCAATTTCTTGAATATTTAATTACTTAAACTGTCGTACTATAAATTAAAAAAAAGGATCTCGACCAGACTTTCCAACTCCTTTGAGCAATACTCGTAATTATGGATTTGGCCTATTACGCGACCTTGAAAGTGATATCTACAGAATACTATATATATTAATTGAAATATACAAAACATTTATTTTTAACAAAACTGGATATTAAAAAAAAATATCGTAGTAGCAATTGACGATAAATTTTACAAATTCATTACGTTCCCAGGTGGAGTTTTCGGCAGACACGCTTCGTTTGAACTTGATCGACTTAGCACGAACTGGTAGCAAGTTGATTGCAGTTACTGGGAGACTTGAATACGCCTGTACCGCCACTGATTCCGCCGACCCTGTGACGTTTACTACTAGAGATGCACATTTAGTAAGTTTTATCGTAAAACGTATTTAAACATAATATTAATCACACACACATACAAAGGATCACTCACACGCCCACATACCGATTAATAATGTTCACTTACACATTTATACACAGTTGAAAATGGAATTTCCAAGATTTGTTCCGACTATAAGTTGCTTGAAATTTTAGAATATTTAACACAGTGGAATAATATAGTAGTTATTACAATAGGTTACGTACGATATAAATGGGTTTGTAGAGGTTCTGTAGATTAGGTTTAAATGATATCATATAAATAAAACTCGCCCCAGGCAGTAAATTGGTTTAGTAAATCAATACTGGCTCATTCTTAACTAATTGGTCTAATTTGTACGTCTGGAATAGTAAATTGGGTGAAATTAAATAACAAGACGGACCCGAAGTTACTACATAAGTAGAAACAGAAATTGAAGTTCTGATTGTATCTATATTAATAATAGATTTTAATATTTAGTATTTATATTTATAGACAAAATTACTTTCGTAGTCGAATACTAAAATTTTTAACATAAAAGTTTTAAAACAATATCGTATAACACTTATCGAAAGATTTATATGTACCAAAGGATGAAGTGTCCCCGAGAGCGGTAGTCAAACGCTTAACTCAAATCCAATACCCGTACCGATCTAATCAGATCGAGACCACTCCGGGCACTCGACCAAATTCGAGAGTCCGCCGTTTAAAGTACTTTCCACTTTAGTAACGCTTTCCGTAATGGGTCGGGTTATAGAGGACGATTTTTCACGCAGACCATTGTTTTTAATTGGTGCTTATCCCTCACGATGGACGCCATTGTCAAGTAATGAAGTGTGTGAAAGTTATTGTTGTTCGTATACGTGAAGTTTGAATAGCACCGCTTCGAATGCTATTCAAAGCGAAATGAGTCTATGATTGCAACTATTACAAACTTTTAGCCTCGAAGTTGGACCTTCAGAAAATTTGCTTCCTGAATATGAACTGAGACAACAATAGGAATATAACAAAGAGAATATATTATGGGAACAAAATGCTACCTAACGCTTTTTATACTGAATTATTAAAAGCATTCAATGATGTAAATTACTTAGATATTTACATATTAGATATTGCAATGAACGTTTGCGAATCTGATTACGTCCATAAATGAACAAACATATCAGACGTTTCAATACAAACCAAATGACCGAAAATAGTTTATTATTAATTTTTTTTTGGAAACAATATTTTCGTAATGCAAATAATTATGAAACTCATTTAAAATCATATGAAATTATATTTTTTCTAATACTTAACGTCAAATCCTGAAAAGACGTAATTTTTTCTTGTATTCAATATACAATTGTAAATTGGTACATTAAATAAATAATGTCGTATAGATACAGTTTTTGGAAAAACTTAATCGTCGTTTCCATTCAATAAATTTGAAAGACGATAAGGTTGACTTGGTAAACCCACAGATTATCTTTTCGAAAAGATTTTGAAGTTAAAATAAATAAACGCTATTACATAATATACATATAAATAAACTACTATTTTACTCTTTTGAAATACTTCCTTTTAACGTTATTTTTTTCTTTGCACATTATTTTTGGTGTTTAAAAAATACTAATGAAGTATTATTTATATTCTTTACCAAAAAACGTGCTGATCTTGTTTAAGAAGTAGGCACACAAAGACTTGAAGTCAATTGAACTCAAATATATTTTATTTTAATAAGTTCTGACAAGCGCCTTTCAACCGTCACTTAAAAGATAAAATAAAATTTATGATGAGAATCGCTTCGGAAAATAGATTCTACTGGGAAGAAACTAAATAAATATCCGCCATATAAAGCCCGTTACATAAGTCAATTAACTTTTCGTCGAAGAGAACAAACGCTCTTAGACTCCATACATTATTATTATATCATACATACAAGCAAACACTGACACAAAAACGTGCACACATGTTTATTTGTGTACCCACACAAATAAATGAAGTATCTCATGAGAAAGAAGGTATTATTTATTTATTTGAAAAATAAAAAAGTTATCGTCAAATACTAATTCCAACATGTACATATTATAAATGACATTATAGAAGAGCGGGATCTTCTGGGACAGTATTATAAATAATTAAAAGAAGATCTCACCAACAAATGTGATAAATTCTCGACGGAATAAAACATTTTTCATTTTCATTATAAGGTATTTAATATATTCTTATGTCATTCGCTTCAATCACTTGAAGCGATAACATTATCATGGTAGACGACGATGTATATACAAAGAAATAGGCGATATTTTGGAATTTCTGTACTGGCGTTCCTTAAACGTTACAAGTGAGTGATTACACAAGTATATTGGCTTTTATTATAAATATAAAACATCACCTATAGATATAAACATATCTACGAACACATTGAGCTTCATGTTATTCTATAATTTACTAAAAAATAAATTTCCAATTAAAATCTTGTATAAAGGTCACTGAAACATTGTAAGGCCATTTCAGTTTAAGGGGTTTGAATGAATAATTAATTTCATTCATATTTCTGGTTGCTCAATTTAGTTTTCACCCACGCACACTTTGACCTTTAGCGGAGTCTTCAAGTGTTTGTGATGCTAGTACATTATTGTAATTACTGGGAATATGGGCAGGTGGGGTTGATGGAAATAACTGATTTAATGTTCCGATAACGCCGTTTCCTAAATGGCTCAAGAAAAGGGTTGGCGTAAAAATATTAAGTGATCCTACGTTCTCACTGTTATCGGATAATGGAACTTTACGTGACGCATTCGGGAACTTAAGTTGACGTTATGTGAATTAGTTTAATTTTTTTTTTACAATATTAATTTTACATGTCTTACGTCTAAAATTCTGTATTGGTTGTTAAATCATTTCTCTTTTCTGAATTTTTCAGTATATTATTATTGGAATAGAGAAGGATGACGTGTTTTTATTAAAAAAATGCTTCAGCCCTGGACGAAGGACTGATCATTTAAAAACCGAGGCCAAGAATCGACCCGATTGTAATTTATAGCATTTAAAGTAACGGTATAATATAATTGAGTTTAATTGTTCAAGTAATCGTCACATCAGATGGTCCTGGGAATTGTATCCTCCTAATGATATATACAGTAGCGACCTGTCCCGACTTCGTTCAGTTTAAATAAGGATTTAATTTATAGACACATGTACAAACAGATATACGATATAGATATGTAATTACTGTCATAATATAAGACTCGTATTACTTCAGATATTACCGAAATGGGAAGCGGTGAAGACTGGAACGATTTCATTCAAGTTCCGAACAAATGAACCAAATGGACTAATTCTCTTCAACATGGGCGCGAAGCCACCAAGGGTAGGTTGCACGGTAAGGGGTGAAGCTTTTGGGGTTGGACCGTCACCACAAGAGACCATTAAAGAAATCATTCTCATCAAAATCATTGTCATTACAAATATCACCGTTGTCAAAAAAATCATCATCAAAATTATCAGCTGAACTTTCGTCGTCAATTTCATTACCATTAAAATGTTTTATACGAGATTGCAAAATATGATTGGAATCTTTTATTTCTTTTGAAATATTTAATACGCTTTATCCGATATCAATATTTTGTGTAACGAACTCATCAAACATCCTCAAAAGTCTGTATTCAGAATTGTAAGAGTTATTATCCCAATCGTTTTATTAAATAAGGTTAATATTTTGCGATAAATTGTATTCGAATATTATTTTTTTTTTGATGAATCATACGTTTTGAATAATAAACTATTCAAAACTAGTAGTAGCTAGTAAATTGCGTAAAAATTTGCAATCTCCTATAAATTTTTCTTATTGGATGAGTAAAAGAATTAATTATGTAACGAAAACTGAATCGGCAGCTACGTTTAAACATATTGATTAAATGAAGCTCGATATCTTTGAATTAAATTAACGTCGTACTGACTTGTAATTTCTCATTCGTTTCATCCACTAAGAATCTTGCATGGTAGGTCAAGGTAACGTGAAGTTGAAAAAAATATATCGGAAACACAGACGTAGGGGAATTTGTGTATGGTACCTTATAAAGTTTCACCCACTTGGAAATGTTGAAGTGTGTTGTGTTTTTTTGTGATTGATGTGCACGTAGAACCCCAAGCACAGTGGTACACAGAACATCCTGAGCACCTGATTCCCGTCGGCTTCTCCAGTATATATATCGAGGTCGATAAATCTTAAGCTTTTCGAGAAAGGCTTTATTAATACCTACACAAATTCGCACCATAAGCCCACAGTTTTAGTTATCATGTTTATTTATTATAGAATTATTTTTAATAGAACAATTATATTGTTTATGATAATTAATTGCACTTACCTTATTACTTATTACATTTTACTCAATGTAGCTATAGATTTTTTCTGCAAGAAAATAAAACACAATAAGATCAACACTAGGGTATATTTTTTTTAGAATATCGATCCTCATTTTCGTCGATGGTATTTTTTCCATTTCTACTTTAGTATTACCTAATGTATATGTCTGATATTTCTACAAATTGTTATCAAAATTTTGGTTGTTTTATTAGACAGTAAGCTACGATTTGCATTTCTAGTTTAGCGAATATTGGGATTCAGATTGTTTGCGAATAGTTTGCATGTATTAAGTTGGATGAATTGGATTTTTTTTTATTTTCCTTTTTTTAGGGAGCTATTGTATACATTTTTATTTTGTTTAGAATAAATTGTTCTTTGTTTCAATGTTATGTTTCAGCCAATTAGTTCTATGTATAGAAAACATATCAATTTAAAAGTAAATTTATAATGTATTTGTAGATACATTTTTTATCCAAAATAATAGAAACACAATTAATTATAAATTTAGGCATAATACACTTACGAAAAATTAAATGAATTCTAAAATTAAAATGACAGCAACGATATTGAATAATGTCAATTATGATTTTATTAGTATGTAATTACATTGCTATTGAGTAAGAATTCACTTCGGATCTCACTCGTATAATGTTGACACCATACGTTGACACCATCGTTACGGTGAAACGCCATTTTGATACGTGTGTCGTATAAATTTAATAATTAAAATAGTCAGTCTCGTATAACATTCTGACCTTTCACGAGAAAACACGAGGTTTTGCGGTGAGTTGCGAATTTATTCTTACAGAATAATCCTACTTTTAAATTCAGTTGTGAATCCGTAAATTGATAAGCTGAAATATGCATGTTATGAACTGCTTCTGAGTTAAGTATGCACAATTGTAATTCGTTTGATACTATGCAGGTAGAATGTATCCAGTAATTTGCATTTAGCATGTAGTTCTATTACAATTAGCCGTGATATGCATAACGGTGATCAAACAGTATGGAATAATTTATGGCTTGGTACTTCAGAATTGAATTCTGATTCCTTGTTTTGCAATAATGTGCTATTCAATAAGGGCCCTGTTCAAAAGTACAATATGAGTAATAATCCTAATATTCTACTATTGAGGATTATTATTTTGAAAAAAGAAAGAGAAATATATAAATATATAACACAGTCGGTTACATGTCTATTACATAATGATAAATAATTATTTATTATATACAATAATAAAATAATTGCAAGCGCTCCGATAGATCGCCTTTTATCAAAGATGATATGTTCGTTATAAACACTCGTTAAGGATGCAAACAAACAAAAATATAATAATAAAGTATTTATTAGTCTCTAGATTAAGACCCAAAAAGAATTAAGTATATAAAAATCACCACATATATGTATATTGTTTATATACTATAGTTCTATATATACTATACTTATATATTATAGTTCTTAAAACTTTTCTTAAGGATATTTTATTCTGATTTTATTTTATTTTGTATCTCAATTTTACGTTTATAATGTTTAACTGTATTTATATAATCGTATTGTGTATTATGCCAATCAGGTTTGAGTCACAATAATGATTTTCATCTGTTTCAGGCGGATCTCTTTGCTGTGGAAATCCTTAATGGGTATATTTACGTCCACGTGGATTTAGGGTCTGGAGGCGTTCGAGTTAGGGCTTCCCGACGACGGGTTGATGATTCGCATTGGCACGAATTTCTTCTCAGAAGAACTGGTAGAGATGGGAGGGTTACTGTTGATGGAGCTAATGCTGAGTTTAAGACGCCTGGTAAGATATTTAAAATTAATAGGTAGTATCTAATATGAACAGTTGCGATATATATGAAACGGAAGTAGATGTAATGTGCTGATTATAATCAGTGGTATTTGGCTACCGAGGTTTCTATACGTGTTTAAACTCATCTTATGCGCGATAGTACAGAAAAATATTACGAGAACACCTAAATATATCAGTTATATAAAAGTTATCTACATGTTTATTCACTAACATTATTTTTAGCAAAGCTTTAGGACAATCTTTAAACCTTCTTTGTTAAAGGTGAGGTGAGATAGTACTGGGGCATTTATGACGCTTTACTTTGAAATTTGTAACAATAAAATATGTATCTGTTTGTGTAATTACATTATTTTATTCATATTTTTTCGGTAAAGGTGAATCGAATCAACTGGAGCTCGATGGGCCTCTTTTTGTCGGCGGTCTTGGTTCAGAATACTCCGCGTCTAGGACACCAGCGGCTTTGTGGACAGCTGCATTAAGACAGGGCTTTGTTGGATGTATTCGTGATTTGGTGCTTAATGGAAAACCGCAGGATCTGACCGCTTATGCAAGACAACAGGATTCTGGTGACTGGAAACAATTATAACAATAGTGTTTCATTATATTAAATTTGTTTTAAATTATAAAATGATTGTTATAAAACTATAAAATGCAAAAATGTGCCTCTATTAGTAAATATATTTCTCGATTTTTCCATATTTTTTTATTCATGTTTACATAACGTTTGAAACTAGGAACAGCTTAGTCCTCACTCAAGCTGATAAAGTTTAATTGTACTGTACTGTACTGTGAGTTAAAATTCGATTGCATTTTGATGTTCATTTTAATTTAAAATAGAAGAATAAATGTTTTTTTATTTTTTTTATTTTTAGCCTCAGTCAGACCAGCTTGTCATGTATTGATGAAGCAATGCGTCAGTTCGCCTTGTCAGCATAGTGGGATTTGCTCTGAGGGTTGGAATCGACCAATATGTGACTGTTCTGCTACAAATTATGGTGGACCTACTTGTGGACGAGGTGAGAGAAACTTTGAGAATCAATTGATTCACTTATGCCTGTAACATATATTTTGGGTCATGTAGTAAAAAAATTATAGGAACTATGTCATTTTTAATTGGTTTTGACAAAGGTTATGGTTAGGTTTCAATCGGATTTTAGCTAATATTTAATTATAAGCAAAATATAAACAAATTTCAGAATCACCGACAATATTCCTCAATGGCAGTCAACACCTCACAGCTGCGCTTGGACTTGAGCACGTCACGCAAACCGAAGAACTACTTTTGCGATTCCGGACTACTAAAGCAGGACTATTGCTCAGAACTGCATCTGAACATTCAGCTGACAGGATCGAATTAGCCGTGGCTGCGGGAAGGGTTAGAGCCAGTGTAAGATTGGGAGATAGAGAAAAGGTACATAACACCAATATCACGGTTTTAATATGATTATTACTTTATCGATCCAATTTCGACGGAACAGCATCTGGATAGCTGTTTTAGTAGAATACGGTTGAACGATAACGTTTCGATTCGATTGAGATAAAATGATAATCTGTTAGTAGAATTAGCTCCCAGTATTTTACATTACTAGGAGAATTGTCCATTACCAGATCATATTTGAAATGTTATGACCAAAGGTAATGAAGAGTTTTAGATGAAAATATTGTAAACCGTCTTATATTAACTGTATAAAAATATTTTAACTTATAATGTTACAGAACCTTCTAGCTGGCACAAATGTAGCAGACGACAAGTGGCATACGGTTCGCTTTTCGCGTCGGGCATCAAACCTTAAGCTGCAGGTAGACGGAGGGCAGCCAGTGCGCGGTACGTTATGTACGTATGCACGGGACAGCACCCGCACCATTTTATTTTGACCCTAATGTAGTGGAACATAAGGTTGGTTTTGGTTTTGCTCTGTTAAAACGAGAAAATAACTTCGGATCGTGGTATTCCTTAAAATATTAAATTATATTTCAATAGAATACAAAAAAAAAATGACAAAATAATAAAAGTTCTCAAACATCTATTTTGTTTCAAATAACGATGCTTTATGTTATTAGATAATAAAATATCATTATTAACAAATATTATAACATACAAAGCGAAATCAATAGTAGAGTTAAGTTTAAGAACCGTAATATTTTAATAGAAACAGTTTAATAATTGCACTAAAAATATACATTGTATTTAGACTAAACCATTCAATAAAAAATGTGCAATTATGAATCTCCATAAGAATGAAATACAGTTAAGTTTCTAATGACGCTAAAGACTACAGACGGCGTCCCTTGATGTTAGATGTCCTATTAGCTGTAGATAGAGGCTTATATTGAGTTGGTTTTAGCTGGCACTTGGTACCTTCACTTTTCTGTTCTTCTAATGCTTTTATTTCTTCTCTGTTATTTGATTTTTCTTTTCTTTCTCCTGTAGCCCTTTACATTACTTTCGGCAGTTGAAAAATTTAAACTAAATGTTTTGGTTACCTTTCTGGTTTGTCAGTTGAAATTAAAGATTGTTAATGGTTTTGTTTTTACAATAAGCCAATAAGCAGCATTGAGAGTAAATGATCTCGAAATGGTGACCAAAAACACATAGTTAAAATATTTAATTAGATTTAAAAACTATCTTGAAATAAATTTGTCTTTTTCTTACATGTACGAAGGAGACGAATTTCATCAGAACTTTACTTCAACTATTAGTTATAATAACAGATATAGAGTAGAATATATACAGAGTAGTGTCCTTCTGGTTAGTTAAAAACGGTTTCAAGTACAAAATAGATTAGTTAAAGCTAGTATCTGTTAAATTGTAAAATCGCTACTAATTATAATTTCTGACACCACACTTTCGATTGAAGTAATTTAGATTTAAAAATAATCTTTTCTGTGGAGCTTTGCTATTTTCGTGCAAATATTTTTGGGCTGATAGACTCTGAGTGTAAATATGTTTTGATGCTGCTAATCGTGAATCTGTAAGGCGTTTACTTTGCTAGTTTCTATTGATTTTAACGTCAATGTTGTGACTAAATGTGAAACTAGTATCGAGATTATCCATTTTATCATTGACTTTGATTTGTTTTACAGCTGAAACAATTCTAGGTAAAGCGTCTACTTTAGAAATTTCGACGCTACATTTAGGAGGACTTTATCATCCAGAAGAAGAAATACAAATGACATCCACGTTACCTAATTTTGTTGGTTACCTCCAGAAATTCATTTTTAATGGTATAAAATATATAGATATGGCTAAAACGCTCGGTATTGGAAGCATCGATGAACACAACAACATATACGATACGTCTAATATAATATTTACGGGTAAATTCGTGAAGCCGGATTCTCTAAATGTTTACAAGGCTGTGACATTTAAATCGAAACATACATACGTCGGGTTGCCTTTACTGAAGGCATATGGGAATACGTATTTAGATTTTTATTTCCGAACGACTGAGATGGATGGCCTTTTATTCTACAATGGAGGAAAGAAACAAGATTTTATTGCTGTGGAATTGGTCAATGGCCATATACACTGCGTGTTCAATCTCGGAGACGGAGTGGTGACAATGAAAGATAAATTAAAGAGTTTTCTAAACGATAATAGATGGCACACGGTCTCAATAAGGAGACCGACTCCGAAAATACATACAATGCAAGTCGATGAAGATTTGGAAATGCATACGACAAGTAAGGTTCAAATACCAGAGAAACAAACATTTTAAGAAAACAATGTTGTTATATTTGATTTAATTTTAGGTTCTAATCTAATGCTGGAGCTAGACAGCGTCCTATATGTGGGTGGGGTGCCTAAGGAGATGTACACAGCGTTGCCAGTAGGTGTCTTGTCAAGGCAAGGGTTTGAAGGATGCATGTCGAGCTTAGATCTTCCCGGCGAGTCACCGTCTCTGATAGAAGACGCAGTCGTACCTAGTTCCTCATTAGTTTCAGGATGTGAAGGTATATAAGAATAATGATTGTTTTTTTTTAATTTCTCGTAATATTAGGATGAAATATTGAAACGGTAATTTTGACGCAGGTCCTACCAAGTGCACACATAACGCATGCGCTAACAAGGGCGTGTGCGTGCAACAATGGAATACTTATGTTTGTGATTGTGACCTCACTTCTTTCACGGGGCCCACGTGTTACGACGGTAAGAATATTTCGTTTCAATGATTATTTTTATATTAATTTATTGTTTCCACGTACATTCATACAATTATAAATTTTAATAATAATTAATATGTGGTATATATATTCATTATACAATAATTATAAATGTAAATATTGGACAACATCACATAAATTACTCCGATCCCAATGTAAGTAGTTAAAGCACTTGTGTTATGGAAAATCAGAAGTAACGACGGTACCACGAATACCCAGACCCAAGACAACATAGAAACCTAATGAACTTTTCCTACATCGACTCGGCCGGGAATCGAACCCGGGACGTCGGAGTGGCTCGTCATTATTATATTTTGTCTAGTTGTTCATTAATTATGTTATGTGCAAACATGTATCTCTTATATATTTAAATGGCATTCTATTGCATTCGAATGTGTCTAACAAGTATCTGTGCCAATAAGTAGGCAGGCTTATATTAAGTATCTGTATATATCTTCAAGTCTTCCTCAAAGTCAAATATTGTCTATGAATTTCAGAATCAATTGCATATGAGTTCGGTCCCGGGCGAGGCATCATAACCTACACGTTTCCGCCCAGCGCAGTCGCAGATACCGAGACGGACAAAGTAGCTGTCGGCTTTGTTACCAGCAAGTCTGACGCCGTGCTGTTGAGGATCGAGTCTTCTAATACGCAGGATTATATGCAGATGGAAATTGTAAGTTCGCCTATCATCTCTTTCAATGCTTCGAGGATTGCCAATTATATGCTGCATTCTTATCACTGGTAAAGGCGGCACAAATGATGACTAATGAGGAAATTCTGAATAAAAAATACAGATTAGAAATAAGATACACTAAAGGAACAGACAATGTGGCTGTGGAACTACAAATATAACATTTAAAAAATATCGTTTCATTAATAAATCAAGGAATATTGTTTCTCTGTTTACTGAATTTAATAATTAATTTTAGAGGTAATTTATAATATTTGAGATTGCTTAGTTTAAAGGCTCTGATCTAGTTAGTTGTGTATTGTAGTTATAGTGTACTTTTATGTGGAGAGCAAAATCACTCACAACTGTTTTGCTATTTTATTTGGTCAGGAGCTATTTTGTGCATTCGTATTAAGAAATCAGCAGTCCTTCTTATATAAATACTAGCTGTTACCCGCGGCTTTGCTCGCATAGAATATGAATAATTGAATATATTTACAAATTAACTTAAAATATTACGTTAATGTAAGACCTCTTTGTTGACATTGGTGTGTATTTTATAGCTTCTAACTTCAAAAATAACAGAAAAATAATAATTTATGGATTAGTATGGAAGTATGGATTTGCAAACATATTTTTTGAGGTGTGTTTTCTGAATCATTTTAACGAAATGCAGAGACACGATTTTATTCAACTTTAACCTGCAAACGTAATTACGAACTAAAAAGTAACCAACTAAAACTAAATGAAACCTAAAAGTAACTATTCAATTGAAACTAACCTACCTAATAAAGTGCGAGTCGGACTCGTGGACCGAGGGTTCCATGTACATATTTATAGGTATGTAAATAGCTCATAGATCTACCAAAAGGGAACGATGCTTGAAGATATTTCACTTTTTTCAAGTTTTTTAAATTTTCCAATGTAAGCAGAGCCCTGCTCTTAAGCAAAATGTACGCAGTATGGGATCAAATTATATTGGTTACTTTTATAAACAAATAAAAATAAAAAAAGAATTTCAGTTTTTTTTTTTTTTGTGCTATAATAACTATCTTCATGCCAAATTTTAAGTTTCTAGGACTACGGACTTTCAAGAAAAAAATACAATTCCCGTTTATTCCCTATCCCTTGGGAATTCCGAAATATCCTAAAAATAGTTCCGTGGGAATTTTGAAAAGTACCTTCTTAGTGCACCTCTAGGATGCTCAAGGTATACGTGTGCCAATTTTCAAATCTCTAGGTCCAGTGGTTTAGGCTGTGCGTTGTCTGTCAGTCACTCAATCACTCAGTAACGGAATAGTTTTGTATATATTGATTGTGTTTTCTTTTCAAGTTATGTTCGATTGATTCAGTTATTAGACTATATTAGACAAATAAGTAACTTACTTTTCGTAACACTTAGGTTTGATGATTGTTGTTACACCTTATTTATTTATTTTATAATATCATATCATATCATATGATTTTATTATATTTAAATTAAAAAAAATCGCCAGATCCGAGGTAATCTCTTCATGGTTTACAACGTGGGTGATGGAGATCATCCTTTGGGTGACGAAGCGGCAAGGGTAGACGACGGTGCGTACCACGTGGCTCGGTTCACGAGGAACGGTAGCCGAGCGGCGTTGCAGCTGGACAACTATGCTGTTAATATACGACATCCACAGGGTAAGGTCGTTTTTTAAAGTTATAATTCATAAAAATATTTGTACGAAGTTTTCTGTCAACAAAGTACCAATAATGTACAGTCGGGGTAAGAAAAGGTTCGTCACCTTAAGATCTATTTTCGTGTGCTCAGTATGAGCGATAACCTGCTTTACCGATTGAGTATGACATATTGCGTCGCAATGTCATTATAAGTCGCATCTAGCAAAGAGTGTAATAGCGTTTAAAAGCTTAAATAATAATAAGAAGAAGCCGTCCATCGGGATGATAATTACCAACTTTTCACGAAACCTCATAGTCCTTCGTGAATGCTCGTGTAACATCGGAGATTAGGACATTGTCTTGTCTCTTATAAAAGAGTAGTGTTGCATATCGATAGTCCAACTTTCGCCGGCGGTTTTTCCGAACCGATACGACATGGGCACCTTCAAAAAAGAGCGTATTCCTTCCTAAAAGGCCGGCAACGCATCTGCAACCCCCATGGTGTTGCAGATGTCCATGGGCGGTGGTAATCACTTCCCATCAGGTGAGCCTCCTGGTCGTTTGTCCCCTATAACATAAAAAAAGAGGTCAACTATAAAAGTCAAACGTCAGTAAAAGAGCGTGCATAGTATTAATCCTACTTCCTACTAATATTATAAACGCGAAAGTTTGTGTGTATGGGTCTGGCTGATTTATCTGAGGCATGGATGGATGTTTGTTACTCTTTCACTCTTTGCATACAGATAGAATATGTACTGGAATAACATATTGGATACTTTTAATGCCGGGAAAACATAAAATCTTCGGGAACGCGGGTGAAACCGCAGGACGGAAGTAGTAAATAAAATATTAGTTATGGTAAACTTTATTCATTTAAACAAATCTTATTTATTTTATTAAAAACGAGTATATCCGCCATTCGTATCAATCACAGCTTGTAGTCGCTGTCGCATTGATCCAACAAGGCGAGACCATATGTCGGTTCCACTAAAGCTCTACCAGACACTTCGGCAATGTTCTACGACAGCTGCTTTGGTTCTATCGTTCTTATTTATCCACCGCTACACCATCAAATCCGATAGATTTTCGGTAGGGTATATCCGTTGCAGGCCAAAGAATCACCACCACTTCCCGGTGCCGATGGAACCACTCATCACACGTCACGTCATTACATTAACCGTCACTTAAAATAACGGCCGAATAATATTACAAGCGTTTTTATTCTAAGATTGCAAGATATTGCAAGAAAATATATGACACTGACAGACTTTGACAATTTAGTAGAAGATATCATATCTAATTTAAATCTTGTAATGACTAATTAGGCCATAAAAAGTTTTTATGTTGATATGACACTAGACGTAGTCCAAAGATGTTACACTATTTTGAACCAAGTTATCATAATAATATGTTAGTTTAATTTTATATGCAGTTGTCTGTTTAGTGCTTTACATTCAAAAGGTACTAAGAGTTTACGACTTGATAAAGGAATGACTTTGAAATCTGACGAAGGTTTTCTTACTCTGACTGTACATGGGAAACATTATTTCGAATTTAAATATAAATGTAATACAAGACTCAGATTGCTAACTCTAAACCCGAATTTTTAACTAAGTAATTCTTCCGACCTTATCGATTGCGACGAAGTGATTCAATTGCACTCCGCCAAATATAAAATACTATATTATTAAAATTTGAAGACACAGTTAATATGCTAGATCTGTAAAAAGACAGTACCTTAAAAGACGAACTACATTCGAGTCAAAGACTGTGATGTGAAATGGTTCTCACTCGGCCCGTGGCTGCGCAGGCGGGCAGCAGTCGAGCATCTTCAACGGCATGTCGCGCGTGACGGTGGGCGGCGGCGGCGGCGGCGGGCGCTCGTTCAGCGGCGTGGCGGCCGGCCTCGTGCTCAACGGCGCGCGCCTGCTGGACCTCGCGGCCGCCGCCGACCCCGCCGCCGCGCTGCGCGGGGACGTGCGCCGCGCCGCCGCGCCGCTCGACCGCGACATCAACCGCATGCAGCAGGTCGCGCCTTAGACGCTCTCCTTTCTCTTTTTGTGGCGTAGGTCGGGGGACTCGCCGATGGACCTGACGGTAGGCGGTCACCGCTCCCCATGGACGTTGGGACCGGTAAGCGTCGCCGATGCGCCACCGACCTCGGAAACTACAATAGTACTAAATATTGCTGCTCGGCGGTAGAATATATGATGAGTGAGTGGTGCCTACCGAGACGCACTTGCACTAAGCCCTACCAATAAAAACACCACCAAGCAAACTGAAGTGCCGGAAATTGTCTATTCTTCTCATGGATTATCTCACCTATAAATATCAAATATCTTATAATTTAAAGTCACTTTTTTCATAACAAGATTTTTTTATATTTCTTCTATTCAAATTTTGTATACTCAATACAAATCTACGATTAAATAGTTATTATTTATATTCCCTAAACTAATCGAACGAACTATATCTACATATAATTTCAATTAACAATTATCACAACTATAAAAATAAAAGATTGAAATTATGGTGCAATAAATTTAACATTTATTTTATTTTTCGTTAGACTCCACCATCAGGCTATGGTGGACCTGGAGTACTAGATGAGCTCGTGTACTCCGGAGCCGGTTCAGGCTGCCGTGATGATGACGAGGACGCCTGTGTGCTACCCGACGCGGGATCTGGTGATGATCTAATCACCCCAGTTTACGTTCCATCTACGAGACGACCACCTTCTAAGTTGCATAAGGTAAACTTATTATTATAGTACAACTATTTTATTGGAACTTAATTAAAATATTATTTACAAAATATTTAACCAACTATTCATTTTTGTACAAAAGCTTTTAAGCTGAAAATGGAAAGGAACGAAAGCTTATCCCGCGATGATGCTCCACTATAGACTGGCGGGAAATTAAAAAACTATACGAAGTTGAAACCACGTGACTATAATATTTACATTATTCATATTTAAAATGCATTAAATTAACTCCATGTGTTTATCTCAGGGTGATATCAGTGGTAAGCTTATGAAACCATGCGACGATGAAGACTGTATTGAAGGCTCTGGTTCCAGCGGAGAGGAAATCACTGAACCAGAACATCCTATGACCACGTAATTAACTTTACATACGAATAAATTCCTAGCGTATTCCATCGACACATGTCGATCGAGTTCAACAACTATTCATTTCAAAAGTAATTATTTTGGTATTTGTGTTAAGATGTCTTGTATTCTAAAGATAAATTGCTAAAACAATTGCACCATTCAATTAATTTAATTACTCTTACACAATATAATAAGTTCAATGGGAATAATCACAATTCCCTTGAGGATCTTTTATAATCAGTCCACATACACATAAACAGCTGTAAATTTCCTATTGCTGGGCTAAGGCCTCCTCTCCCTGTGGTGAGAAGGTTTTTGGAGCATATTCCACCACGCTGCTCCAATGCGGGTTGGTGGATACACATATAGCAGAATTTCGTTGAAATTAGACACATGCAGATTTCCTCACGATGTTTTCCTTCACCGCCGAGCACGAGATGAATTATAAACACAAATTAAGCACATCCAACAGTTCGATACCACAACCTAATAGTTTTATTTGATTTTCTATTCTCTACAGTTCTGGTGCAAGCAGTACCCATGCGATGACGTCCCCTACCGCTCCGATATCAACGGAGCACGTTGATAAATCCCTTTCAGGGTCCACTGCTAGTGGTACAGACACGACTGGTACCACCAAGAGCGATCAATCAACACTACCTGATCACGATAACATGCACGCTGGTACTTTGGATACGGCGACCACACCGGAAAAAGGAACTACACCAACAGACGGTGAGAACTTAGTTTTAAGTCGTGTATTAAATTTTTTCAATTCACAAATAAATAGATTTTTCATCTGTTTATTATAAGTATAGCTCTTAATTAATTTTATAAAAAAAAAAATTGCAGATCGTTCCCACTCCGGTCACTTCACCCCCACAATGACGGGCAAGCATACAGAATCTACTCGCACTACGGAAGATGATCACCGCATACCAGACTATGAAGATCATAAGAACGAAATAGAAACGAGGTCGCCAACATACGAAATCGAAGAACAGGATCGAGGACCGAGGATACACCCAGATTACAATGGATATGAACACGAGATCACCACTAAGTGGTATCATCCGAAGACCACTGACAGTAGGGTTGTGCCACCCGAGTCTGAATTCTTTGCAACCGTTGTAGGTGAGTAGAGCATAATTAATATATCTACAAGTGAGGCACAAGGGACTTCCCTTCCCAAGGGTGGCGGTGCATTGGCTATGTAAGGAATGGTTAAAATTTCTTACGGCTCCAGTATCTTTGATCAATGGTGGTAATTGACCATCAGGTGGCAGATATTATAATCAAGAGGAAAGTTTGACAGTTTTAAGAGACATTTTAAATATTTTTACAGGTATAGTGGCTTCAGTGCTGATAGCAATAATACTGATCGTGATCATCGTGCTCAAGTTGGTGTTCCGCCTGGACCCCTCCTACAAGGTGACTGAGGATAAGAACTATCAACAAAGTGCTAGTGCGGCATTGCTAGGAAACCAGGTCAGTAGCTGACCAAAGCGCCACATCCAACTTTTCCCTCTTAATATCTATGAATAAGACTACGGTAAGGATTTGGCTTCGTCACAATAGCCATCTTTACTTCTATACTTTGTCTATTTGTCTGTTGCTCTTTCACGACCAAACCACCGAACTGAACTTGATAAAATTTGGTATGAAGCAAGTTTAAACCTTAAGGAATATTGTGTTATTTAAGATGAAAGTTGTTTTGGTGAAATAATTCTATGTTAACTTAAGACGTGGAGTCCCCTCTTCAACGCTGTAACATTCCCCAGGCTCACTCGAGCTACCAAAGCGCTTCGAGCGCTGCGGGCGCCGGCGGCCCGGCCCGCGCGCTGCAGCCTCTCGCGCTGCAGCGCAACGGCAGCGCCCCGCTCGCGCCGCCGCAGCCCGTGAAGCGAGACGGCATCAAGGAGTGGTACGTGTAGATGTGTACTGTTAGGTGGCTTGTGGTCGCGGCTCGCTGGGGAGTCGATGATGCTTACGTTGATGTTCGAATTTTTGGTTTAAAACACTTTTATTGAATTTCCTTTAACCGAAACAAAGTATACGTTTGACGCAACACACGTGTGCCAGAAGTACGCACGACAAAATATCGATTCAAGATGTTGTATAATAAATGTATTTAAGTGTTAGCTGAGTGTTTTGTGTCAACGGTGCACTTCATTCATGAATGATATTATTTTATTTTAATGAAGTTTGTTACTACGAGCAATACCGCGCGTGTACCAATCCGACACTGATATATTTTGTCAATATAATATTTATGTCAATGAAAGTATATTATTGTACGTTACATTGTACAGCTGCCTCAGTCTATGGAATTGTATTTATGCTGGACTGGGTTTTTATTGTATTTATTATTTAATAAATGTTTATTAAATACCATAAGTGTGTTGTGAAGATCTCGATTGATTTGTTTGATTGTAAGAAAAGATTAAATTAACTGTATAAAATAATAATATCAGTAACAAAATATACAATATACCTATTTGTGTTCAAAATAATGATCAGAAAGCTATATCGGTGATAATTATACAGTTACTTTAATACCACTTCAACGACACTTAAGTTAAAATTTGATTTAAATGTTTTGTAACTACATATTTGTACGCATTCGTTTATAACCATCTTCAAGATTTAGATCCATCAAGGTGCTAAGTACATGCTATATGTTACTGACCCTGATTTAAATATATACAAAAACCAGCGACGAATTTATGAACTCTCCCTACAAGTCACCTAAAACGGAACATATCAGCCGTAGATCGATTTATATACGAGAAGTAGTGATTCGAATATCAACCCGTAGACGCTTCATTCCTTAATTAGCTGAATGGATAAAATTAATCGATATAAAAAATCTGAAATCGATATTAATGGTTGGTATGAATCGATTAGTAATGGTTAAGTTGCATAAGATAGAATCGAAATACCGACTGATACGCAAGTGTTAATGTAAATATTAATTAACGTAACGCTGTAGTCACTTGTGCGATCGGGTGTGAGTTATTGAAAATTTGCGCAAACCTGGAACAAGAAATGGAAGTATCTTAATTAATCTCTCAAGAAATAATGAATCAAAAATCAAAATTCATGTTTTTATTTTCATCCTCAATCATAATGGTATTATTTTAAATAGATTTTGTCGTGAATCCACTTTGATCTTGAGAGGTTATTGAAATGTCTGTCAATCATTATTGCTTTGATGAAATATTTTTAATTTTCATTCTGATTTACTTTATAATCATCAGCTTTATTAAATCATACCATGCCCTTTCTGCCTTTAATAGTTTAACTTATGCTAAGACTTATAAATAGATTGGATGTAATAATTATTTCATCAGATGTTTCGATAGTTTATAATTCAGTTTCTTATATTATTAAGTTGAATAGATCCGAAAACTGATGTTGATCTACATTTATTTAACAAAATAAATATCTGATGAATATAATTAAACTACAAACCATATGAATAGGGGTACAAGGCTAAAATTTGGGCTGCCATCACTGAAAATGAAGCATATCGTTCAACTGAAGACTTCGGCACTTTTACAATTTAAAGTTTCTCTTTCCTATATATTAGGTCTTATACAATATTTTTAACGAATAGACGACGCGAGTAGGGAAATGAAATGTATCGTCGAGGGTCGATTAGCTTGATAGAGACAGGTATAATAACATAGAAGGCGTTAAGACGTATGAGCTTGTAGGAAACGATGGTACCGTAGATGATTCTATGCATTAACCCACTGAGTTTAAAAACATTGGTTTTATGATTCTGTTACCGATTTTTCAAGTAGAGGCCTAATTGAAGAGTTATTTATTTCAACACGATGTTAATGAATTTCGTATTGTTGAAAATAATGTAAATATTTATAAATTTAACATGAAAATTAAAGAATTATAACTAATCCAGGACTAGTTCCTCAAAACGTCCTAATCGTATCCTATTTATAAAATAATAATCGAATAAAAATAAATCGCAAAACTTCATGATCATTTTTTAATTATTTTACGAACTGTTATTCGTTTTGCTCCCTCTTTAAATTGGTTTTATTCAATCACAGGGAAATAACAAACAGGAAACAGGAAATAAAAAACAGATCGGTAGTGCATAATATCCTGTATCATGTTTTGTTTCATCTGTTCTCTCTTCATGAAGGTTGTTGGGGTATTCAAAGTCGTCATTATTTTCAATATATTTTGTCAGGTCATCCACGCAAGTAAGTTAAGTAATTTCGCCCTAAGCTTTGTCATTAACGAATTCCTCTACAATTTTATATTACTGAAAAATCGCTTATATTTTTTACAATAAAAACATCCACCGTCCCGTTTTCCTCTCTCCCAATAAATTTTCAATTAGCTTTAAATAAAAGTCATATTTATATAGATTGTTATGGAGCACAGGTTTTAGGTACTCGAAGTTGCATTTATTGTATATAGTTAATGTAATTAAATGGTATTATACGGTGTAACGTCACACTCGTTTTACGGCACAAAATGTTAGAACAACAATTTGTTTGTCAATTTTAGGTCGTAATTAATGTTTAATGTAATTTAATCATTTATTTGTACCGGATATTTGTGTTTGATTCGCTTTATTCGTTTCCAATGTTTTGAATGTTTACAAGCTTATCTATTGAGTATTGGTTCATCATCAGGCATTTTAGTACGTGAAAAATATACTTCATCTTTTCTGATATGTGTATCAGTAAGATTAGTGATATTATATTTTATGGTAAAGGATTCACGTTCATGGGTTTACTAATTTGAATAGATACATTTCAAAATATTATAACTGGATAATCTTTCGAACGTAATTGAATCTTTTATGATAAAATCCTTCGAACCTATTTAGTGCTTATTTCAAAACTATCGTATCTGATGAGCCTAGAAATTGAAGAATTGAACACACCTCCATGACCAAACTAAGAAACGCGTTATCTATGATTTATAAAACTATTGTTACACCTATACGATCAAACGAGATGATTGCAAAGACTGCAGAGATTTCGCAATCACCTGATTCCATACGTTTGACTGTAGCTTTATAATTGATCCCTGTAATTTCTCTTAGCTGAGTAGCGCAGGTGTGTTCGATCCCTAATTATATGTTTGTTTCCACCGTATTCAATTGCAATTGTTGTACAGCCGATCTCGATCGGACCAAGGTTTGTTTGTGTAAAACGTCAAATTTTGAAAATAATAATAAATTATGTAATTTACATCTTTGTTTTTTTTTTACTTACAACCTTCCCTAAATAAAATAAATCGAAGATCTGTCGACAGACATTGTCGTTTAAGCCTTTGCAATTTTTAGTGGCATCGATATTTTTCGAATTAGAAAAATTGGAAATTAATCGTTGTCGAAATGTCTCGTTGATTAATTTTTAGGGCATAAAATACATACACACATACTTAATATGAACAAACTTGTACAGATTTACAATTTTGGGTAAATTCGAATGAGACAATAACCAGTAAATTTTTTTTTAACTAAAATTATAGAGAACTAGCGGCCCGGTACGTGCTTCGCTACGTATAAAGTGATATGATACAAAAATGAGTTAGAACATCGATTCATTTCTTAAAAAAATATATTTACTTAATTACTAGCTATTTAAAAAATTAATTCAAAACATTTGGATAAACAATATTTTTGGTTTTTCCATTTTGAATGTGAATAAACAAACGGCTGGGGGTACCGACTCTGGAACAGGCAACATAAAGTAGGCCGTGTGAAAAACATGATTCTTCCAAATTCACACCACAAACGTGATGTGTTTGCCCTTGGGCCTTGCTGGTAGACATCGCAAATGATAAACGAACAGGATATTGTAATCGTTTGAACTCGAATGGCATATCAGTTTGAATCATAGGTATACGTGGTATCAAACAAAATTTCACCTTTAGATTTACCAGTTAAGATCGTAGTTTCGATCAAATTTGGCAATAACTTTTTTCACTGTCAATCTGGTGCCATTACACAGATTTGGTGGATTAATATTTCGCAATAATATAATTAAAGAACCAACTTTCAGATTTAAGCAGTGCGGTGGCATACCAGCCGGTTCCAATGAATTTAAAAATTCAACTGGACAGTTCAATGCCTCATCTTGATTCATAGCACTGTCAATTGATTTATATGTCGTGAATCACCTGGCAGTTTCTCTTGAATTTGAAAATTAATAGCATTGATATGAATGTTCTTTGGTGCTAAAATGGCGCGTTCTCTCAACCAATCATGATTTATATAATTCTGAAGAATATTCGGAAAAACACATTCAATCAATTCATCTATCGATTGTACAATAGTACAAAAATTGTTCGGTATAGCGATCAATCCATTGGTCCTGTCGATTTGTATTTTGCCATCACCAATTTCTAGCAATTGTTTTGAAAACTCATGGGCAGCTGGATCATTTTGTAGATTAATACGCATATTAATTATGTTATTCGTGCGTTATGCTGATGGAAAAACCATTGTAGATCTCGAATAATTTCTCGTCTTGTATTAGAAACAATTGTACAACGTTGATCCAATTCACGATTTTCATCACCAATAAAATAAATTTGCAAAAATTGATGATCAGCGTCGGGGTACGGCAATAACGACCCAACTTGATGATAAATCTGGCCCTGAATCTGTAACATGTATGCAGCTCAATCATTTTTAAAATAAGAAATTGTGTTACATGCCAGTATTTAATGCTATGCCATGGGTTATTTGGAAATAATAAATTGAATAAAGACGTATTACCTATTGAAACTGGTGGATGAGTACTCATTTTGAATTGATACTTACTTTTAATTTGATAGACAATTCCCCGTCTAAAAATCTCCATTAACAAAATAACCTGTCATTTATTGAAATCATTTGTGACAAAAAATGTGATAAATGAAGAACCACTCGACCGATTTTGTGCAAACTTCACATAAACCATCTACTAAATAGTCCGAACAAACCCTGAAAATTTGGTTTGGATAGATGAGCCCATTCTTGAGTTATAAAGTGACAACGAAAAATGCCACTTATTTTTATATATATTATAAGATTGCTACATTAAGATTGAGCAAAAACAATTCCCTCTAAATTCAATTATTAAGTGTTACCAAGTATTGTTTTGCTTCATTTTCTATTGTGAGTACAATTATAGGCACAAGGGATGAACACCTTAGTTCCTTGGTAGGGCAAGGTTAATACTTCTTATGGTGCTAAGGTTTATGCTGGTGACGACTGAACATCTCCTGGCTCATTTACCAGGCTGCCTACCCATATATAAATCACAGCTGATTTTAGTGACGGGAATTTCGGCAAAACTTTATTGTCCATATAGACAGGACTATTTCGCTTCAAATTTTTTTATCATATGCACACTATATAGGTTAGGGAATTTTCAGAACACATCACGGTCACTAAAATTATAATGAATACCCTTTATCTCGCGATTTCAGAAGGATTCCAAATGCATATTTAACTCAGCACTGTATCTCCTTAGATCTGTAATTGCATTTTAAGAAAATGAACAACCAAAGACTGAACTTTAAATTTAATCTATATATGTAAATAAAAATAGAAGTCTAATAAGAGTATTATACTGATGTTGTCTTGCTTAAATTCGAATTATGATTGAGGTACTTGTGATCGAAATGTCACGACGGCCAATCTTAAATACTAGCTATTTACGCACGAAATATCCGCACAGAGTGAGTATCACGCCTGTTTACGTACTTCCTAATTACTCTCCCTCAAGATCAACAGTAGCGTAAATACGACACAGCATTCTGAATATAATATAATACAAAGAATTCAGAGACGAGTATATATAGCAAATACGAAATGCTTTTCCCAAAAATGCGCAGGCTCACCTGGACGCAATCCGGCTGCACGTCAATATTATTATATGGCTAAAAAAAGTACTCGCCAATAGGTGACCTATTTGCCCTTCCGTCACCGTATAGCATTAAAATAAATACATGAAAAAGGAAATTTCGGTACCGGGGTTCATATCCACAATCTTCGGTTAATATTGTTAATTCAGCATAAAAAATGCCAAAGCAAAAATACTGTGTATACATACGCGTTTCGGCGTTTTATGTGTGTTGAGTTCGGCGCATTACGCACATGGATACGCCAGCATAATGCGACTGATCATAACAGGTCCAAACAGTTCAAATATTTGTCACGTGCGCAGGTGAGTGAGGCAGTTTTATTAGACAAGGGATTAAACATCAAAGATCCTTTGGTTGGCGCCGCTCTGGCGATCTAAGAAGTGATTTATAAATTTGATACGAAGCAATAGATTTTATGAAAATATTCAGTTGTTCTGGCGAAATATTCTCAGTAGCAAACTAAACATTGAAATTGGATACACTTCCGTGCACAGGTGAACTTTCATATATCTCCACTATAATATGTCCTGCTCATAATATGTCTACGCTACAATATGTTCTGTTTAGTTAGCCAACTAAAGAAGACTAGCCAGTCTTCTTTGAGATTAATCGCCGAGGCCGAAATCGGTCAGGAGGAGGATAAACTGTAAACAGATTGTAAGAAGTAAAATGAAGAATTTCCTGACAGGAAAAACAAATAACCTTTTTTAATTTGAATTTGAACCCGGGATAGAGTGACCTACAAACCACCTTAAAATCTTAATATTATATTTTTTGTAAATGAATATGTTGTTTATTTTATGATTTTTGTTTCATCATTTGACATTAGAGAAGTTCACGGCGGCTATTATGAAAATAATCGTGCATTACTTAGTCATGATTGGACCATTTAGTTTTAAATGTCAAGATAATGCTGAAGGGAAAATACTGAATCAGATGTCACAAACAGTTTAAAAAAAAAAGTTTCCTACCAATGTTTTCTTTCACTGATAACCACGGAATAAACATTTAATTCTAGTGTAATTAAAATCAGATATTAGCTTCCAAGGTCGTTTGCGCATTGACGATATAAGGAATGGTTAATGTTTATGACTGCGCCAATATCTATGAGCAATAATGTACAGTCGGGGTAAGAAAAGGCTCGTCACCTTAAGATCTATTTTCGTGTGCTCAGTATGAGCGATAACCTGCTTTACCGATTGAGTATGACATATTGCGTCGCAATGTCATTATAAGTCGCATCTAGCAAAGAGTATAATAGCGTTTCTATAATAATAAGAAGAAGCTTCGGTATGATAATTACCGTTTCGTGAAAAATTTCGTGAAAAGTTTCACGAAACCTCATAGTCCTTCGTGAATGCTCGTGTAACATCGGAGATTAGAACATTGTCTTGTCTCTTATAAAAGAGAGTGCATAGTAGTAATCCTACTTCCTACTAATATTATAAACGCGAAAGTTTGTGTGTATCGATCTGGCTGATTTCTCTGAGGCATGGATGGATGTTTGTTACTCTATCACGTCAAATTTACTAAACGGATTTGGATAAAATTTTGCACACAGATAGAATATGTACTGCAATAGCATATTAGATACTTTTAATGCCGGGAAAACATAAAATCTTCGGGGACGCGGGTGAAACCGCAGGAAGGAAGTAGTAAATAAAATAGTAGTTATGGTAAACTTTATTCATTTAAACAAATCTTATTTATTTTATTAAAAACGAGTATATCCGCCATTCGTATCAATCACAGGTTGTAGTCGCTGTCGCATTGATCCAACAAGGCGAGAGTATATATCGGTTCCCCTGAAGCCCTCCCAGATACTTCGACAATGTTCTACGACAGCTGCTTTGGTTCTATCGTTCTTATTTATCCACCGCTACACCATCAAATCCGATAGATTTTCGGTAGGGTATATCCGCCGCTTTTACAGGCCAAGGAATCACCACCACTTCCCGGTGCCGATGGAACCACTCATCACACGTCACGTCATTACATTAACCGTCACTTAAAAAAACAGATAAGAAAATATATGACACTGACAGACTTTGACAATTCAGTAGAAGATATCATATCTAATTTAAATCTTGTAATGACTAATTAGGCCATAAAAAGTTTTTATGTTGATATGACACTAGACGTAGTCCAAAGATGTTACACTATTTTGAACCAAGTTCCCATACTATTTTAGTTTAATTTTATATGCAGTTGTCTGTACTTTAGATTCAAAAGGTACTAAGAGTTTACGACTTGATAAAGGAATGAATTTGATAACTGACGAAGGTTTTCTTACTCTGACTGTACAATATAAAAATAAGTAGATGAAAAATGACGTTGAAAATAGCAATTCAACATTAAAAAAAATGTATTAACAAATACAATAATTATTTTCGACATTGATCTAATATACTTTTCGCTTGCACCCGAAAACCATTATCTAAGTAATACATCAAAATTTATTTGTTGGAACAGACTCTTATGAGGACATTCGAATCGTCATTTAACAACATTAAATTACCTTAAACCTGTCATCGGAATAAAGAATCTACAAAAAAACAGGCAAAATACT
Organism: Vanessa tameamea; assembly: GCF_037043105.1. Classification (NCBI taxonomy): domain Eukaryota; kingdom Metazoa; phylum Arthropoda; class Insecta; order Lepidoptera; family Nymphalidae; genus Vanessa; species Vanessa tameamea. Next base: position 1,261,092 of record NC_087327.1, on the reverse strand, counting down.
TAATGGATGCTGCATATACACTAATAAAAATACATAGAAAAGCTGGTACACTGGTTTGAACGCGTAAATCCTATCCGAAAATTACGCTTCAACTGAGTAAATATCAATCAGTTTTCATCTTTTCAATGTTTAACTCGTATTTAGCAGTAAAATACATAGTGATAGTGAGCTAGATACTTTATATTACGGACTTTAACTTTTTTATGGATACTTTTAATACATTCTGAGAAAAATACACATAATATGCGCACCGCAATGTACGTCGCAAGATTTTTTTATAACTATCCAATAAATAGTTTTTCATATCGAATTTCCTACTTTTATTTTATGGACACACTTAATTTGTACACAAAGGTAGAACTAGAAGACAAAAACTGGAAGAAGTTTTTTTTTTAGAAAAAGCTCTACATAGAGCTTAATTACATAATTATTTATATATTGGCATACTTTTTCTTACATGTGCTATCACGAGACAGCGTTGACAAAATTATTTGCGCTCATAGTTGTTGTATATATGGAATCAATAGAAATATATATATGGAAAATATATGGAATATATTGTATAAATATCATATGGAATACAAAAACATTTCAGAAGATAATATATTCTTGGTTTCGGATAACATCATCAATTTTAATCAACATCCTTAATTTTAAAGATACTCGTAGCTAAAAATATAACCAAAGATGTAACTTCTCTGACTTTAAGCTTTGTATAAAGGTTTTAATCCCCTGGTATTTTTATTTCTCGTCTAGTAACATGACCAATACCATGCTTTTAAGAAATATAATTATAGTTTTAATTCTAGTAAATGTAATTTCCACAGTATGCGGTGAAAAATCTCTTTTCATTGCAGATGAAGATTTTGTAAAAATAGCTACTAGTGCTGAATGTATTTTAAATCTATCTGCTAAATATTTTGTTGATAAAAAGGCTTTAAGCGGAAGTATTGTTGTTGTAAGTGTCAATTCTAATGCGTCAGCTGATGAGAGCCAGTTATTAAAAACTATGCATAAAGGAAAAAAATATTCTATCATGGTTAAAAACGCTTTCCGTCGACACGCTAACGCTTCACATTTTCGAGAGAAAGCTAAAAATTATTTGCTTATATTAAAGAAGAAATTCGAGCTCATGAATCACTTGGGACAATTGAGTGGATTACCGACTTGGAATCCATTAGCTAAAGCGATAGTTTACTACAAGCTAAAGCCAAGAGAAAGTGGTTCAGAAATAGCTAAATCATTTATTAATGATCTCAGAAAATATAGAATTCTTAAAAGTATGGCATTCATATATAACCCATTAAACGAAGAAGTAACTTCCTATTCATGGACCCCATACACTGACAAAAATTGCGCCGGAAAATGTAACTCCGTGTACATTTTAGACAAATGCAGAAACAATGATATAAAACAATTGGAAGTTCAAAGGGAAATGTTTCCATTAGACTTAAAAGGATGCCCTTTAATAACCTACGCTGTTATATCTGAACCGTACGTGATGCCTCCTGAAAGGAAAGTTTTGAACACAATGTGGAACGATGCTTATGAATTTCAAAAAGGCGGAGAGATTAATCTCGTGAAGATTGTAAGTGAATTCACAAACATGAGCCTTGTTATTCGAATGTCGGAGAAACAGGAAAATTGGGGGGAGATTTACGCAAACGGCTCCGTGACTGGCGGATACGGTGCCTTGCTAAACGACTCAGTGGATCTTCTCTTTGGTAATATAGAAGTTACAAGAACTGCACGTAAATTATTTCATCCCACGGTTAGTTACACTCAAGACGAGATGACTTGGTGTGTACCAAAAGCGAAACAGGCCGCGACTTGGGACAATTTATTCATAATTTTTCAATGGTCTACATGGGTCGCAACTTTGATGAGTGTTTTAGTAATGGGTTTAATTTTTCATTTCTTGCATTATAGAGAAAATCGGACGACACCGATATGGCCAACGAACTCAATTTTAATGACGTTTAGTATGCTGCTTGGGTGGGGAGCTAAATTTGATCCAAAATCGTCAGTGTTTCGCATACTGATTTTCGTTTGGCTCTGCTTTAGTTTAAACATGGGGATATCGTACGAATCATTTCTAAGAAGCTTTCTAATGCACCCACGATTCGAAAAGCAGATAAGCAGCGAATCAGATCTTATTCAGTCTAGAATTCCTTTGGGAGGCAGGGAGATTTACCGATCCTATTTTGAGACTAATAACGCAAGCTCGTTTTATTTATATCGCAAATATAACTCGACAACGTTCTCCGAGGGGATAAGACGAGCGGCTTTAGATAGGAATTTCGCCGTTGTTTCATCGAAGAGGCAAGCAAAATACATAGATCAGAAATTAGGTAAAGGTGCGGCGTTGATTTACTGCTTCCCCGAGAGCAATAACCTCTACAAATACGGTGTTGTTTTACTTGCTAGGAAATGGTTTCCAATGCTGGAAAGGTTTAATAATATTATACGAAGTGTTTCAGAGAACGGTCTAATAGATAAATGGAACAAAGAACTATTTATACACAGCATCAGCTCGGATGGAACTAGCGCTATACTCCCGTTAAGTATTCAGCACTTGCTCGGGGCTTTTATGCTGATTGGAATCTTATATACTCTTAGTATAATCGTATTTATAGCTGAAGTAGTTTTGGGTTATTTCAAGAAGAAAAAGAAATTCGAGAAACGTAATGTAAAAATCTGTAAACAGAAAGCAATCTCTTAGATCCAAAGTGGATAGAACATCTAGTCATATTGGCTGCCAGCGACCATGTAATAAGAAAAAAAAAAAAAGTGATCGTTTTAAGATTAATGGTTATAGTCATAATATAATATATAATATTGATTGAAATAATTATTTATTATATTAATTTTTACATATATATTTTTCTTGGTTGTTAATATTATACAAGTTAAAAAACAGACACCTTAAAGCTCGTTGGATTAAGCCAAAATTAGCCTTAACTCAAGGTCTTTAGATGAATATTTCCTCTATTCACCCCCTCGAACCACGTCCTGGATTCCACCGTGAGATAAGTTTGATGGTACTAAGTGAATGTACATTTTTGAGATTTTTTGGCTTGATTTTATAAATATTATAAAGAGGCTGAGAGATGAGATGATAATATAGTAATATAGTAATTCAGTATATTATGATCTCATCTCTCAGCCGAAGGACGTCCATTGCTGGACATAGGCTTCTCCCAAAGATCGCCACAACGACCGGTCTTGGGCAGCCCGCAACCAGCGGCTTCCTGCGACCTTCACCAGGTCGTCGGACCACCTTATGGTGGGCCTACCCACGCTGCCTAATATAATTTGGCTTAAATTTGGGCATAATCTTACTTTGATATACTTCACTTTAAAAACACTTAACGAAATGGAAACTATTTGAATCTAATATTTTATATAAAATACGAATCTTCTAAAGTTAAGTAAGTAAATACTATACTGAAATATTTTTTAGTTTGATATTATAACACGTTTATAACAATATTCATTGATAAAACATGGAGCAACGTTTAAACACAAGGGTAAATTCATTCTATTGAAAAGCGAAACAATGTAACGATTTCTGATGTATTAATTAATTTCTCTTCGCTCAGACTGCTTTCATTGAAAATATTGAAGCAGGAGACGTGCGCCTTACGTCTCAGTTTCGTTCGATATTGTGGAAATGTGATATCGAAAATGAGCAATTATTTTATAATTAACTTTTGCTATGTACATTTATAGTCTATATCATTTTTATTATGATATAGGCAAGCGGACGAGCTAATGGGCCACCTGATCGTAAGTGGTCACCACCGCCCATAGACAATCGTCAATGTGCCACCAACTTTGGGAACGAAAATGTGCCTTGTGCCTGTAATGAGACTGGCTCACTCATTCTTCAAAACGGATCACAGCAATATCGAGTACTGCTGTTTGGCGTAATATCTGATGAGTGAGAACCCAGACGGGCGAGAACAAAGCCCTAACACGAAGTAAATCCAATTGTGATATCTGCTACATCAAAATTTTCCTGTTAGATAATTAAATACATGTTTCAAATTAAATTTCAAGTACATACGGTTTTCATGTTCATTGATTTTATTAATTAATTTATGTACGGTGTTGCATAGAAAATTTTATTAAATATTTGTTTTTTTAATTTAAAAATATTTTTTTTATAAATTATAAATTCAAAAGTGCACGGACCGAAAAATAAACTCTTATACTACAAAGGTATTATCGTTGTATTATTTTTATATATAAATAATTTACTTTATTACCAGCGCCCGTCGTAAAGCAATTACGATGTAAAAGTTTTATATTATCCGGCTTACTACTTCGTCAGCGAATAAAAGAAAAATATAAACAAATAAACATTTTTATCATTAAGTTTCAACACAATAAATGTTTAAAAAATATCATACAATTTTGATACTTAAGCTATTTGCATTAAAGACGTGTTTACCGTAGACTATTTATCGAAAATGTAAAATACAACACAACTATTATTTCGAACCAGATAATTATCAACACATTACTGCGGATTCAATTTAATCTGTAACATAAATAAATTCAATTCGCTCTTATTGTATTAACAATAAAGTTCACATTTGTTTGGTATATATTTTTGCGGTTTTGTATTGGCTTGGCAAATGTATGGACGCGTATTAGGTGCTAAGGTTCCGCTAATTTTGCTTTATGGTATCCAATTTAATTAAAGTGTTGAGTGGATTATGTTAATTGAAGGTAGATAATTAGACAAGTAATCCTTTTTTATTTAAGCTTTAAGGATTATAGATACGGCATTCCTTCGTAGAATTATATGATTAAATAAAACAATCAAATTATATTTAAACTATGTATTATTTATATTATAAATGTGAGAACTCCGTCTGTCTGTTTGTTAAGTCTGTCTGAACTGAATTTGATGAAATTTGGTTACGTTGTACGCCTAACAGTTTTTGACCAAGCACTGAGAGCAAAGTCGCGTTTAACAACTAGTATATTTGTATATTATATAAATTACAATTATTTTATTTAATTACAACATAATATATATATCACCCTAGAATTGTAAATACTGTTAGACTGTAATCTATCTTGCGAGATTGTAAACTGTCGAAATATTGTGGAGGGTGATTTAGCTCAAAATAAAATATCAAAAATATCGATTTTTGACATTTTATTTTGAGCTAAATCACTATATTTTTTATAATTTAACTTCAATTAGTTTAGGTAGATTAATATAATATATCGAAAAATCAGTGCGTTAAATTGTAAGCAGTATGTTGTGGTTCACAATCTCGCGAGATAGATTAAAATATAAAACAGATAGATAGTCCATGTGCTTGTATCCGCCTACCTATATAATATAAAAAAAAACATATTAAAATATTTATATTACTTTCTTTGTTAATTCTGAGTGCACTCAATGCCCGATTTTGTTCCTCCCATTCATCTCTTAAGAGAGCGAGTGGTTGAGATCACTTTAGGTAATATGCCGCTTTTTAAGTCTAAATCTTTGTATAGAATATATTTTTGTATAGAGCAATTCGAATCATAGCTTAAACAAAGTACTATCCCTCATCCATTTAAATACAGTGGTTAGTGGAGTCAAAAATAACTTTCTAACGAATAATTATCTCTTTGAACTAAATGGCCCAAATAAAACATTCAACAAACATCTTCGTCGAAGATCTTCAATTCTACTTCCGGTAACTAAAGAGCTGTTCAAGTAGATACTTGTCTGTTCATCTCGCATTGTTGGGAATTCGGCTTCGAAAGGCTTCATAAGACATTTTTTCCTCAGCAGAAGGATATTAACTTGTTCCTTATATTTTAATAATGCTAATTTTTATGATATAGGTAGGTGGTCGGGCCAAAGGGCTACCTGATGGTAATTGGTCATGGTGATGGATTTGATTTGATGTTTACCATTTTATTACTTTCATTTATTTAACCAGTGTCTCAAGTTTAGCTAACTTTTATACGTTATAAAAACGTAAGCCAGTGATAAAAATCAAAATCAAAATATTCTTTATTCAAGTAGGCTCATAAACGCACTTTTCAACCGTCATATTGCAGTGTAGAATTAAATTTAAAGCTACCACCGGTTCTCAAAGATAGACTCCACAAAGGAGAACAATTTAGAAACTCAGTGGTTACTTTCTAAACAGATATTGCTAAAGGACTGATCGATTGAAGAACGAAGAAGTATTTCTAATAACGGACAAAGATTTCGTTCTGTATCTTAATAAAACCATAGTTATATTGTTTAAAATAGTTCTTACATAACCTTTTAAGCATTATCCATATTTTAGTTAATAAGACAGTTCAGTGACCCCACAAATTAATTTCTCATAGTGACGTGGAAGAAGTTTAAGCCGTCAGCGTCATTGTATCTATTCCCTACTATAACTAATGGCCGCGTGTCTGTTCCGTCAGTTTCAAACGCTTGAGATAAATCGTTTTTACAAGATCCGGTTGCACTTAGAACGGTTGGAGTAAATTGTTTAGACCTTAGACCGAAGACGTTGGAAAATGTGAAGTTACTACGTAGTAAGTGACTTAGTAGTTTGGAGGGCTGGCACTTCGCCGGTACTGAGGGTATATCTATAAAAAAATAATTTCTTTTTTTTTTGTAATTTATTTCAACTACATAAATTAAAGCTTAGATTATAAAGATATAGTAAAAAATATAAATTTAACACATGAAGAGGTGTTTATTAAAAAAAAAAATAGAAACTAAAAATTAAAATATATTATATTTTATATGTAAAAAAATCTGAATATGATATCTTCAAAATTATTTTGCCAATCTTTCCAGAAAAGTGAGCGACAGCTCGTGTAGGAGATTATCATACAATAAGAGAGTTCATGGTTGATGCACACTTTGACAATGAAACGATTGCCTTCTGGCAATTTTTTTGTGATATATGTAAATAATCACAGATTGATAAATCTGAGTTTAATAAACAACGAATTCAGTGCCACCGGGCCTGTAACGTAACTGTCAACTAGAACGCTATGATGTCTATTAGAAGACTCTGCTTTGCTCATCTGAAGGCATCTTCGTTGGGTTATGGTTCGTTCACTTAGTGGGAGGGCTTTGTGCAAGCCCTTCTAGGTAGGTATCACCCACCTCCCACTCATCATATATCGCCAAACAGCAATACTTAGCTTTCTTGTGTTCCGGTCTCACATAGTGCAAGTACAGCACAAGGGACATAACGTTTTAGTACTTAAGGTTAGTGATGAAATGGTGATATAAGGAATGATTATTATTTCCTACAGTACCAATGTCTATGTACTTTTTTGTCTTTTTTTTATCAAAAACGGTCCGTCACTGTTCAACGTGCATATGTAAAACATTGAATTAGATGGTTATTAAAATAAATTACAATTAGAGAAAACTAACTAAAAGAGCCGAGATGGCCCTGTGGTTAGAATGCGTGCATCTTAACCGATGATTTCGGGTTCAAATCCAGGCAGGCATCACTAAATTTTGATGTGCTTAATTTGTGTTTATAATTTATCTCGTGCTCGGCAGTGAAGGAAAACATCGTGAGGAAACCTGCATGTGTCTAATTTCAACGAAATTCTGCCACATGTGTATTCCACCAACCCACATTCGAGCAGCGTGGTGGAATATGCTCCAAACCTTCTCCTCAAAGGGAGAGGGGGCCTTAGCCCAGCAGTGGGAAATTTACAGGCTGCTAATGTAAAAAAAAAACTAAAAAACAGAGTTTTTCCAGAAACTAAATATATATTTTTTATTATTATAATAGTATATAGCAAAGGATTCATACTGCGCATGCGCCACGCGCACAAGGGAGGAGAGAGTGGTAGCGAAGAGGTGTGACGGCATAAAAGTGCGTCATGCCGTTTACCGTCTCGGCCTAGGCGTCGCTTCTACTGCAAGGGTCGACTTATTTAATATATAAATTTAAAGTAAATTACATAAAAACGTAAGAGTTCATTAATGTCAAACTTCTGAGCAAACGCATATTTTTAATGAGATGGTTCTAATATCTAACTTTTAACTTGATCATTATTATAGCTATTTTTTGTTTGTGTTGTAGACTGGTAACGCATCTGAAAATCCTCCATATCATCTATAAATTTGAATAGGCGGTCGTAGTAACATTCCATCAGCTGAGCCTTCTAATCGTTTGTGTCTTCTTCCATAATAAACAAGTGCTAGTAATCATACTTTAAAATTAATCGATAGTATTAAACGAAAACTGAATTTTTACTACAACTAAAATACTAATGAATATGATCCCTTAGTAATCTGTCAAATTAAGTAAACAGCTACGAATTAATTAAACAAATACTTAAAGTCTTCGACCTTCTTATATTGTCCTTTAAATTGATGATTATTACCTAAGCTATTTCCTCAACCACAATTTAGATAATACACAAAGCAGATTCCATTACTTGATAGTATTTATTGTAGGAATACGTACATCGTTGTACGTCACATCACCTGTAAGATATAAACAGAATATGTGCCTATTAAGGGTAAGATATTGTTTTCGATTTTCGCTAACTGCTCCCAGTGGAACCTGCTGTATTCAACGGCACAATGAATTGGTTAGTAACATATCTCATAAATAACAATGTTCGCATCTATGATGAACTTGGAATATTGCTCGTAAATGTAAAATTTTGTGTCAATTCTCATATGTGGTAGAGTATTAAGATTAATTAATTACGAGTTGAGATGGGCCTGTTAGTTACCGATGTTTACGAGTTCAAACCTATACAAGAACTACTGAAGTTCAATGTGATTAATTTGTGTTTATAATTAATTCTATACTTGGCTCAGCAGTGGGGCAGTAATAGTATCCCATTCATGACATATTCATTCATTTTCATTCGGTACATCTTGGATTCCTCACGATGTTTACCTTCATGGTCGAACACGAGATTATTTATAATCAAAAATGAAGTACATGAAAATTAAGTGCTTGTCTGAGTCTGAACCTAAGGACTATCGGTAAGGCTCATGTGGCTAACCACTGATCTATCTCTACTCAAACCATTACTTGATAAAAATATAACCTTCGCTTATTGATAACAACAGAGATTTTGTTCCTGATTGAAGTTGTAGAGTACATTACAAATTATTACAGTATATGCCATTGTACGAATAATATAATATAATAACCAACAACTATTACATTAAAACATTAAATACTCTTATTACAAAAAAATATTTCATTTTTATTATTGTTCAGATTTTCTAATATTACGTTAAATATATTGTTGGTAGAGGATTAATTATTTTTGACACAAACATTCTTTGAAAACTTCAAACCTTGACCATAAACTTCTCTCCCAAACAAAGTTAACAAAAGAATGTGAAATGTTTGTTTATCGAAAAAAACCTCTGAAAATCTAAAATTAAAAAAATGGCTTGAGTGAACTGTGATGTACGAGATAAAGGGGAGCATCTGTCTGTCACGGGCCACCTACAGAGACAGTATCATTCATCTTTATATCCAAAACAATTTCCTTTACACTCGATACCGTTCGTATTGCAATGCAATAAGGTTTTATTTCGTGTACCTTAAGTTAGTTATTTAAATTGCCTAGTCGATGTGTTTCCTAATTTATGACGAGTAGAGCTCTTAACGCGTCGACGTAAAGGTGATATTCGCTTCGAATGAAATATGAATGAAGAATAAATAATGTGATGTTTTTGTTACATACGGAACGAGACATACGTGTCTTGTTAGGAAAATGATACTTAATGCGTTCCTCATACCCCCAGTCTATTTTCTTTGCTTTCGAGTTTTTAATGAGCTGATGTTGGGTGGAGATTCTCTTATCTGGATTATTTTAATGGCGGTAATTAAATCTTCGTGTTTCATATTTGCTAATTAATATATTATACTGAGACCCTTGGCGATTTTCTTTTGCTCGCCAGATTACTCATTAACATTCAATAATATAATTTGTACTTTGTCGAAATTTTGTTAAAAGTAAATGAAATTGCAAACGGTCGAAACGATGAAATTCTTCCGAATCCGAATCGGTCATAAATTGTCAGTGATTTTTTAGTAATTGTTCAATACTTTGACACTAACTACAGAGACTCAAAAACCAAAGTATCGTAAATGATATATAATTATTTTTATGTCAGTTATGAAATTTCTCATCCGTTTTATTATAAGACATAACACCACAATTTTATCGGATTGCTTTTAAAGAGAAAAAGCTTCGTTGCGATAAAAATAGATCGTAAATCGTAAAATTCCGTAAATTACTTGTAAAAGAAAATACAAAAATTTTCTTTTCATAAACAAATACTCTTAGTTTATTTTTGAGATACTGAATAAAATAACTAAATGTAGTAAAACTTTTGCGTTATATAATATTAACAATAATTCCTTTTGGGGTCCTGTGGCTCGCTCGTAGCCAAAATGTAGGAAGCCAGTTTCTCAACCTGTCATTCCGACCCTTGTTCGTTAGGTACCCCTGCCGGGTTGTAATCCTTTATTTACTACAAATATTTATTAGTGTTTGTATTGAGTATAATAATATAATATTTAAGTAAGTTATTAACGCTTTACTTTGTCAGGAAAAATTATAACAATTCGGCGGCAATTTCAAACGTGTAAGTTATCTGTGCCGCGTTTATTATAATGTTCAAGTATATGGGAAAAATCTAAAGATTCCCTCCATTAAGCCAACGGAACAATCCAAACCGACCAATGAACTAAAAAACAGAATAAACGCTACATGCTCTCCAAGGCACGAGTAATTAGCAGTGTTAATTTCTGAACTCCAGGCTTCTATTGAGAATTTCTTGATTGCAGTGCAACATTGCCAACTTCTAACTTCCAAGCCCATTGGTGTTTTGTCTAGTTTGAAAGTCGGCAGCTCATTAGGTGATATGTATGTTCAAATCGTTTCGTATCAAATTAAACGAAGACCAAAGCGTCAACATTTTACTAGTTGGAAGGTAGTTGTAAAACAAAGATCTTGTAAATGTCCCATTGGTGGATTAATCCATTAATTTTGAGGGGATTTTTGACATACCTATGTAGGTTACCTTACGATATTTTTCTTACTATAACATATACTTTATATATATAAATCTTCTGTACGTATGTGTGTAATTTAATTAAGAGGTTGGATCGAAGTTTTTTGTATGTATTTGAGTTGTTTCATGGCTGGTTTAGATTGGACCCGATATATCAAATTCTTATTTCACACGGACAAAATCAGGATAACCAGTTAGTATAGTATAATATACAGGGTTCTTGGTAATTCGACGTATTCCCGTTAGGAGGGCATCTTCTAAATCCTCATTAAGCATGAATCTACAGAAAGCAACTCTTCTTTCAGCATCCTCTTCGTAAATAACGTGCACAGGATTAAAATGATAATACAAAATATCTTAATTGTAACTTAGCTACTGAACTGTTTATGCATCTAAATTTTATTTTAAATTTGTATTAAGTAAGTTAAGTGAATATGTAAGTTTTTTTACCTTGGTTATTATTTTAAATCAATTTTGTGGGAATTTTAAAGAGCGACCTTTAGTACGAATTCGGTCATGTTCGAATACGAATTTCCACCAGCGTCCTTTCTGATCATTTTATTTCGGTTGCTTTGAAATAAATTCCTAGTTTTTATACATTTTCAGAAAGCTAAGAAAACGATTATGTTTTTAAAATAATCTGCAGGCATAATGTTTTTTTTTGTTTTTCAGGCATATTTGAGGGAAAAAAATAAAAAAAATATTGAATTTATTGAAAATATCGTTTTCCGTCTCGCATTTTTAAATTTGAACCGATAATTATTGTTTAAATATTGAAAAATATCCAATGTTTAATCGTTTTTATAAATCAGAAGAAAAAACTGGATTTTAATTGATACTTTTTTTTTAATAAATTTTTGAAGTTGCATTTTTGGCATATTTTGAATAAATCTAAAAAACGCGATAACTCAAAAATGGTTCACTTTTGCATATATGCATATGGGGGTTAAAATTATCGCAAATAGTCACCCCTATCACCTCCTAACGGGAATACGTCGAATTACCAATAACCCTGTATAATAATATGAAGAGCTAGTTTAAAGTCAGGGCGAGTCGTTAGTATTAAATAAGAGAACAAAAATAAGCAACTTTCAGAGTTTTATATATTAGACACGCGTCTGAGTAGACACTTGCGAAATTGGATGTATATAATATATTCAAAAGGGATTCGAGAAATAATTTTAAGTAAAGCATATTGTTTCTTTATGATAGGAGAGAAGTTCTTACAAACAAAAAAAAAACTAGCATATTAACAATATTTTTGTATAAGGTTCCACTTCTGAACATTGCTTTGCTCATTTATCTAGTGGCAGAATTTCGTCTGAGTATTGTACGAGAGATCAATTTTAAAACTTCAAATCCTCAGTGCTCCTATTAAAAGATGCGGTTTTTGGTCAAGATTGACGCGTTCTATTCGCTGGGTAATCGCGGCTCTTCTTTATTTTTAAAGAAAAGCCATAAAAAAATAGGAAAAATATTAGGTTTATCATGACGTTCTATCGAAATTCCTTTATTTTTTATTCTGACGACCTCCGTGGTCGAGTAGTGTGTACACCGGTTTTCATGGGTTCCACTCCGAGGTTCCGGGTTCGATTCCCGGCCAAGTCGATATAAAAAAAGTTCATTAGTTTTCTATGTTGCCTTGGGTCTGGGTGTTTGTGGTACCGTCGTTACTTCTGATTTTCCATAACACAAGTGCTTTAGCTACTTACATTGGGATCAGAGTAATGTATGTGATGTTGTGTAATATTTATTTATTATTTAGTTTTTTTTTCACATTCTTTTATTTTTCATACGAAGAATGTTGAAGAGTAATTGGATAGTCACATCGCATAGACATTGACATCGTACTGTGAGATATTTCTTTGAGCCAAATTTAGAAATTCTAGGTCAACAGAAAGTACTTTTTGTTTTGATGAGTTGATAGTCCGCACAAAAGAAAATATTTTCACACAATCTCTTTGGCCTGACGATTTTTTTTACTACAAATATTTAATTGTATTAAATTAAATTTTGATCGGTACCAATTTATCTATAATATAAGAAATATTTACATTCAGGCCATAATTATATACCAATAAAGATTAAAAATAGTAACTGTATAAATGAAGACCGCGTGAAATGGCGGCAAGAGTGCTAACAGTATTTCCCTGTTGAATTGCAACTTCGATACTCTGGGCAAGGAATGAACCAGCTCTCCTGTAACCAGTGGAGTAATAAGACGAGGTGTTATTCTTAATTTATTATAGTGTAGCTTTGGCTATATGGACAAAATAAAAGTGGCAATTCAGGAATGAAAATATAAGTTATAATTAAATACAATATATTTGTTCTTTGAACACATGCGACTTGTGAATCAAATTAATCCAATCTAAGCAGCGAATTGGATCAGCTTTATGTTCATAAACTATTCTACAATCATCCGAATCATATATACTAACGAAGCTTCAAGACTTTTAAATCATAGCTATACTTAATTTTGTTGTATTCCAGTTTGAAGGGTGAGTCACAAGGGACATAACGTCTTAGTTCACAAATTTGGTGGTACATTGGCGATGTAGGTTATTGTTAATATTTCTTGCGGCAATAATGTCTATGAGCAGTGATGATCACTCACCATCAGGTGGCATATTTGCCCGTTGACCTAACTATTACATGAAAATGTGTGGGTGGTCAAAAAATATAATCACTGAATCATCACGTTCTTCAAAATCCAATCCCAGTCAATTATCGGGATATTTGTAAATTTGATAAATGTTAAAAGTAATATATTGTTCTACAAAAAGTTGGAAGGAGCTGTGTTCTGTAAGTAAAATTATTTCTGCGAAGAATACGTGGTGTTTTCAAAAGTGTTCACAAAGACATTGTGCCTGAAAGTGAATGAAGATTCGTGTAGTCTCTGTTTTGGTTTGGCAGCTTTATGGTGTGGTTTAAGTTACTAGAGAAATAACTTTGACGTTACTCGACACATTGATCTGAAGTCATAGTGTATGAAGATTAAAAGCCAATATTAGGTACCAATATTGTTACGTAAATAAATTTAATATAATAACATATTACAAAATAAAAAAAACGTAAACAAATTTAAACAAAATAAAATTATATAAGCTAAAAATCAATTTATTGAAATCAAATCAAGATAGTGAGTGAGTTTTATAGTGGATGTTGTATGTCAATGTACTTTAGAACAAATATAGCTAATAAGATATTTTGGAACAACTAACTCGAAACTTACCGTAGTACACGGTTGTGAAATGTTAAAAAGAGATACGTGACAGTGACTATAATAATGATAACATTTAAATAATATTACCATTATACCATTTTTTCTGTCATTTGAAATAAGTGATAACGTTATAGATCTATAGTGTTAATGTAGATCGAAGGCGCGCCCCTCCTAGTAAAATTATCTAAGTTCATTGAAAAATATACTCTAATTTAATTTTCTTTTTTTTTATGGCATTGGTTGGCGGACGAGCATATAGGCCACCTGATGGTAAGTGGTCATCACCGCCCATAGACAAAGGCGCTGTAAGAAATATTAACCATTCCTTACATCACCTATGCGCCACCAACCTTGGGAACTAAGATGTTATGTCCCTTGTGCCTGTGATTACGCTAGCTCACTCAGCCTTCTAACTGGAACACAAAAGTTCAGAGTACTGTTATTTGGTGGTAGAATATCTGATGAAGGGGTGGTACCTACCCACAAATCCCTACCACCAAGTACATATGTCTTTACTCTTAAAATTTTAATCGTCTCACGCACTCTGAGATGTCTTATAAGTAAGAGTGTCACTCGTACAAATACACGCCGATATATTAAGGTAGATGGGATCGCCTTCGTCAGTGACTAGATAGCATAACGATACAAATTCTAATTGCTACTCTACTGGAGTAAATTCTATTTGGGTATTGATTATTCACAGAAATAATTTCTTCTACATTCAAAATATCACGGTTAATATGTGCGAATAATCAGTTAAGCCCACGGTTTGATGATCTACACGCTACAGCTTTATGACTACACCAGATCAGACATGATTTTAATTCTATAGATCAAAAGACTTGACTTTCGTCGTTTCGTCATTGACGCTCAACATTCGCCTTACGCATGCGATTTAAAACTGCCATAAAAAAATGTTTAAGAAATTTTCAACGAATAGGATCAAATCGAAACGTTGTTTAAAGTGTTTTAACGACTCTACAAATGTTAGATAAAAAAAATCTTCCACTTTGAAAGATCTGGAAGTATAATATATCCGCAAAAAGAGCTACGACTGTTACATATTCAGAACAGGTATTTTCTCAGTAGGCACATTTATAATAGTAAAAAAAACACAAATACTTAAATTAAAAAAACTACTACCAGTAGAGTTAAGAACAAACTAACTGACTAACCGCAGAACAAGAACCATGGAATGTATAGAAAGAGACGACTTTCTACGACGTGAGTTCGTCCAGAACTGCACTGTTGTTTTGAAAAGAAAACTCCTGGTCCCATACAGAGTAGATTCGTACTTTTTTGAAAAATTTGTGAATTCGTTTTCACGGAATCCTTTAATTTCAAGGTGTGCTACTATCTATAAGCTGATGTATATTTGGCAGTATAATATTAGATCATTGTCAGGCACACAACCCATCTAAGTATTAATTTCCACCTGATCGATTTCGGCAACGGTGCTCACTCTCAAGGGAGACTAGCGAACTTTGCGGGATATTAGTAAACAAATGTGTACGCAAACACAAGTGCACTTCTAATAACCTCCACTATTATAATCCGACAAGATAAAATATCCCACACTTGCCGACAATTTTTTTTATTGAACCAATCCTGGGCTCGATCCCAGGACTTTATAAGACCAACGAGACTGTATAACATTGATGTTTATTTACTTACTCCTTATTTTATTATATAGCAATTTCACAGCAGGAGGTCTAATGAGTTAGACCATGGACACAAAATTACACAAGAATAAGCAAATATATAACAATTGCCGTACCATTATCCTCGCTACATTAATTTGCTCCGGGCAAGGAACGATGTTACGGGTATAATCAATAGTTATAGTAATTATCAGGATATTCTGAGATTGTAAGGGTATACAAGGCAGCATCCGTGTTAACCCGCGTTGGCGTTGAGTTTACAAAGAAAACGTACTTGAAATATGTAGTTACGATCAAAGGTTGTCTTAAATAATGGAATTAAATTGTTCGTTGATTATAATTGGCGTAATTTGCCGATTCGCAATTACAAAAGTCATACAATGACTCCATTATTCCAATTTTTTTAATTGAAAATAAGTCAGGTTTTGATAAATCCTTGATAAAGATTAGTGTTTGAGTTTAATAATTAATCTCGAATTGAATAGACAGATGAAGATCCACTTTTTTTCCACTTGTCCATGTGAGTCATTAGATTTTATATAAAAGCCGATTCCAAGCAATTTTTTGCTGGGCGGTGAAGGAAAACGTCGTGAGAAAACCTGCATGTGTCTAATTTCAACGAAATTCTGCCACATGTGTATTCCACCAACATGCATTGGACAGCGTGGTGAAATATGCTCCAAAGCCTTCTCCTCAAAGGAAGAGGAGGCCTTAGTCCAGCAGTAGGAACTTTACAGGCTGTTAATGTAATGTGTAAATGACAGAAAGCGGTAAAAGATTAATTAAAAAAGAAATAAAACTGATATTTGTGTCAGGTCAGTAATGAATTTCTTAGTCGCTGGAATAATAGCGGACACGTGCGACCCCTTTAATTATATAATTGTCAGATGGATTTTATGTTCGTGGGTTAGAGAACGATAGCAGTTACGAATTCAACGAACGAATTTAATATGCATGCATAATTATTTTTAATTTCGTATTACGAATTAGTTTCGTGCATTGCTCTGAATTTGACTAAATCATTGGAAGCTATGCACTTTTTAGTCTTAATAACTAGTATAAAGAAATAATATTTTCTTTTTATATATAAGTACAAAATGACATAATTATGTATGTAATTTTCCACGTTCATTTTTTGGTACTTTTTTGGGTAGAATATACTTTCCAAGCTGATGGTACCTTTACAATAAATTTAACGTAGTAGCATGACGAATACATTTTTTATTTTTTCATAAAAGTGCTACTTCCTACTACCTAGCCCACTTGAATTACCAGCTGGACCGATTTTGTTGAAATGATTATTGGGTTTTTTAATTGTAATTGAAATGAAATGAAATAAATTTTAATTCGGCGCAGTATGAACGAAAATAATAAAAAAAAGTCTTATTTCGGCCGTAAGAACTCGGGACGGGCAGCTATATAAAAAATAAAATTAGGTTTCTCTATCTGAAATATCAAAGGTTTCTTTAAAAAAATCATAACGCGCGTCCCCTTGACGTTTTCCAGATCGCATACTGTTATATAACCATATACTATTTAAAATAACATCACTGAAAGTAATAACATCCGAAATTACAACGCAGAGGAATTCGAAACATCAAAGTTCGCCCTTATCGTCAGCTAGCAGCCACAAATAGCCAAGTTTTATCCCCTTTAATTTAAAGTTATATGTGAAACAGTTGGTTGCAGAATATGGGGACATGTGACGCAATGTTACCAACTTTGCGAGACAAAAAGATGCAAAAAAAATGGCGAGCGCAGAAACGTAAAACTCGTCCTGGTGGTCAGCGGGTTGTCAAAGCTTATTAAATAGATGTGGCACTTGTCTAGAATAACATTTTATGTGAATTCGTTTGCCATAGTTATTTATTCATACCAGACGACTAACTTTAAAAGTAAAGCTAAGTTACTATAAATAATTATAACGTCTTTGATAGGCGTGATGGTATTTTTATTATACCATTTGACGTTCATAATATTTATCGTGGTGTTAGTTTATTGATTGGAATATGACATTTAATATTTAATATTCTGAATGTAGAATATATTAGATTAACGTAAACATGAAAAAACAATATACATATTATGTTATCACTCACACAATGACAACATTTTTTTTTAACAAAAATTCATAAAACCGTTTGTTTTTGTATGTTAACTCTGTCTGTCTGTTTGTCTGTTACGCTTTCCACTTGAACCACTCTGTTATGTATGCATGCTGCGTGTATTATATACTTCGTTGGTATATAATAATAAGAAAAATATTCAACAATACTAACACCATAACCAATATTCATTCATTGAACGAATCCAAATGTAATTGAGGGATGAGTGTGTCTGTGTTTTGTAAGTGGGGTTCTGATTCATTCATTATAACTTTTAGTAAAGTGACATATAGGCTGATACTGTGCTACTATTGGGCTGAAGCCTCCTCTTGAGAAAATGTTTGAAGATCAATCGACCAAGCTGCTCCAATACAGATAGCATATATATCCAATATAATTATGAAAGAATTTCATCACACAAATTATGTTTCTTTATGATGTTATCCTTTCAGTTCATTCATGTTAATCAGGATATCGAATTAGACAATCTTCCTTTAAGATTCATATGTTCCAACCACTGTGCGACCTTGGATCTAGAGTAAATATATTTCCTAGAATCGTCATCGAAAGTGTATCATAAAAAAAATGTGCCACATCTTCAAAACGTTCGAATCTATGTACGTCGGGCTTATGCATGGCTGTAAAATTTAACGGTTCACAATAAAGTGCTGAAACTAAGTCCGTAGCACATAACTCGTGACACATGTGCTCATGGCCATAAGGTTATGGCCTGTTATTGAGACTGTTTTTATTATTGCCGAATAAGCGGGACCGATTTGCGATCGGCCTTCGCACGTAAACCCGCTTTGATGTTCGATTGCCGCTATAAATTCATATCGAGGTTTATTATATAAGGAATAGATCGGGTTATTCGGATTATGAATGAAGTTATTGATTATATAATTGAGACAGAGGCTAAGGCCTTGATTGTGAGTATGTTTCGCGTATGGATACTGGCGATTTATCAAGTGTAATTATTTCTTTCATCGTCAATGCTCCACCAAATAGGGTATAGTTATCTCAAGAGTTTGGAGCTAACGCACGAGATGAATTATAAACACAAATTAAGCACATGAAAATTCAGTCGTGCTTGCCTGCCATCTTGACTCATTACGATGTCTTGTGTTATTTTAATAAATTTTATTAATTTCAACGAAATATGGTATAATGTATTATTTTCACTTATTTTGGTATTATACTGAGTCATTTATCGTTCAAAAATAAAGTGGAGTCCAAACGCGAAGACGGCCAGTACAGTCAGCGAGAATGAACTGCACTAGTCATCCTCGCAATGCTGGCCCGCAAGATTCGTTTGAAGGCACCCAGGTTTTTTTTACAATATTAACAGCCTGTAAATTTCCCACTGCTGGGCTAAGGCCTTCTCTCCCATTGAGGAGAAGGTTTGGAGGTTATAAGAGGAAAAATCTTATTTTTTACATCTTCCATTTGAGCTCCGTTGGAACTCAGGACCACGGGATATGCAGCCTTATAACTAGCTTCTAAACTAACGAGGCTGTCAAATGTCATATATAGCCTATTCCAATCACAACGAGAGGAAAGATAAATAAAGAACGTATATAAATATCTTTTTATCAGCCCGAGCTGGGCCTGGGTACAAAAACCGACCGTTTGAACTCATGGCCTCGAGAACTGCGACCCTATATTTAGCCACTAGACCAACGAGGCAGACAATATAATTGGATAGAAATATATAACATCCAATTATTTTGTACAATAAGCTGTATGTTCTGATTTGTTCTTAGTTGAAACAGTCGTGTTCCAATAATTTGCTCGAAGCCAATAAGGTTGATTTCTCTACAAAGTATTGTACATTGAAAATAACATATATCATTAGTTGAATAGTTCAATACATTACAAGCAGGTACACCGATACTGTACATACATACTGTTTCAACTAGACTAAAGTGATACCTGGGTACCACACCCCACTCTAAAATCGCACCGTACAATTGATAAACTGAAATGAGGAAGTCAATAAGCACTAACTATTTCTTTTAATAAATTCAACACCTCGTAATGAAAATATCTCCGTCCCGTCCTTAATTGGGGTATAAACAAACAGACGTACAAGTAATGTGTGGTTTACGAGGCAATTTGTTGTGTCAACGTCACGTTTGTTTATTTCTTACAATTAAGGCGTCACTGTTAAATATATTTTTATGAAGCTTACAATCTTACTAAATATATATCTATGTTTGTGAATGTATGTTAATGTATTTAGACTAATTTAATTTAATAATGTAAGATTTTAATAAACCTTGACAAGATCATCGTAACGAATACAAAAAAAATAATGTTTAAAAGTATATTCAGCAAGAGAAATGACCTAATTTGATTTACCTGGAATAAAACCATGCGAGTTCCCTTGAGTTAAACTTTGCCAATAAATCCTCTGGCACGGATCGTGTGTAATTGGTCTTACAATTAAACGTAAACTTACTAAAACTCTGGAATCCATGATTAATAATTTTGCGAAGGTCTTACTTGTCGTGAAATAGAATAAGCTTAAACCTTTAGTAATATTGTAACTATAAAACTTGTTAATTGACGGGACATATTTGTTTGAATTTGTTGTATTAGTTGAACCAAATGCCGTATTTACTTTTAAATTTCCATAATATTTAAATTAAATTCATTTTCCTTTCATCCCTACGATATTGATATAAAAGTATTTACTGTAAAACGCCTTTACGTGGACTATTCGTTGATTTCCATACGGGACGTATGTATTTAAATTTATATTATGATTGTTACATATATGAGATTCTTGGCAGCTCTTCTCGGTAGAATCTACAATTATTATCAGCCAGAAATCTTCAATTCCATTGGATGATCGATAATAATGATTATATTAAAAGTTGCATTAATCTTCTTCTTCTCCTTATAAATAATAAATGAATGTCTGTTTGTCCTATATGCGTGTCTAAACTATTCATCTGGTCGTGATGAAACTTGTGATTGTTCTATGTCTAAGTCACAAACACAAGGTTTTTTTTGTATGTTTGTCTTTATTTCATTCGTACAAAGCGCGAACTGGTAGCTAGTATTGATATATAAAATTTGAGAATCTTTATGCACTTGATTTGAATTGAACCAGTGATAATTCGTTATGATACAGTTGAGTTTTTACTTGGTGGCAGGGCTTTGTGCAAGCCTGTCTGGGTAGGTACACCCACTCATCAGATACTCTACCGCCAAACAGTAGTACTCAGTATTGTTGTGTTCCGGTTGGAAGAGTGAGTGAGCCAGTGTTACTACAGGCACAAGGGACTTAACATCTTAGTTTCCAAGGTCGTTGACGCATTAGTGATGTAAGGAATGGTTAATATTTCTTATAGCGCCATAATATAAGGGCAGTGGTGACCACTTACCATCAGGTAGCCCAGTCCACCTTCCGATACCATAAAGTCAGTATAGCTATCTCGTGTACAATTAGTCGATTTCCTCTCCATTTTTTTACAGAATACATTACAAATTTTTATCATATTTATATATCATTATGCTACAACAGTATAGTAATTAATATTAGAACCTAAATAGTAGCATTCTTAGCTCCAATCAGATTTTTGCTGCAAGCCAAGTATCTTTATTCAGTTCGTGTCCACTCATTACACCCTCAGTTACCAATGAAATATCTACGGTCGAACCAGGCATACGAGCTTCGCTTCACAATGCAGTCGGTGTTAAGGCTGCTTGTCGATCGTGTTTCTTGAAATATGATTTTATATATTGAGAGAAATTGTTGCAAAATTATACGTATTTGTGTATTCTACGTTTGTATGTGTGTTATATGTTAGTTAAACTATGTAAATTGTTTTATTTTATTCTAGAACAAACATAGACGTGAAAATAACACAATTTCTCATCACGGCCCATAGACATTTACATTGTATGAATTATAAACCATAATTTAGAACGGGAAACCATCCATGGGATCTAAGTCACTTGTGGTTCTATTTACACTGGTTTCCCTTTAAAACCGAAGTAGTACCTATTAGGAGTTTACACACGATTTGACCCTACCTGTTTGTGTGATAATTAAAACTTTTCACTTTTTTATTTTATTATTAAAAGTTGTTATTTACTCTTCGTTTAAATTCTTTGTGTTATCGAAACAAGTTGATACAAGTGACGTTCTAAAAATTTAACATAATGATTTTAAAGTTCCTAGTGTTCTTAACTATTGATAGAACGCTATATAGTTATTTGTCGACAAAATAAGTGATACGAAAACGACTTAACTGATGCGTTTCATAATGTTAGTTGAACAGTCAACCTAAAAGCGGCAGTTTACAGGGAAACAATAAGAACGTATTCGTGGCACGAAAGTGCTGAATTCGCTCGCGGTTCGAAAAATATTCGGACGGGTACAGACTTGATTTTAGCTTGAATATCATTGGATAAATTCTGGTAAATGATAAAAAGTGAATTAAATAATATGGATAATCATTTTCTTTTAAAGCAGTAGATCGCGAGTACCTGGAATCACATCCTGGGTTGAGCTAGTACAAAACTATAAAGTTTTTCAGTCAAGTAATTCTTAGGAGCTGGTAATTATAATTATAGGGTTGAAATTCCCTTTCATTAGAAACACAAAGCGCTGTTTTTCCTGCGTCTAAACTATCTCTATTCGTATTGATGTTCTTCCACTGAATTATGAGAGTGACAGAATTTAGAGTATAACAGCGTAAACTCCTTGCACACAGATTTGTAAGTAGCCATCACTGCCTATGCAACATCAATACATAGTATAAAACAAAGTCGCTTCCCGCTGTCTGTCTGTCTCTATGTATGCTTAGATCTTTAGAACTAAGCAGTGGATTTTGATGTGATTTTTTTAGTAGATAGAGTGACTCAAGGGGAAGGTTTATAAATGTATAATATATGCAGAATGTAGTTGAGAAACACTGATAATTTTAGAGGTTCCTAATGTAATGTTGTAACTAAGCACATTTTTTTGCTCTAGCATTGCTTACGCTGAAACCTACGAGATAGATAAACCACCTTAAAAAGGTCTACAAAAAAGTCATTTTTTGTCTTTTACTTTTTACGAGACATAATGGCTTATTTATGAAGTGGTTTTAAGCAATAAAGTATTAATAATCCAATATCCTATCTTATCCAATTAAGTACCTTAAATACATTATACATTTACCGACGGGAGAAAGTTGTGTACGTTGTATATATAGACATTTGTACTATATTTAGTATCAGCATTGCACCCGTGCGAAACCGGGCCGGGTCGCTAGTTAATAATGTACTAAATATTAATCATTCATCATAATTTGACTCGAATCTATGAAACGCAAAGTCAATAAATCATTCTTGGGGCAAGGTATCCGCTTCTATAATAAAATGCCGCAGACATTTTTAACTTTGCCGTTTCATAGATTCAAGTCAATTGTAAAAAATGCATCGGTAAAGAAGGCAAATTATTCGATACAGGATTATATCGATGATACAAAAGCGTGGAGTTAATGCTTGTTGACTTATTGTAATAAATAACTAAATTGAAAGTTTATTGAAGATTTTAAAGTAAGTAAGAGTCAATTTTAATAAAGTGTGTATTGGTTCATTTTATAATTTTATCGTTTTCTTGGTATTCGTATTGAGGTAAGAAACAGACGGACGGAGGAGAGACTTGTACCAATAATATTAGCAAAGATTTAGAATTTCAAAAATTGTTAGCATAAACTATTAATATTTTTAGAGCATTTTATGTTAATAGAGTTTACGTAGTGAATTCAAATTAAAATAAATATAAATCAAGAGGCTCCATATCGAGCGTAGATAAAAATGTTGCCAAATGTACCAATGTGACGCATTGCCAATTTATAGTCGGTAAAAAGTGTATAAAAAGCTAATATTTTATGGAAACACTGAATGTGCTCACTGCTAAATCTTTTTTATTATATTTAGGAAGGCCGAAATGGTAAATACACTATTAGAAGAAGTGTCACCTACTCTTTACAGAAATTTATAAATTTATTACTCATTAACTCACTCACCCTTCAACAGAAGACTCAGACTCAGACTATACAACGAATGATGTTTGGTGATACTCACAAAGAATACGTATAATACTACCATATTAAATAGATACGGTTATAATGGTTGGGGGTGCTAATTTCGGGAAGTACTAATCAGATTTGAATATCTCTTCTGCGACAAATAGTTCGCTTCTTGAGGAAGTTCAGTTCAAGTTACAACTCTTTACTACAAACAAAGATCAGAAACACGAAACCTCAAACAATACAGAAATATGTAGGAAGAAAATATGCATAATTCTACTTAAATGAGGATTAAACCAGGTGGCTCTGGTCTCGGCTGCCTTCTTCAAGGAGTACTAACTTTGCACAACATAGAATGCCCAAGTTTGTGCGTACAATTGCTCGCTGCTAAAAAATCCTTAACAATAAAACGTCCTAGAGGATTTGTTGCTTTAATAAATAGCATCGTCATCTATTTATTTATACGAGTATATGTATTAATTATACATGCTATAATTTTAATACGATGCCTACCAAACGGAACATCTAAATTAATCAAATTGGGCTACTTTTCTGCAGCACGCGAATTATGGCTACTATTACATACAACGCACATACTCTATCTTCTAAAAATATATACTCACGTTATTATATGTCTTATGTGTTTTTGTATAAGGGATCAAATCGTTTGGGTCCAATTTTGTTCAGAAAAAATGCTCAGTGGGAAGCGTAAGACCGGAAAATAGCCTTCGATATCCCTTCCTTTACATCTGATTCGTCACGAACGTTGATTGGACGTATGGATGCGAATTTGATGCTTATTGACTACACAAGGATGTAATTTGGCGTAAAATGGGCTTTATGTTTCTTATCGTCGTATAATAGGGAAACGGCTTAAAAGAACTCGTTGAATGATAGAAACCAGTTGCAGAAGGTATTATTGACTGAATTCACAAATAAATTTACTAGCTGAAATGTTTCATTGCTGGGAAAAAGTCACCATTCTCCCAAGAAGAAAGTTTTTAGAGCTTGTTCAACAAGCATAGTGAAGTTTCAGTGATGGAAATTAATCCGATCTTAAATATGTATCGGTGATGTTTCTCCTGTCACGATTAGTCATCTTAATTATGTAACAAGTTCAGTTTCGCCCATAGACAATGCCGCTGCAATAAATAAGAGACCCTATTTTAGATCGTGAATGCGTTGCCAACAATGAGATAAAAGTTATCTACCTGCAATCGTTTTTATAAAGGCATATCTACAAAACGAGATATGTCGTGTAAATGACACAATGAGAGAGAGGGGGACAGAGAGATGATCGCATAATGCGTTTTCCTTATTTGACGATTTCTAAAATTTCATTTAATAAACTTTCATTTGATAAAATTAATCGAATTTGATCAGTAGAGTGTTTCCATTGCGAAAAGTATTTCTGAATTTTTTTTATGTACGAAGATCAGAGAGAATAATTTTACTACATAACGATAATATCATACACGCCCTTTTTGTGTAATCGTATATCGGTGTCATCTCTTTCGTGTTTTAGTTATTTAAATTTTGTGAAAAAAATAGCAAGTCTCAACGCAGCTTTGACTCAAAAGCATACGAATAATAAAAGTTATTAATTCCACGAAAACTCCGCCAACATCATAGTCTTCAAATTTTGTGCGTTGTTTTGAGCTAAATTATCTTACATTATGAACATTTATTAAATTTGTGCTTATAATTCTTGCTTAATTTAGGTTCATAATTCATCTCGTGGTTGGCGTGGAATATGCTAGAAACGTTCTCTTCAAAGGGAAAGGAGTCCTTAGCCCAGCAGTGGGAAATTTACAGGCTGTTCCTGTTTACATAGACGTAAAAACTTTTTTTACTTATCTTTTATTGTATTTATTAAATAAAGCTGAATAGTCAAAAAGTAGTAGTTTTATGTTTATCTATTAACTTCACATAAAATTAATTTATTAATTCAAAGGTGTTCATTTTCAAATCTCCTTCAAACTTATTACGATTGAATGTACTTTAAAATTATCTCTTTACTTTAAAATTATTACAAAGGAGAGAGCACCAGATTAAAGTACATCCAGACTAAATCAAAGTAAACTATGCATTTTTTATAATCAGTGTCAAGGAAAGCCTACAGCTATAAATTTCAAAGCTTCAAGTATTACAAGATTTACGGATCAAGTACATCCCCAAGGGTGACCTCAACATTTAAAATGGGACGTTAAGAAACTTGTAAATGGCGATGCTTTTTCAACTTCGAACTACATGGTTATATGGAGAGCCATGATGGACCAGTAGTTAGATACGTTGGCTTAAAATGTTGGCGTATTTGCATTGATTTTGCCAACATGGTATTGCTTAGAATTAGTTTTTGATTATATTTCTTTACCAATATGTCAAATAATGCCAATAGTAAATACTTGTATTCGATGTACTTGTCTATGGCGAGATTTTTTGTAGGTTCAGTTCATGTTTGGGTGGTTGTAATATTAAACGCCTAATGTTTGATCAAATATATATCACTACACGAACACGCTAAGTCAAGTAAAATGCCTTTTCAAGGACAAGGAAACTCGATCGTGAAATGTCAGAAAGTTATTTGGAAGAATGACTTCAGTAATTATAATATTTATAGGTTATATACGTCAAAATAGCGTATCGCCGTAAATCAGTTTGAACATTTTATGACCGCGTCGAGCATTGGCAAACTAGAAGTGTCAAATTTGGTTCTCACCGAATAGCTTTACTAAACTAAGACTTTGATTTGACAATTCCTTCAAAATGATGATGGTGATGATGGTTTCCTGTTTAAATCTGGCGTGGCCTTTCAACGCAGCCAACCATCTGTCCGGGAAATTAAATAGATACGTGTGCACAGACAAACTCTCATAAATTGGTGGGATTTCAGGGCATAAATGTATAGTCAACGAATTTCAAAATTTCGAAATGCTACTGAAAATTTATTTGCAAAAAAAGTCAAACACTTTAGTAGTGCCCAACCCGGGATTAGAAGTTAGAATCTTGGGATAGCTTATAAATTAGCTTCTTTATCGAGGAGGTAGTTCAGATAGTTTGTTTGTTTTAGAATTTTAATACATGATATAATAAAAATAAATATAATTTCGCAAAAATAAGTTTATACTTATTTGAGGTTATATATTATATATTAATGAAAAGAAGTGATAAGCCATAATATCTGTAAAATATACACTTTCTAATACATACAATTATATCCCTTCTTAGATATAATAACAAAACCCAAGCGCATAAAACGAAAGACCATCTGTCCCTAAAATGTTACATGAAATAGCTGTTTATTTTGATAAAACTTTTAAAAAGGTCATTTAGATTCCTGTGAGAATAAAATTCGTTTTATTTTTGGCTTCTAATGAGTGCATTGAATTAGGGTTCCGAGGGTATATAAATAAAACGCCATTAAAACTTGATATATCAAAGTATGCGTTCTATTGTTAGAAATGGCGATCTACACATACGATCATAAGGATAAAGGATTAGAATTGAGGATTTATGACGATTATAACAAAAGATGAAAACTTTTTTAGCTGCTTATTATGCTATAACAAATTTTGTTTTTCATAATATCTGAAAATATGGTCCAGAACACGTGCATATTATAATTTAATTTATTATAATTATAAAATCAAAATCAAAATATACTTTATTCAAGTAGAGTTTTGAATCGATTAACAAACTATTTTAAGTAAAGCTACCACCGGTTCGGAATGTAGATTTTACCGAGAAGAACCGGCACGAAACTCAGAAGTTACTCTTTTTCAACATCTAAAAACACAGTCATGTTAGTTAAATACAATTATATACATATGTATGTTATGTCTCCTGCCTGGAAGTCAACAAGCATTAACTCCACGCTTTTTTTATCATCTATATAGTGTTGTATCGAATAATATGCCTTCTTTACCGATGTATTTTTTACAAATCATTTGAATTTATGAAACGGCAAAGGTAAAAATGTCTGTGGAATTTTATTATAGAAACGGATAACTTGCCCCAAGAATGATTTATTGACGTTGCGGAGTCGGAAACTTGGCGTTATAAGCTTATCCTTATTTCTTGTGCACATACAATGATTATCGCCGATAATAAACCGACACCGAACCGATAGCAAACACCACTGAATTTTCATGTGCTCAATTTCAATTAAATTATGCCACGTGTGTTTTATTCTTGTATTGTATCAGCGTGGTGTAGTGGGCTCCAACCCAATATTTAGAAGCTGTTGTTTTGCTTTATACGAAGAGAAATACGTTCGCAAAAACTCGTCCATACACATAGACAGAATTAGAGTGAAGTATAAATAAATAATATAAGTATATAACTCGTTAGACGCATAGACGGATAAAATTGAAACTTTAACAAACTGCACCCATTACAGTAACTTCCAATTAGTAGGAAAACAATATTTGTCTTTTATGTGTAGAGAACATTTTACAAGGAACTCGATTTCTAACTTAGCCGTATACTTTTATGACGTCATCGTTTCCTACAAGTCAACTCGAGATTTATAAACCTCAATACGACTACACGCTGTAACCAGATGTTCAAATAATTTAGATTCGTTGTAATGGTTAAGCAACTTAATTAAAAGACACTATGTGTATGGTTTCGCTTGTGTTTTACAAGTTCCTTTGTAATTTCAGCAGTGATTCTTGAATACAATACAATTTTGCTTAGCTATACAGCTATAGGGATCTTTAGGTATTCATATCCCGTGTCCAGATTTAGACCCCAAGTAAATAGTAAAAAGTAATTTCCTATCGAGTAGTCCTCAGTGACAGTACCATGTTTGTAAGTTGGTCAAATATTAATAGGACTCACATACAGTGAGTATGGCCAACTCACAAATATGGTGCTGTCTGGGGAAGCGTTTAAGGCCGTAGGTATTCGCTTAAACTTTCGCCGGTCGTGTTTGATTGCCGGAAGCCAATCAGTCAGTTCCCTTGCACCCATATTCCCTAAGAGAGCAAGGGAATAATTTACTCAGTGGTAAGGCTTTCGCCAAGCAGCAGTACTTATTATTGTTGTGTTTCGCTATGAAAGGCGAGTGAGCTATTTGTAACTACAGACCCAATGGACAAAACATCTTAACTCTTAAGGTTGGTGACAAATTGCCGCATTTAAGAAGTGATCATTTATCATCAGGTGATGTACATACCCGTCAACACATCTGCATTATGAAAAATAAATAGTAATGCCCCTGTGTTTGTGAAAACACCTGTTCACTGTTATATCTTCTGCGAAATTGAATATTCTCCATTGTGAAAGCCACCGTGACCAAAATCGGTCAGTAGAACATCATCAGCACGTTGTATGTTATTTGAACGGTGAGTTAGACAGGATAATTACAAGAGACGTTACATTTTAGATTCTGTTATTGACGGCGTATTGATAGTATCCAAAGTGGTTAAGATATATTTAAGTCACTATGTATATGGACAAAGACTTAACATCAATTACCTGTCTAATAAAAATAAATGTTATCAAAATCAATACTAAAGAAATGAGAAAAGAAAATGTTTCGATAAGTTGATTTTATTGAAGTTTAATATGGAGAGACTCGCAAATAATAAACGAGAGTTAAATATACAAAGAAAAATTAATTCTTCATATTTTATAATATTTCTTACAGCGCCATTGTCTAGGGTGGTGACAACTTGCCATCAGGTGGCCCATATGCTCGACCGCGAACCTATGCCATAGAAAGAAAAAAAAAAAATTATAGTCGCAGAATATCAATATTCTAATTTCAAAAATTATACGCACTCGCTTTAATATAATAATTAATTATTCATTGATGCACGTTCGTTTATCAAATGCAATACTAAATTAAATTAGCTCGGTCGACAATTTCGCTCGAAATTCTATTATAGTAGAGATCGAAAATGTGAAGGACATTCAATAGCCTGTGAAAACATGACGTGGGAGTTTACTAAATTATAGATCAAGTCTTCATACTAAAACGTTAGATAAGGCAACTAGCGGTACACCAGTTTTGTAATAAATAATTATGCCTCTGTGTTAATGGTACCTCGTTGGTTCAGCTAAGTTATTAGGCTACAGATCCCGAGGCACTGAGTTTGAATCCTGGATTAGATAAGTAAAAAATTATTACGTTTCGCAATTGAGAAATCTCACAAGCAGTCTCAAGTTCAGAAGTTTGGAGTTAAGACAGTCGCATGCTTCGGAAATCGAGTAAAGTCGTTGGCTAGCTACCTGAACCCTTTCCGGTTATGTCGGATTTGTGGTCCTTGTTCAGTCAAGTTACCTTGAGTCACATGATACATTAAACAAACATAAACATAAGCTTAATCGATGATTACGGGTTCAAACCCAGGAAAGTAACACTGAATTGTCATGTGCTTAATTTGTGTTTATAATTCATCTCGTGCTCGGCGGTGGAGGAAAACATCGTTAGGAAACCTGCATGTGTCTTATTTTAATTAAATTCTGCCACATGTATATCCACCAACTCACATTTGAACGGCGTGTCCTTCAAACCTTCCCCTCAAAAGGATAGGAGGCCTTAGCCCAGCAGTGAGAAATTTACAGGCTGTTAATGTAGTTTCCTTTAAAAGTACTATCACGACCGAAATGATCAAGAATAATTTCAATTACATATGTATAAAAGAATCATTACTGTTGCTTTACAGGTAAAGAGATAGACTGAAAGTATACAAAACCAAGAAATAATTTTGCATATTGAAGAATATGAAGATGGTTAAAGTCAAAATACCTAGTAAAAATACTAATTAAAGTCTAAAGAGAGTTAGATATACGTACATATGGTTAAAATTTTATATATGTATGGAACGTTTGCAATTCCTTAAAATTTGATATCACAAAGGTTCTTTTTCAATTAATTTAAGTAGCATTCCGTATGCTTTGTACGTCATTTCTACCAACAAAACGTTTTAAACAAAGATAGGAAGTAAAAAAATCAGATCCAAAACTCACAAAAAACGCTATTCAAATCGAACCTCGCATCTGCATCACAATACGTATGTTTCGTACAAAATAAAATTTCATCTAACTCGATCATATATTGAATAACGATCAATAAGCGAATCTTACCTCAAAAATTCTGGAATTTTCCAAACAGTGCCGGCTAAATCGGAATCGTATTACAAAGATTGGCACGTTAGAACGGGACTTATTGTCACGCTAGTACGGGCTTATGGAAACTCATTCCTGTACAAGTGTCGTGAGGTCATAGTATAGGAGACGGATGTATAATTAATTATCTTATCGTTACTTAATTTAAAAACTACCTTAGCATTGTAATTGCTATGGAATTTACTTTGATGGTTTTAATATATTTCTATCGAATAGAAGAGGTTTTATCAGAATGTTTGTTTTTTAATTTGTTTTCTAATATTAAGTCTTCAGAGAGTTTTATATATATAGAGAAATGTTTTTCAAAATGTTAATAAATAGTTATTTTATATTGCTCATCCATATAATATACTAGTTTTAGTTTTAAAAATGCATATTTTGTATCGAGAACATATACGAAACTATAGAGAAATAAGTAATCATAGTATTTTAATATAGTCGTGAAAGAGTTGTTCAAATTTGCAAGTACTAAATAGCTTGAAAAAGAAAGATATAAAACTTATTGAGTTTTGTGTATTAAAGTAATTAATTTTAGGAGGGATATATGTGGATTAAAAAATCAAATAAAAAATATGTATTATCTAACTGAATTATCATTCGTATATTTAAATATATCATAGTTTGTTTCGACGTTTTAGTAAATGTAATTAATATTTCATATACAACCCTCTACTTTTGAAGTTTTGTGTATTAAAGTATTACAGG
The DNA here is from genome assembly GCF_037043105.1 of Vanessa tameamea. Taxonomy (NCBI): domain Eukaryota; kingdom Metazoa; phylum Arthropoda; class Insecta; order Lepidoptera; family Nymphalidae; genus Vanessa; species Vanessa tameamea. The sequence goes on along the minus strand of NC_087327.1, from coordinate 1,229,182 downwards.
GTAATATTACATAAATGTTCCATTATATCCTTCCGCATCATGTCGGACCACCGCTTAGGGGCAGATTAGTTAATTAGCAAATGAGATGAAATATGTCCTGTCCATAAATATATTCAAACCGGAATACAAGATGGATCGACAAGACTGTTGTTCAATGTCGCTGTACCATTGTATATTTTTAGTTAGTAGTTTAATAGTAATTACTTGGACATAAAATTGTTATTGCTTTGTTTTTGTACTTTTTGGATTTTTGAGGTCTTTGAACTCATTTAATGAAATAATGTCAAAAATTCATGTAATATTATGTTTTCTATATTAACATATACGGTGCCAAAATGGCGGTGTGAAAAGAATACATGGATTTTAATCGATGATGGGGCATATATAGGCATGCATACATATCCTTCGAGGCTGCCGCGGCGATTATAGCTGATATCCTCTCTAACAAATTGATTTAATCAATTTGTATCAATGTGCAGTAGGAGAGACAAGAGATATCAGGACCGCGACTCAGATACCCTATAAGAAGAAGCAAGGCTTGCTTCTTCTCTCAAGGTGAAAGTGAAAGTCGTTCAGTTCGGAGTTTAGCCACCTTATGTTACAGAAGTTCACAGCGATCATGAAAGAGGTTTTTTATGCTCCATTTATTGGGCAATAATAATGAGCGCAAAATACAGCACTGCTTGTTATAATGTAATATAAAGCATAATATTTACTTAATAATACATAATATAATGAAACAACTTCAAATATTTGTATCATGTTATTTTATTAAAAACAAATTTTGTTATAATCACATAATTAATTATGTACAAGACTGACGATTGAAAATCATTTACATAAATTCTGCTCTAAATAGTTATAACGTTTATTTAATTATTTATTCATTACCCATAATAAACATTCAAAATCGTACTATCTAAAAATTTGTACGCTTTTACAAACATTGGTATCGTGATAGGCGATTCAATTGATTGAGATTGGAGCCCGAGGCTTCATTGCAGGATTGAAGAGCGGTCTCTGTTACGCGGTGCAAAGTAATAACTTTAAACTTGGATATTCGTTTGCTGCGATGGGATTTTAAAGGGATTTACACAGACGGCTCGTGGTTCTATCGATCTGATAAACATTTGTACGTTTTCGTTTTCAAATGCCAAAACAAGCATTTGAAAACGAAAACATTATATTTATAAGCTTGTACGAGTTTTGAAAATCGAATTTGAATCGAATCTATATTAATACAATTTTTATAAATATATTAATTTAAAAATGTAAATATTTATTTGTATACGAAATAATATTACAAAAAAATATTTAGAACATTTCGTTAAGAATGAAGAAAATAAAAAAAAAAACATCTACACACAAACACACACTTGTACATTTCCAAAAATATACTATTTTTAAAATGTAATTAAAATTGATATTAATAATAGTAATGCCGAATGAAGAAATGAAAACATAGTCATGAAATATCTATCTGATAGAATAGAGAGTGCGTGTCTGTGTTCCTCTTAGTCTGATGGGTTGGCTGGCACGACCGCAGTTAGATCAGGCACTGGACAAACAACATTACTTCCTTTTGTAAAATAGTATTAACCAGACCAACGATGCAGTTGAAAATAGCTACACGTGTGACCTTAGCACTTGTTGAATGTTGTAAGCTGAAAACACAATAGGTCCCTGTACTACACACATAATATTGTGTTAGGAAAAGTACGTGACTGTCAACACGTGACGTATACGAAGACGTTTAAATATTATTTATGTCAGTTTTATTTTATTCCATGGAAATTGACGGATTTCATTCATGACTTACTCGACTGTCAGTGGTTATGCCTTTATAACGTTATTCGATAAAAATACGACGAATATTTTGGTGTATGGTACGGATCGAAATCAAAGTCAAAATTTTACATTTATCAATAAATTAATTAAAAGCTTATATATACATATAATTAAAATTGGAGTGTCTGTTTGTAATATTAAAATAACCGCTTTTTGCTAAATATCAATATACCAAAATATTTTTTTCCAATTTTTTGCCTGTCTGTCGGTCTGTCTGTCTGTCTGTTTGTTTGTTCCGGCTAATCTCTAGTACGACTGGACCGATATTGACGGGACTTTCACTGACAGAAAGCTGATGTAATAAGGAGTAGCTTGGGTTACAACAATAACTTTTTTGTGAAATTCAAACGCGCACGAAGTCGCGGGCACAGCTAGTGTTAAACATAAAGCGATATCATTCCGTACAAGATTATAAAAACGATGAATGACCTCAGAGTTTGGTATTTGATGTATGTATTTTGTTTACAGGATACATTAATTTATTTGTAAATGGTCTATTCGTGTAATAAATAAATGAATCATGTAGAAAAGTTAGAAGAAGAGAACTACTTAGGTTCTTATTGTTTTTTCTTGGTAGAATTCTTGAGCCTCTTTGAACAATGAATCCGCCTTTGCATCAATGTGTTACCTGCTAATTTAACCTATCATATTCCTTGTATCTATAACTTGGTGGTAGGGCTTTGTGCAAGCCCGACTGGGTAGGTACCACCCACTCATCAGATATTCTACCGCCAAATAACAGTACACTGTATTGTTGTGTTCCGGTTAGAAGGGTGAGTGAGCCAGTGTAATCACAGGCACAAGGGACATAACATCTTAGTTCCCAAGGTTGGTGGCGCATAGGTGATGTAAGGAATGGTTAATATTTCTTACAGCGCCTTTGTCTATGGGCGGTGGTGACCACTTACCATCAGGTGGCTCATACGCTAGTCCGCCAACAAATGCCATAAAAAAAAAAATCTGTAACAGCATTGGCTTTGGAATCTAAGATACAAAAATTTAACTGTTTAGTCTTCCTTTTAAAACAGAAAACAGCAATACAAAATAATAAAATGATTTTTGTTCAATTTGCGGTAGTCAGCGCTAAACAAACGCATGCGTCTCGGGACGCCCGACAAAAGTGATAACTTAAACTAATCTAAGTTGAAATATTTAATATTGAAATCGTTTGACTCGAGAAAATCTTAGGTTATTACTTAAATTTTATGTATATTAATCTGACAATGTAAGAAAAGTTTATTTATTAAAAAAATCTTTTATTCTTACTTACAATTCTTGAATATATACATTAGAATTTTGTGTATGTACAATGTACATCTTAAAGAATTGTAACTAAGAATGTATAAGAGAACGGGACTGGCGCCGTAACGCGTTACGTAGCGTAGCGGTTGAATGGCCCTCCCATTCAACCGCTACCTATGAGAAGTTATCACTTCAAGTAACAGTGTAATTGTATCCGTTAATATTATAATGGTGATAATATCATTCGATATCAAATATCATATTTTACATTTCACGACGGAATTCAGTAAAGTTGAGCTTCGACGTTTATTACTGCATGGCAAATGTGCTAGCATAGCGAGAGCACATAATATTTGAAATGAATACATGTTGCGGTCAAGTCTCGTCGGTCGAATGCTGTTTTGATCGACAGAATTAGTTAACATGACGAATCTATAAGGGTTCCGTTTTTTGCCTTTTGGCTACGGAACCCTAAAAATTGCCTATTATCTGATTGATCTACTAGCATTCCCTGTTTTAACTCCAAGAGGGCGTTGATTTCTAAAGATACACTATTAGTACACCTATAAACCATCTATAAAACATTAAATTTAAATTTCATGTCTCTTACTTCAAAAACTTAGGACTTTCATACATACTTCCAACCTCTGTTTTACCATCTCAAGGGTGGAGTTTCGTAAAATTCTTAGCGGATGTCTACGCCCTATAAGGAACCTACCTGCCTAATTTCAAGTTTATATATTATATTATATAAGGTATTGGTTGTTATGTATTATAATAATTAGAAGAAAAACAATGTATTGTACAAACGAAGTTCCTATATTTTTGATACCAAAATAAGTCTCACGTGTGCCAACAAAGTTTCCCCTGTTACATTAAAACATGGACTGAACCTAATAAGAACAAGTAATTAACAAATAATTAAAGATTATAAAATAAGGATATTTAAAGAGTAATTTAATTTCGACGATAATGTTCGACGTTTAACGTCCACAGGCAGGCCTAGTGACGATAGACACGAAGTGACACATTGTTATTATTAACAGCTAACTGATTGAGGGTTGACTTTCAAAAGTAATTTTCTTTTTACTCAAAAATAATTTAGACGAGTATGTCTATATGTCATTTCAATAAATTTTTTTTTCGACTGAGTTACGCTAGGGATTGGTTTGTTTTATAATGCAAATGTGTTTATGTGTGTAACTTACCCACGACAATCAACTCACCATTCAAAAATATTTTGAATTATACGTACAAATATAATTAATTAATATCATAATTAATTACTGGTACACAAACATTAATAGCATCTAATACCCATAATTAATAAAACACGGAAATTATTTCATTGACTAGTTAAGCTAATCATGAAATATTAACGGTTACACGTTATGAGGATTAGTAATATTTCTTACAGCGCCTATGTCTATGGGTGGTGGTGAACATTTTCCACCAGGTAGTCCATTTGCTGGCCCGCCTACCTATTCCATAAAAAAAAAACTTAGCTAATGTCGGAGTATTGGAGTTCGTCATCTGCAGATACCCACATGATACTGTTTTAGCTGCCGCAGGCACGAATATTTTGCTCTTACTATCATTTTAAGCAATATTTATCTGTTTTGATGTTCTAAAAATAATGACAAATAAAAAATTTTGTATGGGTGGGATCAATGCTTCTTTATAACCAAGACTTCGCAAAATTCCTTTAGCATATCGAAAGTTGCTCCTAAATTTCAAGTCGCCTTATTTTTCATACTTTACTTAGGCTGTAAGTCAACCAGGGAACATTTATCTAGACTAATAAATGCAATTATTTTTGGAATGCCTAATTGCACAAACTATTAAAACATTCATTAAACTTATATCAGGTTTACTAAGCGCAACTTCAATGCGATAAGCATCCAGTATGACAATGTTTTTTTGCTTTTTATTGCAGCATTCAGGATTCTGCAGTGCTAAAGCTCTGGCTGCATGAGACACTTCGTCGCTATTGTCAGAGCAACCACAGCTTCGTTCTGATAAAGACTGAGGTGCAAACAGATTGAAAATTTCTAACTAAGGCCTCCTCTCCCTTTGAGGAGAAGGTATGGAGCTTATATCAACACGCTGTTCCAATGCTGATTGGTGGATACAAATGTGGCAGAATTTCGTTGAAATTTGTTTGCAGGTTTCCTCACAATGTTTTCCTTTACCGCCGAGCACGAGATGAATTATAAACTCAAATTTAGCTCATAAAAAATAATTGGTGCTTACCTGGGTTTGAACCAATTATCGGTTAAGATGCACGCGTTTTAATGTTCTATCGTTAAGGATCTAAGTAATTCCTTTTGCAAAAAATTAGTTGCATCCTGCATTGAAGCGGAAACAAAACATACACATTTCAATTTTATCTTCTCTCTTTATGTATTATTGTTTTTTGTACTTTTTGTTTACTGCATATCATTTAAGTATTGATTTGATTAATTGCCTAAAATTAAAGTCTTTAATATTACTTTACCAGAGGAAGGAGTATGTTTCGGAGGTTTCTAGTATGTTATCTCTGCACGGTATAAAACCAAGTCACTTCCCGTCGCCTGTATGTTTAGATAATTTAAACTACGCAATGGATTTTAATGTAATTTTAATGAATAAAATGCGCCATTCAAGAAAAATATTTACATGTGCAATATAGTAGAGAAAAGTCGCGAATTTTAAAATTCCGTAACTCTCTCCTTATTCCTGTTTACTTTTTTTGTTTGTAATCTTAAAGTGTAGATCCTTATGGTACCCGTGAATTTGAGACGGGTATCTAGTATTATTATAAAAGTAGATCCGTTGAATTAAACTATTGCTTAAAACTAATCGTATCAACAAATCATCGTATTCAATAGGACGAGAATGCAATATGCGAATACGGCGACATGGAATATTGAATTTCCATATTCAGACAAGTCGAATGTAATTAAACAGTAACGGATGGGGTAAATTTTGATCGAAATTTTGTCGTATGTATCGTCCGACGGTGACAATTGTGTGCATACCGCTCGTATTGTTTATTATAATAACTCTACGGTGACTGATTTAATATTTGATTATTTTATCTTCGTTATGAATTGTTAGATACGATGGATAAATTATCGGGGGTTAATTTGGAAATTTGGTGATGTGGTAATGTTTGTTGGGCAAATAAATTTCCTGTTAATCTCATGAATTATACGCACTAGTACTTTGTAAAATATTATGCAATCCTTTCAAGGTCTGCGGTGAATGTGATTTAAGTCACGTCATCTAGCCCCTTGTGTCGGTACTTCTTCTTCTTCCTAGTCGTTTCCTCATTACTGAAGGATCCAGATCCTGTAGACGTCTTTACAGTTTCGCTACAATATATCGTATATTAATTGCGTCTTATAAGCAGTTCTGAATCGTTAGTTTAACATTGAATTCAATTTAGTGTCACTATCGGCTTAGAATATAGATTATACTTATATTATCTGACTGAGAAGTTAGCAGTTTTACCAATTAAATATCTATCTATAAATTTGTTAATTAATACAGATAAACTATTCTTGAACGAATCATGAAAGACATTAAATACTAACGCTTACGCAGCTCTTTTTATTTAATTAGTTGTAAGTATTTGTGGACGATTTTATTATAGAATCGAAAACTTTATCTACGGAAGAATGAATTGACTGTATCGAAAGAAACTCGGCGATAGGAGTAGCTCTATATTCTTTCTTAGGCGTAACCCCAGGGATGGTTATGTATTTGATGATAGTGTTGAATCTAATTGGTTAATTTAAAAAAAATATATATATATAAAAAAAAAATATTATTCTATAAAATTCAATCAGAAACGAAATTGAACTTTAAAGTTTAACATAATAATCGAGATGGAAAAAAAATATGGGATATAAAAATGCAATACCGATATAGAGTTGTCTTCTAAGCTAAAATATATTTCTTTAAAGTTCCAACTTTAAACTTACCTCATAAGTAATAAATTCTAACGACGTGAATTCGACATTCAAATGGATGTGTCATAGAAATAGAATACGATTTATTGCACTTTCCAAATTTCATATGGTATTAATTCTATTGGCGTCTCTCCAGACTCCAACTTTTCTTATAATTGAATTGATATTCAAGTTAAATGATTTATAATTGAATGCTGTATTGCCAAAAAAGAACTGATATAGACCTATGAATAGAATAAATGGATCTAAATCAGAATTCCAGTTCAAATCTGATCACGTGTTCAATATACCTCGTTTTCTAGAATAATCTATGATAAAATAAAGTCCACGTTTTAACAAAGTCACGTGCCTGAGTGTGGACCACGCTTAGATGAACGTAGTGCATAACGCCCTGTGGCGAGGTGGACCGATGATTTAAAAAAGGTGGCAGGTACGCGATGGGTGCGGCTACCACGACTGGGATGGTTGGCATTCTATTGGAGGCTTTCGTCTAACAGTGGCTAAGAAAAAAAAGGTATTTTCTTCTAAATCACTCAACGGACATTGGTGTGTATTTCACCCCTTAGGGTAGAATATTCAGAAAATCTTAACTATTATATTATTCAGTATCCCAAAAATAAAGTTTAATTTTTCTAACTTAAAAAATGACGGACTTCCGTATAAACTTTCAACCCCTCTTAGGGGTAGAATTTCCAAAATTCCTTCGAACGATCTTACTCACCAAATTTCATTGCCCTAACTTTAATAGTTTACGCTCGGCGATGATGAATCGTTCAGACAGGACATGTTATTTTATATATAATGTTTATGGACTTAATGCTAATAATTCTTATGTAAATAAATAAATGTTTGTCTCATTATTATTTAGATAAATATGTTAGTTATTTTGGGCATTTCATATAGATTCACATTGTCTTTAACACTATAAAATTCGAATGAAAACTTTAGAAGATTCAAAATTCAAATTTACATGATACATATCTACAGATTTTGTAGTATTTGATTGAAACCGATATTTAAAAACAAAATTACTTAATTACCCAAGTAAAATGTATAAAATTGGAACGTCTTACAATTTATATTATTATATAGATACAACTAAACTAATAATATATATCAATATATATAATAACGAGCCGAGATGGCCCATTGGTTAGAACGTTTGCATCTTAACCGATGATTACGTATTCAAGCCCAGGCAAGAACTACTGAATTTCCATGTGCTTAATTCGTTTTTATAATTCATGCTCGGTAAAGGAAAACATCGTGAGGAAACCTGTATGTGTCTAATCTCACCGAAATTCTGTCACATGTGGTACCGTCGTTACTTCTGATTTCCATAACACAAGTGCTTTAGCTACTTACATTGGGATCAGAGTAATGTATGATGTTGTCCAATATTTATTATTTATTATTTACATGTGTGTCAATCAACCCGCATTGGAGCAGTTGGTGGAATTGGTGTGTTGGTTGGTGGTGGCAGTTGGCTGCAAGGCTTTTCCTCAAAGGGAGAGGAGTTAGCCCATCAGAAGAAAATGTACTTACTTATATTAATAATATGAATGCGAAAGTAACTCGATATAAACAATTCTGTGTCATCATCCTCTTGCCCTTATCCCAATTTTACTTGGAGTCGGCGCAGCATGTCTTCTTCTTCCATACTTCTCTGTCGGACGTCATCTCACTAGTAACATTCTTTCTAACCATATCGTCTTTCACACAATCCATCCATCGTTTCTTGGGTCGTCCCCTACCTCTATATCCATCCACATCCATTCTCAAAACCTTTCTCACTAATAAATAATTCTGTGTATTACATTATTATACGTATCAATAATGTTATGTCCGTCTCATCTTAAACGTAAAAGTAATGAATTGACTTAGAAGTAGACCTCGGACCAAAATAATAACGTAACGAAGAATAAAGAAAATAATTTTAGTATAAGAAAATCTGTATCAAAAATATATATTGACGGCGATACCCTCCGATTCGCGTAACTGAGTCCCCGCTGACTGGCCCCGCCATTACATCTTTGACCGCCACGATAGTTTTTTTTTTATTTATTTATTATTAGCTTTTATTATACGATAACTCCTAAGATACTGATTTAAATCATATAGTAACTAATGACAAATATATGCTTAATTAAATATTCAAGATACTAAATATTTTTATTTTTCGTATGACTTCAATGATATATGTTTAAATGGTTTTATTTTTAAGAACTTTTTATAGTTTCAAAAATCTTTTCATTAATATTAATCATTTGGATATATAAAAAAAAATTGAACAAATCATGCAAATTATACACATAGATGAATTATTCGAGTAACTACAACATTAAGTAGTAACAAACACATTCACACGAGTATAAATCTTAAATCAAGAGTTTAAATACGATTTTCGTTTGAATACATTACTCAAATAATACCCGTGCTGACGACTGTTCTAACAGGTGGCATATTTTGCACGCGCTTTGCTTTCAAACGAACAAAATAAACTCATAATTTTGCATTATATTATTATACATTTTCGTTTGTATGAACACGTTTCGTTTCAATAATAAAATATAACTGAAACGGTTATTAATATATATTTATTAAGCAATATACAATGGAATAAAATAAGTATATTATTCATGAATATAATTGAGGCTGATTATATTTTGGATTGTATTGTATTTATAATACTATAATAAATAAATACATAATAGGTACTTTATAATATAATAACTACATAATATTTTGGTATAATAATTGCTACATACGAAGAACTAGTTAGTGCTCGCGGCTTTATCCGCGTGGAATTTAGTTCGTTACGAAAATCCTTTAAAAACTTGTCTTAGATATAAGACCAGAAGTTATTTTTTTTAAATACAAATTTATTACTACCCTCAAGAAAACAATTTACAAAACGAATCTACTTTGAAAACAATTAAATTTAACAAACCAAAATTAAATTAAACAAAAACTAAAAATGTAAGACCTTTCAAACTATTACAACAATTACGGAATAATGTTGACTCGATAACAGCCGAACAGCAAAGAGATCGCGCCGGGTGCTGGCGCTGCTTTTTATGTGTTTTCCCCACTCTTCTTCCATCTTCTACACTTGCTTATAAACCCTCATCCTGCTCTTTAGTCTCTTGACGCATAAAAGGTAATCCTTGTCCGTTCCTGGTGTTCAAGCTTGCTTCGTACCAAATTGCATCAACCATCAACATTGGTTCTGTGGTTTAGCCTTGAAAGTGGAACAGAGGAACAGTGAGGTTACATTATGTGTAATGAAGGTATTGACTATTTATTTCAGATGCAAGTTAAACTGCTTTTCCGGTAGAAATGGAACTTTATTTTACGACAGTTCATGACTTCAGTATATGGTTTGAGATATAGCTTATTGTATATAGCTCAGATAATTGTGGTAACGTGCGATTTTCGAGCTAAAGTTTTCATAACTATCGTCAACTTTATAGGTTTAAATTTTAAAAACTCTGTCTACGTCTAGAAAAAAGTTCCCAGCAGCATTTATCTTCCTTATATATACGATCAATCAGTCGCAGTAATCATTTTTATGTATAAACAAACAGAAGGATTTTTTCTAGTACCATAGAAGAAGAGTAGAAAAAAAAATTAAGTGGATAATTAAGAATATATAATATTCGTAGTCTATTATTACATAGTTATTTAACGACTATAGAAAAAAATTCAAGAAAAAAAAAAAAAAACATAATACCTATTTTTCATTTTCGCTTGTTAGAGCTGGGTCAACACCAATTCGTCATATATTCTAGCGCCGAATAGCAATGTTTAATATTACTGTGTTCCAGTTTGAACGGTCAGAGGAAGTATTTACAGGCATAAAATCTTAGTTTAGTGATATAAGGAATGATTAATATTTTTTACAGTACTAATGTCTATGGACAGCGACCACGTACCATTAGGTTCATTCGGCTGTGCGTCCACCATTATACTCATTAAGATATGGAATCTTAATAATTTTATTACCAGATTTACCAGCCCGTCTAACTTATATAGTTAGATATATATACATACAAATGTACTTAAATTATACTATATTACATAATTAACACATATACAGAAAGTGTGTATGTCACAAAGTTCAAGCTCAATTTAGATGCACAGACCTAAGAGTAATCGTACAAGGATTTAAATTTTTCGTCCGATTGTCTGAAGCGGGATAATTTTAGTTGATTTTTTTGTTACTGAACTTCGATTTTACTCGAAGATACGAAACTGTGTATCAAGTGAAATATTTAAAATGTACTCAGACAGAACAGAGGACCGTTTGATTTTTGATTTAAATTCCTTTAACAAAAACGACACGCGATGGATAATGAAAATTTCACATATTATTGCTGTGTTGAATACCCAGTACAAAAGTACTTCACGTACATTGTGAAGTTAATAATATCACACGGCTTTTTATTAAATTTATTGAGTGACGTTTGACGTCATCAGTTATTATGAAAAACGTTTCCATTTTCGAAAGTGATTTCATGTGCAGTCACGGAATTAATAATGAAGTATACATTGATAATTTAGTGTAGTTTGAATCTGTCCTTATTAAATAATTTCGGACGTGGTCAGTTTAATACATAAAAATTTAATACTAAGTCGGCGTATCACTAAGTAAGTCCAGTGAATTTCAAGATTAGTTTTGAATCGTCATTTAACAAACTATATTAAATGAAGCTACCACCGGTTCGGAATGCAGATTCTACCGAGAAGAACCGGCAAGAAACTTAGTAGTTACTCTTTTTCAACATTTAAAAATACAGTAGTGTTAAAAAAATACAATTATTATATATTAAAAAATAGTTACTGTACGAATACGTACCACGTAACATTCTTAATTATAAGTAACATAGTACATTAATATACAGATAATAAATGATATAATGTATTTATAAAATACTATATGATAAAGCAAGAAAAATATATATAAAGTGATGTTTTCATGCACAAGCTTGTCGATATATAAATAAATATGTGCAGTCAGTGTCAGACGCACTCGAAGACTTCCGGCGTCCCGATATGAACTCGAGATCTTCAGTTAGGATAATTTTGTTTCAACCACTGAGCGTTCTATATTCGAAATTTTTGTGAAACAAATTCTTATGAAATAATTTATTGCGGGCATAAACATTTTTATTATATGTTTGAACGATGTATGTCTGTAAATATTTCGTGACCATATGTCTTCAAGGGCGATGCGTCGCACGCGATACAGCACGCCGGTAATAATCCGATATGTTCACTGCATTACTATAAATACGTCGATGTCATAGATTATATGATCAGATATGACAAGAAAACGTTGAAAATAATCATATTTATTTAATAATATTTTATCATAGCTAGTATCAAAAAGTCAAACGTTCAGAAAATTCGGTGGTATTGTTAGATGTATTTAAACCTGCAATCGCAACCGCAGATTCGTTTAAAACGTTTATTTTTAAATTAATGACAATGGATTTTATCTACTTTTTAGACGCTGTTAAAAATATTATCTAAATTGATATGTGTGTCGATCCAGTAATTCAATCTATTTTAATAATAGTAACAATTTGAGAATTTTGGGACATTGCGAGTGCACATGTGTTGCTTATAGCCTGATGGGATTTCAAGCCACCATTATAATAAAGAGATCTAGAATCATACAGTTTTAATTTGTTCACAGTTTTAATTGCTCCAAAGTTCGGGTATTGATACAACCAATACAAAACTGCAGGGAACTTCTAGTCAGTTTAATAGATCACTGTTAGTGTTAAAACCAAAACATATAAATTAACAAAGGAAATAATCCATGACCTAATAAATTAACCTTTAGTTACATTTTCAAAAATTCCTCGAGGGTTTAGCTCTGCTTTAATAAAATAAATAAATAAATAAATAAATATTGGACAACATCACATACATTACTCTGATCCTAATGTAAGTGGCTAAAGCACTTGTGTTATGGAAAATCATAAGTAACGACGGTACCACAAACACCCAGACCCAAGACACTGCTCAACCACGGAGGTAGTCGAAAATACTTACTTGGTGGAAGAACTTTCTACAAGCCCATCTGGGTTGGTTATATTATGATGACTATACGTCACAGAGAGAGGGTTGATACCCATCATAATATTATACAGTTAAACTGCAATATTTGGTATTGTTGTATTTCGGTTTGAAGGGTGAGTGAGCCAGTTAAAAATAAGGCACCAATGTATATGGGCGGTGGTGATCACTTACCAGGTTCCGTAAAACCCACACCTACCCATTTCAAAAATTTTAAATTAGACGCATCTGTTTAATAATCTACTCTATGAACAGACTTCAAACCGTTCACAAATCAGTCGGTACAGCGATTGGTACAAAGAAATACCATTTAAAGTTATTTATATTGTTATTTTGGGATCGCGACGCTAACCATGTTTATGTTAGCCAGCTATGGAGTATTGTTCGTCGTACATTGTATCGTTAATTTTGGTTTGTATAATAATAGTCACTTAAATATTTTACAAATACCTCTGATCGTGTTAACTATTTACGTCAGAGAGAGATAGATATGTCTCAATGGATAGATAAATAGGACGTGTTTTGTTTCTTGCCGAATAATCGGCATTCAAACTAAACCGGTAGCACACACATGGAATGGTTATTGTTTTGTATGAATCTAATAATGCAAAGACATTAATAAAGAATGATGCGAGAGTGTCGAAGAATGAGAATGAATTCGTTAAGTGAAATCATGATGATGATCTTCCTGATCGATTTGGGCCATGACGATAAATTTTAAGCGAACTAGACAGTACATATTATAATGAACAAATGTCTGGAAACTATTCAGGCGTAGGGAAAGTGGCCTTACGTTCTTTTCGAGGAACGAAAACACTGACAGCTTCCAGAATCCAGGCGACTACTGAATATAGAGAGATCGGAATATATGTATTCATTAGTTAATTTATATTGCATGTAAATATTTTACGTTTCAAGGTCACCTTCTGCGTTTCAAGCTAGATTTTACAGAACTGCTGTCCACTGTACTTACGTCTTAACAACACTGATTTACGAACGGTGTAAACATGTGGAACAGATGGCTGGCGTAAAACTGACTTTGGCTATTTTAAACGTTCAGCTAACAAAGGGATTGTTACCATTCTAATCAGATAACTATTTATTTTTATTACTTAGATACCGGTGGTAGGGCACGGTTCGAATTTATTAACGTGTAATCACATGCTGCTAGGATTCCTTTGTTGTATTTCAGTATAAAGGATGTGTAAGCTAATTTTATAATATAATTAATTTTTTAAATTAAGTGATTTTTTTTTTATAATGAACGCATTGAAGACTGTTTAATATAATAAGACAATATGACCCATGATAAGTGAAAACCAGCATTAGAGAGTTTTCATTTGTTTTAACTCTAGGCTTGGTGGTTAAAAGTCGTGGGAAAACCGACAAGTGTTGGGTAAAATTCTGAAATACATGTCTGCGTGGATAGGCATGCTGGAAAAACTTCCAAATCTCTCCTCTCCTCATGAACGAAGGAGGCTTTAACTCAGTCATGGTATATTCACTGGCTGTTACATTTTCATTATTAAGGAGCGTAGCACCAAACATCATAGGCCACCTCCTTGGTCGAGTAGTGTGTACACCGGTTTTCATGGGTACGTCACTCGGAGGTCCTGGGTTCGATTCCCGGCCGAGTCGATATAGAAAAAGTTCATTAGTTTTCTATGTTGTCTTTTCGACTGGATGTTTGTGGTACCGTCGTTACTTCTGATTTTCCATAACACAAGTGCTTTAGCTACTTACATTGGGATCAGAGTCATGTATGTGATGTTGTCGAATATTTGTTTATATTTGTATTTATTTATTTATTTATTAAATTTGACCAAATTCATGAAACAGGATTATAATACCTAAATTTAATTTACTATGCAAAGCACAGCAAATTTATAAACCTAGAAACATTGTAAGTTTTAATTCGCTGATATCCGTTACTTCCAGTCCGACTGCAAATAATATTGTTGTATAAGTTTTGCTAATTGCTAATTGAGCAAGGCTAAAATGTCTTTACGCTAAGCGTCTTAAGCCAATCACCATAAATTTCAACCGATCTGTCAAACGATACTGGTATTTAATGAGATACGTATGGTTTTGTACACATCATTGTGTAGTCAAATTAACTCGGACGAAACTTCAGGCCTTAACAGTTTTAAATAAAAATGTCGTCTTTCCTTAGCGTGATTTGATAACTCATTGGCAAACCATGATGCAATTTGCAGTGTATAACAAACATAACATCTTCAAATCTAATGTTTTAAGAAAATATTACAAAATAACCGACTCTAAATTTTTCTTTAAAAATTAATAAAACCGAGCGGGAAGTAAAAAAGTTTTTTTCAAATCGTTTCATAATTGCAGAGTTTTGAGATTCTGAGTTTGAATTGCTAATCTCCTTCCTTTTTTTTTAAAGCCCGTCAAAAGGAAATAACAGATTAAATCTAAAACACGCAAAGGCGGTCTTATCGCTAACAGGGATTTATTTCAAGCGACTTCTATCAAAATCTCAGGAAAACAAAATTGGGCATAATATGTTCTTACAATTAGCTTAAATACACTGAAATATATATAATAAAAGCTTGTCCCGAATTCGTTCGAATTTTATTTAATCTCCGTTCACAGCGCCACCAAACGGGTCAAATCCAAAACAACCAGGGAACAACTATGTATAACTACATACGGAGGATCATATATACAAACAACACATATGTAAAAAATATATGATTTTTGTCATATTTTTTTACACGAGCTCACTCAAACCAGAACACGATAATATTAAATATTGCTATACGCTTGTGCATTATATGTTGAGTGAGTACCTACCCATGTAATATACGAGTACGTCGTATCGGAAATTTATATATATATTTTTTTATATTAAACGTTCAAAACCGTCTTCGAGTGTTATAAAAATATGTAATTGCATGTGACGGCTAGTATGAATTTAATGTAATTATGCAATATCAATCAATATTCTAGCGTCGGAGATTCTTTATTAAATAAGCTCTCTTAAGCTCACGCGCGCTCACATAGTAAGAGGTTTTAAGCCCTGTGTAACAAATTACTTGCAACGTGGAGCTTATTTCTGTTACGTATACATTTTTAATTAATTAATGACTAATCCTTTATGAGTTCGAAAATAAAAATCGACTACAAAGTGATATCAATATTAATAAATATAATAAATACAGTTTCAGATTCTGTTACTACTTTTTTTTATTAATTTATAATGGAAATTAATCTTATTTTATCACGTTTACGTAGGGTTTTCTGCAAGCCAGTTTGGGTACTGCCCACTCATTGGATATTCTATGCGCAAGCAGCAATTATTAGTATTGTTGTGTGATTGAGACAGTATAAATACAAGCACAAGATATATCATAGTTCCGATCAACATCAGATGGATGCTTACGACTGTATATTTATATACGAATGTATGTCCGTATGCATAATTTACTTGGCATATTTTGCAACATGTATTAACGATGATGATCAAAACCTTCATTTATCGAGTTTATCTTTTACCTCAAGAAAACATAAATCTTATGCTTTTTTGTGCCTCAGGTCAGGGCTGGACTTAGGGGAATGTAACCGGGGCAACTGCCCTAGGGCCCCCCAACAGAGATTCCCATAATCATAAACATAATCAGCCTGTAAATTTCCCACTGCTGGGCTAAGGCCTCCTCTCCCGTTGAGGAGAAGGTATGGAGCATATTCCACCACGCTGCTCCAATGCGATTCCCACGAGTTAACAATTATAATGTAGTATAATTATGTTTACATCTCTAGAAATAGTCAAATTATAATAATATTACTAATAAGTGCTTTAAAAGTTAGTGATACAAAGATTAAATATTATTGAAAAACCTGACTGACAGAAATGAAAATGTTCAAATTAATTTGTAATTCGGGGCCTTTACTCTTTTTTGAAACTAGAAACTAGAAACTCACCGTTCAACGGTCGATCGTGAATTTTCAAAAAGTAATAAGTCGCATATCACATACGATCAATTATAATAATTATATTAATAGGATAAACGAACTATAACAGCGCATCATCCTAATACGGTTTACAATATGTACGTTCAGATAGTTCGCTTGTTCCTGTGAATGTCACTGAACAAAAGCGGAGAACTCTTTTATATTCTAACAAGTTTACATACGTATATTATGTGAACAAAATAAGTAGGTCGAAGGTACCACGTTCGTGATAGTAATAGCTGAAGCGTTAGTTAATATACAGGATGGTCACATTCGAACATGCAATCTGCTCGTTTAACTGTTCATTTTTTGAACACATTTATAATTTATTTTTAATCAAGAAACGTTATAAGAACTTCTTAATAATTCTTGTGACTTTTTAGAGGAGGACGTAATTATATCGTTATAATAATAACCTTGAAAATGTTATAATATGACATGGTTCCACATATGCATTTATTAATTATATATTGTTGTATTTGAAGAACTTGGTTATAGAAAAGAAGTTTTTTATTGTTAATAATACAAATATAGATCTTAAATTAGTTTTACGGATTTTTTGTATTCAGTTACAGTGGTTTGTCAGGTGGTAGGCGCCATTGACGTTAAAATTATTTTGTATTAAATAAAAATTTAGAGGCCACCGTTCACCAGGCCGGTGTAAAATAAGTTTGTACATTAAAAACAAAATTATAAATACTTTACTCAAGTAGGTTTTTACAAGCATGAATCATCATTTTATACTACACTACACTGTGTTAAGTGAAGCTACTATCGGTTCGAAATGTAGGTGCTACGGAGTAAAAATCGGCAAGAAACTTAGTAGTTACTCAAGGGAACAAGCTTGCAATCCTTGGAGTGGCACCAACAGGTATGTAGACACACTCAACTAGGACACTGCAGCCGTCCACACATAATGTTTCAGCTTACAATTGCTAATCCATATGGTGCAATTTTTTTATGATATCGGTAGGCAGACGAGGAAATAGGTCACCTTATGGTAAGTGGTCACTACCGCCCATAGACAATGGCGCTGTAAGAAATATTAACCATTCCTTACATCACCAATGCGCCACCAACCTCGGGAACTACGATGTTATGTCCTTTGTGCCTGTAGTTACACTGGCTCACTCACCCTTCAAACCGGAACACAACAATACTGAGTACTGCGTCTGGTGGTAGAATATCTGATGAGTGGGTGGTACCTACCCAGACGAGCTTGCACAAAGCCCTACCACCAAGTAAACAAACAAACAAAAATAAATTAGTCTGCAAATATACAAAATATACAGGCTCGATAATTATGTACATAACCAAAAGATACCTAATACCTTTATCGAGGGATGTAAGCATGATTTTACCTTTTGGAGGTTTAAACTCCAGCTTACTATAAATGAAGATTTCCACTCCGGAGAATAATGACAATGGGTGAAAAATCACAGTAAACTACAAAAAAGCACGACTACGACTTTCGGAATTGCAAACTGGAACTTTTAAGGAAAATATTATTTATATTATCTTGAAAAGATTTCGAAAGCTAAGTATTAAGATAAGTTACCGATATATTTAGTGCATTCGATATGAAGTATAAATTCGGTGCTAAACCGATAATAGAACACAGAAAACAGGACGAATTCGAGATCTCTTGAAACATTGAAAGTTTTAGGGAGTGTGGCCAGTATCACTATACAAAATACCCTAAATCAAAAGGGACTTTTATCCATATTTAAACCAAATAAATAAATATGGAATAATTAATTATTTAAAAAAAAACTCAAATTTAAAGCAAAAGAAACCTTTCATAGTAAATACTCCAACAATTTTTATACAAATACTAACCTTTATGGTGGATGACAGGTAATAAATTGATTTGAAACGATGCAAATCACTTCCAAGCCAATAAAGTAAATCAATTTGTTAAATAATCTAATTACAATACTAATTTTACTAAATCGTAAAAAAAAATATAATTTATTTTATTACTTAAATTATAATATAATGCCAAAATGAATAATTGAGTTTGCAACACCAAAATATAAAGTAGGTAATGAGCTAAACACGGGTTTCATAGAAATGTCACTTGTGTCGTCTCATTAGAAGGTAGTCTCAATGCTAGTGTAAGTGAATTTTATGTAATTTTAATATAATTGAGTGAGAATTTACTAAAATAAATCTTTTCTAATACATGGCGAGATGTTCAACCAAAAAATTTACATATAAAATTTATACCAGACCATGCGTCGCGTTCCGGAAAATGATTTAGTATATACTTATTTAGTATTTAGTATATTACTTAAGCAGATGAGTCTCCCGAACAAGACATTCGTAGGTAATATCGAAATATAGAGCTCCACCAAATAAAAATAAAAACATTGTAAATATCGCGTTTTAAATACTTGTAGTAATAAAAATAACCATGTTAATTTAAAATCTTGTAAGTAGATGAGTTTCTCAATTCAATATAGCAATGCAAAGCTATAAATCATTTTAGCATGTCCTGAGATGTTCAGCTTGCTTTGAGAATTTTCAATAGTACCACAAATAAAACGGACTAGTATTTATTAGTTCATAATATCCCTTATACCAAAGAATAGTATATACTAACAATAATCATTATTATTACATAGTATAAAACAAAGTCGCTTACCGCTGTCTGTCTCTATGTATGCTTAGATCTTTAAAATTACACAACGGATTTTGATGGGGTTTTTTTCAATAGATAGATTGATTCAAGAGGAAGGTTTATAAACAGAAACACTGATAATTTTAGAGGTTTCTAAAGTGATGTCGTAAATAAACACATTTTTTACGCTTACATTGCAAACGCTGGCTGAACCCTACGAGATAGATCAAAACAATATGCTACAGTATTGTACACCTTAAAATGGTCTTCGAAAAAGTTCAAGATGGTATATATCTATCTCTTTGGGCTAGCCCGCAACAACCATTTTTTATCCTTTACTTTTTACGAAAAATAATGGCTTATTTTCGAAGCGATTTTAAGCAATACAGCATTAATCCTTATCCAATTAAAAACCTTAAATACAGTGTGCATTTAATATAGATCAATTTGGCCCTTTGGATCAAGTAATTTAAATGAATATTTTCGAAGATATTACAGATTTAAAATGCACGGACACAGCGGTTTATATTGTCTAATGATAAAAAGATGTGAACGTTGTAAGACATTCTGTAGTATAATTAGTATCAGCAAATGCAGCCGTGCAAAGTCGGGGCTGGTCACTAGTGAAGTATAAATGATCTCGACAGTGGTTTAAATAAAATAAAATTATAAGAATTATCGTGATTATTCGTGTGTGTTTTCATGCTAAATAAACCAAAATATGTAGGGCCCTATAAAGTATATGGAGGAGAACCAACTAATTTATTGTTTATTTAAATAAATAAACCGAGTCTGTGTTAAGAATATTACAAATAGAAACCATGTAACTTTTCATCATAGCTATAAATCATTTTACCATCTAACGGTCCAGTAAAGTTTGTATGTCGTGTTTAGATGGCATATATCAGAGTTTTATTTCATATGAAACTTATTTATAGGCCAGTAGGCCTACAGAGAGATTCTAACAGTACCAACCTTGTACCTGATTTTTAGTTAGTTAGTTGAACTGATTTCAGAATTTCCTATATATTAGGGGCCAGATCGCTCAATGGAGACAGCATGCAGATTTAAACCGGACGTTGCGGGTAGCGTCACAGAGATTTACGCTTTTGTTTTTATTTCGTGATCTGCAGTGAAGGGAAACATCGTTAAGAATATCTATATTTTCAACAACCCCGTACAAGAGCATCGTGGATTAAGCTCCAACGATGTTTTTTTACGAGAATACGTCTTTGAACAGGAATGGTAAGATGGGCTGAATTTAAATGCTATCTACTATCAAACCTTGATTAATGGATTTGTTAGCAATAAAAAAAGACATTTTAATTTCGAAAAACAGAAATAAATACAATTTAATAGAAAAATAATAGTAACTCAGTTTTTGATTGGTTTGACATACCAATCCGAGTAGGTTTTAACCTAACAAAAATTGGCAGATGTTTGAATTGAAACATTCTGATAAAAATTAAACCGCGTATACATCTAATACGACTTAAGACAACTCAGATTTTTACTTTGTGGTAGGGCTTTGTGCAAATTCGTCTGAATAGGTACTCCACCGTCAAGCAGCAATACTTTGTTTTGTGTTCCTGCTTGAAGTCTGAGTGAGCCAGTGTAAGGGCATAAAAACTTAGTTCCCAAGTTTTGAGGTTCATTGACGTAAGGAATAGTCAAAATCTCCTACGGCACCAATGCCTCTGGGCAGAGGCAAATATTTATGTTTAAAAATTAAGATATACTAAGTCTTTAAAAAGTGACACAGATATTATACTGCGCAATAGATATTATAGACCACTTGGTCTCATTTTAAACATTAATCTTACGTGTGACTCATTTAATAGAAACCAATGTTAATTAATACTGCTCAGCTCCTAGGGTTCATAATGTTGTTTGAATAGGCAACTGCGTAGAACATATTATATGGCAGAAGTGTGTACGCAAATACAGTCGCAGTTCTTTGAAGTGTATGTATCTGACAAGTCCAGAGAAAAATAATTCACAGAAGAAACTGCTTCAAACTTTTTTTTTCTTTAATTGTGTTTGTTGTTTATTTTTTTCTATCCCGAAGTGAAGTTAGTTGAACCCAGGACTTTGGAATCTGCACCTACCACCTACTACTTAAAGGCTATTTAAAAAAACATCTGATCGTCCTATTACTTACTGAAATTAGAGTATTCAACCATGCAAACGCTTTTCGAGTATATAAACAAAATAAAAAAAAAATATATAAATTAAAACTTATGTTAATTAAATACAATGATATATACTTATACATATATACATAAGTAAACTTTTTTAAGTGTCATAATTCTAAAGAGAAATATACAAGGTTAAGTTTTATAAAACCATTTAATATAAAGGTGACTTATATAAAAATAAGTTATTCAAATATAGAACGTCTTTAAAGATGCAAATTCACTATCAACTACAATACATACTATTTATATAACGTCGTTTTAAAGATCTTTTTAACGTCAATAAATAAATTCGTTCGTTCGAATGTGCCGAATAACACGTTCCGAATTACGACTAACTACTTGTCAAAGGATTCTCGTATCGCACGTGTTTCCTAAATTTAGATTGACCACGTTTTCTTAAATAAACGGACAAAAGATTGAGAAGTTACTTGAAACTCGTAATTTGTCTAGACTCGTATGGGTAGATATCACCCAGTTAACGGTTAGTCTACCGCTAAACAAAACATATTGTGTTTTAGTTTAACGTGACGCGCCAGTATAATTATAGGTAGGTACAGATGTAAGAAGTATCTCTAATAGTGCAAGTACCTTGAGGCATAGGTGATCTTATCAGACATTTAATTTAATTGTATGCTTTTATACAAAAAATTGTTAATGACACTTTACTGTGCAGTCGACTAAGTTAATATCGAAGTTTATTATTAATTCTAGGTATTTTTATAACAATTTTATAAACAAAAGAAGCAACACAGAGTCAATCAAAAGTTTATCTATGTATTCCTAATTGCATATTAATTAAAAAAATAACATAAAGAAATTAATAAAAAGTACAATCATGATTCAGGTAAAATAGTTGTATTAGAGCTCCGTTTGGGTTGGACTGATAACCCGTCCGATAAATCCGTAGAAAAGAAGAAATATGGATATCCCACACGTGTTCTACTAGCCTTTTGGCTACTGGGCATTGCCCTTATGGGTTGCGGACTTTTTTGGCAGCCATTTTGCGTTTCTTTTTCGGCGTTTTTGAGCGACGCCGCGTGAAATTGAGGCCTCGATGTATGCATTTAGACGGAACGTCCGCCCGATGGATATTTGCTTTGATTTTTGACAACTGTTTGAATTGCTCCGACGGATACGAATTAATTTGGTCATAAGTCCGTCACCGTCGACCGTCTAGACGTGACGTAAACTCGTGTGATGAACTTCGATCATTTAAAAATACAGTATACAATTTTCTTGTAAGACACGATAAGGCGAGCAAAGGTTTTACGTTCACACATGGACTTTGGTGTTCTATGATTTAATTAAAATAAAAAAGATAAATTTTCACACAAATTTTCATTCAAATACAGGACGGGCTATGTTAGAAGGTTTGTTTTTTATTTAATCTTAAACATCAGTACATTTGCAAGATAAAACGCAGTAATTGAGTTTTTGTCAAATTAAATGATCTTTTATAAAACGATATGTATTCAGAATAACATGACGGTCACCTAAATTAATTTTGTTATGGTTTATGAAAACGTAATTTGTCATATGTTTCATATTTGTCAAAATTAATTTTTGGAGTAACGTATAAAATTTGTATGAATATTTTTTACCAATACAAGAAAATCTAATAAGCATGGAAGAAAATATTACATTTTTTATATTACATAAACGGAAAGCTTCGTTTTAAATAATGAATTGTATTATCCCTCTCTTTCTAACGTACAAGCAAAACAAATACAAACCAAATAATTCTTCCAATAACAATAATATAAGTACGTCAATCATTACTTTTAAGTTAGAGTAAGGAAACATTAACAGAAAAGTGATTGTTAGAGACTAGCCCTAGCCTCCATACGGTGCTACGTCATAGGACATCATAATTAATTATATCATTAATAATATCACATTATTATTATTATTACATATTATAAACATATACAATTATTATTGTAATTAATTGATCAATAATTTGTACAACTTTAGTTAATATTATTTTATGGGATAACATTTAATACTGACATGTAACACTATTTATAATTTTAAAAATGATTGAGCTGTCATAAGGAAAACAATTCGATGATTGTGAGGGAGTGTAAAGAAATATAGAGAGACTGGAGCATCATTGTAAAACATAATTTTATTTCGCCATCCCGAACTACTGAAATTACATGATGTTTTTTTCGTAATGAACTACAAACATATAGGTACACTTCCTAACGCTGATTCTATATTCGATGAAAGTGTAATTTTATATTAAACAAAATTAATTTCGTATGATAGCAACATTGCATCGACGCGCTGAAATAACAGACGGACGTACGAATTGCGTTACGGATGATTCATAGAAAAAAATATTTATCAGAGTTTCGGGTTGATCTATTTCTGAGCTGATGAATTACATCCATTCGTCGTATTTATTAGTTTACAGATGTTAGCCGATGTGGCCACGAGATCGATTTTATTTCATATAGCTAGGTTTTACTTTACAAATGGATAATAATTCGACATTTCTCATATACATTGATACTTTTAGCAATATTCATTATTGGTGGTGATATTAATGTATTTGTGGTAGGGCTCGTGGTAGGTACCCATCAGATACTCTACCGCCAAACAGCAATAGTTTGTATTGTTATGTTCTGGCTTGAAGGGTGAGTGAGCCAGTGTAATTACAGGCATAGGGGACATAATATGTTATCTCCCAATGTTGGTGGCGCATTGGTGTGATATAAGGAATGTTTATCATTTCTTACAGTGCCAATGTCTATTGGTGGTGTTTATACTTACCATCAGGCTACCCATTTGCCTATTCGCCTACATATTACATAAAAAAACTTTCCTCATATCACCAATGCGCCATCAATGATGGGAACTAAGATGTTGAGAGCCGAGATGGCCCAGTGGTTAGAACGCGTGCATCTTAACCGATGATTTCGGGTTCAAGCCCAGGCAGGCACCACTGAATTATCATGTGTTTAATTTGTGTTTATAATTCATCTCGTGCTCGGCGGTGAAGGAAAACATCGTGAGGAAACATGCATGTATCTAATTTCAATGAAATTCTGCCACATGTGTTTTCCACCAACCCGCATTGGAGCAGCGTGGTGGAATATGTTCCAAAATTTCTCCTCAAAGGGAGAGGAGGCCTTAGCCCAGCAGTGGGAAATTTACAGGCTGGTAATGTAAAATGTTATGTCCCTTATACCAATAGTTACATTGACGTATAAAATAAATTTAAACTTTATAAATATGTTTTATATTAAAGAAATAACGTAGGCTGTGAAACAATTGCTCATTATAGCGTAGTTAGCTAATACACAGCTACGTTGAACAAAAGAAAACCTTTATAAATCAAAACAATACAGAGTATCGAATATCACAGGTGAATATACTCAGAAATGGTATCGAAGCATATTTGTTTCAAATTTAAAAGTCATTGAGAATTTAAATTATTGCAACATATATACATATATGCTCAGAGGGTCTACATCATAGGGTACCATTGAAAATCAGCATTTGCTTATTGGAACCCAACTTGGAAGCCGAATGGTACATCTATTTTAGACACAATTACTCTTATTGCTTACCAAATTTCTTTTTTGTTTTGTTTCTTTGTTTTTTATCGTGCTTATTTACAAATTATTCTTTATTTTTGTTTTTTTTTTATTTATATTTTTTAAGCTGTGTTCTATATAAACATTTCTTTCTTAGTTTCTTTCTTATATTATTAAATTGTTTCTTCAGTCTTTCTCTGAACGCGATTGATTCAAAAACGATTTTCATACGCTTCTCGCCTTGTTTTATGAGGAACGTTTAGGTACATATATAATTATTTGAATTTTTTTGTATGTAATGTAATTGTTTGAAATATTATGATGATGATTGTTCGAGATGTTGATTAAACTTTATTGGCGTGCGCTGCGGGACGGATAGCTCATAAAGGTAGGTCTCATAAATAAAAGCAATTTTGTGGATCTTAAGGATACAGCTTACTCAGTCTTCAAGTCGAGATAAATACAAACAACCGAGCCATACAGTAGTCGCATAATATGATGGTTATATCTGACATTTCAACTTGACAACATTAACTAAATAAGCTCACGGAAAATATGTTGATATCATCTGATGGCAAATTTTAAATTAAATAACACGCGCCTTCGCAGATTCCTGTTACATATTTCCGTTCCTTTTCATAAAATAATTCTCACAAATTTTAGGAGAGGCAGAGGAATAACGTAACAAATCAAAAATCTTTTCTCGGTCTATTTACGACATGGTTTGTTTCAAATTAATATAATGAGGCAGGAGGCTCATCTCATGGAAAGTGCGCGCGCGCGAAGCGCCAGCGCGAATGAATGACTGTAATACTGAAAGACAATGAATGAGTAGGGTCTTTTGTTTAGCTTAATCACCCTTCAAACCGGAATACAACAATACTGAGTACTGGTGCTTAGCGGTAGAATATATGTAGTGGGTGGTACCTACCCAGGTGGACTTGCACAAAGCCCACCACAACAAGTACCAGTAAATCATTTACTAAATTAACCTGGTTGTATAAAATAACTATATAAACATTTAACTTATGGGTCAATATTTAGATAACAGAATGTTAATGTTCGGCTTACGTTTAACATATTAAAGATACATCATATCGTGGTGAGTAGGCTCAGAAACTCTCATTGAGATTCACCAAGAGGGATTTGCCGGCTGTTAATGCGTTTTAAAAACGGGATTATTTTTTATGAACATAAATATTAACTTTTTAATTTAACGTTAATTATACAGGCTGTATTTTTCTAATTATGACAACTTTTAGTATACAAATACATGTATAAATTAGTAAGTGCTAGCTTGAATATTACGCTGTCAAAATTATGTACTGTGGGGCTTCAAGCTGGATCACTATACATATATAAAGATACATACATCGCATTATTTTGGCGATTCTATTTTGTATCTAACAAAAATTAAAGAAATAAGCAGTTATTCAAATGCGCTAAAAAGAAAAAAAAAATAACTTTTACATTAAAACTTTACTCTTAAGTTATGACGTCATTTCACATTTGACACAATTTATACGATATAAAAACTTATCGCGAGATTTAAGTACTCGTATTTACTTAGTTTGAAAATTTGAATAGATAAAATTATTCGCATCGAATTATTTGATTCATTTGTTTATGTACACGAGTAAATATCGCGATAGGCTTTTCAGTATTCTCGAGGATAAGCCGATGCCATTTCTAATGTAACTTTACTCGTAATGTTTTGGTGAAGCTATTTAAATCAATTTCATTTTCTTGTCCAATTCGTTAAAGAAATATTTTAAATGTCCTTTGAAATCAGGTTTCATCGCAGAAGTCGAACAATAACAATACTTTGACGAATTATTAACGTGAAATGGCCATTTATAATAACAATGAAATTCCCTAGAAAATTCGTCGTCGAAAGTCAAGTATTAAATTTATGTTACGTATGTACCAATAGATGGTGCTATAAATATTATTAAAAGAAAAAAGATAATGTGGATCTTTTTACGTTAAGATGTATGGGCAGGGGGCCTAAGGCCGACCAGATACGGCAACGGGATCGTACGGCGTGATAATGATTGTATTTCGAAATATTTTATATATAGGAAATTTATAATGTTTTGTTGAAACCATCCAGGGGAAAATTTATTATCATGTAGTACGATACTTTGTTTAGCTGTAAATAAATTGTAAGATCGAGTAAGCCAGTGGAATTACAGGCACATAGGAGTCATATCATACTAAAGTCAACGCACAGTCTATTAAAGGAGTGACGATTGCCTTTTCGTCAGTCTAAGTTCCAATCATAATTTAAAAATTGTTCTTAAACAATAAACAAACACTAGTGGGTCGCCCGCGAAACTTCGCGTTTATTCAACAGATTTTTAGGAATTTCGAAACTTATGACAGGTTTTGTTTTGATTTAATTTTATTGCAAACTGACGTCGTCTGTTCGCACGTTTTTCATTTGTTTTTGTACAGCCATAGTTTTCGCCGCTCTCTGTCCGACCAGTAACTTTTTTCCGCTCTCTAAAATTAATTATTTGTTGAATCGTAACAATTTATTAAAATACAATCATGAATCCTTTATTTTTCTGCACATCTACGACTGGAGCTGTTTAAAAAAATACCATAACCGATCTTCTTACGTCCAGCTATCATCTCGTAATCACTGGGACAAAAATCGGCTTACGCTATTACATTAACAGCCTGTAAATTTTCCACTGCTGGGCTAAGGCCTCCTCTCCCTTTGAGGAGAAGGTTTGGAGCATATTACGCTATTAATATATACTGATTTTTATATGTCGTTTTTGTTATATTACATCCATTACATTATATTAAGAAGAATATTAAATTTTCAATAAAAAGCCAAGAGAAGTTGTAAAACAAAAGTTAAGCAATTTATATCACCCTAGTTTTTATTCACAATCCTAACCCCCGTAATGTCACTGCATAGTAAACTTCGCTATGGGACCCATAAATAATTCTTTTAACAGTGTCATTCTCAGCCAAGGATAACATTTTAGAGGAGCGTTATTTAAACGCTCGTTTTAAATTAAATAAATTTTATAACATGCTAATATACATATAAAACTACCAAACTTGAAATAATATAAGCAAACGCGCGAAAAACACATCTTTGGAGAATAGAAAGACAAAAAATGTTAATCATATTATTGATTTGTTTTTATTTATATAAATCAGTATCGTCAGTCTAATAAGCTAGCTGTTGCATTTACACGCCTCAAGTTAATTTAAATCGTTAGTCAGATTTGCTGTCAAGTAATTCTCGATAGGCAGCAACCATGGTTTTTTAAAGTTGGCAGTAATTACACTATCGTGCATTTGAAAGCAGGTAAAGCTGTTGGAAAAGTCAAGAGAAGCACTATCTTGATAGAGTATCTCTCAACGACGTCGCTCCATAGGTATTCATACTATCTTAATAATAAACAAACATTGGACAAGACAACATAGAAAACTAATGAACTTTTTCTACATCGACTCGGCCGGGAATCGAACCCGGGACCTCCCAATGTACCCATGAAAACCGGTATACACACTACTCGACCACGGAGGTCGTTAAATTATATCACTTGTTAAATTTTCACAGAAACGCTATTGACGATCAAACTGAAGATCCTTATTAATTATCCATAAGCAGAACATCAGAAAAAATAATAAATAGGAATAAAAATAAATATTCTAAGTCGGCTTGTACCGCGTACTCGTGCTTTGCAGACAAATGAGAATTCAGGCGCGTTATTGTTTTGTTTACACGCATTAATATTAAATTTTAAGTCAATGTGAATCCGAATAAGCCCGCAGCATAAACATGATAAGTTATTTTATAAAGTGTGTAAATTAATTTGAAACTCAGCACTCATTACGGTAAAACTCCTAACAATATAAAGTAATACAACGCCAGACGAGTTAACTGACAACATCGGGCGCCGTTTACATTTTAACGAAACGATTATTTATTTATCTATTTATCGGGTATTAGGATTTTGCGCCGATCCAGTCCTTGATGGATACCATCTACTCATAAATTATTATCCCGTCAAACAATACAGATTCTGGATAAAAACTGAGTGAGCCAGTTTACTTATCATTTTAATAGTCAAGTTAGAAGTGTGACGTTAAACGTCTTTAAGTCGCTTTATTAATTTATGTTTATTACAAAACAGTAATATTTAATTAGATTCAATGTTATATTTCGTGAAGCAAATTTAATACATTTTTTCAATGAAAAACAAATAATTAAATATAATATTCTCGTAATATGAAACTAAATGAACTATACAAACCTGCGTAACGATTTTATATGCGTATTGATTTGGAAAAATGTAAACGGATTATTTCGAGATGTGAAGACATTATATTAGGCAACGCGATACCAAACCATATTAATTCATCAGAAAAGTTGGCAAGTACTTTTGAATTAATTATAAGAGCACATGAATAATTGTCTTTGAAGGTCTTTGGTATGTATGAAGTAAGTGATAGAGAGTAATCTAAGCTAATTTTTTTTCACACAGTTTTTACGCAGCAGTCAGGCTTGAATTAGTAATATTCATTTTTTTTAAAGTGTAATCGACCCCAGTAATAGACCGTCTTAAATGCTTGTTGTTTTCCAGGGAGGATATATACCATATATATATATATAATTGTATTTAACTAACATGACTGTACTTTTATATGTTGAAAAAGAGTAACTACTGAGTTTCTTGCCGGTTCTTTTCGGTAGAATCTACATTCCGAACCGGTGGTAGCTTTTCTTAATATAGTTTGTTAAACGACGATTCAAAAGTGCTCGTAAAAGCCTACTTGAATAAAGTATATTTTGATTTTGATTGTAAACTTCTTATAATATATAGATGATTTGACATAAATAATTACTTAAGATTTTAAATTAACATGGTTATTTTTATTACTAACAGTATCTAAAACGGGATATTTACCATGTTTTTTATTTTTATTTAGTAGTAGTAGTAGTTTTACGTAGATAATGTCGAAATATAGAGCTCCACCAAATAAAAATAAAAAACATGGTAAATATCCCGTTTTAGATACTGTTAATAATTACTTATATGATTTTAATGACTAATAAGGATTTACTCGGACATTGATACAAGCAAGATAAAACAGACTCACGCATTTTTATTTATAGTAAGTTGATCGTCGAATCGCGTATGTATTTTTCGTAAAAACTGAGATTTAACTGAAAAAAAATCTGTAGTGTAATGGAAAAGTACGATAAATATAGAAAACATCCAATCAATCAGTCCTTTAACTACAATAGTTATTTCTGTAGTTGGTCGTAAGGTTTCGTGCAAGCTCGCCTTCGTGCTTGAAAGATTAGAGAGCCAGTGACTCTACAGACAAGGGACATAACATCTTCGTTCTCAAGGTCGGTAGCAAATTGGCGATATAATAAATGGTAAATATTCTAGCACCAGCATATATAGACAGTGATGACTACTCACCATGAGGTGGCACATCTGTCCGTTCGCGTACCGATAACATAAAAAAAAGTTTTGATAATGATCGGCGTTTAAAAGCGCCACTATGAAAGGAACTGACAGCACATTAAAATGACGTAAGGGCAAATACTTTCAGTTTATTAAGGTCGGCAATATGGGCTTGTGGGGTCGGTTCGCTGCGTTAGCGAATCTCAATTGCTATAATGGATGGCGATCCATAATAAAACAATGAGGTTTTGCCGTCGAAGTGGATAATTTTATTAACTGACCCATAGCACTGGAATTTATTTGGAACATTTTGATTTTGAACCGGATATTTTTAGAACAATAATTTACTTTTATAAAAATTATTTATAGTAATCGTGTAATATTTTCAAGTTCAAGTTTGTATAAGTAAAATACAACAAAAACAAAGATGATTTATACGTCATACAAATTAGTGAATTTCCAAAAAAAAAAAATCTAAATGTTTTACTCAAAATCTAGATATTGCACTAAAATGTATCCTTAAAATTTAATTGATGTGCTCAAAAACAACTTCCCTTCTAAAAATGTCCTGTTATTTTGCTGTCGTTCATCATTGAATTTTTTTATTGTGTATAATTATAATTTAGTATAGTTAAATTAATAATAATAATAAATTATTTAATTGACTTTCATTGCATAATATATATTTTTTATAGTAACTATAGTAAGAACTTTATTTTGTATATATTATTCAGTTTATGTTGTAAACAAGTATAAATAATTAGACGGAATGATACAAGTATAAAGGTGAGTTCTAATCAATAATTACTTTGTTTCATGTATTTATATTAAATGAAGAAATAATATATTCAAATACATTAATTGAGAAGTTCATTAAATAAAAATCTAAACATCGTTTTTTTTTTAATTCATACCCCACGAGATTATCGTAATTGTAAGATGAATAAATCCCAAATAAAACTCAATACCTACTTAGAACTAAATAAATGTAAATGGATTTACCAATACGTATTTAAATCTGTTCTAACTCAGATTTTTAGTAGTTCTGTCATTTCTATTATAATACAATGTTTCTGATCTTTGTCTTAACCGAATTGTATGATACACCGTTAAACCATTGTGACATTCAACTCCCGAAATTATGCACAGCTTTACGAGCGATCTTCTAAACGTTAACAATTACCTGTCGACCGCTGACAAGATTTTCAAACAGATTTGAAACCATTATTAACATATCAATACCATTTCACGTTAGTCAACACAAATTAGCTCGGTAAATATACAATGAAAACTAATCCCTATGTAAACGTGATAAGGACCTCCCAAATCGAAATGGGCATTTCATTTGAGAATGCAAATATTTATCCGTTAGTCTGTGTTTGACATTGATTTGTGACACTGAAAAGTGAAAAATATTGCCGTAAATAGTTACAATCGTTCGGAAACGAACAATATATTGGATGTCAAATAAAAGATTATCGAAAACGATTAATGTAAACAGGTCTTATATCGATAAAATAAATCGAACGATTAACTCCATCGATTCGACACGCTGAATTTTTTTCAACGTGTGTGTCAGTGTGTGAACTATAATGCGAGGAGTGTCTTCCCACACGGTAGCAGTAGGAAAACGCGTTTAAACAATTTATTTATAGTAAACGTTCAGATCATAATCGTAAAGTCCGTAGTCACCCGTGGTTGTTGGCAGGCGGCGCGCGCGCGTGTTTCGTTCCGGAATGATGGAATTCGTATTTTGAAATGTGACA
The DNA here is from genome assembly GCF_037043105.1 of Vanessa tameamea. Taxonomy (NCBI): domain Eukaryota; kingdom Metazoa; phylum Arthropoda; class Insecta; order Lepidoptera; family Nymphalidae; genus Vanessa; species Vanessa tameamea. Next base: position 1,196,495 of record NC_087327.1, on the reverse strand, counting down.
GTTGTACGTAGTATTTTAAACTACGGGTGTATTTTCTTTGGTGGTAATTTTTCGTGTAGTGTATTGTGATTTAATGCTTAGCTAAAATACTGGATGTTGGATGTTATGGTAAATACGTATGTTTTATTGAATATTACAATTCGAATAGTTACTGTTTTTTTTCTTCTTTAATTTCAAGCTACTTCACTATACCTACTGTTTCTTATTATTATTGAGAAAAAAACATAAAAAGACTACGAAATCGAGTTTTAAAATGTCATAACTAGCTTTCCCCGCTTTCAGTTTTAGTTTCTTCCGCGTTTTTAACTTTGTTTTCTGCGCTTTCATTGAAAACCTTATAAAATTCTATCATATTATACCGATTTCGTAAAACTTTGTGTCCCTAACAACATTTACTTTAAAAAAAAAACGAGCTATGACAATTTCATATGAATTTTAATAAATTAAATTTGTTTCATACCATAAATTATAATAAAGAAATACAATAAGCATAATATTTGAATTCTAAACAACGCGAAATTATTAAATTTCTAAAGTCTAATTATAAATCTAGTCTTTATTCTTATTGACACTAGAGTAAACCTAATCATAGTAGTATTACGCGTGATGTAAACAAGTCCAGAGATCAGAGAGATCACTTATTATTTTTTGAATAATCAAAACAGTATTCTTGAGTTGATTGTTTTAATAATTCAATGCGGATTCAATTAATTTGCTATTTCATCAGATCAGATAAAATTGTTTGCTCATCGGAATTTTGAAGTTTTCTTTTAGAAATCTCTATTGTTGGTGTCATTCATTCACATTCATTTTATTTTAATTGAAGTATATTAATGAAGAGATCACATCAAATGGAATTTTAGAAAATCCTTTAAGGCTATTTATATAATTCTAAATGATATGATATATTATAGAATTATGTAGTTTTAAAAGACGTTCGCAAAATACTTCGTTATACTATGTTCATATAAAGAATATTGACTTGCACCTATCCACGGATCTTACAGAGCTCCGTAACCGAAACAGATGGATATCCGAAATAAAAATCGAAGAATAACCAAATCCAATTAAAAAGTATTTATTATAATTTTGTAATGTTACTAGATTATTCTAATAATTGTAATAATTGTAAAGGATGAAGTTTGAATACGTAGCTATTTGCTGGTAGGACTTGCAAGTCTGTCTGGGTAGGTACCACCCAGTCAACTGGTATTCAGCCGCCAAATAGCAATACTTAGTAATTTTAGTTAAAATTTCATTAGGCGTAAATGTCTTTTGCCAGTGGTGACCACTTACTATCAGATGGCCTATTCGTCCTTCCACATACTTATATCATAAAATTAAATTAAACTTCCAAGTTAATTAAGTACGTAAACCAGTTTGTATAGTTTATAGCAGAGATGTTACAGCATCACCAATATATCATATTTTATCAAGAGACAGTCACAGCCTGTCATTTCACGTGATATACTGCGCTTTTATGATCGTACATTGAATTGTTACTATCTAAGCCAGTTATGTTCAACCTTTTTGTTTCTAAAACAATAAACATGAGTTTCTCAATCAAAATGTTATCCATTTTTATTTAAAAATAAAATAAATAAACAGATGTTACGGAAAAATATCTGGGACTTTTTAAATTGGGAGACTACAGGTCAGTTTTAGTAGATTGATGGCACTATTCCAATTTTACAATTTACAAGTTTACGTGACCACTCAAAACGGTTTGGCGGCCCGCAGGTTAACTATTGCTAGCTTAAACAATTTATGATTGAATTATCTAGAAGAAGAAAGAAAAAATTCTGTACTAGTATATACTATAGCCTATATGCTTCGACCTTCTTCTTCTCAATAACACAAGTATAATCTGTTCTTCGTCACAAAAATATTTTAATTTAATTCTAGAAAATCATTTAATCAAAAAATTCTATAAGAATTAAAATAAAATTGAAACAAAAAAAATCACATAAAACTCGTTTACATAAGTTAAGTTATACCATTTGCCTCAAAAACTTTGCCGTTCAAGTCGACTTTGAATTCCACTATCTAATAGTTCTAGTATCTAAGAGTACATGAATGGACCCAATGAATAAACAAACGTAATTTAAAAAAAAATTGAATATATCGTGGTTAACTAACTACTGCCGTTGACACAGTCACGGCTTTCATTCGGATCATAGCAAATATTTTTATAGTCCATATTGGTGTTTGTTTAAGTGTGAAATTCCGGACCTCGCTTGTCAAATTCAGGTAGTTTTGTAAGGGTATTTTAGCTTAAGATTATTTATTCAGTATTATTTTGTTTGCTTCGCATCTCGGCCTATAGATAACAGAAATACGCCAAAATGTTTAACTATTATTTGAAAAGCTCTTGTTAAGGTACGGAGATTATTCCGTCTTGCCGTTGCAAATTGGTACAAAATAATTTCATGGGTAGATACGGGTAGGTTTTTTCCTATGATTTCTTTGGCCGTCGATGACGAGAACAACTATAAACATAAATGACTCAAAAACGATCTTGACTTATGATTCAAGTCTTCTATCTAATGAGCCAGATGCAATATTAAAGGAACATTGAGTTTTATAAATAGCAATTAGTATGAAGAAGGCACATCCTTAAAGACTAACTCATTAAATATTTCTTTACTAGTTGTCGCCCGCGCCTTCGCTCGCGTTTTAGGGGTTTGTTGTCATGCGTTAGGCACAAAAAGTAGCCTATGTCCTTCCTTGCAGTTCAAATTTGCTTCATAAAAAAATTTCATCAAATTTGGTTCATTGATTTGGCAGTGAAAGAGCGACAGAGAGACAGACAGACGGACGGAGTTACTTTCACATTTATAATATTAGTGTATATTACTTAAAACATATTATAACTGGACATATTAAAGTCTTATCTACATATTTCGCTACTGACCACTTATCCTGTGTTCTCTATTTTCAACGATTTCCATAATCCTTAAGTCGTCTACTCTGGTTTAAGGGCAACCTTTTTTCCGAGTCATAATTTCAATTACAGAATTTCCCATCAGTTATCAGTCATTCGAATAAAGTGGCTTGACCTTACCACGTGCTCAATCTACAATTTCGGCTACATTCGTTTGTTTTCGTGTTTCGTCATTTTATAGATAGAATATAAGGATAAGCTTACACTTGGTGGTAGGGCTTTGTGCAAGCCCGTCTGGGTAGGTACCACCCACTCATCAGATATACTAGCGCCAAATAACAGTACTCTGTATCGTTGTGTTCCGGTTAGAAGGGTGAGTGAGCCAGTGTAATCACAGGCACAAGGGACATAACATCTTAGTTCCCGAGGTTGGTGGCGCATAGGTGATGTAAGGAATTGTTAATATTTCTTACAGCGCCTTTGTCTATGGGCGGTGGTGACCACTTACCATCAGGTGGCCCATATGCTCGTCCGCCAACCAATGCCATAAAAAAAACGCCAATTATTCTTGGAGCAAGGTATCCGCTATAATAAAATTCCACTGACATTTTTAACTTTGCCGTTTCAGTCTTTCTTTGCAGAATTAAGCGTGGAGACATAACATACATATATAATTGTGTTTGACTAACATGACGGTATTTTAGATGTTCAAAAAGAGTAACTACCGAGTTTCTTGCCGGTTCTTCTCGGTACAATCTACATTCCGAACCGGTGGTAGCTTTACTTTAAATAGTTTGTTAAATGACGACTCAAAAGTGCTTGTAAAAGCCTACTTGAATAAAGTATATTTGAATAAAATGGAAAACATAAACGTCAATCTGCAGCATAATACCTTAGAGCCTTGTCCAGCAGTAGAAGAAAAAGGTATTACTGTCCCTGCTTAATATTATGACTTAAGCTAGAACGAGTTCGATGTATTCTGTTTACGGATTAACTCAAACTTTAAAATTACCGACTCTAATATGTGAAACTTTTAAAACTTTCCACCAGTAAAGTATATGTATAGGGATCAGTTTCATATGTAAGTAGTGACATAGTTTGAAGTTAAATTATTCTATAGCATCTTTTACGCTCGGAAATGCTGTCACGTATTTGTTAAATTGAATTGAAAATCGGTTTTAAAGAATCAGACTACTATTAGATACTCATGCTGGCTTCGCACCTTATTTATTTACGCATGCAAGTAAAACTCCCAGTTGCCATGATTTTTCTACATCATCATCGATATCTCAATTAACCATACAGCGAAATCTTCCTCGTGAATTACTCCAACAATTGATAAAAGCAGTATAAAAAACCGTTCGGTAGTTTTTGAGTTTATAACATTCAGACAATCAGACAGAGACTTAGTTTTATAATATTTAGTAATATATTATAAACTACTATCAAATAATGTATGGGTTTGACATCGTTAGCCGAATAGTGGTTGAAACTCACCAACACCACTTAGTTTTGTTCTGGTGGATGATATTTTCTAACATGTGTCCCCAAACAAAATGTTCTTCTCTACGCCAGAGATCATTACTTTGAATTACGTGTGATATTGTGTCGTAAACTTGTCGTCATCTATTTAAATCATGCACACATTCATTTATTTATTCTAATCTTGACCAAACCAATAATAAATTATGAAGGATAAAAATACGATGAAGAAGGTCACATGCAAGAAGGAGCATGTATGTGTTCGGTCGTAGATAATCCTTTTCTAAAATTCGCTTGCAGGAATAAGGGATATGACAATATAAATCATGTTCTGGCAGCGCATTAGCAAGGCCAATATTTAAGGACAGAGGTGACCACTTATCATCTGATCGTTTATTTTATTTCTATAACGTCATATTTCAGCCTTTTATAGCTAATATATTATGACGTTTATATCATAAAGATACGGTATCGATATTTTTTTTGGGAATTTTTGAACATTTTGGAACTTAAGGAATATATATTTGAAAAATGAATTGCGAGAAGGCATTTACTGCTTTGTTGGTATTCTAAATATAAAAGAAAATGGAAATACATGAAGTCCTGGTCGTGTCTCTTAACTGAATTGAATCGGATCACATCTCAGAACTCTAAAACTTATAAATTAAGATAATTGAGAAATAAACACCTAGTATGTGTATATATGTCGGAAGGATATGGAAAAACGGTGACAGTATTATAATTTTTTATAAGTGTTTTAATAATGTAAAAATAAAACATTATAGTAATGGTAGCTATACATAGTTTAGTAACTTGGTGGTATGGCTTTGCGCAAGCCTGTCTGGGTAGGTACCACCCATTCATCAGATATTCCACCGCCAAAAAGCAATACTCAGTATTTTTGTGTTCCGGTTTCAAGGGTGAGTGAGCCAGTGTAACATCTTAGTTTCCAAGGTTGGTGGCGTATTGTTGATATAAAAATTGGTGACCACTCATACCATCAGGTGGCCCACTTACTCGTCCGCCTACCTATATCATAAAAAATATATATATGTATAAATTATGATCAAAATGAATTAATCAAAATCTATTTTCTCCATCTCGATTGACAGACAAATTGACGTCCATTAATTTCTATTATCATATTTGACACTTAGAAAAGGAAACGAACGGTCAATAAGGATTTATGTGACAGTTAATATCAATATAGTGACCAGAAAAAGGGAAAAGTGCGAGATAGAAGCATGATTCATGTACCCACCATCAATTAGTTTCCTAAATACTACACAGAGATATATTAATAATGGCAAAAACAGAGCAGATCAAATTTTAAAAGATTAACCCAAACACTTTTTAACATTCATGATCTACGTTTTATTGAATTATATTTTTGAATGATGACGTCAATAAATGTTATAATACAATCAAGGTATACTTCGTGGTAAGACTTTGTGCAAGGTGGGTACCACCCACTCATCATATATTTTCTCCCACCAACTAGAGCAGTAATTAGTCTAAAGAGCTACGGAGCCAAAGTAACTACAGGCACAAGGGATCTCAGTTCCCAAGGTGGGTGCCACATTGGTGAAATTAGGAATGATTAAAATTTCTTATGGCGCCAATGTCTGTGAACAGTATTGACCACTTTTTGGTCTATTTGCCAGTCCAATAGCCTATGCTATAAAAATGGAAAGGATAAATATCTTAAGCAAAAGTCTTCGAACTGATTACGTGACGCTGCTTCGCTTGGGCCGATAAACAATTTCCAGAAAGTTATGACATACGAGCATATAAAATATATTTTTACAATAGTCAGTCAGTTAGTTTTGAAATGGGTCATTTTAGAACTAAACTAACTATACTATACTAATTCTAAACTAGGCGATCAATATCATATTTTTAGGGTAAAACCTTGACCATTTGGATAGCGTAGGAAAAGATTAGCAGAGCTGAGTTAGTAATCATCAAGCAAATAAATAAGTTTAGTTTCTCACTACTGAATATTGGGTGTGGTCAAAGCATTGACCAAGTAATATTAGACAAAAGATAGTAAGAAATGATCATTTATATATTTTAATTTATTTTAAAAGAAACACATCAGTGGATGGTGGCCTTAAAGTTAATTCCAACATTCCATTAGCGAGGATGTCCCGAGGAAACAAAACAGAGATCTTGCTCTAAATGTCAGATTACTTCCATTCAATTAAAGATGCGTTCAATAAATACGAACGCATGTTATTAGTGATAAAAAAATCTAAATATAATTCTATAATACATTATATTAAACGGTAGTTTCTGCACTGATGAGAATTGTCAGATTTATTAATTTCGTAAATTCTGTTTCAAATGAAATCAAATTTCTTAATTCAAAATAGAAGCATTACACTTATTGAATGTCAAATTAAACACTACCACCGGTTCGGAAAAAGTACCCTGACCCGAGAAGACCTGAGAAGAATTTATGATAGTATGTAATTAACTTTGTATTTTATTTGAAACTCAGCAGTTACTCTTTAACTGCTAATGTTCTCGAATGTTCTTCAATTCTAATCTAGTAAACTGTCAGAAGACAACGGATCTTAGATATTTGCTACTATCATTATATGAGTTATAATTCTAAATTTAAAATTAATCATGTTTGAAAAGTAAAGCTACCGAACCTTATAATAGTTATGTTCAAGGAGTGAGTTTGTAGAACCATATTTAACGGTCAGATCTTTTTGTAGCTTAACGCGTCGTAAATTATCTGGTGTTTTTAATTTGACAATCATCAAGACAGCTGGGCATTGAAATTGACAACAAAATAATATTAATGTGATACTCAGTAAGGCTTTGTGCAATATCTAAGTTGGTACCACCCACTTATCAGATATTCTATTGCCAAACAGCAACGCTCAGTACCGACGGCCTACCAAAGTTACAAAAATAGATATGATTTTATTTGATGATAAAAAAAAAATTATACACATAATTTTTTTAATTAATTGTTTTTTAAAATCCCTAATCATTACGCAGACTTGTTAAAGTCAAGTTAAAATTTTACTTCATAGTTTTAACACTGCAAATCACTTCAATGCTCCGCTCAATGGCCTATCAAAGTAACATAGTTGAAAATCGTTTGGACGGAGGAAGTTTCAAATTTAGGTACGTAGGTTCACTACGAGGGGAGTTGTCTAGTATAGCTAGGTTGGTAATTTATACGAAAACTAGCCTATTTGAATGCAAATCACGTGTGCCGGAGTTTGACTTTAGGCTCATGTTACATGTATTGAGTTCTGATGAAACTTCTCTACCTGTGACGTTTAAATTCCTATTTAAATTTTTAAAGAAAAACATTAATTTCAAAATTCGACAATGTATTGAAAAGAATGCTTTTGTATGTGTTAATCTATCTATGTACGTTAACTGTCGCGATGGTCTAGTGACTAGTTTATATGGCTGTAGTGTTTGACATATTGAGTTTAAATCCCGGGAAAGAGTTATTGTTTATATTCTTCTATCTATAATTTTTCACTAGCAACTTGAAGTTTAGAAGTTAACAATGCTTACTGTTCCATGTCTCGTATTTAACGTAAAAATTTGGTCCTGCGTCGCCGGATGCGTTGGTTTATCGTACCATCGAATTATGAAAGTCAAGTGCACTTGTATTTGCGTATACATTACGCCGATCAGAATCGTCTGCACACAAATGACCTATTCATGAACATCTGTAGTCTCACTGAGTATTTTGGTAACACATAAATAATACTTACTTTTATCATTGACAGAGAATAACACTTATTAAAATTACCAAATAAAATGTTTTGAAATTAAGGATGGAAGGATGTTATTAGTGATATTCCACTACTAAATAAATTGAAAATAATATTGAAATGTATTCATATTGGTCGCACAACTATGACCGACCATATTATACCTCTGCAATCAAGTGACCATAAAATTTTACATTTTTGTTGAAGCTATTTCGTCCAACGCTACGGTAATTCCACCGATTCCGATAATTCTACTTGACTTCATTGTATAGCGCAGGATTTAGGATTATACGTAATTCGATATTATTACCCTACTATGTTGTAACGTAATTAATGCTTATGCCTATTTTAGTTAGCACGACTATAATGTCTATATAAATTGTAAGCATAAGCTAGGTTTTATGTATTAAATTAAGAGTATATGATCAACTTACTGTATAATTAATAATTAACCGTCGACATATATCTATAAACAGTACGTGTTAAATCTGACGTCATAGATAACGTCATAAGCAAAATGGAAGCTGTTGCGAAGTAGAAGTATTTCTAAGGCTACCATACATGTGCAATTAAAATAATTCTCATTCTCACGTAGCTAAATTACTTATATGATTGTTGCAAAGACCATTCTTAACCTATTTTGCTGATTTAATGAGGCTTCCGTATTTAGAAGATCTAATCAATGTCAGAAGATATAATAGTGCAAAAATATGTGTACAAAAACAGGTGAGCTCTTTATTCCCTCATACCATGAAATAGATCAGTGAGACCTTATAGTAGTACAAGTTTAACTGTTTTTTTGCACAGGAGTATGCAATATCGATTGCCGAATGTTTCCGCTTTTTAATATTGGCATAAAAAATAAACATTATTATATTAGCTTGACCTGAAATTTGAACTTAAGATCTCGGAATCTGTAAACTTCAATTGTAGCCAATAGGTGAACTACGCAAATATTTCTTATAAAGTTCATAAACTTCTATGGGCGTAAATATAACAGATATCATTCGCTTCGCATCATCGCGCAAGTGAGTACCATCCATAATACACTGAGCTGATACTTAACAAGATGCTGTAAGTGTCGACTTATAATATAAATATAAATTAAATGGTAGTGTTTATTTTGTTTCTTTCATCTCCCCGACTTAAACACCTACACGATATTCCGATCGGAATGAACACATTTCTGGGATAAATGCTTTAATGGAGTTCTTAAATAAAAGGCGAAATAAGTATACATATTTGATGACTAAATTTTGGCTGATAAAAATAAAAGATTTCAGTAACAATAGTAAAGTATTATGACGACACTCTCGTGAACAAGACATTCGTAAATATCGAAAAGTCAAGCTCCACCAAATAAAAATAAAAAAACATGGTGAATATCCCGTTTTAAATACTTGTAGCAATAAAAATAACCATGTTAACTTAAAATCTTATATAGTAAACTTGTTGTAAGTAAATGAGCTACCATAGGGTTAAGGTCTTGCCTCCATTCAACAAGAAGAAGAAGCTTAATCCACCGCTTTGCTCCGATGGAAGTGGTCACCACCACCCCCAAACATTTGCGCCGCAATTCTAGTCGTTCCTTAAATTGCCAATGTGCCATCAACCTTGGAACTCCACCCACCCACTCGTCATATAATCTAACCCTAAATCTGGTGAATCTTGTGAATCTGGTAAATCTGGTGAGTAACCCAGTGTAACTATAGCACGTACATAAGAACCTAGTTTCCAAGTTTGATGGCGCATTAGAGATCTAAGGAATAGTTAAAATTTCTTACGACGCCAATGTCCCAGACGCCTATCTATTTCATAAAAAGAAAGCAGATTGGTATTGTTAATATATGTAGGTATATATACATATGACAGAATTTAATTCAACACATTTGCGTTTTCCTGAAGGTCGTCAGTCACTTGATAAATTATACATAGTTAAAATCATCTGAACCAGTAATCTTACGTTGAGATCGGATCCACGTTTTCCGTTATCTGAGCCATCTTAGCATCGTACGTCCCATATCAGACATCTATTTGAGAAAAAGTTGTGTAAGCAATTTTCATAAAAAAAAGTTGAAACTATTCACATGGTTATGGTTTTTGATATGACTCACTGTTATTATATAAGTGTTGTAATATATTTAATTAACATTGTAATAGTTACCGATAGATGGCGCTGATCGATTTTTTGACAACCTTGAATCGCGCTGGCAAGGTCTTTGGTTAAAGCTATATAAATCAGAGCATCTTTTTGTCGATAATGATGTCTATTTCAAGCGTGACAGATATCCTATTAATGAACAGTTTCAACTTCATATATGCACTTGTGGTGGAGACCTTCGTTTTGATATGTAGAGGTGTAGGAAATTCAAGGCGGAGGCAGTGATCGACCAAAACAAACTGTCAATAACTTAAGACCACTGAGAAATTAAAATAATCTTTCTTAGTCAAAATTGCGACAAACAGTTTAATGTTTAAGCGGATTGAAGCTATCCATCCAATCGACACGTGTTGACCCCTATTTTAACATAAAATAGAAAATATTCAAAAATCTTTACTCTCAGAATTGTAAAAGACATGCAAATAATTGGAAGAATTCTATTCTTATGTAAATGTTCATACAACGATTGTCGGTCTAAATATGCCGACATGCCGATCTATAACAATGTTAGTCGGCATAGATAATTACAACGATACCTATGGTTACACTTGACGTTTTGTGTGGTTAACTACATTGAAATACTATTATTCAAACGTGAAGTTTGCTCTTTGAATAACCATTCTAGCTTGACCCTCTTGTTGTATTTTCACTCTGAATAATTATAGGTCACGTTATATTTCACATTCTATTTGTACAAGCAAACTGGCCTATATTTAAATCAGAGTTTTCAAATACAGTGATATTTTTGTGATTTACAATTGTAAATGGTTTAATGAAAAAGTCCTTGATGAATTAATCATATTCATACTTTTGGTTTACTAGTGGTTAGTAATTACCCGCGACTTTACTTGCGTTTTAGGGGTCGATCGTCAGGTATAAAAATATATAAAGCGTCAATAGCGCAATGGTTTTCGGGCCGCCTAGCGATGTAAAAGTTCGCAGGATCGATCCTGACCCAAAAGGGCTATTGTCGTCCCCACTCCTAACACAAGTGACAAGTATTAGCAATTCTTTAATTATTTTGAGGCATTGCTATCATTCCTTTTATTTTTAAAGTCCTTGAGGTTCAAGGTTGCTTTACACCAAGTTTCATCTAATTCGTTGGATGGTTTGACTGTGAAATCGTTACAGACGGACAGACACATTCACATTTGCGTATATAATATAATAATGTTAGTAATTTATATATATACTTTGATGTGACAACAAATGTAATGGGCAATGGCTGTGATGTATTTTTAGGATACAGAATGCTTACTCGCGAAACTATGTCAATTATTTTAATACACTGTACACTTCTCAGTGATCAGTTTACCCACCTATATTAATTCGAGAGATATCCACGCAGGCCCGCATGGCCCCTACAGTGGTGGCAACGCAGTCTGCAACTACAGACGGGTCACTGGGTGGATCACTATCCGTGATGTCTGAACCGGGTCGGGTTCACGCCACAGAGCGATCGAGCCACGGCGATCGACGAGCTGCGGCGGATCCCGCTCTATATTCAGTAACACCTCATTCTCTCTCTACTATGTAATTCGTCTGTAAAAAACGTCAGCGCGATGTAAAAGACTAGTAATGCCATCTAGTGACAGTTTCATGAAAACAAAATTCGTATAAATTAAATAAATATTTGGTATTGATTACAATCTCCGAGCGTCGCATATCAAAATTTATTGATTTTTTTTTTGTTATATTTTCGCTGGTATATTTTCAGTAGCAGGAGAGTGTAGAAGTTGGCAGGAATACTCAGGAGTGTTTGATCGTTGTTCGTGCGTGTACTTTCCGGCCAATTAGGATGTACAGTCTTATCAGATATAAGTCTGAGAAAATAGACACTACACATTTGTTTGCTCATAAGTTTGCATATGTGTACAGCATAAATGTTGTGCGTAAGTGCTAGTCTCCCTTGAATAGTTATCGATATTAGGGCGATATCATCATCATTATTATTATCTAAACGTAGTTGGACAGAAAATTAACAACTCTTAAACAGTGAGCTAGTGTAACCAAAGGACCAAGGGACATAATATTCTTTATTTTTATTTTTTTTATTCAGGGACGTTTGTCCAGCAAAGCTACGTCAGCTATTAAATATAATTCCAGGAGCATCCTAGCAGTTTCTCATAAAGGATATGATATCATACTGTGAACAAATTCAACATCGAACAAACCTGCTTTTAAATTAGTTAAGAGTGACTTTCTCTGAATCTGAGTCTTGTCACATTCCGTCAACAAGTGATATTGATCTTAAAAACTTTACTTATCACAATCGGGAGAATCAATTTAATATTCCCTTAATTACCCAGTATGGTAGCGCACTGGTGATATGAGGAAGGATAGATTTATACTACCAATGTCTATGGGCATGTGACCACTTATCATCAGGACCATTGAGAGTCAGGTAGGCATTGTTATACCCGCTCGCCGACCTAAATGAAAAACATTTTATTTAAGCGTTGGGAAGAAAATTAACAATCCAGACCTTTCAAGTGAAAATTATCAACACTCTAAATTTATTATGACAGTTTTTTTTATATTTTAATCAGAAATATCACGGAAAGCGTTCATCAAACGTATATTATATAAATAAGTCAAAATAATATAAATTTAGCTCGATTTATTATTCATATTGAATAGAAAATAGAATTATTTTTATACCGCATGCTGCAATTTGTACGATTTATATTCAATATGTTTAAAGAATTTCGTAAACATAAACTTGGAGCGTGTCGCGAGTATTAGCACTGAATACGGGCGGATGTGTCGTTTAGTTTGATTGTGTGATATAGTTGTTTATATCTCTTTATTTATTAAATATCTCATGAGAAAAGCAAGGTGTCGTGGGACACTGTGAGCCAAGTTGCTTTTGCTAAATATTACTTATTAAATAACGGATTTAGTGAAATAAATCAGCAACGTTTGAAAATAATTAAATGATAGAAAGAGACAGAGTAAAAGAGAAAGAGAGGGAAGGTCGCCTGGATCATAACGCTTTTTTCGTACGTGACGATTTCTAGTTCACTTTACTGTAAGCGTGAAACAATAACACAACCGAATTGAAAACCTCTTTTTTTTTTCAAGTTGATTAAAAGATTCACCTCCTCCTTAATCGAGTCGGTTAATATATAAAACTACTTAAAATACGTCGCTACAATTAAATAGGTATGTGAAATTAAAACCGACTGATCTAACAAAGGTACTGAAATAATTGTACTTAGATCGAGTAGTGTTTATTTATCAAAACGACCTCGCTGTGCAAGTGCATCAATTGTGATGGATGGCATACGTCATGCGGTAAAACTGTCGGCTTTCGGCCGTCCGGGGGTGTATCCGTTAACAGCTACTGTATTACAGAGCTATAACTTTGCAGAATGCATTTAAATTGGACGTACATAACATATTGCTACTTGGAAAATATATTTATAATCTCGTAATTGAAATACCCATTTGAATGTTTTCTTATATGTTACTAATATGATAAGAAATTTAAATCTACGCTTGTTATGTCAATAGGATTTTAAAGCGAAGCGAAGCTTAGCTATTTAAATAATAATACTATATACTAAATCCTACTCCGATACGTGCGTCTTCCGGTATAAGGTTATTGTATATTGATATGTCAATGAATATCAATAATGAATTGTAGAGCAATGAAGCAACAAAAAGGTATCTATTCACAATTCTTGCATAACGACGCACAGCCGAGTTATCGCAAAAAATATGAAATTAAACACTTTTTTTCAAGATGGTGGTTACAACTAACATAGGAAATTGAGGTCGACATTTCAACACAACATATCCAAAAATCTCCTCAGCCTTCTCGGTTCATTTGCATTTCTCAGCCATTTTGTTTTTTTTGTATAATGATTGGACTTTAACCAAAATAATGAGTAGCATCTAGACGAGTATGTATAAAGTTTCACTATAATTCGTTTTAGAGATCAGAATTCAAAAGTAACCCGGATCGCACATTACAGAATTTTTACTAACAATGTTGTAATCAGATTCACTAATTACATCGATGTTTATACATTTAATTATGAATTATCGTCATATTCAAAAAAACATAGTATTCAAAAATACACTACAGGTATTAAGAATACTAATAAATTGAAATAAAGAAACAATACACTCTGAAATTACATATTAAAATGTTAAAGTAGCATAAACAGAACAAAATAACGAAGCTAAACGTATTAAATCACACACAACGAATATATGATCTAAAAAAAAAAACAATAACTATATCGTTAAAAATAATTAAAACATTCCTGAAATTAATTAAGGTGAAATTAAATTTTACTAAAATTATTAAATGTTTCAAACACTTTTATATGCACTATTATATAACTTCCTATACATCCAATGCTTATATACATAAGAATAAATAAATAAACGAATATATAAAAATAATATATTAATTTAAAAATAAAAATAAACGAATCTATAACGTGCGTTCTTCAAACATTCGTTCACAACGGTGACAAGATCTGACATTCCATTTGACACTGTCATCTTTGGTGATCCTAATTGCGCAGGCGCCGAGAAGGCAAAGTATATTTAAATAAAGCAGCCCACCAAGGTTCCAGGAATGTACTTAATAGATCGAGGAAAAAGGAAATAGAACGTAAAAACACTGTAAATAACGGCCCTCTGTCTCGTTGGTTCGTTTCTTGTTTCGTTTCACGGTTCGTTTTTGTTTTCAATATATTATTATCAGTGATGATTTCACATTTTAAATTAACCAATACAAATATTAAGTTACTATTTATGTAATATGTTAACAAATAACGTGAAAATAAATTTATATTTTAGATGCATACTGGTAATTGTTTTTTTTTTTTTTTCATAAACAACCATTTATTAGTTAAAGGCCGTAATTTACTATTCTCATTTGTACACAAAAAAATATATCTATTAAGATATAGTAGAAAAAGTTATGACTTCAAAAAGTTAATTACGCTAGAGACGTACCAGTATGCGCTGGCTGCCTCATTTTCGGAGTCTCTTGGGACAGCCCGCCACGCCCGAGAGAGATCAGCTGCAAAAGCCACGACTTAACGTGCTTTTAGACTAGGGAGTGTTACACCTCCAACTTGTTAACTTCGGGCTCCTGAAAATAGCAGGATGGAAAACCTTAATAACATTCATTGATCTTATTCGGGATAAACCAGTCAATAGAAAGACAGAGGTTACTTTATATATTAATAATTATAATAATAATAGTAATTAAATATTTGAATTAAAGAGTTAAGATTGATTTTTAATATGGGTTGGCTAACCCATTAATGTTCAACTGCAAAAAAAATATGTTCTTTAAGTAAATGATAAAAACAAAGTGGATTTGAATCCATGTACTCGATTAAGATTCATGCCTTTTAACCACTAAGCCTTTGTAACACTAAAGTATATCTTCATGTTAAAACACATTACAAGTTTTATATTAACTCTCTACAAATTATATAATCGTAAATTATTTTCATATGAAAACCTCTAGAAATAAACTAGAAAGTGTAACCAATAATAATTATTGTGACACTCATTTTGACGACGGTTTTCATGGGTACGCCACTCCGAGGTCCCGGGCTCGATTCCCGGCCGAGTCGATGTAGAAAATGTTCATTAGTTTTCTATGTTGTCTTGGGTCTGGGTGTTTGTGATGTTGTCCAATTTTTATTTTTTATATATATATATATATATATATATCACCTCTTTGAAATAAATAATTAGAGAGAAATATTAATTTAAAATAAAATAATATATTTCCAATCCACAACATTAATCTTAATCATTGCTTTCAAGCGCAGCGATCTATCACGTCACTTTTTGTAACATATTGATCATATCGAAATCATTACTCGCGCTTCCTTAACACGTCATTATCTCTAAAAAAATTGTATCTGTAATTAGTAAAACAATAACCGAAATACGTGGCACATTGTTTAACGAGTGCTACTGAGCGAGCACATCATCTTCAGTTTACGAAATGTCACTCGGATCAAAGGGTTTACATCAAAAGGCAATGAAATGAGTGACAAATTTATAGCTGCACTTATTTTAACAGGGAACTCCTTTGGTCTTAGTGTTGCTTTCATTTCATCAGCTGCTACAACAACTTTGCAGGGATGCGCTTCGGTGGGATTTGAGCGGTCTTTTTTTAACTCGATGACAAACTTGACATCATTCGAATCGTCCCCTAATAATATACATATTTAGTTCTTGATGTTAATTTCTTAAGCGTTCTATTTTGTTTTGTATGCGTCTGTTTTTGTATAACAAATTCGAGTTCTGTTGATAATTAGGTTTAAAGGTACGTAATAAATAAAACAATGAATATATTTATTAAATTTTAAATGATAATTTAAAAACGTAGATCGTAAGTAAATTGTTTGATTTTTTTGTCCCTTTTTAAATGATTTAGAAAAGGAGGTTCATCAATTCGGTTCTATGTTTGTGACCTTAGTAATTCGTCATTTATGAACCGCTTTGGCAAAATATTTTTTTCATTGTTAGGGTTTACCCCTATTACTTTATTATTTGCTTCATTGTTTTGTCCTTTTGAAATTCGAAGACAATAACTTAATTAAAAGCCAGTTTTTTTTATTACAATTTAATATTTAAATAACAGTTATACGATTATTTAAAACCGTGTTTTAATGATTCTTTTCAATTTGTTTAATTATCATTTATACATTTGATGAATTATCATGACGATAGTTTAAATTAATTTAAATTAAAACTAATTTAATCAAGATCGTCTAAAGCATTTATAACACACATTAATTTAAATGATATATTTCGTAGAATGATTAGTAAAAATTACCCTCTTAAAAACAGCAGCTGAATGTAACTTAATTAAAAGTTTTAATGAGATTCTTTCGTTAACACCTAGCGATGGAGATAAGCCGTCGTTAATGGACACAGTGCACCCTCATGGTGATCTGACGTCCCTTTGACGAATTGTAATTTAATTTTATCTTGTTTTTATGAATGTTTATCGAAACCAGACGTCAGTCCGGACTGTTGCATTTATGAAAAAAAATGGTTTGACGCAAAGAAGGATAACCAGTAATCTAAGTAAAAAATCGATTTCATATTTTAAATAATAATAATAAAAATAAAGAGATACTTTATTAAAATAAAGATGTTTTAAATGTTGTAGTAAGAAATAAGTTTATATAGAATGCGCGCTATGCACACGAAAGGGCGTGAAGATGGCAGCGGCGGAGAGGAGGCGAGAGGAGAGGAGAGGAGAGAAGAGTGTCATGCCGTTTGCTGTCACGACTTACAAGCCGGTAGAAGTTTCACATCAAAAAGTTATAACTTTTTGTATCTAAAAGGCATGTGCACTCTTTTCCACGAGTAGAAATAACATCGTTATGCTAATAAAATTTCATTAAAATTAAACACAACTAGCTTCCGCCCGTGGCTTTGTCTGTGTGTAAGAGGAGGGGAGGGTGCAGTTAAGCGATTAAAAGTCACTCATGTGTTATTCCAGACTATTTATCTCTATGCCAAATTTCATTCAGATAATTCCAACCGTTCTGGCGTGATTAAGTAACGAAAATCCATCCAATTTTTTTCATTTATAATATTAGTATAATCTATGAAAAACTGCACCAATCAAATACTATCTTCAACTTTATTTTTTATATATATTATTTGACTGCTATATATAATGCCACAGATTCCAATGCGCTAAGCTAAAACCCAAGTCGGGCGCATAAATGGCTATTGCTATTTCTGCAAAAAAATCAATAACAAGTCTTAAAGCTGGAAGTATGCCTTGCGTGCCTCAGCTAGCACCTATAGCGCTGGTCTGGTAACTCTTTCCGGTCGAAATTGGATTGTTGGATTTCCCGCTCATTCGGATTATGATACTGAGGGAATAGAGTGCACACGTGATTTATAATATTATGTCCGTAACGTAGTTGCTCTACCTTGAGATTGGCTGGCCGTGACGGAAATAGTAGGACGACATCACCATAATTATTAATAGTAAGATAAGAAATTATCAAAGTATCCCTTATAATTGTACACTTATCATACAATAATTAGTATCACTGTGTCGGTTTTTGTGTTGTCATACGTCTTAGATTCCATGGCTGAAGGTGCTTTGGTGTTGAAAATAATTTATTTCGTGTTGGTGCCATCATCGAAGGCGATGATTGACTTTTTTTATTTTATTTTTATTTTATGGAATAGGTAGGCGGACGGGCATATGGCCCATCTGATGGTAAGTGGTCACCACCAACCATAGACATTGATGCATGTAAGAAATAATAACCATTCCCTACATTACACCAATGCGCCACCAACCTTAAACAAATCAATCAACACTGGCTCACTCACCCTTCAAACCGGAACACAACAATACTAAGTATTGCTGTTTGGGGTTAGAATATCTGATGAGAAGGTGGTACCTATCCAGACGGGCTTGCAAAAAGCCCTGCCACCAAGCCTTACTTAATAAAATTTATTTTCACATTTTTCGAAACAAAAGTATCTCAGAAGTATGTATAATATTCTATCACCACATACAAGAACAATTTGAACATAATCATACTTTAAAGTGTTTTTAAAATCATTAATGAATTTCAAAAATGATAAAATTAAGTCCCTTTATTGTCACGGTGCCAATAAATTAGACTGACTATCTTAAATCTTTTGTGAAAGGAATTACTTTGGCTCACCCCTTTACCTATAATTTACACAAATCGTAATCGCGTTCCTTTCTTTGAAATTTACTGTTAGACTCAAAAATTAATTGATCAATTTTCACGTAGACTTTAATTACTTTATATTAAAAGTTAATGCAATTAATGTACAATAATTTTAACGATCATCATTGTAATATAAAGGCAAAAATTCCACTTTTAATAATATATGCAATGTGTGTACAAATATTTGTCATACAATCATAAATGATTCGTATGTAACAAATTGAATCCGCAGAATTCAGCTAGTTACGAAAATTGTTTGCAAACGATTTTCGTAACTAAAGGTTATTTAAATAAACAAACTGCTCTTTTGTATTAATAGTTATTTTTATAAATTATAAATAAATGAAATAATAATGGTTAGGAAGCAGCGAGAGTCTAATGTGGAGACTGTTGGACTGCAATGGAAGAATTTAATCCCGAGGCACGCACTCCCGATTTTCCGAAGTTATGTCTTCAATGAGCACTGAGCCACCATTGGTGGACTATGTCTTCAAAATGAAAATATCTTCATTCAACAGAAACACGACACATTTTTATTGATTGACAGTTACCAGCGGTTCGGAAAGAAACTAAGCGGAATTTTTTTTTGTCAGAAATGTGATTGTACTGTGTAAAATTATTTATTTTTAAAATGAGACGACGAGAGACGAGTGTCGGTCGGCATTTCCAAATATTTAATTATTATAATTTGTACAAAACCAATTTTAGTTTATCGTCTTCAAAACTCAGAAAATTATCTATTCATATGAATTCACATCTTACTACAAATATTAAAATTAGTTATATTTTTGAGTTCCATCCTCTTTACTTAACCCCCTACCCTAATATAGGGTTAAGTAAAGAAGGGATACGGTTTATATAGGATTAGGCCTTGGGGTCTACTAATTCTACTTGTTATTTATATCGATAAATATTAGACTTCAGATTTCTATCTTGACTAAGTATGGCAACACCATACGCGGTCCTATTATATTTCATCTCTTATCACTATTATGTATTACAATATTTCGTAACTTTTTTCAATACCCATTTTTCATCTTCAAAACTGAAGAACTCGCATATGAGTTTTCATCTCAAAATTAAAGCCCCTATAATGTTGAGTTAAAAAAAGTTACCTTCGTTTGTCCTAGGGGTTTATGCTTTAGCCGTGAAAACTACTACTTCCCCATTTATAATATTAATATAGATTTTTATTCGTAAAAGGAAATTCATATCAATCTATTCGTGTCTAACTACTTTTTAAAGTACGTACCATCCGATAAAATACACAGCGTTTTTAGTTTCGTATAAACCAATGAAAAAACTACGTATGTCTGCCACACTGCGGTTACAACAGTTAAATGACGATTAATATACTATATAAATATATATTTTAAATTCATAATTGTACGGAACCTTCTAAGCACGAGTCCTACTCGAACTTGGCCGTATTTTTCAAACATCTCATTCAATATATTCCTGATCGAAGCTAATAAACGTTTATTTCCAACTATTTGAGCAATTATATTTATAAAGGATGAAAACAGTCATTTCCTATAGCGATAGTTAAAACACCATTTCATTTAATTACCCAAACTAGGAGTAATTGAATTGATTAATATTTTCAAGGCAACGGGGACCTCATTTCCGGAGGGGATTATTATTAGAGCGACGGAAGTGACTCGTGGTCGAAACATTCCGAACCCTCAGTGTGACTAATGACGGAATATAGATACCCAGGTGTCGAAAAGAATAGACTGTTTAATTATAAAGAGATCTAGATTTATATATTATTATCTAAATTAAAGATAAAGATAATCCTACTTATTATTATTATTATCGTAGTTCAGTCACCTATATTAAAAAAAATACAGATAATATTTTAATATTAGTTGGTCAAATTATTTGATTTGTGGAGAAAATCAACTTATGTCTCTCTTGGTGGTTCTTTATGATTCAATGTACTTTACGAACTTATGTTAATCTTTTAAAATTATGATCTAAACGTGATTGTAAGGTATTAAGTAATTCAATTAAAAAATATTTTAATTTTGATTCTGAAAGGAAGCGAACGGAAGCCAAGCTTCCTTCTAAAAAATAAAACAATAATGAAACTGGATTAATAACAGTATTATTATTTATACAAATTCTGTATAAAAACAGACAAAAGATAATTTTCTTCTTTTTCATTATGTATAAGAAATAAAATCATGCAAATCTAAATTAAAAATAAACACAGGAATGTCCTCTGAAACATCGTAGATTGTTTTTTCGTAAAGTTGTTTTCTAAGCATGGCTTTATTTGGCGAAGTCGAGGGAACAGCATTTGTTTATACTCCCACATCTATTGGAAGAGTTTTATTTATAAAAGTGATTCTGCCATAGATTCACCCACAGAAGTTTATATTTACTTTATCAAAAATAATATTTCTTTTCAGATTTCGAGTTCCGGTCGCGCAAAAATTTCGCCGGCTGACGAAAAAATATCTTGGATCGCGTCCAAATATTATGACACTTTGATGAACGAAAATAGAATTATATTTTTGGAGATGGATTAGGAAATAACTGTGAACGTTCGAATTTTATGGGATATTAAATTTGAAATTAGACGATGTTATAGAAAACAAACGAATATATTTTTAAAAAAAGATAATTGTTTAACTACGAGTTAAACACAATACGAAGAGGGTAGTTCAAAATGTGGAACATAAAATATCACTGGGGCACATGTTTCAACAAATAACAAGCTAAAGAAAAACAAAAGATTCAACAAAAACAGTTTCGTAATTCGAAGATAAAGGTTTGGGTGCAAAATATCAATGTGTACTTTAACAAACGAAATATGTATGGTGTGGCATAGTGAACTGATTCGGACAAAAAATTGTGAAAATGTCGAAAGATATGAATTTTTATGTGCTAGTGATGTTATTAGTGACACAGACCCTGATTAGAACGAGTGAGGAGATCGTGGAAGCGAGTAAGTTGAAACATATTTATTTAACATTTTATTATATAAAACTAACCACGAATACAATAAAAAAAAAAAAAATATGTAGAATATTTAAATTATAGACATATATTTATTGTACTGCAAATAAATAATATGTTTTACATTTAAATAAATAATGACATTTAAATAAATACGATCCGTAATATAAACATTAAGACACAAAAATGTAGTCCTAAATTATTTACTCCACAACCATATTTCAATATAGTGCCGTTTAATTCAGTATCAGCGAGAGCAGTGTCGCATTCGACCCTCTTATGCTGGCGGATCGCCAAATTGGATATACTCGCACGGACGACTATCACACGTGCTCTGTCAATAATGTACGGGGGGCTTAATAATGAGTTGGAGGATATCTGAAACTATAGGCAATGTTATTTTTTATTATATTTTTTTATATTTATTTTAAGGACTTTTAACATATTAATTGCTAACTATTTACATAAATGGTTTACTGTTTGTTGAGGATGCTTTCTGAAAGGTTTTAGACGATAATGTCTAATGATTTGTCAAAGATATGAAGTGCAAAATAGTGTGCAGATGCGCAGGTTCATCCTTTATTCCTTCACTTTCATAATTCGATGGTCTGGAAAATTCGAATCGATCAGAAAGGGTTGAACTATGTGAACACCGTCAACTTACATACTGTTGAAAATTTCTTGGAAATAATACTTTTTGGCTCGTCCCTGGTATCGAATCCAGAACCTTGAGAATAGTATGAATCGACGTTTAAAAGCTTTTATCCAAGCAAACGGCGGTCACACAAATGGTTAAATAAGAATTCGATCGCGACAAAAATCTCTTTTTCGTCGCGTGTGTACTATTGTCCAGTATAAAGCGGATACTCTACGACCTACGTACTAAATTTGTTTTCATTAATGTTTCCAACATTGGTAACATATTTTATATAATGGTAAACTAATTTTAGTATACTACCATAGACCGAAAGGATCAAATTAATAAACTTTCGTACATATATTTATATTCATCATCATCCGTAGCCTTTCTTAGTCCGTCGTTGATTCTAAACCACTCTCTCTGAGCCATATGCCTCGATCACTTTCTAATGCCAACCAGATGCAAATCATTTTCGAATATCCGTAGCAGAAAAATGGCCCCATTACTGAAATAGTAATAAATTAATTATTATTACATAGTATAAAACAAAGTCGCTTACGGCTGTTTGTCCCTATGTATGCTTAGAACTTTAAAATTACAACGGATTATAATTCGTTTTTTTAATAGATAAATTGATTAAATTATATGTATAATACATGCACAATATAGTAGAGAAACACTGATTATTTTAGAGGTTTCGAAAGTGTAGTTCAAAAGTAACTTTAACCTTAAAAAGGTCTTTAAAAAAGTCCGCGATGGTATATGTAACCTTAGGGATAACCCACAAAAACTATTTTTTATCCTTTACTGCTTACGAGAAATAATGGCTTATTTTCGATGCGATTTTAAGCAATACAGCATTAATCCTTATCCAATTAGGTACATTGTGCGTTTAATATAGATCAATATGGCTCTTCACAGCATGTAATTTAAAAAATATTTTCGAAGATATTACAGATTTAAAAGGCGGAGTCATAGCGGTTTGTATTGTCTAATGACTGAAAAACTGTGAACGTTGGAACACATTCTGTAGTATATTTAGTAGCAGCATTGCACCCGTGCGAAGCCGGGGCGGGTCGCTAGTTAAATAAATAAATGAAAGTTGCCTTACGAAATACCTTTTAGTGTTGGTCCAATTAATTGATTTCCACCTTCGTATAAAAACGGATAACACCTGCCAAAATGGTCATGTTTTTTAAATTAATGTTTTATAATTATATACTATTTGTACAAGTATGTTTTCACGTGAAAACTAAGTGGTCCTTCGTTAGATTTAAAGCTACGTTCTTTTATTTTCCGCTCACGTATTCTATCTACTGATTCACCTCGGCTCTCAGTATTATATTATGTAATAGTATAATATTGAATTTTGCTGATGATTAATCTTTTGTATGTACGTAGAATCTGTATTGGAAAACATAATTATAAATACGTTGATATGTTTCATTTAAAAATGATCTACAGTCTAAACATAAATTAATACTGTATATTTTTGTTGATAATAAACGTTAGAACTGCAATAAATATTTTACTGTGGAACTAGGTCGTAGTGTATTTTGCAAACCGGTTTGGGTACCATCCAGTCATTATATATTTATGCAATTGCCCGCCCCTTTCTACTTCGGACGGGTAAAATTCTTACAAAGTCACTCCTCCCATTTCCTTACCTTGAAGTTTAAATTTCCAAAAAATATTTCTTAACGAGCATCTAGCGTCTACATTAACTTCCAAGTCGTATGGACCCAAAATTTCGGAAATCTCGTGTTGAATGGTATTTCGGTTCTGTACATATATTTTATTTGTATATAGAGAATCTCTCTCCTACTCCAATGGATATTAAGGTATAGTCGAAGACCCATGGGTCAAAGTGTTTTCCGCGCCACAGGAGTGTCACACCAACACTATACTCTATTTAGGGCTGCTGCTGATAATTTCTGAAGAGACTAATGACTCTTATTACATTAGCAAGCTGTAAATTTCCCACTGCTGGGCTAAGGCCTCCTCTCCCTTTGAGGAGAAGGTTTGGAGCATATTCCACCACGCTGCTCCAATGCGGGTTGGTGGAATACACATGTGGCAGAATTTCGTTGAAATTAGACACATGCAGGTTTCCTCGCGATGTTTTCCTTCACCGCCGAGCACGAGATCAATTATAAACACAAATTAAGCACATGAAAATTCAGTGGTGCCTGCCTGGGTTTGAACCCGAAATCATCGGTTAAGATGCACGCGTTCTAACCATTGGGCCATCTCGGCTCTTATTATTTATACCAATTATATATAGAATTATGGTTGTTGAACTGATCGGAATATATGTTGCGATATAAAGCAATTCAAACTTACTACTAAATAAACGAGTCAGTCAAGAAATAAATATTTTAATACGTTACCGATCAATTCAACACCACTCGGAGCAGTCATTGTCACGTATAGTCCCTTTTTGTTGGCGACTTGCCAAATTGAACGAACTTACTCGTACAGACTACTATCGTTCGTACTTTGTCAAAAATGAATGGAATCTTAATAATGAATTGCTTCTGAAACAATTAATGTTACCTGGTATCTGAATGAGAAAGTTACTTTATTGATTAAGTGGCTAACCTCAGGTCACTAGATCCTGATTACTAACACAGATCCTACATAAATAGAATTTATTTAATTTTTCTGTCTACAAATACTTACAAGGTCGAAGTTCAAAAATTGACTGTGTTTCTACCGTGCCTCAGAAAACACGTTAAGTTATTTCGTTCCCTTGGATTACAAGAGTAGTAATAGAGAGGTTATATGAATCGACACCCACACTCGTGCACTGTAATTTATGTCCAGGAAATTTCTAGTCCTCCTTAAAAATGGTCGCAGTTGCCGAAATGTTCAAAATGTTATTATGAATTAGACATCATTGTCGTACTACTAAAATAGAGTTGTTATGCTTATAAGGTTGACGTCTAAAATGACAGTAGATGCCACAGACATTCATCCTAACTCACTTATAGACATGTCACCATAGCACGTAAAATACCATAATATGTTTTATGGATTGTAGCCGGCTCAAACTAGTTTAATCCAGAAAAGAACCGTATTTTTTTCTATTTAGCCAATGTCGAGTATGTCTTTACGAAAAATAGGAGTTTACATTAGGTCAAAAATTTAGTCTTTTAAACTTAATTGTTTATATCGTTCATAATATTTACGGATAAATTAAACGTATTATTATTGAAATTACATATTTCTCGTATAAAAAAAAACACAAATAACGACAGTTTTAAGCGGCCGACTAATTATAAGTTTCTAATTAATTATTCGCACGGAAATCCAGAACCTATCGGAAGTTTCGTTACTGCGTGCAGTTGTTACAGTTTTAGACAAGCTCTCGCAACTTTTTCTACTATATCTTAAACTAGCTGTTGCCCGCGGCTTTGCTCGCGTGGAAATTGATTATATTACTGAATAATTTAAAATATTACGTTAATTTAAGACCTCATTTGTGGTTTGACTTTCGTGGGCTAGATACACCAGACTGCTTACAGAGCTCACTCTCAAACAGGCTATTTAGAGCTGTCCATGCGAAAAACAGTCTTCTCTTATATCTACTCCGGCCATTTTAGAAATTCGACCTTGTGCTTTATTAATTGTCACGGTGAAGCATACTTTAAGTGCGAACTCTACTCTCTTAAAATTAAAGGGGTATTCTGATGGTATCAAAGACATTCGTGGAATAACACTATTTCTCCTTTAGTACAGTGATAACTGTAACCTATGACATTACGATAGAGAACCCTTAATATTAGTCTGGTGCCGATGCATAATTTTTGAGGTCTTAAATTCCTTAATAACATTATCGAGACGACAATCTCCGAACATAAAATATGACGGGCTTCAAGACTAACCGATATAAGAAATTTCCACCCCTATTTCAACCCTTAGAGGTAGTATATCCACAAACGCTAAAATACATATGTATTATTTTTTAATCTGTATTCCAAAAACAGAGTTTCGTGATTCTAACTTAAAAAATAATGGACTTCTATACAAACTTTCAGCCCTTATTTCACCCCCTTAAGGATAGAATATCCAGAAGCGCTTAAATACTTATCTACTAATTTTTTGTCAATATTCCAAAAACAAAGTTTCATGTTTCTAACTTAAAAAATGACGGACTTACATACAACCGTTCAGCACCTATTTCACCCCTTTAGGGCTTAAATTTCCAAAATTCCTTTCTTAGTGGGTGTTTACTCAATAAAACGATCCTACTCACCAAATTTCAAGGCCCTAACTTTAATAGTTTACGCTCGGCGATGATGAATCAGTCAGTCAAGACTTGTATATATATATTAAATTTAAAATAAATTAAACTATGAATATTTTATATATTAAATAAATAATATTATCTTAAATTACAATTCCATAAATAAACTTGCTAAAATAAGAAAGTTCGCATAATATGATTAAAAAATTGAAATAATGGAACAGAAGCAAAGTCAGTAACAACAAATTCGAGCGAAGCGTTCGAACCGAGGGTAATATTTTATTTATCGGGATTATGCAAATTGCATAGAATTGGAATATCTCAGAACATTAAAGTAGTTTATAGACGCCAAACCACTGGTGAATGGATCGGGCTCATATTTTGAATATCCTAGGATTAGTGAAATTGTCTGGTTAAATCGATTCGTGTTATTATCCTTCTTAACATGAATCATCCGTTTATCCGCTTTAGGATACATTTTTTTGAATGGCTCTTGAGTAGCTATTATTTGGTTCCTTTATCCAACCAATCACTCATTACTATTCTACCGCCAAAGAGCAATACTGTATTGTATACTTGTATTGTGGTTTGATGGATAAGTCAGCCAGCGTAATTATAGGCACAAGGGACATAAAATCTTAGTTAGAAAGCTCGCTGGCACATTGGCGATGTAGAGGATTAATATTTCTTCCAGAGCCAACGTCTAAAGACGGTACGGTTAAATTACCATCAGGATAACTAATTACCAATGGACCACCTTTTACCCGTTTAGAGGAAGTATTTAAGGATTTAAAGCGAAGATCAATCAAGCACCATTGAATTTTCAAGTGCTCAATTTGTGTTGATGATATTTACTTTCAAGGAAAAGATCACTAAGCTGATAATTATGAAACACTAAATGAAGGTTGGGAGAAATATTTATTGTATACCTATATTTTTTTCTAAAGATACAGCCATTATGCAATTTTATCTTAAATTAATCTAGCGAATATGAATCATGTTTGTTTGAATCATTAAGGCATGTCTAGGCTCAGGATATTTATGAAATTTAATTCGTGTTTTTATCTTTTCAAATAATGTTATAAATATCACTAAAATATTGTTAGCAGTTCATTTAATAAATAACGATATAATTCTAAAAAAAACTTATAAAATATTCCTTAATTTAAATTCAAAATGTTTATTCAAATAGACAAGAACTCTGGAATCGTCACGTGCTAACATTTGCTCGAAATGTTCGATGCATTGAAAAGTATTGGCAAGATATTTAGCAATTTCTATTTAAAAAACAAATGTAATTTCAACGATTATTCTGTAAATGTTTGCATTTATTAGCATATCTTATTTAATATTTCATAAAAATGAGCTTGGGAGTTCGTTACTCAATTTTAATTTTTAAATATAATTCCACATAGTTGATTATATATTATTATTAATTCATTTAACGCAAAGCTTTATAAATATATCATATTACTGCTTCGTTGGTCTAGCGGCTAGATACTGCCACATAATGCCATAGATTCCGAGATTCTGGTTGAAAAACTCATATCGAGCCCATAAAAAGTTATTTGATTTTTCCGTCCATAAATTCTCAGTATGGAGCCTGGGAGTTCGAAATGTGTACCTCGGAAAGCACTTAAAGCCATTGGTCCTGCGCCTGAACTGTTTCCGGTCGTGCCGGATTCGGTTTGCCATCCTATCGGAGTGAGCCATTGTAACTAAAGGCCCACGACATTAACATCTTACCTCTAAGGGTAATATTAACATCCCAGTTTCCAAGGTTGGTGACACATGGGTGTTGTAAGAAATAGTTAATAATTCTTACAACGCCAATGTCTATCGCCAGTGACCAACAGACATATTTTGTTGGCAATAATATACTTGATACGTATGATTAGCATAGTATTGCAATTCTTCACGAAACTTATGCGTCCAGTCTGTACAATAATTATGTCGAATGTTTAAACTCCGTTCATCACTATTGCTTCTTTAAATGTTGTAACAGAATTGGTTCGGCGCCAATTGCAGATGTTCCGAACTTCATGCCGTCAACCAATCTAAAAACTGGATTAGCGCACTGTTAACAATTTATCTTCTAACGTCTGTCCTAGTATATAGGTCGTGTAGATGACATTGTTATAATTAAATATATTTTCAACGAACTGTATATTATATACAAAGGCACACATACTATAGTACTGTAAAGTAAAGTACTGAGAAACATTCTCGTTTATTTTATGCATTGAAAAAAGTTACAACATAGCGATCCACCCCGGCTTCGTACGGCTGCAATTTATTAATAAAGAATATATATTATATAAACATAATTGATGTCCTATAAAACTAAGGAATGACGTAACTTTCTACCATTAAAAAAGTTTTTAGAATCGGATCATTAGTTTTGGAGATTACCCCCTACATACAAACAAACAAATTTTTCCTCTATATTGTTAGTATTGATAAATAAATAATATATTGTAAAGATGATGACCGTTGAAATAATTTATAATTGAAGAAAGACAACAAATAAATAAACAGAAAAGTAAATACATACATACATAGAATTTCGTTACTAATATATTGTTAAACATATTTTTCATATTATCAAATAGTATCTTTACTATAGCAATAAACGCGCCACGAACAACAACGGAGAAGAGAGCGGTGAAGGGGAGATAGATATTTAATTTTTTATTTCATATTTGTTTGGAAAACAAACAATAAGTGTAACAAAGTAGGACAAAGAAAAACTTTCACTAGTAAAGTAAAATAAATCACGACGGCATCCAATTTTTTTTATGGACATCCTCATTGAATAGTACCGAGATGAAGTCCTTAAAGGGGTGTTATTTGGCTTCATGGGATTCTGGATTCCTTAGACGGTCTGCATGGTATTCAGCTAGTTTGTTTAAAATCGGAAAATCTCAACTAAAGATCGCTTTTTGTAGAAGTGACTTTAGAAGTGAGTGAGTGTACATAATCAAGTTAACTTATTACCACGTCTAAATCCCCGAATATCGATTATAATGGCTCCAAAACCGTTTAAACGTGCAAAATTTACTCTAACGTATGGTGTTTTTTCAAGGCGGAGATCTGTAAATTGAAATAAAACACAGAAAAATGTTTTCAATCTGCAATAAATTGACTTTATTTGACAGATAATTATGGCATTCACGTATGCATATGATTGCGGGCTTGTGTCCCAAAATGTACTTCTACTTTATATCCATAACAAAATTAAATTAATAAATATTGTCATATTTAAAACGATATAAATTATACGTATATATTAGTATGTTATAATGATTTATATAAATTTATCAAATATCCAGATGTTCAGCCTGATTAAATTACTGATCTTACAACACAGTGAATAGAGATCTCTTTAAATAATATCTTATAAGCATTTAATCTACGCTACTGTCAATCAATCTCGATTAGCTTAGCTTGTCAGTAAAAAATGTTATATAGCACGAGTATATAGCAAACCTTATACGTATTATAATTACGCAAAGATTACAATTTTGATATAATGTTACTAATTGGGGAGATCTCTTTTATTCGTTTTAAAATTTTATTATTTAAAACGAGCTAAAGCCTTATTATACAATGTTTTTTCGTTTCCTGTGTGTGCTTCTACATGTATAATTATACAGATAATAATTGTTTGGGCAGAAGGGTCATCGGATGGTAAGTAATCACCAATACCCATAGACATTAGCGCGGTGAGAAATATTAACCATTCCTTAAATCGTCAATGCACAACCAGTCAGTAACTAAGATGTGCCTGTAGATACACTGGCTAACTCCTCCTTCAAATCGAACACCAATACTAAGTATTAATCTTAGCCGGAAGAATATTTGATGAGTGGGTGACACCCATCCAGATATGTATGTTTGCGTAAAGTCCTACCACCAATTACATAAACTTTTTAATACACTTCTCCATCAATAGACAGGAGGCCTTAGGCCAGCTGTTGCCAAATTTATAGGATGAATATTATAAAATATAAATAAAAACATAGTACATACATAAATCAAAGTGTAAAATATATATGTTTCAAATATGTAATTTAAATTTAAATTTTGATTGCTATAAAACGCTATTGTTGTAAAGAGTTCGACTATAACTTAAACTCCTATACAGAAGTTGCATTCAATTTTAATAGAAAGTACACATTTATTTCTATTGCATTGGGAAAAAGCAGTCGGGATGGATTATCTTGAATACGTTTTAAATCCAAGGTAGTGTCGTTTGTGGTAGTGAGGCTAAGTTACTTGAAAGAAACGGGAATATATTATGTCATTTAGAATGATAGTAAACTTAAAGCGATTAGATGTTTAGTTATTTATTTATTTCGTTGCTTGAAACGGTCAAAAAATACACAATAACATTTTTGAAGTCACCATAATGTTATATAAAATTTCTTAACGTCAACGTTAATTCAATTTAATTGTTACTGCACATAAATATGTTAATTCGTACAAACGTAAGTACGTTTTAAAATAAAAAGTTTTTAAAGATTTTAATATTCGTTAAATTAATTTCAAAGAACTAGTGCATATATAGTTACGAGTTCACCCGTTGCTGGTTAAGCCGAGCAAATAAATTCAACTAAACCATTAGGATTTTTAAGACCTCACAGAGACTGTAATTGTACTAAAGAGATCTAAATAATCGCATCCGAGTGAATTTAAACTCCAGTTAAGTTAAATGATTCTGTTTGGATTTTAGTGGTCGGTGTAGCTTTTCAAATGGTATTTCTAGTCGGTTGCGGTAACCGATCCTAGTGGAATTAAATTTAGGGTCTTAAAAATAGTCGATGGAAATGATAAGTCTTAAGATAATTATAATTGGACTTTTTATGGGCAATTGCTGAGTATATTACGTATTAAAAGTGCCTAGGAGCAATTTTAGTGTGACCAGATTTTCTGTTCTTAAAGATGTGTAAAATTGTGTTCCCAAAAGTTAATTGCAATTTCAGACAATTATTTTTTTTGACAGTTTGTCAGCGATGTCTGGTATTAATCGTCTTGTAAAATATATTTTGATGAGCTAAATATAAAGTCAAAGCCAAAAGTCAATCTTTAATCAATACACCTATTGATTGTCAAGAGAAAAAAAAACAACAGATTCGGAAAGGACCTTAGAAGAATTGACGAAACTCAGCGACTTTTTTATATATTATTTTATTTACAATGCACTGTTTAATATTTCTATATAGGATCTAATTTGTTTATCTGTTCACTTTCAATTGTAAAATAACGTTGCCATAATAAATAATTAAGAGCCGAGATGGCCCAGTGGTTAGAGCGCGTGCATCTTAACCGATGATTTCGGGTTCAAACCCAGGCAGGCACCACTGAATTTTCATCTGCTTAATTTGTGTTTATAATTCATCTCGTGTTCGGCGATTCAACGAAATTCTGCCATATGTGTATTCCACCAACCCGCATTGGAGCTGTCATTTCCACTCCAAGCCCAAGCTTTAACCCTTATTGGACGGGAAAATCAGAATAATATTATTATACAATCGAATACCCTGCCCCAGGAAAAATGTACTAACTTTGTTAAGTCGAAATCTTGGTGTGTATAATTCATCTTGTAATCGGAAAGGCAGGATAACGTCGTGCATGTATCGGATATAAAATCTATCACATACGTATCTGTCAACGCGTACTGGAGCGTGATGGAACAACTTGAAAACCTTCTCCTTAATAGGAATGAAGGACTTTATCCAACAAACACAATCGCATATTGTTGCATTTTTTATTAATTATTTAAACTCTTAATTTCTAATTTTGGTTGCCCGATTTGATATGGTTAATAGCTCTTGGAGGTGACATATTAAAAATTAAAGAAGAACCAAGAGCAATCTTTCTAAAAGTAAAAGTATAGTATATCAATATTCGATTAGTTATGTAAAAGTAACAGCTTCTCGTTACAGACGGATAAAATGTATCTCGTAATATATATGTAAACAACAGGTGTAATCAACATGATTCTAATCCAAGCCAGGTCATTAGCCTACAAGCGAACGGCCGGTGCTAACGCTAATTTGTCTCCATGCTATTTCTATTAGAACGTAGCTCGTATTATTTTAGGCGTCTGTGTGTCTGGTTACTTTGGACACTAGTGGAACTAATATATTTACGTAGAAAGTTTTGAGTACTATGCTAAGGGAATGTGTACATGGGACAATAGAGTAGTAAAGTGAGTTATAATGAATGAGACTGTCTAATTAGACAGAGATAATCATATCTTTCTTTCTTCTTTCATTAGATTCCAAGGTTAGAGGAAATAAAATTACTGGCGCAAGGATGGGAAGTATGTGTTGTGATCGATAACATCAGGTATAAAATATTATAATACTTGGTATCATTTTCTAATGATGTATGAAATTAAGAAGCTGTTGTTTTTCTCTTCTCTTGGCCGTAATGTGAGTTCTTCTCAATGAGGGCGTATTTTTTCTGCACTGGTGGTAGTCACAATTGAAAGTTTTAAGATTGTAACTGTAACGGTCTTTCTTAAAAAAAAAGAACTTCTGTATAAACAGAACGACAGAGACGGAGTTGTTTGTAGATATCTAATAAAAACAAATATCAACATAAATACAACTTGAGATTTTATTGATTCTAGAATTATTTGTGCACGATAAAATTCTACAAGTAAATCCTGTATTTAAGCTGAATCTAAAAGTCAACACAATTTTAGCTATTTGACACGTGCCCCGTCCCGTCTTAGACCGATATTATTAGTCGCTGGCATATTGCCAATTACTTCTACACATTTCCTTCTTGGGCTTACTGCTTGGATAACCGTGGATCGTGACAATATTAAAAATATGAAATACAGTTGTGATGTTCATTGGCAAATTATTAAGTATTTAACTGTGGTTTTTGGTGGTTTTGTAATAAAGTTCATTTTGATAATCATTCCTTTTAAATCCTTATAATGAAAGCTTTTTTATAAAAAATATAAATTTAATGTCTGTATTCTCGAGTATGTTTTCTCCGATAATTCTGCTCTTGAGGAATATGTTTTGATAATCTCCAAAGATATCTTAGTTTCCAACAAAACTCTTGCTTAGAAATTGATATAGTTAAAATCTTTAAAATTAACATATATTTTTATTTAATGTAACGTCTGAAACAAATAATTAATTAAAATAAAATTCATTTCGTACTTGTGTTTCCAGTTCCAAGATTAACGTCGTTATTAGTTTTGTTTTCCAAATCTTCAAAGGCAAAAAATACGATTTTTTATATCCTGTAATTTTTCTTAGTCTTGTGAATTCTGTCGGTTTCCACGAAACGTAATCAAATATAAATCATCTTTGTAGCTAATGATTGTAGTTTTTTATTGGTGGCGCTACGGTTTTGTCTATTTTTATCATTGATATTTGGATTGCAGCCAAGATATGGCGATCCTTGAATATCCGATGTCGCAGTGCAATTCTGTATTTACGACGACTTAGAAGGGAGACGATGTATTTTAGGATCATAGTGGAACTTTTTCGGGATTCGGTCAACTTGGTTAGTTTGTGTAATGGATTCATTTATATATATCGAAACCTATACATTTAAATTTTTCTTCGAAATCTTTTGTAGGCAGTTTTCATTTCGACGATGATTAAGTTTATAGGAATTTCGTGGTTTCACAAATGTTTAATAATTCTCCAAATCTTTTTTTTAAAAGATATTGATAGGATTTTTAAGTGGTAGTGCATACCTTCGGGTTGCAGCCGAATGGGCCGGCACGCCCGGGGAAGTACCACTCTCTCACTTAAAACCGGCGTAAAGTGGTAGCTATGCTACCGCGTTTCGTCTAGTATGTGAGAGTCCTGGAGGCCCGATCCGGCCCCCCAAACATGATGGTTGTGCAGAATTCGGTTACATTACCCCAGGAGGGTATCATCAGCGACTGCGGTGGAGAATCCCTCCCTGGGCATCCATGCTTTGTACCACGAGCTGGGGCGTGCGTTTACGTCAGAGATGATATCTGCTCTCGACACCTCGGCAGCCTTGAAGGGCAGGACCTATCGATTATTTGGCTGCGTGTGGACTGCGACGATCATCCGCGAATCTACGCGTGCCTTTATACGTCCCATAGCGGTAATGCCGAAACCGACCGACTGGTCGAGCACGTCCAAATGGCTACAAATTCCGTACTGCAGCAGATCCCATCCGCAGAGATCGTAGTTCTTGGCGATTTTAATGCCCACCATGCCGAATGGCTTGGATCACGCACTACCGATCATGCGGGTAGATCTGTTCTCGACTTCGCTTTAGCATATGATTTGACACAACTGGTCACCTCGCCAACGCGAATACCAGACGTGGAGGATCATACACCTTCCCTGTTGGACCTTCTGCTGACTTCCCATCCGGATAACTATACAAGGAAAGTCACCACCAACAATCCCGCGATGTGATACCACGATGCCGGAGGTTAAATTCCACCAAAGTGCAGTTCGTAAAGCACTTCTTTCCTTGGAGTCGTCGATAAGTCGAGTGGACCCGATGGCATCCCTCCAATCGTGCTACGGACATGTGCTCCCGAGTTGGCACCGGTCTTAATGCGTCTTTTCCGGCAACCCAACGACTTAGGCGTCGACCCCATCTCCTGGAAGACTGCTTTGGTATATCCGATTCCTAAAAAGGGTAACCGCTCAGACCCGTCCAATTATAGGCCTATAGCCATCACCCCCTTCTTCTCCAAGGTAATGGAGTCCATTACCTCGGAGCTCCTACGGAAGTAAACTGCCAGCTCCTGCGGTATCTAGAGGAGTACCAGCTGATTAGTGACCGCCAGTACGGTTTCCGTCGGGGTCGTTCAGCCGGTGATCTTCTAGTTTACCTTACTCATAAATGGGCGGAAGCAGTTGAGAGGGAGAGGCATTAGCAGCCAGTCTGGACATAGCGAAGGCCTTCGATCGCGTGTGGCACAAAGCGTTTCTTTCGAAGCTTCCTTCCTATGGGCTTCCCGGGAAATTATGCAATTGGATTACCAGCTTTTTGGCAGATCGGAGCATCAAGGTGCATGCTCCAACCAAAAATTCGTCAATGCTGGTATTCCACAAGGCTGCGTTCTATCACCCACTCTGTTTCTTCTGCATATCAATGACCTGTTGCAAATCAGGAACATTCACTGCTATGCAGACGACAGTACCGTAGACACCTCCTACACCGGCCGTGCTAATATTTCTCTACTATTATATCTATATATACTATATCTACTATTCTAAACTAAGCACATATAGCCATTTCAGTTAACATAGTATTTATCACTGAGAATACAAACGAGTTTTTATTTATTTAAAAAATTAACAGCAAGAGAAATATATCTCAAAGTTTTTACTTGAAATCTTATTTTTTAAAAGTACTCTTTTGTCGCTTCAGCCTTTTTTTCATTTCTACTGACGATATAGATATTATTAAACAGTTGATACTCTATTTATTTTTCAATTTCCATTTGCCTTGGCTCAAACCGATTGGAGAAAAATAAAACATGGTATGACCGCACTATTGAAAATAGGTAAACTAAGAACAATAAGATATTAGCCTCTACTTCTCTAAAGACAGAGTTACAACAAAAGATGAGAGCTCTCCGAATTGAGTTAGGTTGTACCCGTTTCCATTGTCTGACTGATTTTATAATTCAGTTATTTAAGGAACTAACTAATCATATTAACAATGACGTGATAACACTTGTTTAAATATGATGTGGACTTATGGATATATATATTATGGACAAACAAATATACAAAATATTACCAACAAATTTATGCTATGTATTGCTAGTAAAAAAACTGATTTTATTATTATTGAGTTTTGA
The DNA here is from genome assembly GCF_037043105.1 of Vanessa tameamea. Classification (NCBI taxonomy): domain Eukaryota; kingdom Metazoa; phylum Arthropoda; class Insecta; order Lepidoptera; family Nymphalidae; genus Vanessa; species Vanessa tameamea. The sequence continues at coordinate 1,159,796 of NC_087327.1, read as the reverse complement.
AAGTTTTGACGTGAAATATTCAGTCGTGACAGTTAATAACATAGAAAAATATTCAATTTATTTTCTTGAAAGGATAATTCTTGTTTTATCTCCTACATAAACGTAATACCCTTCAACATTATTTTTTAATCAAATACGAACGGTTTGAGACCATTAAGGCATTAATTTGTTTTTGTCCATTATCATACCGAGGTAAGGTTCTCGTGACGTAAGAAAGTGGAACCTTACTGTGTACTACGCACAGCGTTATTAGATCATAGCTCGTGCGATGCGGCAAAGAGTCGGTATGTTTTATGTATGCGGCGTCCCAACCTACTATAACGACCGGCCCGGAATATTAGCTGGCTTTTTCAGAACCCGCCAAATAGGAGTGTTTTGTTTTGTATAACAAAGGTTTCTGCGGAATGAATTTGGGAAAATTCGATATGGAAATAGAAATGGTGCGGTGAGTTTTTTGATTTTTCCAAAGAATAATAGAAAACGCTATGATAAAGTTGAACGCTTAAATGCGCGGGAAAATTGACGGTTTTCGTTTTGTTATATAAAGAAAAATATATTTATTGGTTATATATTTTGTGACAGGGCTTTGTTCAAGCCCACCTACGTAGCTACATTGCATTCGTCTGATACGACACGACACAGAAATACTTAGTATTGTCGTATTTGAAAGGTCAGTGAACTATTGTAACTTCAGGGACGTATGATCATAGTTCCTAAGCTTTGTGCCATATGTATAGGCAAATGCTCAAAAAGGAGTTCTTAATTTTTTTTTTTAAATAATCGATTTTATAAAAATAAATAATAATAAAAACAAATATTAACAAATTAAATAGCAGAGAAAATTATAGTCAATTGATTAAAGCACTGTCATATATAAAGTAAATAAACAATTGTTAGTTACTAAAATATTCCTAAATCAAATTTAATTGATTTGAAACTGCTTGCTTTGCTTCGCTTCGTTTATCGATAAATCATTCTTATATGTATATACATCTTATGTCCGTTTATATGTAACTGAACTCTTCCTTGGTTGAACCGCGCACGAAGTCGGGATGGACAACAAGTATATTATATATATATATATGTGTGTGTGTGTCTTTTTTTAAGTTGTATCCGGTATCATAAAACACTAAGGTTTTTTATTATATTTATTAATTTATCTTTGAACATAATTTGTATAATAATTAAACATTGTTTTCACTATTTGTTTTCATGATAAGAATATAAATTAAAACAATGACATGCACGTGTGTTGATTAAATACAAACATTATATATAAATTAACCCTGTTTAACACGACACAATATAATGCAGTTACAAAATTCACAATACGGCAACGTTGTAGCAATCTTGCTCTCTCTACGTTATGAGAATATACGGACAGTGGAGCTTAATTGTTAATTTAGTGACTACAATGTTCTTCATAATATGTTTTATTTTATTTTCTGAAGTTAATAGTATGCTACCATGTAATTTGTCATATACGAGATCGCTTTTGTGCCTATGTGTTTGTTAAGAATTTTTTGATGACATTTCGGAGTGACTCATTTTTTCACTTGTTTGTAGGGCCGAGATGGCCCAGTGAATTTTAACCGATGATTTCGGGTTCAAACCCAGGCAGGCACCACTGAATTTTCTTAACCAAATCAATCTCAAAATCAAATCTCGTGCTCGGCGGTGAAGGAAATCATCGTGACGAAAACTGCATGTGTCTAATTTCAACGAAATTCTGCCACATGTGTATTCCACCAACCCGCATTGGAGCAGCGTGATGGAATATGCTCCAACCTTTCCTCAAAGGGAGAGGAGGCCTTAGCCTAGCAGTGGGAAATATAAAATGTATGTAAAATGTAGGGCTCTATGCAAGCCCGTCTGGATAGGTACCACCATCATATCATATTCTCAGCAAGCAGCAATATTTAATATTGTTGTTTGTAAACATTTCTTTCTTTCTTTCTTTGTGTGTCCGGCTTGAAAGATAAGTGAGACTATAACTCCGAACACAGGTCAAACTTAAAGATCTTTATTCAATATAGAAGTGTTTACACTTGCTTATTGATAGTCAAAAATCTACCACCGGTTCGGAATTTAACACGTCGGTCCTGAGAAGAACCGGCGAAAGAAACTCAGCGGGATATATATTTTCTTATTATTTTTTTTTTTTATTAACAATGGACGTAACGTCTCAGTTCTCCAAATTGGTGACGTCAAAATTTTAACGATAATTTACCATTGGGTTCCTTATTTACCAAGCCTACCTATGCTATAAAATTATATACATATTTCTATTATTGCTTCATTTACTCTATATTACTATGGTCTAGTTGTCTTCTTCGAAGCGGTGTTATTACATGGTATTCGTAGAATTATGGGAATCTAAGTTGGGTGGGAACATAAATTGAATTGGATTGGACATAATCGAATGAGTACTATTGTAAAATTGATTCCAAAAACAGTACCACAGATCGCACAAAAACAATTCGACATAGTATTTTTTTTATATCCGTGGTTTAACTGCATTCGTTTTTAATATTTTTTATTAGATTTTTGTTATTGTACGGACACACTAGTAGCGCCTTGGCACAGATAAATTATATGAAATACTAAACTCTGGCTCGTATTCTTGTGTATATCTTTCATTTTGAAAGGGCTCACAATAGATGGGTAATAACAGATCAAATCAAAATATACTTTATTCAGTAGGTTTTTATTGTAAGTACTTTTGATTCAAAGGTTCCAAAATTGAATTCTCTAATAAGAAACTATTTAAATGTCATGATATTAAATTTTAAAAGTGTATAATAAAATACATGATTTGCAAAATTTCATCTAATTTCATCTTTCATCAGCTTTCATCACAATTTTTTATGATTTTTTACTCCTGCGGTTTATATTCCTGGCTAATATTTTTTTTTTCGCCTGTTAATTTGCCCGCGTTTGGGAAGGGGTCTGCATTGGACGTTCATAGGTTTAGGTTTAAAAAGTATTCTTATATCCTTCCTTGCTTAATAACTTGCTTCATACCAAAATTTAGCCCTGAAAGCGTAGCAGACAATCAGGTAAACAGAGATACTTTTATATCTATAATATACGTATATAAGTATGGATAAGTTAAATTTTTGATTAATTGCCTTGGAACAGTCACCTTTTCCATTCGTCGTTCTTCTACAAATGGTTCCAATTTCATCAGCGTGAGATTATATTTTTGATTAGTCATTATTCACGCTACTCTTTTATGAATGATAAATGTCTATAGGAATGAGTTAATTGAAGCTATTCGTGCGACAGCCTCATTCTTGAAACATTCATATCAATATAATTTATTAAATTGGGACGAGTCCAACCGTAAATAAGTATGGTAATGTATTCGCACTGTTTAACAAGAGTGTTAATGTTAGATTAAAATAACTGTTTTAATGGCTGTTGATTTTATATTATTTTCTGACAAAAATGTATGTTGCAATCCAAAGTTCGAGAGAACCAGAGGCAGATGGATCGATGTAATTTTAAAAACAGCGAGGAACAGACTGGTAGAGGGAGTGATAGAACTACGTTGAGAAAAATTGAGGAGGTCTTTACTCTATGGAGAGGTAATTAAGATAGATAGAAATATAATTATTTAATTAAATTGAAGTTACCGATGGACTTTGTTGAAGGAATTCAAAAGATTTTTATTTTTTTTATTTTATTAGTACCTATATTGCATGTTCTCTACTCGTCTCTGCTCTCATTGTAAATTGAATTTTATGAAGGAAATAAAAAAGTTCATTTATAAAATAATATAATACCTCATTTAATTTCATTGTGTGACATAAAATATTAAACATACGAGAAAATAGACAGTCCAAAGTCAAACCAAATAGATAAATCATGTCAGGAATTCCAGTGAAGTGGAGCTATTTGAATGCATAGCTAACTGTACGCATGTTTCGTGAAATACCCGTGGGTTGCGGATTTTAGTTCAAGCATTATCGTGTTTCAAAGAGCTGTTAAATGACCTTCAATACTATTTCGTTTGTATACAGTTGGTTTGTATACCTGGACTGCTTCGTTGGCTTAGTGGCTAGGTGTCAAATCTCAAGGATCCCAAGGGTTCAAATCCCAGGTTTTTGGAAGACCCAAAAAGTTTTTGGTTATTTCTGTCGAAAAATCTCAGTAACCGCTTGCAATCTGGAAGTTGAAATTGCGCTTCCGTTCCCCGAAAAGTACATAAAACCGCTGGTCCTGCGCCTGAACTCTTTCCCATCGTGTCAGATTTGCCATCTCTTCAGATTATGAGAGTGACAAAATAGGAAGAGTAACTGTATGCCTACCCACTTACGCACTAATATATAGCCTGCGTAGCTGGTTGGTCTTTCTTGAGATTGACGCTGTGGCCGAAACTACTCAGGACGACATTTTCAGCGCTTAGTAATGGAAAAAACTAAGGAAAGACTTCATCTCCTGTTTAGCACAAATCTTAGCACTTATTACACTGCTCTGCTCGATGGAGGGTTGGTGGATACTGTGTGTGTAAACAATTGTCCAGCAGTGGTATACTATCATAATGTATTAAAGGAAACTAATTCTAAATTAAGCCAATTTTTGCATCTTGTAAATATACAGTTGCATATAAAACCGCACACAGACGAAAGGTCAATTTCACACTTTGATAATATATAAATCATATGCCTTACACGCCATCCGTCCAGTTTTCTGAGTAAACAGACGAATGTACGCAACCCGTAATTTCCTGCCTCCGTATTTGGCCTGCAGATTTTCAAATCGTTTATCTTATGTTATCCAAAATTAGACTTTAGTAATTTTAGAGATAAAAATCCCTAGGCAAATTCCATAAGTGTCGATTCAAATTTTACAAGCGTGCGAACAGCAGAGTGGTTAGCTCTGTTAACTATTTCAGAATGTCTATTCCATATGAAGATAATGACTTGTAAGTTTTGAAGTTTGATTTTGTATTTTAATAAGGCATTTTTTTTTAAATGTTATAATTAATAGGACAAAAAGGCAACCTTATACGTAAATGGACATCGGCGCTGTAAGAAATATTAAAAACCACCACCAGCCTTGGGAGCTAAGACTTGCCTGAAGTTACACTGAAACACTCACCCTTCAAACTGGAATACGATCACAGTAAGAATTGCGTTTCACCGGTAGAACTGATTAGTGTTTAAAAAAAACCCTATCACCTAGTAAACAAATAAAAATTATACATATTTTTACCTTTAAATTGACGTATCCCTCATACTAACTCGTTTGATAATCTGTAACAGCCCTGAGTTTGGGACTAGCCAGTGTTTCGAAGTTGGACTTGGCAGTATTTAAGATCCCGTGCCTTAGAAACCACGTCGAGCTGGGTAGTCTGGCGCCTGAACTATTTCTGTCCGTGTCGAATCTCCTGTCCCATCGGATAACGAAACTAGAGGAATAAAGAGTACCCTTGTGTTTGCATATACAATTGTGAACTGTAATATGTCCTCCGTGGATGACTAGTCTCCTATGAAAATCAGACATGTCCTCGACTGTGAGCTATTATGTAAGAACAAATTCGCAACTCACTGTAAGTCAATGTTTGAGTTTGAGTTTGAAATCATGAGAGTTGAAAAGTTGAGATGGGCCAGTGGACAGAAAGAATAGATTTGCATTGAATATAATTAAATATATAATATAATTAAAACTTAAATTTTGCTTATAATAATCCGGGTGGTAACGGTAACGGCGTGAAGAAACTGTTGCGTACCTGAGGACATACCACTTCGTCAATTCCCATTAACCAGTAATTGTGGTATATGTTATACTTACAATGTTTCCTTAAGAAGAAACTAGAAGACTTCCAGCTTGACTTTCATTTACAGAAGCAAATATGTATTAAAGTAAGTTTAACATCAGAAGATTTGACACCAGTGAATATATTATTGCAATAATGCAATGTTTGGTTTTATAGCCAATATTCAAGAGGGGTTAACGAGATCGAACGCAATATGACGCGACACTTGAAGATACCAATTTCCTCTGGCATATGGCGTGTGTGAAACGTCTTTATGGACTGGCAATATCACTGAATTATGCTCGGTTTATCGGTCGTTCTTCAAAAGAGATCAGAGTAATGAAATATAATATCTGACGCTTACGTCGTTAGAAATTCATTGACCATGAATAAGTTTCGCTTGTGATGTATGAGTTTAGTATCTATAAAGTGAAAAGGGTTATTACCACACGAACTGTAGTGTTAATTCTGTGCGATTCTGTAAGAATTCACTTCGTATCTCACTCGTGAAATGATGACAATTTATTTACAGTGATACGCTATTTTATTGTGAGTTTTTTATAAATTCTATAATTATTATAGTTAATGGCGAATATCAAATTTTAACATTTCACACTCGTATTCTGCGGTGAATTTCAAAACATTCATATAAAGTTACAATTAAATAACAATATTGAAATAAAGTTTTAGTATAATATAGATCTACTTACTCACGAAGGTGTGAACTCTACCTTAAATTATAATCCGCGTGTGTTAATATGAGTAAGTGACACTCGTGCTTAAAATATGTCCTATAATGCGTGGGCCAACGGCAAATAATGAGAGCACAAAAAACTTCTAATTAGATAATATTTATTAAGTTTATTTTATTAAAAACTAATGAATTTAACGTCCTTCCATGTTCATTTCTTCGCGCATGAGTGAATAGAATTATATATGATAGTTATACTGTTATTTATGTTAGGTTCTCTATGTCCTTTTCGGTAACCCTGAGACTAATTATGCAAAACTTCGTGACGTGAAAACGTAACAAACAAACTTAGTTAAGCATTTATTAATTTATACTACACACATTTTTCTTGGTGGTACGGCTTTGTGAAAGCCATCAGATATTCTACCGCCAAACAACAGTACTCAGTATTGTTGTGTTCCGGTTTGAAGGGTGTGTGAGCCGGTGTAACTACAGGCACAACATAACATCTTAGTTCCCAACGTTGGTGGCGCATTGCCGATGTAAGGAATAGTTCATTTTTTTTTCAGGTCGTATAACTTATATTACACAAAAAAACACTAATATGTTGAAACCAAATAAAAAATATATATAATCTTTTGACGCGGATAGCAGGATTTCTGCTTTTTGAAAAGAAAAATCGATGCATTTATGATATTAGTTAGAATTAAGTATCGGAACGCTGTTTACAGTAGAACTGGCAGAAATAGTCAAATAGGAAATATGTTCACTTAAGGAAAAATCTTCAGATGACCATTATAATAAAGTTATTTAAATTATTTCTGTTATTGATTAAATACACAAGGGATTTCAATAACAATTGCAGACAATTTTCATTTAATTATTTTCTAACATTATTAATTTATTTCGTTGAGTCTCTTATTAAAAACAGAAATATTGAAAGCGACTTCGTTCCAACCGGATGTCTAAATCGACATCAGACAAATCTTTCTTCAAATCTTCTTTTTGCAATATTACGCAATAATTATATATACCCAATATTATACTGAACCTTACGGTTATTCGAAATTTAAGAATTTTTAATCGCGAGAGAAATAGTCTAAGCTCGGTAAGTTAAGAAATGTTTTCTGCAATAAAACTCTGAAACGAAACGTAATACTCTGCATACTGCATTTGAAAGCACCATCTACCGCGTTTCGTAAACATTTGCACTTGGAAACACTGGACATTTCTGGCATAAGTTAGAAATTAATACTTTACGACCGTTTAACCGACTTAAAAAAAAGAAGGAAATTTGGATAGCTTAGTTCTATTTATGCGAATAGTTGTCCATAACTTCGTCACATATACTTATTTTTTCCAAAATGTTCCTATTTACTTAGTAGGGTTTTTTGCGGGCACGTCTGGGTAGGTACCACCCACTCATCAGATATTCTACCGCCAAAGAGCAGTACTCACTATTGTTGTGTTCCGGTTTGAAGGGTGATTGAGCCGGTGTAACTACAGGCACAAGGGACGTAAAATCTTAGTTCCCAAGGTTGGTGGCGCATTGGTGATGTAAGGAATGGTTAATGTTTCATACAGCGCCATTGTCTATGGGCGGTGGTGAACGCTTACCATCAGTTGGCCCATTTGTATAAAGTTATATAAATAATAATATGATGGAATTATCACGCAAAAGATACTACATATACGATCAAAACATATTAAAATACATATAGTCTGTTGATGTGTGTAGCAGGTTTTCTGCAAGCTTGTCGAAATTAATAATCATTATTTCATTAAGTACCAATGTCTGTTGGCATCGGTGACCACTTACCATCGGTTCATTTGAGAGTCAGCCTACATAAAGGACAAAAAAAAAAAATTACGTCCTATTATAAGCAAGGAAAAGTACAGCGGTCACTTATAGTTATAAAATTACAACCATTTAATAAAAAAAATTGTGGTGTTGTAAGACAATATTTCCTCTTTGAATGACCAGCTCAATATTTGAGTTAATTAAGCTTAACTTTCTCGATTCAGTGGAATGAACTAGTCTCCCGGGGAGGTCGTGGTGCTGTTTTCATTATTGTACTTTAACTACAAATATTATACGTTTTAATAAATGATAAGCATTCGTATTGTATTACTACAATAATAGTTTTTTCTATTAATAAGGTTTAATTCAAAACGGCTGAAGTAAATTTAAAAAAGTTCATCTTCACTTAGCTTATCGACTCAATATGTCACACGAGATTATTCGTCATACTAACTTGAAGGATTATTCAAAGTTTAAAATTACTGTTGAGTAGTAATTCTCCGCACATCGACCTTGTGCTGAGCCTTGCAAGTAATGTATAAAATCACAGTTGCTCCGGACGGTATCACCCATTATGTGCATAGTTTAAATCATAGGATGCTTAGATTAAAGTAAAAAAAAGGCATAATCAAAATCTTTATTCAATATGAAAGAATTACACTTGCTTATTGACAGTCAAAAATTTCGTTTCGGAAATAAACAACCTGAGAAGAACCGACGAAAGAAACTCAGCGGGGATTTTTTTTAATAAATCGTCTCTAAGGCACATCCAGAAATTAGTTCATTTCGAAAATAAACTTTCAATATTAGTATGATATTTGATTAAATTAGTTATTCTATTAAAATAGCACATTGTTGCATAGTCATTATCTTAGTCGCCCATTCGAATTAATTTCTATTATGTACGTAACATTATTAATTCAAATTTAATAGGGAACTGCCTTAATTTCGCAATTTCCTTAAAACAAGACGACTGGAGTGAATTTCGCGCTCCAAGAGCATCTTATTAAGTATCTCGAGAAATATATAATTTCGCTTCAATTTTTTTTGTTTGTATAAATAGTTATTAAACGCTATAATAGTTTTTAATCCTTTAACATTAGTTTTATTACTGTTTATATTTTATCGTTAATGTAATGTTCATCTATTTTACACACTGTTCAAGATATTGTAATTTTTAATACAAATTTGAATACCAAATAAAAACTACTGTAAATAGTCTCACTAATATTATAAATACGAAAGTTTGGACGAATGGATGTTTGTAAGTCAATCGCGCAAGAACGGATGAACGGATCTGAATGATATTTGGCACAGAGATAGTCTGAAATAGCACATAACATAACATTAGCAGTCTGTAAATTTCCCACTGCTGGGCTAAGGCCTCCTCTCCCTTTGAGGAGAAGGCTTGGAGCATATTCCACTGCTCCAATGCTGCAAAGTTCATATGCTCATCAATACACATGTGGCAGAATTTCGTTGAAATTAGACACATGCAAGTTTCCTCACGAGACAGTAAACACTGCCATCTTTTACTGCTCTTTTTATTGAATATCATTTGACTGCCTCATTTTTTTTGTGGCTAGAAGATGAAGACGATCCAGAACCCTAGGTTTAAAACCTGTTAGTAAGTGTCGAGCCGATAATTTGATCTGCACCCTTATATGCTGCTAAACCATCAAGGTGGTCAATTTACGTCGATACTACTATAAATGCGAAATTAACTGTCTGTTACGCAAGTCCATGAAAGTGTTCCTCACGCAGTTGTCACTATATACACTAGCATTTGTGTCTATTACACGGAAGAAGGTGACGAAGCTAGCGGGAGATTCATCGGCCGCGCGACGAGTGCCTCAAAAAAACCATCCTAGAGCACAGCCTCAAGATATCTATACACACACGACCTCGTCACCGAGACTGTACTCTCTCTGGCGTAATTGGCGTAATTTATATCATATACAATTTATAATAAATATAGAAAAAAAAGGATTTAAAGTCAGTGTGGGTCACCACGTCATTCAAGAAGACGACTAGCTCGAAGTCCAGCGGAGATCTGCTGATGTTCAGTAATAAAATTAAATTTTAAAACGCCAAAATGTATTAAAGTGAACTATAAAAAAGACGTGGATGATGTAAACTTAAAAAAAAACTGTCTGTTACGCATTCATGCCCAAACCAAAGAATGTTACTTGATGACTTTTATTTTTTTGAAACATACTTGAACCCCAAAAAAGGACATAGACTACTTTTTTATACTAACCCCTATAACTCGAGCGAAGCCGCGGTCAACTAGTAAGTAAATATTGCTGTAACGTGGGTAATGAGCACATTAATCAAATAAGAGACATCAAAATAAGTATGTTTGTAACATTGTGTATCGAGTATGCTGGCCCAAGGCGTAAATTTTGAAATGAAAACAACCCTGATTGCATTGCAAAATTAATGGCAATGTAACGAATTCATGTAAATACACATAATTTTGTTATTTCATATAAGGGATAAATTTTAATTAAACCGGACGCACCCACAGTTCTGTAATTAGCTCGAAAAGGATTAAATGATTTGAAAAGGGCCACCGATTTGTAATGGGATGAACTGACCGTATATTTTTAATTAAAAACGTTGTATATGCCTGTGACACATTTATGATTTAAAAAATAAATTTTCAACGAGAATATTCATGATAAAAAAACTATTAACAAATAGGAGCGTAAAATATTCATACGTTTCTGACACTTTTTTTGTACATATATATGGGTTCTGAAAAAGGCTCAATGCCCATACGTATTGGAGTCTTCAGAAAAATTGACCATTGGCCATTCTGCCTCTAATTACACTGGCTCACTCACCAATTAAACAAGAAAACTACGCAAATAAGTATTATATAATGATGTGACGATAGTGGTGTCTATCAATATTAATTGCATCCGACACATGCAGGCTTATAATTGCAGGATATAATTGCTTATAAACTCAGTGACTGGGGATTAGGGTTTAGCGATACGTAAACAAATTCATTAAGATCAGGAGTGAATTAAAGTAAGGTTTTAAGCTCTAATCGGGCAGGACATTGGTATTTAAATGCTTCATATCATGCTGATGGAATAATTTAGTTTATACTAGTTACATTCAATAAATTACAAGTGCGTTGAAATAATTCTAGAATTTATCAAATCCTTTACATTGTCCTAAATATGAACATCTGATGTATAATTTAATATCAAATTCTAGAATATTTGACTTACTAGCATAATGTGTTTTTGATTGATAAATACAACAATCATATCTGTAAGATGGATCTAGCAAAATTTATACACCGAGTGACTTAGAACAAGATAAAATATCAATTTAATATTAGAATTCGTACGAATTGTATGTACTGAAATCCTATTCAATAAACTAGACAAAAGGTTGTCTGTGTCTAATTAAATACAGATACATTATGATATAAAACAAAGAATTGACAACAATAAAAATAACGCATTCCATACAACGAAACGCGAATCGAAATCACTTGCATCGCGACAATACAAATAAACAATGCGTCAACAAAACGGGAACATTTCGAACAAAACATCAACAATCGTAGCACTGTTTCAACAGCACTTCATTGAAATGTCCTACTTAAGAGTAAAAATGAGTGTCGCAGTATTGTTGAATGCAAATAGAATGCACAAGTTGAAGTGCTTGGAACAACCGTATCGGAGACCGGACGAAGAGCTATAAAACATTTAGACACGGCGACGTGTTAAACATAATGTATTTGATTTGAATAAATAATTGAATAACAAAAATATGCATAAGTTGCTTGGTAATATTAAAGAATCTAATTTAATTTATCATCTATATTAAAACTACTGATTAAAAATGAAATGATTAACTAGGTACGACCTGTTAATATTTAAATAATTCTATAGTTACTTTTCGCATAAATTCAATACTGACTATAAATCAAACACTTCAATATTACAAAATTCAAATAATTTTGTAGGTATCAAAAATGAGAAAAGCAAATATATTTAATTTTAAAACAGTTTATAGCGCTTTTAACTTAACGATTATGCAATTATTAATATTTGTGAGCAAAACAAGCATCAATCAAAAAAAGATCGTTGTTACAAATGAATAAATATCATCTCACTTTTGGGCAGGTCTATATTTTAGTTTGTCTATGTTTGAGCGAGACAAAGATATCGACAACTAAGTAAGTTTGAATACTATCTCAGTAAATGAACTCATACCTATAGATTAGTTCTCAGCTCGTGGTATATAATATTAGTGTAAACTAGTGACTGTAGACGGTTTCGACTTATCATTCTCAGGATACGTATGATAGAAAAGCTACCGAAATTGCGGTCAATAAATTATTTTAAGTAACTGACGAGTTACCAATTTTATTAGTTAAAGTTAAATACTTGGTAGTAGAGCTTATTCTATCGCCAAATAGCTATACTTAGTATTTGTAGTGTTCCGGCTTAAAGGGTGAATGAGCCAGTGTTACTACAGTTTGAAGGAAAGCGGAGAAGTGCCAAGCGGTTAATATTTTATACACCACCAATGATTATCGGCGGTGGTGCTGGTGACCACTTACTAACAGGTAGTCAATTCTCGTATCATTCATCGTAGTCTAGTTTATACAAAACTGGTTTAATCTCAGCAGTAGGAAAAAGTTTGAGGATTATGCTACGAAGCTGCTCTTCTATATGTTGATTAGACAAACATAGCATAATATAGTTCGGCACAAACTTGTTTCCACGTTGGCGTTTAATAGCTATAACAGTTTTGGATCTCGTAGAAATTCTGTGAATTCCAGGTATCAGTTTTAATATCCTTTATATATTATTTGTCGAGTTAGCAATTGAATTTGATGATGAAACGAATATGTCGCTGAAAAGACAGGAAACATGTACTGGGCTAGTTAATAACTGGATTCTATGCCATTACTTTCTGTTACGTTGAGCTTTTCAGTAAGAAGAAACTAGAATAGAAACTAACCGCAGAGCACATTGATTTCGGGTTCAAACCCAAGTAAGCACCATTGAATTTCATGTGCTTAATTTGTGTTTATAATTCATCTCGTGCTCGGCGGTGAAGGAAAACATCGCGAGGAAATCTACATGTGTCTAATTTCAACGAAATTCTGCCACTTGTGTATTCCATCAACCCGCATTGGAGCAGTGAAATATCCTCAAAGGGAGAGGAGGCCTAAGCCCAGTAGTGATAAATTTACAGGCTGCTAATACAATATGGGACTGTCGGGATATTCGATTCTTTAATAAAATTTCTTAGAACACATAACGCTTTTTCTTGCCTATATCTAAATTTAAAACATATATTAAAAATTTTAACAAATTAGGTTAAAAAAGTAACATACTTGTAAAATAAGTAACTATTGAGTTTCTTGTCAGTTTTTCTAGATAGATTCAATATTCCGAGCCGTTGTATTGATATGAAAATTAGCCTTGTAAAATGACGATTCACACGTGCTTCTAAAAGCCTGCTAGAATAACGTATACTTTGTTTTTGATTATGATTTTTACTGTAACGCTTATAATACTTAAAAAGATACGCACTAACAAAATCGTATCACCTTAATTCGTTTTCAATATTTTGAAAGGATTTCTAGTCAACAGTTTAACTTCTTAACGGCTGCAAATTTTACTGAGTTGCACGAACATTTTGTTTAAATCAAAATGACTACATATTTATCTCAAAAGAATTTGGTCATACGAAATTATAAAAATGTTTCTGTTTAGGTGTTTATTACTAGTACCTCTCTAATATCTAAACAGGCTTAAATAAAAAAAATATCCGAATATTAATATACACGGACATTATTCCTACATTGACTTTATATATATTTCAAGTTTACCTTTTCATAAACTTATACAATAACATGGAAGGGTATTACTAACAATTTCTAACATTTGCTAAAGTTGAACGATTACTTTTTAATATTCTTATTACATAATAATAAAAGTTTTGAACAAATTTCATGGTATATAAAGAAGGAAGATTGATGGTACGCTACTTATTATTTATTTATTTGTTTCATTTTATTTTATTTATTGTTTGTAGTCAATCTGGCAAACGAGTAGCAAATGACTAGCATTGCAAGAACTATGAGCGTTTCTTCATATTGTCAGTACTAGCTGTGCCCGCGTCTTCGTGCGCGTTTGAATTTAACAAAGAGTTATTGTTGTAGCCTATATTACTCCTTATTACATCAGCTATCTGCCAGTTATAGTCCCGTCAAAAATGGTGCAGCTGTTCCAGAGATTAGCCGGAGCAAACAGAAAAAAATTGAATAAAAAATATTAATTTGGTATATGTACCGTGTTTACATACATATGCAATAAGTAAAAAGCGGTTATTTTAATATTACAAACAGACATTACAATTTTATTATATATATAGATTTAGATTTAGCCGAGATGGCCCAGTGGTTAGAACGCGTGCATCTTAAGGCTTAACCGATGATTTCGGGTTCAAACCCAGGCAAGCACCACTGAATTTTCATGTGCTTAATTTGTGTTTATAATTCATCTCGTGCTCGTCGGTGAAGGAAAACATCGTGATGAAACCTGCATGTGTCTAATTTCAAAGAAATTATGCCACATGTGTATTCCACCAACCCGCATTGGAGCAGCGTGGTGGAATATGCTCCAAAACTTCTCAAAGGGAGAGGAGGCCTTAGCCCAGCAGTGGGAAATTTACAGGCTGCTAATGTAATGTAATATAGATTTAGAACTAAGACGTAATGTATCTTGTGTTACACTGGCTCACTCCCCATTCAAACAAGAACACAACAAAACTTAGTAGTACTGTTTAGTGGTCGAACACATAATGAGTAGGCACCTAATCAGCCCCACTAAGCTTACAATATTGGTTTATTTGTATGGTTGTTTTCGTTTATATATTGTTATTCTTTATGGTCGTTCTACAACCAAAGATTTTCCCATATATTAAGGTTATTCGGTATGATAATTTCTACTCTACTTTATAATTAAAGGTCACATCTTCTTGGGTTACGTCAGTCCTTGTATGAATTCTAATCAATAAAAACAGCCTGTACCATTATTTCCGTTCTTTCCGTATGATTATTTAAAAAATTAAGAATAAAATAAGGGCATTTTTAAAATGTATTTCACTTCCTATAGTTAAAACTTTGTCCCAAAGGCAAACATAATTAAGCTGCATCTGTCTGTAATTTTCTCCTTGACGCAAACTAGCTTAATAAGATAAACTGCGCAGGACACAGAACAGAGACGATAGATATGGAATCGGAGGTCTTTGTGAAGATTATCCGAAACCCGAAACGATTATAATTATACAAATAAGTATACATTGCTTACGTTTTGATATTACAAGACTTTTTAGCGGAAAACATCCTTATGTAAATGTGTGAAATTTTTCAAAATGAACAGAAGTAGAAGAGATCTACGAAAAACTATATCTCGAATGGCTGGACTATTGCGCGACTTTTAATGCCTTTAGAATGAAATATATCAAGATACGAGCTTGGTTTTGGTTGTTATTTATGTAAAATTCTGTTAGAGTACACTTTTAATTAATAATTAATTATTTGATGACGTGGCCAAAGGTATTAGGTATGTATAAGCCTAAAACCTGAAACGAGAATTAAACATAAAACCGTTGGAAGCCGACGGAACTACATGACATTATTATGATACATTATAGTATAAAAATGACTGATTTTATATTTGTCCTCTAACATTTGGCTCGGGGACCAAAAAAGAAAATTGTATACTTAACCTTCAATGTTAATGTTTCATGTAGGATGCTTTTTCAACTTATTCGAAGCCGGGACCGATACTTCGTAATATAACATAGGTATTTTTTTTAAATTAAAAACAGATTGAAGGATACTTGGCTCTCACCCATATTTTTATATTTTTGCAGTTGAAACTCTTGGACCTCGGAGTTATAGTGCACAAAACCTTAATTAAAAGTATAATATCACGCCTTATTGCCTCCACTGGTTACAAGTGGACTGATTAATTTTTTGCCCAGAGGATCGGAATTGCGATTCAATGTGAAAATGCTGTATATATAGTCATGATTTGTAAATTAACTATTTTTAATTTTTATTTCTATATATAGCCTTCATGTAAGTAAAGCGTAATAAAAAGGAACAGATTCATGTTAAACTAATAATCATAATTAAATTTCCATGAATGAATTCCACTACAAGAATTAAAATTACACGGAAATAATTTAAGATTAATAAAATACTGACGCCATTTCCGCTGTCCGTACTGATCGACGGACCACGTGGTGGTTTTGTTAATTAATTATAACATTGTTGTTTGCTTTGTGAATTATGTGAGTGTTATTAATGGAAATTAACTTGATTATACGATTCGTATAAGACAATATATAATAAAATTTTACATATAATAGAAATACAGTCTGTAAATATTCCTTTGCTTGGAAAAGGTTTAAATGCAACGCGGACTTGATGTACGGAACATATTCTGATGCGTTCCACCGTAGTTTTGTTAGTTTGTTTTAATTACAAAACTCAGCAGACTATGTTGTACCTGTGTACATGTAGTAGTTATCAACGGTCGAACGGTTTAGGAGTTGATGTGTTACAGCGCCACCTAGCGGTGTGTTGCAACAATGTGGCTAACCATTTTAATGCACTATAGAATATTTATTTGTAAAAAATACAAATTATATAATGTGTCAAAGGTAACGTTTATATTTGTATTGTATTCTTGAGACATGTATTTATTATATCGTCGATATTATCATCAATGTTACTGTTTATTCACAATTCAACAGACCTCGGTTCGATTCCCGGATCGCAGTAATTTAACTTTTTTTATGTCATCTATTTGCGTACTGGCAAATTAGCCACCCAGGTAAGTAGTCACTACTGCTCATATACACTGTAAGATATCCGCTACCAACCTTGGGAACTAAGATGGTATGTATATCTGTTATCCCTGTAGATACATTGGCTCACTCACTCTTCAAACAGGAACACAATATTACTAAATATTTCTATTTGACGATAGAATATATAATGATGTGTGGGTGGGTAGTTGTTCCGGCTTGAAGGGTGAGTGAGCCAGTGTAGCTGTAGTCACAAGAGACAAAACATCGTCTCTCTCAAGTTATCAAGGTTGGTGGCACATTGGTGTGGTGTGAGAAGTGGTAGTTACAGCGCTAATGTCTTCGGGCGATGATTACCTACCTATTATATTAAAAAATACGATCTTAAGAACTGATCTCTTGTACAGACGGCTATTTTCGTATAGATTAGAATCGCTATCGTAGCCAAAGTCAGTTGATATAAGCATTTATTGTAAAATTTACTGATAAATGTATATTTTTTTTAGAAAGACTTCGCTTTGCCTATTTTACGAAGCCATTTCCGATTTGTTCCATAATTTCATTAAAATAAATATATTTAGGAAAAAGAATTTGAAAATAAATTAGACTAAGAATTCAATAAATTATTTCTATTTCTTTTACTTAAATTAAAATACCGAAAGTGTGTTCGGCCGTTTCAAATGTAATTTCATCAAAAAATCAGAGAATCCATTTTATTTATTAGTGTGATCGTGGCATAGATGTCGAATTAATCGTTATTGAACGATCGGCTTTAGTAAACCATCGACGCCGATAAAGTGGCCCTAAAGATATTAAAACTGAACCTGTATTTTTATTGTATTGACAGGATGCAATTACTATGACCAAAATACAAAGCATTGCTTAAACCATCAACGTCTGGACCCAGTCATGATAAAGATCTATCGATAATGATTTGAATACGTAAGAGAGAATATTTATGCTATTAATTTATATATATATATATAGATTATATAGAACGCAATTAGGAAAAAAAATCCATCATATCGAGATTATCATTGTAATACTCACCATCAGTAATCAATTAAAATATTTAGACAAATGTCACGATAGTCGCCCTCAGTTCAATCGAAAAATAAAGATTTTTTTTTGTGCAAATTTCTAATTTTATGGAATATTTTATTGGTTTTATTAATTATGTAATAGTTAAAAAATGTATTATAACTTCTTATCTCTAATCTTTGCCTTTATTTATTTTATATTTTTGATATATATTGTGCATATATTATAGTGCACGGTGAGACTACCTGGAAGTTTTTTTATTTTGATGTAATATTGTAAACAAATTGAATTGAAAACAAACAGTAGATCTGTTTGTTTTCCTAATAAAAATAAAATAAAATAAATAAATAATAATGATTGTTTTCTTAATTAACAATAATCCCGAATATGTTTAAGCTAAAGTAATAATAATAATGAGAAAATTGTCATTTTTTGGTGTTGATTTATAGATTACTTTAATGATGTTAAATAACAACTTCAAACAAGCCCCTGCTTGAAATAAATACAATTAGACTTTTGAAACGAAGTTCTTTTACGCGGCTTATGGACAGAGAGAAATCGTTACGTAAGAAAAATGCGTTGTGCCCCCTCCAGGCGATCTTTGTCTTTTTTTTTCGTACTCTCCGTCTCTTTCTATTGTGTACAATTTTACTGTTAATATTAATATATATAAATAACGGGACGCGCTTACTTTGATTGTTGATTTGGATAATTAATGAATCGAGTAGTTGGCAATAATGTTTGATGGCTGATTTACTTTTAAGAGCGGTTCACCCCGAATGAAGTGTCAGTGTCATGGCAACACGAGCCGTTATTGTTTTGACAAGCGACTCGAATGCGATGGTTGCTTGCTAATCCATTTGCTCTTAATCGAGATGAATTATTGTAATCCTTTGATATTTTTGTGCTGTACGATTATTTAATCAGTTAATACGGTAATTAGACGATATTAAATACGTTTTATTTTGTGAACATTTCCGTGAAATGGAGATGTTCACACATAGTTTTCCAAGTCGGATCAATCCCCGAACCCAACTGTTCGGCATCCTGCTCCTCCGACATATATATATATATTTTATTCACATAGTATTTTGTTTATTTAAATAATCCAAAACGTTGTTAATAAATTTAATTATTTAAAATATATACTGAAAGCAACTTCATTCCAACCGTCCTACGACACCTTCCTTTTTTTTAAATTAATGTATCAACCATAAACTTCGCTTAGTAATTTATACACTGTTTTTAAGTCTTATCTTGTAGGCCTAAGTCGAGAGATCATTGAAACAAACGATGCCTTTGTTTACTTATAACAAGCTATTAACCGACATCAATTTCGTCGCTGTTCAACAGAATTCATCTTGGTAGCAAATCTCAATAGAAAATAACGGATCTCGTTTACAAATTTCTTATTTACACTTTTCAAAGTGATAATGTAATCATTTAAAATGACCGATATATTGTGTTACGAGACTAGCCCTAGCCTCCATACGGAGCTACGTCATAGGATATTATAAATATATACAATTATTATTGTAATTAATTGATCAATAATTTGTACACCTTTAGTTAATATTATTTTATGGGATAACATTTAATACTGGCATGACACTATTTCTTATTTTAAAAATGATTGAGCTGTCATAAGGAAAACAATTGGATGATTGTGAGGCATTGTAAAGACAGATAGAGAGATTGGAGCATCATTGTAAAAAACATAATTTTATTTTGCCATCCCGAACTACTGAAATTACAATTGTTTAGTCTGAAATTGTCAGCTGTAGACCAAGTAGATCTTAACCGAAAGATGGCGGGCGTAAATTCTACCAAGAACTACTGAGTTATCATGTGGTTTATACGTGTTTATAATTCATTGCTCGATAGTGAAGGTAAATGGCGTTTATATTTTCGTTGAACCGCAGTGGATCAGCGTTGATTAATAAACTTCTAAAACATCTTGATACTTGCTGAGACAGTAATAACAATTACTTAGCTAGTGTGTCACTGGAAGTGTTAAGAGCTGAGGAGAATTTTTGACCAGCGATAAAACGTCTACGGTCACAATCATTTAAACAATAAATTAATTATACATATGTGTTATATCCAGTAATTTATTTCGTTTCAATGGACTTGTATAGCCCAACCATCGTATAGTTGTGAAATCATTTGTTACCAAGACTATAATTTCCTATTTGAAACCCACAAAATCCCCACGTGTTCATTATATCTGACGGTCGATACTCATGCATATTCAACGTATAGCCGCAATTAGCCAGTCGATAGTTTTGAGCCACCAATTATATTTGAGGATGCTCCAGGCTTTTTGCCATGAGACCGGCAATTTGAATTTCCGAGTAGGCTGCGATTTAATCACGTTTTTTTGGACATTGTTATTGTAAATCGGAATTAATATTTACATATTGAAATGTATTGATTTCAATGAATAGATTTTATGAAATTATATTTTGGTTTTATTAAATCGTAATTTGTAATTGATATATTTTTATGTAAAACATGTAACGGTGCGACTTGGGTATGTGGGAATCACATACGGATTTAGGTTTTGGCAAACGGCACGATGCTCTTTTTTGCCGTCATGTGAGTTCGTGGAGTGTATACTAAATACTTCATTAAAAAATACAATCTTCTAACTTGCAGACATACAACAAAAATACAAATTAAAAATAAGATACACCCAAAACACTGAACACATGTCTTTGGAGTTACAAATATAATAATAAAAAAGATAGATGTCTTGGTACACCTAGTTGGAACGAAGTCGCTTCCTGTATAGTGTATTGAATAATAGATACAATGAAATAAAATGGTTTTAAATTAACAAATAAAAGTTTAAATAAATAAAAGAAAAAGCAAGAGAGGTAAAGGTTGCCCTGAGGGGGGAGGGGTACTTGGTTAACGTTTTTTCCTATCGTGACGATTTCTGCCAGTTCACTCTGTAAGCCGCGTACCCTAGTTCCAAGAAAAGGCAATTTTTTTTTTTAACTATTATTGTTTCCTTTGTTACGAGTTCTTTCAATAGCCATCAATTTAGATGTTTCACATCAGCATCTGATTTATGATGGCCGCATTTTTTTTAAAATCAAATATTCATATTGCTAATTTTGCTCTATCCGATTCTTCTATACTATAGAGTAAATATTAAAGATATCTTGTAAGTCACGATGAAAATATGTCTTAAAATAATGTCGACTCAAGTTTCACAGCTGAGCTCAATATGAAACGTAAACACAAATTTAGCCCTTAATTCTTAATTATCTTGGATAACATTTTAATTCACCTTGAACTTCAAAGATTATAATATATTACGTTTACTTTGTGGTCGGAATTTGTCCAAGGCTGAACGTAGAAGCTACTTACTGTAATTGTTGTTTGATGTCAACGGTAATACAAATTATTGCTGTTTAGCGGCAAAATATTATGAGCGTCAGAAAGATAGCATGTTATATATTTATGTGTTCTAATATTATAACTTTGCCGTTTCATAAATTCAAATCATTTATAAAAATACGTTGGTAAAGAAGGCATAATATTCAATACAAGATTATACAGATGATAAAAAAGCGCGGTGTTAATACTTGTTGACTTCCAGGCAGGATATATTGCATACATATATAATTGTGTTTAATTAACGTGACTGTATTTTTAAATGTTGAAAAAGAGTAACTGCTGATTTTCTTGTCGGTTCTTCTCGGTAGAATCAACATTCCGGTGGTAGCTTCGCTTAATATAGTTTGTTAAATGACGATTCAAAATTGCTTGTAAAAGCCTACTTGAATTAAGTATAATTTGATTTAATAAATTTAAATAAATAAATGTTGGACATCATCACATACATTACTCTGATCCCAATGTAAGTAGCTAAAGCACTTGTGTTATGGAAAATCAGAAGTAACGATGGTACCACAAACACCCAGACCCAAGACAACATAGAAAACTAATGAACTATAATAACTAACTAATTTTGTTATCGACAAATATTTTCTTAGAGTATTTAAGGATTATTATCGTAATTAATTACAAAACGTTTTTTTCTGAGCACTTATAACTATAGTATATATATACTAAGTATCTTTAAGGTAATATACTTTATAAACATACAAACACATATACAAACAAGCTTCCATTTTTCTTAACATAACAATTAGATTAATTATTATGTATATCATCCAAGTTAAATTTTATCAGCGTGCATATTTATATTAGTGTTTGTTATTATACACAATATGTCTTAGTGTGCGTGAGTGATGACTCAAAAGTAGAGACAGCATAAAAATAAATATTAGATTATATAATTTAATGTGATGCTCAAAACGGTACCCTAATCTTCTTGTCATTCGCTGTCAAAGTCGACGTAGTCTATCCTTTTCCTCGTACGAAACAAACGTCATTGTAATTGAACGGTGAAAAATATAAAAGTAAAATGAATTTTATAACAAAAACAGGATTTTTCTCGATTAAAAACGGACTTCGTTGCCGTAATTTCATTCTGTATGGTCTCCCCAACTTTGCTGGAATAACGAGAAAATAAAGAGTTATTTCATTCGATCGACATACAATGCTACTTTTATTTGATAAATATGCAATTTATTTACATTAAAACGTCAATGTATACGCTTCTATAAAACAGATCGCTTGAATTTAATTTGAAAAGTCAGACTAATAAAGGTTTCAGATCAACTGAATTCGATACATTCATCCATTTATTGTTAGTTGAAAGCCCAGGAACAATTTACATACAAACTCATCTTACTAATCCGTGATGTCGGATAACAACGGGAAATGTTCGTAATTCCTAAAGAATGCTCCTGAGCATTCTATAAGAATTAGGTATTTTGAATTTTCTTGTCACTGAAATGAATGAGAGTTTTACTTGAGCTTGAGCAACCGAATAATATTTCGTATTAAATTTACTGCTCGTACTAATAATGTAATATAATTATGTTAAGAATTTTATTGAATTATGGAACTTGTTTTTGTGTTTGTAAGTGTTAAAGTTTACATTCCATTAATATACTAGGAACAAGAATAAACTTGTTACTACAAGTACCCGATTACACAGGGTTAGTAACTCATTTTTGGGGCAATGTATACGTTTTTACAACAGGATCCCAGAAGACGTGCAAAATTATTCAATTAGAAAAATCAAAAGAATCGTTAAAGAGCGTTTGTCTGCTAAAGGATATTACAACACTAATAACTTTTTAGTTGACTGCACACCTTGGGAATGAGACGATCGCCTCCAGGCTGCTTCAAATCAAAAATATGTTTATTATTGGAACATGGAAATAAAAAAAAATAAAAAATAAAAAAATTATATATCCCGCTGAGATTCTTTCGCCGGTTCTTCTCAGGTCCGAGGTGTTAAATTCCGAACCGGTGGTAGATTTTTGTCTATCAATAAGCAGTGTAAACACTTCTATATTGAATAAAGATTTTTGATTTGATTTGACTTGTGTGTGTGGTTGCTAATTTGAAATTATTAAAAATATCAGTTGTTGACATAACTATATATACCTATTCCTTTCAATTAATTACATTCTAATTTTAAGGTCATTCAATGTAAATATAATCATTTAGATTCAAAAGTATTTAGCATCGATTTTTCTAAGAAGCCCTATAATTAAATACACTTCAGAACTTGTAAGCTATCGTGATATTAAAACTCGAAATGTCAAAAGACAAAAATAGTATTCTTTGTAAATTATCTGAACGAAAATATCTTACTTTTTAAAATATATATTCATTAATCACTTATCATATATTTTATATATCCTACCAATAAACAGCACTAGTCAGTATTGTTGTCTCTCGATTTTATGGTGAGTGAGCCAGTGAGTCACAAGTGACATAACAATTTAGTTCCCAGTTGGTAACGCATTATTATCAATACAAGGAATGGATTAGTTTCTACTAATAACGAATAATTATGGTGACATGGAATCCGTGGCGCATTTGCCAGTATACCTAACTTAAACGAGGAAGAAAAAGACCCGTCTTAATTAGTCGATAAAACTCTTAAAATTCAATTGTGTGGTTTCCTTTGTGGAGGAGTTATTCCGCGAATACAATACTTTAAACAAATATACTTAGTAGGGTTCGGGCTTACAAGTAATAAGAATTTCTAATAATAGAATCGATACAATTTTATTTAAATATTACGCTGTGATGATTATTATATCGTTCTGACCGATTTCAGCCACGGCCGCTAATCTCGAGGAAGACGAAATACGCGGGATACGTTATAGTGCACAAGAATGTGCCCAAAAACAGGCACTCTCTATTCCCTCAACATCACAATCCGACAGGAAATAGTTAAGGCACAGCACCAGCTTCACGTCCCATCAACTTCCAGCCTCCGAGCTGTTACTGAGAAATTTTCGATAGGAAACCCAATAACTGTATATCGGTCAAACCTGGCGCTTGAAACCAGGATCTCAGGATCTTCGGCCTTACTTCTAGCAACTATCAATATCTTGCTAGAAGTTTTTGTGATCTCTTAAAAATCACTAAACCTTGTCGAATCAATAAAAGGTTGTTTTTGACTAGTTTGTTCAGAATTTTATCAAGTACACCAATACTTTTACACGTTAAGAATATCTTTGCGAAGTTTGAATCTTGTTTGTTTGGTGGAAATGATTGAAACCGAGTCTATCGAAATGGCTAATATTATTATAAATATATTGTGACGCAAGTATTCCTATTTCATTAAAACATATCTGTGTGATAATGCCTGAACGTATTAATTAGAAGATTTATAAATAGTACAGCGGCATTTATTAATATCGAATAATCATAATTACAATAATAATTATTATTGTGAACCTTATCTTAACAAATCTTAATAATACAGCCCTAACTTTATGAACTGTGCATCAGAAGTGAGTTCTTTCCCATACAATTACAATTTAAATTTATAATTAAAGTTAAAAACACACACAAACATAAAGAAGTATCACAAATAAGATCTTAATTATAGCTATTTAATCTACATTAAACGACACATTGAATGTGTGTCTGAGTGTATATATGTGACTGTGAATGTGTGTGTGATGTCTTTCGATGAACTTAGTTAGTAGTTGCTCATTATTTAAAAATAAATGTCGCTTATCCCCACTACTAATTTATTGGCTTACACAATTAATACTGTTTTAACTTTATACAATACTACTTGTCTGCAGATTCGCTCGTGTTTTATTGCTTTGTCAGGTATTAGGCAACAAAAAGCATGTCAGTGTCCTACTTTGGCGTTCAAGCTTGCTTCAAATCAAATTTCATCATTTCAGTGGTTTGGCTGAGCAAGAGCAACAGACAAACAGACTGTTTATTTGTATATTACTTTCGTATTTAAAATATTGATATACATAAAAATAACAACTTTGAACATATATCCTAATAGTTTTACTTGGTGGTAGGGCTTCGCGCAAGCTCGTCTGGGTAGGCCATACAGCAGTACTCAGTATTATTGTGTTCCAGTTTGAAGGGTGAGCCAGTGCAACTACTGGCTCAACATCTTAGTTTCCATGGTTAATAGCGCATTAGCGATGTAAGAAATGGTCAATATTTCTTACAGCGACATTGTCTATGGGCGGTGATGACCACTTATCATCAGATAGGCCACTTGCTTTTCCGCCTACATATATAAAAAAAAAAGTCGCATAGAGGTTAAATTCATAGTCTTCGATCATACGAAATCAGAGAAAGCTCAACCCACTTAGATGTTATCTCTTGGTTTCTTAAAATTTTAACACGATAAAAGATTAGTACGGATTGTCGTTTGACCACTTAATTTTAATTCGCATGATCAAACCCCTTGCAATTCTCTGCGGTTTAAAGTTACGCTTTATTTAACCGACTCCAAGTTTAAGGTGACAATAAATTTTATGTTCAAAATGACATTTGAAGTCCTTCATGATTTTTAACGATATTTTTTTTATGATGATTTATTAACATCATTGGAGCAGGTTAATTCAGTGTTGGAATCTTCTAGAATCATCTAGAATTGCATTCGTTCATTCAGAGAACGTACTTCGGCTCCTATTTTCTATCCATCTTCATATTTCATTCATCATCTACTTTGCATATATATGGACCCCATCTAACCTGAACACTTTATATCTGACAACTGTTTTAAGTTTTGTTCTCTTTCGAACTAAGTAAAGCATCGCTTGGTACTGATAATAGAGAGCGTTAGATTTATGTTATGTCGTTATGATAAGTGTCGCCTGTGGCTTTGCCCGCCTTTTAGAGGTTAGGCATAAAGAGTACCCCTATGTCTTTCCTTGGAATTCATACCATACATACCTTTAAATTTTTCATTATAGTTAATCGATCTATAAAAATTTAAAGATTTAAGTCATAAATAATGAACTTAGCTTATCAGGTAATAAAACACGTAATTCTTATATTATTGGTTCTAAGTTACTGCTAAGTAAGTTTTTAAGTGTTAATTTGAGTATATAATCTAATTAAAATCTACAACAATTTATTTGATGATAAACATATATAATATGAAAACATTTTGATAATTTCTGTTTAAGCTCAATTATTTAACAGTAAATTCTTGTTAAAACAAAATTATTTTAGCATAAATGAATATTTAGAAAGTAACTTTTGAGATATTTTAATTATATTAATTAAAACAAATTTGGGATAATTTAAATTGTTCGATTTACATGCTTAGTATAAAAGGCGACACCTGTATCATATCTTGTTTCTCGTAAATAAATATAATTATTATTCATATAGGCGTTGAAGGAAGAAATTTGAAATGACGATGTCAGGTGAAGGTCTGACGAATGTGCATTTGGTCAAATGTTGGTGATGATTTCGACCAATACGTAATAGAATAATGTGTGAATAGACTTTAAGGGAAATGTATGTTGTTGTTTAATTGCGATCTCTGTGTGTTTAAATAGAAGATGTCCTAACAAATTAATAATTTTTGGTCACATATGTGTCGGCATACCATCTCTAATGAATACATATCATCTAGATTATGATTTAATTGCTACACCATGAACAAGGATGGTTTACGTTTCTCATCAATTAGTCGCGTCAATAAAACTTGCTTTTATTTGAATACATACATATATAGTGCCGTCACCGTTGAGTTTAAAATCATGAAGTGACCTATTTTATTATTTATTACAATTTATATTTTATCTTAGTTTTTTTTTTGGTATGGCAACATTTCTAAGTGCTGAACACTATGAAGAGTATCAATTTTTTTAATTAACAAAATAAATGTATAGACAAAATCTTTATGTATTTTTAGCATTCAAAATGTCTGACATGAAAATAACGCGTTGCTTTGACGACCTTTTTGAGGTATCCGTTAAAACTAGAGCTGGCAATTTTTCATGTGATAAGCCGGAAAGTTTTTTTAATCCGGGAGGAGGATCCTGACTGTGTACGCTTATGTCTATTTAAAAAAAATGTAACATAATTTTTTTATTAAGAAGTTTTTCTTTTCTTTTTATAATATATTTTAATAACTTAAACGTATCTCAATGCTTAAGCGTTTCATCCTTTATTGTTGATTTTCTTATTATTCAATAACATTAATCAACAAAGTGGCGCGCAATTATTTCAAAATCAAAATACACTTTATATTCTTGTTAGTACAATAATCTTTATTTATTCATTTTAATATATAAAATTAATTAGTAATATTTTACCTAACTGCAATCGTCAGGCTTCGAACAATGTAACTTTAAGTCGGTTGGGATTATTGAAACATCATCCCACCTGGACTTATGAAGTATAAAGTTGCATCCTGTAAATGTCCCACTGTTGGGCTAAATGCTCTCTCCCTTTTGAGGAGAAGCTCACTCCACCACGCTGCTCTAATGGTGTGACTTCAGTAGCAAAATCGTAATCAAAATTCAGTAGCTCGCCTGGCTTTGAACTCAGATTCACGATTTCCATTGGGCTGTCACGGTTCATTGAATTATAATTTTCAAATATATATATTTTTAAAGTTATTACGTGTACAAAGTTATGCTAAGACAACAAAGATTTTCATCCTAAGATAACATAACGCAAACATCCTGACCCTGTTTCGCTTTGCTAACACCTACTAATATATGGCAGTTACTCCAGATAACTTTATAGTTCTTAGTCACGAATACATCCCTCATATATCCGATAACAACTTCGCAGTGATATATAAACTTACTGTGATACCACAATTGTTGTATGGTCCAATGATAACTATAAACACGAATCCTTGTCAGTTTATATGAATTTGAATTCACTTTATTCCGTATTAAAGAGTCACTTTCAAAATTGTTTTATTTGTAATACAAGAATTACATTATAATGTTTAAAACTTTGGTATAGATTATATAAATTATGAGAAAAAATATAAGAATCAATTTATTTGAGCCGTGGTTAAAACATTTAACCACTGTTCACGTGCTTCTTAACCGATGATCACAGGTTCAAACCCAGGCAAGAACCACTTAATTTTCTTGTGTTTAATTTGTGTTTATAATTCATCTCGTGCTCGGCGGTGAAGGAAAACATCGTGAGGAAACCTGCATGTGTCTAATTTCAATGAAATTCTGCTACATGTGTATTGCACCAACCCACATTGGCGCAGCGTGGTGGAATATGCACCAAACCTTCTCCTCAAACGTAGAGAAGGCCTTAGCCCAGCAGTGGGAAATTTACGGGCTTATAATGTAAAAAAAAAATTTAAGATATAGGTAGGCGGATGGCCAAATGGACCTGGTAAGTCGTCTTAAACTCGTAAGATATATTAACTATTCCTTACATCGTCACTGCACAGAAACCTTGGAATGTTGGGAGTATGTCCCTTGTACTCAGGTGGAGTATGGGTGCTCACACATCCTTCAAACCGGAACACAATAGTATTAAGTATTTCTATTTAGCAGTAGAATGTCTGATGAGGGAGCGGTACCTAACCAGATGGTCTGTCACAAAACCCTATCACCAAGTGTACTATAAGCAAAACATACACTCACACATACTTACAACACGCACGCATGCACAAATAATATGCTCATCTCTATACGTCCTTTATTTTTGATAACGGCCTTCTCTTTCGTAATACTAATTATATTTAAACTATCTTAACTCGAATAACTCCTTTTTGGTTTTAATTACGAATATTATTTTGTTATTATTATTGAGTTTTTAAACTTTTGGATTACCAAAAAAATTAATTGCTAAGCTCAGTAATTGCTCTTTTTAATTTTATGTATAATATTTTAATAATAATCAAAATATACTTTATTCGAGTAGGCATTTCGAGCACTTTTGAATCGTCGTTTTACAAAAATATTTTAATCGAAGCTACCCACCGCACTTTTTTACCATTGCTCTTTTTAATTATCGATAAACGTGCTTAATATTTTATTAACATCGAAAATACACAAAACTTTTGATTAACTTTACATATATACATATAACGGCGAGCCGGCAGTATTGTTTGGTTCGGGGTCACCATCTTCGTCATACATATTCACAAATAATACAACAAATCGATAGCTGGATTATCGTATATTGATTTTTACAATATTTCATTGGCCGCGACCACATCTGTCTTATCCTGCTTGACAACTGACATTTTATGTTTTTTTAACGTAACAAAGAGTGATTGACTTCACTGGCCATCCAGAATCAAATCTCAAAACTAAGAGATTACAATCAAAGTATTTAATTATCTGACGCTGCGACATATATATATATATATATATATATATTTATATAGGATACATAAAATATTTTGAATACTTTTGTAACGAATGAAAATTAACAGAAATTATTGTGGCAAGATCGTAGGATAATATGAATAATTTTATGATTATGCAGTTATATAAGCATTAAAATATTCAATATTAATTGAATAAATATAATGCGATATATGTATACGAATATAGCAAATACTTTTCATAATAATGAAGGTATTTTATTTTAATTGGTAAAATAACTTAGGTATATCATTTTTGACATTTGCTTGGTAGTGTTTTGTTCAAGAACGCCGGGATAGGTGAGGGTGTTCCGTCTCCTGCAATCAGGCTACTCAGAGTTCGAAGCCGAAGGTAATCCGTGTTGACTGGATGTAGAATATGAGATTCGTATTAATATGCACCACCATGAGGTATCAGTATAGTGCAGGTTAACTATTAAAGAGCGAACTGAAGTCCTCGTATAAAGGAGCGGGTGATCAGCGAAAACCCGACCAACATTTAAAGACGTATAACTTTGAATGTTACCCACATCAGATATTAATTTTAAGTGCTTATTAATAAGTTGATGGTGTAACATTTTCAATAAATAAATAAAATAACACTAAACAGATACTCCTTGATTATTCTGACGTCAGATTTGTATTGCTATGTTCTGGCTTAAATTAAGGACTAGATTAACGCAATCAAATCCAATCCAATCATCCATATTGATTCAACGTTATATGGATAGTGTGACAGACCACTTTACTATAATTTTATCATTATACAAAGATAGAAACAAGTACAGTGCAGCAGCACACAATATTCATTAGTCTTAAATAAAAGACAGCGAACATTAATACAAGTCCTGCATTGCACTGAAATTAATTAAAACCTTCACAATTTACAAACGTACTTTAATAATAATAATTTACAATAGAATTTCGACTACAATTACAAATAGCTTATACATCCATTGTAACAAAAGGAATTTCAAATTGCATAATAAACATTGAATTACATTGTTATTTTGCTACGCCCGGACAAATACTTTTTACTATTAATGTGTTGTGGGACTGGTATTGTGGTATGACTAAAAGTGTGGACTTTTGGAAAACCAAAGGTTAATTGAAGATCACCTTCGTCCATAGATCTCGTGTTATTAAGCTGGAGTCAGACATGTGCTCATAGAAGCGGTCAATTATTTCAAGACTTTGCTTACGCATTTGGTCACGTATGTTGTACCTGTCAGATAATGTTCAAATATTTGATCACTCTTTTGGCTCATATGTCGGCTCTCTTGCATGAATTCTATAAAATCGACACCGCGCTCGATACTACACTCTATCGTGAGTTTGTTTAGTCACAAATTATATAGGTTTGCGCACGACAGCTCACAATGGCGACGCTTGCGCAACAGGGTTTCGCACAAGTGTGGCAGAAACGCAAACATTCGAAATTTGATTCCTTTGATGTGCGCTAAAAAACCGACACGGGACGTCAAAGCGCACTTGTGTGTTCAAACATGTGACAGTTTTATCAAATGTCCGTGCCACACATGTGAACACCTATTTGATCTTAATTTGAACACATGTCTGGCGCTGGGGTTATAGATGTATGAGTGCAAATACAAGTGCACTCTGCTCCGTCACTCTCATAATCCGACGAGTCGGAAGTCAAACTGGGAAGAGTTTGGTTGCAGTATCGACGGCTTTACGTACTTTCCAAGGTAAGAAAGTATTAACGCTGAAAAACTTTCAAACTTTGGCTGTTTCTTATGTTTGAACCAAAGATTTTAGAATTTGAAATACGAATGCCGCCAATAAATGGATCTAAAGTATGATGTGCCTTGAATAACACATTTTAATAAATATGTATAATAAGTTAGTATGTATTGGTGGTAGAACTAATGGGTTATATAGATGCATCAAATGTCAACAAAAACTTATAATTTAAATGATTTTCTTAGTATAATAAAAAAAGTAGTTGTATAAAAATAAAAATAATAAGATATAGTAAGTACGTTTGAATAGTCGTGTAACATTATTAAACTTAAGAAATTGTAAGAAACTAATTCGATTCACTAATCTATTTTAGCTTCATACAGTATTTACTTGAATTAATTAATTTTGTCATTCACAATATCTCATATATAGATTATTTATATAGTTTTGCTATGTGACCGTGATTTTAGTAGGTGGGCTTTATGCAAGCCAGTCTGGGTACCACAACACAACTGTACTAAGCGTTGTTGTGTTGCGGTTTGGACGGTGAGTGACCTAATGTATCTACAGATACATAACATCTTAGCTGCTAAGATTGGTGGTGTGACTGGTAAACATTTCATTGTCTATGGCCATTGTCTATGGCCGGTACTGACAACTTACCATCAGGTACCTACGAGCATTATTAGGAAAACTCAACTTGAATTAAGTACAGTTCTACAAATAAAAAAGGATATGTTGAAAATATTTCATGGAAATCCTCTCCTAGTCTCCACGTTATTCCAAGATACCTTTCAAACTTAAAGATTACTTAAACAGTATCATTCTTATTGAGTCTGTTTATTTATTTAAACTACCTTATTTCAGGATCAACCGAATTAATTACAAAACGTGTTATTATAAAGTCTATTTATTTTGAAAGTATATAGAGAGGGTGGAGCAACGACCTTTAACGTGAATGAAACGTTTATTTTATTAGTGAAAATCTACATTTTTTTTTTTTTTTTTTATGGCATTGCTTGGCGGACGAGCTTATGGGCCACCTGATGGTAAGTGGTCACCACCGCCCATAGACAAAGGCGCTGTAAGAAATATTAACCAATCCTTACATCACCTATGCGCCACCAACCTTGGGAACTAAGATGTTATGTCCCTTGTGCCTGTGATTACACTGGCTCACTCACCCTTCTAACCGGAACACAACAATACAGTGTACTGTTATTTGGCGGTAGAATATCTGATGAGTGGGTGGTACCTACCCAGACGGGCTTGCACAAAGCCCTACCACCAAGTAAATTACATTTATATAGTTTTTAAATATAAATCCACAAATAATTACAAACGAAGCAATGCACAAGTTTTCGCTATTAGCTTGATTTTTAATACCATTAAACAAGTCTTACGAGTTCAGGCTCAGGCGATTATATAGTAAATATAGTTAGGGAATTTAGACTAGCCTAGTAAATAAACCTAACGAAAGATATTTTTCAAGGAGTCCTTTCATAAAATAAAGGACATTAGTACAAAGAACGTAAGACAAGAATTGGTAGATCAAAGACAGAAATGTGTGAATCGAGTTAGAAATGTTAAGGGTGGGCGCGACAAAAGATTTTTAGGCGTCATTAAATCTAAGCTTTTCCTGTTCTGTGCTGCGTTTGGTATTGCAACTGATCATTATCTGAAATTGTTCGTGTTTTAATTGTAAAACGCTAATAGCATAGATCTCATTATTTATGCGCATTTATGGTTGACAAAATATTGAATTATCGTTATCGCCCGTAGGTTCGTTTACGTTTTAGGGATTGATTTTAGGGATATAGGAATAAAAAGGCTGTGATACCAAATTTTATCAAATTCGGCTCAGTTTGATTTTGGTCGCATCTGACAAACAGACAGACAACCAGACTTACTCTCACATTTTATATCTGTAAAGAAATTAAAATTATCCATTTAGAGAATATTATAAGAATATAATTTACTTAGGTATCACTATATTGATGTCTATATAATATAAGGCAATCCAAGGTCATTAATGTATTCATCAATACAAATGTCAATTTCAATGTAGTATGTGATCAAGATTTTTAAAACATCAAAGGTTATTTATTGATAAGAATGTCTTTATAAGGCAATAGTTGTTGCATTTTTTTTTGTTCCAGTATTCATTCTTCGCCTTACATGTCATCAAACGAGGCATAAGCGTGACGTCGGTCGCGGACAATACGCCATGTTTTTAACGCGTACTTGTGTTACGTCTCTGCCTCTTGGCAGTTTTCCGACGATTTCTGGTTAAAAATGCTTTGTCTCCTATGAAATTTTTGAATGTACGCCTTTTTGTTTCATCCGCGAATAAAATGTAGGATGAAAATCCGAAATACGTCGTGTTTCTACGTATTGCATAATTAAAAGCCTCTAGTAAATATGAAAAACAAAAAATTGCATTCGTTCTATGCTTGTTATATTGTTTATGTTGGCCGTCATTTTTATTCAGAATTTTAATTTCATGCTCGAAATCTCGGATATTTATTACGATGATGTACACTCAAATAAAACTATAAGAGAACGGATGAAATTTTTAACATCAATATTCCTATAAAGCATTATATTGTGATTCTGCAAACATATATTTGAAACATTAATTAACTAAAGAAATACGTTAGAAAAGAAAGAGGAATTCTAAGAGCAAGGGATCTTCATTTATATCAGCTTCATCATCAGCAAACTTCGCGAAGAAGAAGAATTCAGTGAACAAATAATGCGTTTAGATCTTGTCTTCAAACATTGAAAGCAAATGTTAGGATGTAATGTACTCGTAGACCCAGGATAGGTGTAATCCTTACAGTAATACTGCATTTTGCTGTATTTGAAATTGAAGGTCGAATAACCAGTAAAATTACAGTCACGACGGATATAACATTTTAGTTGTAGCTCCGGTTGACGACTGGATTCACACTTCTTACAGTGCTTTTGGGTAAAGATTAAACTTAGACTATCAGAAGAAGTCACATTACCTCAATTGCATTTCATTTGTTTAAATATCCACATTACGTCGTAAAAAATCTTTAAGAAAAGTAAATTTATGCTTATATTTAAATTTTATATTGCCTATAATCGACACAGATATTTTATAAACCCAATTTTAAAAAATAAAGTTCAATAAAAAAAAAACAAAAAAAAAGATTATTTTCATGTTATTTTTCAGATATATTTTCAATTTAATCAATAACGTAGGCTTGAGAGTAATATTCGTGAATATGTATGTAAGTTCATCTGTCCCCGCAAATATTCATGACTATCATATACTACATATTTTACCAATGAGGTACCGTTAGAAGTGTTTTGTTTTTTAGTTGGTTTGATGACAAACTAAATTACATAATCGAATTTGTTTCGTTGTACTTTTCAGAAGGGTGATATTCTCCATAGTCGGGTTTTAGAGTTTAAGCTATTCCTTTTAATAATTTGTAAATTAATTTACAGATATCATTCAAGTTTGGTCAGCTCCGGGTAGCGAGACGCGTCTGCCATGTGACTTAGCAGCGTCCGTCCCAGATGTGGCCATGATGATGTGGTTCAAGGATGGGGACCGAATGCCGATTTACACGTGAGTATTTTTATAACTACACTAGTATACGATTTATCTGCAAGGAAGTTTCATGTAGAATAAGTTCATAAATACTCTCAGGCAAGTGTACATTTTTCGAGTTGAAACTTATTCGATTTCAAAGACGTTAAATGAGCATGAGTTTGATTTAAAGTGATCACGTCTTATTGGAAGGTAAACCGCTTCGTTACGTAACGCGTTACGGCGCCAGTCTGCCTAGCTTCCCTTTCTCTAGCACATGATAAACTTAGATTAGCTTAAGTTATTATCTTTATATTTTTTATTAATGATAGAGATAACGATCAATAATTTACTAATTTAAGTTAAAATAAAGCCTTAAAAATGTGTGAAGTCTTTAAATTAATGCGAATCGCTAGTCTGTAGTTTCTTTGGCATTTTTCTACAACAATTTCAAGTCGATTGTGTTTTGTTATAACGGCACAATAAGTGAAATCTAATATTAATATATTATCTCAACAAATTTTGATGCTATTATCAAATCTGTTAGATTTTCTTTTGGTGTGCAATAATCAATTATTCTAATATATGAACACAAGAACTTGAAATCTCAGTTGGGTTTAAGCTTTAAAAAATATTTTAAAACTAATTACTTCTTAGATGATGATGATGATAATACCTTAGGAATGAAACGCCTCCAGGCAGTTTCAAA
This sequence comes from Vanessa tameamea, assembly GCF_037043105.1. Lineage (NCBI taxonomy): Eukaryota > Metazoa > Arthropoda > Insecta > Lepidoptera > Nymphalidae > Vanessa > Vanessa tameamea. The sequence continues at coordinate 1,123,919 of NC_087327.1, read as the reverse complement.
TAGAAATACGAAATGTTATATTGTAAATATAATATTTAAAAAAGTAGTCCCGCGGATTTTCTTTCGCCGGTTCTTCTAAGGTCTGAGGTATTTCTTTCCGAACAGATGGTAGATTTTTTCTTGACAATAAGTTAGCGTAGTGCTTCTATGTTGAATTAATATTTTTCGACTTTTTGACTTATGGGTGTTCGAGTCCTTTTCCTTTAAAATTCACGCTTTCTAATCACAGGGCTCTGGAAATTTGTACTGTTATTGTTTTTTAATTAATTAAAATTATTAACCATGTACACCAAACCAACATATTACACATAAGTTAGAAAATACATAAGTTGATATATACTTATACATCACTCGTTGCAAAAGATGGAATTTTCGATTTAAATCGATATCTCGTTAGGATAACGATTTGCTTAACAATCGAGTCTCGATACACGAGTGCTCTGTACAATGAATCGAACATACCAGGCCTTCAGACATTCAAATAGACTAAAATACATACCGTCCTTTTGTAATGCATTGAATTTCATTCCTTGCTAGCTTTATACCGTTTCGGATTAGGTTTATGCGATACTAGCAATCCGCTTTTCTAAACTACGCAATTAATTATTTTGACGATTTGTTTTGGTCCTTAACATATTCTGTACGAAATTATAAATATAAATATTGGACCACATCACATACATTACTCTGATCAAAATGTAAGTGGCTAAAGCACTTGTGTTATGGGAAATCAGAAGTAACAACGGTACCACAAACACCCGGACCCAAGACAACATAAAAAACGAATTAACTTTTTTTACATCGACTCGGCCGGGAATCGAACCCGGGACCTCGGAGTGGCATACCCATTAAAACCGGTGTATATAATACTCGACTTATTATTCCATGAAAAGATTATCATAGTTTTCATGGAATAATAAATATTCCTATAGCCAATCCAAAAATCCAAAATTTATTCCATGATATATTATATTAACAGCTCTGCTATGTTACTGTTGCTCTGATGCCACTTAACTACTTATAGATCTACTTTTATTTGACTCCGATAGTAACTCTGCTGATATTCGCTCTACCTTCACGAATTGTTTGCCTATCATTGTTCGTTCTCTGTGTCTCTACATTATATTTGCCTTGTATAGCCTTTCGTCTAGCAATACTACTTATAGCCTTAGTCTTAGATTTTTAGATAGGGAGTTTTAATAGCCTAGAGTACGGATTAAAACTACACTGTTATTATAACAATTTCTAACTTAACTGTTAAGTTAACTGATTGAACCAAAGGCAAAGATATCGTGCATGATATTAAAGTTAAGCAACAAAAACGAATACAAAGCGGTATTCTTAATATTTCTCGCAGCGCCAATGTCTAAGTGATTTTATTGAGAATTTATATTAATTTTGTTCGTGTTCGTGAACGTGTTCTTGCACAATGTATCAGTGAATGATTTTCGTTATAACTCGTCCATTTAGTGTATTTGCTAGCTCTGAGCTCAAAGCAGTGCACGTATCAGTTCTATTGTCGTTTCTGATTAAGCTATTCAACAGCTGAAACAATGGACTTATTAACTAACGCCAAGCCATAGCTTGGATATTCAGATAATTTAATTTTATACCAGTATAGACTTGACCTATTGATGTCCCACTGTTGGGCTTTAGAATGTAGATTGTGCGATGAAATCAATGTTTAGAGCGTTTTCGTCACAAGAGGACTATTTAAATTTCAAGTCAATCGGATTTATAGTTTCGGAGACGAGTCATTGATTTCTAGTTTTTATAAATATTGCAGACATAAAGTTAATATGTATATATATGTTACCTATATAATATAACAATATATAAGGCTTATTTGTCGATGAATTAAAGTCGATACTTTACATGAACGAAGATTCATATGTCATCAATTAAATATATAAAATACACTTATCGTATGCTATAAGATTAAAATAAAGAATTAAAAAAAATCTAAATATGTGCACACTTCGTAGGAATGAAGTCGCTTTCGTTACATGTTATGTTTTAAATAACTAACACAATAAAATAAATTAACAAAGTATGGAATAATTAAATGATAATTACTAAATAGTTTTTAAAATCCCGTGTGAATTAAAACAAAAACTTAAAATAAGTTTCATATCTTATAATATACAATGGAAAGAGAGAAAGAGAGCTTCTGCCTGCTTCACTCCACTTCACATGTTAGAGAACTTCGTTCCAAAATATAGACTTCCTTAAGTACGATCGCATGTAGTTTTTATCGTAACAAATAAAACATGTAAACTCACTCTTGCACTAAAGTTGACGATTAGATAAACATGTGATAGAATTTCTTTCGACACATGTAGGTTTTTCACGATGTTATGCTTCACGAAAAGCACGAGATCAATTATCAATAAATCAACAGTACGTACATTAAAACTTAAGTGTTTGAACCGCATTCGTTGTTAAAGATCACGTGTTCTAACTGGATGTTGGACAATCTAAACCAAAGTACTATACAATTTATAATTTAGACGATACCACACACTGAGTAATTGAGAGACAAAATACAATAATTAATTAGTAAGCATCCGAAGCCGACATCCGACGACATTTTGATTGATGGAACACATCGCGTCTAAACAGTTTAATGAAGTCACGATCAATTACATATTCATAATATGTTAGATTGATTGAATGGAAATTGAAGCATAGTTTGACTCGTGGTTGATTCGAATTACAAATTTAATATTTCGAATATATATTCCATTTTTAATGTATTATAATGGATATCACAACATGGGGTACACTGGCTGACCCGACATCCGCCGCTTAAAGGACAGGGCGTGATCGTGGGGCCATGGACAAGTGAGGTGGTGGCCATCGACACTATCCTGCAGCCTATCCGACACGTGTCGGAGTCAGCCATCGCAATGATTTTAGTGGGTAAGAATCCCACGTAAGCCGAAACATCTTACAATGTTTTCCTTCACCACCGGGCACGAGATGAATTATAAGCACAAATTAACCACATGAAAGTTCAGTGATGCTTTCCCAGGTGGACCCCGCAATCATCGGTCAAGATACTTGCGTTCTGTCCATTCGCCAATCCTGGCAATTTATAATTGGAAATCAAATAATCAAATGTATGAAGTCGTCTTATTTTCAAATATTGCAAAATTAAATGTTGCAATATTTAACTTGGAAATCTCGAAAGTGAAGCGAGAGTGCAAGTACTCTTTTTCGACGATAAATTAAAAATCGCAACTCACTTAGTTTTATTATTTCTTATAACATTTATATGATAAGAACAACACTGGTGCCAAAGGACATCGCAATGAAAATTTTTAACGTACTCATAAAATCAATATGAAATAAGTTATTTTTATATTCAGTTATATTTTGTGGTTGGGCTTCCTGAAAGCTCGCCTGGCTAAGCCGCAATACTTAGTAATGTTGTGTTCCGGTTTTAATGGTGAGTGAGCCAGTGTAACTACAGACATGACGTAACATCTTAGTTCCTGAATTAGGTGGCGTATTAGCAATGTAAGATTTTTTTTTACGGCGCCAATGTCTATGGCCAGTGATAACCACGTGCCTTGAGGTGACCCTCATAAAAAAACTAATTTGAATAAACGCGGTAAATTGCAATATTTTTTATGTACGTCTGCGAAATATATTTATTTTATTGCCAATGTAATTAACTAAAAATAATGTCGTCAGTAGAAAGAAAGAAAGATTAAAGTACCGAAATGGTACTTTTGGGAAATAAGGTTTACTAACTTAACTTTAAACCTCATTTCCCAACAGTACCATTCTGGCGCTTTAGCTTTTCTCTCTTCCCACTGACCATGTGATTGTAATCTGTATACAAGGCTTTCATTGCTTTCACTCTCATTACAATATTAAAGGTAAAACCGTTGCTTTATTCCACATTTTTAATCTGTCTGTCTATAATTTATTACATTATGTTAGCAGCCTGTAAATTTCCCACTGCTGGGCTAAGGCCTCCTCTCCCTTAGAGGAGAAGGTTTGGAGTATATTCCATCACGCTGCTCGAATGCAGGTTGGTGGAATACACATGTGGCAGAATTTCGTTGAAATAAGACACATGCAGGTTTCTTCAAGATGTTTTCCTTCACCGCCGAGCACGAGATGAATTATAAACACAAATTAAGCACGTGAAATTCAGTGGTGCTTGCCTGGGTTTGAACCCGAAATCATCGGTTAAGATGCACGCGTTCTAATCACTCGGCCATCTCGGCTTTAATTTATAAAAAACGGCGGCTATAATTTATAAAAACATAAAATTTAATTTAATGTTTTTACCAAACTTTTATAAATGTGAAACTGTTTAAGAGTTGGTGATTATTCTTAAATGAACTGCATCAAACCTAAATATCCCTACGTCAGTCAATTGCGACCACTATCGTTCAGTCCATTTCATTTACAATTTAAAATATATCGATTACAAATAAACCACGTAATTGTAAGCGGTCACCTACTCTAAGAAATATTAACCTTTCTTTAAAAACCTTTTTTTTTATGATATCGGTAGGCGGACGAGAAAATGGGTCACCTGATGGTAAGTGGTCACCACTGCCCATAGACAATGGCGTTGTAAGAAATATTAACCATTCCTTACATCACCAATGCGTCACCAACCTTGGGAACTAAGATGTTATGTTCCCTGTGCCTGTAGTTACACTGGCTCACTCACCCTTCAAACCGGAACATAACAATACATTGTACTGTTATTTGGCGGTAGAATATCTGATGAGTGGGTGGTACCTACCCAGACGGGCTCGCACAAAGCCCTACCACCAAGCATCTACAGTGTCCTATCTAGTCTTCAAAATAAAGGGTATTTTCTATTCTGAACCTGTGGTAGTTCATTTTCACTATCAATAAGTAGGTGTAATGCGTCTATTAAATAAAGGAAAATGAATTTGAAAAATGAAATTTAAAAATATAAAAACTGTAGAATATTCTAGCATTCTCTTCATAAGAGAATATTATTTTTATTGTCTTCTTTAGTAGTAATGCTTGCGCGGTATTATTTAGACTATAGTCTGACACTGAAGTACTAGCACTAATTACGTCGCGTACAGTCAGAAGCGTACTTTGATATGAAGATATTTAATTGATATAAATTTAGTGGTTTTTTTTATGAAAATTGTATACTAGTTACTTTAAAAATGGGCCACAAAAAATTGTTTCTACGTTTAACATCATTATTGTTATTCAAGTATGTTTGTTTTTTGAATACTAGCTTTGCAATTCGTTTTCCCCCGCAAATGATTAAGATCATACACGGCCAATGTAAGGCGCGATATATAAAAAAAATTATGATATTTTTTAATTAACGAGATATCCGTGGCAAAAAATATTTTAGTTCGAATTGATGGTTCAATGTCTGAGAATTTAACATTTTTATTGTATAAATAAATTTACCTGGTTGCAGAGCGTTAGTCACGTTTAACCTACCATCAAATAGCGATATTGTTGCGTTCCGGTTTGAGGGGCGAGTGAGCCAGTGTAACTACAGGCACAAGGGTCATAACATCTTAGTTTTCAAGATTGGTATTATGAGGAACGTATGATATTTCTTGAAGTACCAATGTCTATGGGCAATGATAGCCACTTACCATCAGGTGGCTTATTCAGTATTTCCCATTTATAATTTATTCTAATGACTATATAACAATATATTTATGTTTGGAGAGTGACAGACAGATCTATTAGGTATTAAATTAACTTATATTAATTATAAAAAAAAATCAATAATGTTCAACTCTTTGAATTTTTTCACATATTATTGTTACCGATTGTACATCGAGAGTACATAAATTCACGCTTGTAACCAACTCGGCTTTGTCCTGGGTACTGCCATTTGTATTTCTCGTAAATTCCTCACGTAATTAAACACTAAAGTCTCGGTTGAGTTATATGCTTACTGCGGAGGAATAGTACGGACCATCCCTCTGAGTGACCGACTCAGTTTCGATATGGGTAATTTCTTGATAGTAACTTCTATACAAGTAGTATTGGAAGCTTCTAGTAAACGAAAATGTCTTATGTATTAGTAAGTAACATTGCTTAAAGATTTATTTGCTTAAAATTTAACAAGGAAGATCCGATATCAAATTCTTAAAGAAAACATAACATGAATTCGCAAAGAGGGGGCAAGTATAAATTTATTTGTAACAATGAATGAAATTGTTATAAACACCTGAAGACGTTGTAAGACGTTCAAATTGAACTCTATTAGAACTGATAAATAAAGCTATTTTTTATGGTAAAGGTCAGAATATGGGTCACCTGATGGTAAGCGGTCACTACCGCCCATAGACAATAGAGCTGTAAGAAACATTAACCATTCCTTACATCACCAATGCGCCACCGACCTTGGGAACTATGATGTTATGTCCCTTGTGCCTGTAGTTACACTGGCTCATTCACCCTTCAAACCGGAACACAACAATGCTGAGTACTGTTGGTACCTACCCAAACGGGCTTGCACAAAGCCCTACCCCTAAAAATAAACATGAAACATAACATAATCAGCCTGTAAATTTCCCACTGCTGGGCTAAGGCCTCCTCTCCCGTCGAGGAGAAGGTATGGAGCATATTCCACCTCGCTGCTCCAATGCGGGTTGGTGGAATACACATGTGGCAGAATTTCGTTGAAATTAGACACATGTAGGTTTCCTCACGATGTTTTCCTTCACCGCCGAGCACGAGATGAATTATAAGCAAATTAAGCACATGTAAATTCAGTGGTGCCTGCCTGGGTTTGAACCCGAAATCATCGGTTAAGATGCACGCGTTCTAACCACGTATATATATATATATATATATATATATATATATATATATATATATATATATATATATATATATGTATATATATATATAAGTGTATTTAACTAACATTACTTTGTATTTCTATATGTTGAAGAAGAGTAACTACTGAGCTTCTTGCCGGTTATTCTCGGTAGAATCTGCATTCCGAACCGGTGATAGCTTTACTTGATATAGTTTAATAAATAATTATTCAAAAGTGATTGTAAAGTCCTACTCGAATAAAGTATATTCTGATATACAGAACTAACTTTGACTCATTAAAAACACGACCCCGGCATAAATGGCCTAAAAATAGCAAAAATCCAGGCCTCAAGATCACATTCTCATTCTTTGACATAGAAAAACTAATATCATTTAATCTTATTAAGGATATTGGTAGGGAAAGAGACGAGATCAAATATCATATTAACTTTGCACAAACGATAAAATAGGACACCGTAATTAATGGGTAGGAAGATTGACTTATATTCGGGGCCGTCTCTTGAGACAAATGGAGGTCGAAGTTTTGATACATTTGTTTCTGTGTATTTCGTTATTTTATGTGTATTAATATGGAATGCTTTTCTTTTCGGAGTATGTTCCGTCACAAGTTCTTTTTTATTTACAATATAGGTGGTCGGTAATATATGACCACGATCGCCCACAGATATTGGCAGGAAATATTAACCATTCCTTGTATCGTCAATGCCAACTTTGGGAAATTAGATGTTTTATGTCTCTTGTGCTTGTTTGCACTGGATAACTCGGTCTTCTAATGGAATCAAAGTTAGAATATGATTAAGAGATTGCGGGTTCATGCTCTGAATGCTCACGTGCTTAAATTGTGCCTTTAATTCTTCTTTTGATGATGAGCGTGGGCGAACAAACACCGAACCTTCTTCTTTCCGAATTTGCTAACATCATGAAAAAATACAAAGTAAACAGGTGTTTAATGTACACGACCAGCTATAGTTTCTTGTGAATTATTGCTTTTGTCGAAATTTGTCAGGAAGATTTTATCATCGATATTTTTCCGAACGTATCACATTACAGAATTAAGATGCAAATTGATATTTTGACTTATGGATTGATGAAATATTTGTTCTGAAGATAAAAAATCTAATTAGATACATTTTTCAGTTAGACATAAACAAAACAAGATAGCTAAATGAAAAGAATATTAATAAAAATAAAATTAAAAATTTAGATCAAATATTTTCCAAACTTAAGAAAATGCTAAAACAATAAAACGGCGGCCTTTTTAGGACTGAGAATTGCCACCGTTTGTAAAGGAATTATGTTTAATTGCCTGTTGCGTATTCTGTAAAATTATGGAATTAAAAATAACCTTTTAAATCAAGTAAAATGTCATTCACGTTATCGATTATGGGTGGATCTATTTTGTTAGAACAAACTCGAAACTAGGATACTCAGAACGCATTTATGATGATATAAGTTTGACTATAATAAACTAACCTGTAAAGGTTTCACTGCTGGGCAACAGTCTCCTACTTCTATTGAGAAGAAGATTATTCCTAGCTTATTCCGACATGTGTCACCACTTTCACCGCCTAGCAACTGACGAATTCTAACATAAATTAAACATAAATATTAAGTGGTACTTGCTTGGCTGTGAACTCGTAATTATCTGTTAAGAATCACATTCTCTAACCACTAAGTCGTCTCGGTTTTTTAAAGAACCCATCAAATTAACCCTAACTTTACAGATTTATTCTCGTGAGTCCGTTTGAACAAATCCACGTGTTACTTACACGTGGATTTGTTACGAAGTATTACAGAATAGTACTGTTAAGCTAGACGAATATTTTACAAAGTGTATATTAATCACTTTTATTTACATACGAATTATTTACGTACTTAACTCTTTCAGTCACGCTTTTAGATTAAGAATATGTTGCATTATTGTTTTGGCATTATCTACAGCTAAAATATCACTGAAAGTGAAAAATGAAAAAAAATCTAGGTATGAAGGCTTTCGAGGAATGAGGTGGGAGTGACACTAACCACCGTGACTATTGATAGAAACAAAACAATTATGAGTTACTTATATTGTTTATTAATATTATAATAAAATTTTCCACAACGAAACTAAGGTAAAAAATATTTTTTATGAAAATCTGAAAAACAAGCTTATCAATATACAATACTACAATCAAGGAAATGAAAGAAAATCCTGTGCCACCACTTGTGGGATTTTCTATCAACAGTATAACTTCCTTTTAGTTGATCGAATTTATCAACGTAGTTCATATTCGCATTGTAATCTTTCACTGATTCCGGACATGATACTTCAATACTGGTATCATCACGCTCTCAGCGGGTAATTTTTCCGACATCCTTAGGGTCATGATAATTTGATAACATAAAAACTGATCTCTTATCTTTCTATTTCAAAAAAGATATTTTTGTGTCACTCATCCGGTAATCATGTTCACCTCTTTGCAAATGCTTGTCTTCAACACAGTTCCACAGGCGAAAATATTATCTTCTCGTAATTTTACTTGCAAAAGCCAACTGAATCTATTGAAGCTCATGAACCTCGATACATAGCCGTCATGCAAATCAGGTGCTGATGACCAGTAATCTCTGTAGCTCGGCAATTTCTTTATACCCATTACCAAGTTCAAAGCAATAAAAACATCAAGCTCTTCTGTAGTGGTGGGTGTGTAAAGCTTTCCTCATTGAGTAGTGTAAAGGTTAGTTTCAAAGCATAAAATATCTTGTAAATCTGTCCAAAAAAGGCGAAATAGTAAGAGGTGGAATATTCTCCATGCTAAGAATTTGATCGGTTATTCCCACACTTTCAGTAAGGTCACCAGGTATGTCCATTCTATAATCCATTTTGGAGCTATTATAGCCGGTCTGTTTGAGTTTACGGTGTTAGACTCTGTAGATTCAGGATTGTGAAGCACTAAGCTAGACAGAGGGACGTCATCATCGGAATCAAAGTTGTCATAATCAGTCACTTGAACTTCTCCAATCGAATCGTCTAACACCAGCGGATTTGGCTGATCTTCTGTATCATCATCGCTACAAATACTCTCGCTATCTGAAGGAATATCTTCCAACAAGTATTCTTCGATTTGTCTATTATTTAGCTTGCGCGGGATACTGAAATAAATATAAAAATACATAAATACTTACATGCTTAACTCTTATGTAGATTAGCCCTATAAACCTGCAACAGTCACGGTGGTTAGTTTACTAACCACTATATTTTCGTGGTCAATACACATTGAAAATATAAAAGTAATGATAGTTTCATACACATACATATGAAATGAACAGGAGAATAAGTTGAATACAAAACATTGAAGAAAAACGTTACCTACCCGTTTCACAGATATATTTTTATCAAACACAAGAAAAAATGTACGTTAGCGCAATTTTCAAATGAAAAAAAATGAACTGTCATCCATCGAATATCCCGCCAATCGGTCGCTTCTTGTCAAAAATGGTACAAAAATTCACGATAACAGAAATTCACGCGATTGTCGGTAGATGGCGTAGATTTTAATATAAAAAATCGGAAAGAGGTGGTTATTGACACTAACCACCAAGACTGAAAGAGTTAAATAAATATAATATTAAAAACGTAATTAAATTAGCTACTGTACTAATGATGATCGTGTGGAATAGTGGCAAGAATGCTAGCAGCATTTTCTTATCGAATCTCAATTATGATGTCACTTCTCATGACATACATATATATAGCCATAAAAGCAATAGTTTTAAGATGATGTTAACCTAATTAGTATTAAGTTCTAATTTTCGTTTTTATTTTATGGTTTATTTCTTTTTAATCTGTAGTAATTTTTGTTATTTCATTTTATTGTTCATATTTTTATTTTCATTGTAAAGATATTAATGTAGGAGTGTAGTTTTTAGTTTTTTGTTATTTAATTTATGTATAATGTAAACGCCTGTAGTGCTGTATCACACTGTCCAAGAATAATTTGTTTCCTACTTTTACGTAATAATATTTTGTGAATATGCCGATGGTGTTTCGAAAATCTATAAATAAATAAATTAATATAAATAAATGATTCTCTGATCGAATAATTAACCAGAGACATTATAACGAGATGTTATATACAAATGTTTTTACACCATTGTTCCAAGGTCTAAGTGCTTCAACAGAAAACCCAATTTGGAATCAGCGAGGTTTTTATTTGCATGCACTATTTGTATTCGCGCTGACCGCAGTGATTTCGTTTGTTAATCTTCTAAGTGCAAAGATTCCGTTCAATATCGACTCTCACAATGTATGGATAACATTTTTACTAGAACGAATGGGGCTGTTTGCTGAATTAAAAAGGTTCCTTTGGTTTTTGCGTGTGATCGTTGGAAGATATTTCATTGGAAAGGATTTCTATATAGATAATGAAATTCCATGAATTTGCATCTAAGTTGACTAATTTTCTATGAAAGCAGTAAAACCTCCATCATATGAAATTATATCAATATAAATAATACGAATGTGTCAGCTAGTTTTTTAAATTTTTATTTGGGTTCAACATTTTGTTGATCAACATAATACATATTGGTCAACAAAATTAAAATAAAATGAACCCGCTATCTGTCAAATATCTAATAAAAATCTGCCAAGGACTCCTTGTCGTCGGAGTAGGCTTAAAGTTTATTAAAATGCAATAGAATTCCATTAAAAACGTGCAGGTTTCCTTACGATGGATAGGATGGTGTTTGCCCGAGTATAGGTAATAAGACTTTGTGCAAGTTACTCCTTTGCATAATTAGTATTAACATTTGAATGGTAAGGAAATCAGTGTCTTTTCAGATGCAAGAGAATACAGTTTCATTCTCATGGTTGGCGATGGCGATTTTTAAAGTGTTATAATATTTGATGATAAAAACCGATGAAATAAGCTCTTAGAGTATAAGGTCGGAAGACTAAACAACCTTAATTTTTACTACCCTAAAATTCCTTACGAGACTTTTAAAGAAAAATAATTATCATTAATGAAAATTGCACGTTTTATAATAAAAGTTTTCCAAACGCTTAGTTCTTAACATTTTAAGATAACAATAAAAGCGTCAACAGTTATACTTCCCAAGTATTCTGGCCATCTTCCAACTATATACAGAGATATTAATATTTCCACGATAGACGCTTATGGATTATAACTTAAAAAACATTCCTAGAGAAAAGTTTTTACTTTATATAAAGAAAGAACAAAGGGCTTAAGATTATTTCGACACATGCAATTATTCTCAAGTTCTTCCTTCGCCGTCGAGCAAGAAATTAATTGAAAAGGCACTTAATTTAAGCAAATCAGTTATGCCCGTATCAATGAGCGCGTACGACTCAGTACTTGTGACAGAATTGAAGCGTTTTTTTATGTGAAATGTGTCAATTAAACATAACATATTAAATCTTGCACTTCAAAGTGTCATCAAAATTTTTCCTTCATACAATTCAGAAATTTATCTAAAGGAATTTATAGATTTTAGTACAACTTTATATTTTTTTATTTAAATTCAATTTTTTTTTAAATTGTTTGTTCGACATGCAATGGACCGAGCTGATGTAATTTACCTACACTTAGTACTCTAAGAAATATTTAACTTAGTACTTTGTAAATATTTAACTTAGTACTTTAAGAAATATTTAAATAGTCGAAACATGTACCATGTTTGGTGGAGAATAATTGGTGGTTGAAAGTCGCAAAATTGAAGGCACAGGTCTGAGTGGCTCCAATTAGTAAAGGCTCGTGATCATCATTGGACTTTCAACGGCTTGATTGCACGAATGATTGTTTGAGACCAGCTTGCCTTATTGCCGATAAATAATAATTTATTCTGTTTCATATCGTAAAATAACATTGGACGTGATATTTCACACAAAATAAAAGTTCCACAAGATAGCTTAATATCACGTCTCTAAAACAATTTTCGAATTTTAACAAATAATATAACAAGATGAAATTGGCTGATACAAGTTTTGACACAACTAAAATTGTTTAAAGAAAATAAAATTAATTTCTTAGAAAAACGTCGACTCAGTGACCCCTACCATAGTTTCAACTATATATTATGCAATACAAAAGTTGCCATCAGCTTCTTAACTACTAATTTTGATAGCTTAATTCGCTTGATTATTTTAAAAGAAACTTCGATGTATACTCGGCGAGTAAAATTATAAGGTCGATTTAAAATGAAAAGATGACTCCATGCGATATTTTTTTTTATGGAATTATAGAGTATATATTTTCAAGTTTTTTTAAGCAACGTTTGTAGTTGCATAACATGCAAAGACTTTATTCTGTGGAAAAACGTATTTGCGCGTTTCCCTCAAATGAAGTGGGGGACTATGTGGGACTCACCGGCACTGAGTGTACGGGAACACACTAAAAAAACAATGGAAGCCATGGCGTTTCTATGAAGGTATGCAGAGATGATAAAAGTTATGGTAAACGAAAATGGCTTGTCGCATAAAAAAATCTTTCGTTTTTCTCGTATACTTGTTGAAACTTGTGATAAAAAATGGAACTTTGTAACGAAGAATTATTAAAATTATATTTTTGAAGTCATAACTTCTTATGGGAGGGTAAACTGATTCGTTACGTAACGCGTTACGGCTTCCCTTTCTCTTACGCATAAAGCAGCGATTAGTTGAAGCTATCACTTCTGTCGGGCGACCCGAGACGCACACGTATTTTTTAATAGTTTGACTATTTGCTGATGATACTTCTTTAATTTTTAAAATAAAAAGACGTCTTTCAATATATGACGATGTGAACAATACTCTCTCTGAAATAGTAAATTGGTTTAGTGTTAATAATTTAATGTTAAATAGTAAAAAGACTAAATGTATTAAATTCACTACTCCCAATGTAAGATGTGTCAAAACGAGTGTACGCTTAAACGGGGAAGCATTAGATGTTTTAGAATCAACAGAGTTCCTTGGTATGACAATAGACTCTAAGCTCCAATGGGGCCCCCATATAAATAAGTTGGCGAATAGACTCAGCTCTGCAGCCTATGCGGTAAAAAAAATTAGACTTTTGACTGATGTGGATACGGCTCGCCTTGTGTACTTCAGTTATTTCCACAGTATAATGTCGTATGGCATCCTACTCTGGGGTAATGCAGCTGACATTAATACTATTTTTGTACTGCAGAAGAGGGCTATTCGTGCAATTTATAACCTGGGCCCAAAAGATTCGTTAAGAGATAAATTTAAAGAAATTAAAATAATGACTGTCGCTTCTCAATTTGTTTTTGATAATGTTATGTATGTACGCAAAAACATAAACGATTTTCCCAGAAATTGTGACGTACATTCTATTAACACTAGGAACAAGAATAAACTTGTTACTCCAAGTACCCGATTACACAGGGTTAGTAACTCTTTTTTGGGGCAATGTATACGTTTTTACAACAGGATCCCAGAAAACGTTCAAAATTATTCAATTATAAAATTCAAAAGAATCGTTAAAGAGCGTTTGTGTGCTAAAGGATATTACAACACTAATGACTTTTTAGTTGACTGCACACCTTGGGAATGAAATGATCGCCTCCAGGCTGTTTCAAATAACTAAAATATAATTATTATTGTACATGCAAAATGGAAAAAAAAAAAAAAAAAATATCCCGCTGAGTTTCTTTCGCCGGTTCTTGTCAGGTCCGAGGTGCTAAATTCCGAACCGGTGGTAGATTTTTGACAATCAATAAGCAAGTGTAAACACTTCTATATTGAATAAAGATTTTTGATTTGATTTGATTTGATTTGATATTATTAGATTTAAGTAACAAAATATATAAAATTATGCATCATATTAAGTCACATAATTGATTATTTACCCAATTTATTGACGGAATGCCTTAACAAGAAATTGCAGTAAGTTCATTGAACTTGTGACGCAAACGTTTAGAGATAGATGTAACTCAAAACGTCAGTTAAATTAATAATAAAAAATAGATGTAACTTAGAGCGCGGTCGAAACACGAATATCAAATATAAATTCAATAATATACATTGCGAAAGCTTAAAATTTACAGGAACCAGTAATTATAGGGATATTTTTTTATTATAAAATATAAAGAACACTCACTCGATTTCAATCTATTTTAGGAATAGTTTTATCAGACATATGGTAAGGGCTCTGGCATATGTCCAAATAACTTAGTAACCTCCAAAATACAGATAGGGTTGGTTTGCGAAATGTATCCGAAAATAGCAATTACAGTATTAACTTCAAGAGCGTTTCTTGTATGAGCACTTGTGTCAGTATCTTAGCAGTTCTTATATTTAGACTATTATTAACATTCAGTGCCTTTGTAGGGAGTAAATTGTCTATTTAAACTTATTTTGCTACGTGATATTGTTTTTTATATTTCAAGATGGTTTAAAAGCAATCATGACTGCCTTAAAGTCTAGGGGCTAGATGTAAATCCGCAGATCCAAAAGTCCTGATTTCAAACTCTATGTTCGGCCGATAAAAATCTATTAAGATTTAAAAAAAAAATCAGGATCAGCTCGAAGTCTGAAAATTGGAAGTGTCTACGCTCCCATGCCTCAAAAATCACGTGAAGTCGTGGATCTGTGTCTGAACTCTTTCTGGTCGTGTCCGATTTGCTGTCCTATTGGATTATAAGGGCGAAGCAACCGTGAGCGTTTGTGTTTGTCCTGTGTAGTTGGTTAGTCTCCCTTGAAATTACCACCGTGGGCTAATCGATCAGGATGATATCAAGAATTTTAGATTTACAAATAAATCTAATCTTTTTATATTAAAGACAGTGTTCGACAAAACTGATTATTATTAAATAATTACGAAACTCTCAGACAAAGTAAAGTAAGCTGTTGGTAGGACCAACGGCTTCGCGTACTTTCCGTTGGACATTAGTGAATATTACTAGGATTTGAACCTCAAAATCTGCTGCCTGTAAGGTTACTACTAGATCAACGAGGCAAAGAATAACATTGCGAAGCACATTCGGGTCTATTAGCCAAATAATTATATTTGCTATCAAAATGTGCATTGCAGCATAATAATAATTTGCGAATTACTAATTCGGATTTACTAAATTTAATGACGTCAGCAGACGTGATGACGTATTTGTGTGTTATTATTAGCAAATATGATTACAATTTAGATTAACATCGGTATTTAGCATATATTGTACGAGAATATTAATTTTAAAAGCGTAATTTTTTTACTATAATATGTAGTCAAATACAACATTTATATAATTTATTTAGAAGAGGTCTTATTTTTGACCATTTATTTCCTTCCTATTGACGGATTATTAACCATTCCTTATATAGCCAATGGGCCACCAACGTTGGGAACTAAGATTTTTTGTCTCTTGTCCATAGTATCACACCGGCTCACTCACTCTTCAAACTGAAACATAATAATACTGAGTATTGTTACTTGGCGGTGGAATACCTGATGATTGGGTATACAAATGTATCGTTCTCATTTTATTTATTAAAGTTAAACTTAGGAGTTATGAGTTCCAGTTTAGGGTGAGTGAACCAGTGTAATTACAGACAAAAGGTATATAACATCTTGGGTCCACCAAACTTGGGAGTCAAGGTCGGTGGTGAAATAGTTGATATATCTGTAATATTTCGGTCACTTACCACTGATTGGGCCATTTTCTCGTCCGAATATAAAAATAATAAATAAAAATATATCCACAAATGTAAATTCCAGTGTGTGTATTTTGTACAATAGTATGTTTGCTATTATTATGTTTACTTCTATACTAATATTATAAATGCGTAAGTAGCTTTGTCTGTATGTCTATCCGTTAGTTATGGTTAGGTATGAAGGTTTGCCAGTTCTACGATTTTGAATTTAAAAATGTACGAACTGGCAATTGGAATATTTTAAATCCATAATTTAATATTTTGTGTCGTTAAGAATAACATAACATATAATATTTTGATCATAATCTGAAATTCACGCGAAGCCTCGACTTCAGCTAGTTTTAAAAATACGGCAAACATTTTAAAATCTCAATGAAAGCATTCAAATGCTTTCAAATGTAACTAATAACGAAATCAGAATATTCTGCCTGTATCAAAATTTTGCATAAAAGTGAAATCAAAATTTTGGTTATCGTATTAATTGCGCCATTATTATACAGCCTACGGAGCCCAAATTAAATTTCGTCAGTGAAACTGAGACCACTTAATTGCATTTCATCTGACTTATTACACGTTCCAATGTTGTAGAGAGTTTAGATTTTGCATGCTCCATAAAATATATTTAAGCATATTTTGTGAGTTTTCATGCACTTTTGGGCTAATTTTTTTTATTACCATGATATGGCAAGCGTGATATTTATAATGCTTCAAATATTAATACCTTGCGATGAAGACAATGTTATGATAAAACTCACACAGGATTAATCAACTTTCTACCAGTGGTAATCATTTTAGAATTGGATCATGAGTTCCGGAAACTGTCCCTTTTATACAAACAAACAAAATTTAAATCTTTATTATATTGGTATAGTTCAGTATTATATTTAAATTGCTTCATATCAATTAGATAAGTAATTGGTACGAGTTACTGATTGGCTTTGTAGTGGCAAGGTAAGGTATTGGTAATATTTCTGACAGAGTCAATGCTTCTTGACATTAGAAACCATTTACCACAAGGAACTCATTTTCTTGTATGCCAAAAAAAATCCAGACAGATTTTTTGACATTTCAATCTAAATAAAATTTAAAAATTATGATTTCGTAACCATTTAAATCTATTACACGAAACTAGTCAAAAATCCCTCATATAAATTAAACTCAAAGAAACGAAGTCACGTACGTTGCTAGTGATATATCTCCTCTTTTCATAGAATATAAAATAGCCTTTATTTCACACTCGACCATCTGACAGCGTACATTAATCACGACGCAACAGGACCTAACAAAGCTTAGAACTAGAGATCAGGTGATCGTTAGAACCATCCTGGCATCGAATCCGCTACCCACTGGAAGCACGCCAAATGCACTCCGGTGGTGTTTCATCGTTCGAAATTTATGAAGGCTTTTGTTTTAGATGTAATTTGAGTCATAATGGTTTATATAGTTACGACTCAATAAAAATGTAGTTATGGTCCATATAGATGTATCTATGTAAATGTAATTTATTATTGAATATAAAAATTTATACGATTACACAAATGAGTTTACAAGAGTCAGTCGGTTCGAGACCTCTCGTCGGTTCTCGTAGAAACACTAAAAGAACAGAGAGTAAGTAGCTAAAGCACTTGTGTTATGGAAAATCATAAGTAACGACGGTACCACAAACACCCAGACCCAAGACAACATAGAAAACTAATGAATTTCTACATCGACTCGGCCGGGAATCGAACCCGAGATCTCGGAGTAGCGTAACATAAGTCCTAATGTGACATGTACATGCTATAATGATACCCTAAAATTGTAAGCATAAAAATATCATGAGTCACAACCTATTAACTTTTAACAACTGGTTTAAATCAAAAAATTACTTTTAAACTTTAAAACTCCACTATCCCCCATTTACTTTCATAAACCCCCCCATATTCATATCGTACATCTATTTAATGACTCATATAAAATTTACGATCCATAATAGATTAAACGTATGAAATAACCCACTAAAGTTTTTAATAAAACCACCGTAAAAGCGACCCGTTCGTCACCGCATGCAATTTAACCGTCTAGACTTGTATCGTAAGTTTAAAATTCATGTATGCATCAGAAAACCTCGAGATTCTTTGTAAGACCATCAAGTTCCTGGATACCGGCCAAGGTAACTTGCCGTGATAAATTACTTTTGGGTAAATCCAAATGAAAATGATGAACTCGATTGCTAGCTATGAAAATCTGCAATGGACACCACCCTTTATAAAAACATATATCATATCGGGTCCTTCCTAATTTACCAGTCTACAATCAGCCAAGCGCTGCTCCACGCGCTGTCATACAGCCATCCTCAAATACTTTTGCTACACCAAAAGTGTCTAAAAGTAGTGTTTACATATTCACGCTGACCGATTCACGTTTTATTTTCTGTTCACTTCAGTGAAACAGGGATGATTATATCAATTACCGTGATTTTCGGTTTAAAATTGCATTGAAATTAATTCTGAGTACAAATTACAAAATATTATCTGTCTAATGAATACATGGTTTTGAATGAGCTTAACTAACTTATTTTTTATTTTCATATCACCAGCTCACAATATTTCGTGCCGTTGTGTGATAAAATGTATGAAATAAATTAAGGAAACTTGCTTGAATTAATATTATAGGGCACAAACGTAACTCTAGTAATCCAAGGAGACAGTAATCCAACACGATCGAAGAGAGATAAGGCGTTAGATTAAGAAGGTATAACGCTGCCAATTTGAGCTGTGGACTGCTTATTCTTGACAGAAAAACTCAATAACTTATTACCACCTTAGAATTTAAACCAAGGACTTTGCAATCATTTTTTTTATATACTAACCAAGCCAACCACTAGGTCCAAGCAGTTTCAGATTAATTAAGGAATGAATTGAACTTCAGCTAAAGTCTGTCAATATTGTTCCAACAACAAGACCTAATCACCAATATTACATTGATGATTAGGTCCCATAGTTAACTGCGCGTTTATCAACTATGTTTTATCCAATAACAGTATCATAACTCATTTCAATGAACTTAGCGATATCTGTTCATCAAACTTTTCCGTTCATAATATAAAAATATATATTTTTTTTAATTTGATGTCCATGCCTTGGGCGCCTTGGGGTAAAACGACTCGTACTGTACTCGAGTGACGTTCTTTTATACCGCAATGACCCCCTCTCGGCCGACACTTTTTACTACCTTGTATATGTTTGTGGAGAGCATCATATATATTTCCTTAACGTATTAATAATAAAAATATATTAATTTTACTAACGCAACTATAATATGGTTTTATTCATTTTACCCTCTGTTTATTTATTGGTTTTCTTCAAGAATAAATGGATTTCAATGACAGTACATTTCAATTTTTCATCATTGCGTTTGGGAAAAATATTAGCTTGTGTTTCATCTTAATCAATTCGATGTCTATCAATTTTAGGGTAGGTGTCATCAAATAGACACCAATTTAGAGTAATCAGCATTTACCTCAGTTGCGAACGACTCAAAGCAATAATACCAGAGGACGCTGATCGTAAAGAAAGCTATACTGCTGTTTAATGCCCCGTCCGCGCCGCAATAAACCCGAGAAAGAGGAAATAGACTTGTGTACTTTAAAATGAGATAGTGGTTAGTTCTGTTTACTGGAAAATACCGGTTTTTCGCGTGGCTTTGACGCAATAGAATATTTCAATAGTGTTCAGACTCATACTCATAATATAACCATATAGAAGGTCATACTAGTATTGACGATGTAAAGATTTGGTTCATATTTCTGAGTCTATCAAATGGCAAGTGACCGTCACCATTACGTGTATGTACACTATGCCTTCCTAGTATTTAAATAGGTAATCGAAAATAATTTGTTTGCTCTTGGCTGGTGGAATATAAATTGGTTAATTTTAATTCACTTTATTAATATGATGATTAGTTATTGAAAAATTGTTTGAGTGGATTTACCTATTTTATTTAATATAAACAACATTTTATATAAAATTTTACTTACTTTAAATTTTTATAACAACATTGTATGAATAAGAACCGAGAGTCGTATAGTAAGCCCAGCTGACATTGTATCGTTCTGCATATATACTTGCCGTTGACTTATAATGAAAATGGTATTATCTTATAAATTTAAAGAATAATATTGTTTTATTTCTGTCGTTTTACTCAAATTTCGTGCAATTTGAATTTATAGCTTTATAGATTTGTCGTTGATATAAAAAGGTTTTTTTACCAACAAATTTAAAGAGACTTATAGTGGATGTCAGTTAATAGTAAGTTTAAAATAAAATGTCAGACAATTGAAAATATATTCGCCTCGAAAACCAGAGATATTGATTTTAATAAACTCCAATCCCCGAATGTTCAGAGACGCACTGTGGTAAAGTATTCGTACAATCTTTTCAAATCAAAATTCTGGAAAGTATTTAACATTTGTCGTGTTTACTTTATAATTTATTTATTTAGTGCTTAGTTATGAAATTAAATCTGTATGTCTTGGACTTTATACATATGTATACCGGATGTGGACGTGATAAAACTATAATTATTTTCCTTAACAGTGGTCTATATCCAGCACTGGGGAATTTACTAGCTGTTATTTTTAGCAAAAAATCCATTGATAATTTGATCTTGTTGCGTATCAGATAAAAAAAAAACCTGTTCATAAACTGATAACCATAATTATTATTATCTTAAATGAATTATATTAATATCGATGTATACATACATTGTATACATATTTATTTTTATACAATCATGTTTAAATACATCTTTCGATAATACAATACATTATATTATCATTGATAAGTTTTCAATACAAAAAAAAAAAACAAAAACAAATAGGATACATAAATATTTTTCTTTATATCTCGTAGCAAATAAAGTTATCGATTCTACCCGGTTCTAAGCAATCTCCCTTGATTCAGTACCAACTGGACTTCTTCCAAAGCGGAAGGCGTGCTCAGTGTAGTTTCCTTCCTTAGGAGTTGTTTTAAAAATTTCTGACTCAGTGCTCAGGGAAGTGGGCTCGATTTGGCATCGTATTTGACGTCATGAATCGTACTGCGGCATATGATATCGCTTTGTAGAGAATTTTTGTGTAAATCTTTGTTCAATTCATCCGTTTCTTTGTTCTGTCGGATTTCCGTTGTATATTTTTAAGTGATCTTAAACGTTGTATTGGCTGATTATTTGATTAAAATAAATGTTTAATTTTTTTGAAACATACGAATGGGCCATCTGGTGGTACCACCCGTAGTCATTGGCGTTGTAAAGAATGTTAACCATTCCTTAAATCGCGAATGCGCCACCTTCGGATCTAAGTAAAGTAACTGTATCTGTTTGTGTATTGCTATTGCAGTGCATGTTAACAATATAAATTATAATAAAATCTTGTTTGTTATTAAACTTTCAGCTTAAAACAGAATTATAAATTGTATCTAATAATAATAATTAGTTTACTTGGCTATAGGGCTTTGTACAAGCCCGCATGGGTAGGTATCACCCACTCATCAGATATTCTACCGCTAAACAGTAGTATTTTGTATTGTGTGTATTTTGGTTTAATGTGTGAATTTGTCAGTGTAACTACAGACACAAGGAACATAGCATCTTAGTTACCAAGATTGGTGGTGTATTGGTGTTATAAGGAATGGTTAATATACAATGCCAATATCTAAGGATAATGGTGACTACTTACCATCAGGGGGCCCATTTGCTAGTCCGCTAACATATATAAAAATATATATATTTATATGTATTGAATAGGTAAATTTTTATACGATTTTATCAGAACCAGAACTAAGGGCGTTTACAAGACTTTACTTGAGTTAGATTAGTGAAATAGTTTTAAATTTTTTGTAGTTCCTCAAATTAAATATCCAAAAACTTTTTCTACAACTATCATACGATAGAACATGATACTGTTACTATTTATAATAATATTATCATCATATTTCAGTGTCGACTTCAGAAACGGTCCACCAGTCCACTGGGCTGTGGCTGGTGAATTTGGTACGAGAGCCCACTTCGTCTTAAATCAATCTGATCCGAGATCAGCCCATCTCGTTGTTAACCAGGTAGCAAGATATGACGAGGGGGTTTATAGATGTCGGATCGACTACAATGACTCACCAACGAGGAATTACAGGGTGAAATTGACTGTTATTGGTAAGGAAATATTCATACTTGTCCATGATATCTTTTTTAAATTAATAATAATAGGTATGTAGTCTGGCAAGTAGACTACCTTGTGGTAAGCGGTCACCACTACCCGTAGACATAGGCACTGTGAGAAATATTCACCATTCCTCATATCACCAAAGCGCCATCAATCCAAGTTCTTATATTCATCCACTAAATATTTTCGAGCTGTAAAATTTTCGTTGTTAGTAATAGTTAACTAAATATTCATTTAACACACACAAACAATTTCCTTAATAAATGGAATATATATATATCCCTTTTTTTGTTATTTCATAATAATTCTTTAAGGAAATAAATATAAACTTAGAAAATCAGAGTATACTGGAACAGGCATTTCATACTTAAAACAATGTCTCTAATCAACCCTGTACTGTTAACTTTGTTACTAAGTATTTCTATAGAAGGAATTTAGCCGAACATATACGACACTTTATGGCACGAGGCTTCGTGCATAGGTTCTGATACTATAAAAGTATGTTTTCCAAGGTAATTTATTTCAGTGTTCCTATTTAGTGATAAAAAATACTTATATTTAGGTGGTACTTGTCAAGGCTTTTTATTTAACCCTTAATATTTATTCATTGAGTCACTTGTTTTTAGTTCCACCGGACTCGCCTCGAATTTATGATCCTGAAGGTAAAGAGATTCTTGGAACAATCGCAGGACCCTTTCGAGAAGGACAGGATTTGCTTCTCTCCTGTCAGGCTTCTGGAGGTAAAACCAATATTTCTACGAAAATGATAGTAATTGATCAATACATTATTTGGCGATCATATTAAAATTATAAATAATGGAAGACGACTAGGCTGTTGTAATCATAATTAGGTTTTATCTTCAGTTACTGAAACACCACAGCTGATTAGATTGTAAACAAATTCTACAGCTTTACTTTGTGGTACAGATAGACGGGAATTGAACAAGCTGCTGGTTGATTTGCTACTGTGACGTCAATTAAAACTTCATTGAATATATTCTATACCATCAATAATGTAGTATTAAGTAGTAAAATAACTATGATACAATAATTATATTTATTGTTTATCAAAATGTATTTTTCCGCAGGTAAGCCTCCTCCAGATGTATCGTGGTACCGCGGCGGAGAGCGTCTAGCAATAACCAAAGATGGGTCTGTGTGTCAAATACATCTGCCATCGCTGTCAAGGGAGATGGCGGGCACAAAACTTCAGTGTGTAGTAGAGCCCCCTTTATTACAGCCGCAACGCAGAGAAATTACTATTAAATTATATTGTAAGTTTCATTAAAAAAAGTCTTACAAATTAATGTTAAGTTGAGTTTTTTGTAGAATAATTCAATATTCACAAATGTTTTTGATTTTTAACAAAAAAAATATATTGTAAAGTTAAAAAAGTTCTTTGTAGCTTTATCTATATATATAATCCAATAAAGATTTGTTTTATAATTAAGATCACAATAATTGATAATAAAATGTTGTGTAACATACACAATATAACATATTAACGGTTTTTTGTCTAGAAAAATCCAAGTGTAAATATCAAGACAATCTTTAGTGACGTTTAGTCTGAAGGAACACAAAATATGTAACAAAATTCTATATTATTGTTATTAGAATAATAATCATATCTATTAGAAAGTATATGATTTGATTGAATATTTTCTAGAAATGATATATAAAAGAAATTATTGTGTATGTCGTTAGAACAATGAAGAACCTATCCAATTAATCAAAACATTTTTTTTTCTAAGTAAAGGTAACATTACATCACAAAATATTAACCAAACTTTTTTACTCCAGTAAAGCCCCAATTCATACGAGTAACCGGCGGTGGTCCAACCCGAGCTGGTCATGAGAGATCCTTCGTTTGTACCACACGAGGCTCTAAACCCGCTCCCAATATAGACTGGTTCATCAATTCACAAAAGATTGACTCAGCACTGACACAGGTATTTAGTATATGTACATTACATTGAGATTCAAATTGATTGTATATAGGAATCTAAAGTTTTAAATTAAGTTTAAGCAATGAAATGTTATAGAGATAAACAGAGATTTTTTAAATTTAAAGT
Source organism: Vanessa tameamea (assembly GCF_037043105.1). Lineage (NCBI taxonomy): Eukaryota > Metazoa > Arthropoda > Insecta > Lepidoptera > Nymphalidae > Vanessa > Vanessa tameamea. Next base: position 1,099,189 of record NC_087327.1, on the reverse strand, counting down.
AAGAAGACTATCTTGAAAATGGACCCCTGATGGTAAGTGATCGCCCATAGACAATGGCACTGTAAGGAATAGTATCTATTCCTTACAATGCGCCACAAAATCTTGGGTATTAAAATCTTGTGTCCCTAATGCCTATGGGTACAATGGCTCACTCACCCTCCAAATTTAATTTTTTGGTAGAATATCTTATGTGGGTGGTACCTATAAGAATTCTATATTTTTCCCCCATATTTGCCGTTAAATAATGTTTTGTTTTATTCTTAATGACAGGTAGAGGTGGAAGGCGAATTGACGAAGAGTATTTTAACCTGGCGCGTGAGGCGAGAAGACAGTGGAAGGCAACTCGTCTGCCGCGTTTCCAATCCTTGGTTTCCTGCTTACACTCTTGAAGACTTACTTAATCTTGAAGTTCTATGTACGTATTTTTTTCAGTATATTAAAATGATAGCATATTTTTATGTCATTGGTAGGCAGACTAGCTAATGCGCCGTCTGATGATAAGTGGTCATCACTAGCCATAAACATTGGATGTTGTAAATTTTTTATTTTTATGGCATTGCTTGGCGAACGAGCATATGGGCCACCTTATGTTAAATGGTCACCACTGCCCTTAGACAAAGACGTTGTAAGTAATATTAACCAGCCACCAACCTTGGTAACTAAGATGTTATGTCCCTTGTGCCTGTGATTACACTGGCCCACTCATCCTTCTAACCGGAACAGAACAATACAGAGTACTGTTATTTGGCGGTAGAATATCTGATGAGTGGGTGGTACCTACTCAGACGGGCTTGGACAGAGCCCTACCAAGTTACACCATCAAGTCGAATAACTTGTTTGCTGACTTACTTATTTGAAAATATATCCAACAAATTTAAATCTCTTTATTCAATAAAGAAACATTAACATATTTCTAAAGAAAACATAAAAACGGTTAAAAAAATCAAGTTGTCATTTAGCTGGGGTTTTTTGGAGCTTAGCTACGAGGCGATCGTTTCATTTCCAAGACGCGTTATCTATGAACTCACTAATTGTATATTAACATTTTGCGGTCGAATTTTTCGTTTAAAATTTTTTTCAAACTAAAAAACTCAAGCCTCTACAGTGATAAAATGTTACAAACTTTAGTTACCAATTTAACGAGCGTGTTAATGTTAATATTGTTGTTGTTAATTAATGAAAAGATAAAGCGATTCCAATTTAAAATTATTTATGACGTTTACATAAAAATGGCGACCGAAATTACTAAATCTCCTGGTGACAGTTGATTTATATAAGCATACGTGTGGCGATAGCTTTACAAATTCAATTTCCACAATCCTGATGCTTTTACATTATGATAATAACGCTACAGTAAGTATACGATATACTATCGTATTCTATCACATGCTCTGCTAATGTAAGCCCGTCCTAATAGATAATAGAATTACATAAAGAGTTTTCGTGAAACAACATGCTTACTAAATTCATATGAAATTTTATTGGGATGTATTTCATTTGAGATAATGTGTTCCAAGAAATACAGAGTATTCAGTCGAACTGCTCGTCTAGTCAAACAAGAGTAGTAGTTACACTGTCGATTCAACTGATATGTATCAGAGTAAATACAGAGTATTAAAGATGGTTACGTATACAAAATATTCATTTTAATATAACAATTGCGTGCGAACATATCCAATATTTACAACAATTCAGTTAATCTTATAATTATTTTGACATAAGTTTGTGTGTTTATAAATGTATACGATAAAATTACAGCCTTACAAAATTTTGAGCCAGATTACATTCCTAATCATGCGTACACTTGCTCATTACAACAACATTAATACGGTCAGGGCAAATGAATAACATTCAAATCACGTAACTATATTAATTACCACAAAAATAACATCCGTCCATTAAAATGAATTACTTAATTTAATAAAATAAGACGACTACAAATTAAATTTAGAAGTATATTACTTCATTGCAGTTTAATTTAATCCTCAGCATAGTTAGATTGTTTTGTTATGTGATTAGTTAGTAGTATCGCAAGTTTAATATTTATTTAATTATAATCGCGTTTGAATTTAACAAAAAGTTATTCTTCAGTTTGCAGAGTTTCATATAAATTATTAATAATGTATTAGGGCTGCCTAGCTTTTATGATATTAAGTCGTTGGTAGGAGGCACCCGACGTGACGGCCGAGTGGTGGCATGCGCGAGGGCTGCGCGCGGTACTGGACAGTATTTGGACACTGCAGCGTGACTTTATTATTATTTTATATGTAATTTAAAAAAAATAAAAATAAATTACTTCTTATTACATCAGCTAGCGGCCAATGAAATTTCCGTCAAAATCGGTCCAGTCTTTCCAGAGATTATCCGGAACAAACAGACAAACAGACCGACAATAATCGAAATAAATGTGATTTTTGTATATATACCGTTTACATATGCAATTAGTAAAAAGCGGTTATTTTAATATTACAAACAGACACTCCAATATTATTATATGTATAGATTTATTTATTTTCGGCATACATACATAGCATAGTATAATACACAAATATTTGATACCAAAAAAAGTCTCACATAAGCCAACAAAGCTTCCACTGTGATATATGTTATGGTTAGATCGTATTAAAAACAAAAAAAAACATAAGGTGGCGCTAATAACTAACGCTATATTTGAGCTGCACAAACAGTTTTATATAAAACTAGTTTTCGTCGGCGTCTTCACAAGCGTTGTAGGGGTTAGTCGTCAGGTGTTCAGCAGAAAAAGTACTCTTCGTCCGTCCTTGGGGCTCAAGTTTGCTTTACAACTAATTTCATCCAATTCGATGCAGCGGTTTGGCTGTAAAATAAAAACATACAAACAGACAGACAAGTGTGTGGAAATATTATACCACATAGTATTCCCTCTTAAATAATCCTTTGGGACGGCAAATCCAACACGATCGGAAATAATTCAGACGCAGGACGGACGGCTTTACGTGCTTCCTGAGGCACGGGAGTCTAAAGGCTGCCAAATACTGGACCCTGGGCTGCTACTGAAACTTTTGAAGAGACGGTTTTTTTATATTGTAACTCGACCTTACGAGACATAAACTTCTATAACGTCCAACTGATTAACATAAATATATAAAATAGAAATGTCAATATGGTTTTGCTTTAAATGTTTTCCGCAAGGCTGTTTCCCTGTCATTGCTGATGTTGATGGTCGACGATGACCACTTACCATCTCGAAGCCAGCTTATTCGTTTGCGTTGATAGGCAATAAGAAAATAACGTCTACTGTATATTAGTCTTATATAAGTTCTTCCAACTTGTCGTCTCTATATAATAAATACATATATTTTTTAATTTAAATAAAAGAAGTTCACGTGTTGGTGTAAGTTGAAAGTAGTTTCGATCGATGTTCATCGCTTGGCGCGCCGCCATACAATATACGCCAACTTGACGAAATTGTTGTTATAGGGAAGTACTCGAAATAGTTGGTTATGAACAATAGTTCATGCTCTATAGAGTAGATTTTATGTAATTTCAGTTATAATTTTTCAATCTTATAATAATTACTTCTAAAATATTTTGGTGCTTGTTTTTCTTCCGGAAATTCGTTCAGTGGCAATCAGCAATGCTTTATGTTTCCGTGATTAAATTTGAAGGGCGAGTGACCCAGTGCAACTACAAGCACAAGGGACATAACTATTTAATTATGGTACCAGTGTATTTTGGCGGTGGTACCCACTTGCCAGCAGCCGGTCCATTTGGCCGTCCCCCATCTATTTAAGCGCTTCAACAATCCACGTGGTGGTAGAGTACTAGCAAAAGTATGAGTATAATTCAAAGGATTGTATATATTTGACAAGTAGGCGACGGAATAATCAGACAATATATTTTCATGCACGTTGCCCCGTTCCCTAATGAATGGGATAAGTTTAAACATATGATTATTGTTGAATCCTTTTTTTAAGATATTGTTACAATTTTGTTGTGCGGATTTTTATACATGAACACAATTATATTGTAAGGACAGTAGCTTAATTATGAAATGTATTACAAAGCACTTTCGACGGACAAGTAATATTAGAAATATTTTCTTAAATTAGACCGTAAACAGAAACTCGTCAGACAACATTTAATTACACGAAAATTTGAATACAATCTTTTGTCGATATAGTCAATGTATGACTAGTACAGACACAATTTAAAGACTACTTTTGATTATCATTTTCGTTACCTCTGTACTAATCGAAATTAAACAAAATTGATTAAATTTTTTACAGTTTTACATTTAAATTTTTATATAAAAAAAAAACCTATTAAAAAATTCACTCATTTGCAAAGTCAGTATGTTATAATATGTACTTAAATTTTGGTGGCAATCGACACTATAATAATATATATACTAACCTTATTACCTCCTCCGGTGACAGGAGGGCTGGTTAATTTTTTGCCCACAGCAGAATTGCGATTTAACTGGAAAAAACTGCTATCATTCTTGTCAGCATTCCACGCGGTCATGATTCTTTAAGTAACTATTTTAAATTCTTATTAGTATATAGTTAAGGCCTTGATGTTAATAAATCTTAAAGCTTATTAGCGATTTTAATATTTCGTTGATAATTATAATGTTGTTAATATAAAAATATATGTTAAAGTTTCTGTTATTGGATATGATAAGATGGAATCACGCTCGAACGGCTGCACGGAATCTAGTGCGGCATAAAAGTCGATTATATTATGGAATATACCTAGAGGCATATATACTATATTCTATATCTAATAAAAATATTTCATATTATAGAATCGAAATTCAACAAACAAATAAATATTTCCTTACTTTATGGAAATAAATATTTTCCTTCAAATTTTGCAAATCGAACCAGTTGTGCCAGAAATATTTAAAAAATCGTTTCAAAAATACACGGACGACTGTATACATGCCCTGCAGTTTAGTTTGGTTATAATGTTTTAATACACTTATTACACCATATTTCAATGGTGGCTAAAACTGAAAATGAGCTTATAAAATCTCAAACTATACACCGTATTTCAAAAATGGTTTTAAAAACTGAAGTAATAGTGTTACCAACATAATGTCCCCGATAGCAGAAGTGGATGCTGGCAGCTCAGGCGCCGGAACAACGCTATCTATGTACTGCGCTTTTGATATATTGTCGCCTGGTTTTTAGAAAGTATGTTGTGATGCTATCATTTATGTATAACCCATCAACAATGAAAATACTAGAATTATTGCATACATTTTATTTTGGCCCAGTTGTTATAAAACTTGTCCTTAGTAACTTAGTTGCCAAGGTTGGTGGCGTTTGGGCGATTTAAGGTATGGTTAATTTTTTTGTACAGCAACATTATCTTTGGGTGATAGTGACCACTTACCATCCAGTGGATCATTTGCTCGTTCACAAATTTTCATCATAAAAAAATAATTTACCAATCAGAATTAACTTTTTAAAGGCCTTATTTATCGTTATTATTCAATAAGTAAGAAAAAATATTTATACCGGATGAAAATCTACCACAACGCATTGAAATGATGAAAAATTCCAACAACATTTATATTATAATTTTCTAAAATTTGCTTAATTTAAAAGGTTCTAATTAATCAATCTTACTCAATTTGAATAGGCTTAGATCACATCTCCAGAAAAATGAATTAAGATTTAAACAATCTTATAATCAAATTAATCACTTAACTGGAACTGTAAAGAATTTCATAATATATACACTTACGCAACGAACTTTGTGGGTTAAATTTAGTATCTATCTTTTATAAGATCAGATAAAAGTTTGCCAGAATAGTATACGACTATAACCCATAGGAATACGTTGTTACGTTCTCTTTTGTCTGTTGTTCTCAAACTATTTACATAAAAAAAAAAAACTTAAGAGTTCATCGTCAATTTCCTAAATTGATTCATCTAAACTTTCCAAATTTGGTAACCATAACTTGACAACTCCGAAACGTGACGTGGAACACTTGTGTCAGGGAACTTTCTAGGAGTTTATCTCATCAAGTTTAAATATTATCGTGAGCTGTCAACTGGGTTTATTGCGGAACGGTCCCTTAAGGGAATCACGAGGCATATGTTTACAACCGAAGTTTTTGTTGTTTATGTAATTGTAACTTTTAAATTAAAAGTGACGCGAAGATATATATCAATGCTTCTACGTATTGCTATATATTTATTAAAAACGTAACGTCTGTTTGGTCCCCACCGACTACGTTCTGAGCCGAGGTGCGATCTCATAGGAGACACCCTCAGGACGAACGTCACTCTCGAGCCCAAAAGGGTTCACCTTAAGGCAGAGTCTTAACACTCGCCCCAACGTTCGGTGACGCTGTAAAGGCCAGTAGAGCCAACAGCAATACACAATCCAGATACAAAAAAAAAATCTGTTTGGTTCTAACTATCGAAAATTTAATTATTTAAATAAAAAATATGAAATTAACCTATTTATATAAAAATACTATAAACAAAACCTGCATTTTACACAGTTTAGTTTTATGTACATAATATTCGTTTGAGCTGAGATGGCCCAATGATTAGAACGCGTGCATCTTAACCGATGATTTCGGATTCAATCCCAGGCAAGCACCACTGAATTTTCATGTGCTTAATTTGTGTTTACAATGTATCTCAGCTCGGCGGTGAAGGAAAACATCGTGAGGAAACCTGCATGTGTCTAATTTCAACGAAATTCTGCCACATGTGTATTCCACCAACCCGCATTGGAGCAGCGTGGTGGTATATGCTCCAAAAGCTTCTCCTCAAAGGGAGAGGAAGCCTTAGCCCAGCAGTGGGAGATTTACAGGCTGTTGATGTTGATGATGATGTTCATGAATATTCGTTTAGTAGTTTTTTTTATTTAGGTTTAGTACTGAACACAAGATTATTCTTGTATTCGTTTGTTTTATTAAACAACCTTAAGGGTAAGTAAAACGAAAGTTGCATGTTATGAAATCAGAAAAAAATAAACAGACACATACATACATATTGTGAGACATCAACTTATTGAGCTATAAAATATATGAAATGTCCGTACTCGGCCACGGCAGACGTTCAATCAAAAGAGACGAAGGCAACAGTCGGTACATATTGTAGTGCTTAAGTGTGTGCGTAAATAAAATAATACTTCATATAATATTAGGAATCCAGCTAATGTCTTAATCTATACAAATGGATTTCTAAACGCAACGAATTAGTTTTTATTAATTCTCATGTAGTTTATATATTTAAATAGCAATTATTTGACGTATTTTGTAATTGGAATAGTGTAAAAAAAACTATTGAATTCCTTGTCCGTAGAATCTACGTAGCGGTAGATTTACATTTAATATAATCCTACAATATGTCGATTGATAATGAGCAAAAGCCTTTTCGAATAAACTATATTATGATTTTTGATTCAAACATAATTTCTTCCATAATTCAGTATTTTAATTGCTGAATTATTATTAATATAATATGTTATAGTTTCTAGTAAAACAGTCCTTAACAATAATACTTTAACAGAACTTAAATAAGAAAAATTGTTAATATAATCAGAATTAAAATAAAAGGAAGATGAAGCTCACATTATAGTAAAGTAAAACGAATACGAATTCCAGATAGTTGGAACCGAAGTGTTTTTTGTCAATACGGCAATTATTAATAATAATTAAAGTTACAGCACTTTTTTTGCTGCCTGTCTATAATGTTCCACGCGCTCCAGCTTTTGTTTTATAATCCGTGATATTGTGCATTTATTTAGATAGATAAAACACGGTTTTATTGAAAATTTACATTACATTAACAGCCTGTAAATTTCCCACTGCTGGGCTAAGGCCTCCTCTCCCTTTGAGGAGAAGGTTTCGAGCACATCCCACCACGCTCCTCCAATGCGGGTTATATAATATCTCCGACTGCGCAAAGTCAATAAATCCTTCTTGGATCAGGTATCCGTTTCTTTAAAAAATGTTTGGCAGATAGTTTTAACATTGCCTATTCAAAAATTCATATAATTTGTAAAAAAATACATTAATAAAAAAAGACATATTATTCTATACAAGATTACATAGATGATAAAAAAATCGTGGAGTTAATATTTGTCGACTACCAAGATTTTTCTTGACTTTCCAGATAGGCAGGATATATTATATACATATGTAGTTGTATTTTACTAACATAACTTTGTATTTTAAATGTTGTAAGAGAGTGACTACTGAGTTTCTTGTCAGTTTTTCTCGGTAGTTTTGTAAAATGCCCATTCAAAGGTGCATGTAAAAGCCCACTTTAATAAAGTATATTTTGATTTGTGTTGATTAGATTTAAAAAAATAATATAATTTACATCCATAACTGATCCGATAGCTCCAATCCATTATTTATGATTCGTACTATATTATGAGAGTTTATAATGATGAGTAAACATAATCTCTAAGAATAGCATATAAGATCAGTATCAGAGTATTGGCTCGCAACCCGCTGATGAGATAACCTGACTCGGCTCTGTCGGCTGCCTCGGCTTGCCACAGGATTTCTGAAAAAAAAAAAACATTAATAAACTGTAAAGATGTTAACGTTAATAAGAAATATGGAACAATTCGTAAATCAGACTCAATTTGATGATAAGTGAAGGAAGATAACAGATAAATAATTTACATAATATGCAAATTGATAATAGACACATTCACAATATAATCAGCAAAAGTTGGTTCACACGATAATTTGACATCGCAATAACTTCTTTCAGGGAGTCGTGTGTAGGCGCCTTAATCTTTATTTAAGTTTTTAATATACACATGGTTGTACGTTTTGCATCTCACTGTAACGAGATTTTATGCGTCGTGACTTAAATCCGGGGAGGGTATTATATGTTTTGCTCTGGAAACTTCCATGCAATTTTCTCGCGGGTCTTTTTGGAAGATTGTGTCAACAGTAATTTTGTTAAACAACTTTATGGTTTTAAAGCCAAGTTTAGGGACATTCTGTTCTTTATTCATTATGTTCTTTATGGTAACCACTCATTTCCCATTACAGTCTCTGTATTAGATAGTTTTTAACTTTAATACAGTTTTTAAATAACACTTTTAAACGTGTATTTTGTATTGTATTGTATATACACTTAATGTGGATCATTGTTATATAACAAAAATTAAGGAATCTTTAAAATATATTGTTTGGTCATGACATCGACCGCATCACCTGATCAAGACGAGATGAGTTATCTAAATTTGAAAATTTAGTTAATTAATTTCTTCTTAGATAAATTGAGTTTTATGGATTGATTTAGATAAATTTTTGTCAACATATTTCAACAACAAATCAAAACAAATGAACTTATAAAAAAGTCGAAATTGAATAACAAAAAAGATTTATAGTCTAGTCGTTACGTCGGAAAAAACGGGTCAGAAAAGCAAATGAACCGAGAAAGCCTAATTTTTAACTTTTCCCGTCGATATCTTAATAACGGTGATAGATATGTGGAAATTGCAAAGGATCATAATTGTAAATCGTAAAAAAAGCAATAAAAAAGTATCCCACAAAAATTTACGTATCTCTGCGGAGAACCGAGTTATTGTGAAAAATATAAATTTAACCCTTTTTTCAAGATGGCGGTGATCGCACAAGGCTTTTTTGGTCGACAATTTTAAGTTAAGCTTTTCTAGCCAACTTAATATGAAATATTTTTCGCCCAGTTTACCTTATATTCATTTCCATTTGTTTATCTAACACCAATGTACCGAATAGTCCACCATCAATTATGCATTTTTTCGTAACATCCTTCTAAAAGTATAAGGTTATGATTGTATTATATTATATATGATTATATTATATATATATATATATATATATATATATATATATATATATATATTGATTATAGTTATTATATTATTTATCAAACCTTTTCTTTGTCAAACAAGCCTATGACCAATGATGATTGTCAAAAATATGTTTTAGAAAATTTTCAGGAGACATTTTATTCTGATTATATTATATCTTTAAAATGACTGACTGAGAAACAACGCACAGTTCATCTAACAATATGAATTTTTGCACAAAAAACCCTTACATTACGAGAGGATTATTCAAAATTTATTACTTAACGTGGACGTATGTATGAAAATTTATCATTTCTGATGTTAGAAATGAGGAAATGGGTATTTGCGCTTATGTTTATGATTGAAAGACATCTGAAACCTTTCCGAAAATTCATCACCCAAAAGGATGTTTAGCTTGAAGACTACAAAACATCACCGTAACATTTTTTTCCTCCAAATTAATTATTTATAAAACTAATAGCATTTATAAAAATGTGGTTCATAATTTGCCAAATGTTGTTCATAAAAATGTTTTTTTCTTGTCGAAATGTGACAAGAAGTGCACCTCTTGTTCATCTTCATCATTAATATCTAGACATTAATTTAATAAGAAAACATTTTTCAAGTAATAATAATAGGCAACCATTCGTTGAAAAATTTACTTTTAATACAATTTTCATCTTAAAAACACATTTAAGTAAAATACAGAAACACAACTGTATTTATTGAACAGTGGAGTTTTTAATTTAACGCTGGATAAAATGGCTTGACATCTAGTTAGCGTTCCGTCGTGATCGCTGCCTCTTTTTTTCTCTCGCTAAACAACATTGAAGCAAAGATTACTAAAGTTTGTATTTATTTAAGATAGTTCTTTTGTTTAAATTGTATTTTAATCATTATTCGTTGTTTTATAGATGACAAATGTAAGTAAGCAAATGTCGCCTCAGAACAAAACATGTCACCATTCAAAAATATAACCGTTCTATCTCTGCCCTGTCACTAAATATAAATGGCAGCCTGACGTCTGACGAGATGCCACTCGCATATGTCAATAAAAACAAGGCAACGCTACGCCAGCTTGTGATCAAAATTGGAGTTGTGAATTTAGGTGTTGGTACCTAAATGTAGTTTCGTACCTAAAAGTTTGTGGAACTCACGTTCAAATATCAAGTTTTCAATGACTTCATCACAACAAATTTGAAGAGTTGTTTCATTGAGTGTGTGTGTACCATGTTGTTAGAAATTGTATACATAGTTTATTAATAAATACGTTCAGGTAGCCCAGTTGGTGACTCATCATTCGTTACCGTAGGTCGCGAGATCGTATCGGGTATGCATGACTAATAAACATAACATAAACATAAACAGCCTGTAAATTTCCCATTGCTGGGCAAAGGCCTCCTCCCCCTTTTTGAGAAGGTATGGAGCATATTCCACCACGAATTATAAACACAAATTAAGCACATGAAAATTCAGTGGTGCCTGCCTGGGTTTGAACCCGAAATCATCGGTTAAGATGCACGCGTTCTAACCACTGGGCCATCTCGGCTCCGCATGACTATTATGATACTTAATTTGTTTTTATAATTAGCACATTTTAAAAGAAGGTTGTTATAGTTAAGTGGAGGAGGATACACTGGTTAGATCGATTCATATACCATGACGGCAAACAGCGTGACGCTGTCTTATACCGTCATGTCCCTTCGCCACTTCGAAGCTCCTTCGTGTGGGCGTCACGTGTCTTCTGTATTCTTTGTTGCATTATATAACAGAATAATAATTAAAAAAATAATACTATTTTATTGGTGATAGAATTTTGTCCCGTGTGGGTAGGTATTTCATTAGATATTCTACCGCCAAACAGCAAGACTTCTTAGTACTATTTGATCTGGATATAAAAGAATGATTACATTTTAAAATATTATTCGGTAGATGAAATATTTTTTAATTTGTGTTTATTTTCCTTATGATGGCTATCTCCATTCACATAAATGAACTTACTGTTTGGAATAAGAAGTAAATTATTTTATCACCAAATTCTAAGGATCTCGTAATTAGAAACAGCCGATTTTAGTATGCTATGTTTAAAACTATAAACTCAAGTGGAAGAAGAATTAGAAACTGCTGTCAATATCCCGGTCTCTAAAATCTACATACCGAACTGATACTAACTTTAAATGAAGTCACATGAAATGTCAAAGGGAAGATGTTTTTTTCCACGCCTTTATAAATATTCCGTGCCGCTTTTATGAGGGATTCTTAACTTGTGACATACATTGTGTAGGCATTATACACTGTGTAATTTGTATATTACAGATTTTATATGACCCCTGTACGGGTAAATGGATTTAATTAACTGATTTTTTTATAATTGATTATAGATCCTCCAGTTGCACAAATATCTTTGGTTGAACCGAAGGAGCCACGCTTACTACGAGAGGATGAAGACGCTGTCCTGCTGTGCTCATCATATGCCTCACCTCCATCGTATAACTTCACTTTCTATAAAGGAATAGAGGTAAACTAAACACTTTCTTGTTCTCTATATTTTTCTTACGCTTTAAATCGATTAGATAAATTTTAAATATTTTTTAACTATTTTTAACAAACATCGCTGAACTAAAATCGCATCGTGTAAGGTTGTTGTTAAGAACTATAAATTTGATCTTTATAAACTGGATCTTGGTAGGTGAAATTTTAAGTAAAATTTTGAAATTTTCGGTTCCGATGCAGACAGGGTTCGGTCAGTCTTGCGGTCATTCCCATCGGATTCTGTCTGTCATAGACTAGTGACCGGAGAGACAACAGATGCAGGATCAACGACTTCTCAAACTATGTGACAATATGTTTCTTGACAGGAAGATGCAAGACATTCTATTGGCTGTACCAGGAAATTGAACCTTAGATATTTAGACCAGCCTATTATGCTACGTAGAACGTCTTTAATAAAAGAATAACAAACAACAAATATAAAAAAAAAAAAAAACGTAGAAAAAAAAATCGATAAAATATTTTACTTATATGGAGAAACTTCAAGTACTACTCTCCTCTCGTTTAAACTTTCTTATGTATAAATTTAAAAATTCTTCAACACACATTACTACAATATATAGAGCCCTTTAAAACTAAACCTTTTATTCGTAACGGAATCTGCTCTCAAAAACTGGTTAAAACTTAGTACATTAAAAGACGATAATGATACTTTTAATATATAAAACAAAAGTTTTATTGAAAAACTTGCATAAAGACGTTAATAAAAACACTGCGGTTAATAGGAAAATTTATAGGGATAATTATTTAACTAGTTTGAGGCAGCTTCTTCGGGTATAATTAAGTTTATTTAGATCTATTTACATTGTATCTATATACATTGGTTGCTGTAACTCTTATATGTATTGCGGCGAGAAATTTATTGATGGAGTCATTGGTGACGTTAATTCTTCTTCGGATTCATATTAATAATTAGGAGTTCAGTACAGAAATTTATTTGATAAAATCGCAACTATATTTGATAGAATTTATTCATAAATATAATATCAATGAATTTCAAGAGTTTTTATCAAGTCTGAGGTATTTATTTTAGAAACTATGTTAGATTTTTGATACTCATGAATAAGTTAATGCAATGCATTTATATACAGGTAATCGATCGTCAGGCGGCATAAGAAGTAGCCTATGTCCTTCCTTGGGGTTCAAACTCAAACTCAAACTCAAATTCCTTTATTCTATATAGAAGCATTATACTTACTAATTGACAAATTAAACATTACCACGGGTTCAGAAAAGGAAACACCCTGTGAAAGAAACTCAGCGGGACTTTTTTTTTTGTCAATCTAATTATGTACTTATATTGAATATGAATAGAAATAGGTTCAAGCTTCGCTAAAACCGGTTCAGTAGTTTACTCGTGGAAGAGCAACGCACAGAGACAGAGAGAGTTACTTTCGCATTTATTATATTGGTATAGAAGTATAGACTAGTATTTTATTTTTGAATAATTAGCGAAGATACTGATATAAACCATTAACATAAAAAATAAGGTTATTAAATCTATAAGCAATATAACATTGCTTAATTTGCACCAACAATTCATAAGCTGTGTAATCATTTCTAATATTAAATATATGTGAATTTCTCACTGCTGGGCTAAGGCCTCCTCTCCCTTTGAGGATAAGGTTTGGAGCATTTTCTACCACGTTACTACAATGCGGGTGGGTGGAATACACATGTGGCAGAATTTCCTTGAAATTAAACACGTGCAGGTTTCCTCACGATGTTTTCATTCACCGTCCAGCACGAGATGAATTATAAATACAAATTAATCACTTGAATATTCAGTGGTGCTTGCCTATGTTTGAACCCGAAACCATCGGTTAAGATGCACGCGTTCTAACCACTGGGCCAACTCGGCTCTTTTTCCTCATCAATCATTCTATATTAAAATTTACAGTCGCTTCAGTTAGAAAATCCGTGTGAAAATGCATTACGCTATAATCATACATTACAAATTTAATATATGTTTGAAAATAAAATATAATCGAACCAATTCACAACATACCACTGAAAGATTAAAACACTTTAAACGGATTAGCCTCTCACAGGCTAATCTTAACACTCCAAGAAAGTTAAATGTGTTCGTTCTATTTTAAACAAATGATTTTCATATTTTCCGCCCCACACTATAATCACTATCACGGCTTAAAAGGGCATTTCACGCAAATTGAAACTTAAGTCGATCGAACTCCACGTAATTCTCATGTAGCGTGACGCCACACGCTTAATGAGCCTTTAATTAATACTTTGTGAAAATTCAATTTGTTATTTGCAAGTAAAGAAATAACTTTATAATAGTTCCATTAAAACTCCCAGCCGTGTGAAATTAGTTTTTCAACGATGTAAATCACATTACGATTTATGTGAACTAGCTATGCAAGCAATTTGAACCGCGTGGAACACGATAGAATGCAATATGGACGACTCAATTTCATATTTTATACATTCGCGAAAAATAATGCCTTTAAAAGTTTAATCTGATCTTTGTTCTCATTATATCGCTTCGAAAATATATAAAGTTGATGTTGGGAGTATAACAGTTTTGCACTTTCGACCCCATCCTCCTCACGAGCTCAATAATGCGGAGCTATTATGTAAGAACAAACTCAAAACTCACCTTAGAATACGATCGTTATCTGTTAGAAAGTCGCGAGCGATATTAACTGCAATATTAATTATATCGCTCTAAGTCGTGTATATTTCGCGAGACACGAAGTGAGTTCTAATTGTGTAACAATGTTGAAATTATGTTTATGTTAAACATATACATAATATCTCTCCGATCAATTTTCAGATCGAATAACGATAGTCTTCGCGAAAGCTTCTCGATGGTAACGAATAATAAGTCATTTCCAAACGTTTCAGAATCCTTTGTTCCTACGTTGATTTTCTGCCACCATTGCGAATACGCTTAACTCTTTTGAACTCAGTCCAACTCGTCCCGATCCATACTTCTAGACGTCGATAAGAATGGAGGTCGGGTGGAATCAATCGGTCACGTAAATTACGATGTATATGCTAAGTAAAACTTAAGTAGAACTTAAACTGTCATAATACTCACTTATGAATATTTTATGGTTATTTGATATTATTTTATCTATCTATTTTTATATTTAAAGATAATAATTTTATGACCAATTTAAAGTCGTCTTTTGTTTCTAATTATTAAAATAAATGTTATTACACTTTGAAATGCATTTAATTACCTCTAAAATACAGCGTAGTACATAATAAATCACAGTTTATTTGTAGTAACAAAATTCTTTGATTAAACTTTCCACGACCGCAACGAATATGTAATTGGCGGTTTTTACTGTATAGAGTTTTAGATGAAGTTTCATATTAGTAAGTTTTTAGAATGCGCAACAGAATTTTTAATTATTCTCTTTTATTCTTTATTCAAAATTTTATTAAAAGTACGCTCCAACATAACACAAGATAATTCAAATATTTTTTTGAACATACATACATGCATCGATAAATCTTAATGATAAAATATGTTTGTTTTTAATTTACATTTATTTTATAATGATTTCATTAGTTTTATATTTAAATATGACTCGTTGATCCAGTCATTAGTTTATAATATGTCAGATTCATAAATTGTTAGTCAGATGTTGATTCAATAAATTTGCATTAAGAGCCCGATGTTAGGAAGTCAGCAACATTAAACACCCGTGTCTGGGTAAGTGCGTTAAGTCCCTGTTCCTGCACCTCAATGCTTTTCAGTAACAGGATTGTACCGTGCGGTGCTTTTGACATGCAATTTTGAATATGTACAAAATTCAACTTAGAGAGAGAGACTAACTTTTACATTAGTTTAAAAGTATTTGTAGATTTAAAATATCTTTGTGGATTGTATAGTCGACCTCCATGGTCGAGTAGTGTGTACACCGGTTTTCATTTGTACGCCACTCCGAGGTCCCGGGTTCGATACCCGGCCGAGTCGATGTAGAAAAAGTTCATTGCTTTTCTATGTTGTCTTGGGTCTGGGTGTTTGTGTTACCGTCGTTACTTCTGATATTCTATAACACAAGTGCTTTAGCTACTTACGAGTACATTGGGATCAGAGTAATGTATGTGATGTTGTCCAATATTTATTTATATTTTATTATTATTATAGTATCAGATTTATAAAATCCATAGGGCACTAAAAACTCTAGCCGAGTTCTTCTCGAGTTCGTTCTTCAAGTATATTTCTATTATTATTTATTCAATACGGCAACTAGAAATACTTAAAAATAAAATCTATTCGTATTTAGTTTAATATACGTGATGTTATTAAACAATGTCTTCACATTGATTAGGATCACCTGATTCGTGATGACCCTATAGGGGGCATATCAGTGGAAGGCGACAAGTTAATTTTACGAGGTCTAAGAAGACATCACGCTGCGAGATACAGGTGCCGAGCTTGGAATTCCGAAGGCAGTGGATTGAGCGAACCGCTTACGTTCAACGTTTTATGTGAGTATTTAAATTTTGGTGCTCAATGATTCTTTGATTATTGTCTTAAGCTGTCTATCATTGTATGAATTATTTTAATGTTTACCGTTATAATTACCGTTTTTTTCTAATATGCTGGATATGAATGTGCTGCTATGAAAGAGTATCAGGATCGATTCTCTTTGTTGTTGTCCTTATTATTTTAAATTTAATTAAATGGGAAAGAGTAGTAGGCATAATTTGATTTTTTTTTTCTTTTTAATATAATATTTTTGGTAATCATTTAATTTTGAAAAAAAAAGGAAAGTCTCATTTTATCGTCATGCTCAACATGAATACCAAATGCATTTTTACGACAATTTATTTTTCACTTAACTATCAATTTGTTAAATAAAGTTTACTAAGGCTTTCCGTCAATTTAATTAAGTCGATTTAATAGCGCAGGTTCAATCGAAAAAGTTTTATAGTTTGGACATAACGACTAACTTTACCTTTTCCAACTAGATAATTAGTTATTTTAAGATAAATTACTTAAGCTTCCAAAAAAAATATACGATGTTTTACATGTGGAATTGTATAAATTGTCTAAATAAAGATTTCTCCTAGCCCGGCCAGAATGTTCTGCTGGTAGCGTAGTACAGCAGTTAGCAGGGGCGCCTGGTGGTGAAGTTAGAGCACGATGCTCGGTCTCCGCACCTTCTGCTAACGATGCTGGTCCGCTGAGATTCTATTGGACTTATAATGGGACAAAGGATGTTTTGCCAGTAAGATTATTTTTTATATATTTAGCGGTATATTATAATTAAAGACAGTTACGATGATTATGAAAAAAATATATTTTAACAAAATAAATTACCTCATTCATTCATACATACATACATAGGGAATTCATCTGTAACTTATATTAACATTTTTTAAACTTGTTTTAGATACCTGCATCGAACGTTACTGTTATGGGTGCTACCAGTACAGTCATTCATGGTTTGCCGTCTTTAGATGATGAAGACGATTTAGGCTGGCTGGCTTGTTGGGCCAGTAATGATATTGGGAACCAGAGGGAACCTTGTCTGTTTAGGATAATGCCTGCAGGTATGCTTGAAACATGTTTATCGTTTTTATTTTTAATTTACTATGTAATATTTCGATCACAGATAACTCAATAGATGAGACACAGTCCCGTATCTAAACATAAGTAAAGCCAATATATTTTATAGTTAAAATAGAGCAACATGGGGTAATTAATAATATTTACTGTAACATTACATTTTACATTAGCAGTCTGTAAATTAATTTAATTTGCTCCTCTCCTGCTCCCTTTGAGGAGAAGGTTTGGAGCATACGATCCAATGCGGGTTGGGGCACACACATGTGGCACAATTTCGTTGAAATTAGACACATGCAGGTTTCCTCACGATGTTTTCCTTCGCCGCCGCATGAGATGAATTATAAACACAAATTAAGCACATGAAAATTCAGTGGTGCCTGCCTAGGTTTGAACCCGAAATCATCGGTTAAGATGCACGCGTTCTAACTGGGCCATCTCGGCTTTACTGTAAACCTAAGAATAAAAAATTTTTCGAAATTTTAGGTTTCTTTTTATTTAATTACCACAATGTAAATTAAAAGTATACTTCCTTAAAGAAAAATCTTTCCTTAAAATATTATATATTGTTATCGTTTAATTTTGTTCATTTACATAACGTCATCATCAATTTTAATTGGTACTGGTGTATAACAATTTAAAAATTCACTATTTAAATAAAAGCCAATCTTCTTAAGTTAATTTATTGTATGAGTTTGGTAAACATCTTTAAAATACATCGTCACCAGCGCTTCCTGAAGCACCCAGTAACTGCGAGATTGAAGACGAGTTTCTTCAATGCGAGCCAGGTCACGACGGTGGATTACCGCAACGGTTCATACTCGAGGCGTTGGAGGTACGCCACCATGATACTGTGCAAGGGGACGAGTCCACTATGAACGATCAGGTGAGGTGGTGGTATTGCAGGCTCCATAAATTATTTTGATATAACTACATCGCTTATAAGTCATCCTTAACCTTACATATAAAATAATTTCTATTTACGACACATATTATGTAAACATTAAAAGTAAATGAATATGAAATACCTAAAATATTATTTTGGTTTTGATGCTTTGATGAAAGTTAATAATTCAAGTTAAACGTATCATATATTTTAATTATTTTAGGGAATTTCTGGAAGAGGTCTATCAGAAGCTGTATACAGAGCCAGCAACGATGTGACACCTCAGTTCGCTCTTGACGCTCTGTCACCGGGGCGGTATACGTTTCTCGTTTATTCAGAAACACCTCGTGGAAGATCTCAGCGGCCAGCTGCTCTGCACAGTATTTCCATACGAACACCTAATGATCTGGACACACCGGGTAATGAAAATTTGTTGTATTTTTACCAATTTTCAGTACATCAAATTAATCTTATATGTATGTAAGTCTAAGCCGATTGAAATTTATTAGTAAAAAAAATCTTATTAGTAAGAAGGTAAATAAAATTAAACATTTATTTTATTAGGTTCACTACAAACAATGACACCTTCGCCACCACAGCCGCCATCGAGTGATAACAGTATGGCACTTTTAATAGGAGCTTCTTTAGCATTAGTGCTTCTTACCGTACTTACCACTCTTTGCGTCACACTTGTTATTATCTGCAAGAAGAGACAACAACCACAAAGAGATCCTGAACAAAAGTAAGAATAAAATATTTCCTTATTATACCCTCATTTCGAAGAATAAAATTCTTGAAAATATTATTCAACTAAATCTTGCAACTAGGCTTAAAATCGTAGATTAAGTACAATCATGGACAATTTATGATTAGTGCTTGATGTTTGTTTTCTTCTCAGTACTATACTACGAAGGAGTGTTGGCGTGTCTATGTATAGTGGATCATCTATATCACCAAGTATTGTACCAACAGTCGTCGTTAGAGGTCATAGAGGATCAAGAGTGTTGGCCGCTAGATGGTCGGGAGTTATTGATGATACACCGCTTGCTGTACTGGCATTAGATACGAGACCTCATGGTATGATTAATTATTTTAAATTTCAATTTTATTACTACCCCAAAAAAAATACAAATGAAAACAAACACAGGTTACAGGATGTGACGTCAAGTAAATTTCGTAATGTAACATTTACCATAACAATTATTTCAAACAATATATGCCTTTAACACATTTTCAAATAATTTAAACATTGTCGATAGATAATTTTTAATCCGAGCTTATAATTTAAACATCATTATTATGTATAATAATTATAAATCAAGAAATATAATATGTTCTAAAAGATGATATGACAGTTATCTAAGACTAAAAACGCCTTATAATGCCTAACATAAAATTATGAAACCTAACATGAATGACCTAAATATACAGAAAAAGTAAAAAAAAAAAATGAACTTTAGTAATAATATAAAACTTGTTTATTTCTCAGCTGATACGGACTCAGGACACAGCGATGGTGAATTACTAGAAACAGAATTGACAAGGAATTTTGGCAACATGGAAACACAAACAGATACATAAATACTTATCAAAGATGTACGGATGAAATTAAATCGTTTTAAAATTCAAAGGCATTAGGTGTTCCTTCGAAATTTATCCTTGATAGAATGATATAAATGAACGGATACTTGTAAGGTTTGACTAGGAATTAATTATCATATTCAAATTGTTGAGAAGATGATTATTAATAATGATCGTAATAACAAACGTAAAATATCGATGAATTATTGTGATGTGCTGCATGCAGTATTATGTATTAGTGATAACTATTTAAGATTGAGTGCTATTTATATTGTAATGAGAAATTATATGTGTTACATTTCACATAACAACTATATACACGATGGACGTGAATACAAATCAAAATTTAAAATATCTTCTGTGCAAACCATGACCGCAAAGAATGGCAGCAAGAATGCTATAAGCCTTTTCATTTTGAATCGCAATTCCGATCTGGATGAACAATGAACCAGCTCAGTCATCAAAGGAGGCTACAAGGAATGTCATATTTAATCAAACTATCTGCACTACTTTAAGTTTTAAATGATTCTGCCAACGGAACAAAGATTAAAAAACAAAAAACCGATATTTCCAATAAGAAACAAAACTGTAACCATATTAAACATATCAAAGGATAATTACTGTATCGACTACGGGTATTATTGTAGACAGTTTTTAACTTTATTTCAGTGTATTCTGTTAGTAGTAAGTTTTTATTAAACTCACCGATGGTAGCTTTACAATAGTTTATTTCATTGATCAAAGAGTGGTTGTATATAATTCGCTTAAAATAAAAATAAAAATGCTATAAAAATATCGTAGGAGTCATGACTTAACTTTTTCATTTATCCGACCCACTTATTTCATAATTATCAGACTTACAAAATATTTAATTACAACGATTATTTATTAAGTATGTATAGTATAAGATTTTATGTTTACCAAGGATAATTAAAGTAATAGATAATTTAAATAGTTCGAAAATGTCGCAAGTGAACCTGAAACATATATTGTATATTTATTATATGTTTTATGTATTCCGTAAAGAAATATATGTAAATGTCACATTGTATGTGTACGTTTTAGTATGACATTGTTTCAAAAGCTAGCAATGAAATAAACTCTATATTTTTATATTAGTTTTTTATTTCTTTTCCCATAATAACCTAAAACTACAAATGCTTGTATACCTAAATTTTACCTGTCTGGGTTATTACCAATAATTCTACTACTAAACAGTAACATTGCCCTCCCGTTTGATGAATGAGAGGTTCAGGATAATTACAGACACATGGCATTATTACCTTTACTCGAATACAAATGAATATTAGAAACACGAACAAACAGAACTATATTGACGTTCCTCTATAATTAATATTAAAACAACACATTTATAATTAAAATGTAGACGAAAAATTTAATTGAAAATAATCCTTTTATCATCAAATGGAGCAGAAATTTTAAGCTATTTTTATTGATGACGATTACAATAGCTCTTGAACGAGACGTTCCCGTGACGTTAATTGAACATAAATTATACATTATTGTAATGTGAAATGATTTGGCACAAAATTCACATAATACGTATTGGCTGCAGCGTTAATTATCATAATGTGTAGCACTTAACACCGTGAAGAATGACATGACACACATGAATTTTTGGCGAAAATTTTAAATATATTAGGCTCGTGCGAACGACACGTGTGAATTATGAGTTTAATGAACTCTTTTTTATTTTAACAAGAGTCACTTTATACCTGTAAGAGTTGGAAGTTTATTTGAGTACACAACTTGTAAATACTTTTACCATCAAGCATCAATGTTCTGGTTTGAAAGATGAGAGTGTGTCGGGATAATTAAAAGTACAAGTATCTTATTTCTGAGGTGGGGCGAATAAAGGCTCTAGCCCAACGAGCCTTGATTCGCCAATGGGAGGTCAGGCCTTCTGTGGTCTTCATCAGCAGGCCTGGCATAGTGACAGTAAAGGTATTTCGCACCCATTTGAATCGCTGGGTAGCGTGAAGAGTTGGCATAGTAAGGTATAGACTGATGCAGGTTCTTAACAGATAAATGCTGTTTCGGTACCTGCACGACGTGGCAAGGCATAAAAAACGCGTAAATGTGATATTCTAGCATGGTACAAAATAATGGCAAATATATTATAAGTATAACTGTTTAAATTTTTTTTTTCATTATTATGCAAAAATCTTGAGATAAACATTCTAAATGTTTTGATATTAGTACGGGTATAAGAAAATAAATTCTAGCAAGTGATATCCAGATAACCAATAAGTGTTTTACGAGTTAAACTCAAACATAGTAATATTTACGCTTAGATCATATAAAATGTGAGGAAATAAAACTATTGTAGTATTCTAGCCCTTACATACAATTATTACAACAAAGTCTGTTACTATTTTTACAATCCGCACTTTGATATGCAATCTACACAAGTGCTGACAAGAATTATAATATGGTTTGAGGTGTACTCATAATCATTCATGCTGTTCATATATCAGAAATGGCAAGTTTTGAACTCGTTTTGCATCAACCCGACCATCTTAGTGAGACTTTATTAAATTTGATTACGGTTCGAAAATAAATTTTCACATATTCGATTGGGTTATTCAAGGTCTGATAAGATTTATTTTTTGAAAGCATACGCCTGATACATTTATTTTTGGGAACGCTTTTTGGAATATTGAATTGAGTCGAGGATTGAGACAGTAGAGAATTCGATATAAATGTATTTCTACTGAAATTATGAAACGTTATTATTTTATTGTATGTATTATATTTTGCAATGAGCTAGAATTAAAAATGTAATATTATAGGACTTTAAATTTTATCATGAGCGCTTTGATAATGGATATATTATGTCATTCAGAAATCAGTTTTCATTCAGATTTATGTGCTCAATTTGATATATTTAGACGGAAAGTTAATTGAGCCTAAAGGCACCACCACCACCGGCAGAGAGAAATATTTGTCATTCCTTACATCCCAATATGCCATCAACTTCAGGATCTAATTTGTAGTAAGTAAAAAAGTTTGGTAAGCTATAACTAGTTTTGCTGTTTACCGGTTGAATATCTGATAAGTGAATGGTAATAATGGTCAATTATCGGTCTGACCTGGGGCTTCAGCTCAGGACATCGGGATCTGTTTATTTCGAGCCACTAGACCTACGAGTCTGACAGTCATCTTACATAGTAATAGGGTTTTGTGCAAGCCCATCTGCGTTGGTATAACCAACTCGTTTATAGATTATACCTCAAACAAAGCAAAAAAAGTCAGCTAAATTTCGGATTTCACCAGCTCGTCCCTTACACGACCCTCTCCATAAGCAATCGTATAGTTAATCTAAAAATATGAGACGACGACCTGCATGATTGTAGTTATTATTTTTTTATCTTTTGCCCATATTTTACAATTCAGAATTTATTATTATAAAAATGAAACGAAAAGGTTTTAGAAGCAATGGCAGCTGAAGTTCTTTTGTAATACCTTGTTTTGAATATACCTCGCAGTTTATATGGCTTACACGATGAGATTAAATAGCAATTATTTTGTCCAAAGGGGAAATATTATAAATATGCGACTCATACCGTAAAAGTGTCACTGTAAAAAACATATGAATTGGGTGTAATTTTTTTCAACGTTGAATTTTCAAAAACAGTAAATAAATAAACTCACCGCATTATTAACCCCTAAATCACTCGAAAGTCTTGGAGTTTTTAAAAGTTGTTTTTCCAAACTTAGATTTTCTGGCACACATTACAAGTATATAAATCAAGTTTTAAATCTTGTAGCGGCACCAAGTAGCCGGCTAAGAATGTAACATTTGTTTTCTTTTAAGTCAGTACGTTCATTAATTGAGCTACTTTAAGCGAAAGAAATCGCTATATTATTTAACGCATCTTTGTTTCCAAATAAAATAGTTTTTTTTTATAAATGTAATATTTAACAGAATATTCTTTTAACTTATGATGTTGTTCAACTACCAGTGCGTCGACTTCTTCTAAGAAGAAATTTAGCCTATTTCACCTGACTGCTCCAATGAGAATTTATACATACATATGTGGTAGAATTTCATGGAAATCATGCTGTCTTCCTCACTTCTTTCACCTCCATTCCCAAGAATAATTATTAGCGTTAAACAAAATCCAGCTGGGTTGCCATTCACAACAGCTGCACCATCTGGAATTAGAGACCATTTTAAGAATATTATATTACCTAGATAATCACAATGTAGAATCTTGTCCTTTTCTTATTGTGCTTTTGTATGATATATTATTTACTAGCTATATCTACTATCATAATCACCGAAATATTTCAAATAATAAACTCATGATAGTACCTTGTCGAAGTAAAACAAAGAAACGCAATCGGAAATACAAATGATCTTGAATTTTTACTTAGGTTTTTATTAAATCGCAATAATTACATGTAAAATGAAGTAAAAATCTCTATATCTCTAACTATCGTTATGTCCTTAAGATGTACATATGTGTAAAATATAAAATTATATACAGACATACCTTACTTACAATGCTTACTAAAATAAACGTTGCTGTTATTATACGAGTTCGTAACCCATAACTCAAAGAATTTTCTTTTCAAACAAAAGTAGGGAAAACCTTAAAGAATAATTGAAACACATATAATATATTAATTGCAAGAATAAAATCAATAAATATTTGTGGTGATCTAAATATATATCATAGTAATTTAATTATCATATTATTAGTAAAACTAAAATTAGCAGCCAGTGAAACAATCTAAGATCACAAACATTCGCTATAAGGGTTCTCAACTCAGCCACGTTAAGTTGGCACAGTAAAGTGATGCAACAATATGAGCAGCACAACTTAAGTGCGCCCGCAGTAAAACTCCGCCGTAACTGTTTGTTTAGAGCATACAGTACGTTTCATATAGCCTGTGCCAGTTGCTGATCTAGACTAGATAAACAACAGAGACGACAAATATAATAATAAATCACATCTGAGTTAAAACATTATGCAACAAGTGTTACTATTCAACGCCTTACTCTGTATATTTTACGTCATCAAGGCTAAAACTAAAGCTTAAGATTTAGATAAAGCATTTGGCGTTTGGTATAAATATGACGCAGATAACATTTAATGAATATTATATAAATTTAACAACAAAAACAGCAAATTGATAAAGTCACTTTCAATAGTTTTTTTATTTAATATAAGTTTTATTGCTAATAGAAGTATGAATAAGGTGGAACAGTTTGGTGATAACATTTTAGTCAAGACATAAAGATGTGCAGAAAACAAATATTTATATCGAATAAAGTAATTGTATAGTTGTGAGCACTCTCTATCAAAATATAATCTGTGCTCTCAATATAGACAAAGTAAGTTTAGAGGCAAATGAAATGAACGATGCAGAATACCTGTCAAATACAACCCTAATGTTTATTTCAGGATCCCTTGCGCTCACATTTGTCCTGAACTAAATTGTTCGAGTTTTATTTTGTACTTAGTGATACAATATTGACCGAGAATTATTCACGAAATTATTATTGCATTTCTAACGCCAGGCAGCAATACTAAATATTGTTGTGTTATATTTTGTAGAAAAAGTTCATTAATTTTCTATGTTGTCTTGGGTCTGGGTGTTTGTGTTACCGTCGTTACTTCTGATTTTCCATAACACAAGTGCTTTAGCTACTTACATTGGGATCAGAGTAATGTATGTGATGTTGTCCAATATTTATATTTATATACAATAAGTATGAATATATACAATATGTCCTCAAACATAAGGAGAAAAAGAAAAAGAAAAAGAATAAGAAAAAGAAAAAGAAAAAGACAAAGAAAAAGACAAAGAAAAACTAAAAGTACAATGACTTAAGGTCTTAGTTCCCAAGGACAACCTTGACGCATGTTATATTTGGAATGATTAATATTTTCTCAGAGTACCAAAGTCTATGGGCAACGGTGACCACTTACCATCAGGTGGCCCATTTACCAATCCACCTACTTATATGTAATAAATAAAATAAAAATACGTACAAACTTCAATGGTATCAAATAGACATCATTATAAAGTGATTTTGAATCATCGTTTTACAAGATCAATTAAGAGAAAAGTTAACTTCGTAATGTAAATTAAATATCGGGAAGAGCCATCAAGAAGCTCATTGCGTTCTCATTTTACAAATGGATGATATGGACTACATAAACCAACGTTTATTTACATAATAATTATTAACATTACATTAACATTAAGAATGCAACATTTCCCCATTGAATTGTAATTCCGATCAACTGGACAAAATTGCTGGATGCTATAAGGCGAGGTGATATGCTTTTAATTAACCATTATCCATTACTACTCCAAAGTCCAAGTGTTTCAATAGCAAATTCGACAGAAAATTTGGAATCAGACACGAATTGGATTGTTTGTTCGCTTCAGCTTTTTCTGCAGTCACAGTCACATTGATCCTTTGATATGAGACGCGTCCAGCGTGTCAACGCATGTAGCGTTCCACACTAGGGACTATCCTCGTACCCATAAAATGAATTATTTACAGTGGATCATTTGCACAAAATTGTGGAACAGTCACTTTTTATCAAGTGTTGGGTAAGTTTTTAAAACATTCGTTTTAAAAAACATCTCAAACAGATACTGTTATTTGTCGGATGAAAATCTACCACAAGTCTTTCAAGCAACCCACGCTGAAGCATAGTGGAAAAGACTTGAAACCTTTTTACTAACAGAAGGTGTTAGACTGTTTTTATAATACTTGCCTAAAGCGAATTCACAATGAGATATCCCAAAACCTGTTGGATAATAACAGTGACGTAATCATTAACTCTTCAACTAAAACACATATTGGGAAATGAACACTTATTAAAAGCTGACATATTGTACACGATTTATAATTTTCATATCTGAAGTCACTGATGACACTGAATAATCATTATTTTTAAAGTCACGCCTACTTAAATTGCCTATACATATATAAACGTAAGATCGATTTCGACTTATAATAGGAAAAGCCAACGAAGGACATATTCTTACGCACTATTATATGCACGAAACATTTTCTATTTCCTCACTCACAATACAAGGGGATGGCTTAAAGACTTGCTTCAAGAGATAATCCAAACGCAGAACCAACGGCTGGAGAGTAAATAAAACACATCATTTTATTCCATTATAGTACTTTTGTTAATAATATGAAAGCTTGTCACGAGGATACGTAATTATTGTCTTGACACAAGTTATAACTCTAAGTAGAAATTTATGTTTTTTTTTATTAAAAAACAAAATCTCGCTTCACGCCTCATATAATGTGAAATTGTTTAAGATAACGAAATGACGGCTTTTATTTACATCCAAAGATAATTCTCTATTTTTATGAACATTTAGATAAAACCTTATTTTTTACAATTGTTATTTTTTCTTCAAGAAAATCCCACCCTCATAGTGCATAACAAATTTTATACATTGCTAATTTGCATCTGTTCTTAATAAGACCATCCACTAATTTGTTCAAAGCTTGCTCTGGATCTGATGTCGGGTCAGCGAGGACACTATTACATGCCCCCACCTCCCCGCAATATGTTTTTTTTTACATTAACAGCCTGTAAATTTCCCACTGCTGGGCTAAGGCGTCTTCTCCCTTTGAGGAGAAGATATGGAGCATACTCCACCAGCTGCTCCAAAGCGGGTTGGTGGAATACACATGTGGCAGAATTTCGTTGAAATTAGACACATGCACGTTTCCTCACGATGTTTTCCTCACCGCCGAGCACCAGATAAATTATAAACACAAATTACCGCAATAATTAATTAATTGTAAAAAATATATTCTATCAGCATTATTCCGAGCACACTCACTTATTTATTATTATGTTACATATACTGCAATTAGGTGAACGTACTTTATAAGAGAACCAAAGTTATTTAATGGAATTCGGAACGAAGCTGAAGAGCTGTGACAATTGAAGACTTGCTCGTATTGGCACATTCAAACCAAAGACTTTTCCGTCCAGTCTGCATTATTCTGTACCATCCACTTAGTATCAGTAAGTTATTACTCAACAAATTTATTTCTTTTACTCTTAATTTATTCTAAGTTTTCGGATATTTTTTTACCTTTTAAGCATAGACAAATCCGACAATCGAAATAATAGATTTCACCATCATCGAATATTATGCCACCAAATATAAGAACACACAAATATTTAAAAATTCACCTCGCTCTATAAAATTCAACTGGCACATGGTGAATATCTCATAAATAGAAATTTGAACAGTCCCAAACGTGTCCCCTACTTTCCATAACATCGTAAAATCATCGGAATGCAAACAAACCCCTCGCCCACATCAAGTGAAGAAATAAAGCCAAGTATGGACAGACGGTAATAATGCTTTATAAACCATCAAAGGGCTTGCATAAACCATCTTCAGAGTTATTAACTTTAGATTGCAATAAACTAAAGTGCGGCATACTTTTATAGAGGAATTAGGGAACGCTACAGAGAGGGGAAATACCAAGATATTTATGACACTGAAACGATAGAATTTGAACTTTATTGTTAAATAAAATAGGGTTGGAATTGATGAAACGCGGTAATGTTGCAGCGTTGTGTTTATGGCAAGGTTTAGTAGGGAAATATTCCTTTTTTACGATGTAAGAATGGCCAAAGCTTTCGTATGAAGACGGTTATTAATGTTGTTTATTTAGCGAGTGATTAAGGGTTAGATCGGGTCGCATTTAATGTTACATTGACTGAGTTTAAAAAAATTATAGCTTCGACGCCATTATTTCATACGATTCGTTCAGATCTAGGTTCAGAATATTATGAGTATTGGTTTTTTTTTATAACCGGTACTAATAGGTAATGATCACGTTGTCAAGGTCACATTAACAGTATGAGAACTATTTATATTTCTTGCAGTCTATGGTCGTGTGTTACTACATACCAAGACAGTTGACATAATCCTTAAAGTAAAACGTAAAGTTTCAGCCCAAAAATGTCCCGCTAGTGCCTCCTTTCCCTTTTGAGGAGAAAGGCTGGAGCCTACTTCACCAAGCTGCGCCAATGCGATTTGGTGGATACAGATGTGGCAGAATTTCATTGGAATTAGACAAATGCAGGTTTCCTTCCGATGTTTTCCGTCAACGCAAAGCACGAAATGAATTATAAAAAGAAATTAAGCACATTGAAATTTTGTAGTGCTTGTCTGAGCTTGAACCCGCTATCATCGGTTAAGATGGACGCGTTCTAACCAATGAGTCATCACGGCTCGTTACTAATTAACAGATCAACATTTTAATTGTGTCCTATCCGATATTTTACTTTTATTGGAAAAAAACATGGTGTACTATACATCAAATTACTTGTACTGATTTTTTTATTCAATATGTGTTGCAAAGTTAAAAAGATTAAGTGCTAATTTCAAAGTGTACCAACTCAACAATTGTATGATATACTAATATGTAATATAATTATCTAAGTATCTAATATTATAAGTATCCGTTTCCTTATATTTTAAATTTAGGAACAGAGGCAGTTTGTTGCTAGAGTCCTATAAGCCCGTATACATTCTCGCTCAAAAGAGTTATTGACTCTTTGCTGTCGAGTAACAAGAGTAATGAGTTTGTGTTTGTTATTTTTATTAATTTTATAAGCATCGCAATTTGCTACAAATTCAATATTATTTTTTCGAGCATCCATTACATTAGAGAATAAGTATTTAGAAATAACTGTCAGTCATATTTTGACGTGTAACATTTTACCTCTCGCTCGAAAAGGGACGGAAGTGTGTAACAGCAAGCCAGATAACGCTGGTGTTATTTGATTTGACCAATGAGTTAGTTTTCGAGATGTCAGCTGTAACACATCATATGCAACTACTTTAAACGTTGTCATTTTTTTTTATATATTTTTAATGACTATGTAGCTGCTGGGTTACAAATTTCACGAATAGCCAATTCTTTCAGAGAAAATGTCGTTTTGGATAATGGCCGCCTTACATAAAATCTATAATTTATTTTCATGTTATAATGTTTGATGTCAATTTAAACACCATTCATGACACGATAGGAAAATATTACACGAACTTCATTCTTGCAAATAAATTAATTCTACTTTTGATTCTTAAAAACCCAGACACTAAAATAATAGGCAGTCAGACTAACAGTATCATATCCAATTGTGTTTAATTCGATATTAACAACAGTGAAACAGACAGACAAATGTAAAATAGATAATATCCAAAGAATTCTCATCTCCGTTTCTAACAAAATCTAAAAAGCTAAGCGACAGTAACTCAACCACACTCCAACGTCGCATTACGAACACGTCCCGACTCGTATTAGGAAGGAAATAAATAGTCGCTTTCAAAATAAAGTCGCCTGCTCGTATTGTCGCTCATACATAACACTTATTGGATGTGTCGGGACTTTTAGAAAGATGATACTGCAAGATATTTTTGTATAACTTTCAACGCGTTTTCGCGTTCCGCTTGACATATGTTTTGTTGACTTACAACGGTAATGTAACTGCCTGTAAATGTATCATTAGGCCACTTATATAAGGTCTTTGAAGTCATAGATATGCTGTAGACATTTTTTAGTATTATGTTCTTAATTTTTGGAACGAAGTCCTTTTATGCGGCTTATAGTGACGTAAGGAAAAGGTGTGATGCCCCCTCCACGCGACTTTTCTCTCTCTTTCTCTTTCACTCTGTCTCATTCTATTATATACGGGCTTATAATACTTTATTTAAACTTACACAACAACAATTTTATTTCTCATCTTTCAATTATTCTTAAATATCGTTAATTTACTTCATAATAGTATTTTATTATAGCAGGCTTTTACAGGTATTATTTAATATTACATGGTTAAATTATCACTTACAGAAAGCCCTTTCACGTAAGCCTACCCGTCTCGAATATAATTTTTTACCGAGAAGTATCACTGTATTGTTAAACGTAATACTTAAACAGAAATATTAAGAAATATTTATAAACAACTAGCGAACCGCGCGACTTCGCACAAGTGCAATGCTAATACTAAATATACAGAATGTCTTACAACGTTCAAAGCTTTTTTGTCATTAGACAATATAAACCGCTATGTCCCTCCATTTCAATCTGTAATATCTTCGGAAATATTAATTTAAATTACATGCTGTAAAGAGCCATATCTACATTAAATGCACAATGTATTTATTTACCTAATTGGATAAGGTTTAATGCTGTATTGCTTTAAATCGCTTCGAAAATAAGCCATTATTTCTCGTAAAAAGTAAAGGATAAAAAATGGTTATTGTAGGTTATCCAAAAGAGATAGGCAAATACCATTGCGGACTTTTGAATACCTTTTTATGGCGTACAATACTGTAGTACATTATTTTGACATATCTCGTAGGGTTCAGCCAGCGTTTGAAATTTAAGCGCATGTGTTTGTGTCAAAATTGTGTTTGTTTACGACATCACTT
Source organism: Vanessa tameamea (assembly GCF_037043105.1). Classification (NCBI taxonomy): domain Eukaryota; kingdom Metazoa; phylum Arthropoda; class Insecta; order Lepidoptera; family Nymphalidae; genus Vanessa; species Vanessa tameamea. The sequence continues at coordinate 1,067,336 of NC_087327.1, read as the reverse complement.
CAAAAACCTCTAAAATTATCAGTGTTTCTCGATAATATTGTGCATATATTATACATATATACCTTCCTCTTGAATTAATCTATCTATTAAAAAAACCGCATCAAAATCCATTCGGTAATTTTAAAGATCTAAGCATACAGACAGACAGACAGCGTTAAGCGACTTTGTTTTATACTATGTAATGATTAGTTAAATAGAAAAATATAAAATACTATTTATTCATTATTTATCAAATTTAATTGTACGTATGTAGCGATTGATGTCCTGACTCACGCATCCAGTCGGATCCCGTTACATTCTTCAAGCTTATGGTCTAGTTTGCTGAACATAGTATCAGAATTTAAGTTACTAACCAAATAGGGAATATTGTGCCTCAGTTCCTTATTAAATATTGTTTTTATATGTAGGCGAAAGGACAAATAAGCACCAGTATCTATATAAATTTGGCCCATAAAAAAAACCATTCCATACATCGCTGATGCACCACCAACCTCGAGGACTGAGATGTTATGTGCTTAGTGCTTTGTAGTGCTGGTCGTGGCGATTATGACAAATATTCTCGTTATGTCATAGTCAGAATTTGGTTCTGTATTGTATTTCGATACACGAATACTCAATACACACATTCACACACTCTATCAAAGGCCGTCTCTTTGTATTTGTATATCTGTAAAATATGCAATTGTATTAGTTAGGATGGTACGTTAGTGTACTTTTGTTTAAAAAAGTATTCCATGATCCACTTAAACAAAGCCCCGAGGAAAACTTAACCTATTAACTACAAAATAGTCCTTTAAAAACATTTTATTTCTATTCGTGAATAACTAAGAAAATACCATTTTAACCCTTTAATGCCTCACATATAAGTAGTATTTTAACTGCAGACAAAGTTTATTCTCACAAAGCTATGTTAATATCAACCGCTCCGACCCCACGGACCTCGGGCTGGGTCGAGTGTTAGTTACTTGCAACGCTTCCACGAAAGTTTTAAATTTGGTTCTGTATGAGAATTGAACTTTGGCTTCTCAGTCAATTAGATTTCATCACAGCTATGATTTTGAACGTTGTTGATTTTAAACATCTCTATAAATTTCTCTTAGACGGAAATATATTATTTTTATGAAAATTATTGGTGAAGTTTTTCTACACGATTTGGACAACGTTTGCTACTCTCAAGAAACATATGACAAGTGCACTCTCTACTGCCTCTCTCTTTAAATTCGATGGGATATTAATCCGACATGACCAGTTAGAGTTCCAGGGTTCCAGGGCCCACAGGGTTTGATGCACTTATCGAAGCATACGAATGTAAATATTGCCAAATTCTAGAACTGCTATTGAGTGTTTCTTGACTATATAGCTGGGAATTTTTGCTTTATAAGCTAGCCACTGCATTTCGGATGAAAATCTGATAAATATACCTATATATCCTATAGATACAACGTAAAGAAAAACTTATAACAGCTGGTTTTAGTCTCGGCAAAGTTAATTCATCCTTCCTTGGGAAAGGTGAATATGTGTCTACAACAAAAAAAAAATTCAAATAATTTTAGCGTTGACAATTATTAAACAACATCAAATATTCTTTTAGTCCTAAAATTTCTCTGTATTATGTTTTTATTTTATTTTACGGAATAGGTGGCATATGGCTAACGAACATGAGACACATCTGATAAAACAGAGGCACATCTGATAAAAATGACTATAACCGCAACACCGGCGGCCTTGCAGGTGAGTTGCCGGCCTTTAAGGTATTAAGTATATTAAAAATATTTATTATTAATTAAATTTTAATCACATGCCTAGAAAACTTTGATCGATTATGCGTATTACTTGATAAAGGATTGCCTAATATCATGAATGCTCGGCATCTATATTTAACAATCACTAAAGATTTTAAGTAACGTAGAAGTCGTCCCTATGCGTCTCATACGAAGTCCAAAACTTATGAAGAGTTTTTATAGCGACTATGTAATGACCGGAAAACTAAAAATACATACATTGTATGTATAATATATTTTATGTATTTCAATAGAAAATAACTATCAGCAATGCGAGCACTGTTTACAAAGTAAAGCAGCTGTTAGCAAGCACTGACCTTTAAACCTTTAACATAACATATTGCCTTCTACAGACATGTATATTTCGGTTTTATGTTATACATATATCAGTTCTTTGAACTAACAATTGAATTTAAAAGCACCTATACGTCGCATAGGTAAAGCTCATAGAAGGGCGACTGGTAGAGCATGCTTTTAGGTATTAAATCCGACAGTTCAAAGTATAATTGAAGGGTGAGCCAGTATAACTACAGGCACAGGTCACATGAGATCTCAGTTCCCAAGGTGATCGACGCGTTGGTGATGTAAATGGTAAATAAATGGCGTTAGTTAAATAAACGGAACTCAACAATACTAAGTAGTACTATTTGGCCGTAGAATATATGATCAGTGGGTGGTACCTATCCAGGCGGTCTTGTGCAAAGCCCTAATACCGACAAACAGATAATATGCCCGTGTTTACACAAGTCAAGCACATGAAATTGAATTTACCACATATAATTACGTTGCTATCTTATTATTTATTTATACGTATATATGTGTTTTTGTGCATAAAGTATATTATTATAACTCCTGGTGATATTTATATTGAAATATATACGTACATATATAAATGTTTAAATATATATATATATATATAGTTAATTCTATAGATTTGATGGAATATAAAGAATCCGTAGAAATGTTGGTTGAGTTCTTCGAATTGGTGATATACAGCAATAGAGTGTAAAATTATTGAACAAAATTAGTTTTTTATTTTTATTTCACAATATTTCATTCATTTAAAAATTGTATACTACATGTTTATAGGATATTATTTTATTACCAAACGGAATAATCACTGTTTCGTATAAAAATCTGTTAATATTTGGAATTATCTGCTTAAAAATAGACCTCCGTGGTCGAGTAGTGGGTACACCGGTTTTCATGGGTACGCCACTCCGAGGTCCCGGGTTCCATCCCTAGCTGAGTCGATGTAGAAAAAGTTCATTGGTTTTCTATGTTGTCTTAGGTCTGGGTGTTTGTGGTACCGTCGTTACTTCTGATTTTCCATAACACAAGTGCTTTAGCTACTTACATTGGGATCAGAGTAATGTATGTGATGTTGTCCAATATTTATTTATGTATTCTCTTATCAGACGGATAACAATTTGAAATAAACATAAAAACTCTTTTGTTAATAGTACTCGGATTAGGACCTTGGTTATCTAGTTCATCTATTTTCCTTTTCATTTTATTTAAGATCGAAGTTCATGATTACAGCAGTCTTAATACTTACGAAAACATAATTCCCTACCCCGTATACCGTGCGTCATATATTTTATCAACGGATACAAGTAAGCGGTATGTTTTATTATCGTACGCTGAGATGGGCGAAAGCTCTTACGTATCGCCCGATATCTCTCCAATAATTCACAATCGCGTCTTCCTTACACAACAATCCCATCTATTGAAGGCATCGGTGTTATTGAAATGCATGATTTCGGGTCTTTGTCGAAAGATCTATTTTTATTTGAATACTACCATCAAAGTCACAAAATATATGTTATAGGGGAAATACCATTGATCACAATATCTCCGAAACTATTGGTCCGATTTCCTTAAAATTTAATATATATATATATATATATATATAATAAATTTATTAAAGTTACTCCTTTCACGACGTATAGGGTTACTAATATATAACCCGCTGTTGGACAAAGATCTCTTGAATTTTTACTTCACCACTAAGTATGAGACAGTTTTAAATATAAATCTCAGTTCTTTCAAATTTGAATCCCCCACGTATTCCGGACACTTTGGATCTCTCGGCACAAATTAATAAAACCTTCTGCATTATTGCAGAAGTTATTTGTTTTTATAAAATAGTCCTTTATTGTCTCCAGTAGAACAGCAATTTTGTTAAAAAAATAAATATAACAGTCAAACAGCAGGCTCGTGCTTAAATTTTGAATTTCGAATAAATTATTCATATATTACATTTGAACTGGAAACTTCTCGAAACACCGGACTGATCCTTCGAACCGCTACAAGTGTAAATATATCACATTGTCTAGGTAGGATGTTTATTGCTTCTATATTTCAGCGAAGGCACCCGCGTCGATTTTATACGCCAGCCCGGGACCCTGACTGCGCCTGAGATTGATGAATTGGAGTCCAGGTAGTTTCGACGATAGCCTTAGAGACTAATGAAAATATACTTTTAATATATGAATTGGACGTGATCGATTCGATCGACTTTGTCCGAGAATTGTCTAAGTATAAAAAAATAATGTGCAAAAATAATTATTAAATGATAAAATAGATAACATTTATTTACCGTTTCAGTTAAATTATTATTGGCATATTGGCTTGGATATCATTTTGCATCGTTACAAATAAATTTATTACCTGTCATCCGCTATAAGGGTTTGCATTTATATGAAGATGGTCGGACTCGTATTTCTTTTTCTTTAAAATTGTATTCATTTTAGTATTCATTTAGCTTTTATTTAAAAAATATTAGAAGGGTCGGTTAATTTGTGCTGATGATGATCGGAATCACGATTCAGTATTCAGTTGCAAGCAATCTAGCCATTCCATGTGGTCATAATTTTTGCAGTGACTATTTTTAATTTTTATATGTATACGATGCCTTAGTTTTAATTCTCTTTTCGTGTTTATAATATTTATTTTATTTTTAATTTGCATAAAATTTGCATTAGTAGCAATGAAATCTCTATGAGAAATGTTTTGGGTCAATAAAATAATTGTATTTAATTAACATGACTGTATTTTTAGATGTTGAAAAAGAGTAATTACTGAGTTTCTTGCCGGTTCTTCTTGGTAGAATCTACATTCTGAACCGGTGGTAGCTTTACTTTAAATAGTTTGTTAAATGACGATTCAAAAGTGCTTGTAAAAGCCTACTTGCATAAAGTATATTTTGATTATGATTTTTGATAGGGAATTGAAGTATACATACATTAATAAAAAGGTAATTAATAAAATAAATAATAATATAAACATAAATACTGTCATAAAGATCCTTCAGAAACAGCATGCAATTTTTTTGTACACGTAACCAAAAATCGATATCTCGATAATGCAGGAAATGGTCCAAGATAATATGTCCATTCGTCTCATATAACAACTTCAGGGGCTTACTTAGATACTTTAACCCTTAAAAGTAGAGATTGCGTACGTGACAAACGGGACGACTGATCAAGGAGTTACGAAAATGAATCCGTTCTGTTATAAAATAAATGTTGTACTAACGAAATCCAATTTACATTAAGTATTTTTAATTAACTCGAAGAAAACTTCAAAAGAATATTACTTAATATATAATTTAATATCACTTATAAAGAACAAATTTAGTTAGTTTTCTTTGGAAAAATTCTCATGATTTAATACAATACTAGTCAACTTAACATATTATATCCACTTTAAATTTACTTCCAAAGTTCCGATGACAATTACATCGACATTCGAAACGCCTTTTTCCACAAATCCATTGTGAATATCATAGATTATTCAAGAACTCGATTTCAATGATATCATGTCAATTCAATAACAAAGTTGTATATTTGTATTGTGTGTCTGTGATTGGAATAGGTTTTAGATGTCATTTGACTGCCTCGTCGTTATAAGGCTGCATCCCGAGATCTTGGGTTCAAATGTCAGGGACGTACCAATGAAAAGTTTTTGAGTTTTCCTGTCGAAAAATCAGTATCAGCCCCGAGTCTATGAGACGTATTTTATTAATTTTATTCATTTATAGATTTTCGAAACACCATCGGCATATTCACAAATTATTAAGAAAAATTAGGAGGCAAATTCTTGTACGGTGTGATACACCACTATATGCGTGTACATAATACATTTTAAATAACAAAAAAAACACTACATTAATATATCTTTAAAAGAATAAAAGAATATGAAAGAACAAAAAATAATAATAAATTACTCCAAATTAAAAAGAAATAAAAACAAAAAAATATCTTGACATTAATTGAGCAAACAGTCTAATTTTTTATTAATTGCTGCTATGGCTATATATGTCAATGTGGTTAGAGGCGACGTCATCGTAACTACTCATATATAGGATCATAGGTGAAAACATTTGTACGAAATCTACGAATAGCAAAGGTATTTTGAATTGGGTGACGCGAAATCGTTCTTGGGACATTGATATAAATTTGAGAAAGTAACTTTTGCGAGCCTATTGAACCATGGATGTCTTTCTCTGATGACTGATGAAGATGTATTTTTTTATGATATCGGCAGGCGGACGAGCAAATAGGTCACCTGATGGTAAGTGGTCACTACCGCCCATAGACAATGGCGCTGTAAGAAATATTGACCATTCCTTACATCACCAATGCGCCACCAAACTCGGGAACTAAGATACGTCCCTTGTGGCTGTAGTTACACTGGCTCACTCACCCTTCAAACCGGCACACAACAACACTGAGTACTGCTGTTTAGCGGTGAATATCTGATGAGTGGGTGGTACCTACCCAGACGGGCTTGCACAAAGCCCTACCACCAAGAAAGTGCGTTACTACGCTACGATTCGAATTATTTCTGGTCTTGTCGGATTTGCCGTCCCGTCAGATCATGAGCGAGAAAGAATATAAATTGATATGATATGATGATAGATATATCAAGTGTTTATACCATTTATAGATTATTTAGTTGCCGACCGCGGCTTCGTTCGTGTTTTAGAGATTAGTCGTCTGGTGCTATACATAGAAAACAGCCTATGTCCTTTCAGCAAATTCTGTTTAGTCGTTATGCTGATAAAGAGCAAAACACACAATGAGACAAAGTTACTTTCACATTACAGCTCCACAAGCCTTTCTAGATCGCTGTCAATACATTAGCTTCAGTTTTACGAGTCGCAACGGGCAGGTGACCAACGGACTTATCCATTGGAAAAATACATCATCGCTTAAATACATTTCAGTACTTTAATGTATTGAAATAATCTTTTATATATTTTCTTAAATCTTAACCAATATTTGCTCGCTGGTGTAAACCAAGCTTTGTTCAATTGTTACGTTCGATTTCAGCGGTTACTGTATTTGTAAACATATTTAAATTGTATAATGAATGGAATTTATTTGTTTTACTTGTTTACTATTTGGGAAACACAATTATAATAAATCTATCAATAAATATATAAATATTAAAATAGGAATGATGTTTTAATAATAAAAGCATTCTAAAGTTATTTTTATTCAAATAGTTTTGCGTATAATATAAAAGTTTCAAGTGTAAAAAAAATGATCTTCTTATATCGAATAATTTGAGCTTATAGCCTTTTTGAATGAACACATAACTGATCATTTTAACGAGTTAACGACTACATCTGAAACTTTGTCAAGGTATCCAATTGAAATTACTCCTTCCTTTATTGTTTACTAGTTTACGATCGCGGCATCGCTTGTGTTTTAGGGGTCGGTGGTCAGGTATTCAGACAATAACTTAATTAATTATAGCGTATGTGCTATTCTGATGTATATTATTGTGACGTATAATATACATCAGAATAATGTATAGGTATATTATTGTGACGTTTCATTAAAATCTATACATACAAACTTTCGTCTTTATGATATTAGTAAGGATTATTGAAGAAGACATACAGTTATCATAAAATAAATAATTAAAACATTTCAATTACTCAAAAATCATTTAAGTCTCCACATAATATGACAAAAACTGAAACAGAAGCAAATGTAGACCAAAAATTATAATCTAATTAACCAACTCTAGGGTTTTACATAAATAATAAAACGGAAGAAAATTAAAATAAATGTACTTAAAGAAAAATTCACTGTCAGTGAATTATTAACACGAAAACGCAACTGTAACTTGTTATTTCTACAATAACATGCACAAGGGACATAACATCTTAGTTCCCAAGGTTGGTCCCAATGAAATCCCAAAGAACGGTCCATCCCATCCTAATAGCATCTCTCTAAGCCTTGACCTTCCATGTCAAAACAGAATGGCCAGGTAGCTAAAGCTACGGGTAAGGGGGGTCACCTCGATGACCATACCCAGCCTGACCTGGACCGTGTAACAAGGACGGTACGGGAAACTATTGCGCATAGTTAATCCTCACTTGGGCTGATTAAACATTTTATAATAAAATGCAGAAGGAATATTTATTATTGAAATTTCTTCAGCTTTAAATGATTCCTAGCGTTTGAAATTCAAATTAAAAATTGACTTTGATACGAATCCATCCAGCTGTCACTGTCCATTGGTCAGTGACAGCTGATGACGCAATAGTCGACCAATGAGAGTACAGAATGAAATCAAATTAATTAATAAAATTTTTCGGGTTTCAGAAAGTGGTTATTAGTTTTACATTGTTACAGCAACCTTGGTAACTATTTCCTTTTATTCGTTAAAAAAAATCTTATTTTTGTTTTTTTTGTTTATATTATATAAAATTTTAATAAGATATCATGATTTCGAATTTACATAAGTTTCACTACATATAATATGCAACTTAGTATCTGAAATTGTGTCAAACGTGTTGAATTTTATACAGAAATTAAATTAACGTTATGTATAGTGACAAAATACCTGCCTACAATAAAGTTACTTAAATCATAGTTCAGTTAGTTAAGAGATGAAAGGTAGGCGCTGTTTTAACGGGTTTTTATTGTCATATTGTGTGTTTATGGTGTAACTTTAATTTATATTTGTGTGCCTGTATATTTACTACCAGGCAGCATCACAATTTAACTTTGAAGGGGTGTTATTAGTCTTACATGGATTCTGACATTCTGGATTCCTTGGCCGGTCTGGATAGTATTCGGCTAATATGTTTATTATCAGATTCTTTATACTCATTTTCAGGTTGTAGTCCAGAATCTCCTTGGTTTGTGCCAATGTTCACCCGTGTTTCAAACGCGTCTTCGATGTAGTCGGCAAAATATAATATATTCGTATGACACACAAAATACATCAATGAAGTCATAAATTATAACATTGCTAACTAAATCAATAGCAATCGAACTTCGACTTAGCTCGTTACAAAACGATCCCTAAATCCACCATTGAAAGTAACTGACATTATTCTCCACAGTACCTTCGCTATGCCCATTAGCGAATAGTTCGCTTTAATTGTCAAAATAGTTATGATATATTATGACTTCGCAATCTAATAACAATACGAAACGATTCCAAATATTTGTTATTGAATTGAAACCTGAGGGTATAAATTGATGTATACCGCATAAATATATATTATGACGTTTTCGCAACACTAGTTTTTTTTTTTTTATTTAACATAGGCTAGCTGGCAAATGGGCTACGTGATTGTAAGCTGTCATTATCTGCCATAGTAATTGGCGAAGTTATGTTATGTTACATGACTTACTCACTCTACAAAAAACTGGGTAGGTTCTCACATAATTTTTGGGTGTGTAACAGAGACAAATTATAGTTTACAGTTTCTATTAAGAGTATCGATTTGATTTTCTATTCAATAATTAGGTGTTCATTGTATTTTAAAGTTTACAGTAACAATAAAATATTAGATAAAATATATATCTTCAAATATAATATTTAACACAATGTTATTTTCCCTAAGAAAACTTTACTCGAAATCACTTTGAAAGTTTTAGTTGGTAATGTTTGTATTTGGTATGTTTGTAAAGAAAATAGCGGATTATTTCGTATAGATATTTAATAATAAATTTTGGACAACATCACATACATTACTCTGATCCCAATGTAAGTAACTAAAGCACTTGTGTTATGGAAATCAGAAGTAACGACGGCACCACAAACAACCAGACCCAAGACAACATAGAAAACTAATGAACTTTTTCTACATCGACTCGGCCGGGAATCGAACCCGGGACCTCGGAGTGGCGTACCCATGAAAACCGGCGTACACGCTATTCAACCAAGGAGGTCGTCAAATATTTACAAACATTCATGCGTTAACCTAAATGTTGTTAATTTACAATTTATTTGTTTTGTTACATACGTGTTATGATTGGACATTCGAAAACGAAGGAGTATTAAACGCATATTTTGGGCTACTTAAAACTGAACTATATTAATAAATGATAACTCAGCTGATGACCAATAGCTGAGTTAATATTTAACACAAAGATCAAATAACAATGTAATGTTTAAATCGAGTCAACTATCGTTCGCCAAAAACACGTATTGTATTGACAAGAAGTTTAAGATATGGACTATATCCTCAGTAATGAACACCAAGCCTAAAATATCGTGGAAAATTTAAATATTAACAACTTCATTGACCTATACGTAAACCTATAATATAACCCTTAAATAAAGGTAAATGTAAAATATATTTCTGCTATTAATAATTATGAAATACATTAAAAATTCGAGTATTGTAATATTTACGTATTGATGCATATTTTTGTATTATACTTGGGGTTGTGCAAGCCCATCTAGGTAGGTACCACCCATTTGCACCACACGATTGCTGTGTTCCATTTTGAAGGGTGAGTCCCACGTGAGCCCATATAAATATAGACAGAAAGGACATAACTTCGAAACAAGGACGGTGACGTGAGGTATGATTAATTTTTATTACGGTATTAATGTCTATGGGTAGTGGTTACAATGGACCATCAGGTGGTCCATTTACTGGTCTGCGAACCTATATGTAATGTATGTATGTAATCTGAATTAAAATTCTAAATATATTATTAATATTACTATTGCTATTGACTTCGGATTGGGTGTGATTCATGGCCCAACGAATAAGTTACTATTTAACGTTCTTCGGGAATACATTTGTTTAATACAATTACTTGTACAGAGTATTTTTACAATGAATTGTTTATTTTTGGCCAGAAAAACTGACTCATGTGGATCAAATATGGTAACTGGGACACCAAAATATATAAGCCAACATCAATGACCAACCATCTAAAGTTTTCTTCATAGCTCATTCACCATTTAACTTGAAACTCAGTGTTATAGTAGTTGTAGTGTGATGAATGATGGTGACGGTGACATACCTCCAGATAGCTCTGCGAATAGCCTTACCAACTATTTAATTGAATTCAAATCGAATCATAAATTGCATTGGGCTCGATATGAGTATTTGTTTAAAAGAAAGTTGAAAGAAGCATCTACATAACCAACGCAAAGAGAGATCCTTCTTAAACACACGTAGTAATTAAAACAAGGCGCGATAAAACGTATTAAAGCCCCTGAGTTTAATAATTGTGATGGAGGTTAAAAAATCTGACTCGTAACAAAATAAAAGTCTAAGATTTACGAAGCCTAATAATCTCGCCAACTTTTTAACAACTTTAAATTTTGTATTACATTTTTCGCGCATTCTTAAATAGACTATTTCTGTTCAAAGCGGTAAATTGTTGACTATCAATAGAAATGTTTTACAATCAGTTAAGATTAATTACACTTGAGGATAATGAAACAATTGAATTGAGAATGTAATAACTTATACCACACATCCCGAACTCCTGTTCCATCGTGTTATCGCGACCTCCGAGACGTTGCGAGCCCAAACCGCTTATTTCTACTTAAAACTTATGATGCTATAACATTTTGACTATGTTGTATGAGAGTGGAGCGCTAAAGTACTGCAAGTTTATACACGAAAATTGTGTAAATTAAATGAAATAATTATTCACAGCAAAAGGATATTCGGGAGGAATTATTTTAAGCGGAATTGTAGTTGAACTTTTAAATGAGATTTAATGTTTGAATTGAATATGTGCAGGAAGGTTGTGCTGCAATAAAACATATGGGATCAAAGGTTAATTAGTTCAAAACTGTGAAATCATGTTTTACTTTCTAGTAAATAACTCTCAAAACTTAATTTTTCATTTTTGATTTTTCGGTACAGAAAACATGAATAGTTTTTTGAAGGAGTTCTAAAATAGTCAAACTGTTCCGAATTACAAAGCCGGCGAGTAATTCGGTGCCATTCATTTTCATCAGGCGTTTCATAAATTCACATATCACAGTTTTATATTTAAAAGTACCTTCATTATTTTTTCTCTCACTAAACATGTATCCGAGATAACATCAGCTCGCATCAAAAAAATTATAAAAACTGTAATAAAGCAGTATAAGAAGAATCTTTTGGGTTTAATTTAAGCCCCAGGGTGTTGTTGAAGACATTTATTGGTGGCCCATGAGGGGAACAAATATTCAAGAAAAAATCGTGTTCGAGGAAGGTCACGTCGAGGTTTTAGATCTAAAACCTTGAGGCTTAAGAAATACAACAAAGTTGGCAAGTAGAACGAAAGGAACAGTGCAGACATTAAAGCTCACGCCTAATTTCGAAGCCAGGAATAACAGATAAGTGCCTTCCTTTGTTCCGTAATCATCCTGTTACAACTTATACAAAATTGCCTCTAAAGCAAATTAATATACTTGTTATTAATAATTAAGTAACGAAATAAGAATTTCCTAAGATAATTTCAGTTTTTATAGCTATTTAATTAATAAAAGTTCGTACATTTTAGTAAATTATTATTTTTTTTACCTACATTGGAACAAACAATTTTTAAAACAACGAAAGTGAATGTTAGTTTAGAGTTTGTGAAACTCTTTATATTATTTCCTTTAAAAATAAAACATTTCCGCGTCAATATTAAAAAAAAAAAACTACATATTCGCTTATTTTTTAAGAATATAATTTATAATATAATAATTGATTAACTTATTTGTGCTATATTCTAATTATATAGACCGAACTGCGTCATCAGTTGCGTGCCCTGCACCTAAATCCTGATTGTACTCCGAACTGAACAGCGCACGTGAGCATTATAAGACAATTTGGTTATTTGCAATTTTTTATTTATATTGTAAAAATCATCGGTTGGCAAAATGACTGAAAAGGGTCATCTTCATCTAACGCTTGTTTGAGGGAATTAATAGTAAAACGTAGTTCTATATAGGGACAAATCACTAAATTTAAGAATTATTTAGCTCAAATTAAAGAAAAGGGGGTAGTGCCAAATATTGAATTAGTTAAATTAAATTTAAAATTAACAAAATTCGAATCGTTGTCCGTCAAGTTTGAAAATTTACAAAGCGATATTGAAGTGATAAATTCGGAAAGCATTGATGTTGAAGTGGATGAACGCGATAATATTGAACATGAAATTATCTCTTGTATTGCGATGGCTAAAACAATAGATGATCACAATATTGATCACAAGGAGCAATCTCAATGCTTACATGATCACAGCGAGTTAGGTATAAGGTTACCGCAAATACAAATAGAGAAGTTCGGCGGCCAATATTTCCGCTGGCTTCAGTTCCATGACACTTATGAAAGCTTAATTCATAACAACAATCGCATCACGCCGATACATAAATTTTACTATCTCTCGTCTTATTTGGAGGGTGACGCTGCTAGGCTAATTTCAAATCTCGAAGTATCATCAGCTAATTATTCCAAGGCATGGAGCCTTATTTGTGAGCTCGACAACAATAAACAGGCACTGATTAATCATCATTTGAAATCTTTATTTTCCATACAGCCAATTATGCGTGAATCTGATAGGTCGCTTCGTTTTTCGGTGGATCAGGTGAATAAAGACTTGCGTGCTTTAGCAAGTCTAGACCAACCGACGGACAAATGGGATTTGTTATTAATTTATATGCTTTCATCAAAATAAGACAGTCAAACGTTAATTAAGTGGGAAGAATATAGAAATGGTTTAGATGATATCCCAACACTGGACTTATTTAATAAGTTTTTGAACGATCGAGCTGATGTTTTAGAATCCTTATATCGTAATAAAAATGATAATTCTATGAATAAAGGGTTATCTAGTACCTCTTCTAGTTTTGTATCAAACTACAATAATCATAACAAAGGTGTAGCGTATTTAGGTTTATGCGTACATGGAAATGTCAATATTTGTCTATGGAATGATTTGACGTATGACGTCCTTCCTTTCTCTCTTCCCTTCTCGTGTGAGCCGCGGTAACGTGTGTTATGTGAGTGCGCCGCGCTTTTGAAATTAGCTTCTGTAACGGACTTATCCTTCTGCTGTAATATCACCCATCCCTTTGGTGTGTTCTTCGAGTGTATGAAGACCAAGGGAGCGCTCCCAAGAAGAACGTGTCTTCATAAGTCAGAGCCCAGTTTTGAGATAACAACTTTCCTTTATTCCTTAAATACAGTCCACTTTTCTCTCGCGCGTACAAAAGGTATAATTGATAAAAACAAAAATAATAATAAAAATAATCATAATACAAATTACACAAAAACGTTTGCTGTCACAAGTCAAAGGCCATACAAGTATTATTGTGTTATTTGTAATGATGATCATAAAATATATGATTGTCCTATTTTTAGATCAAAAAACATACAAGAAAGATTAAGCGAAGTATCCAAATATAAATTATGCGTAAATTGTCTAAGGCAGGGGCATCCCTTCAGTGATTGCCGGATGAAACCTTGTCATTGTAATAAAAAACATAACAGCTTACTTCACAATCCAAAAAAGGAAGTCAAGTGTAATGCAGTGTAATGCAATAAAAACGGCTGATACGACTGCAGACATGCTCAAAATAAAATTAAACTGATGGATTAACATTAGTCCTTGTGTGTCTCGGTCTTGTGTGGGACGCTACATGCGTTGACACGTTGGCCCCGTCTCATATCCGAGAAACAATGTTAAAAGCCGATGCCGCTGCGGAAAAAGTTGAAGCGAAAATAATATCTAAATATTCGTATCTTATGTCAAATTACTTTTTTGTCCCATTTGCTGTCGAAACACTTGGCCCTTGGAGTAGTGGTGCAAGAAGCTTTATCAAAAGTATAACACCTCGCCTTATGGCCTCCACTGGTGACAGGAGGGCTGGTTCGTTTTTAGCCCATAGGATCGGAATTACGATTCAACGGGGAAATGCTGCCACCATTCCACGTGATCAAGATTTATACAGTAACTATTTTTAATTTATATTTGTATATATTTAAACACTTAATTTTATCAATTCTTATCTTAATAAATAAACTTGAATATAATGTCTACTACCTTACTGATATTTCACGATCGTGTTCTACGCGGTGACTTTACAGTTTGTTTGAACGTTTCTAATGTTTAATCACCTTATACTATTAAGATGCTGTATCTATTATGTCTACAATAAAAATTGCCCAGAACACATCACTGCAAATTATTACTGTTTGCAACCGATAGGTTGATCACTTAAGCGGTTGTGGTGCCATTTTATAAAATATATCAACAACACATTTATAAGACCCTTCATTTAATTTACTTAATAAAAATGTCAATGTTAAAAAAATTGTGATTTATTTGTTAATTTGTTCACAAACAAAATAATTCTCATTCATACAATTGAATATCGATATGTTAAACAATGGCAGTTCACACAATCGAATTCCTTATTATTACGAATCTTTTTATTAGTGACTTCGCTTTGTGCCAAACGTAATTTGTTATTGTAATTGCATGTTATAGAATATTTAAATTAAATCAATCAGCATTGTAAATTGAAATGAAAATCGGATACGTGGATAATTAGTTATTGTTGAACTATCCTCGCTACGGTGCTATTCATTAAAAATTAATATGCTTTTAAAAATTAACAGTTAATTGATAAAGTGTATTCAATATATTATAGCTAGCCCTACTTCCTATATCGAATATAAATTTATTTTATTAGACGTACTTTTTAGGTTTATACGAATATTGAAGACGAAAAGAAAATTTTTAGAAATCGTTTTGATCAAAGCGAACGTTTAAACCAACCTACGTTAATTTAAGAAAAATATTGTAATAGATGTTGAATCGTAAAACAATCACTCACAAATTATTATTTCCAACATTTCATTACTTAGAGCGGACAAAGGATCTTTCCCCGGTTAAGCCAGGAAATCTACACTTGGGAAGAAATAATCTCGTCGCCCAGTGTTAACAGCTTATATGTTTTACCCATTGTATGGAGACAATAATATGGATATGGTTAATAAATTTATATTATTTAAAAAAAAAAAACAAATTTGAATTTAGAATCTTATAGGAATATTTTTCGATGTTTTGTTGATCGAATCGTGCGGATTATTTTTTACAAAATAAATATAGTCACTACGCAAGCAGAGTTTGCAGCATTTTATTTTAAGTAAACTTCATTATTTAATATCATATTTGGGGCAAACTCAGTGCATGTAATTTTTTTTATAATTAATTTAACTGAATCATTTTTCTTATTTTAAGGTTTGTAGTCTAGTTATAGCACATGAAAATTAAGAAGTCATTTTTCATTATTAAAAAGTTTTTTAGGAGATGTGTTATGGATTTGGTATGGTGTGGTATTTGGGGAGAATAGATTATCATCATCATCCTTGTGTTATTATTATACCCGCCTTATTTAATGATATCAGTGTTGAATAAAAATCCTGTGACCTATTTCAGGGAACTACTCTATCTACCAAGACTAAATGGAATCACACAAACAAACATACTAAGCACAGCCATGCATTTAAAATAACATTCAATTATTGATTTATTAACAATATGATTATATTATTGATTTTTCATCTATACTATTATGGGGGTAAAATTTGTTTGTTTGTATGAACTTGTTTGTAAGTATTACGTGACATTATATATTAATTATATAATATATATTTTTCATTATTAATAGGTAGCACCCGTGTGAATCTGGGTCGAGTCGCTAGAGAATATATATTTTTAAATTTAGAGTTTAAAATATATCGGGTAATATCCCGTTTTGGAGTTAGCAACCCTGTCATCTTAGAGTCTCGTAATGGACATTACAGAACCGTTCTTTCAATTTTAATTTCTAATGCTTAGAAGGACGTGATGTGAACCGAGGTACAGTCACGTACGATATTACTAGCGTGATTCATCCCTGCCCTAATTTCCAGAATGTACGTAGACGCACATAAATTTATCTTAAAAAATATTTTCACCTGAATTCGTACTTTATATAATCGACTCAAGGATTAGAATTGAATGGATTGGATTAATAACTGTTCTTGCGGGATAACTGTAATAAAGTCGTTATACCGTTTGAATTGTTATGTTTAATATGTCGTTTGCTGTTTTTATTGTTACTCGTATAAGTTTATATGTGAAGGAAAGTTATTATAATCAAAATTTAAATTAACGTTAGTCTCACTTTGAGCATTAAATTGTTTTTGTCGACGAAATATTTACCTTTGGTCTCGTATAGATTAAATTCGTCATAAAAATATTCCATGCACCGACGTTATTTTTTGAAACGTTTAATAAATATTTCTTTTGTATAACAATATTTTCCTTAGTCGCAAAATAGTACGGTTCCTTCACAAAGAGGGCTGCTTACTCTAAATGAAACTAAATATAAGAAATGTGCAATTTTGTGAACGTTTTCAACTTTTCTCTTATCCTAGTTTAATCAGGAATCGACGACAGCGCCATGTTTGGTACAGTCACGTACAATATTGCTTCTGCGAGCTCGTCCGATCTACCTGCCACTGTCGGCAGGAATTAAAAAGCGCTTACAAATATCAAAAATTATTTTTCACTTTTGTATTCGAGTGTAAGCGAACTGAATAAAAATTTACGTAAGTTTTGATTATTTAAATAATAAATATTAAACAATATTTATAATATATAAATACATGACATTGGTTCTTTAAATAAAACTCTTGTAAAATTCATTAAATATTTATACGTTTGGAGATTAACGGCGTTACCAATAAAAGCTTAGAGAGAGGGTATTTTCTTTAATATTGCTGTCTTTTTCCTTCCAATGTCAAATCAATGATCATAGAAAGAGATATATCAATGTACTAAACAAAAGCAAATCAACGTTGATAAGTAAGGCCGTAAATAATTAAAGTATTTTAGCAAAGTTTTAATAATAAAATAGCAGGAACCGCGGTTAATTTGCTGGCATTAATTAAAGAGTTTCGTTGTCTATGAAATTAAAAGGGGACTTTATCGAAATAAACCTCTTTCTAACAAAAATAGTTTTACATTTTTTTATGTGAAGTTTTTATTGCCGACGATATTATATATAAGTACATATATTAACAACCGAATTGAGAACCTCCTATTTTTTTGAAGTCCATTAGTAAAATTAT
Source organism: Vanessa tameamea (assembly GCF_037043105.1). Taxonomy (NCBI): domain Eukaryota; kingdom Metazoa; phylum Arthropoda; class Insecta; order Lepidoptera; family Nymphalidae; genus Vanessa; species Vanessa tameamea. Next base: position 1,049,168 of record NC_087327.1, on the reverse strand, counting down.
TACTCATAATAATAATATTATTACATTGGTCCATTTTTTTTTATGATATCGGTAGGCGGACGAACAAGTGGGCCACCTGATGGTAAGTGGTCACCACCGCCCATAGACAATGGTGTTGTAGGAAATATTAACCATTCCTTACATCTCCAATGCGCCACCAACCTTGGGAAGTAAGATGTTACGTCCCTTGTGCCTGTAGTTACAATGGCTCACTCACCCTTCAAACCGTAACACAACAATACTAGGTACTGCTGTTTGGCGGTAGAATATCTGATGAGTGGGTGGTACCTACCCAGACGAGCTTGCACAAAGCCCTACCACCAAGTAAACATACATGAATTTCAAAGAATATTTTAAAATGATAATTTTACTTTATATTATTCTGTTGAAATAAAAATATTCAGCGCCTGATTTAAAAATATAGCTTATGCGTTGTTACATAAATTAATTATATAAAAAATGAAGGCATTTGGCTTATCACCGTTTATAAGCCAAATTCAGTAGTCTATACTGGCATTGAATATGATTTTGAATAATAAAACAAAAAATACTTTATTACGTAAGTGAGAACATTTTGGATAGATATTTTACAAGACCATTTTAAAGATACAAAAGACATACAACCTTTTCATCAACCATATAATTTAACGATATAATTAACTTTATAAATCCTTGATTTATATGTTATGTAATCGTGTACAGAATTATATGCTTTGTTGAATGTTTTCATTGGTTAATGTAAAATAATCTCCGATATTTTATTACAGAATCGAATATTCTGTCCCAGAGAATGTATTGTCTAATAAATTCGAAAACTTGGTGTTGATTTTAGTGCTAATTTCCATTGAATAACGTTCTATTTAAAATTATAAATTAATATCATGCTTCTGCTGTATGAATATGTCTGTGAATATTTCCATCTACTTAAGCAGTTTCAATTAATTTAAAACAAACGAACCCAGACAAGCGTATCGGATTCGTAACCTCATCATGTTCGAACGTGATACTTTAGCTCGATTTCAACCTAGTTCTGATTCCAACAATTAATTCTGAAACCTAGTCAAAACTTTTGCTAATTAATTGGGGAAGCTTTATCTTCAGCCTCGTTATAAGTTCTTCAAATCGTAGCCGGAAAACTTAACAGCTTAGTCATTTTTATACGTGATGAATACGACACGATATATTTTAAGTTTCGCGACGACAGAGGTTCGCGTTAGAATGATACTGTCGATGCAGAATATGGAAACAAATAATTATTCATGGAGTTATTTAAAGCATTCTTGTAAATACAGTGACTCAACAATGTCTGCATTGGAGGAAATATAAATAAAGTTTTACGCACAAATAGCACTCAGATAAACAGTCTCAAGAATATTATAAAATAAAAATAAAAATGATTGTAAGATAAATAATATCATTCGTTGTCGAGCAAAAATGAATCTTGAATTTTCAGAGCGAAAAAGTTACTTTTTTTTTAAATTATTATTTCAAGGCCTCTGTGTAGGATTGCCCATATAGAATAGAGTCACCTTATCATAGTTGTAAGAGCTGGCTCTGCGTATTATTACGTCCATCTATCAATATTTATACGCCACAATAATTTAATTAAAATTAATCAATTGAAGACAAAAAATATACCAACTACAAAAATAACGAAAATAACATATCATTTAAAATAAAATCTTAAATGAATCCTAAGCTTAATCGTCACGAATAAATAAAATAGGTTATATCATAAATTACAGGTTCATCCAAAGTACGGCAGGTTTTGAAGTAGTATATGAAATCGTTGACAGTGAACAGGCGCGTAAAATAATACACTGTAATGAATATAATATCTTTACTTTTAGTGTGGCAGTATTTATACTTCTTCGAGAGGGCTTTTCGATATCATCCTTAAAATATAAAATACGTTTTATTTTATATTCAAATTATATATACTAATGTACAAATTTAATGAAATAAATTTTATATGTGAGATTATATGAGCAACACACTTTTTAAGATACGTATATTGTAATCAACGTATATTTAATGTAAAACAAAAACTCTACACTAGTAATACTTTATTGATATCAGTATTACTTTCATTTTCTGTTTTGTATTTAAATCAAACATCGTTAATGTTGGTCAAATAAAAGCCGCTAGTAACTTAGTATGGGTGAGTGAGTTTCTTGCCGGCGCTTCTCGGTAGAATCTACATTCCGAACTGGTGGTAGCTTTACTTTAAATAGTTTGTTAAATAACGCTTCAAAAGTGCTTGTATAAGCCTATTTAAATAAAGTCTATTTTGATTTGATTTGATTTAACAGAAGTCTATTTCTATGGAACAAATGTTTCACTAAAATTAAACCTTGAAATTGTATTATCTAACCTTAATATTGAATTACTTAGGCTTACTCAAATGATAATAATAAACGCAGATAATATTATTAAATTAATATTTATTTTATTTAATAAATTAATATTCAGAATAAGCTTCATTTGGAAACATTAACAAAATATTATCATATTCGCTTGGTGAACAGAGAGGTGTATCGACTTGCTGAACTTCAGATAGCTTGGAAAAATCCACATCATACAGCATTTTGTCCAAATTGTAACCAACCATTGGAACAAACCTGTGGCCCCAAAGAATATCGTATTCAGTGAAACTTGACCTAGCCTGAATAGGTTGGCCAGTCGACTCAATTATACCTTCAAATAGAACAAGAATTTCTAATTTAGTGCACAAAAGATCAGCCGCTGATAATCCATAAAAAGGGCTGCTTTCATCAACTACGTGAACCACTGTTACCGGCCAAAGGAAAAATGTTGATTCGCATTCATCAATATCCAATTTTAATTCAATTTGTTCTGAATCGTCCAGTACATTATAATCTGAGTTAAATCTTAAAACGTAGGCTTTTGGTTCTATATAGAGTATTCTAGATTTCCTCATGTCACCAACTCGAAATATAAGACAAAATTTTTCATTCCTCACATTTATAACTACATGCTTGCTAAAGAGAATCGTTTGTGTTCTCGCCCGTGGTCGTGTTAATTTAGCAAAAAGGATTCCAACCATTATAGCTTGGAATATAGAGCTCACAATGCATTGCAGGCACATTGCAATAATTGTTTCTGGACATTCAAGTGTGATAGCTCTTCGACCGTAAGCGACTGTTGTGTGCACTTCGACACTGAACAAGAACGCAGATGTGAATCCGTAAATATTTTTGATGCAAGGCGTGAATCCTGTGATGTTTTGATATGGGGGTAAATGATCGTCCTTAAAGTCATCGTGGTTCAAGGAGATCGCCCAGTAAATGAAACCAAAGAACAGCCAAATACAAGTAAATGCTGTGAAGAAATTCATAAGCGTCCACCTCCATCTTGTCTCTACCAGCAGAATAAAGTAATTCGTGAACAATTTCAATGCCTTCGTTGGTGTTCGATAAATATTGAATTCGCCATTTTTAAACACAGCTCGTAAGTATTTTCTTCTTATTGCTTTGTTCGGGTTCGATGTTCCTGTAAATAAAGGAAAGAGATATGCTATAAAATGTTTACATCTTGTTTATACTCTTCGATCAATAAATATCGATTAAATATGTTAGTATTAAACAAAAACTGTTCTTCTTTATTATTTCCCAAGCAAGATTAGAAAGCTTTAATAGTTATGTAATCAATTTAGTCAGACAATTATATTGCTTACTGTTGCAGGGGTGATATACGCCAGGTTGCACTAAAGATGTTGCAGAACTATAGTCGTCTGCTTCTTGATGCAATCCGGAGCAAAGGTAGGACCATTGCTTTCTATCTTCATTCATATCTAAAGTAAGAAATATAGCACACTAAAATATTTGAAAAAAGAATATATTTTGTTTCAATTATGTCGCAAATTAAACAAAAGAGATAAATTAAATGGTTTCAATGCTAATTAATCAATTACAATTAAAAGCAATTCGAACTATTTGTTCTCTGAATACTGAAATGAAATGTTAATGAAATGAAAATAAATTAAATAATGGAAATTAATAAATTCGATTTTCAAATGATAAAAATATTTTCGAATCGCAATCACGATGTTACTAACGAATATTTTTAAAAAACGAACATGAAACAATTAATAATTAAAAATGAATAAGTGAAAAATGGTTTACCTTTTTAATCCAGAATAAAATGATGCAAAAATCATTTGATAGCCGAGTGCTTCATATGAGAGAGCAATGTTACATCCATTATGTACAGCTCAATCTTGCTATAGAATAAATCTACTCAATAACATTACCAAGGCAATGTATTTAAAGTCATAATTCTGCAAATAAGATAAGATAAATCAGTTTTTTGACGTCATTTCAAAATAAAATTAATTTTAACAAAACTATTTGTAGGTTCTAATAATGGCTTTACTAATTTTATATTGACAGTGTTATTTATAATGAAAGACTGACTGGAATTAAGTTATTTTTCAAGTAGCTATCTAGAGTTAAGACGTTTCAGATATAAGCAGTCCCGTGCTTCGGAAAACACGTATTGTCTGAGTTTAGCACATGTTCCCTCTCCGTTGTATAACAAGTTATTTGATGATGATATTAATTTGAATTTAGAACAGTCCTGTTATTAATTTGAGTATAAAAAGAAAAAATCCTTTAAACATAACACAGGATGATCTATAAAATAACGTATTCGTAAAATTCGAAGTAGATAAATCAATAAATCTATATATATGCATAAATACCACTTACTTATTGATCACGAAATCTCAGAAACCATAACACCTACAAACTTGAAATTTGGCAGACAGATTCCTTATAGATTTATGGATTATGGATTTTATGAAACTCCACCCTTACGGGGGTAAAACGGGGGTGGAAAGTTTGTGTTTTATAAATTTCGCTTTAATTAACAATATCCGTCGTCAAACGAAATCAAGACATAAATGAGCTGTAACGAAACGTATGCGGTAATTTTACTAGCCTTAGCATAAATACTTATCTTATCTAAGACCAGTAATAGTTACTGTTATAGAATTTAACTGTGATCGCGTTGAACCGTAACATAATAGTCTCCTTATTTCTATTTTAAAATATTATAGCAGCAATGCATTTAATAAACGTCTGTGACAAATACGAATATCTAATAAAAAAAAATCCGATAACTCACGTGCTCGTAATTATAATCAAATAATTATTTTGGAAACAAAATCATCATTTGTACACAAGTTATATTTTTTTAGAACGTATAACTTAATTCTAAATATAATTTATAACTTTTATAACGTAGAGATTTTTATAGACTTATAAAAAATAAACTCATTATGACAATCAAATAATTTGTTGAAACTATCTATGTATAATTCATATCTGATCATCTAACTAAATAAAACAAATTGATTTTAAATTAAATTCCACTTTGGTCTGAATTAAAACAAAAATGTTAAACGAAATTACATCTTAAACGAATTCTAAGTGTTCAAGTATGCTATGCACAAAAATTTGCAAATTTATCTTAATTATCAACAAAGCTATTTCTAAAAATAAATTCCTCTGGAGGCTGTCAAGAGCCTAAGATAAAATAATCTGGTAGCAAGAAATGGCATCGTGCGACGTTAAGGTTTGGTTACATTGTTTTAAGCCGTCAATTTTCAAGCGTAATAATACGTATTACACGAACTAATGATAAATTAAATTATAAGAATTTATTTATAACGTTAGTATAATAAGGAACTTAATGTTTTCTATATATTAGTCTTCTGGGTCATCCTCAAATGCCTAGTCAACTGTGCAGAAAATATTTTAGTGCTTAAGAATACATATGTACTCTCTATTTCATTCTCATAGTCGATTTAACAGCAATCTGACCAAACCAGATCACGTGCAAGAATAATATGCTCTCCTAGATACAAGTCACTAGCATCCCGGGTTGCTACTGGAAACTTCTTTAAAATACTCAATATATTCTTAAGCTATATCGTACCTATACTGTTAATTTTTTTTTTGTGTATATTCGAATTTAATTTTAATTAAAAATATAAATTTATACTCAGTCTAGATACTGTAAAAGCAAGCAAGCTCTGTTTATAATCAAAATCAAAATGTAGTCTATAGATGTGGGATTTACAATCGTTAATTTTAAAGATTGAAAAGAATATTAACCACAGATTTATATTGCACTGTTCCACCGAGAAAAACCGACATATTCCACAAAAATATTTATTATTCTATTTATAATTTAAATCTCACCAATATGGGAAAACGTATTAGTACCATACAATCAAATACATATTTGTTTTAATTGTGCTATTTAAGACTTACTAAACTATTAGTAAATATTCACGATCCAGTTTTATTTTTTTGACGGATTTTGATAATGGGAACGAACGACGTAAGATAAGGTTTTATTCCACTGTTGATACGGATTCGTATAATAAGCCGACTTGTGTTTATATAGCTTTTACATTACAATGTAAGAGTTAAATACATAAAGAATGATGTATTATTATATACTGTATCATTTTTAATTAGCTCTAGAATAATGTTATATTTAGGGTCAAGGAACCAGTGCAAATACTGAGGCAATCTATACTAATATTACACAAGCGAAATTAACTCTGCCTGTTACCTTGACGTGTAATCCGCTGAACTAATTTATATGAAATTCAACATAGAGATAGTTTGAACCTTGGGGAAGGACATAAAGGTTACTTTTTTTATTTATCCCTCGAGGGGGTAAAATGGAGGGTGGCGATTTGTGTGCTCTAGATAAAGATTTATAAATTTCGCGCGGTTCAGCCAGGCTTAACTAAAGCTTATGTTAATATGATAACTTCAATATATATATTAATTTACTTCATTGTTTACAAGTATTAGTTTTTAAGTAGCCTAGGCTGGCCTTAGTATTATTTAAGTACCTTAGCCCTTCTAGAAGAGATTAATTAAAATGTTTGTTGTTTTGAATTATACTGCCGGGCCTGATTGATAAGATGTCGTCAAATCTGAAGGTACATCAGTAGAGAAGACTATAATCTATAATTTTCATGATTTTAGCTAAAGAAAAATGCATCAATAACTATGAAAAATATATGACTTTCAAATAAAACAACCCAATTGGCCGTAAGCAATTTCGATGAACAAAATTATAGGCTGTCAGTTGATCACTATGCTATGTAGATATTCACGATGGCAGATATTCATAAATAAAAAGTATAAATCAAATTTTACAAAGAAAACAAATTAATAAACAATATTCTACTTAAAATATCAAAACTATATGATATATAAAATAAAACATACTCAGTACTTTTATTTTCTAGAAAACTGGTCTCAATACAATAGACATTACTTTTTAATTTGTTGTTCTGAATGAAATGAAATAAATTAGTATTAAAATACCATATTAATACGGGCCTTTGTTTTTTTCGTATTAATGTTTATACAAGAATATGAATATCAAACTTCAATAGTCTACATTTAAAGCGTACAAAGGTAGATGTATCTAATCAAATAATATTTTATACTAAAACCTCCGAAACGCCCTGCATCTTGTACAAGTTTTATGTTTATTGTTTCAGTCGTTTTGTCGGGGTATGAGATGGGTAGACGAATAAAAAAATACTGAGAGTATTTTCATTTGTTTTAAATTTAATATTAAGGATAAAATTCTACAATATCATAATTGAATAACGCAATAACGCTGCGATTATGTAATGTTATGTTATAATATTCAAAGAATCATCAAAAATTCTAACCTTAACTAAAACTTTTGTAACAATCAACTTTCTGTGATCATAATTAGATTTTAATCAAACGAAGATTTTAGGGCAGCGAGGTCTGTTTATTATTCAGACAAGGCTTAAAATTCATTTCAAGGTTTAGGAATTGCCTCTCTGAACTCCGGAAGTTTGAATAACGTTAAAGTAATTAATATTTCAATAGAATGAAATATTGAAAGGTGACGCCTGTGACGTCATTTCTTATTCGTAATTTTACAAATCATCGGTAAAAACAAAAGAAGAAAAACCGTTTCTTTATTTGTGTCGTATATTAATAAAAATTATTAATATAACAATTTATTTCAGGCTTAGCGCATATAGTGTTAGTAACTATAAGTCTTACAATACTATGTTATTTATTACATAGTATAAAACAAAGTCGCTTACCGCTGTCTGTTCCTATGTATGCTTGGATAACGAATTATTACACAACGATTTTTAATGCGTTTTTTTTAAAATATATAGATTGATTCAAGAGGAAGGTTTATATTTATAATACATGCACAATATAATAGAGAAACACTGAGAATTTTAGAGGTTTCTAAAGTGATGTCGTAAATAAACACAAATTTTGCGGTTACATTGCAAACGCTGGCTGAACCCTACGAGATAGATCAAAATAATGTACTACAGTATTGTACACCTTAAAAAGGTCTTAAAAAAGTCCGCGATGGTATATGTCTATCTCTTAGGGATGACCCAAAATAACTATTTTTCATCTTTTATTTTTTTCGAGAAAAATGGTGCATTTTCGAAGCAATTTTAAGCAATACAGCATTAATCCTTATTCAATTAAGTACCTTAAATACATTGTGCATTTAATATAGATTACACCCTTAACAGCATGTAATTTAAATTAATATTTTCAAAGATATTACATATTTAAAACGCAGGGACATAGCGATTTGTATCGTCTAATGACTGAAAAACTGTTAACGTTGTAAGACATTCTGTAGTATAATAGTATCACCATTGCACCCGGGCGAAGCCGGGGCGGGTCGTTAATAATATATATCTTTTAGATATTTACTTAATAAACTTCCCTTTAGACACTGGGGCACAGGGCACACATACATGTGTGTACCCAGGGCCTCAGTATAGGGCAGATAGATTACTCACTAACCCTCTTCAGCATGACTTTAGAGCTATCCCTCATCACTGATGTAAACCGTTTTTACATGACCGTGAAAATGTCTTGTTTGTGGCGGTTATAGAACATGCATATGGGAAACTTTCCGATTTAATTACATTATATTACATATATTAGCAGCCTGTAAATTTCCCACTGCTGGGCTAAGGCCTCTTCTCCCTTGAGGAGAAGGTTTTGGAGCATATTCCACCACGTTGCTCCAATGCGGTTTGGTGGAATACACATGTGGCAGAATTTCGTTGAAATTAGAGACATGCCGGTTTCCTCACGATGTTTTCCTTCACCGCCGAGCACGAGATGGATTATAAACACAAATTAAGCACATGAAAATTCACTGGTGCCTGCCTGGGTTTGAACCCGAAATCATCGGTTAGGATGCACGCGTTCTAACCACTGGGCCATCTCGGCTCAATTTAATTACAATCCTTTAAAATTGGTTTAATATTATACTACATGTACGTTATCTAAGCTTTATCATGGTATTTCGTTTATTATGCTTATAATCAATAGTTCCTTTCACCCAATTTAATTACATAATATGAAACTATGTAAATTTAATACTTATTATATAATATACTAGTAAGCCCTGGATTCGCAAGGGCGCAATGGTGATACAAAATATACTACAGTGTCTTTATATACAACGTTCAAGGCTTTTTTGTCATTAGAAAATACAAAACCGCTATGTTTTATATCTATGTTTTACTGATTTGTTTGCGAGATTATTATCGAAGCAAGGAACATACCATGCTTAAGGAAGGATGTATTGAAATAAGCTAACCAATATAATATGAGCTGTTATCATCGAAATAAATTGACAAGAATGATTTTCGAAATATATTTCGATTGGAAACATTAATTCTTTTGATAAATAATTTACTTGGAGTTTTTAAGACGAGGCAGCAGAGGTAAGAAATCCCACAATTTCATATTCCATTATTTATTCAGTAACGAAGACAGCGAACGGACGTCTCATTTTTGGGTTGAATTTTTTATCTTCATCCATGCAACAAGAGATTACCATTAATGTGTTTGAATATGTATTCTCATTCATTTTTTTTATTCTAGTCTCATGGCTTGCCTAAAAACTTGCAGATTCTGGAATCAAATCCCGGGGTTCGTTCTCCAGCCAAGTATGCCATTCGTTTATACAATGTAATTTTGGTACGCGCTGAAGTTATTTGAGAATACCATTATTAAAATATTAATTTCTAGTAAAATTTAAAGAGTCTATCACGTGAACTAACATAATATATTATATCACTCCTTGATTAACCACGAAATCTCAGAAACTTTAACACCTACAAAGTTTAAATTTGGCATTTAGATTTCTTTTAGGGTGTAGATATCCGCTACGATCGGATTTTACGAACCCCTAAGGGGGTAAAACGGGGGTTGGAAGTTTTATGAAAGTCCTAAGTTTTTGAAGTAAAAGACTTGAAATTTAAAATGTATGCTCTATATGATGGTGTGGAGCTGTAATAGTAAGGTGTCTTTAGAAAGGGGGTTGCCCCTTTTGGGGTTAAAACAGGGTAGATTGTATGAAACTCCAATGTTAATGAAGTTAAAGTTATTATGGCAGAAGGATTTTAAATGGTATTTAAATTTAAGAATTATTGAAAACAGTCACTTACTATTATGAGGAGAGATATTTTATTATAACGACTAGCAGTTGCCTCGGCTTTGCTCGATATATAAGACCTCTATATCAATATAAGACATCTTTGTATACCATATTGGTGTGTATTTCCCCTTATGATATAATATCCAGAAACGATTAAATACATATCTACTCATTTTATAATCAGCATCCCAAAAATAAAGTTTCATGTTTCTAACTTAAAAAATGACGGGGTAGAATTTACAAAATATTAATACTCCTTCCTTAGTGGGTGTCGACTTAATAAAACGATCCTACTCACCAAATTTCATGGCTCTCTAGCTTTAATAGTTTACGCTCGGCGATGAAGAATCAGACAGTTAGGACATGTTATTTTATAAGTATAGATAAAAAGTATTATAGCGTATACCATGCGGACCGAGTCGTATATAATTATATTATGAATAAAGATTTGTTTGTTTGTTTATCTGTTGGATTATCCAGCAATAACATTTTATTGTACTTTAGTAACAATAAGACTCTTACAGGTACAAACTGAAATTGCTGCGGATAAATTCGCGGGCACAGCTAGTTATAAATAATTGGTAACATACCTACAAATACGTTTAAAACCGGCGACTTTTCTGACAATAGTGGTAACTTCATTCAATACTTTTCAAAGAAAAAATGTGCGAAACGTTTGTCAAACTTTAAGCAAGTAATTTCAGTTTTATGTATCTTGTGCATAATAACTCTTTAAATACAATTTAAATCAATCAAACCGGTTAATACTCGAATGTACCACTCTTGGTCAACTTCTTTCCGTATAAAATAACCATTATTATAGAGGAATTATTTTAAAAAATATTCACATACCACAGTCTTAATGACTTTTAATATCGAAGAGGACGTATAGTGCTCCATTAAACAAATAAGTAACTTAAAGCAATTTAATCCCAAAACACAGCTGTGTTGTAGAATGCTGACACTCTTCCAATAAGGATGAACTAATTTAAAATAATTAAAATTAGTTCATACTTTACCAATATTAGAAATCGAATAAAAAATACGTAAACTCAGTAACATATAATATAAATCGACATCAAAAACGTTTCATTTTAAACGCTATTAAGAAAGATGGGACTTAAATTTATTCCACGCAAAGAAATTCTTCTTCTACAACTTTTTTCTTTAGTACTAAGAATAATGTTTCAAACAAACAAATGTTCAAGTTAAAATCTCATTTAGTTATACAGTACAAGCAGTAGCAGTTTATTTGGATAACGAAATAAAATTAGTTCTCGTAGGTGTAATATTCGATTCGAATGCCCAAACTTGTTCAGCAGAAAGTTATACGGAAGTCTCGGAGCAAGTGTCCTGATTGCATAAGTTTGGAAATTTCAATGGTCACTTTAATAGATTTGTGGAATTTTCACGTTATGTAATAACAATTTTAGATATTAAATTTTATATGCTATTTTGGAATAGATATTATTTTTTACGTTATATTTTCAAATTGTCTATTTTATTAAAAAAATGTGTATACCTACCTATACAGAGTATTTATCTTTGGTAATAAGTAAAAATGCCATACCCCTTGGCAATATTTTAATCTTTAAACCATTTTTTACATATAATATGCAAATTATTAACGTACATTCAAGTTTAAAGAAAAAAAAAATTGAATGAATGAGTTTATCAGTTCAGTTATATACGATGGTCACCATTTTAATGCAAACATAGAGTTCGTACGCTGTAGGTTGGTATTATACATATTACAAGAATTTAAATATAGGGACAATATGATAGATATACTTTTTAGAGGTAGGAATGTTAAGAAAGCAAAACCAATTAATTTGAAACAGTGCCGTTACTTAACTATAGTGTGTATAATAATATACACTACCTAATAGAAAATAAAGTCTAACAACAACAAGATTTTAAGGGCTTCAATGTATGATACTTCTTAAGTCGCAAACTTCAGCATCCAATATGAACTCAAGGGAACTAAAATAAGAAAAGTTAAACTAAGCCTGATCCTTAGGAAGTGTGGAATATTTTTAAGTACTTTCACTTGGTGGTGGGTAGGTAGATTTCGTTTGGATAGGTAATACTTTGTTCTGTTAGTCCGTTTAACGGGCGAGTGAGTCAGTGTAATTTAAAGCACAAGTGATATAATATCTTATAGTTCCCAAGTTGGTGACGCATTGGGCACGAAGATTGGTTGAAATTTCTTACGGTGCCAATGCCACGGGTGTTGGTGACAACTTACCAAATGGGACACTTACTATGCCTTTGACGTAATGGGCGCGTACTATAATTTTCGAGTTTACATGTGACTAAACTAAAATCCGCGAATATCATCATTTCTAGTCAATATCTTACATTCACTGGTGGGCGGCGCATATTAATGCCCGATAATTATTAATTACTCTTTACCTAAGATAATGCCACTGTCTAGAAGCGAAGATGATTTAGTACCACCGTCAGTTACCGTTATTAAAGCGACAAAAAACGAAGCTTATGATTTCCAGCTGGATGTACGAGTGACCAAAAGAAGATGGCGGGGTGTGACCGAATAAGGATGTTAAATTAAGAGTAGTATTTTGCTTGACTGATAAATTATAGTAATGATTAATTTCTTGGCCTTTTTCATACATCAATTTTCAGATTTTTCTTATTTCGTTAAAAATTAGATCAACAGGTTTATTTTTTATTTAAAGCCACTCAAAATAATATGACGTATATTGACTTTCACTTCAGAATAACCAAGTTTAAGTTGCGTTAAAATATTGTTAAGCTTCAAACATTAAGCCGCTATTTCCAAGTTTAAGTACCGAATAATATACTTAATTTTTTTGTTTTCCTTTTAATAAATTTCCTTATTCGGTTCTTTTGAATTTGAAATTATTTTTGATGTATTCGTTTAATCTTCATTTAAATCTAACATCCATCCATGTTTGAATTTGGTGTTATCAAATAATCTATACGTCTTCTACCTGTTAGATTTAGGTTACGAATATTTGAATCTGCTTTATAATGCAAGAATATTAATAAAATAATAACATAATATGTATAAATGATGTCTGACTGATGACTCGGTGGTAAGGGTTACCAGCCACTCATCAAATATTCTACCGCCAAACCACCAATACTTAATATCGCTGTGTTCCCGTATGGTGTATTGGCGATGTCAAGATAACTCTGTCAGTGATTACCATCAGTGGCCTAATTGCCCGTACTTCTCTATATTAAATAAAAAAAAAAATCTTTTAACGAGTACTTGAATAAACATGAAAATAGTAGAAAATAGCCACTTCTGAGATTCTTGCCATTTCTTCGTAGAATCTACGATTCAAAAGTGCTTTTATGAGCTTGAATATATGGATCTTTTTGAGCTAATATTTAATTCTTTTTATAAGGTTTAATTTTATATAAGTAATGAGGTTTATCCAAATTACAGACTAACTTAACTTATAATTAAAAGGAACGGCGTTGGTCACTTGTAAATTAAACTATTTATTTTTTAATAACTGTTTTTAAACAATATGAATGGAATCAAGAATCCAATATATAATATTTACATGAGATATAATTTTCAGAACATATTTAACAAATTATTGCTCGGGCGGATCTCGGAGGGAATATCTAAGAATTTAATATTATTTTTGTGTTTATGTACCGGGATGTCTCGACTTTCCGATAACCAGGGTTGGCAATTATAAATTGTAATGCCGTGAGGTCAACAAAATGTGCTCAGTGATCAACATTTTTCAACGTCACACTGAAGAGGAAAATTTTTTTTATATATTTAGGCCTGGATTTACTTGGAATTATTTTTATACTCATTTTATTCCGAAGCTTGTTTTTTTATTGAAGCTCTATCTATCCTTTTATTTTAGAGATAAAATAAATTAATTCTTCTCCCGTTGAAAAAATATTTAAATAATTGAACAGTATTTAAATTGCAGCAAATTTCAATATTTTTAGAAGATTCATTTAATATACAATAAAAATAATTTCTATAAAAACGATTTCGTGGAAACGTGCTTTTCCTAAATATTTTTCCACCAATTTGAAGAGACACAACGGGATTATATTTTAGAAACGTCATGGAGATATTTCAATAAACCAGGTATTTTATTATCTAAACGTCTTAAGTTATATGATAGCTTATTGGAAAATAAACTCTATATTATATAACGTTTTTATATGTTGATCTATTAAACGTATATACATCGCCTTGGAAAATAATTATTTACCTCGTGTAGTTCACAGAGTCAATAGGTTTGCTGGTTGGGTTCATAGTCGCAAATTACACCTAATTGATGAAATGTTGTACATTTTAACGATCTAATTTTCATATTTTTGTTAAAAATATCCAACCGTCCCGCCTTCACAAAGGTATAATAAACTACATCAAAGTTTGTTTTTAATAACGAACATACAACAGACCGTACAAGAAGCGTTTTATTAGCGGGAGTAACGTTTGCATACGCAGAACTTGCAAAAGTTTAATTATAATCGGATGAATGGTTTAGGAACGCGTAGAAACCAAACATGTAAACATTCATTTCTATTTATTAAAAAGATTCGTTTATCATGTCTGTGTAAAAAAGTAAAGTAATAGCCTGAAAATATTCCACTGCTGGGCTAAAGCTCCTCTCCCTTTGAGGAAAAGGTTTGAGCTTATTCCACCACGCCTTTCCAATATGGGTTGGTGAATACACATGTGGCAGCATTTCTTTGAAATTATTCCTTCACCGCCGAGCACGAGATGAATTAAGCACAAGATAATTTAGTGGTGCTTGTCTGGGTTTGAACCTATCATCGGTTAAGATGCACGGGTTCTAACTTGCCATATCACTTGGCCATATCTGTATATCAAGGTTACTTGCTGTAAATACCCCATTTATAAAGATCTCCTCAAGTCTTTTGGTTAGAAGGCTTGAAGTTTACTTATACAACCACGCTGATGCAATGTTCTTCACCGTCAAGAACAATATGAATTATACATACAAACTAAGCACATCGAAACTAAATTGTACTTTCTCAGGCTTGAACCCGCAATATTTAATTAAATTCAAGTTCGCACCACTGACCATGAATTTTGTAGTCGATGTCCACTTTATACTTACACATTTTTAAATATAATAACTATTAATTATAATATTCTATTTGATATTGAATAAATAATTATAACGATTGCTTATAACTGGTTTATAGACGTCAAAAATACAACTATATTGTTTTATAAAGCTATACGCTAATCTGTACGTCGTATATCACACGGAAACACTAATTAGGTTTTAATGAAACTTAGCAGACTGCTAAACATATTCTCTGTCAACATATGTATATATATAATTAAATGTACTAAATACAATGTTATGGGTAGTCTATATTATAAAATAAGTCCGACTAATGTCACATTATAAAAAGACTTTTCACCATTACAAAATCTGGTGATTGGGTTCTAATAGTGTCAGCTGTAGCCATCACGATAGCATTCCAAAGTGATCCCGTAACGCCCATCGAGGAGACGGACAAAGTGCCGCTGGTTTTTAGTGGATATTCCGGTGTACTAGGGTGCACCAGGCGTTCTGTGTACAGGCGAGTCCCGCATACACCCCCGCCCCCGCACTTCATGTGGGGGAAACGCGTAACGCGTTTTTCCAGTGAGATAAAAAAAGGATCACTGATCATTGTATTTTATAATTTTAATTTCACTTAACTTTAGCTAAGTTTTATATGTTTAAACAAGAATACGATATTCACGCTTGTCACGTCAATAGTCGAAATTTAAAGCGAGTGAAACTGCGAAGCATAACTTATATTCATATCAAATACAAAAAACAAGTTTATGTTAACTAATACATTCATACATACCAAAAAATACGTCACCTGAGTTATTAGTATGGATATACATGTATATATTTATATCAATATTAATCAGTTGTAATTCGACACACTATTAATTAAAATATATATATATCTTTAACGATCACATAAATAAATTAATAACACGAGACCAAATATATATCACATATGTACCAATATTATTGTTCATCAAAAAGAGTACGATTTCAAAATATATATCAACAATGGTATAAAGATCAATCCAATGTTCTTTGTAAAATTAACCGAGCCACAATAAAGAACAGTCTTCAAAAGTCTGAAGTTCCGTGCTTCATTTAATTACCGCTAGCCAGAATGAAATTGATTCCGAGAATACTGAACCATGTCGAGATGTTTTCTCTGCTAATAGAATGACAAACATTCGACGTAGAGGGGTCGTTCGTCATCTGTCAGGGTCCCCTTTACACGCGGTGTTTCTCGGACACGAGAGCCAAGTGCTGTAACTCGAAATTCTTCATTTTATTATAGAATATTTTTTACAGATTATTTATGCTATGGCCGAATTTGGAAAATATTTTTAATTAAATATATAATTACTTAATTTTATATTAAATAAAACCTTCATTAATTTACTCGAATATGTCATTAGCAGCCTGTAAATTTCCCACTGCTGGGCTAAAGGCCTCCTCTCCCTTTGAGGAGAAGGTTTGGAGCATATTCCACCACGCTGCTCCAATGTGGGTTGGCAGAATACACATGTGGCAGAATTTCAACACATGCAGGTTTCCTCACGATGTTTTCCTTCACCGCCGAGCACGAGATGAATTATAAACACAAATTAAGCACATGAAAATTCCGTGGTGCCTGCCTGGGTTTGAACCCGCAACCATCGGTTAAGATGCACGCGTTCTAACCACTGGGCCATCTCGGCTCATACTCGAATATGTATGTTTTATAAATTCATATACTATAAAGTTAATATAGATATAGATGTTATCGATGCTTCCAAACAATTTCTGGTTAGATAATGCTGTAATGAATTATCAGGGGAGAGAAATGGGGAGACAGTCACCCAGGGATCCTTTTGTTTGGTTCGTACTCACTACTCATGAGCTTAGACGTAAACACACCTTTATAAATGAAAGACTTTGAGCGCAATAGCTCAGAAGTGCCTTGAAAATCTGCAAATATTTTATGTTATTGAAATAAAGTACGTATTTATTTAGAAGCTGATGTTAAATTTTTGATTATCAATAAGCAACGCTAATGCTTGTATATTAGCTAAGGATTTGAATTTGACAATTTTTAGTAATCCACGGAATCAATTATAACGGTTGCTCTATTACAAATTTATATGGTAACTTAAAATTCAAATACGCCCAAACTTATCAATGTACCGCTGAACCTCATTCGCGTTAGAAGGTACAAAGTATAGCCTATCGTGTTTGAACGGATAAACGAGTGTGTGTCGTATCTCGTCAAGGGATCGTATCCAGTGTCCGATGTTTCCTAAGTAAATATTGAAAACTGTGTTTGCTGTGGACGACTTAAGTCATTCGTAATTGGGTGACTTTCTCGGCTTTGGACTTTTTCGGACGGGATTTGGCGCTGTCAAATAAGTCGTTTATATATAATATTGGCTGATTATTTTTGTGTTTGGTTATAGGGAAATATTATGTCATAAATTGCAAAAGTAATTCTGTTCGTCTGCTATCTCATTACGACAACCACCCACACCAGCCACTTATTTTAAAGAATTATTAAATATCGTTATTGTCTCACCAACGTTAGAGCAATATCATGCCCCTTGTGCATGTTAGTACACTGGCGCACTCTTCATTCAAACCCAAAAAATAGTAATATAATTGATCAAATATGTGATGAGTGGGTGGTACCTAACCAGAGAGACTTGCACTGAGCCATATAATCTAGTGAAACCATCACTGAACAAATTGTAATTAAATTATTTGAAGTGAAGGTTGTACGGATATATTATGGAATTTATAACAAAATAATTGACGCAGCTTTAGACTACTTTGAGCAGCAACTATATTCCCAATTGTTATGAAAAAAATAATCTTCAAACATCAGGTTTTAAGCATGTTATAGACATCAAAAGAAATGTATTTATTGGAGATTGCAGCTGTCTGGGAATTCTTTCGCCCTTTTCAGGAAAAATACAGCTGATGGGCGCTAGATAAAAATATCAGGTACGTGGCAAAAAAAAGACCTGGAATAACGATATCGTTACTTACTACAGCTGTTTTTCTAAACTACAATATGTATAGAGCTACAAAGGGGCGAGCAAATGAATTCCCGGAAAGCTGCAACAATGGCGTTTCTTTTAGTCCTCCAAAAAGTAATGGTAAAATTCAAGTAATATCAGGTGATTATTTATTTACTCGCTATGTAACAACATATTTATGTCGACTTAAAAACATAAAAAAACTTATAAATTTTACTATTTATAAGGTTCAAAGTTGTTTTGTGGAACAGTATATTTCCTATATGATAATCTATTCAGACAGGTTTGCACAAAGATTTAAATGCTGAATGAGCCAGTGTTAATGAATGCATTAGGATCCAAACATTTAAAAAGTATATTGTCTGAAAAAAAAACTACTATCTCAGTGATATTTCTGTGTACCTTTAACCTATTCTGATCATGTTTAAATATTAATAAATAAAGAAAGGACGATGGTTGTTTATTATTTAAATGTAATTCAGTATGAACCGAACGCCATGTTTTGCGAGATTGGCTTTCTTAAGTCAAAATGAACTTTGAAATTATTGAGAAAATATGGAACCCTTTTAAGATTAATGCATAATTTATATTGATTGAATCAAAGGGTACGTTTAAATGTCAAATCTATTTGCCGTGGTATAATTATGAGCATTATACTGTTTAAGTGATTTTTTATACATTGAATGTTTATAAACGCGAAAAAGATTATGATAATAGCATCGATAGTCTAGATATAATATATTATAGCTGCTTTTGCAGAGGTCTTAGGTTCAAATTTAATTTTCCATCAGGAAATATTAGTAACCATCAGTGTTAGATAAATATTTTATACGAGATGACCCAGTGGATAAAACGCGTGGTTCTTGAGCTCGTTAAAATTCGGGCAAGCATCGATGCGTTTCATTCCCTTAAATTGAATATGATACATCTCGTACGTGGTTGTGAGAGCATACACCGTGAGGAAGCCTGCATGAGTCGAATGTAATACTGCCACGTGTGTATCTAATATGCATCGATAAAATTGTATCGAGTTATCCTCCTATAAGCCTAATAACTGTGTAGATTTTTAACACCTTAAAATCTCGCGAGATTTATAATAATGTATCTAATGTCATTTTTTGTTTTTATGAAATGAACACTAGGCGGTATGACTAGTATTTTACATCGCGCTGACGTTTCGTTCAGACAATTTACATCGTAATTAAATGTCATGTCAATAAAATTAGATGCATTGAGGTTTAATTTATCCTGTGAGTAATGTTCACTATAATTATGCAGTGTTAATACAAAATAAAATAGAATTATTCATCTTGTTTATTTAAATCTTTGAACGTAATTTATTAATTTAATTTAATTTATTATACAAACGTACATTTTTCAATAAATTATAATTGTCTCACTTGTAATGTAACATTTGTTCAATTTAGTATGGAAGTAGAATTGTAACAATTAAACACAAATTTTGTTGCCATATTTGCGAAAGGACCGGACCAACTTGTTACTCTCACCGAAATCCGTTCTACATATGTTGACAATTTACTCGCAAACTTACTGGAGAATTTATTTCAGTAGTTTATTTTCAAATTTATACATTTTGAATAATATTATTTAATGAATAGTGTTTATTTTTATCCAAAGAGAAATGTTAGCTTAAGCAGATGGAATATTAGATAACGGTCTCTTGCTGCAATTTAAATACTTCTTCTTCGGCTTCTGCTTCAGTTTTAGCGATGATTTTATTTGTAATAAATTTGTAATATTTGTACTCTGTTGCTTTACTAACGGTCTACATATCGTAAAACGTCTCTTTATAAATTGTAAACGCAATTTTTTAAATTGTAATCCAAAAAACTGATTTTTGTATCTTTTAAATATTGAAATATATTTAGTCTAGGCATTTTCCGAAAGACTTATTTCCATTAAGATCTTTAATATTAGACCTGACCATTAAAAAAAAAACGATTCTACAAGTATGAGCGCGTGAAATGGTGGAAAGAGTGCTAGCATAATTTTTTCATTTTTTACATTTTCGAACACCTGTTATAAAGTAGGCAATTACCCAATTATTTGTGATGACATTTGGTTTATTGTGTATTTTTATTTTACTACTAAATGGTATTGTCAAATAAATAAATAAATACTCCAAGTCCCAACTGATATAACACTGATTTGACGGATAATTCCTATAAGTTTGTCGTTTTAAAAAAATCTATACCAAAAATTTACCTTCCAATAATTCATTCGTTCTTTTAGCACTTAAGAGGAAACTGAGAAAAAAAGTCTTATAATTATTATTTATATCCAACTAATCCGGTATAGTTATACACATTAACGAGGACTATTCGATGAAAATGTTCTATTTCCCTTTTATTTTCTTATCAGGAAACTATAAAGTTATATTTTATTTGCTTTCTGAAATCGAATAGCATTCTTGGACCTGAGGCGATCAATCAAGTCCACAATAAAATACGATATAGTCAGCTACTAGGAATAAAAGTTCAATATTGGTCCAAGTTACCGGTTACTTATACTTATATTAGTAACGTATCGTTATGAAAATAATTATATGTTGTATATTATTTTGTAAGTCAACTTTAAGTGTTTTCTTTTGGAGGATTTATTAATCAAATATGCCTCGCTATTCCGTAGTCTCTGGTTGTTGACTTTTAAGCAGGATGTCTTATATGACTCTGTGTTTCTATTGTTGGAAAATAATAAGTACGGAGCTTCATGTCGGTTCATCTCGATAGGATCTATATTCCTTAACGGTGGTAGCTTGACGTTAACTGCAATTCTGTAAAATGACGACTCAAAAATGATCGTTAAAGACTAAATTATTAAAGTATAATTTGATTTGATTTGATAGTTATTATAAGCCTTGTCCAGTATTTGGCTTACCTTTTATTTGTTAAATTAAGTTTTTTATACTTATTGTTAATATTATTTAACAATTCCGCTTTTTGGAGTACATATTAGATATCGGTTCAATTGAGTGTTGCATTTTTAGCATTTATTTTTTTAATAATAACAAATATATTCGTAGTGTTAGTGCAACTGCGTCATCTAGTGAATAAAACCACATGTAGCCGGAATTTCTGGAAATTTCTGAACGTATACATTTCTGGCATATCGGTTGAAACTGGTTAGAACCGGGTGCAAATTGAAAGCCACAGAGGAAACGTGTTTTGAGTTTTCCTGCGGCATATTATTGTTTTCGTGGCTTTGCGTGACGGCCTCTCTAACAATGACTTTCAAAAATTCTTTAAGATATTAAAAAAATATTGATCGTACTAGTATCTCCTGTTTTATACATATTTTATATACAATATTATAAGCTCATAACGTTGTTGTATTTACCTACATAACGGGTTAGATTCAGACTATTACCTATATAAAATATACATACATATGATTATTAAGTTCAATTATTTGCCTGTCCTAATTATTTAAAAAAAGGAATAAGTTCGAATTGATTTTAATATTCTTAATGTCTGTTGGCGAACGATTAATGCCAATATTCCTAAAACAGGTCAAGTGCGAGTTGGATTCGCTCGGAGAGGATATCGTTCTAACTCGATAGAAAATAAGACGAGACAAACGATTATGGAAAGATTTCAATTGGGAATTGTACGGTAGAATAAATGAAAGTATTAAAATAAAAATGTTATCTTATTAAAAAATCGAAAATTAACATCTATAAGGCTCGATTCCAATCGAATACATAACTGATGGTGAAATCTCTCTAAGTGTATCTTTGGGTGGGATTACACGTACAATCAATAAAACTTAATTTTACATATGACGGTCGCATGCATTGTACGATTCGTAGTTGTAAATATGATATGAAAACTATATTCCCTTCACACAATTAACTTTTAAAATCGAAACAATAGGGAGTTCCTTTTTGTTATTCACCAAATTTTGACATATAATTATTCCGTTATTGCCGCCACCGCACGTTCCAGAAGTTTTACAAAATGGCGTGTCACATACTGGTCGTTTATTGGTAAAACGACATCCCAATAAGTAATAAAGGAGGGAGAAAAATATATGTGCCTTGATATATCATCCTTAACACAGGTTTTTCTCAATGACTAGTTAGGATGATCCGACTGTGCTTTAATATTTCTTTGTTAACTTTAATTAAATATTTTTTTTATAGGCAATAGTCGACGTCTTAGTACGCAGTAAATAGAGTATTGCCCGTAAATATTGGCGCCAATAATTTTAACAATTCATTACATCGCCAATGCGTTACCACTCTTGGGAACTGATTTATGTTGTGCTTAGAGTTACATGACTCATCCTTCAAGCTAGAACACAACGACCCTAAGTATTGGTGCTCGACGGTAGAACATATGATAAGTGGGTGGTACCTATCCCTACTGACTTGAACAAAGCCAAGATTGGTGGCGCATTATCAATATAAGGAATTGTTAATATTTCCTGCAACAACAATGCCAATAGGCGGTGGTGACAACTTACCACTTAGTGGTCAATTTGCTTGTCCTCCTACATACATCATAAATATTTAGTATAAAACAATACAAATACAAGACCATAGATTGGTTGTACAATTTGATTGCAAAGTTTCCAAGTTCTCAACGCAAGTAGAAGTCAGCGATGTAACAAGTTGGTACTGTTGCAAACCTCAGAGTTCAATTAGTGTCTAATTTGACAAAATATGTATAAATGATAATACATAATATTTATAAAGCCAAATTTTTTTATAAAATTTTTCGTGTCTATGCAGTTCAGGAGTTCCTTCATCTGGAGTTAATTATGGGTTTCGAAAAAGGTCACGTGTATCGTATAAATATATATATGGTCATCAGATCTAACCACACTAATTGACAAAGAGACAAGTTAAATTAAAACATACTATGTTACTGGTTCCACCCGATTGAACGAGCAGAACCAGTTCGCATTGAAAATTACTCATTATACCTAAAAAGGGGATAAGATTGTAAATATTCTTAAATCAGAGCATCAAGATTAATTCTCTTAGGAAGTTGTCCAATATTCTATAAAATCCACTTTAAAACTTCCATTCTCTAAAATGGGGCTTAATAAATAATACTGTTCCGGTATAGGAACGTCACTCGAAGGCTCCGTAATCTGGAGCGCTAACGGTTCAAGTTGAGAAAATTTTTCACGCAAGTTAGGAATTGGTACCATTAAACGCAGGAGGTAGATATATCAAGCATTCACCCTACCGTAAGAGTTTTTAAATAGAAGGTGATTTTCACGCGCATTCAACGTTTCAAACCGATTGGAATTTAATATACGTAACAATTTTGCATAGAATAAGAGTGTCTTCGAAATAGGTTTTTGTACATAATTTATTCAAAATATCTTACTTACCACATTTACCTATAAACATTTTTTATGTCTTTAATTTTTTTGTATTTGAAATGCAGTTTCTACAATTCTTGCTTTGCATCGGATCTGGGTGGATATCGTATATATACGTATTTTAAACGGAGTCACGAATCAGCTGGTTGAAGGCTGACCCCAGTTTTCTTCATTTGTTTCATTCATTACATATTTAAACGATTCACTTAACTTGTCACCGTAGTCCGTGACCCTTATTGAATAGGCAGATTAATCTTGCTAATGTAATTATATAATAATAATAGCCTTTATTTAACAATCTTACATAATAAGTAATAATATTTGACACCAGTTTCGCCAAGATTGTCTTGCTTCCCAGCATAGGCCTCCCCTAAAGCTTGCCACAAAGTACGATCTTGTGTCTTTCTTCTCCTGTAAAACCTGCTATTCTTTTTATGTCCTCTTCCCACCTGCGACGTTGTCTTCCTTTCTTTCTTTTGTATTGTCTTGGATACCATTCAGTTATATCCTTGCTCCATTTATCTTTTTTGTTTCTCATCATGTGACCCGTCCACCTCCATTTTAGTTTTTTGATGTAATATGTTACATCTGTAACTACGGTTTGCTTCCGAATTGTTTTTTAATTTAACATGAGCATACTTCTTTCCATACCATGTAGTTTGCGTATGTTGTGTTCCGTTAAACTCCATGTTTGGCATCCATATGCCATAACGGGTAGAATACACGAGTCAAATATTTTTTTCTTATATTTAAGAGGTACATCGGGATTTTTTACTACTTCTTTTAAGGACCAGTATCTTTTCCAGGACATATTAATTCTGTTAGTTATTTCTTTAGTTGTTAGGTCTTTTGGAGATATTATTTGACCAAGATACGTGTATTCCTCCACATATTCAATATTTGAACCATTAACTATAATTGGAATTTGTTCAACGTTAGTCATCAGTTTCGTTTTTGAGGTGTTCATGGAGAGTCCAACATTTTCACTATCGAATACAAGTTGTTCTAGCATTTCTTGCAAGCCTATTGCATCCCCAGAAATAAGTATCAGATCATCTGCAAATCTTAGATAGTTGAGTTGTGCTCCGTTAATATTCAGTCACAGTTGTTCCATTCGAGACATATTCCAGTGCTGCGAAGAAGAGTTTGGGTGACAACGGGTCTCCTTGTCTAACTCTTTTTATAGGAAAACTTTCACCTATTCGTCTTTATTTTAGCTCTCATATTCTTGTAGATATTGCTAATGAGGCGTATATATTTTTTGTCGACTCCCTGTGTTTCTAGTGCTTCCCATATTTTAGAGTGTTTAAGTTAGTCGAATGCTTTATTGTAGTCAACAAATGCCAGATAATACTTAATACCATATTCGTTACTTTTTGGATGACCTGTTTTCTGGTATGGATATGATCAAGTGTTGAAAAATCGCTACGAAATCCTGCTTGTTCCCTTGGTTGGTTTTCATCTAAAATCTTTGTAAGGCGGCCTGGTACGATCTTAGAAAATATTTTACAAATGTTGGACATCAGGTTGATAGGTCTATAATTTGTTATATCGTTTTTATTTCCTCTTTTGTGTATGAGTATTATGGTTGACATTGTCCATTGGAGAGGTATATATTCTTTATATAAATTGTCATTGAATAGATCTGTGATAATGTTGATTGTTTTAGTAGATGTCCCTATTAATAGTTCGTTAGATATAGCGTCTTCACTTGACTTTTTACTTTTTCAGGTATTATATTTGGGATCTCTTCCTCTTTTTCACACTCGTAGATAGTTAGTTGTTTTGGTTCTGATTGTAACTACTTATCACTGTATAGATTGCGGTAGTAGTCTGTTGCGATTTTTATTATTTCGATCCTGTTGTTTCTTTTAGTTTTTCGGTGTGTAATGTTTATGATCCAATCTAAATTATCACGCAGTTGTTGCAATGCTTTTTTAACACCTCCTGTTTTTTCTATGTAGTAGTTGATTGTTTCTGTTTTTGTGCTCTGTCTATGTTTTCGTATTTGTAGATTTATTTCTTTACTTATCTTCGTTATCTCTTGTCTGTTGGTTCGTCTGTCTTTAAACAAGATCTTTCTTTGTTCGATTAAGTGTCTGGCATTCGGTCCTACTTTGTCTTTTGTCGATTCATTTTGTGTTATTTTCTATTTGTTTTAATTCTTTTTCTAAGGCATCGTATTTTTATTTATTTAATTCCTTCTATGTTTTGTAATCTAATTAAATTTGTTTCTAAGGTGTTTAAAAAATTTTCCGGTATTGGTAAAGTAATTGATTTTTTAGTTTTATGAATATTTTTTCTTGACACTTTTGGTTCTTCTAAGTATAATTTACCTCTAAGCATTCTATGATCGGTACTGTAGTTCAACTGATTGACAATTTCTTTATTCGAGAATAATTCTGGTTTATTAGTAATTATATAATCAATTTCGGTCATTTCCATCAGGTGATATCCATGTCTATTTTCTGTTCTTTTTTTTCTTAAAGTAGGAATTCATGATGAGGGCATCTATTTTGGATATGGAAACCCTCAACAAAATACCTGGTTATTACAAGACAACACCTCCATCCCGGGTGTAGTAGCACATCTAAATTTACGTAGTATTTTGGGATTATATACGTCTTGTTGTCGGTGCTTCGGAAAAATATCATAAACCTTACTATGTATCGAATGAATTTCTATCATGTGTATTTAAATTAACAAACTCGCACTACTAGATTTAAATATTAGGATAATCAAAACTTAGATCCGCTCCTTGGGCGTAAAAAATAAACATTTTATACTTAAAACATAAATAAGTAATTAATAGCAAGTCAAACTCTAAATAAGTATCACAGCCAATTCAGCAAAACCAATAACATAAGGTAACCTTTTTTATGGCATTGTTTGGCGGACGAGCATATGGGCCACCTGATGGACACCTTATGTCCCTTGTGAAAAACTATAAGAAGTATCAAAAGCTACTTGAATATTAATATTAAAAAAGTTGGGTGGTTGCGAAATAAGGACTGATGAGCAAGATATTTAATATAATTAAATTTATGTGTCAGTAAGTTTAGTTGTTCATAATGCGACACCTGCGTAGAAGGTATTACCATATAAATCATAACTGCAACAATGACAAAGCAACAATATGTTGTAGTATTAAAGTTTTAATATCTAATAAGTGGATGTTGGAAAATTAAATAAAATAAAAAACAAAATCTAATAAGTGTATCTTAGTTAATTCAATTAAAAGCGAATCATACATCTAAATAACTGTTATTGATTGACATTTTTATCGTTAATATATTGGCTTACAATCCATACTAATACTTACTAATATTATAAATGCGAAAGTAACTCTGTCTGTCTGTCTGTATAGTCTGTCTGTCTCGCTTTCACGCCAAAACTACTGGACCTCTATAAATGAAATTTGGCACACAAATAGTGTAGAGCCTGAGAATGGACATAGGCTATTTTATTTATTTGGAAAAAAGTGCTGTAAAGGGTTGAAAAGGGGGGTGAAATGTTGTAAGTTGTTGAGAGTATTGTCATTTTTAGAACAAGAACAAAATTTATATTTTAGGCTGCACAATTATAAACCATCATATCATGACACCCACTAAGGAGCGAATTTTGGAAATTCTACCCCTAAAGGGGTGAAATAGGGGTTAAGCATTTGTATGAAAGTCCGTCATTTTTGAAGTTAGAAGCATGAACATTTATTGATGGGCTACTGATTAAAAATAAGCAGATACTTATTTAAGCGTTTCTTGATATTTTACCTCTGAGGGGGTGAAATAAGGGATGAAAGTTTTTATGGAAGTCGGTCATTTTTTAAAATTAAAAACATGAAACTTTTTTTTGGGATATTGATTTAAAATGACTAGATACGTGTTTAAGCGTTTCTGGATAATTTATAATTATATAAAATCGATACGACAAAACTTTAAGACCGTTCAATCATCTCAATTTACCACGTTTCAGGATAACATGGTAATCGGAATGTTCGGAGAGAGATCAGACACAGGGCAATTGTGATTGTCTCCCGATGTACGGTAACGTTACCCTACTAACTTCCTTTACTTTGACATGGGAACTGATACCAAGGTCACAGAATCTGCTAGCTATAAGACATGGCAATTTATTCCAAATATTTGGATTAAATTATTAAAGATTGGGTCCTAGACACGCGGCAGCGTGTCCATCCAAGATCAAGTAATAAAAGAAATGGCGAGCAGCACCATGTGTAATATCGAAACATTTGGAGCCACTTTTGACCCCCTCATAACTCAAAAACTATTAAGTAAGACCTTAAGCTACAATATATTCTCCTAAGTTATAAGAAGAAATGATATTTTATGTAGTTATAAATAAATTTAAGGACTGGCCATTGAACTAGGCACCCATTTAGATCTCACTTATTTTGTCGTTAAAGTCAACAACCAAGGCCAATATCATAATATTGAACTTGGCTCTCATTTCACATTTATGTTTTGATGGGATTAGAATTTACTAAAAAGGGGATCAGTAAAAATTAGTTCGCAATCAGAGCTTAGAGCCAGATTAAATTTTAAATTATTCTTTGAATATAATAATACCATCAAGCAATTATTCCAGTATTAAATTAATTTAGAGCGGTAACAATTTCCAGTAAGTTTCCAAGTTCTCGACGCTACATACAGCGGATGTCGACATAGTGATAAGTTGGTACGGCTGAAATAAACGTTTGGTCAAATTAGTGTTTAATTGTTTGCACTCGACTAATATATGTTTGAAATGCTTATTATTTTTATGTAACATTTTGTTGTTGGTCTTGCGTGGTCATTGCTAATGGTACCTACGTAGGCAGTGGGTTATATAATAGAATATATATTTAGATTAATGTCGTGATTCTGAACCCAATATTTGGGTTCAACTACATTAATGTATCCTTTGTTTTAGGAAATTTATTTATTTTCAATTAACGGTTTTTTATGTTTGTGTGTGACGAAATATTTAAGTATCACTTTTATAAACTTTTCATTCATTAAAAAATACAAAATGTATAAATTACACATAAAAATAACAGTTTTGACCAACTTTTCTAAACTAATTTTAAAATAAACGAATCTCTTACTAAATAGAGGATTGTCTAGAGATATAGTTTTTACAGCGTTCGATAGAAATACGTCGCGTTACGTATTAAATTATTTATTTTATGATTTTTTTTCGATAAACAAAATCTTTACGGACTTGTTTTCAGTTCCCTCACTATCTTTTTTATTGTTCGTATTTTAGGTGTATCTGTTCTGTTGTTTATTACAAAATCATAATTTTGTATTCATGATGAATATTTAAATAAATCTATTGAATTATAGAAGTCACATAATAAATACTCTGAATTATAGTATATTTATCGTTACAACAATAAAGGTTGAGTTACTTTTCAACTGATATAGTATATAATAATTAAAAGTGAGATAAGTTTAACATAAATTGGTTCCACAGTAACTAGGCATAATTATTTCATAAACCTGACTTAACTGACTGAGACCTGACGAGAACTGCTTGAATAACTGGAAGTATTGACACGCTTTGAAGAAGGCTGTCACTTTGTCATTCACTTAGCAAATCGTTTTGCTAAGTGATGGTGAATATGACAGACTCTTTATTTTAGTAGAAACCTCCCATTTGCCGAGTATTTCTTAACGTCAATTATTGGCATTGTTGCGTATTGATACAAAAGTTGGTAAGTATAATACCCGTAGTAATATACTGATCATGATAGTTTTCATTTTTTACAGGATGCAAGAGATAATTTCACCTTATTAGCTGGCAATGTATTCCACATCAATTAATATATGTCGCGAAGGCATATTCTCTTCAACGTTTTGTAAACAAAAATATCATGAAAAAATTAAATATTGATCTTTTTATACATTTTACGAAAACTGTTCGGGGAACTTGAATGAGATGAATTCAAGCAAAATTACTAATGGAAATTCAATATCCCCGTATCGATTTCTTATGTTTACAACCGATGTCACTAATAACAGCAAAATTGAACTGGGTATAGAATTCAAGTCGACTGCCAAAACTTGTTCGGAAAGTTATACGCAACCGAGTTAGACATGATTAAACAACTTTGTGAAATGTCATCGCCACTCCACTAATCGCATGGAACTTGTGGTACTTTTTAATTGTCACGTTATGCCGCTGAATTCATTAAAGGTAGATTCATATTTAGCATATTCTATTTCGTTTAAATTATTATTTATGTTTGTATGAACGTTCGTAATGAGGTAATATTATAAATTATATGTTTATTTATTAAATCATTTTAATAATCATTATTATAAAAAATGACATATTTAAAACACTATTTAAAAACCACTTTGAGTTTATTAGCTCATTGCGATTAATTACCGAATATTTAAGAATTTTTATATTAAAAACAGAATGAATGTAATTATACTCCTCGTAATTGAAAAAAAATTAAAACCAAAAGACACACTGAAATTGGATTACGTTAAAGCAAATGTTATCGTGAATATTCGTCAGTATTTCTTAATCTCGTTGACGGTAACCCCGGAAATTAAAATATTCATCGCTCAAAGCCCACCGTTTTCCTATACCCTTGTTTTAGAAAAGAAATCATAAAATGCTTAACGGTTTTAAACTTTATCAATGTAGAGTAAAGATCATAATGCATTGGTAAGTTGGGAAAAGAGTTGATCCGTTGTATGGGCACATAATCGCGAAAGTTGATGCCTCATTTTTAAATGACGTTGTGATTTTAAATTCAGTGGTTACGCTTTTGGCATCTTTTTTCATAAGAAAACCGAAAGTTCGCATATTTGCCCGGCAATTTAAGTTCGCACTGCCAACTTATGTACAATTCAAATATTGAAATTAACAGCTTGTAAATTTCCCACTGCTGGGCTAAGGCCTCCTCTCCCTTTTAGGAGAAAGTATGGAGCATATTCCACCACGTGTTTGTGGAATACACATGTGGCAGAATTTCGTTGAAATTAGACACATGTAAGTTTCCTCACGACGTTTCCTTTCACCGCTGAGCACGAGATGAATTATAAACACAAATTAAGCACATGAAAATTCAGTGGTGCTTGCCTGGGTTTGAACCCGTAATCATCGGTTAAGATGCGAGATGACCAAATGGTTAGAACATGTCTCTAGAAATGGCAACTTAATTCGTATAATCTCATAAAAGATTCGATCTGAATGTACATTATCAGATTTAGAACGCCAAATGTGTTTTTTTTAAATAATTCGGTACGTTCCCATTCGTAACATATAATAAAAGATATAAATTATATTAGTACAATATTAGAATACTAAATAGGAATCTTTATTATATTCTCATTCGCTTCCCTCGCCCCATTATGGTCAAGGTAAGGTACGAGTATGCTGTAACAATTTCGTAGCTTACTCGTGTAATATTGAAGACTGACTTACGCTAATAATATAGTTTGTTTTTTATTTTAAAATTATAATCATTACTAGAAAGTAAGTATCCACATTTATAGAAGGCAGTAAGATGTCAACCGTACTTTCTAATACTTCTATTGGCGTAGTCTCCTGGTTTGATAAGACGCTGGTGCTGATGCTATTAACGAATACAGTCAGAACAAATACTTACAATTTTCCTTCATGTTAAATCAGATCTTCGATCCAAGGTTATAATTGGGTGGCTCTATGCCTGCAATCACACTAAAATATACATAGATTTTTTAATGTTCAAATCGCTGTTTATGTGTTTACATAAACTAGTTATAAAACAAATGTAGCAATAAAATATATATTTAATACGAGCTAAACATCAAAGATCACATTTATTTAATATCGGTGGTAAAATTCATACGAAATATGACATCATCCTCAATTTTCCATATCAATAAAGACATAACGATAATTTCAATTAGCCGCGTCACCCGTAAATCCATTTCGTGGAGGGGACGAAATTTGTTTTTCCCCTTACATTAAACGAAGATAAGAGACAATTGCGAGGCCACAATTCGAAACGACCAGTAAAACGTTATCTCTTTCTGTTTTAAGAATATTTGAATATATAATTTTATGCTGTTCAGTTCAAATCGTACGTATTATAATTTTAAATGGAGTCGCGAATCAGCTGGTTGAGAGGGCTGACTCGAGTTTGTTTAATTTCTTTCTTAATTTATCTTTATTACCTATTTAAGTATCTTAATTACTTGACTGAGCCCAAGTTTTAATTTCTTCAGATTGTGAGGCCGGGCTTCTATTTTGATAAAGGAAAAATAAAAACAGTTTTAAATATGTTGACGATGTTTACAATGTCATGTGCTAGAAAACATGTGGAATGTTTTTCCTACGTGTGTACTATTTACGCTCGTATCTCTTAGATCTCTTTCGATTAGCCTCATCGGATTCTTAATCCGATGAGGCTGCCATCTAATGAATCGAAAGAATCGGTGTATTTTTTTAATTTATTAGTAAATCGTGCCTTATTGTTGTTATATATAAATAAAGACCAGAATTTGTTATTATATGACACGATCACCTTATAGTTTGATTTTTTAAAATATATATATATAAAATTAGGTATAAATTCTCACTCGAGATAGTGAGCAAAGATTCAAAAATGGTCATGGTAACAGTTATGACTTAATTATCTCACACACATCCATAAATGAACATTGGAAACAAAACACTTCTTTTTGGGCCAATGTGTAAAAAATATACCGATGTAGCAAATCACATTTAATCGCACGATCAATTACTTTAACAGAATGAGGAAAAGACTGAACTCATTTTTTTTCTAACGCCCGATGCTGTATACGACACAATTTTAAGTCCAAGGTATTATTTGAAATATATACATATACACATATGGTTAACGTATACGATTTTCTTGCTTATCATCTTATATACAATACAGATTTCTAAGACCATTAATAAAATCTTTAGATTAAAAGAAAAAAAGATTCTTACAAAGGAGATTTTATCTCGGTGAACTTTATTGTATCTTAAGAAAAACCAAAGCAAATAGTGCTTCCAGTATACGTAGTCCCTACAAGTGTTTTGGGATTAGTAGTAATACGGGCTGAACGCTATTCCTAAGCTTTGTTGTGTGAATGTTCAGAATTTAAACATACCGATTTAGCTGTTCTGCCTACTTGAAAAGGTAAAGTAAAGGTCTAAACTACTTTTGATTTATCGTCAGGCTTATTCATCAACTACTGCCTAATGTGAATATTTATTTCCGTCTATATACGTAAAATATTATATTGGTAAGTTAGAAAGTACGCTAATTATTGCGAAAATTCTATTAGAGTTTGTCCGTACATCTTTTAGCAATCTGCATGTTTTAAATTCACACGACAATACGAATCGAGTCACCAATTTAGTCAACATGAGTGATATGGGTGAAATATGTTTCGGTATAAATAATGAGTTTTTTATAGCATAGATAGGCGGACGAGCAAATAGGCCTGATGATAGTAAGTAATTATCCATTGACATTGGCGGCCTAAGAATTTCTTATCATATCTAAAACCACTAGTGCGCTAGCAATCTTTTAAGATGTTATGTCCCTTGTGCCTTTGTTCACCCTTTAAACTGGAACTTAAGAATACTTGTTAAAAGTACTGCTGATTAACTGTAGAATATATGATCAGTGCGTAATACCTACCCAGACGGGCTTGCACAAAGCCCTTCGGCAAAGTAAAGTATGACTATATGTAATAGATTGAATTGAAATTTTATTTAACTGCATATATCTATGAAAACAAAATTGGCAATTTTTAATACAGTAAACTCAGAGCACTGTCCTCTTTATTAGCCTTTGAATGACCTTGAGCCTTCTTATGACACTCAATTTTTATGTAAATTTATTCGATAAATTTGAATACAATTCTACCCTTTTCCATTAAAATTCGTAACTTGTAATTTGGTAATCATTACACTTTCGTGCGGTCGTTATCGATTACAACGAGTTTTGAGGAGGAGTGACATTGATTGATCGCTGGGCAGGAATTTTGCTATCACCGGTGATTTCTGGTTTAGGCTCAAATTGTAAGATGTGGCAATTTAAATTGGTGACTATTAGCGAATTTATTTTAAAGAAAAAATGATCTCCACAGTCCCCACAACGTCGACTGTTCTTAACAGAGATTATCCAACTGCCCGTGATGCACATCTGTGTGCTAACACGGGGGCACTAATTAATTATTTCTTCAGTCTCATTATAACTAATAAGGACAAAAGAAGACAAGGCAGAATAAATACTACCAAATATCAGACTGTGAATGAGAATTTTTTGCTAAAATGACCGAACAGCTTTTTACTACCCTGATCCGAACTTTGACTTCAGGAAGTTGAGTTGCCAGCCTCCAGGACTAACAAAGTAATCAGCAATTTATAAATTACTGTGGACCTTCATTTATCAATAAAACGGAGTCATTATTTAAAATGGAACATAATATGCAATATGAACAAAATGGCGTCGATGTATAATACTCACAAAGGGTATTATCTATAGACGCTCTACCATTTTAGATTAATTGGTTTATATTATACTAGCGACCCGCCCCGGCCTCGCACGGGTGCAATACTGATACTAAATATACTACAGAATGTCTTACAAAATTCACAGTTTTGCAGTCATTAGACAATACAAACCACTATGTCTATCTATAAAAAAAACTGCATCGAAATCCGTTGTGTAATTTTAAAGATCTAAGCATACATAGGGACAGACAGCGGTGAGCGACTTTGTTTTATAATTGTATTATATAGTTGACATTACCCACTCAATAAATATTCCACCGCTAAACAGTTATAGTTAGGGTTGTTGTGTTCCGGTTCGAATGTTGAGTGAGCTCGTGTATCTCAAGAACTAGGGTTATAGTAGCTTCTTTCACAAACATGATGACATATTGGCGGTGTAATGAATGGTTAATATTTCTTACAGTACCAATGTATGAAATACAATGAAAAAAAACTTTGAAGAACGAATTCAAGTTTAAGGTTATATGACAACATGAAACGTTTCTAACGATTAAAATCGGTACGTATAAAAAATATGTCTCACATTCTTTTTTTAGTTTTGAGACTTTTCATCAAAAATAAAATTGTAATATTTATGTAATGTCGTAAAAATTGTGATTAATTAATTGCCATACAATTAACAGTTCCGAAAATTCTACAAGAGATAACGAAGAATCAATATCTACATATAATTTATTCAAAGGCTTTTACAAGCTCTTTTGAATCATCGTGTTGCAAGATTATTCTGAGAAGAAACGGGAAGAAACTCAGCACTCTTTTCGAACATTTCAAATTAAAATAATGTCAAACAAATACAATAAATATTTATATAACTTGCCTGGATGTCGACAAGTAACAATTGTACGCTTTTTATAATCTATATAGATGATCTGGTTCTGATGGTTGATGATCTGGTGTTGAGTACGACATATTATGCAATTTGTTTTTCAGCATTTCGTCGTCCACTGCTGGTTGAAAGCCTTTTCCATATAAAGCAACCATCCCGATCTTGGGACGCCCGCATCCATCCCGTACTTGGCGAATGTCCTCTTTTTGGATTCTATCTGCCAGAGAAACCCCAAGTATCGCGCGTTTCATTGCTCGCTGAGCAACCTTGAATTTGTGGATCCGTACTAAGGTCAGTGTCCACGTTTCGGCACCGTAAGTCATTAGGTGATCGCGATGCAATTGAATTGGTCTTGTGACCTAGTCTTGTACTTGGACGGTCATGCTTGCCGCTGCCGTATCGAAGGCTTTTTCGTAGTCCACAAGGAAGGAATAGAGGCTGATTAAATTCCTCGTTCTTCTGTATTAATTGGCAAAGTGTGTGTATATGGTCTACGATACTGAAGCTTTTTCGAAGCCCACCCTATTCAACGGGTCGGAAGTCATCGATTTTTTGGGCAAGACTGTTCGTGATTACCCTCGAAAACAAATGTGGCTTAAAAGTGCCAGCTCTCTCAGTTGACGTTAGGTAACTTAAGGTCGTTTTTGACTCCCTTTACATCTCTGCCCCTTTCATCCCCATAGTGAGCAATATTTTAACTCATTATCAAATCTAATTAAAATAATAATTGTTGACTTAATACAATTATTTCTATATGGAAATCACCGAATCTTTACTCGGCGATCTGTTGGTATCGCTATAATCTTATGTTGAGTGTTCATTATTCGTTCCTGAATTTATTATTCTCTTCTTATTTCAATAATTTAAATTCCACGAAACCATTTAGTCTATGATTATGTAGTTTTGTGAATAATAAATAAAACAAAACGTTTCAGTACAAGAGTCAAGATTTCCCTCCGGACAAAACGTGAAACGTTCTTAGGTGCTAAGCAGTGTGTGTTATCCACCTCGTAAATCATCCTTTACATATTATTTAAACTTTTTACTCAAAATTTACATACAATAAAATTAATAATTGACACTTTTTTTATAGATTTGACATTGGTATTGCTTCGAGATCTTTAAAGAAACTATTATTACTCATTTTAACATGTTATTTATTGGTAGTTTTATGTATTTTTGGTTAGTAGTGTAGTGTGTGTGAAATAGTAGTTACATAATATACTTAACGTAAGTAACGTTAAGTATATTATGTAAAGTATATATGTAACAAATTTTAAGTAAAACGATACGTATATGTATATATCATCAAGGAAATTGAAATTATAAAAAAACTAGTTTCCAACCGCGGGTTTTATTCGCGTTATTGAACGATGGGTTAGGTGTTAGGTACTCTATGTCCTTTTATATACATGTACACGTCATACCTTGTCATACTATATACTAAATTTCATCAAGATCGTTCGAGTAATTAAGGCGCTAAAACATAACAAAGTGACTTTCTTATTTAAAATATTAGTCAGGATAATTTATGTATAGTTTTGTAAAAGTACATATGCAAAATGTTACTAGTATCCTTTTTAAATACATTAATGAACGCACGAACGAATTCATAAATGAAAACCTATCTCTTAAGACATGCGCCACACAACACGACTTTCATTTAAGCCAACTTGAAAGTAAATATCGTTGAGAAATTTCTATTACAATTATTTGTACCGAATTCTGAAAATATTTTCCATATTATGTATTTATTGACTTCCGTTTGATTGTTCGGTGTTTAATTTTAATTGATCCTTCGTTACAACGGTGAGGTAAACATTTCAAGGTCGAATCAAACATTTCTGACGCATGATTTTAATAATAGTTCGAATATCGATTTCGAAGATATGCTTAAGGTATACAAGGAAATGCTAATAAGCAAATATACTTAAATCATTAATGGATAAGCAAATTTACAAAATATATCTTTTTAGTATATTTTTGCGATACTTTTGTAAAATGTTTTAAAGTAACTATTATTTTATTACATTTTGTAAGTAATTTTATATATGCTGTGTTTTGTATTATGTTTATATGTATATATTAATATTATATGATATTAATATTAATGGCTTGATTTATTTATCCAAAAATTGTTCATAATCTATTTTGACCATTGGTATACCGGAAGAGGATGAAATATTCATAATTGTGCTTGCTACTTGTTGTATGAGAAGGAAAGTTTGAAAATCGTTAGATGAATATAATATAAAGACAATCATTAAGTATTTTATTACTAAGACTTCAATTTATTTTTACTTGTTGCTCGCGGCTTTACCCTCTTTTTAAGAGTTGGTCGTCAGATTTTAGGTACAAAGCCTGGCCTTCCTTGATCTTCATACCAAATTTCATCCATTTCGGTTACGTGGTTTGGGCGTGAAAGCAGAACAGACAAATAGACAGACAGAGTTACTTTCGTATTTTGATATCAACGAGTTCCTAGGTTAGTTTGGTAAAAAAAAAATATAGGGTTTACTAACTCAATAGGAATTCAGCGATTGCAAAATTGTCTTAGTTACACCCGTGCCTCGTGAACAACGTAACGAACGAAACTGTAGGGTTGAAGTCCATCGGATAATTACATTTAGGGAATAGAGAAATAGAGAGAGCGTACCGTGACTGTATTTGCGTTTACCGTTAATGCAATTTAATATCTCTTACCTTATTAGTCGTCGTTAAGAATGTCCATCGTGACCGAATTCAGTCCATAAGAGAAAACCAGTATGGTCAGTCATACTCACTGTCCATATTCTGCTAAACATAAGATCAAAATGTGATGTCTTTTCCTGAAATTATACTGACTTAGCGATGCGAGATATTAATCAATAAAATAACTGTTGAGTAAATAGAACTCACTCAAAAGAGCTCGCGAAAAGCCGTTATATTAAAATAAAAAACGTTTAATATTTGATAAGGACTCAAGGTAAATCTTATGATTTTCTAGAAACATCAGCAGCTGGAAACCACTTAAAAGCATTATAACAATTATGAATAAATATAATTTGAATAAACGCGTATTATGCATTTAATTCATGAATTCATTTTGTATAAATTATTAATAACTGGAACTCATTTAATGCAATTCAATTTATTGACGTTATGCAGTTAATTGAAAATATTGAATTTTAAGTTTTTTGAATAATATATATTTTCATTTATAGCGTTTCATTGTTTTCGGTATTTTGCATTTTTCAATTCATTATAACATTTTAAGTGTTCAATAATTCATTGGTCTATTTTGTTCTGAGATCTATTACCTAAATATATTTTAGTTGATGTACATGCAATGACGAAGAGCCGAGATGGCCCAGTGGTTAGAATGCGTGCATCTTAACCGATGACTTCTGGTTGTAACCCAGGCAAGCACCACTGGAATTTCATGTGCAAACATCTTGAGGAAACCTGCATGTGTTTAATTTCAACGAAATTTTGCCACATGTGTGTCCATTAACCCGTATTGGTGAAGCGTGTTGGAATATGCTTCAAAACCTTCTCCTCAAAGGGAGAGGACACCTTAACCCAGCAGTGGGAAATTTACAGGCTGTTAATATTATATGTAATAATATTATTTTAATGAAAAGCATTTACGATTTACACCAGAATAAAATAATACTTAACTACCTACCTACCCTTTTTTTCTGTTTGTTTCCTCAACCGTAAGGTTGTCTGGAAGAGATCGCTGTTTTATCGATAAGGCCGCCTTTTTTGCGCATCTTTCTTGAATGTGTTTATTGATATACAGTAAGGAGTACTTTGATTTGATTTGATAATAATATATAAAAAAATATATCTTCGCTTGCTCATTGACCTCGGTTCACGTATTATTATGGACATCGATATTTGTTTATTTTATTAATAGATAAGTGGGCAGACATATGTACTGGGTGACTGGCTAGTAATTATCATCATCCACTGGTGTTCTAAGAAAATAATAATCATTGCATACTCGTCAATGCGCCATAAACCTTAGGAACTAAAGTGTTATATCTTGAGCCTATAGTTACACTGGCTCACTCACCTTCAAACCGAAATACAGCAATACTTGGTGTATTGCTGTTTATACACATACAGACTTACTTCCAAAACAGTATCTTGACTTAGTAATTATAGGAGAACAAACACAGACAGCATCTCATCGCCACCGTACTAGCCACGTCGACGTCCCACTGTTGGGCTCCAGGCCTTTATATCCTTTATAGGAGAAGACTCGGAGTTTATTCACATGAGGCTGAGAAAGTGAGCTGGAGATTAATGACGAAGAGAAAGCTTGCTCATGTCTGTGCCACTGATCCATCTCGGCTTTCAAATATGGAGACAAAAATAGCATTTATATTTACAAGTAGAATAATTGAGATTCTGATATTTATGTTTTGCACATTTATTCGTTGTTGAGACCAAGAGTGAAATGAAAAATGTTAATATAATCATATAACAAAAAAAAAAAAAAACTAGAATTTTTCATTTAAGTTTTTCTTTTTAAACTAACCTAGATTTTACGAAATAATACCTCGCTATCCGGGTTAGGTGAGGTGTACTAAACTTGAAAAGAAATATTCTATTGTGTATATTCTTATCCACGACGATTGCGAAATTAAAATATAATACTAGCTATCTGATGGAGCTTTCCCTGCGACTGTATCAGGCATTTGGTTCGCATATATTTTTAAATTTAATTACATCTTACTTATACTTTTAAACTGATTATAATCAACTGATTAGTACTTAAAAGGTGATTCGAAATAGTTGATAAATTATTTAATTTAATTAGACTACAATTATACAAAGATAATTTTGTATAATTGTAGGCTTTAATTAAAAAAAAATTGTTTGACTAAAACAGTTCCTCTCGAGTCTCTATCTTACGTAACATTGGTGAAATAATCTTTGCACGACAGAAGTGACTGCAAGAATTTAATCTAGCTTAGAAGTTCTACTAAACTAAAATCACCAAGGAAATGTCATAAAACCATTAATGACGCAGAACTCGTCACTGATTGTGTTTTGTTGAACGACAGTGACAAAGCGGTTTTTTTATTATAATAACCTGTTTCGAGAACGATAGGAGCCGATTTATCTTATACTAGGCCGTGACCACCTTTAAAATTTTTTTTTTGTTATTAATGTAAGAAAAAAATAAGTACTTATTAATTATCTGCGGTAATTTTGGCCAGAATTCATTATGTATCTCACTTATGTAATGTTGTAAACTAATACGCCTTTTATCAATATTAATATTATGTCATGATGGTAAACTTGTGCCTGTAGAAAACCGCACTGCAAATTAAATATCTTAAATATATTTAAAAAAAATACAATGTTTCATAAAAAAAGGGTTTTTGCATCAGTTTTAAATTAAATAACTGTTCAATTTGTATCAAAACGTCCATACAAATCCGTTTTAAATGTTCAAATATTCATATTGCGGTACCCAAAAAAATGGCGACCACAACAAACAATTTCATAATAGCCAATAGCGTCTGAAATCGGTTCGGTAAGTTTTTAACTAAGTAAATCGACATCACTTACACACTTTACGTCGTGTCTAGGCCTAAATAAATATTTTTATATTGAACGAAGAGGTCCGAGTTAGAATAATAATGTTCGTCGCTTCTGTTTGCATAATTCTATGTAATGATGCTGTGAATAAAGGCGGTTCTACATATGATAATTTATAATAAAGTAGTTCCGTCGTGAGAAGTGCATGTTTCGGGTATAGGTAAATATTTCCAGGATAAAAGAATATGTCTGTAGCAAATTCCAATCAGTGATTTTTTTTATGTGATAGTTGGCAAACGAGCGGGATGCTCACCTGATGGAAAGTGACTATCACCGCCCATGGACATCTGCAACACCGAGGAACTTGCAGGGAAGTTGCTTCCACAGAGTGGTTGTGCGAGGCAGGAAAGGTCTTAAAAATCGCGCTGTTGTGGAATTTATCTGAAGCATATTTCCTTCAAACACGTTCGTTAGTTCTGACATATTTAACTAACAAACGTCCACACATCCAAAGTTTTGCATACATAATATTAGTATTATAATAAATAATTGAAACTATTTGAAAAAAAATATCATAAAGGTATAGTTCTGGCTATTCGACTCGTGTAATCTTACACCATTGATATGTATGCGTATTCGAGAGCTTGTGTACATGTGTGTGTTGCGTAATAGAGACTTCTTGTACATGTGTGTGTGTGTATCTTTGTGTACTTTCGAAATGTTTATTTATTATATACTTTTTGACATTTATAATTTAGCAGAAGTGATTAATATAATCTATTATGTATATATTATAATAGTTAATAATTTATTCTCTACATAGTTAAACTCTTTTAATCATGCTTTAATATTTCATTTTAATAACTATTTGGTTTAATTTAAATGTATATTATATTAATTTTTAACGCCGTCTAGGCGATAGCTTCTGGTGATAGGAGAGCTGGGATTTTTTTCTCGTAGATAGCGAAATTCATGAAAATGCTGCTAATTTTCTTTATAATATTTTAATCGGTCCATATTTGTATAGAAGCAATTTTAATTTTGTTTCTATAACAACTTATAATAATAATAATAATAAAGTCCTTTTTATTTCCTTAACATACATAGAAAAGTAAAAAAAATACATAAGAATACATATATTTCTTCTGTTAAGGCCCCTAGCGGGTATAGGCCTCCTCCAGCAGTTTCCAGGTTTTCCTTACCTGTGCTTTCTTCATCCAGTCTATTCCAGCAATTTTTTTAATTTCATCTACCCATCTTTCTTTAGGGCGCCATCTGGCTCTCATGCCACTAGGACCGGACCAGCTTGTGACTAATTTTGTCCACCTTCCATCAGTCGATCTTGCTGGTTGACCAGCCCATTTCCATTTCAGTTGTTTCATATTTTGGAGAGCATCTATCACTTTGGTTTTTTTGCGTATCTCTTCTGATTTCTGTTTATTATTCGCTATATATATCAATATATATATCAATTTCGTCCTTGTGTCTGGAATTACTGAATGAAATGGTTTTCCCCAAATATATTATATAGCTGTTTACATATTCTAGACTCTGTGAAATATCGGCTAATATAGGTGTTTGGATTGAGTTGGTCATTACTTTAGTTTTGGATGTGTTTAATTGTAATCCTATACAGTTGCTTTTTTCACATAGATCTGTTATCATTTCTTCTAATTGCTTAGCTGATTTTGAGAAGAGAATTATATCATCAGCAAATCTAAGGTTATTAAGGTATTCCCCATTGATGTTAATACCTTTTTGTTTCCAGTCCAGGTCTTTCATAATGTGTTATAGAACTGCTATAAACATTGTAGATGATAGCGGGTCACCCTGTTTCACGCCTCTACGTATATTGATTATTGGCCCCAATCTGTCTAGTTTTACATGGTGTACGCTGTTGCTGTAGATGTATTTTAGGATGTTTATATAAGTTTTGGGAACCTCTTGCTGTTCTAGGGCTTGCCATAAGCTGTCGTGCATTATATTGTATAAAAACCTTTTCGGAATCCTGCTTGTTCCACGGGTTGGTACTTCTCTATCTCTGTCTCTATTCTTTTATTTAAACAGGATGCGAATAATTTATACATTGTTGGGAGTAAGCTTATAGGGCTGTAATTACTCATGTCTGATGCGTCGCCCTTTTTATAAAGGAGTATTATTCTTGACTCCACCCATTGCGCAGGTAATATTTGCTCTTGGAGGATTTTATTAAAAAGATTTGAAAGAGGTCTAGCTAGTAAATATTTTCCGGATTTGAGAGCTTCATTGGGGATATTATCATGTCCAGGACTATTTTGTTGTTTAAGCCTATCTATTTGTCTTATTATTTCCAAGTCTTCGAAGGGTTTGACTTGATATGTTGTTGTATTTTCTATTTGTTTTTGGTATGTATTGGTTTTGTCGTTATGTTTTTTGTAGCTATAGAGGTCTTTGTAATAACCTGAGGCAATATTAACAAAATCTATCCTTGTTTGCGTAAGTGTTTGAGGGTCGTTTAATTTTATTTTTGGAATCCACGTTTTTATATTATTCAGTTGTCTAAACGCCCTCTTTTGACTTAACAACTATAACAACTTAATTAGATACTATTAATGGTAACAGACGTAAAGAGATTTAAAGTTTAATTGTGAATAATTAGTAAATAATATTGTACTATCTGTTCGAGTTGTGTTGTTGTTTGTTTAATTCGTTAACTTACAATACGACCTAAATTCTTTCATTGAATAGCTGACATACACAATTAACAGACATACTTAAAAAAATAAAAAAAAACTAGTAGTGCTGTGGAACATTCGGTTCGAACGAAGTTGGTTTCACTATAAATTAGAATATCTATGCTAACAACATTTACAACGACATTAGCAGCCTGTAAATTTCCCACTGCTTGGCTAGGGCCTCCTCTCCCTTTGAGGAGAAGGTTTGGAGCATATTCCAACACGCTG
This sequence comes from Vanessa tameamea, assembly GCF_037043105.1. Taxonomy (NCBI): domain Eukaryota; kingdom Metazoa; phylum Arthropoda; class Insecta; order Lepidoptera; family Nymphalidae; genus Vanessa; species Vanessa tameamea. The sequence goes on along the minus strand of NC_087327.1, from coordinate 1,005,361 downwards.
CTCCAATGCGGGTTGGTGGAATACACATGTGGCAGAATATCGTTGAAATTAGACACATGCAGGTTTCCTTACGTTGTTTTCCTTCACTGCCGAGAACGAGATGAATTATAAACACAAATTAAACACATGAAATTGAGAGGTGCTTGTCTGGGTTTGAACCCGAAATCATCGGTTAAGATGCACGCGTTCTAACCACTGGGCCATCTCGGATGTATGTTAAATAATAAACAAAATAAAATATATTGACACAGTTTGAAAATAATTAAACGACAAGGACAAAATTGTTATTAAAGAAAAAGTAAGTTTAAACAGTTTTATATAAAACAATAGAAAAGGCAGAGGCAAAAAGAGAGAAGGAAACGTCGCCTTGAGGAGCATAACGCTTTATGTGACGATTTCTGCCAGTTCACTCTACTGTAAGCCGCGTCCAAAAATTATCGTTGTTTGTCTCAGAGAAAAAACTACCTTATTTATATTTATTTATAAATACATCACTCGTAATTAAATTCTCTAACAATTTATATGTATTAAATTTTCATCAAATATGTAGATTTTATGAATTCCTCAATCATTGAGTGAAATTTTAATTTAAATAATACTGAGACGATTTTGATAAAATTCTCATAATTATATAATTTGACAGCAGAATCATATCAATCAACACCATTCTACCATTAGGCTAGAGTTGTCTTTAATCCAAATAAAATTCTTGACCGCTAATGCTTTTAATAATCGGGTATACGAGTCAATGGGTAATTTTAATAGGAACTGTTCCTTTAAAATGTATAATGTAATTAATTTCGCTATCGTCGCAATCATTGTCGCTAGATTAAGCGATAAGACTCTCGAATTTTAAATATGATTTAATTGTACAAGTGTATTTGATAATTAGCGTTGTTTTTCATTTGATAATGGAATTCTTTATGAAAAAAAAAAAATGTCCTGATAATAATTAACAAAACATATATTTGTTGAGATTGAGTATTATTTCGTAGCAAAAGTTTAAGCACGCGATTATGATTAGGGCGATCCCACACAGGCAGCCCTTGTAGTGTAACAGTTTAAGATTACATTTTGTGTATTCGCCTGCAGTCGAGTCAATTGTTTTCGAATTGTAATACTCGATTCTTTTCACTGATGTAATCGTAATCGTACCCGTAATCTTCAGTTAAGATTTACGTGATTTACTGGGCAATTATGCTTGGAAAATAAGCGAGCCAGTGTAACTACAGGCTCAACTCAAGTTATATAAATATAGTCGCAATAACAACACAAAAAACCGATTTATTGCATTCAATATGAAAAATATCAAGAAAACGTTTAAGAAACAATAACTCAATTATACTACTCATGTAAATAAATTTTTACAATTTACACGCTTATTCATTTTATAGGAGTGATTAAAATTAATTATAGACCTACAACGATAGACACGACACAAAGAGACGTTGATGATTTAATCAAAAAGCCATTAAACACGTAATCGAGATTGCTCAGAACAAATCGAGATATTAAATACCTTGTATTTTAAACTTCGAGATCTCTGTTATCCGTATATTATAGTCGAGTTTTATACGCTTTCATACATCGTGTTGTCCGTCGTTTTGACACTGTTAGTAAGTAATAAAAGTTTAATAGGGATAGAGAAAGAGCGTTCGACGTTAAAGGGCACTTGGAACTCTAAGTTTGATAGTGACCACGGCGAGTCAGGCACCTGCCATGGTCACGAGCTGACTCGCGCCATCGGGCAAATTTATTAAAAAATAATTAACCTGGTTAATAAAATTTATTAAATGAATTTCATATTGTTATTGTTTATCGAATGGCCAGTGGTCAACGCCACCTATAGATATTGGCGCTTTTAAATATAAACCATTCCTTACATAGCGAATGCGTTTCCAATCTTGAAAATTACGATATTATATACGTTGTGCCTGTGGTTACACTGGCTCACTCACCTATCAAATTAGAATACTACAATACTGTGTTTTGCTATTTGATAGAATATATAAGTGGTACCTATCCAATCGGACTCGCACACAGCCCGTACACCAAGTAAAAACGTCTAAAAATAAACTCAAAATTTAAATACTAGCTAATAATTAAATAAAATCTTCCATGAAACAGCAGTTCTATTCGATTCTATGAAATTCGCCAAATTAATAAAATCTGAATATTAATTAAGGGCTTAATAAATAAATGAAAATGATTTTTAATCTATCACAATTCACATAAAGCCGAGTCTCTACTAATCTTCCTACTATTACAGTGTAAATCACAAATTACGTAAATATGATAAAATAAACACTCTTCATTTCAACCGAACAAATAAAAAATCAAAGCTAGGTTTTATTTTTATTCGTAACGTATTACCTACCTAATTTGTTTAACACTTTGCGTAACAAAAAACGAGTTTGTTTATTAATTTCAACGCCTCATAACTAAAACTAATTTAGCGATCGCGTAACTGCATCTGCAGTAAATCACGATCTTGCTGCACTGCGTGTGAATTAGGATGGAAAAAAAAAACTTCAACACGTGGAGACGTAGCTTAAAATCGCTGGAGCTACTCCTATACGTGTGCGTAACTGCAGCTGTGTGCGTACCGCTGCAGGTATCAACGCTCAGTTCCCTTCAGGCTGTCGCGCTTGAAACACGTTATGAGGGCTCCTTTTAGCTGTTTCATTTTAATACGAGACGCGATCGCAAATTTTGCATTGTGCATTTAAAGCGTTCGTTTTTTAAAAAACAGTGTTTAGCTAAATTTTAATATTGAACACGTTATTGTTTAATAAATATTCACAGTTTGAAAATTACTAAAATAAAAAAAAAATACTGTTAGTGAATGAGTGACACAACTTACGAACACATTGTGCTATAGTGTAATCCGAAAATAATAGTGTATTGACCACGTGTTTATGTGATTTTTAATTGGATTTCTGTGAGTTACTTATCGACTGGTATTTTTAAGCTGTGGTTGAAAAATATAGTAAGTTCGACCGTATTTATTCCATTATAAAATAAGAGAAATATATAAGTATGTACTCTACTATTGAGTAGAGTTCTTAATTATTTTTTTTTAAATATCTAATAAGACCAGATAGAATTTTCTTATCGCATAATTTAATTATATTAATAACTAGTTTTCGCACGACTATGCTCCCGTTTTAGGGGTTAGTCAAGTGTTTGGTTTTGTGTTTTGCTCGTGAAAGCGCAATAGACAGAAAGCTACTTTGGCATTTACATATTAATATCGATTAAACTTTTATTGTGTGACATTACAAATTAATTCTATAATTATACAATATATAATATTCATGAGATACTATTTAATTATAACGAACAAAATAAGAATATTATTTATTCCAATAGGCTCATAAGTTTTGAATCGTCAGAATTTATACAATGTCATCTAGTTCCTAAAGCTATCGATATTTTTTAACATTTATTCAGGAGGCTTTTGCGTTAAATTTGATATTTTTTTGTCCCAAAAACATTTTAGATAACTGTTTATCTAACTGTAATTTATAATAAAAACTAACTGTAAATTTAAGATTAAAAGGTTATCAAAGAGCATTATGATAATATGAGCAGATGATACTGTGATTACTCCTGTTATGTTTAGTAAACCTTTTATAATATTGTATAATACCAATTTAGCCGATTTAAAAAAAAAGTATATTTACAGTCTGTATATCCCACCGCTTGGCAGATCCTTCTCTGGAGCATATAGCTTTCACTACGCTGCTCCAATACGAATTGTTGGTCTACTTTATTAACTCCTTTAAATTAAGAACACGATAATATAACCACTTCGATAAACAATTTTGATTAAAATCCACAAAATTCCCGAACTTAAAACAATCTTAACTTATTTATTCGGAACTATTAATCACTCGAAAAATTTCCCGCAAGAAACTTCAACAGATTCTGTTAATTCAAAATTATGTACGCTTTTAAAGTAAAATTTAAGATTATTAAATTGTTGCAGAGTTAAACTTCACGAATTTCCCATAAATGCTTTTCTCAGTGATAAATTGAATGTTTTCTAAAATCTGGCTCTATTGGTATCTGTCGGTATTGGATAAATCTGAAACGAGAATAATGACCTCGCATAGTAAAATGACTTATCTGAAACTGCATTTTTACGACGAGTATAATGTTTTACTTTAAATTTAATATATTCTTATCGCTGTATAAGTTTAAATAAAGAGGAAAAAAACTTGTTACGTTATAATACATTCTTATCTTAAAAAATAAATGTGTATTTATCTCTCCAATTAAGTCCAATATACTTTATTAAAGTAGGCTTTATGTTCATTATCGAATCATCATTTTATAAGGTTAAATTGTTGTCGTAAATGTTACTAGTTAAGGTAATATACATATATATGAATCTATCGACTAGTATCGGCAAGAAAAAGACTAACTACAGCTCTTCTTTTTCATTCGTATATATAGTTAACGGAAATTATGTAATCCATCATTTTAAACAATACCTATAAAGTGCGTACAGTTGATAAATTTGATAGGACTGCGATGAGAACTTTTTCTAGTAAATTAAAACATAAAACATTTTCTAAATAGCAATCGGAAATGTATTACATTTTTCATAATGGCGTGCGAGCTCTACGCTTATGAATGTGAAGGAACGATTTTTAATGTTTAGTATCATCAAGATTTCGAGAATCGGTAGCCTTCGGCGCTATGCGTACAGCGCCCCTTCGCGCCTTCCCTTCCATTATTACAAAACAATCTAGGGGTAAGGCCGACACCACTACATAGAGTCAGAGATTCAACAGAGTCTGTTTGTGTTGTGTCTATATATTTTCTAGTAACTTCTCGGAATTCCATACAACATGTACAGCCCGTAAATTTTCCACTGCTGGGCTAAGGGTTTCTCTCCCTTTGAGGAGAAGGTACATATTCTGCCACACTGCTCCAATGCGGCTTGGTGGATTCATATGTGGCAGAATTTCGTTGAAATTAGACACTGTGAAATATAATTGTTCTTAAGTTTGGATTCACGTTCTGACAAGTAAGGAACCCTTCTTTACTTGTTACGAAGAATAAAGAATGATGAATAAGAAGCAACGTTATTTTTCTATTACCCAGTAGAGTAAAGCTAGGATTAAAAATGACTTATGTAAAGGACGTTTGTATCCAAAAAGTTATCTTCGAGTAAGTGAGTTCATAGATGATAGAACATCTTGGAAATGAAAAGATTGTATCTTGCCTATTTTTACATTGAAAATTTTAAATAAACAATATAAGCAAAAAAAGCCCTATCTTTTTGGCGTTTCTTTGATCGAGTTTGAAGCTATTGTTAATAAAAATATATTTTAACTTAACAAAAGACTCTGATTTTTTTAAATTCCAACAAATTCATATTTTTCGTTTTCTCAGGTTTTAATCATATATTTAGTGCGTTGTGTTATTTTGCAGATAATCCTTTAAATCTCATTTCAATTGATTCAATTAATTTATTGAGGAATTCTATGGCTGCCCTTCTAGTAATATTCAACATACCAAAATATATTGTACTCGTGAGCCTCGCTTTATATTTTTACGAGTTAGCCTGTATAATTAAAGGTGTATACCAGTAAACCCAGTGATTTGTACTTGGTTTATTGGTCTGACTATTTATATCAAATTACCTCATAAGCAAAAAGCTAAAAGTTGATCAATATAGAATTAGCATTTAAATATGTAATCATTGACTTATAAACATTCAAAGGCGGTTAGTCGTAGAATTAAAATAACTGAGTTCAAAAACGTCGATACCGATTTAATTACATACTATAATATATTTCCACTGTTTTCTGTACAAATACGGATATTCGAATCTTGATTTATTTTATCTTCGATTCGAAACGCATGGAAGTCTATTAATACGTTCCGGTTCACGATACGAGCTTTTTGACCTACTGGAAAGTCGATAACGCTATTAGTGAATACATGAAAACATTTAGCCTCGTAATGCTAAAGCTACAGGATATTAAAAATATAACTTTATAATAAAATTTTAAAACATTGCTATATGTATAAAACTTTTAATCGAATGAAGTGATTTCGTTGTAAAATTTCAAATTAAAGAATTTAAATTATCGAAGCTGTTCCAAAATAAGTTCGAATATTAAAATATTAAAAAACAAACAACAATATTTTATGGTAGGTATGGTATGGTACCTGGATCACAAAATCAAAATTTATAATTATATTCATATTCATTTAAATAACTGAACCGTTAATCTCCCTCAACTCAATTACACATTTATTACACAATATTGTCGTAACATCAGTCACGGAGTTGCCAGATTACAAAAAAAAAAAATTGAATGTCACTTTAAATTCCTCACACATTTCCTTACACTTTATCATGTTAATTTATACTTTGGTACTTGCGTATTAACGCCACCGTAGCAAAACTTACCAACATATCTTAAATTGTGATCGAGAATTTCATTATCCCAATTGTTTGTCCTTTTCACGTCACCTCTGATTGAATGTCACCAATTAAATAAGAAGCTTGACATTTTAGAATAAGTTTTATGTTACACAGTGACAAAGGTCATAAATGGACGTTAGACAACAACATTAGTAGGCGAAATAATACTAAATCCAATCAAAATAATTTCAAACGTCTCACGTAACGCGGTCAAGGTGAATGCTGTTAAAAAAATTACATTAGGCGTATATACCTAAAAACAGTTTAATAGTACAGCGATTTAGAACTGTTTGAAACAAAGAAACGATACAGACGTTTGACTACATTTAATGTTTAATAATAAACCACGCAGAGAAGCTTAATGTGTTTTTAGTGTCCATTTAGTTTAAACATCACTGAAAGATTTGATAAAAGAAGTCACACTATAAATGTATAAATATCTGTTAAAGACTATCGCAATTTTTTTTACCAATGACTGACTTTTTAGTTTAATCCATGAAATAAAAAGTTAATTTTCGTGTCTCACAATAATTTCATTGTAAGGTTATATCATATTCAATCGATAGAATACTTTAATTATATAAACATCTAAATATGTATGTTTTTAAAGAACGTTCTTACGATTCGGATTTATCGGTAAACAACAATTGCTATGCGCGGAAACAAAGTTGGACCGTGTCATAACAAATGATTCGCATTTGTGGTTAGACGTTTAAATTTTCAAGGACTTCTAAGAAAAGGGAAATCACACAATTCAATTGTATTTCACGAACATGTCGTAATGGATTAAACTAAATTAAGCGAAGCAAGCCACAGGTTTTTAATCATAGCTTTGTAATTGAACTAAAACCTAATGGCTTAGTTTGTAATATACGGGGCTCTAGACCAAGAAGGGCGTAAATCTGAACAAGTAATATAAATATAGGTTTTAACGATTACGTGTTCAACGATAAAGGTAATGTTAACACACCTTTATTATTATCAGACCCCAAATCATCACGCGAGTTGCCTTTAATGCTTAAATAAACATTCAGTGTTTGAGTGTAATCTGTGTATGATAAAGGGCATTAACCGACAACTACTGACACCAAATTTACTAAAAAAATACAATCAAAGTGATGATTATAAATTCATCAGCTTCTATCTGAATATAAAACTTCATTTCAAAGTATAAAAGATAAAGAAAAATAAAATTAATATTGAACCCAGTTCGAACGAAAAATAATAGCAAACTGTCACAAGCATATTGTCCGTTATTTCATTATTCGCTTCATTTGCTAAATTACATGTATAATTGAATGTTCCACCTGCTGTGCCTAGCGGTTGAACATCTGCCGCATCACTTTCACCATGAACTATGTTTGGTTCATCGTTAATTACTTTGTCTTTGACTTTTCTGTGTACCAATAAAAATATTTTTATATTCATATATCAACCAATGATCATTTATGTCTTTTGATTTAAAAATAGCAGCAGTACTTGATTTTTATCTTGTAAAAATAAAAATAGTCCAAAAAGTTTATCTGCAATTTCGTCTGATCTTCGCTCAAAATTACATCATTAATTTGTAATATTTCATACAATTAAAAAATCTGCTTAATTTTTGAAAATGAATAATGATCATACGGAGTAACATGTTACCCTGTTTGTCATATAGTTTATATATACTGGGTTGAAAGGTACAGCTTTCTTGAGATCCTAAACTGATGTCCAGAATTAATAAGGGTAGAACCCTTACGCCTTTGTAGTGAGGTTTAGACCTATGATGGCAAATATGTATATCACATAGAACTGTAATCACATGTACATATATACATAAATTGAAAATTTGTTTTTAGAACGTTTTTTTTATAAAAAAGGGTTATTTATTCGACCTGATTATATTTTTATTACGACAGACGTTAAAATAATCGAGATTATACTATATATGTTACTATATATAATAGCTTAAAGAACTTTTAAAAACTTTGTCATATCCAACATCGATCCATTAAACATGATTGCTTTCAAATATTGCAATAAAATTATTTTCCTTTACAACATTTTCAACATTCATTTCAAATCCATTATGGGAACAACACTTACCATAGTTTTTTTTATCCAAAAGGCTCTATTTCTAACCCAGACAGGCAGCACTTGGACTCATAAATCCTAGCCTTACTAAGTACCCAAGTCGTTAAACACTAAGTACTCCTAACGTAAGCAGTCTTAAATACTTAGCGGTTTCAAGTAATTGACATATCTTAGTCAAGTATAACTTACATCGAGGGCCTCGAAGATCACTTGAAACTTGTTACAGATGTAAATCTAGCTTAGTGTGATATACTAATTGAAATAGTTATGGAAACAACTATTATATTGCTATCGTGAGTAGTTTTGAATTATGAAACTTTTAGTTACCCATATTGGTAAGTCAACGAGGATTATCTGTTTCAGTATTCTATGTGTTTCCAAATCTCCTATACAAAATGTCCTCATTGTGAAATAGGAAAGTTTTCATTTATTTAATTTATGCCTAAATTGGTGGAAATTATATTTAAAAATGAATTCAGAAAGCACCAAAGCCATTTGGAAAGACGTAACAAAAAAATACCTTTCAAAATGTGAGTTCCGCTTTTGTCATTAAATTTCTTTCATAAACTCCAGAACACACCCACTAAAATATTATTTTTGCAGAATGTAATTCTTAAAAATGTAATTACCAGCTCTTCAGAGGTAATCTTGAAGATTAATCACCTAAATTAGCAAGTCTTCTCCATTATATGTACATTTTGGAATCTCAATATTTTCATATTCTTTTTGTTTACAATGTTTTTAGAGATGATTAAGTGATATTAGGCACTATTTTCGAGTTTAAATATCTTTTAATCCGATTAAGAAATTCGAGTATTTTTTGCTCCCTCTCCTCGGTCATTTTTCCTAGACACTCAATGCGAAGCTCAGCGGAGATTTGCTAAATAAAAATATGAAATTCAAACCTATTTAAAGAATACGAGTCTTGAATAATGGAAGGCTGTTAATATTTAAGAAAAGGCTTCGAAGAATACGATGTAAATACTAGATGGATTTAAAATGTTCTTTAGTCTAAAACAAAGTATTTTATTTTAGTCGATTTTAAATATGCGCAAATAAATACGCAATCGTATACACGATACATATTTGATGAAGATTAATTGAAGAAATATTTTATTAGAGTTTATATTATTGTAGTTAGTTTTGCTATATTAACGAATAGATTATTTATATTATCATAATTATCACGATAACAATCGGATATACTCATGAATATTAATGACCTGATTATTATATCGGGGTTATTTTGTTTCAATTCATTTCGTTTTAGTTATTTAGTGCCATTAGCAAATTTGCTAATGGCACATTTGAATGTGTCAATAAATATAATGATACAATTAATTAGATAAATTTAATTAAAAATGTACGAATACTAATAATAATTACTCAATTTTAAAAGTACTGACTGAAACGAAACTGTTGTTAGTCATGCTCGTACTTAAGAAATAATAAATAGGTTAAATTAAATTGTATATTTTGTAAAAATGCAAAACGTTTGTAACTTAACATTGTATTATAGCCTTCATAAATCAGCGGATAGAAAACAAAGATTTTAATCGAAAATCGTAGGTTCTCATCGAGGCGAAAGTTTTTTTTTTTATTGTATAATTAGGCGGACGTCAAATGGGTCACCTAATGGCAAGTGGTGGTTCTTCCCAGATGACCTTGTAAAGAGCCCTACCATCAAATGCTTTTAAAACTCAATCTAGGCGTGTATTGGAATTACTGCCAAGCTATTTGCTTAAAAGCGAAGGCTTTTGTCTATTGGGCATTAATATTTAGAAATGTAGTAACACTAGTGTAAAAATTTAGTTTTGTAGTCAAAACCTCTGTTCTTTTTTATCCTGAGCAAAAGGTTACTTATTGTACCATTATAGGATCAGCCTGGTAGAATAACCTACCTTCTGCTATGTTTATATCTACTAGCATGAATAGGAGACGTGCTGGTAGATGTAAACATAGCAGAACGTCATCCACAGGTTTCGCAACGACGTTTTACAATCACAAACTATGTACATGGAAATCCAATAGTGCTTAGCCGGTTTTGAACACGCAATCTTGTGTACGAATCACATATTTTGACCATTGTTCTATCATCATCTAACAAAACATTTCTACCCTGAATAAAAAATATTATTTAATTTATAACAATAGGAAAATACTAAATAACTGTGTTTTTATATTGATAAATGATATCATTAATAAGAGTAAAACAATATATTTTTAAATTGACATCTATTTGAGGTTCAATGTTTGAATGTTATAACTTGGTACATGTATGTTCTCAACAATGGCCTCAACGCGAATGGCCAATTAAACTTGATGACAGGTCGGCCTCGAGTATCACGTGACAGGTGATGTATAGTGTTGCCATTTAAAACGACTTTCCCCGCTTTACGTAAAAACATTGTAGCACATATTTCTCAATTTTCAAATATTCTTTTATACTTCAATGTGACATTCGTACATTTTTGAGGTTAATTTATAAAATTTTCCCTGTTTTACTCAAACAATCCCTAATATATATTATTATTTATTAGATCACTGTTATTTTTCTTTATAAAATTGATCTTATCTCTGTAAATATCTTTATTTAATAAATAAGCATTACACTTACTTATTGATTGTCAAAAAATCTACTGCCAGATCGGAACGAAACATATCAGACCCGATAAGGACCGGCGAAAGAATCTCATCGGGATTTTTTTTTTCAACGATTACATTTACGTTGCACTTTTTATACTTTTATTTAAACACTGTGGAGGACCATTTCATTGCCAGTGTGTTATCATCTAAGAGGTCATTAATTTTATAATACTAGTTGACATACAAAAGTTTTATAAATACTAATGTTTAATAAATATCCAATTGAATAATTTTAAACGTTCTCTGTATTCCATATGCATGGTGCATTACGTACATTTCCCACTAGAGGGAAAAAGACTTTTGCCCAGCAATGGGAAATTGAACTGACTACTTTAGTGTTTAGCATTATAGGAAGTCAATTATGAAAAATTCAAATATAAAATTAGAACTATCGTGGGACACCAAATCACATGTACTGCCTGTAAATTTCCCACTGCAGGGCTAAAGCCTCTCCATTTGTGGAGAAGGTTAGGAGCATATTCCACCACGGTGCTCCAATGCGGGTTGGTGGATTCACATGTGGCACAATTTCGTTGAAATTAGACACATCGAGGTTTCCTTGCGAAGTTTTCCTTCACTTGCCTGGGTTTGAAACCGCAATCATCGGTTATGATGTACGTGTTCTAACCATTAGGCCATCTCGGTTCTCGCAAAATCAAAGAACATTATTTGTATGTCGGTATATTCCAAATTCGGCCTGTTAAATCCAATGCGTACCTGCACTCTCACTTTCCCATAAAATCGGAACATAGCTTTACCAGCCATTATCCATACAACCATTTCATAGTACTCGCCTGCTCTTATTCGCTCAGATAACCCATCACCAAAACGTATCATGAACTAATAATTCCCTTAAATGTTTGTACATTCCTGAGTAATCACATAATATACAACCGTTGACTTCAGTACTATGTGTTGCGGGAAGTCTAATCTCTTTAATCCATACATCCAACTTTGTCTCATCTGTCTTCAGACATAAGGCATATTATCAGTTGCAATTATTGTATTTCAGTCAGTACAACGAGTCAATCATAAATGATCTCATTACCTTGTTAATTGATGTATATGGTTATTAACATAATTAAAGCGATCGATCTTAGACGAAAATTTAATAGGGCTTATGTTTTATTGGGAGAAATTGAGATAAGTCATTAATATTAAGTGTATTTGATGATATAAGCAATAATCTGCTATTATTATTGGAAATATATAATAATGATAGAAAAAGCCTGATAGTTCAATAAAATATCCGCCTAGTAACGTGACAATTTGATAATGTAGAGTTAAATATTACATCAATGCCTAACTAGTCTAATAAATGCTATATTTGAGGATGTTTCCAAAACCATCGACCTTTTTATCTGCATGAAATAAAATCAATTTAGTGTTCTCATTTGTGTCCTTATCGTCATAAAAATCGTGTGCAAAATTCAGCTAAATTAAATTTATTTAAAAGACTGAATCGACGAATACCAAGTAAAGTTATATTGAAGCTCGTTAATAGACTATTGGTTAGTTTTGCAAAGATGTTGCGAGAATTTTTGATACCACAGTTATATGAATTTGATGGATACAACAGCAGGACTTTGATGCAACAAGATGGAGCAACATGCCATACCTCAAATGTGAGTTTACGGGTGGTCATAGAAATGTTTCCTAACAAATTGATGTCTCGCAGAAGTGATATCCCATGGCCTCCAAGAAGCCCGGATCTCACACCTTGCGATTTTTTCTTGTGGGGATATCTAAAGAGTCGAATCGACCAATTAAAAGAAAACATCCACGAGGAGATAACCGCGATTCCTCGCAGCATGCGTCAGTGAGTTTTCCAAAATTTATGTAGTCGATTGCAGGAGTGCCAACGACGAGACGGAGCACATCTCGACGATATAATTTTTAAAAATGAAATTTTAATAAATCTTTATTACGTTAAATAAATCATCAACAAAATAACATGTGTACTTTTATTGTAATGTTTCAAAAGTGCAAAAATTTATGGCCCACCCTGTATATGTTAATACAATCAATCACAGTGGTTTATGTGTGCTTTGACCATAGCTAAACAATATGTTTACACAATGATATAAACATTTTGTATGAGTAATATTAAATATGTGGAAAGGTAATTGCAGATGTACAAAGATAATACAAATCAAATCAATATCGACGATTAAAGCAAACAAGATCTCTAAGTGTTTTATTAACATAATAAAATTGGTTACGGGATTAAAGTCACGTGAAGCGTGGTGGAAGGTGGAACGGGTTTGGACAAGCATTTTAATTAAAATCGGCGAAATTCCTTTTTCCACCGAACTAAATTAACTTTATAACTCCGTTTCAAACTCAAACATGAATATTCCAGATTCGAATCCTTTAAGAATATCGAAAGAAAAATAAAACGAGAAACAGTATTTTCAAAATCCAATAAAAGCCATGTATTCGAGATTCTTCACTCCACGTATATACCAAAATACAAAACAAACATGGGAATTACTCTACTCAATGTAAATATTGACGGATGACCCTACATCCGACCCTGACTTAACCTTTTTTTTTCGTTTACTTTATGCCTCAAGACGAGGGAGGACGAAATTTTGACTGAATGACACAATGGGAAATTATTTTCGAAAATCAGGAGACCCTTGTATTGTTAGAAGAGGAAATGACAATATTTATGAAATGTAACACGCGAAGCGTATGTGTCTCAACATAGGACATGATAATACATATAATAATAATAGAGTGGTTACAACATATTATGACTTTTAGACTGCTGGTTCAAATCCTGAAATTTCATGAGCTTAAATAATAGGAACTGCGGGTGTCGGATGAATATATGCTTTTTATGTGTCTATGAATCAACATTGCAGCAGTGTGTTGGAGTTAACCAAAAATATCTCCTTAAAAGCAAAACACTGCACTGATCCAAATTAACAAGTGTATGATGATGTTGATCTCAGTCAACTAGTAAAATATATTCATATAATATTAAAAATAATCTAAACTTCTTCAATTCATAATTAATTCAGGTACAATAATTTCATCATAATATACGCAAAGTCCCGTGTGCCGGATAAACTCACCCTAAGGATTATGCTAATTTAGCGTCCAAATATTTCGTGCTCATTTCAAATAATTTCCGCTCTGTCCAAATGTATAATGGAACAACTTTAAATCTACTTAACTGCGCCTGTTATCCCCTATGTTCTCCGGTAATCTCCCCAACTTAGGCTTCATTCATAAGACAGTACTGCTCATATTTAGATAGAATATTTTCAGAACCTTAATCTTCAAGTTTAATGTTCTCATGATAATACTTTTAATTTGGAAACTTCACTGTAATTTTTTGTAATTGATTGCCTGTGATAAAGTTTAACGTTTCCTGTGTTTTATCTTATACATGTGTACATATAAATTTATCTAGCTTTGTTTCCGATAAATAATATTATATTATTTATAAATGACGCAGTTTTCTATCTTTAGTAAACCAAAAGAATGGATTATTCTTTATAATAAATCTTCGTGTTTTGAATAAAGCACGGGTTTAATTTTTGACAGTCACAATTAGTATGTTTCAGCTTTATGCTTCACTTTTTAATGTAAAACAGCTTACTAAAATTATAATTAATCCTGGAGAGTGTTTTAAACTACATTTTCACAAAATGGATTTTCTCTTGAGCGTACTAAGGGTAAAGACTTCGCTTTAAGCTCAGAAACTTATTTTCTAAGACAAACACGTTCAGAATTTGTAAACAAAATGGACGAAATGAAATATTTATCTTTTATTTTTCCGAGAATATAGAAATATTGTGGAGAATGAGAGAGCATCGTTGATATACTTGACTCGTTGTTTTTAAATGTTGTTGCTCTTCGGTTTCTCTTACTTCAGAAATATATCTCTAATGATGCAAATAATAAGTATGCTTGTTATTATTTTGACTCCACATTCTCATGTGCAGAATTTATTCAAAGAGATGTAAACGTAATTCTTGTTTCTGAATTTAGCTTTGAAGATAGCATTTCTTTAAATTGTAAAATTGACATCAAATACATATGAAATTTTGTTTCTTTTGTACCACGTACATTTTATAGTTTTTTTTTCTTGATTGAAGTACCGATTTATTCACTCCCAAAGGCTCGCTCCTCCACGTTAAAATATCAGCGTTAATTAGTATTGAGTGAAGCTCGTACTTACAAAATGTTTTAGTGTGCGTGTGACGGTTAACATCAGAGTTAACACAGGAAAAGTCAAATTAGACTACATGATTACCTTTTTAGGTTTTACGTGTATTTTAACGGGGAGGGGTGTGCCTTCACGGGTATATATCTATACTTTCCTATCAAAAAAGTAGATAAAGAAATAAATCTAAAAGTTCCAACCGAGGATAAGTTTTTAGATGCGGCAACTATCACAAGATTCATAAGAGTTTTTACTTGGTACAGTTTCTCCTCAGAATCTGGATAAAAGTACTCAAAGAATATAAGTTAATAAATTGCACGGCTTAATTTTACTTCAATAATGATATGAATAGTAGGTACTGGATCTATTTTTGACAAAGCTTGTTTTTAAAGACAAAATGCCTTTGGCTTCAGACAGTCATACCTTCTTCTTAATCTTCTCCTCTAGAAAAGATTATTTTTAGCTTATTCCACCATTCTCAAATTATGGATACACAAGCAGCTGAATTGTCAACGTGTGTTGGATAAAAATTCACAATTAAGCACATGAAAATTTGCGTAAAAGATCTTTAAAATATGAATCTGTTATCATCAAAAATATTCGTAGCTAACCATGTGACCAATAGTGACATAGATATTTCACCAATTATTTTCCGTGTGAAGGCAGTGACGACATTCCATTTTTTTCTCATTATTACACTGTCAATTTCCGGTGCCTCGCCGTTATGTCAAAGGCAAATGTCAAGAGGCATTGCATTAGAGGCGAACATAATCAAAACAAGAGTTCAATGACGAGTGAAAATGCATAGAACTTCAAAGAATTTTAGTTTTTATATGCATTGAATAAATGCTACTATCCCATGCGCGTGTTGTGCTTTTGTCTAAATTTTTTGAACTTTATACGGAGTGAAAGTGACAAAGATGTGAATGTTTTATTTTTATACATTCATGAATGTCATTCATTCCATTTGTTGTATAAAGTATTTGTTTGTTGATATCTTTATCATTGAACAGCTTTCTTTTCAATCTCCTGTATTTTTATATACACCTGTAGCTCCGTATTCTTATACATGTTTGCTAAGAAAGTCTACTTCTGCCACACCAAAATAATTAAAAGAGGACGTAGCCTTGTCAGTATTTCTGCTAATAAATTAATGAGTTACACAATAATTTACTTCAACATTTCTTAAATAAAATTATAAATAAAAATGCTGGGCCAAACCTTCCTATTATTTTAACAAGATTTGGAGCTTACTCCACTCCAGCATATGGGTATTTTTTTTAATCGCGAAGCTCACAAGACACAGTGCTGAATGTAGAAGCTTTGAAAAAGCATGATGCCCTTGTTGTTAATCATAGAAGTAAACGGCCTCATATTCATTTACTAATATAACAATTTCAACATAAAAACATTTAATTCATCAAAGGCTCTTTAGCTCCGGTCGCTTCTATCAAGATAATGAACATAATCCTTATTCTTATGCCCTTCAGCTTATCTTAGAGGCGTCAGTTCGTAAAGGGCTGCTCACAAAACTAAACCCCCGTTTAATCCCAAAGCACCATTACCTTTTAATCACAACCCTTTACCTAATTAATAGAGGGCTACAATGCATGGGTTGAATTAATTTAAATGCAAACAGGGACTAATATTTATAACAGAACTTGTCCCTTTTAATTTAGACGGATAAATTTCTATAATTGTTTCTGTGAAAGCCTCGTGGCTTAATAATCTTATAAATTTACTCAAAATATAATTGGTTAGATATTTTTGGTATTTAAATAACGATAATGTTGTACATTCTCCACAGATTTTTTTTTATTAATTATAACCAACCTGCAAGGCAGTATTAATTTTTCTGTAAAATGAATACCCTTCCAATTTTAAATAATAATTTTGAAAAATCTTTTCTCAATGGCAATTAATGAATGATAGCTTCAAAAGATACAAATTTTGTAGGCTCTTATAAGCTTAAAATTTAAGCAGTGCTTTGGTGATTATTTCATCAGGAAATACACAATATATTCATTTCGGTTTGACCAATACAACACATGATCGATCTTCGAAATCGCAATGCAGTCTCAACTCTTTAGGGCTGTTGCTAGAATGACCAGCTCCTATCGAACGTCATTTTGTTTTTTGTTATAGGTAGACGGACCAGCAAGTGGACACCACCGTCTATAGACTAGTACTGTAAGAAAAAATAAATATACTTATATCGTGAGGGCATCACCACCATTGGGAGCTAAGATGTTACGTCCCTTGTGCTTGTAGAATATTTGATGTGATGGTGCTACTGGATCATACGGGCTTGAACAAAGCCCTACCAGATAGTTAATTTTTATCAACACTTTTAATATTATATTATCTGTACTTTTGCGTTTGAAGTTGAAACCATATTACACAATTCGAAGAATTGTGTGAAGTGTGCTATCAATGATCCCAAAATGGAGAAAATCTATCTGTAATATCGTCGGTTCTCATAAATTTCGTTTTATCATGTATTAATTTGTTAGTAGATTTAAAGAGCTTAAGAGATAATGTTTTACGATGCTGCCCCTGTTGATAATATATATTCGGTAATAATTACGATATATAGTTGAAAATTTTCCCGCTATGAACGGCTTTTAATCTACCAGAGCTTTATAAGGCAATTTTTAATGTGAAATTAATAATGCTCTCATAAAGATAGTGCGCCTTTAAATATGAGGGAAAATTACCCATCGACAGCGAAAACGGGTGATATTGTGTTACTATGTATTGACTTACACTTTAAAGCTGATATTAAAAATAATTCAATAACTCGCATGTAATTGCATTATTTTATACAATAATTATAAAACATAATCAGCCTGTAAATTTCCCACTGCTGGGCTAAGGCCTCCTCTCCCGTTGAGGAGATTTTATACAATAAATTATATTATTGCACTTTTATACTTTTTCATATAAGAAAGAGTTCATATAGAAGAGGACGACTGACGACCTTTATATTTATGGCATAGGCGGACAATCAAATGGCTAACTTGATGGTAAGTGCTCACCACCACTCAAAGATAATGAAGCGTCATCAACCGCAGTTAGAAATATTAACTATTCCTCACATCTCCAATGCGCCACCAACCTTGAGAACTATTTTGTTATATCCATTGTGCCTGTAGTTAAACTGGCTAACTCATCCTTCAACCCAGAACACAACAATACTATTGTTGTGTTTTTAAATATACTGTATCTGTTAGACGGTGGAAATTCTGATGAGTGCGTGGTACCCCGACGGGCTTGTACAAAGAACTATCATCAAGTAAATATTCGAAACTTGTCATAACTGATTAATGTAATTAGATTTCGTTATGCTCAGTAAATTAAATAATCTATTTTTCTATTTAAGCTAATTTATAACAACAAAGATAGTTGAGCTTGTACTAATATTATTACGATAATAGCTTAAGTACTTAGGATCAATCTCATCGATATCATTAGTAACTATAATATTAGCCTCGAAAATTGAAAGTAATTGGTGCGAAATGCTTTCCTGAGTGGATTTTAATGGGTGTACAAAAAAAAATCCACTCAGTTTCGCGCTTAAGCAGCACTGTTTTTATTAATTATTACATAGTTTACGTCAACATTTGTATCTATATTCAAATTACTTTTTTTAATCCTACGGATTTGAAATTTTACTTGTTGGTTCAGTTCTAATGACGACGCACTTTTATGTTAAGCATGAGCTGATTCTGCGCCCAGGATTAACTTCTGATGAGAAACTTATCAACGGTCAACCTCACAGCTAAACCATAATATTATAAATTCGCAAGGAACTCTGTATGTTCGTCTGTAACGTTTTTACAGCTAAGCTACAGAACCGGTTTCGATAAAACTCAGTAAGCTTAAACCGATATATACATTAATTTACCCTTCGAGGGGGTTAATTTGGATGTAATGCTTGGCTCAGGTAAATCCGCGGCATCGGCTAGTTTCAAAGCATTCTTCGTAACCGTTAAGGAAATATTTCAGTACTAGGATATTATTATGGACTGTTAGTAATGCTTTAAGTACATCGTAATATTCAGAAGTTCAGTTACAGATAACAAAGACTTAATAGTTTAGGAATAGTATAAATGTAACGACTTTAAGATAAAAAATACTATCTATAAAATATTGTACAGAATCTAAAATATGTATTATAATATCTGTGCAACAGTATCGAGAGTTCTTGGAGATACGTGCATTTTAGATAAACGCAATACTGGAGCACTTTAGCTTGAAGTGCGCCACTTCCTTTGAAACAGAGCAACTGTATTTTGTTTTTTTTTTTGTTAAACTACAGAGAAAACTCATATAATAGTGGCGAAAGGAAATGCTCCTCAGCCTTAAAAATCTCGCAATTTTAAACAGTTTTTTTAATTTCAAGTCCTCGTTTTTCGACAAATCATTGACGTTACTTTGGTATCATGGTATTTTGTTTTTTTTTTTTGTTAAACTACAGAGAAAACTCATATGACGGTGACGAAAGGAATTGCTCCTCAGTCTTAAATATCTTGCAATTTCAAACAGTTAATTTAATTTCAAGTCTTTTTTTTCGACAAATCTTTAACGTAGCTTACTTTGGCAAAATGGTAGTTTTTGATTTTACATTTAATATAATCCAGTAACATGACGTTTCAAAATTGTTTGTAAAAGCAAGTTTTAGTTGTATACAATAATATGAAAATAAAAAACATTTTGAAACAATCATTTATTTAAATGAACAAAAATTCATAAAATAAACTTAGAAGAAAAAACTTACTGTTTTGTTACATTCGTAGGTATTTTGTTTATCTATTTATAAATAGGCAAAACATTTGAGTGCCTTTTTCTCTCTAGATCGAGCCGAGATGGCCCAGTGGTTAGAACACGTGCATCTTAACCGATGATTTCGGATTCAAACCCAGGCAGGCACCACTGAATTTTCATGTGTTTAATTTGTGTTTATAATTCATCTCGTGCTCGGCGGTGAAGGAAAACATCGTGAGGAAACCTGCATGTGTCTAATTTCTACGAAATTCTGCCACATGTGTATTCCACCAACCCGCATTGGAGCAGCGTGGTGGAATATGCTCCATACCTTCTCCTCAAACGGGAGAGGAAGCCTTAGCCCAGCAGTGGGAAATTTACAGGCTGATTATGTTTATGTTATGTATGTTATGTTTCTCTCTACTCTGTTTTCAAACAGCGAAATAAATTTTTTGTATGGCGTTTGGCAAGTGTATGCGTATCACGCACACCGAGATAATAAAGTTGGCTCACTTGTAGTACTCTCTCTAGATATATAAATAATCGAAGCTAACATTTATTAAAAACATGGAATAAAAATTTTCGATACATAAAAATGTATGCACATTTTCAATAACGATCAATAACTAATAATAATCAAGCGCATTCCGCTTTTTTTATTCAACAAAAAGCGCTGAACTGTTTTAATACTTACTAAACAAAACGTAATAGTGTTTTATTCAAATATTGTTTAAATTTTTAAGTGCATATGCTTTGCAGTTTCCGTACGTAGTTTCTGCTCTAAACGTTAAAGTTCCGAGAAACTTTAACGGAGTTTGATCCTTGATGACGCTTCGATTCCAAAGGTAGGTCCCACATCGGATCGAGTTTGATTCTGAACTTCGTGCATTGCGCATTTGCGAATTGTACCTTGTACTTGTGTTAACAATAGGATGCGGATACTATACATTATATTAACCTATCTACATATACTTAAAGGGAGTTTACTCCCTTGGCTCAGGAATAACTTATACGGTTTCGGATCAGGAGATTCCAGGTTGGTATCCGGAGTGAATTAAAAAGATATAATGCGTTTTTATTGACTCACGACTTATGCCCGATAAGTATATGATTGATGAATAAAAGTAACTACCGTGTTTTTTGCTCCTACATTCTGAACCGATGGTAGTCTCGAATTAGTTTTTTTTTCTAAATGACGATTCAAACTTTCTTGAACTCTTACTTTATTTAGTAATAATTAATTATATCTAATATATATTTACATACAAAATATCATAAGTAAATCGTATTATTTCATAAAAACTGTAGTATGACATATTTTAGAGTTAAAAACGTTATTCTTGGATACTAATAAAGCATAAATATATATAGTATGACTCAACTAAGATGTAGCATCCGCAAAATTCGTAAAACGAATAACATCCGAATTAGTGCGTCTTCAAAATCATCGATCTTTATTTATTTCTTATGCGAAAATGTACTTTACGCAGACGTAATAAATTGTAATGTCACATAACCAAATACATTCGCCAATTTATTTATTTTTTTAATTTGTCGGTGCTACATTTAAATTGTGTCATACTATATATTCAAATCGCCGTTCTATGAGACGTCAGTTATATTTTTCTATCGATATCTTAAAATGCTTTTAGATCCTCTTGGAAAGATAGGATTTGATTAGTTACAAGCAAATACGTTTTCTCGTATCAATATATAATGACGTAGAAAGTACTGATTTAAATATTCATGATTAAATTCATTTGTACAAAAATAAAGAGTATCAAAATTCATTCTTTTTCCAGAGTAGTTGAAAGTTTACCGAGAAATGTCAACGGCTTATTGACTTTTTTTTTAAGTTCAAACTTTAAATATCATCACCTAAAATTGTCTGGTAAAATATGGTAGAATTTATGTCTTAGAATTTAACTAAAAATACTTCAATTTCAATTAAAAACTTAGAAATAATATTTTGAATTACAATTAGGTAAGTAAAGTTTGAGAACGTTTATTTTTATAAGCGAATAAATTCGATAAATATTTAAATACTTATAAATAAATCTAGGCAATGAGAACCATAGTGACCTAAATTTCTTTTTTTTACAATATTGATTTTAAGATTGATTACAACTAAAATTGATAATTTTAACAAAGCCAAAGTGGTCTAAATTTGATACAATAAATATTCACTTGGTGGCAGCAATGCTACGGTTTTAAGCCTATGATTTAAAGTTGATGTTCCATACTGGCCTTAATAAGATCGATAGTATACCTATATGGTTCCATACCGTTTAAACTTCACAGTCATAATGACATTAGCTACTTTTTGACATTTGATGACATTATTTTATTCTGATAAATTACGATATATTATAATATTTTAAATAAGTGGTACCACTTTTTTAACCCCTCTCTTATATATGTAACGGTATATTCCAGTTTGATTGTTGTATTGACAGTTTAAAGCACATGAAATCAGCTTGTAAAAATCAGCGTTAATTGTGCTTGGTCGGGTTTGAACCTACGATTTTCGATTTTGATTCGCTTGTTCGTACTTAACATCAAACAGAATCTTTATAATAAAAATGATTCTTATAACGTAATTAAACTTTGAAACATACTCGAGACTCCCTAGGTACACACTTAATATAAAACTTTTAAAAAATATTAGTTATCCAGTCTCAAGATCCATAAGCAAACAAAGTATGTGAATTATCAAAATTAAAATTAATAATATAAATAATATATTACTAATATTACTATAGTTTTATATAAAAGTGTAATATACCTTGGGTAGAAGATATAATGAGTAGGTGGTACCTATTCAGACGGGCTTTCAGAGAACTCTCACAATTTCAATGTGGAATTTAATAATTGTTGGTTGGTTTACACATGCATACAATTTTCGTTTTGATATTTTTGTCGTAAATATTATTTACAAATATCATCATTTTACATTAGCAGCCTGTAAATTTCCCACTGTTGGGCTAAGGCCTCCTCTGCCTTTGAGGAGAAGGTTTGGAGCATATTCCACCACGCTGCTCCAATGCGGGTTGGTGGAATACATGTGGCAGAATTTCGTTGAAATTAGACACATGCAGGTTTCCTCACAATGTTTTCCTTCATCGCCGAGCACGAGATGAATTATAAACATAAATTAAGCACATGAAAATTCATTGGTGCCTGCCCGGGTTTGAACCCGAAATCATCGGTTAAGATGCACGCGTTCTATCCACTGGGCCATCTCGGCTCTTATTTTTACAAATATCAATGAATTATAAAAAAAAATAGATGTTTCGTTAACACCCGGTTGGAATAAAGTTACTAGCGCTAGATATTAAGTATTAAATATAGGACAATGAAATAAATGAAATACGTTTGAGAATTATTCATTGGGAAATGAAACTTTTACTAAAAATTCAAACAATATTATATAAAAACGAATATAATAAAAATAGACAGAGAAAAAGCAAATAGAAGGAACGGTCGCCTGAGAGCATAACGCGTTTTCGTAACGATATCTGCCAAATCACTCCACCGTGAGTCGCGTAAAAAAACTTCGTTTCAAACAATATTTCCAGTATTGAACACTATTTAAAACAAAAATAACTTAATCGTAATATGAACGTTCTATCAAAGAAACCCCTACTAAATGTCAAATAAATATTTTATTAAAGCAGGCGATCGTTTTAAGGAATTTATAAATATAGTTAAAAACACATATCAACTGAATATTTTACTTGTTAAGATATATTAAAAAATAATCTTCACAATTAGATATTCTACCACCGATACACATCAATACTTTGTGTGGTGGTGTTCGGTTTCAACTATAAGTGGTCCACTGTAATTACATGTATAATGGACGTAACATTTTAGCTCACATGGTTGGTTAGGTTAGCAATCTCGTAAATAGTATTTAATATTTCTTATAACACAGTCTTTGGGCAGTGGTGATCGCTTACTAAAAAGATCGTGATAAATAACTTTATATTTTGTTATAAATTTGTCATTATTACGTAACTTCAATAATTCTCTATCTCTTCTTAGTAGTCCATAAAGTAAATCATTGAATCGTCGCCATTACGTTGCGTGATATTACCCACAAAATTACCCGAAGGTACTAGTATAATCTTACGAAATAGAATCTATCCTAGAACGTCCTAATTGAAGCTACCACACGGGATGATTTACTGAGGGTCCAAATAAGCCGAGCTAAACGTAGCGATTATTAGTCGACCATTCCTCGTGATAGTTTATTTTTATTTCATTTTATTTTTTCCGCCAACTATTACTCATTTCTGACTTACCTGTATCTGGCCGAGTTTCTCGATGATATACAGCCAATTCAATGTGGTTTATCGTTTGTTTTCTTTTATTTTCATTTCGTATTCATATTCATGGGTTGGATGGATATGGATCTATGGGCACGATTATTTGAATTTCGTATCGAATTGAATGGCAACGTTTTCACGTGGAACCTTTTAAAATGAGACGTTTATGTCAATATTTGAAGTTGACAAAATGTTAAACAGAATGAATAATATTTATTTATATAAATAATATTATTAATAAGATAAATATAAAATTATTATGCAATATATAGGTATGAATTGCCACCATGGAGAGTTCCCGTAACTCTTTCGAGTCACCTTAAATATTAGTATAGAAAATATATTAAAGGAAAGCAAAATGTTATGACATTGCTGAGATAAATTTATTTGCTTGACTATTTTATGAATATTATATTATCTTGTATTTCTGGAGTTATGTTCCTCGGAGATTCTGACTTGGAGGATGGATTGAAAAAAATAAATTGAAGTTATTTCATTGTTTAATAAAGTGGACGTTTTATATGGTGTTGGTTTTATTAATTATTTAAAAAATGTATGAAAAATTAAGGATCAGTAGTTAAACGGGCAAATGTGCCACCATATGGTGAGTGGTCACCACCACGCTAGAAAACAATCATTAGCGCTGTAAGAAGTTATTCCTTACATTACCAACGCGCCACCAACTTTGGGATCTAAAATGTTATTTCCCTTGTGCTTGTAGTTATACTGGCTAACTCACACTTTAAACCGGAACACAACAATACCAAGCATTACTGTTTGGTGGTAGACTATATGGTAGCGAAATTTTTATAATAAATCGAAGAGTTAAAAATATTTCGAAAATCGGCTAATAACGAAAAAATAATAGAGAAAAACACATGATTATTTTTAAATATGTTAAAAAATATTATATAACATTTAATTTAATCGATATAACTTTACAACATAATATAAATTTCTTATCTACAAACATGATTTAGATCATCCTTTTGCACATGCACTGAATAACCGCTTCCCTTTTTGGCGCCGCTCAAAGGGCCTTACGATGTCTTATAAGGCGTAAACTATCAATGGCTCGTGTTTCTCCATGAGATACGATACACCATGGTGCAAGAAAAGAGCTCTTAACGAGCTATTACGTTGCATGTTTATTCCATGCGATGACACTATCTTGAATCTCTAAAGAATGCGTCTAATCTCAGCCAACGCTTAGAGTTTTCTGAAGTACTTTGGTATAGAATTGATACTTATGTGACACACTTTATTATTACGAGCCAATCATTTTGAAATGTAAAGAATTGGTCATTTGTGTTTATGTTGAATTTAATGAATAACAAAGATTATTAAACACAATAAATCTAAGGACATATAACTTTAAAATTAAGTATTTACTAAGTATAGCAAAAATATAGATGAGCATAATTTGAATACTGAAATTATGCTAATGTTTATTTTAAAATAGAAATAATTGATCTGATCTCGAGTAACGAAGGCAGCTTGAACTTTGCTATTTGGAATAATTATATAACTATCATTAAAGGTGGAGTTAGTATTTCCATATAGAATACACCAATTTAATTGTTTTAAGTTTATGATGATCTAATATAGTATCGCTTTATTTGTTTATTTTCCTATTCTTCTCGGAAGATCTACATTTCGAACAGACAATACACGTTTCAGCATCTACATAGAAAATATTTTACGAATAAATTAATAAATTTATCTAAATTCTACTCCTAATGAATATCTGCGTTATTTATTGTTAGAGGAAATGTTGAATTCAACGATCATATCTCGATGTTTCGAATATTCAAGAAACGAGTCCCGAGCGCATTGCTTGTACCACACCACTAATATTCAGCTCGAGTGTAAATTTTGCGGAAAATGATAAATATGAGATCTGAAGGCATCAGAATTTTGATGGGGACCCTTTTGTAACTATATCTTGTTTCAAAGTGAGCTTATCCGTTCTTGATATAATAGTAGAGCGTATTGTGTTAGCATTTAACCGACCTATGGACAGAGGAATTTATAACGTTATCCCTCATATTTACTTTATACGCGCCTTGTTTGTGAATAGGTATGCTGATAAAGACCTTGGACCTTTATGGGTGAGAGGGTTTGGGACGTTCTAAGGCCCAGCCGTTTCAGCGTTATGCTAAAATATTCTGTATCCCTCTTAAATATGATTTAAACACTTTATTTCCCGAAACAAAAACTACATCGATGTTTGTATTTATATACAATACACAGGAAAAAAAATACAAAGGTTGTTTTTATTATTTAATCTAATATAGAACAGCATTAGGTTTATTATGAAAATTCTACTGTCAGCATGGAAATAAATACCTCAGAAGCGAGAAAAATCAGAGAAATAGAGACAGCAGAAAGTTTTTCTGCCCGATTATTAGTATACTAGCTGAGCATGCGGCTATACGTGCGTCATTTTTTTAAAACTGTACCTATAGCACACAAACCGTCACGCCCCAGTTTACATCCTCGAGGATTGAATTAAAAAAAAAAATTCTTTTCCCGAAATTCAAACTATCTCCATACCAAATTTCATCAAAATATGTTCAGCGATTTAAGCGTGAAGACGTAACAGAGTTACTTTGGCATTTATAATATTAGTACATATAGATACTATTATTATTTGAAACGACCAAATATCTTGTATTGTATGGTAGAAGAAGTTAGCCCTAATTATGTCAATTGTCGAATTTTGATGGTTCAGAAGTCAAATTATCGTAACGTTCTATTAGTGGACATATTTATTTCGATATTATTATAATACAAAATATAGTTATAGTTGAACACATTTCACCCAATACATGTTTATCTTCTAACCACACGATAGATACGTTAAGGTGTTTTCCTATCTTAAACTCGAAGCTGGGGTCGGATTATGGGGAATTTAGCTTTTTGAAGACGAGAAAAAGGATCGAGCTATAAAAAAACAGGGATAAGTACGGCCTAGAACAGTAATAGGTTCCATTAAGGTAACAACGATAATACCATTAAATGGATTATCTGATGACGAAATTGGGATAAAGATTTTGTTTATTGAAATGAAACTAAGAATATTATCGTCACGATTACTATCCCTGTATCTTGCCATGTAACTGTAATTCTTTTTTAGATTATTTAGGTTCTTTGTAGGACTTTTTCGAACAGCTAATAGTTTTTATTACTTTCATCGTTTAATGAATAAGTATTAAATACTTCTCGTGATATTTGACCCTTGATAACTAGTGATTGAGATTAGACACATACATAAATATATATGAATGGAAAAAAATTACAAATTATTTGTAATAAAATATATTTTAAAATCATGACCTAAAAGAAATTCAAATCTTTATCAAAAAAAAAAAATGCGAATATTAAATCTGATTATTTTAATTTTATTACGTCCAAGAAAATCAACCGTGAACGGAATAGGTAGACGAGACCTAAGAAATTGGCCATTAAGAAATTTGCATCGACTGGAAGGAAGGCTTTCTATTAAAATATCGTGTTACGAAATATTTTATAAAAAATATCACCAGCACAATTTACATAATGGACTTTGCTTTCAGCGTCTTCAAACTCAATGGAGGGCCGCAGGGACCAGATAATGCTTTCTACATTTACACGGGGCCTATATTTCGGAGATAACGGTAGATTACTCTATGGTGTGGTGGTTCTTTAATATTATGGCCTTTGATGTAGGATTATGTTCGGGCACGGTTTAGAGGCCTTATCCTCGCGCAACATCAGGTGGGCGTGCTACGGACAGCTAAGCCTACTAAAGTGGAGTTAAGTAGACGAATGAATAAAAGAAACTCCGACAATAGCTCGATGAATATATTAAACATGTACTTTTACGTGTATTTTGCGTACGAAATTGATTTTATTAGTCTGATGATATCGTGACAGGATGATGTACCGCAAATGTAATGATCTCGATATTTTTATGTATATCTATCTATTATAAATTAAACCATCAATAGTAATAAAATATATGAATTATTTAATATGTTTAATTTTTTTATATTAATACAAATATTTTTGTTACAGATCTTAATATTCGAAGAGTATAATGTAAGTATTTTTGTATATTTTGGTGCTGTAAACCTATGATTAGCATAACAACATAGTACATTTTTTGGAAATGTGTGAGTTTGGTTTTTTTTTAATGATATAGGTAGGTGGACGAGCAAACGAGCCGCCAACCTTAGGCACAAAGGTTTTATGTCACGCACTCTTCAAACCGGAACAGACCATTACCGAGTAATGGTATGTGGCGGTAGAATATCTGATGAGGAGGTAGTACTTCCCCAGACGAGCTTGCACAAAGCCCTACCACCAAGTAAAGTCTATAGGATATAAATATAGTAAAATTTCGAATTGGTAATGTCAACTTTGACGATATTTTTTTTGATTTGTTTAGAAATGTGTGTGCACGTGAAAATTAACTATTTCCATTTGTTTTTATTCAAAACACAATGATAGTTAAACGAATCAGTAAAACACTCCAAACGTAATACAAACAATTCATGTTTTCAGCTAAAAGAACATTTGATAAAATTGTTATTTTTTAACATGTATAAATAATTAAGTTATCTTGGAATATCGAAGCCGGCCTTGTTAATAGCTTTGTTTACAGTTAATCAACATGTCGATTGCCCGTTGAATCAAACGAATCAAACGAATTGATAGACACTCGCTCAAGCACTAAGGAAATCAAGTTGATATGGCGCGTTTCAATCTACAGATCTCCGGAGAAAATGTTATACCAATAAATATAATTGCAAGCGAATATCAACTCTATGCCGCATATAATAAAAAACAGAAGAATGAAATACTAGATGCATCTATAAGTTTGGAAATAGGTCGACTTGTGATGGGTAAAGAATTGATTGAACACGACATTTTGTTGGCTTACAGGTTTCGTTACGGTATATTTTATGTTGTGGTAGGTCCTTGTTGGGTGGTGTATAATGTAATGCTTTATTCAAATAAGATACTATGAACTTAGATGGAAAGCAATAACGATTATAATAACTCAATTTTACCTTTTATAATTGTCTGTGGTTTCGATAATGTATATTTGGTAATTTTCGTTTTGATGACAATTTTGACTTTACCGGTAATAAAACACGAGTACAAATTGTAATTTTAATTATCAAATGTATATTTTAAAGTATTTGCATTTATAGTTAAACTAGATGTTCGGGGGAAGGGGGAAAGATAAAATCACGGTAGCATGCAAAAGCGACCCTGTGGCGCCCGTCGAAAAGACGGAGAGACTGCTGGTTTTTTAGTGGGTATTCTGGTGCTCTAGGGTCGTCCTGGGCACTGGCGAGTCTCACATAACCTCCACCTCTCGTGAAAATATAAACGGAATTCAAAAAATTAATAGCCCATCCATCATCCTAATCATCTTCGGACTATTCCGAGTTAATTGAACTTAGTCTCATACCATTCAGTTGTTTTCGCGAAATTGACGCCCACGAGATAACAAATAATTAATTAAGCCGAGATAGTCTGAGAGACTTCTCGGCTGAGATAGTCTGAGAGAGTCTGAGAGTTAAAAAAGTGAATTTCAACTGAAGATTGCGGATTCAAACATTAATAGGCATAAATAAATTTTATTGTGCTTTATTCGTGCCTTTATTTTTGAAAAGATCCTGAAGAAATGTAAATGTTTTTGATAAAATTCGACTACATGTGTTGTTACCCCAATTACAAATTTCATCAACTCGAATTATGGCAAAAATAATCTCGAATATCTTCTTAAAAAACGGGCCCAGTAGATGGATATTAATAGACTACAAGTTCGTTTACTTTCGTATCAAATATACCGTAATGGTCTAGCAGTTACAATATCTGCATCTTAATCGATAACTGCGTACCTAGTTGAATTTTCATGTGTTTATGATTCATCTCTTGCTCGTCGGTAAAGTAAAACGTCGCGAGGTAACCTGTCCGTATTGGAGAAGCGTGGTCGAAACACTAACGTAAAGGAGCCTCTAGCCCAGCACTGAACATAATATAAAAAAAATGGAAACCCAAAAATTATTATTACTTGAAAAGTATACTTAATATTTATAGAATATTAAAAAAGGAATATCGAAGGTACACAAGACGGAAACTTTTTAAATTTAATAAATAACCTAAAGGGATTTACAACAAAAGCTAATTACGCTAATTGGTTTGCAACAACGGTTGAAATTCGGCTATTCTCTTTTATATTTTAATCAGATAGACGAAGCGTAGGCATCGTATTTTTTCTTATGAAGATAATTGATTCCGAAAAGATCTGGCACAATATTTCCCTTGATACCCTGCACTTCAAGTCTTTAGCGGCAGCGGTATAACTATTTTATAAACTCAAAATAGGTTAGTACCATAAGTAATATACACATAATGATATTCTCTGGTAAAATAAACCGGTTACCAATGCCAGTGAACCGAACAGATAAATAACCAAATTTTATTCAAATATGTCTTTAATATAAAACGAGATGTATTCCAACAAAAATATATTTAAATAAAGAAAAGCAATAACAAGAAGTCTAATCGATCAGGTAACTGATGACTTAAAATGTAGTTGGTCGAGTTTGTAGATCAAGGGATTATTTTAATTTAAAAAAAAAACAATCCAATCACAAAATAAAATAGAAATCTACGAAGGTTCAGCGGTAAACTAGGCTTTCGGATCAAATTTTACTCATAGGTCAGCTCTATTAATGACGTTGGGGCGGACTGATACGAAGATTAAGTGCAGAATACTACACCATTCAACTACGTAAATACGAAATAATAATAATTACAATAGTTGATTCGAAACTAAATTCATAATCCTGAACCAAGTACAAGCTTGCTCAATAAATTATCGATTTCAATAATCATTGCTATTCTTATGAATACATTACTGACTTATGGCGCTTCTTTAAATTAGATATTAGATTATTAAATTCTAAATATAATTGTGTAATTTTTTCATCCCTTGGTCCATACCTTATAATTACGACATGGTTTTACGTTCATTACATTAATTAGTTAATGTAGACTTTATTAAGTTAAAATATGACTACTTCAATTTACGCAAACATTTTTAGGTTTGTTTTTTTTCTATTTATTTAAAGTTGGATTTTTTTAAATCACAAATTGCTGAGGGCTCTCATGATATGTTAGTTACCGTGACATCGTCGAGAAAATAATAAGAGTTTCATTGATCTAATAAAATAATGAAACTTTTAGAGGATTACTTCG
This sequence comes from Vanessa tameamea, assembly GCF_037043105.1. NCBI lineage: Eukaryota > Metazoa > Arthropoda > Insecta > Lepidoptera > Nymphalidae > Vanessa > Vanessa tameamea. The sequence continues at coordinate 973,656 of NC_087327.1, read as the reverse complement.
TGGTCTGTCATGCATCTCCCACAGCATATTATTTTTATATAGTGATATACCCTTAATGTTGATGTCGTTTTTATTTTTTTTAATTTATGTTACAATTAAATTGATAATACGTTATAGTTTTTATTGTCTGGTACATAGATCTAGTGACTAGATATAAAGCCGCAGATCTTGACGTCCTGGTTTCAAACCCCAGGTCGGGCCGAGTAAAAAGTAATATTATGTTTTTTTTATCGAAATAATCTCAGATCTCAGCAACAGCCCAGATTGTGCCAGTTGGAAGTGTACACTTCCATGGCTCAGAGAGCACATAAAGTCATTGGTTCTTTGCCTAAACTCATACTGGTCGTATCAGCCGTGGCCGAAAGATATGAATATCATACTTTTTATTAATAGATATATTGTATTCTGCACTAAGTTATATTATTTAACCATTTAAATCATCGAAGTCATCTATGGATAATCGGTTTATATCTTTATGTAAATATAAATCTTATCTCATCATAGTTTGATGTATATCCTATAACACTCAACTTACAAACAAACAAACTTTAATCTTTATAATATTAGTATAGATTGCATTCGTTTTACTCGATCCATTTGACTTGGTTAAAATTTGATAACTCAACGATATACGAGTAAACACTTTGTTGTCATTTCGTCTCCTATCAAGCTTCATATTTCATTATTTAATATTAGGGAATAATCTTGTTTTCCTATAAAGGAATATTTTCCTATAAAGGAATGATAATATTTTCCTGAAGAAAAAACATGATTTATTTTTTAAAAAAAGTACGTAAGCTGAAAGTGATCCGAGAGAACTTTATTGAAATAGTCCTCGTTACCAAAAAAATAAATAGCCTTACAAATTCTCACAATAAATACGTGTAGCAGACACGTATTTATTGTGAGAATTTTATTTATCTTACTTTATTTAATAATGATGTCTGAAGTTTTAATTAAAGTCGCTGCTATTTGAATTAAATTTGGAGGCGGTAAACCGAAATCAAAAAGTCAAATTCTGAGGCCACGTAGTATCCGAAGTGCTCAACAAACACGGCTAATTTTAATCAAGTTCAAGCCTTACAGCATGCCAAAGTCACGACGCTCTTTTCCACCCAAGTTTGTAGGTAAACTTTTGTCGCAGGCGGCGCGTTAACCTTTGTTCGGCATCTGATTGCTTTGTTCCCAACGGGTCGAGATTTGAATTTATCATTAGAACTCTTCTTGCTGCTGGTGTGGTAGAGCCACTGAAATATTCAATGCTATCGGTTTTTGTTTCTCGGCACTGGCTCTTGTAGTGTTCGGTAATATTTTATTAGCTATATCTTGGAATAAATTGAAGATGCCGTGAAATTGAATTGGATACGTTGAACTCTTTTATAATTCAAATTTAGAATATAGCCCATTATTATTATCGAAAATTCTAAAAATGTTGTTTGAATGACCTACAGCTAAAATGTATTAAAATATCTAAGGCTTTCTTAACTTTAACATTTCTCCATTAATTTTAATTTCACCAATGCTTTATATTTAAAAAAAAATTATAAGAGAATGTGCAGCTGTCTTGGCGAATTCCGTGACGCCATAAAGAACATCCGATCCAATCACGACCAGCTTACATCTTGCGAAGATTACGTTACGTTACGAAGTTATGCCGCGGTGTTATGAGACGAAATTTACGGCCATGAATTAGTTTGGGCCTCGAAAAAGGATAATAAAAGTAAATAAAGATTATTTATTAAAATTATCAAAAATGACTTAAGATAAGTCTATTTTGTACGTGGAGAAAACACTGATAAAAGCCAAAACAGGTTTAATAACATATAAAATTGAGAACATTTTTATAAAACAAACAAATATACCGCTTACTTATCTAAATTACGTTAATTAAGGCGATGATACGTATTATCATTGTTCTTTTAAGCTACGGTACGATACGTGGAAGTTTATGGATGCATTTGAAGGTGAAGGTGCGACCGGGTTGGACTGCATAATTATCGTAACGATTGAAGCTTAAATAATATGTTTCAAAATGACAGTTCAAAATAAGATTGTTATCCTACATATTTTCTGAAGAATAATATTTTTAAAATGACGCGGAATTTTCTGCAAAATGAATTCTCGCTTATTCCCTAGCCACATACAAACGGAATATAGGAAGTACCTAAACGCTTCGTTTAACCTTCGATCCCTGAATGGAAATTGGCGAAAGCACCGCGTCCGGATACCGCGTTCGCGCACCTGTATATGTAACACCAAATATAATTTATAAGCTTTAACGCCAAAGGAATAAAGAATAAATTCAAACAAACTTACCTATGTCGCTTACTGTACACGCGAGCACGCGATACTTTTGTTATTTATACGCGTTTCATTATCAATACAAAGATCTTCGGTATTGAAAAAATATGGGGTATGTATCATTATACTCTTAGATTCCCTTGTTTTTTGCTGATAAGCTCTACTTTATATGAATGTAGCGTGATTCGATAGCTGTCTTTCGGTATACCCAATTGATGTCATAGTGATAAAAGAGTTCGATTTCTCAGATAAAATGCAAATATTTTACGTGTATATGTAGTGAGTTACTACGTTACAATGTATATGAAATTGTTCGTGTATCGTTTTATTGCAGCAGTTATCTGACGAAACGGGTTTTGGTGACACGAAAAATTCAAGTACTATTTTGAATTTTCAATACTTACAATAGATTCGAAAAATATCTACTTTGTATCAAAACAAAATGAGGAATAAACTTATATCGCAATCGAAAATTTCTTAATAGAAATGAAGATTTTTATCAGTTGACGGAGATTTACAGACTGTCAATATTATATAGATGACAAAAAAGCGTGGAGTTAATGCTTATTGACTTCCAGGCAGGAGACATAACATACATATATAATTGTATTTAACTAACATGACTGTATTTTTAGATGTTGCAAAAGAGTAACTACTGAGTTTCTGTCCTGTTCTTCTCGGTAGAATCTACATTCCGAACCGGTGGTTGCTTTACATTAAATAATGTATTAAATGACGATTCAAAAGTGCTTGTAAAAGCCTGCTTGAATAAAGTATATTTTGATTTAAATACAGAAAAAAAACATTTAACAACTGTAATGACTAATGTAGAACTGTTTGTAGCCAAGCTGTTAAACATAATAAATAAAGTGGAGAATCCTACGATAAACAATACATAAATAACTAACTATAGTAAAATGCTTTTAAATTTGGATGACATCAACAATTTTGTATGTAATCGAATAAACAAAATTCAATTAGATGCTCGATTCGAATAAATGTTTTTTTAAATTTTCATACAATCTAATCAGAATGTCTCCTTGTTTTATTTACGGCAAAGTCTCAATAGCCTAATGGGAGATAAACTTCTTAAGACGATGCTACAGATGTTGTAGTTATAAAAAAATTGTACTTTCAGCTTTATCTGTTTGGAAATAGGGTTTAAATTTGCTTTGTATGCTATTGCTATATTGACCTTTTGATGTACCGATAGACCTACATTATAGTGTAAAGACATTAATCTGTCAACATGATCAAATGTATAAATAATAAATTATCCTAAGATATAGGCTATAGATTCAGTGTATAAGATTAGACATAAGTGGAAAATTGATATGTTTTTTGTATAAGGTTAAACCAACTAATTAATGACAGGCATCAATGAAACCGACGTAATGCAATCGATTAAAAACTGAGACGGTGCGGGAAAACGTACTAATTTTAGCCGACAGTATTGCTTGCTTTGTGTTTTTTTCTTTAATCAGATACAAATTGCTTTACCTTTCTAAATCTATTTAGTTTATTATTCCAGATCGTTGCATTGTTTATTAAGTGTATGGTGAATATATTTATTACTGAACTAAAAACAAGTTAAGTGGTAGAGCCAAGCTACACCAACACCAGTAGCTCAAAAGGGCCAGGCTCGAACCGGGTAATTACCACGCTCTCACAGAATACCGTCGTGAAACAGCAGCATATTAATGCTCCTGTGTTTCGTCAGGTGAGTGAGAGTTCCGGATGCTCATAAATGGGGATTGGTCTGGGTGGTTGTGCTATATTAGACAGCCGTTTGGGCTCGCAAGTCATCGATTCATTGGGTCACTTGTCCTGGAGGTCAGCGGGATCCGAAGAAACGGTGCTCCGCTAGCCGCCCGTGGTTTGTAGGGGGCCCAACTAGCGTGCTAGCCCCATGTGAAAGGCTGCCCCGCCGAATCGAACTAAACGATTTGACAGCTCGTTTTTGGTGAGAGTCGCCAAAATTTGGAACGACTTGCCTGGGTCTATTTTTCCTGATGAGTTGAACTCTGGAGCCTTTAAGAGTAGAGTGAACAGGTTTCTTTTGGATGGGCGTGTACCACCTTCGTCTTCATCTACACTTTTCATCAGGTGAGATGGAAGACAGATATTCTACCACCAAACAGCAGTACTCAGTTTTGTTGTGTTCCGGTTTGAAGGGTGAGTGAGTCAGTGTAACTACAGGCACAAGGGACGTAAAATCTTAGTTCCCAAGGTTGGTGACGCATTGGTGGTGTAAGGAATGGTTAATATTTCTTATACCGCCATTGTCTATGGGCGGTGGTGACCACTTACCAACAGGTGGTCCATTTGCTCGTCCGCCTACCAATATCATAAAAAAATAATTACATACGTCACAGAGCCCACAATACTTTTATTGATGTAAAATATCTTACAAGCAAATACTAAACAAAAAAAAAAAAATTAGGTATTTAAGCATAAATATTCATATTAAATATTACATTCGAATATTACATAATTATAATGCGCATAATAGCTATTATTATTTACCTTCTAATATATACTGCGTCAATTCATAGTAGTGTAGTTTATTTTTTTGTAATGAAGGTATTAATAATTAACTTAAGGAACACGGTGACCTTAGCAGAGGGTGTGTATATGAACTCTGTTCGACTTAAGCTGTTGTCCTCCAATTTAAATATCGATTTATCAGCCATTAATACCCGTTTATAAAATTCCAGCACTTATTATATATTTAATAACGTATCAAAATGTTTACATCTAGAGTAAAGCCTAAGCCTACTCTACTTTTGAGGAAAATAAGTTTATTCTACCACCCTACTAAAAAGTGAGCTGGTGGTTACACCTTGGCAGATTTTCATCTAGTGTTATGCAGGTTTATTCTCAATGTTTTGCTTCAACGATCACTGCGATGAATTATAAAACTCTACTTGAGCACACGAAAGATCAGCGACGTTGTCGAATTTTATCGGAATTCGTCAGTTAAGATTTACGTCTATTTATTGTGTCATTTCGGCTCTAATCGTCTACGTTCTGCTGATTTCATCCGAGCATTAACATTTCAACGAGTGTCTAAATAAATCGTAAATAATTTTTATATACTAAAATAATTTCCGACGTATAAATGTTTTAAAAAATTACGTGGCAATCAATTTGTTAAATATAATGTGCTTCGAGTATCTTGTTAAGCGATCTTTCTTTTAATGGCTCCAGTCATTTCAATGTTCCAATTGACAGTTTTATAAGCTTCATTTAAATTCAACGAAGTGTACGATATTAAGTTATGAATTATGTTTTTTGTTAACCGTTTATCGTAAAAAAGGTTGTTAAAGGTTACCGAAGGTTAATTAATATGGTTATCGAGGTAAATAATTATCATTTTACTTGATTTATAGTCACATATCGTATACTCGGATCAATTTGTCGAAGAAAAACGGTAAGGCGATTTTAAAATAAATTAAATTTAAGTCTTAAAAGATTGAAAGCAATATTCAATTGACGTTAAAAGAAAATTGGAATCAATAAAAACGTGTTAAATTTATGAGTGTTTTTATTATTAAAAAATCATTAGCATTGTCAAGAATTATAATTAAATTAAATAATCCAATAAATTGTTTCAAGCAACACTGAAAGATAACACTGTTATTTTGAATAGAGATAGTTTATAGTTCGTACGGTGAAAAACTTATGACGAATAAAAATTATTATATTTTCACTATTGTTCTAGATATGTATTATATATTTACTAAAGCCTTCCCCTAAAAGCACTGCAGCTTTTGTTACAAGTTGTACATGTATTGTTTTAGTTGTTTTTCCAATTAACGTTAACACCTTTATTAATACAAGTGGGTCGCACGCGAAACTTCTCATTTATTCAACAGATTTTTACAAATTTTGTAACATATGACAGATTTTTTTTTTATTTAAGGTCATTGTAAACTGATGACGTCAGTTCGCACGATTTACATTTGTTTTTTATTTTATACAGTCATTGCGCCGCTCTCTACATGGCCAGTAACTTTTTTCCGCTTTCTAAAATGAATTATTTGTTAAATCATAACGATTTAATTAATTGCAAACAAGAATCCTACGCTATTAATATATAAGAAATGAGATATTAATGCTCAAATTATCATAAATTCCTCAAATAATTATTAATTTCCCAAAATAATTGAGTAAACACTTAAGCAATACTTTTTTTAGCATTAGCATTAGCAGCCTGTAAATTTCCCACTGCTGGGCTAAAGGCCTCCTCTCCCTTTGAGGAGAAGGTTTGGAGCATATTCCACCACGCTGCTCCAATGCGGGTTGGCGGAATACACATGTGGCAGAATTTCGTTGAAATTAGACACATGCAGGTTTCCTCACGATGTTTTCCTTCACCGCCGAGCACGAGATGAATTATAAACACAAATTAAGCACATGAAAGTTCAGTGGTGCCTGCCTGGGTTTGAACCCGAAATCATCGGTTAAGATGCACGCGTTCTAACCACTGGGCCATCTCGGCTCTAAGCAATACTTACCTTAATTTTATTAATTTTCTTGTAATAACTGTAACGTTTATGAAAATATTTTAAATACTGTCACGCAATTACTAAAATGAACAATTATTATATAAGGGACGGACCTATTCCCACTTCATATTATGTCATTAACGCTTCACAATTCAGCAATGTTCATCATTTATTTTAGTCATACATCTGTTTGTCATTAATAGACTTTATTTTTATAGATATAAAATAGGTAGGCAGACTAGCAAATTCCACCTCAAAGTAAACGATCACCACCACCCGTGCTGTTAAAAATATTAACCATTCCTTACATTGCCAATGGATTAAGGGTCAATACTGTGACGGTTTAAGGGGCGCTTACCGATGTAAAAAGTCGCAGGATCGATCCTGACCCCTTGGGCTATCGTCCTCCTCACTCCTAACACAAGTGATAAGCTTAAAAGGAGAAGTAAACAAGAATATTAGTTGCACCTTAATTAATTCGGGGCATTGCTTCTATTCTTTAAAAAAAAAAAAACGAAGTACCGACGGGATTGCACAAAGCCCTACCACCAAGTGATCACGTAATTGTTTAATACATAGCAACTCGACACCAAATAGTGTTGCAGCAACACATCGTATTTATCCGGGATGGAAAACTGGTCGATCGTGGCACGACTAAAACCATATATTTATGATACCTAATAAAACTATTTACACGTAAATGATGCGTATAACAAATAACAAATGACAATGTTATCACCGATTGCTGCGCGCATCGTCTTGAATAATTTTCAAGAGCCGTTCTCCATATTTATCTTCATTCCCACACAGTACCTTAGGTATATTGATATATCGCACAGGGTTTCATCAGTAAACAGTAGATCTTGGGTCTAAATTGGTTAGGCAGCCCTGTTCTATACCATTCAAGTATTTGCTGTAACAATATACAACGTTGGGTATTATATTTCGCCAGTATATTACACTCTCATAAGGCCTCGACCGATTTATATGAAAAAGCAAGTTTAAGAAAATTATAATTATGACCAGATCCGCTATACTCTTAGTGCGATAGCCCATTACCGCGGCATGTCGCTCCAACTGCCGCGTGCTGTCGCGTCGGTATTTGTATACCAGTTCTTTGGCGCTGCGTGTCGTCGCGTAAAAAAAACGCGCGTTTAAATCGCACGCGGATCCGCAGCGTGCGATCTCTCAGGTAGGTTATGGCTCTTATAAATCTGGTAGTTAGTAATTTGTATATTTATAGAATATTTTACGCCGTTTGGGTTTTTATTATATCCTAAATATGATTAATGTTCTTAATCGTTTTGTGAGTTTATTTTATTAAAGCAATATTGGGTGTGGACATAAATGTGCTGGTTCCGTATTCAGTCAAAGTGGTCAAAATAAAATGATTTGTACTGAACTTATTAGAATAAGTATTTTGCCTTTATGGCATTTATTTCGGGTAATCGCAGCGGTTCGTTCTATATGGTGTTAAAGTGCGTGATTAATTTAAGGATATCGGAAAAAATCTGAAACGGCTCTTACGATTTTATTTTTAAATGAAGTACTTAGCTTTGTGTCAGTGAAAACTACCAAATGGTCTTTTAGAGATAAGTTTGAACATTCAAACTGATAATTTCATCTTAACATATCAATTGACAGCATTTATGTTATGTTCTTCTAAAGTTGAAAAGAAATAATCACCGGATGAGGTTTTAACTTGGCTCACAAGAACTTAAATTATGCTAAAAATTTAACGGCAAGGTAACGCTCTTAAATATTAATTATTTAATATTAAACCGAGCACTTCTATGTTTTCATTGCTAAACAAAACATCGTCAAAACCTGTTTAACTTGTTAGGTAATTTAAATTAACATATGAGGACGTAACTGTGTGAAAATTATCATTAAAATCTTGTAGATGTTTTGAATTTCTCGTTCCAAGGTTACAGGTTGTGTTGGTATATTTTATATATAAATAGGCAAACGGGTTAATGTACCTCAAGGTAAGTGGTTACCACCGCCCATATACATAGGCGTTGTAAAAGATTTTTACCATTCCTTAGAACGTCGATGCACCAGTCCCTTGTGCATTGCCTAGGCGGGCTTGCACAAAGACTTCCCAAGTCAATTATTTTAAATATTTTTAGAGTCATTTTATTTATTTCTCTCTAAGTATTAATTGATAAACATCTAGTTTTATGAGTTCAGATATCCCGTCATAATATTTATATTAAATTAGTATCGTCAAATTTTTCAAACAGTTTTAAATAAAAGCCGCGGGGAATAGCATTTTTATCAGTTTTATTTTAATTGTAAAACTTGTTTTTGATGTGCGCGCTTATGAAAAACGATAAATTAATTTGGGGCCAAGGCGCAAATGTCAATCATTTATAAATTTCACTTCATAAATGACAAAATATTTTTATGTACCGAATCTGTGTATCTTATTTGAATTTGATGTTAGATCTCATTGGTGAAGAATTTGTTAAGAATAATTGAACAGCGGGTTATTGTATAGTGCTTACTATAATTCCCTGACGACCTGCTCTTAATTCAAATACACAACAAAACAACAACTATACACACCCATAATATATACACTCCAAACAAAAATAATTTAAACTCACTCAGCTTAAAATAATTCTAAAAACTCACCACAGAATAGAACAGATCGAAATTATATTTTCTCAAACAATTATAAAATTATACATAAAAAATATTCCATAAAGTACCTACATACTATCCGAATAGTACAACTGAATTCGAATTCTAAACATTATGTTTTTAAAACGAGAAATATAACTAACGTAGCTACTTAATAAATATTATAAAATATACAGTTCGTTCAATATAAACAATAAATGTCATCATTTATGTTCTAGTTTGATATTTGCATAAATTATATAATGGCTAATGTGATGTAATATCTTTAAATGACTATATTAAACGCTAACGCGTAGACTAAATGGTGCCGAAATAATATTTAATCAAATATAATGAATAAGGAATCAACTTATTTTTAATGAAATTTAAATTTGTTGATAAACTCAAACTCAAATTCCTTTATTCAATATAGAAGCATTACACTTACTTATTGATAGTCAAATTAAACATTACCACCGGTTCGGAAAAGGAAACACCCTGACCGGAGAAGAACCGGCGAAAGAAACTCAGCAAAATATTTCAAGATGCAGCAAGATATATGTTATAATTACTTAATTTAAAATATCTTTTTTTTAAGATGGAAAAAAATGCTAAGCAGGGTCGTGGTCATTGAATCTATTGCCCGGACTATATAAAATAAATAAATACAAAAACATTTATTGAACACTATTTTAAATTGAATTAGTCATTAAATATACTTTTGAAAAGAAAGAGAGAAATGCTCGAAGCATTTCTCGTTCTACGAAATAGCTTTCTCAGAATGTCAAAGTACGCAGAAATAATATGAAGCAAACGTTATTTGTAATCAGGTAAATTAATATAAAAAATTAAACTCATGCATCTTTAATTAAACGGAAAACGATACAGTAGGCGTTTCGACAAACGAAAATTAGGTATTAATTGAGTTCAAACCAGTAATTGGTTCAAATTGTTTGCCATATCGTAACATTGGGCGTGTATTTGTGCGGACAATACGAGCAGTGATCGTTTTCAAATTGATTTCGATTAAACGCTATGGTATGTTAATTTTAGTTTACTTAATGCAAAACAAAAAAATAATGAAAATTTTAATAGAAATTTAAAGTGTATCAAAGTCAAACTCAAACTCAAATTCCTTTATTCAACATAGAAGCATTACACTTTCTTATTGATGGTCAAATTAAACACTACCACTGGTTCGGAAAAAGGAACACCCTGACCTGAGAAGAAGCGGCGAAAGAAACTCAGCGGGTCTTTTTTTTTGTCAAATTAATTACATACATAATTGTATATGAATAGAAACAGCCAGGAGGCGATCGTTTCATTCCCAAGGTGTGCTATCAAACATAAACTCACTAATTGTATTATATATACTATTATATATAGTAACCTTTAGCACACGAGCGTTCCTTAACATTTTTTTTAAATTTGGCAACAGCAGCATTTTGAACATGAAGAGTTACTGACTCTATGCAGTCGAGTAACAGAAGTAACAAGATTGTGTTTGTTCCTTGTACCAATGGTATGAGAATCACATTTTCTCATAAAAACGTTAATATTTTTCCGTACATACAAAACATTACAGAATATATATTGAGAAGCAACAGTTAATATCTTAATTTCTTTAAATTTATACCTTAATGATTCCTTGGCTCCCAGGTTATAGATTGCGCGAATAGCCCTCTTCTGCAGCACAAATATAGTATGGATAGCGGCTGCGTTACCCCAAAGCACAATACCGTAGGACATTATACTGTGAAAGTAACTGAAATAAACTAGGCGAGCCGTATCAACATCGGTAAATAATCAAATTTTTTTGACCGTAAATGCCGCAGTACTCAGTTTACCCGCCAATCCGTTTATATGGGGGCGCCACTGTAACTTGGCATCATGAGTAAGGCCAAGAAATTCAGTTGTTTCAACTGGATCCATCGATGCCCCATTGATAAGTACATCGGGTTTTATATTTTGCACATTTGGTGTGCTAAATTTTACAATTTTAGTTTTTTTATTATTCAGCCTAAGATTATTTACGCTAAACCAGTATACTATATCAGACATAGCATTGTTTTTATCGTCATACTGTACCTGTTTCCTATTAATTTTAACCAAAGAGGTATCATCAACAAACAATACTATATCATGTTTGTTCCCAACAAGAAAGGGCAAGTCATTTATGTATATGAGGAATAGAAAAGGTCCAAGAATTGATCCTTGTGGGACCCCCATACCAACTGAGACCCCAGGAGACCTTGTCCCTTTAACGTCAACCCTCTGAATTCTATTGATAAGATAAGAAGTCAGAAGGTCGAGTGCACATTCTCTAATTCCATAGTGATATAGTTTCCTGACCAGAGTTTAATGTTGAACACAATCAAAGGCTTTGGATAAGTCGCAGAAAATCCCTAAGGCATCCTGCGACCTCTCCCAGGCTTCATAGATATTTCTTATAAGTTCGATACCTGCGTCGGTAGTCGAGCGACCCCTCGTAAAACATGTATTTCTTTTGACGACCTCCGTGGTCGAGTAGTGTGTACACCGGTTTTCATGGGTACGCCACTCCGAGGTCAAACCCGGGAATCAAACCCGGGACGGGTTTGATTCCCGGCCGAGTCGATGTAGAAAAAGTTCATTAGTTTTCTATGTTGTCTTGGGTCTGGGTGTTTGTGGTACCGTTGTTACTTCTGATTTCCATAACACAAGTGCTTTAGCTACTTAAATTGGGATCAGAGTAATGTATGTGATGTTGTCCAATATTTATTTATTTATTCTTTGATATTTTATTGATTCTTAAATGAAATTTGCGGATTTAAATCGAAAAAGCACCTCTTAATTTTAATGTGTTTAATTCATTTCCATGAAGAAAATCCGAGCTATTAGAGCAACGTGATGGTACAAGCAGCAACCAACTAACCTATAACGGTTGTATAGAGCGATTAAGGGAGTAACAACTATTCAGATCATTTAACAGTTTCATTGGTCTTATAACTCATACAGCTGAATATTCCAGATTCATATTCAGCCTACACAGTTCAGCTCACTTGCTCAGTATATAGTTAAAAAATGTATACTGCTACATGCTATGCCATTGGTTCTATATCTATATTTAATATATCACCAGGCGTGCCGTCTCATCTATGGGAGTGCATCTGTGTTTGTGCCCACATCTGTGCACTTTAACATATCATGCGTAAATACCTAAGCCTATGAGATATGTTGACGTAGCCGAATGTCTAGAGGATATTGTAATTATTGTTACCAATAACAAACAAATAATTATATAATTTCGATTAAACAACTTAAAGTCGTAGGAAGATATATAAGGAAGCTAAAGTTCTTAGTCCTTGAACAAGTTCCCTGAAAAGACAGGTAACGAAAAAGTTTGAAAATGATTACGAAAAAAAATTTTGAATTTAGGTATTTTAATGAAACTTTAAAATTGGATCACAATTTTACAAAGCTTGTTTAGTAGCAATAAAATGTTTTTTGTGTTATTGTTTATTCATTACTATTATTAGTGTTACTTTACAGATATACAATATCAACAGATTAAAAACTTAAGCTGCTATAAATAAACTACCTGTATAGTTATAATACATACATTTGGTATTAATTAATATTTGGTATATAATTTAACTGATTGCAAAATTAACTCCATCAACTGATTAACCAATCATTGTGTCGTGATGGTATGACTCCTCAGGTATAATAATAATAAAAAAGCATTAGCATCGCTAAGAGGAATGTTATTGTTGAGTGTATTTACAGCGTTACTGTCTATGGGTGGTGGTGACGAAGCCACTTACCATCAGGTGACCTATTTGCCACTCGGCCTATCTGTACAACATAATATTTAGAATATGGAATAATAGTGCCTTCAATAGGTATTGGTTCTATTTTGCCCAAAAAATTGGAATTGCGATTCAAATAACTGCTGACAACATTCCTGCCACCGTTCCACACGCTCGTAATTGTACAGAAGCATTTTTTTAAATTTTGATTTAAATAAATGTAATAATTAAAGATTAAGGATAAAAGAAAAAAAAAAAAAAACAAATATACGAAACATTTATCAATATTGTTTTCAGGCGCTAGATCCTAAACAGACGACCGCCGTGAAGAAATTGGATTCCGACTCATGAGGTTACAGATTCAATTTGGACCACAACGGCCTTTATCAAAATAGTAATCATATCTTCTCGGCCTTTTCTTGAAATCATTATTTTTAATGAAAGCAGAACGGACAAATAGGCGACTTAATTCGAAATGGTCATCTACATTCGTATACGTATATTGGTATTATGAGGCCCAATCCACCCAATCGGAGATGGCGAAAAAAATATTTCGTAAATAAACAATCAGACCTTATTATTAGATTCACTAATCATTTTTACTGTATTTTACTAACTATGATGATATTTGTAACTTTACCATTACCATTGGCCTTCGAATTTATTTAACAAAATTCGTACACTTTGAAGTAAAATTATATAGAGCTAATATAAACTGCAATACTGAGCTAAATTGATAAAGAAACCTAATTGAAGGGTTCATGTCAAATCTATTAATCTGATTGATTTGAAATTCTCATATCAAAATCAAAATATTATTTATTCGAGTACGCTCAACCACTTTTGAATCGACATATTACAGTTTAATTTAAAGCTATCACTGGTTCCGAAGAAGAACCGGCAGGAAATTTTGGTTACGACCAAATTCATGATATTATTTGATTATGATCAAATAATATTATAATGGTCTGAAGACCATACTGTAAATGAGCTGTAATGTATATTTGCGATATGTAATTATATTATTTGAGACACAGCGTTAATGGTAGCGGTTGAAGGGAAAATTACCAGTCGAGTCGATATTCACGTGAACAATGAAAACAACGTATTTATGATTTCTGAAATATCTATAGATACATAATTTCATTAATTAATTTATCTCTCGATATTTATTGCAAGTCAGACTCGCGCACTGATGGTTCCGTACCAGCAGAGATAGATCGCAGACAGATAGTCGGACAAAAGATAGACGGACAACCTTTATTTTAAGAGGTACGTGACCTTAAAAAAATATAATTTTAGGCGTTTGAAATAAAGGTAAATGCTATTTATACTTTGCAATTAAACTGTAAGTTATTATGTTTATTGTGTCTAGTAATTCCACACTGGAGGCAAAGAGATTGCTCCAATCCATATTGGTACAAGTTTTAAATCTATACTATATATGGATACATTAAAATTTGTATATACCAATATAATAGGGTATATAATTTTTCGTAAGTCGGCTCGATTATCTTCTTTAGTTACTTCGTGTTCTTCCTGCGTATCTTATTTATAAAAATATAAAACTTATTACAATACAAGAACCTTAAGCAACGACCGGTGCAAAATTTTTAGTAAAAAAAAGAACTAAAATGGTAATTATTAAATATGATAGCTTGACGCCAATTTGCAGCAAACTAATTAATTCTGTGATAATCACCGCTCTAACGAACCGATTTGTCCACTTCATTTGTAGATCCTTCTATATCGATTTTCCTTTGAACGCTCAGCTCTAATGGGGATGTGGTCACATGCGTCTATTAATTAGTATTAAATGTTTAAAGCGTAGTTTAGGCAGAGGTTCCGAAACAACTTTCGATACAATGTAAGAAGCTGTACTAGTGGATCGATTTTCTAAGATTTGTTAAGCGTTTACGTGTCATTCATATTAAACTTGATCAAACATTAGTTGGATGAGTATTACTCACAAATTGTCTTTACTTTCTTGGAGTTGAAGATGTCTTAAAATGGTATTGGCCAGTCATAAAATAAAACTAAAACATGTCTATTTTAATATTAAATTAATGAACAGCATGTGCTAAAATATATATTCAATGGTGTTTTTGTTAACTATTATCCGATTTAACTCTAGTGCTATTATATTCGTTGATACTACTATACAACAAAACTTCAGTCAAGTAACAACAAGAACAGTACTAAGTTTTAACTCATTTGGATGAACAACAAATAAAAATAATCATTAATTTCCTAATCGTTCTACATTTTAGGATCATTGTTCTGTTGATAATGAACCAACGAACTTCTTGTAATGTTTGAAATGTCTGTTACTCCTTAAGTTATATTTACTGCTGAATTAGTTTTAATATTTATTATTCTAAAAAATTTTAGATATTTCAACAAGAGCTAAATTCTAGCTCAATGCGCAATTAAAAAACTCGTTATATAATCTAATAAAAGGTAAGAAAACATTTAAGGAATTTAGTTCAGCTATTTTGACGACGAATACTCTTAAGACAAGATTTTGCTGATTATAAATATTTGACTTAGCTGTTTTTAACAGACTTAACCCGTCTGGACTCGATAACGCAGTTGAAACTTAAATAGCCTTAATGCTATAAAGACGAAATTCTAACAACAAACAATATTATGTAAATATTATTCCAACTCCAAGTACAAATTCTATATTACTCAGAGAAATTATTTAAAATTAAATTGGAGTCTAGACTGAGAATAGAATTAAATGTGACTCTCAGTCTAGTCTGAGTTCGCCAGCAGTTTTGTTGATTTTAATTAGCTTATATAATGTTTTCGACATTTATACTATAATGGTATCTTTTTGCCCTCCTTTTTTATGCTTAAGGTCATCATGAAATCTGAGATGTGCGGAATTATTATATCCTTTTTGTCTTTCATTATAGTTTGAGTAAGTCTTCCATCAAACCGGAAGACAGTTTGACAAGCTTCGTCAGCTTTGATGACTTTGTGTTCTCTATTCAGACATATTTGCTCAAATATCAACCAACGTTATATACCTATTAGGATATTATCAACACATCAATTATAATAAACATACAAATTTCATATATTTAATAAACAAACTACTATAATCCCATTAGTATAAGTTAACAAAAATCGATGCTTCAAATGGATACGATAATTTTGTATCTAAAACTATTTCAGATTCTGTAACACCATCCGCCACTTGTTATATATTCGTATGCGTATTAAATTTGTGATTGAATTAAAAAAAAAAGACGTTCGTGTGTTTCAGCTTTATATTGTCCATTCGTTCGCTAATCAGCCGACGTCAATCAAGTTTGTTTGTGTGTCAACCGCTGAGTTCCGGCTGCAGTGACGATGCGGCATGTATTTAAATTCCCTGCAGATCTGTAATTGAAAATTATTTATTTAAGTACCTAAAATTATGCCACAGATTACGTCGATTAATTGACGTTAATTTTTAATCACTGAGATTATGCTACGCTTATTTGCTAAGGCAACCATTCGTATTCAAAAAATGCAAAATCAATTACGATTGCTTAAATAATGCTCGATTGAACATGATTCGTTAATTCTAATTACATGATAAGTTTATTACATTTTCAGTTCCAATACAGGTTTATTCTGACAATATTTTTTTATGGTCGGATATAGATCTTCTGAATGATCGCGAATATCGCCCCCAACTGGGACTTCTAAAATTACATTTGCAAATCAAACAGAAATACGTAAAACATACTGTAATATAGAATTTTATAATTTTCGTTAATATTTAAAAAAAAAAATGAAAAATAAGCTGTTCAACATTCAAGAAGCTGTAGACGTTGGTACTCTGAGAAGACATCGTGAGAAACTCATTATTCTGCCCATTATTGGGTTCCACTGATATTCTCAGTAAGTGCTAGCAAATTCTAGAAAGTTCTCGTCATTTTATAATTTGTACACAATATTGTTACACGCGTTAACAACATTAATTGCTGGTCTTCTTTTTTGTGACGAGCAGCCTTAGAAGTAAAACATGTATAAAATATTTAATATTTGAATTTGATATCACAAAATTTAATTTCCGAGTAATTTCAATATACAGTTCTAAATATGAAACTCATTTCTGTGTCAATTTTAAATTCAATGAATTCAATTTTATGACGTAGGATAAATAATGTTTATTTTATTTGCAAGCAGTTTATTAAGTCCTTAAAGTGAAGTCCATCAGGTAAATAAATTATATCTTTACAAAATACTTAATTATATAAAATTGGTTTTTATACTTTTATTTTGTATGTAGAATGTTTAATTTAGTTAAATAGATTTCATTTTGGAGGAATAAATGATGGACTGACACTGGTTCCCAGGAAACATATAGCTTATAACGAAACGTTATATGCTTTGCCATATTGACCCCGTCTCGTATCAGACTTGTGCAACTGATTACTTGTCTCTGACTCCACTATTAACTTATATTTTTGTGCCACTGGCATCTAACGCTCTTTAAAAAAATGTCAGTGTGGGCCACGTCTTCCAAGAAGACGACAAGCTCGAAGTCCAGCGAAGATCTACTGATGTTCAGTAAAAATATAAAATAACGCCACCATTTATAAAAATAAAATGTAAAAAAAGGCACGGGCAACTGTGAGCCCGTGGATGTTGTAAAGTAAATAAAAAAAAAAAAAAAAAACGCTCTTGGACCTCGGATAATATTTTTAAAACATCTCCAAGTTCTCAAACGAAGACTGATTCTTTTTTAGCCAGGAGTCGGATAAGCGATTTTTTTCTTATCATTATATAAAAGTGCTTGAAAATTATTCTCATGATGACCGTTACTTGTATTTGATAGTAGAATTTTATATAAATAATTTGACATTTTGCTTGTTATTTAAACCTTTACCTGAAAGTAAATAATAAAATCCACAACAGCGCGATTTTTAAAACATTTTCTGCCTCGCACAACCACTCTGTGGAACCAGCTTTCGCCGACGGTTTTTCCGAACATATACGACTTGGGAACCTTCAAGAAAAGAGCGTACTCTTTCCTGAAAGGCCGGCAACGCACCTGCAAGCCCCCCGGTGTTGCAGATGTCCATGGGCGGTGGTAGTCACTTTCCATCAGCTGAGCCTCCTGCTCGTTTGCCACCTATGACATAAAAAAAAAAAAAGTAGGCCTTTGTGTAGGGCGGTGTGATCGGGTAGTACCAACTCACTAACTATTCTACAACAACATTACTGTTGTATTGCTGTGTTGCAGTTTAAAGAGTAAACTATTGTAGTTACAGACAAACAGGACACAACATCTTAACTTATTCTTTTACAGTGACAAAAGCAATGATGATCTATTTTAATTTCTTCCTAAATAAATTAAAAATGAAATTAATGAAAATTTAATCAAATAAACACACTTCTCAAATACTAACGACACAATTTTCAATGTATTATTAAAAAACAAGTAATAATAAATAATGTTGTGGGTCTTGCTACAGACTTCATTCCTGATAGCGTCACAACCATAGCGACGTTCAATATAATTATCTGAATCTAAATTACTGATGAGAACATTTTCCTCGTCCGTCCGCATCCCGCAATTTTGACACAAAAGTATAAACGAGTATTAATTTTAACGATTGCATTATACGGTCGTCTATCAAACGCATTGTACGCATAAAAACAGTATCTCACTAAGCAAATAAACTCACTAATGAAGGCCTGTCAATCAGTCCGTTTGTCCGTCTGTCACTCACCCAATACAAATTAGTGACAACGCCGCGCGACGTCCGAATCCCTGTTAATGATCTTGTCTATAACACGTACTGAACCACACCATGTTACCGCAGTCCTCTAAAATTCAAGCGATATTGGACCTAAATATTTTAGGTTAGATATTATATTTGAATGCAAACATTTGAATATGTAAATTGTAACTAAAATGTCGACTGTAGATACTCGTTCGACGCGCGAAATAATTGATGATGTGTCGCGTTTTATGATTTTCAAATTTCCTGTTATTGAAAAAAATATTGAATCGCGTATTGTGAAATTGATTACGAGATACGAGGATTGATAGAAAATTTAAATATTTCCATCGTTTTTCAATTTAGAAAAAATGTGATTGCATTTTACTCGAACTTTTATAAATTAAGGCATTCTGGTAATATTTTCTAATTTGATCTAACTAATAAATTTACAAACGCAATGCTGTATTACTATAGAACAGGGGAAAAAAGTGAGACAAAACTTATTTTCTTACTAAATTCTTAAAAAATAACAGCCTTCCGAAGAAACAGGGAGTTAAGGAGCTTAGTCTATTTTTTTTTTCAGTCAATTGTTCACATAACTTACTTTTTTTTCACCGCTATATAGCTCTGACCTCTTCGTTTCTGAACGGTCTAGTACGTATTGGGTTTAGATAATTTCTAGTCTAGATAGAATTATAGCTCTCTGAGGTACCGTGCTAAGTGATTGTGTTAAGGGAACACTATAAACATTCAGATTGAAATATATAATATACATTAAGTAGTACGATATATATTTGTTACTGAATATGAATGGGTTATGTTAATGGCTCTAAATTGAATCAAGATTAATTATTTTATTGCAAGATTTTTATAAGTCATAGTTCCTTAAACGAATTATTCATTATTATATATATAAATAGTATCGAAAACGAGTGGGATTATGATGTATCATGTTTATAAATAAAGAAGGCAGATAATTTATCTCCTCTTAAAGGGATTTCAATCATATTTCACGACACTACTCCAGTGCGAGTTAGTATCCACTGTGCAAGTGATCGGTGGTGCTCAGTTGCCCACTTACCATCAGGTAGCCCGTCCGCCTATATATGTCATACAAAAGAACGGCTAAATAACAAAAATAAAAATTAAGAACATCAATCAAGTTTATTCTCCTGTTAATATTCATATATTATATTCAATTTAGAATAAAAATAAAACAGATCGTTGCAAACATGGCAATATCAGCAAAAAATCAGAGCAATGACCGTTTGATCGTCCCATATAATTGGATTAAACATTTATTCAAAAAATACGTACGAAATCAATATGGAATTGTATCGGCAACAACATATATATGGACTGTATTGATTTTATGTTCTACTAAATTATTTTAATGAACGTGATTCCAAATTTTTAAGTCGGTACATGTTTTCGTTATCTGTACCTAAATGTTAATTTTATGAGCTTAAGCGAAATATTCTTTGTTTTTATTAGACTTGATTTATCCTAATGAAAAAGTAACGGCAGGTTTTATTGTATTTGTATTTCTATGATGTATTTTAAAGCAATTGCAAATGGTAAATATAAGGGAATTGAATTGGAAAATTAAATAATGGATGAGATTATATTAGCCCCATTCAACATAATGATATTTGTAGGAGCGTTTGCGTTGATTGCGACAACGGACTTTGTTAATGTCCTTTGATGCGTTAGAATATTTGAAATTAAAGAAAAATTATGCTTAATTAAAATCTTATAAGCGTATAACGACGTATAAATTTACAAAATTCCTTTCGTAGAGCGAAGGATAATCGTAACCAATCAGAACTATCTTCCGCGTTTTAGGCGTCGTTGATTGGCTTGCGATGTCGATAAACATACATATGTTCACAGACTACAGTTTCAAAGACTATCCAACTTGTGAGATTAACTTGCGTGTGATCAAATTTTCGTCTCCTTTTAAACTGCTATAATACGCCTGTTCAAAATTATGTATATTTTATTCATGCTTATTTAACTCTCTTGATTTTTGCCCTTTTTTATACTATGGGTTCTCCCACATTATAAATAGTTATTTACTCTAGTACATATCGTAATTAAGTCTGGCAATGCGTGTATACATTGGTGCAGTAGTAACATTATATATAATTTTTTATCTGTTATCGACGACGTCTAGTTTTACATTTGATTCAACACCTTAACATGACGATTCAAAAATACTTTGAAGAGCCTACTTGAATAAGGAATATTATGATTTTGATGATGATGATTTTGATACGCACGAATCACCAGTCAAGATTAACCATACGCGAAATTTATTTCATACGCGTAGCCCATGTTTCTCGATAACAGCTGGTAACTTAGGCATTTCGCTGCGTAAATACTTCTTTTTTGTGAATTATTTTTTTTGTTTTCTGGAATATTCTAATTTATCAGCCACAGCTTCACTCGCTTTTAAAATTTTGGTCGTTAGGTTATAGGTTTAAAAATGGAGCCTTTGTCCTTCCTTGGGGTTCAAGCTTGCTTAATACCAAATTACATCAAATTCGGTTTAGTGGTTTGGCCGCGAAAGCGTAAAAGACAGACTTAGTTGGTTTCATATTTACAATATTAGTATTGATATGAGTTATGGCCTTATACATATATACATAATACAAGTGGTACCTTTGGTGTATTTTATTCAAGTATATTTATTTACAAGATCTTATAATATACATATCAAATACCAAAATATTATAAAATAGATTAAGAACATAAATCATTGCCCCATTTTCTTTCATAATATTTAATACTTTATGGTAACAGACGCTATCGTAGGCGACCACAGAAAAATTCTAATGTAGTTATTCGTCTTTTTAATGCGACATCTCGGGGCAATTACTCATCATACAACCTTTTGCGAAATTTTGGTTACGGCCTAAACCTCTCTTATCAGAAAGGGTCTTGAACGTTATAAGAAAACGTCTAGTTATTAATTTTCCATAAGAATTTCCAAATAATATTTTCATGAAACCGAACCTATTTTGAAAAGACATAAAACTGGACATATATATAGTTTATATTATTATTTGTTAAATATTAAACATCGAGCCAAAATAACTGAATACATGTCGATAAAAAAATGTTCTTAATATTAAATTTTTGTTACTCTTCTCTACTGTTAAGAGGGAACGTTCGGAGGTTATGTTAAGACGCTGCTGATACCCAAAACATGCATGTTTCCTGCACGTTAGCACAACTAATTATCCAATAGACCTAAACTAAGTAGCTTGAAATATTATGTAAGTGAATTTAATAAATATGTAAAGTTTTTAACTATTTCGTTGCAGAAGTTTATATGACATTTGAAATGCTCGCGCCACAAAACGTACCCATTTTAACAACAAAATTAATTTTAAATTGCGATACCATTTAATTTGAAATCGTCCATTGATTAAAATCTTCAAATGCATTCCGGTTTTATACAACTGAATCGACATTTAACTATTCTAGTCCATTATAATCGTTATGTGTTCTGGGAATATTGTAATTAACGTTTTGTTGAAGTCGAACAGTTAATTTGATGGAGTTTGGTATTGCCTATCAATAATTACCCTTAAACATTAGCCGGACTGTTTGCTCGTGTTCTCTAATTGGTTTTCGTCAAACATGGGTTTGTTCATAAAGTAATTGCTATGGGATAACTTGAGGTCAAACGATTGATGCTATCGGAAGCTTAGGAATGTTACTGTTTTGTTCATAATTGTATCAATACGAAATGTTACTACTAGTTTACTTCTACTTCTGGTACGTCTGGAACAAGAATGAAAGATTTTGTAAGTGTTCACAAACCAATGCAATTAATAATAATAATAAAGCTTTATTTATTCCATACATGCATACATTATAAATAATAATAACAGAAATTAATAAATAGATCTTTAGTGGTAAAGTGGTAAAAACTTTAAATACATTATAATAGTAGTGTGTAAATTAGACATTTGATTTTAATAATCTCTCATTCAATTGATTAAAAATTTACCACCTATTAAAAAAATAAAATAAGAATAATAATTAATTGATAAACATTAAAATTAATTAATGAACATTATTATCGTTATCAAATATTTAAAAAAAAACTAATGCAATTAATGCAAAATATTTAAAAAAAATCGAATAATTTGCATTAATCGTTAAACTTTAACGTTCTACTATTCTTATTGAATCATTTGAGATTGAAAATGTTTTCTACAACATCGACAACAATACCAAAACATTCTCGATGTAATCTTAAATTTTCTTAGAAATTCGAATATCGTTAGACGTTTGACAACTTACACGACATGTTTCAAACCCCTACACACACTTCTAAAAATGGTTCGTCATCAATCGACCCGTTGATCTTAGGACTGATATAACGAAAATTCACCCCCAAATAAAAGTTTGAAAGGAATTTTGACGGAAGCTTTTTTCGTTGATACGAGTAAATCGTACAAGAGTCACGAAAGAGCCTCATTTGTGACGGTGCCCGCTTTGATCTTCTCAATACATTTCCTTTGACAAAAACACATATTTTTAATATTAACAGATTGTTTTACATGCATTCCAAACGCAGGAATTTTATCTCATTAATATGTTATGACGAATATTATAAATTAAGACATTATATATTTTTTTTACTTTTCTATGTTATACTTAAATTTTTATGATTTGTATTGTATTTTCATTTATATAGTCTCATTTTTTAGTTAATACGTAGAGCTATTTTTTTTATTGGCCACCTGATGACAATTGGTCACCACTGCTCATAGACATTGGCGCCGGCCGTGATACCTACCCAGACTAGCTTGCACGAAGTCATGCCAAGTATTGTATCTGGAATACCAGTTTTATTCTTATTAAAGTCGTTCGTATTCTAATAAAACTATTCATTAATAATAATAATATTCTTTGAAAATATCAGTTCATTTTCAATTTAATTAAAAACATACGTTAGAACATCCATTAAAAGAATCAAAAACATCACGATCATGAACGTAAATTGTAGACAAACCATTAATTAAACAGGAACAATTACTCTGGATGTCATCGCGATTACCTGACGTCGGTAATTTCAAGTTACGTTAAATACCCCGTTGCCGGGTAATTCCATTGAATTCGCGCTTCCTATCCACCATTAGGGGCATCGTATGATTATTGTTGTCCAGTACAAACACGGGGTCATCGCGTGGCACCATTACCGATCGAGTTAATTGGTGTCGCTGTAAACAAAGATTAGGGACACCTTCCCAACTTGATGGGGTTTGACGATAGATTAGTGATCATTTCTCTGTGTTCTCTAATTTCACGGTGCCGTTAACGTTAATATATATTGTGTGTTTAGCCAATTTATCACCGAAAGTAGTTAAACATTTAATTATTATTGCAATGGAAGTAATCATTACGTTTCGAAACGTGTTTAAATGTATTAAAGATACGAAATAAAAACAAATATGTAATAAATATTTTGACAAATCAAATTCGAGCTTTACATTTTTCGCTCCCAGCGTCCAAAGAGGTTTCACTCTAAGAATTATTTTCCTTTTTAGGGAAGGATTAAAGTTCTGAGTTCTGAGTTTAAGTGGATTGAAGTAGGACAATAGGTCAAGGATGGAATCCACGAAACACATCACTAGGAGAGCCTGTTCTAGTTTCAGTGTCTAGTCTAGTCTAGTTTTTTCATAAATAAATGTGATTATATGAGAAAAACGAAATTTATTTTTAATTAAATATTTTTTAATTGACAAAAACCATTAAATAAATATGGGGTATACAATATGAAACATAGAAATTTGTTTATAAAATGAATATATTTTTCTCGTTATTATAATAACATCATATAAAAACGGGTTATATATTTACGTGATGGTAACTTTGGAAAGTCCGTGTGGGTAGGTATCACCCACTCATCAGATATTCTATCGCCAAACAGCAATACTTAGTACTGTTGTGTTCCTGTGTGATTGAGCCAGTGGAAGTACAGGCCCAAGAGGCGTAACATTTCAGCTCTCAAGGTTGGTGGCGCATTGGTGTCATGTAATGCAAGGGAATTTCTTACAGAGCCAGTGGCGGTACTTACCATCAGATGATCCATTTGCGCGTCCACTTACCTATTACATACTATATGTCGTGAGTGAGTTTCATAGATTCAAGTCATTTGTAAAAAATACATTGGTAAAGAAGGCATATTATTCGATACAAGATTATATAGATGATAAAAAAGCGTGGAGTTAATGCTTGTTGACTTCCAAGCAGGAGACGTAACATACATATATAATTGTATTTAACTAACATGACTGTAGTTTTAGATGTTGAAAAAGAGTAACTACTGAGTTTATTGCCGGTTCTTCTCGGTAGAATCTAAATTCCGAACCGGTGGTAACTTTACTTTAAATAGTTTGGTAAATGACGATTCAAAAGTGCTTGTAAAAGCCTTTAATAAATATATCAAAATAAAATATACTTTATAAATAATACTTTAATAGAGTATATTTTGATTTGATTTGATTGATATATATACATGTATATATATACATTATACGCGTCATAAGCATATAATGGAGTCACGGCATAAGTGTCGGTCTTATGTAATGGATGTCACACATCAAAATAAAACATACAAACTAAATACTATGTAGGTACATTCTGTCGTATCATGTCCATGTTGCTCATCAAAATTAAAATAAAATTTTAATATTATTTTTTCATCACTGTGACACAACATATTCTTTTTAAGAGTACCTTTAACCCATTTAATAATTTCCACAGTAACAGCTTTGCATATTTCTATCTTCAGATTAATTTCGTTTCGGGACGGGCCTATAGGAGTAAATAATAAATATTCATAACTAGTTTTCCGGTCCACAGCTTGGAGTGCTCTTTCTCAAACAAAATTGCTAATGTGATTTCAGTAAGACCATTTTAATGTTATGTATTCAGCGGCTAAATATTCTGTTCTTTCATAAAATGAAATGTTGAGTTTAGTTGAATTTTAAATGATGCAATAAATTTTGCAAACGTTCAGAAGACGCGATGTGACAGTGTTTTTATTAATAAAAGACTGTCAAGAGCGAGTCGAACTCGATTGTCGTATTTCGCTAAATTAGTGCAGTCGTACATTGTTTTGTACAATTCTAGGTTTGATACTTTCAGATATCCATTTATTCTTTATTCTTTCTGAAATTATAAGACAAAGAAATACATAAATATCTATAATATATATGTATATCTGTATTTATTGTAACGAGTCTCTGTGTTTGATATACGATTGTTAAATTACGTCAAAGGATGTGACGGACGGACAGATAGCCACGAAAATAATTCTACTCAAAAAATAAACTGTAATAGTCAATGATATTATCTTGAAGTTGTGGATGATCATAAAATTATCAGTTTTTGTTAGAATAGGTGCTTATTAACCGATGATCGCGGGTTCAAACTCAGGTTAGCGCCACAGAATATTCATGTGCTTAATTTGTGAAGGAAAACATCACGAGGACCTGCATGTGTCTAATTTCTACTCAAAGCGAGTTGACGCCTTTGCCCAGCAGTGGGATACTTACGGTCCTTTACTTTCATTTATTATTTCGGTTTTCAGATTATATTTTGTTTGAATATACATATCAAATATTGTACACAATCGTGGCTCAAGTATAAGATCCGATCGAACTCAAATTTGAAATATCGAATGTTTTGTCTAAAACGAATTTTCCATCGTAAGTATCACGGTGATCTTCAAACCCTATTCAAGTTGGAAGCAGCGCGTAGGCTTCACAATATCAAAGGTTTACTCCCACTTCAAGCTTATAACCCTTGAACCGTTCAAAACTCTCACCTACACCCAACAAGGCGTTACAGAAACGCAATAAATAATACCTAACAACAATATCCCTCAGAGGTCTCGATTGACCTCACCGCAACCTCGCCTCGGTGTACCGCAGTGTATCCAGATTATAATATACGGTTATAATAATATCGATTGAATTTTGATCCCGTTCAAGTTATTAAGTTCAAATAAAAATTATAGGCGATAAGAGCCTTCAAATAATTATTTGTTCATTTTCATGGTGGATGTGTAAGTTTAATTGTGTTTTATTATGTTATTTAATTGATGGAAATCTAATATAATCTTGTAAATTGACCAGTATTCATTTTTTGTCATTAAATCTCATTTTTATTATTATTCGTATCACCTTTGTGTCATTAAATTACATACAAAATTATATATTTTGACTTTAAAAAGGCAGATGATTAAATGGGTAAGAAGTAACCGTTCGTTCCGTAGAAAGTGATTTTCTATTTTAGCTATAATTTGAAAGGGATCAAAATCATTTATTCAAATAAAACTAAAAGTAAAATTGAAGCTGTCAAATTACAACTTCTGGGCTAAGGCTTCCTTTCCCCTTGAAGAGACTATTTGGTGTTTATTACACTATGCTACTGTAAATTAGGGTTAGTAGAAATACTTTTTTTTTTGTATTATATAAGTAGGCGGACGAGCAAACGGGCCACCTGATGGTAAGTGGTCATCACCGCCCATAGACAATGGCGTTATAAGAAATATTAACCATTCCTTACAACGCCAATGCGCCACCAACCTTGAGTACTGAGATGTTATGTCCCTTGTGCCTATAGTTACTGGCTCACTCACCCTTCAAACAGAAACACAACAAAACTGGGTATTGCTATTTGGTGCTAGAATATCTGATGAATGGGTGGTACCTATCCAGACGGCGGAAGTGAATGGAACACATGGAAGAATTTCCTTCAAATTCGTTACAAGCTGGCTACTTCATAATATTTTTCTTCGTCACCGAACACGAGATGTATTATAAACACAAATTAGGCAACTGAAAAATCAGTGGTAAATCATCAATTAAGACACACGTGTTTTTATCACCAGGTCATCTCGGCTCTCTATTTAAATATTTTGTAATAAACAATTAAGGCTTAATTGTAAAGTTAACTAATTTCCACCAGCGGCTTCACTAATCAGGAAGGGGGCTGTTAGGTACTTTTTGTGTTTCTCCGTACAACCAACGATGTATATGCAAAATTTTACGATGATCAGTTAAGTAGTTTTGAACATCTAACAAATAAACTGACTTTATTTTAGTAGTTATAATATTACAGTTAAGATTTAGGTAAATATTGAAATAAATAGTTTCAGTACGTGCTAAATTGTCCGATTGTTTTTAATTCGCCAAAATTTCTTATAGCAGCAACTATGTTTGGAACGTTCCGCCAAACAGTGTATTTCTAAAATCCTCTCCAAGTTTTAAAGCTAACGAGACACGAACGTGTAGGGAAAGCCTCGTGCCCAATTGCGTTCCATTTTACGTTTCAAAAGAGGTTTTATAGAGTATAATCGAGAGGAAAATTCACTTTAATTTAATTTTCAACGCTATTCAGGTAGCTAAAACTCGCGCACTATTTTCAACGCATTTTATAAAGGCACACGCTAAACGTTCGGTAATGTATCAACATCACATTATGAATAAATTGTGTTTCATTTCATTACAAGTTGTGCTAAATTTCAACAAAAGCACGTCAAAATTCTTGTTAAAATATATGTAAACTTTATTTTTCGATGTGAAATATTAATAGCTTTATCAAACTTATTTAGTGTGGAAAACGAACATGTTGTTATGGCCGGGATTTTGAATAAATAAAAGTGCCGATAAATTATTTTACTAATAAAATTCTACTATCGAAAAAAATATCATTTTATACACACAAAAATGTTTAAGAATTGGAGGTTACGGGTTCAAATCCAGGCAAGCATTGAGTTTGTATTGTGTTAATTTTTCTGTATTCGTTTCGCACTCATCAGTATAGGCAAACATCGTGAGTAAGATTTTAACTATGAAGTTCATTTCTCTGGTAACAGGGTATATAAGACCAGCACCGCACATACGCGGTGTTTGTTTATATTAGTTTTATTTTTGTGAGAATAAATTATGGTTTATGTATTTATTTTTATATAATCGCTGCGGTTGTTAACACAATCAATAAGTTAATTTCTCGATTAAAATTATATTACGTAAGACATGGTTCACTAAAACAATAAAATAATTATGTCATTACGATAATAAAAAAATAATACGAAGCGCAATACAATTACGAAGCCACACCATATAAAAAAAAATAACAGCCTGTTAATATCACTACCGTGCAAATGCCTTTGAGCCGACTTTTGCTCGGAACCGACTCCACCACGCAGCTTCAATGCTTTGCAGGTTCTTATTCGCGGCTTGTAAGTTTCCTCACGATGTTTAATTTAGCAAGTTTTACAGTAGAGTTTGACTCGATAATTGTATACCAAACATCAAAATCTAAATCAAAATATACTTTATTCAAGTAGGCTTTTACAAGCACTTTTGAATTTCACAAACTATTTCAAGTAAAGCTACCACCGGTTCGGAATGTAGATTCTACCGAGAAGAACCGGCAAGAAAATACTAAATATTGTTGTATTACGGTTTGAAGGGAAAGTAAGCCTTAGTTTAACGTAACATCTTAGTTTCCAAGTTTGGTATCATGTTGTAAGGTATGGTTAATATTTCTTAGTGCCAATGGCTACAGATAGTGGTGACCACTCCCCATCAACCAATACAAGATGGGTTATATGAAAATAACGTTCCAATTTTAAACAATAAAAATTTCTTAATAGATGAAATGCATTACTCTACGAAATATCATGTCGGCGCGTTCAATGATTACATTTCTAAATACGTTTTTGAAATCTTCGACGAGTTTTATTTATATATCAATGGAAGCATTGATATTTACTAACCACTCTAAAACTGACCTATGGCAGACGTCTGTCATTATTTTGTTACTAAAAATTGTTTTAAAAAAATATAAGCGATGTTTGTACGATCCTTTGACTTTGCGGTTTAAATATTGTGTGTATCTGAACTAGTTCATACCGGATCAAAATGGATTTGAAGTTACCCGATTTTTCGATGACGTTGCACGGCTTATCGATGGATCATCTTTTGACGGGTGAACATCATGGTTTTCGCTTGAAAAACAAATGTATTTTTGCCTACGTCCTGATTTGACAAAAAATTACAAAGATCTACAACGAAATTTACAAGGAATTTATATCCACCCGCAGTCTGGGCGCTTAGATCTTTTAAACTACGCAACGGATTTCAATACGGTTTTCATCTATAAGCAGGGTGATTCAAAAGAAAGGAAAAAAAATCTTTACTATAATACACGCATATTATGGTAAAGAAAAGCTGATAATTTCAACTTTCCTAGTGCGATAATAACAAATGTGTCTCTTTTAATGTTTGATCTTCAATATAAAAGTTGTAAACAGACTTATTGTACCCGTGTATATAATAACTTATCTTGTCATAATGATGTGTTTGGTGTATTATTAGATTTTTACGGGGGAGGGGGGGTAACCGTAGTTGGTACCTTGCCTAGTGCGGGACCACTGGATGTTTTGTGACTATGTTAACTTTTCATGTTAATAAATTTATTTTTATTTTACTAAATTTTAATATAACTCTAATCGACTGGCATATCTGTCCTAAGCTTTATCCCAGTAGGTAAACAACCGTACCGTTAGAGAAACCATAACATGGGAGAGTGCGTTTGAAATTATTTTTCATTATTGTCGATCACGTCTTATTTGTCAAGACATGAAGCAATAAACGAGGTGATAAGTTAAGAAAAACAAGAAATTAATAAAAAATTTACGCTGATTTTAAACATAGAATAGAGTCTTGTTTCACGGCTATTAAATATCGGTCGGTGTCCGGTTGCTAAATTTGTTTTGAAATTGATAAAATATTGTAAAACTAATTACTTATAATAGTAACATCACTATATAAATAGATATCATTTATTAGTCAATTGTTTATTATTTAAGCCTTATTTATATATTATATTATCGTCCCCACTCCTAACACTAGAGATAAGCTTAAAAAGGATAAATAAGAATATTAGTAACTCCTTAATTAATTTGGAGAATTGCTACTTTAAAAAATTAACTTCAGGGTAAGGGATTAATGAGAAACAGAAACTTAACGGATTACATATATAAAACTTTGAACAACAGTGCTGTAATAATTCACTTCGTATCACACTTTTGAAATGTTGACAACCGACTTATAGTGATACGCCATTTTGATTTTTATATCATTATAATTATTATAGTCAAATTCGCATATCACATTCTAACATTACAAAATATAGACCATAGATTACCACAAATATAGAGACCATCTTATTATTAATAGCGTTAGCCGATTTTTGTCCCAGTGATTATGGGACGATAGCTGCACGTAAAAATCGGTTATGGGCTTATTTTGAGGAGCCTTCGATTCAGCCTTAGATGTGCAGAAAATTAAAGAGTATTCTTGAGTGCGATTTACGAAATAGTTACGATTTAACAAATAATTAATTTTGGAGAGCGAACAAAAGTTACTGGCTGGGAAGAGAGAGGCGTTATAAAAAAAAAAAAACAATAAACACAAACGAAACGTGTGAACAGGCGTCATCAGTTTACAATGAATTTAAATCAAAACAGAACCTGTCAAAGGTTTCGAAATACCTAAAAATCACTTAAATAAACGCGAAGTTTCGCGAGTGACCTACTAGTTTCCAATTAACTATCAAGTACTTTTATTTTATTTTGAATTTATAAATATATCGTATATCGTAAATTACGCCTTTATTTTGAACACGCAATCTGAATCAATTAAAATGCATGTTCGATCACACCCATCGCAGTGTCCAGACATTCTCCGTAAGGAGTTGCAAACATTTAAAGGAGAACATAAAATTTAATTAAAAATTCAAGTCTTAGTCTGATATTCGTTTCTATAATAAGATTCCACTATTATTCTAAACTTAGCCTATTAATAAATTGAAATTTGATGTAAAAAATATATATATTATATAACTCGGTACAAGATTAAATTCATGATAAAAAAGCATAAATTCAGCAGATTTTCAGGTAGAATACATAACTTTGATTGACATAAACTCTGTAATTAAAATGTTTGAAAAGACTAATCTGTAGTATCATGCCGATTCTTCTCAGTAGCATCTACTTTCCGTACCGGTAGTAGCTCTACATTTCAAGTGTGTACTTTAGATTCAGAAGTGCTTTTATGAGCCTATTTCAATAAAGACTATTTTTATTCGATTCGATCATTAAAAGAGACGCCGATATAGGTCCAATAAACACGTCCTGACCATTTTTTTTTAAATACGACGCGTCTGATATTTCAAATAAACACGCTAGATAAAAATAGACGAAACAAAAATACTATGATATAAAACAAACTGTGTTATGGGTTGTATTCATGTTTTGACGTAAAACACAACAAGAGTTACTGTGGTTGGTATAAACCATGTAAGCCTCACCTGTCATCCGTCACCATAAAAAAACGGTAAAACTATCCTTTTTTATTATTTCTCCCCGTTCCTTTACGACTCAACGCGGTTATTGTTATTGTCTGAATAATCTAAAACGTTATTTACGTGTAAGCTTAAATATAAGATAGAACAATAGCAATATTGTATTGTTTTAACGTTATAAGAGCCGAGATGGCCCAGTGGTTAGAACGCGTGCATCTTAACCGATGATTTCGGGTTCAAACCCAGGCAGGCACTACTGAATTTTCATGTACTTAATTTGTGTTTATAATTCATCTCGTACTCGGCGGTGAAGGAAACCATCGTGAGGAAGCCTGCATGTGTTTAATTTCAACGAAATTCTGCCACATGTGTATTCCAACCCGCATTGGAGCAGCGTGGCGGAATATGCTCCAAACCTTCTCCTCGAAGGAAGAGGAGGCCTTAGCCCAGCAGTAGGAAATTTACAGGGTGCTAATGGATGTAATGTTAACGATATTATATATTATTCAGTCAATTGCAGTCCAAGCCAAGGTGCGTCAAAATCCTTGTTAAATATTCCAAGGTGTTTTTTGGCAGGCTTTTGGTAAATTATGACATACACATAAACTCTTAAACAGTGACAATCTGCTACTAACCATGCGACAATTACATGAAACACAAAATATTGATAGGTAGAATTATTGATAAATAAATAAATATTCGACAACATCACATACATTACTCTGATCCCAATGTAAGTAGCTGAAGCACTTGTGGTATGGAAAATCAGAACTAACGACGGTACCACAAACACCCAGACCCAAGCTAACTCGGCCTGGAATCGAACCCGGGACCTCGTAGCGGCGTACCCATGAAAACCGGTGTGCACACTACTCGACCATGTATGGCAGACCAATTAGATGAACTTTCACCTACCTGGTCAAAGCCTTGGAGTTGTAATAGTTATATTAAAACGGTTCTGTTTAAAAAGAAACGCTCGAAGAAAAATATATTATAATATATTTTATACCTTATAAAAAATAACAAGCGATCTTCGTATGGGTAAGTGGTAAACGAGTTTACGTCCGAATATAGCGCGATTTTAAACATACAATTTCTCAGTATATTTTTTACTGATTATTTTAACTAAATTAAGATATTATAATATTGATAATTGACGCTTATTAAAACGATAAATGATTACATTGTCATAGACGACAAAAAAGGAAGGAGGGAGATATTCAATTTAATTAAATACATTAACTACTGAGCATATTCCGGTAGGATCCTCATTCCAAAGTGCCTCTAAGAGCCTACTCGAATAAAGATTGTTGTGGTTTGATTTTTAGTAGAATTGTGATATGCTACGTATATATGAAGTCGGGATATGTGGTTTGTATTTAATATTTGTATATAGAATGCGTATCTCTTATCTTAGCCTTCGGTACCCTGGGACTCAGCTTAACATTACCGAAATTCTTTGATGAAGAGGATGGCAGTCGTAAATTTTTTACGCTCTGCCAAATCTACCCATTTATTATATCGATATTCTGAAGGTTTTATTACCAAAATAATACGGCAGTCTTGTGTTTAGGATTTTGTTTGAAAATATGAAATAAAAAACATTGGATTTCTGTAGATGATATTCTTTTGATATTGTTAATTTTAAACGGGTTTATTTTACGTTGTGATTTGGCTTGTTGTTTAATTTGAAGTTTACATGTAATGTTTTACTGGAGTTATGTTAATGGAGAGGTAAGGGGCAGGTGTTAGTACCATATGTCTTTCTGTGCCCTTAAAACCCACATGCAAAATGCCATGATGATTGGTTGTGCAATAAAGCATAGCAAATAAACAAACAATATATTATATAGGACTAGCATAACTTTTGTAAAATGTAGTATTAAAAATACGAAGCTAACTTCCAACCCCAACTACTTCTAACAAACTTCTCTTCTGTCATAAACATTTTCTCCCTTAAATACACATACAGTCAACGTGACATGTTCGATCTTCCATAAATATTTTCTTGGCTGACATTTTTTTAAGATGACAATATAAATTATGGTAAAATGTCACCCACACGAAAACCAGTGTCATAATCGATAATTTTATTTCACACGTCTAACCCTTAAGACGCAGCAACCGCGTTAATAACCAATAAATTTTATCTGATAGGCTTCCGAATAATTCGAATAATCGATTATCGCCCGGGGTTCGATTCTAATCGGAGATACGAATCGTGACCACACGCAGTCATTGTGAAAATACACGGGACACTTTTGTGCGCAAGAACGCGACTTGTATTCAAGAATAATCATGTTAAAAGTTTTATTATAAAATAGTACAATTAAGTTTTCAATGAATTATAACGTAAACATTTATTAATACTTTTTTAATATTTATAAAATCGCAATGTATATAATAACTTATTATTTTGACTGTACTTTAAGTAATTAAAAACTCATATCACTCACTCTAGATTGGCTGGAATCCCTTCGAGAGAAAGAAGAGCATTCGTATGTAAAACAATGTTTTGTGTTAAATATTTTAATACCATAAAATATATAGTAAATATAAATATGACGAATAGTTTTTATATCAGTGATTATACAACTTCGAAACAATAAAACAAATACGTAGTTACGAATCCGAAATCCGTGTTAAAAACAAAAAAAGTTTCCAATTAGTTGACGTTGACAGTTAATAAAAGTAGCCTAAATGACAAATAACATTGAAAACTTAATTGTTATTTATATAATTAAAGATTGTCAACAATGTTTTCATTCTCACAATATAATTATATAATTAAATATCAATACCAAGATACATGTTACATATGAGTGTTAACTCATGTGATTAATGATAAATTGTTTTGAACTAAAAGAAAAAACTAAAAGTCCTTTAAACAAACTTTTTATATTTAAAATTCGAATGTTTCTTTACGTAATATAACGTAAACGATTTAAATACTAAGTGACCATTTTAGTACAATCAACTCAGAATCGAGCGCGTATGTTTTTGCTGTAATAACAACAATTAAAAACGATATTATCTATCGAATAATTTAACAGAAAACTCAATTAAGGCCTCAAATATTATTGGTAATACGCGCAATAAAATATATTTGAGCGAACTTCTTTTAAATGTCCTTGAACATTTTCCCAGGAATTGTTTATTATATATTTTGTCTATAAGTATTCAATATAATTTCAATGATTAATTTGGACAAAATATAATTCTATGTAATATAATGTATCAATTTTTGTTTTAAAATAACATTTAAAATTATTAAATGTTATTTTAAAACAATAATTACGAAAATACATATACTTATAAATATTTATTATTCCTCAAATCCTAATCAAAATTACTCTGAAAGGTAATCTTTCGTGAAGGGATCGGGATACGATCACATTACCATCAAACGTCCTTCATTCCTCGGTGAATGAATGAAGTGAATGAGTAAACATCTGCCCATTTGAACGATATCAATGTTGGCAATTTATTTAAATAAATGTATTCCCAAAACGAACATTCAAAATACAATGTTTTACTCCGCTATTTGAACCATGTAATCTTGCCCAATTGTTTTATCAGATATAATACGACTATGTGTATATACAAAATATTTGCAAACGATCTTCAGGACTGAAGTGTCTGTTTAACTTTACAAGATTTTAACTAATATAATTGAAGTATCATCAATTGTCGACATTGCTTAAAAATCCGCTGATCTGAGGCCCTGAGTTCAAACTGGGTCATTGGGATTTTCTTTCAACAAATTATTCTCAGTAGTCTTGAGTCCGGTGTCTGGAAGGTGTAAGTTTAAGTATTTCGTGCCTTTGAAAGCATGTTAAGCTATTGGGTCATACACCTGAATTATCTCTGGTCTTGTCAGATTTGCATCTCATCTGATTAAAAGAGTGTACACTTCTACACTATGATCTGACTTGCGCAGTTGACTTTACTTAAGAATAACCGGCTTGACCAAAATTGGATGAGAAATGCAAAGAATCTAGTTTAGTTGATTCATTATTCTCTCATTCAGCAACGAAGCTATAGATCATTAGTGATTTTTTACATAAAGATCTATTATAGGCCGAACTAAAATATAATAACATAAACTCGCGTCATATAATTTAACGTTATATAAATTTTGAGCCATTTGTAAAAACTCATTAGTTAAGTATATGGAAAGAATCTGACCCTTAATAAGCAGGTGACAAAAACTGTAATCAAAAATTGTAATTGTGATGCTGCCACAATAAAAAACATGTAATTTAGTTGGTGGTAGGGCGATTGGAAGGATGAGTCAGTGTAATTATAGGCGCAGGAGACAGGGAAACGAATAGTTAATGTTCCTTAAAGTGCCAACGTCTATGGGCCACTTACGTCAGCTTGCTAATTTTCCCGTCTTCCTATATATATTATAAAAATGAAACATGGGGGGCCAATAAACTACCAAACTCCACTAAACAATAGAAAGATACCGGCACAGAAAAAAATGATTGTAGAGGTTATAAGAAATGAAAATGGGCAGTTTTAAAGAAGTAGAATTTATACAACAATTTTTATATTTTTTTTCTTGTTTATATATGAAATCAAATATTTTATTTACTTGAATCAAGGAAGTTTTCAAGCTACAGGAATTTATTTCCTTTCATACTCTCACGAATAAGAAAGTTCTGTTCAAGTTTGTGCTATTCGTGTGTATTTCATACCAGTAGTTTTGGAAATGCGTAAAGGTGCTTAAAGGTAAGTTACAGCATATACATGGTATTTATTTTGTTCAAGAAAAATTACAAATGATTCCCATTTGTACTACAAAAAATTAATAGTATCTATTTGGTTTATATTGCTATTTGAAATGACACAGGCTAGGTGCGAACCTACGATTATTACATCGCTAGACGGCTTTTAGTAAAACCGTATATAAGGTTAGCTTATATGAATTCATAACTTAAGGTTCAGGGTTAAAATTCATGGTCAATCTTAAAAATATTATTTAATTATTCAATCAATATATTCTCAACAGCTTAGATCTTTATAGTTTTTAAGCTTCTCAGAAAGCATGTAGCGTCTTGTGCGAGAACGTTTACGAGGATATGTCAACATCTATTTGATACTTTAATTTCTTCAGACCTCAACTGGTCATTATGTAATTCAAAAAATAGTTTGATGGTAAAAAGTCTTGATTATTGTTAAGTCCGGAGTATTTGTGGAGATATATTAAACTAACAACGGATCGAAGATGTTATGTCTTAAAATATTCTTTCAGCAATTGACCTTCTTCCCTTAAGTGTTATATCTCTTCGTACCCTGTTTAATTTTATCCATAAAAACTGTATTAAGAAAAAAATCCTAAAACTTCTTCAACGTTTAAAAGTGTATAACTAGTTTTTAAATACACCCTTGATGAGCTTGCGAGGGAACCTTTTAGCGAGCTAAATAATTATTGAAGCTTCTAAAGCAAAGATCCTGAATTTTTAATGACACCAATCTACGGGAAGAGACAATCAACCGACCTACTTATTAAACAGTTTATATGGTCATGAAATATCTTAATTATGATCTTCATCATTGTATTATACTTTTATATGTGTACTAAAGAATTATGTCTATCTATCGCAAAAATATAGATATCATCATTGATCATGTTTGTATCACCAATACATGCAAAATAATAATAGATACTATCATGCAAACAATTAAGGTCAATGAATAATGTACTGCAGAAAATCTGTCTTAAATACTGAAAGCATTAACAGCCTGCTTGCTAGCTATGAAGGTTTTATATATATTTAATGAAGAAAGTTCTCCTGGAATAAACAATCATCTGTAGACTAAATCCGTCTGCCATAAAGAAAAATCTATTATGAAATGCTGTGCGAATTTTTAATCTGATTGAAAACCAAGTTATCCATTGTTATTTGCCCGGCGTTCAGAGGCCATGCCTCATCAAAATTCATCTCCTGAATAATTTAAAACATTCACGTCTCGTGGTCTGGGCTTAATTTCAACACAGCTAATTTGAAGTGCGATAAATTTGAAGTGTAAAGAAGCTAGTCTTGACAAATATTTCGGAACATTTGCTCATTGTTTTGGTCCATTGTCATAGAATTTCTGTTGAAATACATGGGAGCTTTATGTTTGGCAAGTTTTCCTCATATGTTTTAGAACCATCCATAATGTATAATATCGGCCTTACGTGACTCTTAACCAAAGATTACGGATCCCTACTAATAAATTGAGATGTCGTTATTTTGTCTGTCTATATTTATCAATTGTCGTAACCATTAGTTGTTTTCAGATATTAAAGTAATTATTAAGATTACAATAAAATCGGTGCTAGATGGTGCTGCAACACATTAATTAAACCGCCATGACAATAATTTAGACTGGACTATATTTATAAGTATAATACACGTTACAATTACATAAACGGGTTCATTGACACTTCAGCAAGCAATATTAGTATTTATTGCTATAATATGTATATTATATCCCAGACTAAAAACAGAACTTAAAACAGACGAAATATCTAAATACAACTTAAGGCATACGCTTTCCGTTTCAGCTCACAAAGCGTTTACGAATTTAATCCCTTTTGAGTCAAAAACAGTAAGAAATTCCAAATAGACCAATCGAACGATATCTCGCCGATGTTTCGCAAGAAAGCAAGCAATAAGTTTATTTCGCCCTTCTTTTAACTGAGTAAGGGTTTAACGGAAGGACGAACGTTTCGTAAATAAAATGGTAATAAATTCAATGAGCTGTAAGGAAAATTATGTTTCTGGATATCTTGTGAACTATCATGATGAAAAACAGCACTGATTGTCGATGGTCTCATCATCATTACTAAAACTATAAAATAAAGGTCTCCTCTTTTATTATATATGCCGATATGCATGTGGTTAGAAGAAGTGGTCTTAAACGGAAAATCGCCAGTTTAAATCTGACAGAGTGACTTTGAATTTTAAATATTTTATATTGTAATGTATTGACAGAAGTCAGACAGCATCCAGTCCTCTGGCAGACATAAATTCATTACTCACGGATGTCGACAAACAAGAATAGCATTAGCGCAAGTCGTTTGCATGGTTGGCCGTGTGTAATATCAATATATCTGAATGCAAGGCGAAAACGTGTAGTGTGTCCGTGCTTGTCTGAGCGTTGGGGGTATTATGATGTATTTAATAAAGTAAAAGTAAAATGTACTTATTTTAGGTATACTTTAACATTGACCTTAATCGTAATTTTAAGATTAAAATAAGATTTTAATTTGGAAAACTTCAAGTATATGAGATAAATTATATGCCCGAACTTAGTATTATAAGTTTTTTTTTACTTCTTGGTAAGTGGTCACCACCGCCCATAGGAAATGGCGCTGCAAGAAATATTAACTGTTCCTTACAGAACTAAGATGTTATATCCCTTGTGCCTGCAGTGACACTGGCTCACTCACCCTTTAAACTGGAACACAACAATACTGAGTACTGTCGTTTACCCCGACTGCCTTGCACAAAGCCCAACCACCAAGTGATGTTAGTGTTGCTATCAAAATAATCAATATAATTGTGGATATAAATAATGTTGTTATACGTGTAGCTGAAATCGTGCGGTTTAATTGTCTGTTTCTGTCTTATTTTTACTACTATTTTATTTTTCTAAACGCGTAAGCTGATCCTGCAAGGGACCTCAAATTCTAGTAAAATTTTTAATCTATACACTAATTTATATTGTCTAACATTCATTTAGAATGCTGTAGTTGTAGTTTTAGATTTGTTACGATAAAGACTGTATATTTTGTTTTATTAGCAATCTAAACTTAGTTGGCATACAGAGTCGTTATTTATGTATTTTTTTGTCAATAATAAACAGCAATAATACAATAGCAAAAAAATCTTTGACGTGAAATGGTAGGACATTTATATCCATAAAAAAATAAAATAAACCTAAAATTGATCCCTATGGAACACCTATTTTAGCACAGCCAATGTCTCATAATATCACTTTCTGACATTTCATATCAGTGTTGTGAATTCGTACTTAGAGAAAAACTACATATTAGTGTTAGAAAAAATTCCACATGTTTATTCAGTAAAATTAATATTCTTGTAAATTTTAATAAGAAATCTTTGTATAATACATTTTCACAGAAGAGATTATACAAACGAGTAAATGTAAAACTGGAAAGAAAACAATTTAACTTTTTAAATTACCATTCATGAGCTTCTAGCGACTAGCATTTCATTTTCTCTAAACAAATAACTCAAGATTTTACAAAAATATCTTGAGTTTTAGAAAATCATTCAGAATTTACATGACAAGTCAGCTAAGAAAAATACATGTAAATTTACATTATTATATTGTTACTATATGTAGTGTCTTTGGTTAATATACTTAATTTTATATCATAACATAATTTATTATTTTTTTTATATAGAACTGGCTTGACTTCTATTCATATTTAACATATAAGGTAATGTAATCGGTCCGATTTTGAAAGTACTTCCACAAATAAATCTCTAAGTTTCAAAGTTGTATGCCAAATGAATGTAAATAAGTAAGTAGAAATATATTACCAAATCTTTTATTTTTCCACCTTCTTTACACTAAAGTGTTTTGTTACACAAAAAAAAAAAATAGTAATAATATTGATGATAGAACAGAATTCAATTGTTTCGATTGTATTGGTTCGTGTAAACGAAACGTTGACAGATATCTGTTAGCAGGAAACGTTCCGGTTTACATCGAGTGATCCGATTAAAAAACTGCTGACACTAGCCGAATGACGAAACACGGCGAAGACCTTTGATTGCAAAATTTTGTACATTTTGTTAAAGTTACGTTCTACCACGAATTTCGATTTTCAGTTGAGCAAGATCTGTGGGAATCCCTTAAAGTATAATCATAATGATTATGATACTAATGTTATTTCATAAAAAAACGTAGCCAAACCTATTTGACAATTATCAACAAATTTTATGCCATAATCAGGTAAGCACTACTGAATGTCCATGTGCTTAATTTCTGTTGAAATTCACATGATCGCCGGTTA
Organism: Vanessa tameamea; assembly: GCF_037043105.1. Classification (NCBI taxonomy): domain Eukaryota; kingdom Metazoa; phylum Arthropoda; class Insecta; order Lepidoptera; family Nymphalidae; genus Vanessa; species Vanessa tameamea. The sequence goes on along the minus strand of NC_087327.1, from coordinate 932,249 downwards.
AAGAAAATATCGTGAGGAAACTTACATGTGTTTAATTTCAATAAAATTCAGCCACACGTGTATCCACCAAACCCCGTTTGAGCGTAATTAAGTGGATTTAGGTCCTAAGCCCAAAAGTGAGACATTTATAGGGTTTTACTTTTTAATTATTGCTATATCGATTTAAAGGACGAAGGAGTCAAAAAAACTAGAGATAAAATTGACATATACTATAATGTACGACGCATTTTTGCTGCTGTTTAGTGGTAGAATATATAATGACGTATACACCATGTGAATTTTCACAGCGCTATACACCTAAGTACTACAATATAATTTGTGAAAAAGGGCAACTACTGTATTTATTTTTTGGAATTCATATTTCAAACCAGTGGTAGCTATATGTTAATTTTACATATCTGTATGTTTAAATTCATTTGTAATTTAATGAGTGATGATATAAATGTATCGATATACAATTCACGAATAAAATATTTATTGCAGGTGGATACAACGTCGACCGGTCATGTAGAAATGTGAGTATGATTACTATGTTAGATTAACTTATTAGAAGAAGAACCTGAGGTTTTGGGTTCAAAGTCCAGATGAGGCTAGTAGAATTGAATTCCGTAGCGGACTGAATTTTGTTTTATTTTCGGAAAATACCTAAAGCTGTTGACACTCTCAACTCTCTGAGGTCTTTTCAAATTGCCGCCCCATGATGCATATAATATATCCTGCTCGGAAGTCAACAATTAACAATAATCATTTATTAAATAATATGCTTTGTTTAATTAATTTATTTTGTACAAATGATTTGAAGTTATGAATCGCTGAAGTTCAATGTTAGATTACTTGATATTAAAATAATATTATTATCAAAAAATAATAAGAAACCGTAATCTTATATTATGTAAGGATAAAATAGAAGAACCACATGCTTATTGATGGCAGAAGTATTGTTCCTATTTTTATGACAGTATCGCTATTTTATATCAGGAATAACGAGAGGGCATTGAGGGGCAATAAAATGGTATATTCCTCATGTTTATGGACCAAGGAATCGGCAGGTTGCGATTTTTGTCACGTAGCACGCTTTTTCGAAGATTTGCCGCTTATGGATAGAGTAAATGCTAATATAAATTCATATCAATGAATTTATATTATTGTAGCATTTACTCGTAAGAAAAAAATATAATGACCTCATTTATTATTCAATTCTTAGTTAAAAAGAGTTATAAATTAAAAAGTCTTGGTTTTGCTTAAAATCTTAACTATAAATCAATACAAATTTCTTTTTCTTTCCTAAAATTGGCTTTGATTCGTTTATCAAAAAAAAAAAAATTAAAATTTTAACATATTAATTATGATGTTCAAAAATTGTATGTACATTTAAAGAGTAATTTGATGACACTTTATTAGTATGAAATATTCATATATATATTTCTGATATTTTATTAAAACTTGTACCACAGGCTCGACGCTGTAAGCCCTAGAACTTCGTTTCCTTTTAACGTTAGTTCTTTGAGAGAACAATCGAATCGAATGGAATATACCAACGCTAATGATTCCGCCAGAGATCTTCGGGTCGTATTCTTTTGAAATTTTCCTTACTACACATTCAAGTATTAATTCTAGAATGAAAAAAATACTGTTTTATCTAAAGAAGAGGAGACTGTTACTAGTTTTTCTGGCAAAATTGCATAGCATTCGATTTGTCTATGTAAAGGGTAACAGTATTTTTATTACCTCATATAATACAATTCTTATAAGTTTACTTGAAATTTTTTTGTTCAACATTTGTGTTAGACTAATAACCGGTAGTTTCTGTTTTATTTATCAGGGCACTGGTGTGTCTGCCAACCTAACGAGGTGCAGGTGTTTAGTTGTTGTCAGGTAGAGATTGGATATCCCAAAAACTTAAAAACAAACATCGTGCTACATTTAGAAATACGAAAAACTATACAATTAAAATACGTTTCATAAAAAATATTCAACCAACGAAATTCATCTAAAATAGAATCATAAATAATCAGTTATCATTCCACAAAAAGCAAGTAACAAATCAAATATAAAAGCAGATTTTCCGTCCCCAACTTATTATGAGTACCCTTGAAATCCGAACGGAACAATTAGACTCTCCGAGGGTTCCCTTGCGAATGGAATCGCAAAAAGTCGAAATTACTTATGTTTGGTGAACTACTAACAGACTTAATTTGAGAAAGTTCGTCTCTACTCGGTTTTTACTCATCTGACGTTTGATAGAAGGCCTAAAATGAGTTTAGGGACTCATTTTCTATCTTACTTTTGTATATAATATTAGCTACTGTTAAGATACGGACTTCGCATACAAATTTAGAGAAACTTTTTATGAATAAGGATGATTCTGCTAACCGTACTTGATTATAAATTTTACGAAACGCCCAACGATTATGCATTCTTTTATCATTCATTCATTCATTAATCTTGTCGATGTTACCGAAAATTTTGTTAAAAATTCCGTACGAGAAATTATTTGCTATGGCTAAAGCATTATACCATTTTCACTATATGAAAAGTAAAGATAGTTGAAGTCACAGGCTGTTTGTATTGCAACATATGGCTTGATGTATGTCGACTTTTATAGACATGATAAACCTACCTTGTCCAACAATACTATTGGAAACGGTTTTGACGAAACGGCTCTAACGAAAATAATTTTCATACTACAATTGATAGTTCATATTTTATGATAATATACGTGAGTTAAAATATAACTTATTTGCCTAATTACGAAAACTACATTTATCGTTCCTATCTAAAATGGAGACAAAATTAGAAGATTTCTAGTTCGTATTAAATTGATAAAAAATGCAAAACAAATTGGAAACAAAAATAAAATAACAAGAAAAATCAAATTAACTTCAATGATCATTAAAAAATTTAAAAAGTTTGAAATCGTTACGATTATAAAAGTCCGTAGAGGAATGAAAATTTTATAATTCGATAAATCCAGTGAAGCTATTTGGTAACATTTAAAACGTTATAACATGGACAATAAAATTGATATCGACAAAGTTATCTGACTCGATAAATTCGTCATCATTTTTCTCATAATATACTTCGGATTTCCGTCCTGTTGAATATTGAACAGAGAATAAATTATCTATAACACCGGTTAGTTGGAAAATCGTCGCGTTTGCCCAAATTGGTAATTTACATTTGAAATTACTGAAACTCTACAAGTAATTTACTGGTCGAAATATTCTCATTGGATGTTCAGTTTAATTGCTTATTGATGTATTGATGACGTGAATTGGATTTGTATTTGATTGCAATTTAGATAGATTTTTTATTATTAACACGTAGTTTAAAGGGTTGTCATGAAAGCGACCGACCGCTATAATCGGATAACATAACGTAACAATACTAGATTCATCACTGGTTTCCTCATGTTGTGCATCATGATCAGATCGTATTTATTATATGTTATAATTAGCTTATCCACGTGAAATTAATTTGGGATTGGTGTTACCTGCGGCGTATAAAGAACAAGGCTTTTCCCAACCGAAACTGACGTTCCTTGGGTATTTTTTTGTAATACATGACCAATATATGAATTTATAAGTTAATTTCGTAGCGAATTGATATAAGCATGTGGTATTTCTTACTCATCGACTTTGTTTTGTTGATTTTTTTGGTGGCGCATTAATTTAAATATTTTGGCGGTGACCACTTAACATTGGATAGTTAATTTGGTCTTCAGCCTTCCAAATAAAAACAAAGAAAATAAACATGTTTAGACACGAAGTATCAAAATTTACATAAAAGTTTCTTTATGATTTAAAATTGTACCGACCAATAGCGTAAACGAGAATTTTATTAAAATATAGTATACATTACAACAATTTAATACGATTTAGATAATATTATTAAGGCGTTTATAATTTCGATGGATTAAATTATTTGTTTTATAGAGAAGATAATTTGTTTATAAAAATGAGAGAAGTATTTACACTGATTATTTTTTCTTTCGTTTGTTTTTTAGTTAAAAATTAATTTAAGTAAAGCGATTCACGTTTCTTGAGATTAGATTATTCTTTGCAAACCTTTATTTGATTTCATTTGTTAGTTTTGTACGACAAATATCTCTCGTATGAGTTTAAAACATTATATACTTTTTCAAACAATACAAATTTTAATATTTTTTAGGCATTCTCAAATCACATAATAGTCTTTCATTTGACAGCCTAGCCATTTTACCTACTCAATGCTTAGTTAAAAGGTTAGGCTATTAATTAAATTAGTACTGAATCTATTCGTCTACGATATTTATAGAACTGTTTCTCATTCAAAAATTGATTTATATTTTATTTTCCTTCCCACATAAAAGTAGATTCAATCCTTAGACCCGTGGGGTACCCCAAGAGGCTAAGGATTGAATCTCTAAAAAATAATTTTCGCTAGGCGGGACATAACCACTGAAGCTCAACAAACAATGTCATTGCTTAACATGGCAATAATAAAATGTTCAACACAAACACATCCTAATGAAATAAACGTATCGATATTTTATAGAGTACTGTGTAGTACAGTAAATGTATTAAAATAGTATTCATGTTCGAGTAAATAGCAGTAAGTAATACGAATAATCTATAGATCCGTACTTATTAAAATAGACGACGTAAACGAAGAAAAACTTTCGGTTAAATAGGATGTGTTACGAATGAGTGATGACTGACTGGATAGGGGCGGAAAAATCGCTTAACTCTTTACCATGTTGAATGATATCTCGTGGTTCAAGTAGTAAGCAGATATTTAGGTACTGGGTCAGGTCACACAGTTCTAAGTTTCGGGGTTTTTTGACAAAAATTCTCAATAGCAGCAATAGGTTTGGACATCACATCAGTGTTCACGTTCCCCTGGGTCAGAAAGTCCTTCCATTGGATTATGAGTGATACAGATTATTTTATATAACATGCGTAATTGGCTTCTATACATCATGGCGGCCATTCTTATGACAGTCTTCCCTTGAGAATTGCCATAAATTGATCAGAATAAATTTAAGTAACTATTTTACCACAAAGACACAAATAAGCATTGCACAGATCGATCATAAATAATATTCTAGTATAGTGTGCAATTCAACACACCAAGAAGTACAGCTACAGAAAATAACAAGAAGAAATTAACTTGCAATAGTAAAAAATTAATATTTATACACACTTCACGAAAGGTAACAAAGGTTGGAAGTCGGATGTTTCATGTTTTCTTATAAATAATAAAGGGCTTTCATTTCAACTTCCTTTGGGATGTGTTTTGACGAGAACGAGGTTAATAAATTTAAAATTTTAATGTATTCTACAGCGAAAGTACAGGAAGTGGTTCATATTTGTGGGAAGTTATCACTAAGTAACTATTATAAAATTAGTTATTTATTTTTTGTCTTGAGGATTATTTGATATTTAATTGAATACTAGCTGTGCCCTCAGCTTTGCGTGCTTATAATTCATTTTGCTTTACAAATCCTGTATCTATTCATAAAATATAGCCTATATACTTACTTCTGATTAAGGTAGCTTTTAATAGTGAACATGTTATTAAAAATACGTCTTTTGAAGTGTTGAGTTGAAAAATTGTGGCATTATAAACTTTTATCTTGGAGTATCTAATGGTATTTTTTAACCATAGCATACATAGTCATGTTCATTGATAAGCGTATAAATAATCATAATTCGCTCAACCGTATTCTATTCATTTGGAATCAACGCGGTAAGTCTTTCCATTCATTTCATCTTTAGCTTACTCGTATCCTTTATTATGTCTTTCTTACTGATACCATCCTTCACAAAGTATTTTCTGATTTTTCTGAGGTTTCTGCTTTTATTACAGCTCTTAATGCTTTTAATTCCAAACATTCCTTTCGAGTCAGCCCGGTTATAACGCATGAATATTAACCGATGATTTTAAGTTCAAATTCAGGTAAGCTCAGGGGTTTCCTTGTTAATTTGTGTACATAAATATTTTCGTGCTTGGTCGTGTATGAACACATCGCAAGGAAGCATTTGTGTCGAATGAAAATCTGTGACACGGTATCCATCAATCAGCATTGGAGCAGCGTCACCTACGCCGTCAAAAGTAATACGCCGTAAGGTATAACAATGAAGTAACATAAATACACTAAATGCCCATCATGAGGTCTAATAGCCCTATTATAACAATGTAAAAATTATTTTGCAGACTTAAAGTAAAAATTGATAGTCAACGAAACAAATGAAAATGATACAATGATACATAAATAAATGTTCATTAAAATATTTGAAATGGAAGAATTACAATATTTTTTTACATTACATTAACAGCCTGTAAATTTCCCACTGCTGGGCGAAGGCCTCCTTTCCCTTTGAGGATAAGGTTTGGAGTATATTCCACCACGCTACTCCAATGCGGACAATAATAGCAAACAATTATTTTCAAAATCCTGTGTTCAAGTTTGAACTGGAAATATTCTAGCAAAGTTTTCATGTACAAGTATAACTGAAAAAAAAAACATCTTGTTACATCTTACCCACGATTATTCTGCTGAATAATCTTGTGCTCAAGAAAACTGCCAAGTTTTTGAAAATAAAAATAAATCGTTCAACCAATCGTATCTTCGCTTTTTCTTCGTTAAAAATTCTGAATCCCCCATCCTCTGTAATTCCTCCAGCGGCTGTTTAAGTTTTCATAAACGGCGTTGAACTTCGAAAACCTTTTGTTATGAGTTAGACTATTGAAAAGGTGAGGTTTGGTATAATCTATTGTTTTACATTATATTCCTTGTAATATTTAATAGCAGCCTCGTCTTTAAGCCTTGTTTCATTCAAGGTCTTTCTAATTTAATCTAAATTTCTAACAACTTCAGTTCTCATTACCGATGGCCTTCGCAAGTCATTCGGTGCAACATGTAGCCCTTTAGTGATAGCTCTTCACTAAATATATCTAAAAAAATAAGTACCGTTGAGTACATATCAATTGTTATATTAAATTTTATCAAGATTCAAGGGTACCGTCTATTCTATATAATATATATTAAATAAGTAAACACATTTGATTTTATTTATTAATTGTTAAAAGTAATTTTGATTAGTATTAGTTAAATATAATATTGGGGAAGATTGATGAAAACAATGAAAGTTGGAAGGGCTTTATGCAAGCCAAACCATCTGCTCATCAAATACTCGACCACCAACTATGTTGTGCCTTGTGGCTCTAGTTATATACCAGTGTAACTAGACCCACAAGGGACATAACATCTTAGTTCCTAAAGTTGGTAGCATTGGCGATGTTAGGATATGCTTAAATGTTTTACGTTTTTAATGTCTACGGGTAATGGCGACCGCTTAATATCAGATGGCCCAATGTTATAAAAAAATACTTATTGCTAAATAAATTTAAATTTTTTACTATGCTAGATTTATTAAATATTTAAAATAGGGTAACAAAAACTAAACTATAAAATTGTATAAACATAATTGTTTGTTGTACTATTTATAAGTATATGAATATTCGTATAATAAATTAATTTACTTGGGGTCTTCGCCATGAAATTTAATTCCATATATGTTATCTATCGTTAGTCTTAATAACCCCTGTCATCCGTATGTTATCCTAATTAGGTTTTCTTCCTTCGTTGTCTCATTATTATCCATACTTAGCACTAGTGACAGAATTTATCATTACATATGATTTATGAATATTACACAGAATTATGATAATGACAGGAAATTTGTTACCAAATACCTCGTGGTAGATTCTGCGGTTACCACAGTTTACGCATCGATATAGTTTGTAATTCCATCAAAAGAAGCCAATTTACATCACGGTCTATTGATCAAAGTAATAAAAGGAAAGCTGGGCCACTCAGAAACTCCCCTAGATGTTGTTTTGATTAAATTTTCATGTTCTTCTAAAGTAAAGGCTGCTTGCAGACGATCGTAGGTTTTCTTTGTCTTGTATTAAAATGCTGTTGGTTTTTCTCCGGGTCTATTGTCTTCGCTTTGTATTTTTAAGCTTTTTAACTTTCAAGTTATTTTAATCGCGTACAACTTCGAGTCGCTTGATAGATTCATTGCATTCAAACTTCGATTATTCCACTCGTCTTCCTTATTGATTTTTTTTATTTTAAAACTATTACTAGTTAATATATTCTGAATAATAATTTTTAAATGAAACTGAATTATTTTTATTTGGAATCGATCTTAAGATAATTTATGAGTTAATTATTTGCAATGTTTCTTTGCGTATTTTAGTTTATTGGAGAGAGTTTGTTAAATGTACACAGATCGATCATGAGGCGTAATCATGATTCGCAAACAATCAAATGTCGCATATTTAAGTCGAACTTAAATGAAGTAATTAAAATGGAAATTAAACTAAAATAAATAAAGAAATAAGATTTCTTCATAGCTTCCACGAATAAGTGCTGGTCATATAATTACAAAATAGCGGCGATCTTACATCTTCAAGGCGTAAATTTTTATCATTCACTTTATGAAGATTGTGGCTTTACTGTTAGCACTCAAATCTTCGGATAAAGTCGGACGAAATATAACTCTAAGTTTACCGACACCTGAAATTGCTTCTTACAAGTAAACAAGCTTTTTATTAATATTAAATTTCGAGACTAATATCTCTTTTGGAAACGAAATTCATTCTTTTAATAAATCATACTATTTTTTTGTAGAATAATTCATTTTTTGTCAAGTAATTGAAAAAGTATAAAAAACTAGTAACTGCTCAAATACTTAAGACTTTATTGTAGCAATATTACAAATAATACCAATTCTTCGTTTGTTGTTCGTTCGTATTTATTTCATTTTCAAATTAATACATTTCTGATTGAACATCACTCATTAAAAGTATTGAAAATGTCGATTCGAAGCAAAAAACGTTTCCACTTTAAAAGTTTCCCAATTTAAACTTAAATTGTGACGTTTCAATCAAAAAAATTCAAATTAAGTTATTATTTTTACGATTCACGAAATTTTACGTTGATCCAATTACATAAAATTTATATTGCTTGATAACTCTACGATTAAACACAATTAGCATATCATTATAAACACACTTGCATTAAAGTTAAAAAAAAAATTGTAATTTCTTCGCTTATAATAATAAGTTGGGTTGCAAAGTGACTTATCATAATATGTAGGTTAAGATGCACGCGTTCTGACCACTATACCGTATCGGCTTATAAAAGAAAATTTGGTAGATAACTAAATTTATTTATAAATACTTTGCAACAATCAAAGTCGATCTCCAAGTGCTCGTACAATTACATTATATGGAGACAATGCTGACGGTACCATAGATCAAAATCAAGCTTTATTATAGTAATTAGTGGGTGTCCCACGAAACTTCGCGTTTTTTTTTAAGAGTGTTTTAGAAATTTCGAAATCTATGACAGTTTTTGTTTTGATTTCATTTCATTGTAAACTGTAAGCCACTCATCCAAATTTCGCGCCAAAATGATGAAATCTTATTTAAATGAAATTTTTAATGTCAAATAGTACAATAGTTCAGTTAGAATAGGAATTTATCGATAACAATTTTCTTTAAGTATGTTTACGTTTTTTTTGTTTATCATTTTTTTTTCTTATACTATAACCAGCCAGTAACTTTTTTCCGCTCTCTACAATGAATTCTTTGTTTAATTGTAACAATTTAATAAATTGCAATCAAGAATCCTCTTTATTTTTCTGCACATCTACGGCTGGAGCTCTTCAACATGAGACCATAACCGATTTTTACGTGCAGCTATCGTCCCATAATCACTCGGACAATAATCGGCTCACGCTATTAATATATAAGATTGTCATCACAACTGCACACGTGTGATATCATTGATCCTTTAAGAGGACGTATTTCAATTTGAACTGTTAACCTTCGTTTCCGAGTACTGCAGTAATTTTTTCATTTTTATATTTTTTATTAACACGCTATTCGAATCAAGTTAATAATGTACTCGGTTTATTGATTGAATCAATAATTATATCATCTTGACTGTGATCAATCTTTTGTTATAAAATGTTTTTGTAATATTTAATAAGCATTAGTGTTGCGAACTTTTTCTCACACATATGATCGATGATACAATAATTTCTTCGAGCAGTTTCAATTTGCCTTAGACAGCTTATAAAAACTATTTTTATTTTTATTAGCTATCCTTTTTACTTCAGACACAGAAAGACATATATTTTGTTTATGGCGAGTACCTGATGGTAAGTGGTCACCACCGCCCATAGACAATGACGCTGTAAGATATATTAACCATTCCTAACATAGCCAATGCGCCACCAGCTATGGGAACTACAATGTTATGTCCCTTGTGCCTTTAGTTACCTACACTGACTCACTCGCCCTCAAACTGGAATACAATAATACTCAGTGCTACTGTTTTCCTGTGATATCTGATAAGCGAGTGGTACCTACCCAGGCGGGCTACCACCAAGTAATTAACGTAAGTACAAATTTAGATTGAAATAAATGACGTAAATAGTCGATGGTAGTTGATACAAAATTGCAAACATTGTGTATATTTAAACGCAATGTTGGAAATTATGTAAACGTTATTACTACGATCAAGTTTTAAGTGCTTCTTCAGTATATTTTCTTTCGAAATTACATCTCCAAGAAAAAAAATGATTAAAGTTCATATACTATTTTTATTTTTGCTAACATAATATTGTTCTATTTTTACCAATGTTATGTCATTAATGTCAATGAATCGGGTATTCTTTGCGTCCATTCACGATCACCACGTTAAATATTATCGTAGCTGAAAATACTTTTAGAAAAAACCTTAATTCGGTTGCGGCTGTATTTTTATCGGTAATAAAATTTCAAGCGCTACCCCAACTGAAAAATCGGTTCCATTCAAAGTATTCGGACCGAGACCCAGTCGAACAAAAGAGTTTGAGACAAAGGCTTGCCCACTACAATAAAGAGGGAGTCGTGGATCTTTGACTTGCTTTTTATTGTAACCTTTTTCGTTGATCCGTTCCCTTGTTTAATGACCTTGGATATATAACTCATTTGTTTCATGTGTATATATTCTGTATTGTATTGAATAAGTACCGAGATCCTCTTTTATTTATCCGACGTTGGGTCGGGATTAATTCTACCTTTTTCTATATTAACTTCAGTATTTAATCACTCAGTAACTTCTACGCGTTTTATTATCGAGTGACTTGGAAAAGGTTCCAATATTTTATTATGGCTTAGTATTTATTATCTGTGAAACTTTTCCTAATTTGAATCGAGTGTTAGTTTTACAAATTCATAGAACTAAAGTGTTTTAACTTGAAAATTCTCATCGTACATTAATGTTTTATATAATGGATATTCTGAAGTACATACTTGGTTTATTTTACATAGATTTTGAATGTCAATTAGCATTTCATTGCAAAGATTCCATTTCATTTGATTTAAAATAACATTTCAAGTAACTTAGCCATCGGATATCGCTTCATTAGTCGAATTGTGTTCCAGTATTTAGATATCATAGGGATAAAATTTCAAGAATTAAATATTTTTCATATGAAATTGCCATTTTTGTTCATAGAAATTTATAACCTATTATTTTCTCAGTAACCTGTAGGTAACTGTTTCAAGTCTCGATATTGCTAAAATTATATTGAAGCACTTGCAATATCTGGTTTATTATATCTATGACATTATCAGGCATTGCAATCATATATTATGTGATTATACCGAGAACCGATGGATTAACGCAATCAACCAATGAAATCATTTGTTAATCATTATTGGAGCACCGAGTTTAATTGGATTACAGTATTGTAAATAACTCTAATTAAAATAAAATAAATTCAGATTTTTAAAGAATCAACTCCTGGTAACTTCGGCGGATATATAAAATTAAAAATAAAAATAAGTCGAAACATGTTATACTTTGTCTAACTTGTAATTAATGGATCCTTTAACACATTTTTCGAACCATAAATCAAATGTCATGAAATTTGATATAAAAATATTAACATCTGATCTATAAACAAAATTAATTGCGCTTTGTATTGAAATAATGTTACAAATATGTTTTAACCCAGTTATCATAGTTGTTATTTGTAATGCTATATCAAATAATAATATTGCTGAAATACAATAGAGCCTCCTTCGCAAATCTCTATTACAATTGTAAATATGAAAGTTTTTTTGACTTAACTTACTTTGACGTAACTTTGTCTGTTACGTCTTCACGCTTAAACAGCTGAAGCCATTTAGATGAAATTCGGTATGTTGAATGTTTGAGTTCCGGGAAAGGATACAGACAATTTTTTTTTTCACCCCTTGAGGGGGTAAAATTGATGTGAAAATTAGTATGCTATAAACTTGTACAAATATCGCGCAGGTTAGTTTTATATAAATATTAGATTATTTTTAATAAAAATAAATGTATATAAAGCGAGATGTATTTTTATTTGCTTTAAGTATAAGTTCAATCGATGTGGGAGTAAATATACTGGATGCGCGCACTTTCTGTACTTGTAGTCGAACCAGTCTAGCGGAAATACAAAAACGTAACTGTTATCTGCATCACTGGGGGTATATTTGGTTAAAACGATGTCTTATATATAAAGCAAGTCATATATTGTGAAATTGATTTTTGAAGTGAAATGATTCTGGGTTAATTTGCAGAAAAAATCAAGGTCATATTTGAATGCAACGTCTCTGTGTATCTCTGTATGTAACGCTTGAGTGAAACTAGGGATTGCAATCCGGAAAAACGGATCCGGTAATCCGGCGGATCCGGCATCATTATGCGTCTACCGGATCCGGTACCAATATACCGGATCCGGGGACCGGATCCGTTGCTAGCAATTTTGGCAAAATGATAGAACTGTTGCATGAGTAGTCATTTTAAATGCGCATAATTGTTAAAAACTCTTTAATCTAACCTTGATTAAATTACATAGTTAATGTACTGCAGAACATACTATCAGCACTGCTTAAAAAACTTCGGTTTTGATACTGAACTGATATTATTGCCATGAGCAAGAGTCATGGTCAAAGTAGGTTATAAATTTATATATTTATTTTGGTTAGTTGAGCTTATAAATTGTTATGAACAGCTGTGCTTCGTACATTAGCTATGATTATCTATGGTCGATATTTTATATAAAAATAATGAAGAGAAGGCACATGACCGCCTGGCAACAACGCCAACAACATCAAATGAATCAGATACAGATGATGAAGACACAACGAATGATGATAAACAAGGAGTTACAGTTACAATAACTGATCCTGGTCATCCTTATCTTTCTAAGGCAGAAGTAATTCTTAGATACAATGAGTTTCATAAGTGCGAAAAGTGGTAAAGCTTTTCAAAATATTATTTGCTAAAAACGATATGTAACTGCAAACGTATGTGACAGACGAAACAGGTAAATAATAACGCTTTACTTTGGATTACCGCTATTTTTTTTTACCGTAAGCTGTTCAAAACAATTTTTTTTTAATTATATATAATACAAACTCATTATTGTGGTAATTGTGCCACTCATTGGACAGATTTATCAAATCGTATTTATTTGAACCGATACTGCCGGATCCGACCGGATCCGGTCTGTTCGATGAGAATCCGGTCGAATCCGGCCGGACTGAAAATTACGCCGGATTGCAATCCCTAAGTGAAACATTTTCGGCGTTAAAGGCATTTTATTTCTATCACGTTTATTGCAAATATTACTTCATTTCGAATATTTTCTGCAAAAAATGCTTTTATTTCAATTGATACAAGTTTGGGCTTTATAGGTGCGTCTCGATTCTGATATTGCTGAGAAGTCGTTCTAATAAAGCTTATCTTTTTTGAGTATTGTAAAATATACTTTCTTTTACAATACTAGGGCTATTATGACCTTATGCTATTATGCTATGACCTACTTTTAGTCCAAATCTTAAGTTTTTTATTAGAAAGATAATATTATCAAGGATATTAAAAGGAGTTTAAAATTTTAGATCCGAAGTGAAATCTTTATCTTTCATCGATAAAATTTCATAGACTAACAGAATCTCTGACGTCAACTAAATACGAAGTGACCTCATAAAAACAAACTAAGCTCGTCAAGCCAGACTATGGACCTAACATTAGTATCTGAAATTTACGCCCCGTTTTATGTGCCACTCGAATTTCAATGAAATGGCCGGACCGTTTCGACCAAGTATCCGTAGTAATAAACGGATTTACCAAAATCCTTTGACTGTACGGTCTGGTGCCGACCTTTTTCAAGTCTTCGATCTGATAATATTTAGTTGTATTTTCAAACTTTGGTATCGTTAATGTTGGGATACGGTGTGCCCAAAATAATTTAGGATTAACGGCCGTTGTTAACATAGATATTATTTTAGCTACTTTGAGTTCTCGGGAATCCCTTCAATTGCATATTTCATTATAAACAATTTACGCACAAGAGATCTCGAAGGTTAGATTATTTTTTAATTTTTTAATTATTTGTGATGATGAATGATGATGTGTCCAAAATGCAATATATAGACGACGGTATAAATTATTTATAAGCTATTTACAATGGGTGGTATAATATTTTATATTTATATTTATAACATGTTTGCAAACTATTAAGTAGATTCCAATGTTTAGAAAATTGTATGGTATAAAGATCCTTCTAAGCGCTTTTGGTTATGGTGGCCATTTCCAGTAGAGAATAACTACATAATAGTGCTCAAGGGTATGAGCTAACTCAGGTGCACTCCGTATCTCATAATCCAATAGTACAATCAATCTAAAAGAGCATTCAAGCGCAGTATAAACAGCTTTGCCTGCTTTCCGAGGCACGAAAGTGTAAATACTCGCAACTTCCGAACTTCGGGTAACTACTGAGAATTTTAACAACAGAAAACCCAATAACTTTATGCTGACTTGACTCGAGATTTTAACAAAGGGCATCAGGATCTGCATCCTTAGGAGGTCAAAATAGGTCAAAATCTAGTATTATTATAACAGTATCCAAATATAATTATGCGAATGAAATATGATTTTAATGATGACGTTTGTGTATAATATCCAAAATCGTGAAATACTTATGAACAAGAACAGTGAATCGTTTAGGAACACCGATTTATTACGTATCACAATTGTTGATTGATGAAATAAAATATAACAAAAGTAAAATACGAGGGCTTTCGTTACAAATCTCGATACGTCTTATCTAGGTTGAAGTTCAGATAAAAGACATTTCAAGATGAAGGAAAAAATTGAGCAATATGTTATAAAACAGAATACGGCTTATAGATCTCTGACGTAATAAATAAAAAGTAGGCAGAAAACTTCGTTATATATTTGCCAATAAAACATTCGATCTCGATTACACAATACAGAATTTTGCTGACATTCCAATAGCTGATTTATTTAAGGACCGATAAAAACATTTAGTACTAAGGCAGAATGTAATTCTACCCTGACAACCACTCTCAGTATTGAGATTAAAAAACTTTTCGCAGAGGCCTGTGGCAAGGACGGAAAAAAATATTAATGAAATTTTTAAGAAACCACTGTCCGATGACCGAAAGTCAAAAAGTTCATCAAAGTATCTTCTTCTACGGGTAGGCAATTAAGGGATTCAATTTTCTGTTCCGTGAATAGTTTATTTAACTTTTTGATGAGATTTTTGGAGCGTAATTAACGATATTATGGAATAATCTGTTTATTCGGATATTTTAGTTCCTTCTTGGAATTAGGAAGATAATGTCAAAGGCTTATAATTGTTTGTTCGTACTTTGTCTTCTATTTCAAAGTGTATAATTTCATCTCTTTGGATATGGGCAATAATTTGTAAAACTATTTTTGTACTTGTATATGGTTTCACACCAGAAAACATTTCATTTGTATTCGTTTTCTAAAATTAAAGTCGGAAATTTAAATCTAAATGGAAACGTAAGGGGCTGCGGAAACTAAATGGAGTTCGGAAGCCTTAGTCTGGCTCCGAGCCAGAAGAATCTTTGTGTAAATATGGTATATTATACAATTGCATAAACTATAAAGACATTTGCAAATTTCTGTATAACGTGCGTTCTAAATTCAATACATTTTTTTACTTTCCATTTGGAACCAACGCTTGAAAATACATTTTCATACCTATTCATTTAATTTTTTCATTTTCATTGTAAGTATAGATATTTCACCAACTTTCGGCTCCCTATGACTGATTTGGGATGTCTCATTCTATTATATGTATTGATTTCGACGTAGAATAATTAATTTAATTGAATTGTCGAGTGGATCCTACTCTCAGGCGGGCTAACACAAAGCTCTATCACCGATGTGTTCATTCGAGCCAGGTACGAATCAGCGGTCTATGGATGATTGAATACGTGTATGTGAGGGTGATCATATCTTGTAAACGAATGATATGGATTCAATATCAATTGAATCGAAATATGGCGCAGTAGATAGATAGGCCCAAAATTTACCTTGACCATTTTTATGTAAATATTATTATCTTAATAAAACAAATGTAATCTGTAAGTACGTAATACTATAAATTACAATAAAGAATAGGGTACCTTTCCTCCACGAAATAGGTAAGTGGGACATAATTGAAACAGCATGATTTATAAGCCACCAATGTTTTCACCCTTTCTTTTCTCCAGAAAGGGTTTCTGAGGGTGGTAGCTGAAATATAGCCTTTTAAATTCTTTTTCCTCTGTTATCGTTGTTGCTTCACGGGACAAAGAGATTACGCCATCTATCTTGCTCAGTACCAGTAAATTGGCGCTAGTGATAAACATCTTTTAGAAATTATTACGTTCATAAGATCTTTAAGAATTTGATTAAGTTTGAAACAAGTTTCTTAACCGGTTCTAGGTTATTTGGAAGTGACAGGAATCACAATTTTAGGTATTTCTTCGGTAAAGTTTGATCTTTATACTTATAACACATATTGAAAAGGATCGTCCGTTCTACAACATTTTCCATCTATTTGTGTGTGCATTGCAGACAAAAGTACAAGAATAATTAAAATTCGGATCACGATAACAGAGTCTACTTTTGTTAAAGGAAACAAAACCTATAAAATGTATATTCGCGTCCGAAGCCAACGTCCACGACTGGAATAGCTCGTTTATATAAAATATATTTCGAATTCATCAACATTAATAAAGACAGTTGATTCGTTAATTTTTTTTTTTATTCCAACGAACGTATCCCTTGTCACGAGATACATTCTTTTCGTGTTTGTTCATTACAATGCTGACGTTCAAAATACCAGAAAGAAAATATTCAATTAAATATACCGAGAATATTACAGTGGAATTTTCCGACTCCTTCCAACCCTGAAATAATACTGTCTAACGTAATACCATATAAATTATGTATGAACATGAATGCCAGCCACTTTCTTTGTTTGATCGCGTTGAAAATGATTCTGGTATTTAAACGGATAGCAAAACAATAAATTGTGTACATTGCATAGCTTAAGGTAAATGATAAAAAAAGGAATAAAATCGTTCGTCCATATCGTGTTATTCTTCAATTATCAATCTTATACCTGAGGTAGCTCAGCCAGGGGCTACGTTTACCTTGCTTCGTGTAAGTTGCCTTAATCTGAAACGTTGTTACCAATTTTAATGTTAGAACTGACGTCACAATTGAAGATTATTGTCAGATTTTTATGATATACAATTATGCGAATAGTTGGTTAGTTTCTGATTGTGATGAAGTATTCATTTGTGTTTTCTGATAAAGATAGTGCGAGCAAGATATATAAATTGTTTCTGCGAAACATGGTATTTACGATATCGGAGTACATTGTGTAGGTTGTAGGTATAATAATAGAATACATTTTCTTTTGATTAATAGTATATATATTATTTGCTAATACATATTATATTGATGAATTTAACGATTAATGAGATACGAAAAATGAGTAAAATGTCAAATCATCTTGTCGATAATTTTATACTTAATCTGTTCCTTGTATAAAAACGTAAGGTTTTTTTTGTCATAAATTTGTAAGTAATTCTATAGTCGTAGACAAAGCATCTTATTTCTTTGCTTTAAACGAACGAAAAACTATATTCGAAATACTTTGTGAAATATTTCTCTTGTTTACGAATATTACATTTTTCATTTGTTCCATTTGACGTATAGCGAGACTTTCGTTTGCTTTTTTATTTCAAAGAGTTATTAAAAGATAAAGATATAAAAATATGTGAATACTTTACTAATTATAAATATGGGATTACACAATTTACCAAAATAATTTGACTAAAAGAGGCTTGAGAAATCTACTGGCACTAAATCTCCGCAGAGCAGTGCTATTCGGTAAGAACTCACTTCTTGTCTGACTCGTGAAATGTTGAAACCCACTTACGGTGATATGTTATTTTGAGGAGCGCATCTTTTAAATGTAATATTTATTATAGGCAATGTCGCATGACGCTCTCTTACATTTTATTATCGTGTTCTGCAGTCCTATTCTTAAAAAAATCACCTCGTATTTTACTAGTGAAAAAACCATTTCCTGTACGCTACTTTCATGATCATTTACAGCGCGATTTTTAAGACATTTTCTGCCTCGCACAACCACTCTGTGGAACCAGCTTTCGCCGACGGTTTTTCCGAACCGATACGACTTGGGAACCTTCAAGAAAAGAACCTCTTTCCTGAAAAGCCGGCAACGCACCTGCAAGCCCCCCGGTGTTGCAGATGTCCATGGGCGGTGGTAGTCACTTTCCATCAGGTGAGCCTCCTGCTAGTTTGCCACCCATGACATAAAAAAAAAAAGAAAAAAATAAAAACGTACATCCCATGAATGTCATAAGTCATAGTTCTATCAACAAATTGTGTAGCTTTATTCTATTTGTGTTTTAGGAACAGAACAATTCAGGATGCTAATATATTCCTTGTGCCTGCTCAGCACCGGCTTATTCAATTTTTATACCAAAACAGCAATACAAAGTGCGGTAGAATAGAAAATGGGCGTTCTATATTCAAATATTCTTTATCACCGGTAACAATAATAATGATCGTTATCATAGTAAAGTTGTTAAAAAAAATATATTTTTGACCTTTTAAAATATTATAGTAAAATTGGCAGTGCGATAGGTATAATTTATTGTTAATAAAACAGGAAATAGAGAAAATATAAATCCATATGTGATAAGAAGAATTGTTTTAAGAAACATTGCTTTCAAGTACGTAAACTACACTTGCGTTAGCTTTATCATATAAGTTATCTACTGCATACCGTCTAGTTCTTGTATAGTCTATCTATAACTATAGTTTTGTCCTAATTTATCAGGAACAGCGTGGGAATTTCGCGATTCAACACTTGAATACGAATGAAGTTTTTGCTTGAATCGCATTATGCCGTTAGTCGGCCGTCGTCGTCTTCGGCCCGTCTTCGGCTTAAAACCCAGTAATTTATTACAAATTGATACAGCCGTTACGTCCTTGGAACTTTTTTTATACTGCCTATTTAAAATTAAAATAGAATAATTTCAATATTTTGTAAATAAAATAAATATTAAATGAAAATTATATTGACATTTTAATTTATCGGTCATTGTTTCTGTTGCAATATGACATGACAAAAAGGATTTATTTCAATACAAGACCATTAAAAGTTGAAAAAAAATTGAGGCTTTGTGCAAGTCTGGGTAGGTACCACCCACTTATCAAATCTTCTACCGCTAAACAACAATACATAATATTTCAGCTCGTTCCAAAGTGGAACTCTAACACAAGCGTTCTTAGTTTCAAGGCGTTTTGATGATATAAGGGATGATTATTATTTTCCATAGTGCCAGTGGCTACAGGCGTTGGTGGGCCATTTAAGAGCGCTTGGCTCAAATGCCAGTTTACTTAACTAGTAATATTAGAAACAATTGTAATATTATGTAAAACATATATATTCTTGAAATATTGAAGAATCGACACCTAATTAATTTTGAGGACTCTTTGCATTTGACAAAGAAAACTCATATAATTCAATAAAATATGGCATAAAAATATCGTCTAAAATTTTAACCAATTTTAATGACTACGGATGAAAGTTTAAAGTTAAATAGTCTACGTGTAATCGTAAACAAGATATATATTTATCAGTATAGAAAAATTCAAATATATAATAAATATACGAAGATATATCACAAACGCTAATTTAAATGATAGTGTGAATTTGTCAAATTGCAACATATTACTTTCAAGACATAAGGTCCGTTTACATTCTACGACCTGCTTAGTATTTTAATTGCGCGACGTCATGCCCTATGACTATAAAATAAACAGAAAAATATGTTAAATATTCTAGTCATAAATAAGTAATAATTCATTATCAAGCTAAAATATGAAAACTTATTAAATAAGAACTTCCAAAATCATGAATATGATTTTCTAATTCTATCTGAAATCGATTTCTATGGAAATTTAATGAATACTTTCAAATTTGATTGATACAAAGTGTATACTTCCTAATTTATTAGGGTTTTGTCTGAGGTATTTTTGTATTACACTCATTAGCCATGAAGAAACTCATTTATTTTTGCTCAAATAATAATTCCTTCCCATTTTAGTACTCGACATTGGTATTTTGTTTATAGCTGAGTATATAGTTTATATACAGCCACATGGGACATTACATATAAGCTAGTACAGTTGGAAGAATATTGACGTTTGAGTAGTTGATAACTCATACCATTATACATATACATAGCCACTTGTAGTGCTGTTCTAAAAAGAACTCGGGAAGTGAGTTCTCTGACTCGTGAAATGTTGAAACTTACGGTCATACGCTATTTTAATTCGTTTATTACTTAAATTTTAATAGCCAATGTCTGCGGTGCATAGTAATGTTCTGCGGTGAGTTTTCAGTTTGTTCTCACAAAATAGCTCTTCAGGTGTCCGATTTATTGCTCCTCTTTTAAATAAAGAATAATTATCCAAACCATTCAATAATGTAACTTTTTTTATCATTGAAAGTGAACGTGAAGTGATATTTGTTAGTGTAACAGGGCCCTAAACTCCCGAACACATAAACCAGTTGCTGTCAATTTAATGACACATTGATCAAGAAATTAATTTGCATCTTAAACAGAAACTCAAGATATACCAGTTTAAATTTTTATTTGTATTCGATTTTTCGTTTCATTAGTGGCAGATAAGTGAGTTGTTTTATCAATTTGGTGGCTTCTCGTGCGGGATACTTTGCTTGAATTTGATAAATAAATTATAGATAAACGAAAACGTAGGTACTTATGACATGGACATTATGACATGGTCATTAAAAACAAGCGATAGTGTTATAAGGTGGAACATGTGTGGATATGACGACTCGTATCCCGTGACGGCTAACGGCTTGACTTTCTCTTATGCAGCTGTGCCACATCTTCGCCGCTACTTTCTAATCCCTTATAGGTGCTTGGAATGCATAATATATATTATTGAAATTATATATTGTATTCATTTTACTTAAATTTGATGTATTGGCTTTCTTTAGTGATAAATTATTTCAATCACCATTTCGATGTTTCAATGTTTGGTGTCCCGCGACAGCTTCTTATTTGTAAGAGAATTGCGTGTGAATTATCATATTATTGTAAATATAATTTGAAATATAGTGTATGTTTAATGGCTAAGATACAGAACCTGCAACTAAATTATAGGGTATGATATTTTTAAATATATTCTTAAATACTATTGATTTATTTACAAATGTAAAGCCATATATATAGATTGCATAGTGTACGCCCTTTTTTAATGAATAAGCAAACTGGCAATTTACCACCTGACGGTAAGTGGTCACCAACACCCAGTGGTAGTGCGAGAAACATTAACTATTCTTTACATCGCCTATGCGCCACCAAAATTGGGAACTAAGAAAAGTATATGTAATATATCCCTCGTGTAAGTATTGCTGTTTGGTAGTAGGAACTGTGATGATTACATGGTACCTATACAGGTGGAATTGCAAAAAGTCATATCACCAAGAATATCAAATCAAAGATGTATAATACGATGTTAGATTTACACTGAAATATGTTTAAACAAGTTATATCACAACTAAGAAAAGTTAGAACAGAGAAGACCTAATATGACAATGAGCAGTCATCAAAACTTATAATTCGTAATATAAAAGTTTTTGCAAGTTATTTATGTACGTACTACTGAAATCTCTTATGGCTTTATCAATTCGCTATAGTTACTGTACCAACAAGATCGAAATCTATTAAAGTCGATTTGTATAAAGAAGTTTACTGTTCCCAAAGGATACCTTTTTGCAGGATCCCTTGAAAAAATAAATGTGACCTCGAACGTTCGGGATGTGACAGACAGACGGGCAATGACAAGGGTTCAACCTCATCGGGGGCCCAAACGTGACCGCCCTAGTGAGTAGGAGCTGGAAGCCCAGAAATAGATTAATTCCAAAAGGCCGTGATGTCGAAGTAAAATGAAGAAGGAACTGAGATTTTAAAGTGGTCATTTGTATTTGTCTAACTTGAGTTTGTAGTGCGAATATAAGATCATTTTGTTTAATGTAGTTTGTAAGAATATTTATATTCTTATTTTGGAATATTTTCTTAATTAAATTTGAAGTGTATGATAAAATTCTGAGATACTTTAATGGTATTGGTGGGAAACACACAGCTATACTCTGTATGGTATATTTCAGCTTTATCAGTAAGTGAGCCTAATTAACTTGGCCTATTAAGACATTTAAATCTCATGCCAAAAATATTGATAAATAAGACATATTACTCAATAAAAGTTTATATTAAACATAAAAAGTGTGGCCTTAGTATTTACTGTAGCAAAAAGTAGCTACCGAGTGTCTCACTGGTTCTTCTACTTTCCGAACCGATTGTAGCTTTATATTTAACACCACACTGTTACATGATGCAAAAGTACTTTAAAAAGCTTACTCGAATTAAGAATGTTTTGATTTGATTTAATTATAAGCACAAGAAACATAGCAACTTAGTTCTTATAATTTGAGGTGCACTGTTGATAGTAAATATTTCTTTCAATAATATTTCATACAGATTTGACCAATTTTAATTTTAAAATAAAAAGATCTTAATATTCTTATTAGACAATCAAATTGGTCCTGAATCTTGGAAGAATATTGTTGACTTAAATCTAAGCAAGTAGGTAACACTAACTTCATTTTTATTTTTCAATAATTTGTATAGTGGTCAGTAGTGAAAGCACTGCGAGGAAAGTTACGATTGATGGATAAAATGAAAGATTCGAAACAATCAATGCATTTAAACATTGGGAATGGAATAAAATCCAAAACTTCTTAGGAGAAGAGATTCGGAGTCCTCTCTAACGTGCTACACTTTACTAAAGTGATATAAATAATACATTTTGGTCTTTGATCATTTATATTTCTAGATACATTTTTAAAGTGCGTGTGAAACGCGTGTACGCGTGAAAAATAGGGGCCTCCTATTGGCTACTAAATACACGCACACTAGTAAAGTACTGACGTTTGGCAAGTGTCAAACGTAGCTGTCACGAACACCAAGATAATACCGTTGGATCGTTTGTTTCAGTTCTTTTGTAATGCGACACTATTTAGATAAATGAATTATATAATATTTGTCGTAAATTTAGACACTAATAACATTCCTTCAGGCGTTGCGCTGTCTGGCTTATCTCAAGAAAATTTCATTAATTTCGTCACAACAAACAAAAAATATTAATTTATTTTTAAAATTACGTCTAGAATAAAAATATTTCAACATATTAATGACGTATTTCATAAAGCAACCTAACACAATTAAATATTCTCTTGAATATAGTTGAGCTGAAAGCACTTTTCAGAATAAAAACAAGATGTTCGCCTCAGCGAGAACTTCGTAACAAAAGAATCGTCAGAAAGGCATAAAGTTATATTATGGGCTTCTCGTGTCAAAGTTCGTATTGTTTTTAAAACACGTTGTCGACTCCCATTGAATTATTCCATTCTATTTAAAGTACAAATGAATGCAAGCGAAAAGTTTGCGCTGGTACGAAATGCCAACACAAATACTCGTAACTTGATATATTCAAGTAGATGTTACTTTTAAAATTACATTTATCGAATTGACATTTATTAAGTCGTTTGTAAATTAAGTGAAATATTGCTAAGGAAATATAACAGATTCCTCTTAAGAGGAACTGCAAGAGTGTTATTTTCTTCTACTCTAGTACATCAATCAGTTGTGTAAAATCGGTTTTCAAATTGATTTGCAAGATTAACCCACGTATATAGTATTATTGGGCGAAGTTGAATAAAATGTGGTGAAATTACGTCAGTCTTCTCCCCTACAACGTAACAAAAAGACAAACCAACTTGACAAACCTGCTTAATAATATATATAACGAGTTTTTTTTTTAATAGCCTATTGTGTCGGTTCCAAAACTATCATACAAACAGTAGCAGCCTGTAAATTTGCCAATGCTAAGGCCTCCTCTCCCTTTGAGGAGAAGTTTTGGAGCATATTCCACAACGCTGCTCCAAATTAGAAACATGCAGGTTTCCTCACGATGTTTTCCTTCACCGCCGAGCACGAGATGAATTATAAACACAAATTAAGCACATGAAAATTGAGTGGTGCCTGCCTGGGTTTGAACCCGAAATCATCGGTTAAGATGCACGCGTTCCTACCACTGGGCCATATCGGCTCTCCAAAACTATCAATAGTAATTAAATATTTTTGTATTTTCCAGGTACATACTCCGTAAAGTAAGAGTGGACCGGACCTAGTGATCTAGTGTAGTGTAATGAGTGTAGTGATGTTATCGTGAGAACGGGGCAATGTTGAGGCCGTTTGGTCCAGTTTCGTGGGCCTGGCTGGTGCTCGCGTTGGGCCACACTACGGCCTACACCGACACCGAGGATTTCCTCAGCGATTTGGATAAACCAGGTCAGTGCCCGTTTCATGACGTATTACAATGTGCCTTCCATATTTGAAATAGCTTATATGAATATTCATATTTAGTCAACTTTAGTGTTTATCTATACATGAGGTTACATTTGATCGCAGCGTTTTGTATAATGTTATGAGAAATGCTCATTTTATAAGGAAAAGTGATATTTTTTTGTCACGTTTCCTGATAGTGATGAAAATATTAATTTTTGAATTATTAAATAAATTAAACTATTCGTAATGTTTCTTAGTTGAATCGAAATACGAACGCAACAAAGTTCTTTAGAAATACCTTAAAAGATGATAATCCGTGAAAGAAGAGATTATTAAAAAGTTTAAGATAGAATCTATCCATTAATATTATAATGTTTTTTTTTCTTTGCACGTCCATTGAGTGAAAAGGTCTGAAGGTATGGCTTTGATCAATCGACGCCTGACGCTATGATAGAATATGAATTGTTGGTACCTCGTCGGTATAGCGACTAGCAGGGGCTGCAGATCCAGAGTTCAAATCCGAAAGTTTTTTTAAGAGTTTTTGTGTCAAATGTTTCCTTCCATATTTACCATAAAAAGTTCGTCCTTGAACATCTCGTCTAATAATATTGAATAACTTTAATTCTACCTTGCTTATATTTGATTTATAACTTTGCCTCACTCACATTTTTCATTACCTCTTTGTTCATTTGATATTTCTAGTATGCTTTATAAACACATTATCAAGTAAGACTCATTAACTAAAGACTAGTATAGTTTATCCGATTGGTTAACACTATCTTACTCGATAGGGTCGAAGCGTGAATAGCCTATATCTTACTCAATGAAACTTACGTTACCTGACATTAGCGCTTTTAAAAACAGACACAGCTTTGTGGTAGTCTAAATATCAAGCAATGGGTTCATTGTGTGTAGTGTTAATTTTTTTAACGCATCCATCTATTTGATCTTAAATAAAGAATTATTACTCAATAAAGAGAAGCCTTGTTTAATATTTTAAGTATAGTTTAAGTAACGTTGTATCACTTTTTTTTTGTTTTTTGGGACGATGTTTATCTGCGCGGCTTACAGTAGAGTGAACTGACTGAATTCGACACGTTAAAAAAAAGTGTTATGACCCCTCTGGGCGACCGTTCTCTCTCTTTCTCTTTCTCTTTCTAGCTGACTCTTTCTATCATATTATATTGTTTAATATAGCATTATTTAAATTTATTTTTTGGTATTTTTTTAATTCACATTGGATTTTTAATAATAATATTATTTCTTGTCATTTATATATCCTTAAAGGTTGTTAATTTGTTTCATTGTATATGTCATTTAATATATATATATAACATAGCAAAAGCAGCTTCGTTCCATCCGAGTATCCAACGACATCATTTTTTTTTAATACATTTGTGTTTACTATAAAAATAATAGCGTGTGATTAACATTTGCCTGTATTATACATTTATTTGGATGTAATTTGAAAAGGTTACATATGATTTGGTGATAGCATGTATATCTAAATCGATTTATTCGTATCAAAGTTTACCTAAATTATTTATTTACCTTCGATTTTCGATTCGTTCGTTGTCCCGTCGAATATTTCGAGAAGGTTTTACTTAAACAAACAGCGAATACTGTCGAAAGTTACTCATTTTTTAAAAGAAATTCGATCTATTATTTTGTGTACATCGATAGCACAGTCTTTTTATGATAAATGTTATAAAAATGTACGACAATCACGCAATTATAAAGATTAAAAGTGTGTTCGAAATTCTGGACGTATAATTGTTTTGTAACGAAATTAGACCAATTATTCTTTTAATATATTTATTCAAATCATTATATGGATTAAATTAAAACTCTGCACACAATTTTATATTTACCTATATATACATTTAAAGTTCATATTAAAAGTATTTTTATATATTAATAGCGTAAGGAGATTTTTTTCCCAGTGATTATAACACGATAGTTGCACATAAAAAATCGATTAATGTCTCATTTTAACCACTGAGGCACCTCGGCCTCGTATAATAACTCCAGTCTGTCTAATTCGCCTTCAAAATTCCATTTCATCAGAAGCGTGGAGCAAGACCCTATTCTGATTAAGATTTTATATTGCGTGTCCCAGAAAGGTAAGTTTATAGAGGAATTCGGTCGTTTTTCTTATTTATAATTCATACAATATCCAATAAATGGGGTGCTGGATGGTTAAACCAAAGAGAACCACTGTTTTATTGAACAAATGCTGTGTAAATCCGAACTCCCAGCGTGAGATTGTTTATATTACCCGTTGGTTACATGTGGTATTCGTGCGGTTAGTTTTGACTTAAAATATTGTTTATTGTGTTTTTTTTTATAATGTATGCAGTACGGGCAAATTACCTGATGGTAAATAGACAAAACTGCCTTTAAACATTAGAGCCGTTAGAAATTTAAATCATTCCGTATATCGCCAATGTGCCACCAATCTTGGGAACTGAGATGAAAACAACAGTATTGTTACTTGGTGGTAGAATATATTATAAGTAGGTGGTACCACCAAGTAAAATTATATAACGCAATGAATATAATTAAACAGCTTTTCTAGCAATAAAAAAAATTACGTAATGGTGATATAATAAATAATTTTTTTTTGTATTTTTTTTTTTATACTTAATCATTTCAGATACTCTACTCACTTGTCCTGCATAATATGAAATGAGTGCTTAAAATATTCGTTGTAAACTATTATATTAAAGTATTCCTTTTTTTTAATTAATCAGTTTTTTTTTATTAATTATCTTTACCATTTGAAACAAATCATACGTTCGTACAATATTTCAACATCTCAAATCCGGCCCATTATGTGTTTAATATTCTCAAACATTTTTTCATCGTACTCAAAGAATCCTTTATTCAAATCAACTCATAAATTTTAAATCTTAGCTCGGTATAAATCATTCTACAATTAAATGAACATTTATACAAGAAAAAAAAAACCATATTTAATCATAAAAAAACAGGGTTGTTGACAGCCCTACGATATTAATAATGAATTACGGACGCGGCAACTCTGGGCTTTATTAATGTTGCCAGTGAGAAAAAGTTTAAAGGTATTATGGCCACTGAGTCCTTTTCATATATGTTACTTGCAGCTATATGAAAAAGTAATGGTGTTCTTAGTTTTTTCGACGTACACTGTTTGAGACGCGGCTGGCTTAGTTATGTTCTCTTAAGGATGCTAAATGGGCATAGCAGCATAATTCCAATCCAGGGAACAGTAGTAACTAAATATGTCAACCATTTATTAATTTCACGGCATTGTCATGGCGAATGTTCTTTTTCAATTGATTTCCAATCAGACCCCATGAACAATACCAAAAATAATCAAGGTCAGATACCTGCTTCTATATTTTTTATTATGGCTTTCAATAAAGTAAATGAGGCAATGAACAAAATTTATAAATAAAGAATTGATTATTATCACCTATATCTAAATAAATGAACTTTTGGTCAGTGCTCAACCAAATGCTTGAACAAATTGAGGGAAAAATCTCGAGCAGAAAAACACACGCCAGTATCTATTTAGTTATTTATCATACGAATAGAATATTCCTTAATGATCGAAGCTGAGGTATTATGAAACCTGTGCCTATAGTAACCCTGGCTCGTCTTAAAACCGACAATCAGCAGTGCAGAGAATTGATGTTTGGGGATAGAATAATTGATGACCAAGACGGACTCACCGACGGCCCTATTCCCAATATAAATAAAATATGCTTGAAAGAAGGAGTATGTCATGCGTTTTAATTTCAATTGGTAAACTGTCTGTATGTTGGGTGTGATATTGATTAATTCCGACGCAAAATCTAAAATTATTATTTTAGTAGTCTACGCGTGTACCTATGTTAGTATGTTAATTTGCTCTTCTGTTAAAGTTAAGATGTAGGTCACTAGGGTGACTACACATATAAATATATAGATACAACATATTAACAATAAAAACAATAAGAAAACTCACGGACATAAGTACTGCTAGACTAGTTTATTTTAGTAATTTTCACAGACTTATGTCATATGGAATGTTGTTATGGGGTAATGCAGCAGATATTGAAATAGTATTTATTCTGCAGAAAAGAGCTATCCGAACTATTTACAATATTAGCTCTAGGACATCATTACGTGAAAAATTTAAAGAAATAGGTGTATTAACGGCTGCTTCATAATATATTTATGATAATATAATGTTTATACAGAATAATATACAAAAGTATTCCATAAAAGCTGATATACATACTATTAATACAAGAAATAAGAATAAACTTGTAACCCCTACTTTCCGTTTGCATACGGTACAGAGAACGTTTTTGGGCAACGGTATAGCATATATAAGATACCGGGAAATGTAACCAAATTACCATTTACGAAATTTAAAAAGTTTATTAAGACTAAATTAATAAATAAGTCTTATTATTCATTAAAAGCCTACTTTTTAGAAAAAAACGCCTGGATTTAGGCTCGGGTTCCATCACAGGACACTAATTATTGTAAAAAAACAGCATTGTTAATCTGTTTATTTGAAAAGAGCAACTATGCGAGTTTCTTGCCGTTTCTTCTCGCTGGAGGCTGCTTTCCGAAACGGTGGTAGTATTTTAATATTGACGATTCAAAAACGCTTCGTTGTGAAGTTTACTTGAATAAACTTGATTTGATTTGATTTGAGAACATAACGACCACGTATCCTACGTCTGACCTGAAATTAACCTAAAATAATAT
The DNA here is from genome assembly GCF_037043105.1 of Vanessa tameamea. Taxonomy (NCBI): domain Eukaryota; kingdom Metazoa; phylum Arthropoda; class Insecta; order Lepidoptera; family Nymphalidae; genus Vanessa; species Vanessa tameamea. Next base: position 902,618 of record NC_087327.1, on the reverse strand, counting down.
GAAAGTTAAATATCAAATAGCTTAGTAGTTTTTGCGTGAAATCGGATAAAACTTACCTCTTTGTAATATTCGTATCATATGGTGCTCCGTCGTAAAGAAAAATATCGTGAGCGAATTCCATGCGCCGGAAAAGTACTGCCATATAAATACATTAACTCAAAACGTCCATGAGAGGTGAGGAGGCACTTACTTCAGTTCTGTCCATGAAAATATACTATTAAAAAAAACTTACATATAAGATTTAAGTATTACACATATTCAAAAAGACGGAAGTGACTAATTTCTAAACATAATGAAACAGAGTGACCTGCAGAATTTCGTTGGGATCTTGTCACTGTCACGTTTCGTTTTTAAGAACAAAATAAATACAAAAACGAAAAGGAACAAAATGTTCTCTTTATTTTCTGTGAGGGCAGCATGGACGTATTCTCCAACTATCGTGAGCTATATATGACGATCATTGGTTTATTGGAGCGAGTCACGCGGCGAGGAATTATTGACAAGATTTTAATATTGTTAGTATTGTCTTGGTTCTGTATATAAATAGGACTTATAGGTACAATTGTAAAAACCTTGTTTATGTTTATTTATTTAGCTTTCGCTGTTATTGTATTTTTATATAATAACAGGATCATTAAAAAGATTTAAACTGAATACTTTTTTTTTATTTGACCTTGAGAATAAAAAGTATTATTCTTTAATTTAAGTAGGCACTATTGGCCACTTATGAATTTGGTATAGGATAAGTTTTAATCTGATACTAGCTAGCTAGCAGGTTGAAACTGTAGGACTGTTTTTACTTGGTGGTAGGAATTTGTGCAAATCCGTTTGGGTAGGTGTCACTCAATCAGATATTCTACCATTTTTAAAACGGATTTTCCGCCTGCCTTCAGCAGCTCAGCGGTAATTCCACCATCACCCGTCGCCTCGTTATTTTAAACTGTTTGAGAGTCATACTAATCTCGCACAGCCTGACGTCCGGGATATCTTCAGTATAGTGTCAGGTTAATCTGGCTCTGGGGTCTTTCTCCAGATTTGTGACTGTTTTTAATTGGTGGTAGGGACTTTGAGCAAACCTGTTTAGGTAGGTGTAACTAAATCAGATATTCTACTCCCAGAATGAGCCAGTGTAAATACAGGGACAAGGAACTTAACACGTCAGTTACCAAGGTTGATGTCGCATTATTGATGTAAGGAATTCATAATAGTGCGCTTATGTCTAAAGGTGGTAGAACCAATAACTCATTGTGGTGGCCCATTTGCCCATCCGCCTTCCTATATCATAAAAAAGGTACCGAAAACAACTTCAGGACTTTCTTTGTCTCGAAAGAAATAAATGGTTTATTATATATATAATTAAATTTATATGACCTACATGAAATTAACACAATACAAAATCCACTTTTTTATTTTAAATGTTACGCACATAATAATCATAGAAGTCCTAATTCAAAACTGTGACCATGTCTTTATCGAAATGCCGTACAAAGCCAAGCAAATCATCACTCAACTTATAATTCATCTCGTGTTCTATAATAAAAGAAAAAATCGTGAGGAAACCTGCATGTGTCGGTGGAAGTAAAAAGCTGTCAAACCCAAAATTGACCCATCGTGGTAGAATAAATTATAAATCTTGCCCTCAAAAGAAAAGAAAGTCAATAAATAGCTCGCGCTCAAATAGTATAATTCTAAGTACGTACAAATATAACTTTTGTCAACAAATGTATTTTTCGAATGGCTGAGATTAGCGCGTTCGAATAAACAAACACTCCAGCTTCATAATATTACAGTAGTATTAAAGTACAGATAAAAATAATACTCAAACTAATCTGTTCAAAATCAAAATTGCTTTACCGAAGTCGGTTCTTAACAGCACTTTTGAATCGTCATTTTAGAAGATTATAACGTCAATGGTTTTGTAGATTATATCGAGAAAATTCATAAAACCATTTCAAGTACAAAAACGACTGGAGTTTTGTTATATATGGATGTAACATTTTATTATATCCATAAGCGGGTAAAATAACTCACCTATTTTATTACTGAATCTGCTTAGATAATATCAAAGAAAATATAATCGTTTTATTATGGCTAATGAACCCTGAACTTTGGCTTATGTTTTATTTATAACATATAACAATACGTCACTAAATTATCATATGAGGGTTCAATATTGTACCGAATATTACTTGAGTTTTCTTTATATGTAATAAACATGATATTATGAAACAAGGCTTGGTATATGCTTTGTCATGTCATGATATTTTATGGCTATTTATGTGTATTTGGTTTAAGGTTTTGTCGGTATTGACATTTTGTTAAGACTTTTACATATAGACAATTTTATTTTCTTTTTTGATCATCTGTATCTCTTTGAGCAATTTCCCTCACGACAGCCACTCTCACTGAAAGACAACTGCACAGGTCACATTATAGTGCAAAATTATCCGCGCAAACACAATTGCATTTTCTATTTGCTTACATTCATAATCCAATGGAATGACAAATCTGACACGACCGGAAAAAGTTCAGTGCTGGAATAAACACTTGCTTTCCAAGACAAAAGTGTACACACTGTCGACTTCCAAACGGCGGACTTCTGTGAAGAAATTCCGCACAGATTTTATTATGAGCTCGTCTTTCGCCTCAAAAGAACCTTAGGAAAATCTTGTCTTTAATAGATGGCTGTCATTGTTTCACTAATCTACGTGTCAAAATTTTGTGAAATAGTTAAATTCACTAATGTTAATTTGACACCGATTAATATTGTCATTGGTCGATAGCAGCCGACGACGAACTAGGCGACCAATGAGCGTTCAGTATTTAGTCAACTTATTAAATCTTTCTTTGATCAACGTTGTAGAAACAAAGGGCAATTATTTTATATTAAAAATGATTATTTCGCTACTGCTTTCTGTGACGTCATAGCTTCACGTCGAACACAATCACGAAATATCAATAGACTAACAATACTCGTTCATTGCATATTGCCTAAAATATATAGATGCAAATATGGAGCCAAGATGGTCTAGTGAGCCCAGTATGACACCACGTAGCCCATTTTATATTTTGTAAGGTCTGTGGTGAACAACAAGCTGTTAAGTATTGAATTTCTGGCCAGCTCTCATCGGTGGAATCAACATTCCAAACTGTTCATATACACCAAGTATTTCACTACCAACATCACCAAGGCAATAATAATTCCATATTTCCCTTCATGTTCAGCATTTTCTTCGTAATAGAAAATGAACAAGTCTTTTTAATTAGACCGAGCGTGAATTACAACGAGCCTGAAAGCGTGAAGCTGTCAGCAATTAGAGGTCGAAGCTAACCCCTTGCAGACGTAAAGTGCACGCCATAAAACATTGAATCGCACGAAATTAACTTCATTGGTATTAAAACCGCAAACCGTCGGTTTTCTCTCATGGAGTGAATTAGTTTCACGCTACTTAAATAGCAATTTTTATAACTGAGAAACTTAGGTTCAATATATAAGAGTTTTTACGATGTATATAATCTAAAGCGCCACGCTTGTGACGAAGTTTGATATTGGAAGTAGTTTCATGTTGCTGCGGGTCCTGTTTGCAATTTTAAGCAAAGTATTTCAGCGTTGCTGGGTTATGTTTTTTTGAAGACACACTTAAAAACAATACTTATAAACGACTTGACTAAGAAGTTCTTAAAAACATATTGGTAACTGAGTTTCTAGTCGGTTCTTCTAGGTAGAATCTACTTTCCGAATCGGTGGTAGCTTTACATTCAATTCAATACTGTAACATAACGATTCAAGAGCGCTTTTATGAACTATTTGAATTAAGAATGTTTTGATTTGATTTTAATTTTAGCCACAAGGAACATAGCATTTTAGTTCTTATGTCTTGTACTTTCCGAATCGGTAGTTTTAAATTTAATTCAACACTCTTGCATGACGAATCAACAGTCAACTAAATTTTTTGAGTCTACCTGAATAGAGAAAATTTTGATTTTATAGAACACACACACAAATATTTATTAATGGCGCATTTGAATATTAATATACATAGACTGTTAATTTGAATTTGTATTCAAAAGTTTGAATCAATATTAACTTCGCTGATTATTAATTATATCGTTTTATTTTTAATAAAAAAAGCTTTGTAACCTTCGATGCCTTCCAGTCGTACTCAATTATGCTGTAATTCCTTCACTGTGAGAGCTGTCAAATTACAGAACCCCCTGCCTCGTGAAATTCGTCAAGCTGGTACGTATATTCTGAAATCGTTTGCATAATTATGTTTTATCAATTTTCTTTTTTTTATATAGAAAATTAATATAATTTTCGGTATATTTTCATTTTTATTCGACATAATACAGATTCGAAACACACAGAGAGATTGGTTAAGTCGATAACAGTCACACGGCCGATCGTTTTTATTCAGGTCAAACAATCATTTAATCACTCAGCAATCATAATCTTTGCGAGTGTGCTTGGTACCCTGAGACACCTTCTATGCATTGAAAATTCAATGTCTAGCCATTAATCATGCACTGATCTATTGAATTATTTATTAATAAATCTTAATAATGAACGGGAGACAATTTTCACAACACAGGTAATTTGTCAAACTCATAATCAATTCTGATTTTTTTTCGATTACGTTGTCGATACTTCTGTCTAATGTCGATGGAGGGTATTGGCGTCACGCATCATCCAATCAGTATAGTCAGCCAATCGAAATTTATCAAAATGTGTTTGATTATTTTGAATGTTTTATTTACCATTGTATGCAGGGCCGGATTGTCCATTACGTAGAGTAGGCAACTGTAAAAGGCAAATGTTTGTCTTATTGTATACTCGTATATATTTGGTATTGGCTTATCTTCGTAAAGTAATAAAATCAACTTAATTAATTAATTACTATTAAATAAAATTGAGTTGTCGTAGAAATAAAATATTTACTGGACCTAACCTAACCTGAACCTGCGTCTTTATCCGCACGTTTATAAAACAAAGTTCCAACCCCTAGTTGTAGACCCTTAGGGGTTGAGTTTCGTAAAATATCTTGTGGATGTCTACACCCTATAGGGAACCTACCTGCCAAATTTCGTTTGTAGTTCAACAGTGAGTGTATTTCGCTTTTACATACCTATATAGTTTGAAGTTATTTTAATTTGTTTATTGCATATGCTCACTGTTCCTGTTTTTATCCTTTGTTCGTTACTCTAGAAAGACCTGACCTGAAAGAGATCACTTCAAGCGATTAGCGCCTTTGCCTGCTTTATGTTTAATTTGTTTTTTCTTTGCATACGGTGTTTCCTATGTTATAAAACACACAATGGTAGGTAATGTAAGGTTATTAACTTGCGTATCTCAGGAATTAATCCTCCTTGCAATATTCTAATAAATTCAACGTGCACAATGTTGACTTTATGTGACTAAAATATATGTACTTTTTATAAATAGACTCTTTGCACGGCTCCTAAATTAGAAACTATATCTCTACCTATTAATTTAAGAGATCTTGACCTGTTTATTTTAACTTTAGTCTTTTGGGTCATCTCAAGAAGAGACACGCCAAAAGACGTTTGATGATTTTCGTTGAGACTTTGAATATAAATTTTATCACGAGTTTTAAAAATTTTAGAATTCATAGGTCTTATATAATTCAATAATTTTTTTTGTTTCATATTTATCTATCTACTTCAAATTATATTAATTGCAATTAAAATTCTACAGATAATTAGATGGCAAGTGCCATTTCATCCAGTAAAAAAAAAACAGTAATGTAGGACGCCTCGGTATCGCTTCCGTGTGCCTATAAGGCCCCGAGAAGTAACCGTTTAATCAAGCGTGCCTGGAGGGTGTCTCGGGTACCAAGAACACTCCAGAACATTATCCTGTACATAGAATATTGCTGCTCTCGCGAAATTAAGATGCTTCAAAGGGATTTTACAAAAACTCAATTTCCATAATCGTAGTCCTCGTGTACAAAAGAAAAATCTCCTACATACATAAGAAAGATTTATCTCTCATACCTTACGTTGGAAGTAAAAAGTTTATAAAAAAGCTATAAATAATACGTAACATTCCATGCATAAGAGTTTCCTAAGGTCGAGGAACGTACTATATGGTACGTTTTTCGTGTGTGATGATTTACGGTATCCTTTGAAAGTCAGTAAGCAAATTTGCAATGCGTATGACCGTGACAAGGCTATGTATCATGGCGTTTAATATTATTATGGATTCCTACTGAATATGTATGAGTAGCGAAAACCGTCCTCATTTTTAGCTGAAATATTTTTGACTTACAAAATTTGTTAGCCGAGAATTACATAGAAAGTTCTGAATGTTGAATTTATTTTAACACAATTTACCGCGTGTATTTGTTCATTTATTGGATGGGTTTTTCATGAAATAGTAAACAGCTATTAAAACATCAAACATTTTTATTTAAAATTAAATGTATTTTTTTTGGACACGATAAGGTATATAAAACTGTGCATAAAATATTTTGGTAAATTTTTATCGTTCCCCTGAAATTTTATTTTAAGGAGTGAGATGAGTAAATGCCTCGTCATGCTAAGTTAACCTTTGTCCATTAGCATTAATATTGTAAGAAGTATAATACTATGGACAACTTTATTTTTTGCTTTGAAAAACATCGTGAGAACTAAATAACAAAATATTTATTTAATATGCGAATGCGAATATGCGTTGTAACAATTTAGGTCCTTAATGACTAGTTTTATTCCCTAATACTAATAACAACAATATGGTTAAGTAACTTTAATTAACATGTACCGTGACCTCGTATCAGGACCCGTATTTGCACGATAACAGTTTGCCACATGAATAGTTATCTACTAATTTGAATGGGAGAGGTGTGATGAAAAAAGCTCCAAACCATCGAAGAGAAGAGGATGCCCAGAAAAGGAATATTTAAAGCCTGAAACGTTTTGTATTTTCTGTTAATACATCTTGATGTAAAATATTCCATTTCGGATACTAAGACAGAGACATTAGTGGAAGCTACAGAGATACCTTAGCTCATGTTATGCTGGCTGTTGAGGTGGTTACTACCGGAAAGATAATTTTTAGAGATACAATTTTAGTTATCATAATTCTTTGGTCATATAATAATATTTAAAAACAATATAATAAAAACTTAATCTCTCCAGAAAAAGGTCAAATAGTAATGTATACGAAGGCAGTTTGTTCGAAGCTTATCTATTAGATAAAACTTGGGTCATAAAACCGATTATAACCAGATAAAGAACCCACACGAAGATCGGAAAACATCGTATGTTTTATTGTTAAGACTTTTTTATACACAATAAATTAAATTTATATGATGTGATGGAACTGAGCTGAGCATCGTTTGTTCTCGTTGGGAAAACGATTTCTCCTCTTTATGGGACTCATCCGCACCGAAAGTGCAAGAATATCTACTAAAAAACCAGCGGTATCCAGCACTTCGGGGTCTGCCGGATCGCTATTCATTGTAACTAAATTCTATTTAAATGTCTATTAGCTTTTGATCTGATACACATAGATAGACAGATAGTATGGAGATAAAATAAAAAAAAATACTTATACTACGACACACACACAAGGGAGTAGAGAGCGGCGACGGACCACGCCGTCATGTGTCACGTCAAAAATGGGACCACTTGGGACGCCCAGTACAGACACGAATTTTATGTTTTATGTCAGAATTCATAATAAAAAATAACCAATAAAAAAATATGGAGTAAAATATTTAATGACATATATCTACGGGGGTAGAATACAATGGCGGATAGGGACCACAAAACGGCAACAAAAACCGTCATGCCGTTTGCCGTCCCGGCATACGAGTTGTCTCTAAGCCGGCGCGTCAGTAAATGCCTCATATAAAAAAGTTCATGTTTTACGCAAACATTGTTTGTTGGTCGTTATCTTGACGCCTTTGTTCAACTGTTTTCAGAAAAAAGTGTTTTTTTTTTAAACAACACTAGGCATAACATTTCAAAATTGCAGAGGATTTTTCTGTAAAACAAGTATTGGAGTGTCGTTCTCAATATTATGCCTTTCTTTGCTGTTCACTTTCAAAGTTACACGGCATTATGACGTCATTAAAACAAAGAGCCCTCTTCAAGGAGCATCTTAAATTAATGACGTTGTTATGAAAATGTTTCAGGAAATGACGGGATTGAATCGAATATTATCCTAATTAAGAGTTTCGAAATTCAAATATTCTTAGAGTTGAGTATTTGGGTAGCGTACAATCCAATTATCACAAGTCTTGAATCCATTTTTAATGTCACTGTAAAATTTTTCTTGGTCTCCTGGTATGGTAATATATGGCAAATTCTCCTGGAATTCAAATGAAACGTAGAATATCCTTTGATATTATGGAACTAATGACTTTTTAGATAATAAAATTTTTAGGAATGAAACGGTTGACCAATAATATTGAAGAAAATTGAGTTTATTTATGGATTTGAATTTATATATTTATTATGGAAACAAACAATGTATAACAAATTTCATAAGTAACAAGCCATTATCAATACAATTTCCCAATGATTGAACTGTATCTTTCCAAACTAGATTTTTTTAGCATACATTAATCAATGCTTACTTAGAGTACTTCGAAGTTTAAAAATCGAATAATCTGAACAGCAATTTGCCTTTTATCGTAATTCAGAACATAGAATTTCCTTTTTATTAAGTTTTAATTGTTTAACAGATTATCCTAGGAAATCATAAGATATTTGATGATGATTGTGGATAATCAAATTATGTAATTTCATCTTTAACTTTGGACAATGTCATAACAGTTAGTATTAAATAAAAAAACTGATGTAATATAGTTGATTAGTATTAATAAATCCATACTAATCAACTATAAGCGTTAAGCCATTAAATATAACTTTGTACTAAAACGTCTTATGCTTAAGAACGACCTAAGTTCGAAGCCGCAATGCGTCATAAGTCAAAGGCAAGGGTGACCATGGTTTCACACGCGAACAAAATTTCGTACCATTCATAACACGCCTGCGGTCCCAGTTAAAGTTCTCTCCATAATTTTATACCTTTTCAGAATGAAACTTTCGCCTCGCGTCCAAAATGAAACTCAAATTTTAATAAATTCAAACTTGCGGTTATAAGTATACAAAGTTGGAAATTTTTAGTGCTGTCAGAGCTATCCGTTTCAAAGATGGAAATTTTTAATAATATACTTTTTCAAAACGTTATTTTAATGTATTTTGTAAAAAAACAACTTCACCTGAAAGTAACCCACTGACGGACGAATACTATTTTATTCATTGTACCACTTAATTTGAAGCATAATTATGTTAGACCTCTTTTTAAAGACATACTGGTTCCCTCACGATGTTTTCTTTCACCACAAAGTTGGAAATGAATTTAGAACACTAATTATGCAAATGATGAACACGGGCTTGTTCGGATTGTAACGTTTGGTTAAGATCTTCGTGTTCTAACCTCTTTGGACGAATCAAATGGAAATCAAATTAATGGAATTTAAAAGAAACTTGTTGTAAGTAATTAATGAATAACAAGAAGTGAATAATCTTCTTGTATTGATTATGCTACTGTTTAGAAAAGGATGTTTGTTACGTCTGTGATCGTATGTTAAGAAAAAAGTACTAAAGATGTTATAAAAATATTTCCTTCAGGCTTATGCTACTTAAAGGCTCGAGTGTCGGTGAAGTCGATATATTGCAGAAAAGAACAATCACTGCAACAACAAATACGTAATATAGAATTTCATCTGCGTTTTTTTTTTTTTACCAAAATAAAACTCATAAAAATTATACATACGTCTTGTATATCTATCTATATCTTTAAAAAATAAAAGTAATAATCCTCCGCAAAGTTAATAAATCCTTCTTAGGGCAAGGTATCCGTTTCTGTAATAAAAATCCGCAGACATTTTTAACTTTGCCGTTTCATAAATTCAAATCATTTGTAAAAAATACATTGTTAAAGAAGGCATATTGTTCAATACAAGATTATACAGATGATAAAAAAGCGTAGAGTAAATTGTATTTACCTAACATGACTGTATTTTTAAATGTTGAAAAAGAGTAACTACTGAGTTTCTTGCCGGTTCTTCTCGGTATATTCTACATTCTGAACCGGTGGTAGCTTCACTTAATATAGTCTGTTAAATGACGTTGCTTGCGTAAATGCTTGTGAAAGCCTACTCGAATAAAGTTTATTTTGATTTTGAATCAGATAAGATAACCTATAAATTAACCACAACAGGCGTAGACTGAATGAATAAAATATTTGAATACCATTTTTTGGAAGTAATTAAATTATAACTTATTTCTTGAAATATCCTTACCAATTCATAATATGTTCCCTTAGAACAATTAATTGTATGTCACCGTACATTACAATATGTCAAAGTAATATGTAATATTGACTATAGTTTTTATTGGATACTAGTTGAACTTCCCGCACGATATTTAGGGCTTTGTGCAAGCCCGTCTGGGTAGGTACCACACACTCATCAGATATTCTTCCGCGTAACAGCAGTATCTCAGTATTGTTGAATGAGTGACTCAGTGTATCTACAGGTAAGGGACATAACATCTTAGTTCCCAAGGTTGGTGACGCATGTAAAAATTTGTTAATATTTCTTAAAACGCCATTGTCTATGGGCGGTGTTGACCACTCACCATCAGGTGGTCCATTTGCGCGTCCGCATATCAAAATAAAAAAAGTTACTTTCGATATTATAATATTAGTATAATATAGTTAAACTACAAAGTAGGAAATTAACAGTGAAACTATCTCAAATATTGTTGTTATAACAATCCACCATTTGAAACTAAAACATGGTTACCGCGTTTCGGTAAGAGCGTAAGGTGCGTATATTTAACGCTCTAAGGCCCGGTTAAACTATATAATATAATAGTTAGGAAATGAGCCGAGCAACACTAATGATTCCTTAATTAACACGGGTATTATAATTCATGCAGGCTATTTCTCATGTTAATCGAAACAGAATGATTTTTCTGTAGTTAAATTCACAGCATACCCTTGAAACCGAGATATATTATTGAAAATGTTACCCATTTGGAAGATCTTTAGGTTCAAGATTAGATGAATGCTTAATCTAATCTTCTACTGTATGTTTAAGGAGTACTAACTAAGGCACGAGGGACATATCTTAATTCTCAATTCTGAATTCAGTACAGTGCCAATCTCTTAGTTAGCCATCCGGTGGATTGTTTGCTATTGTGTCATATTGAAAATAATAATATTTACTTAAATAATTATGTTACTCTATTATTACGATATGTAAGAAATCAAATTTGTATTGACAAAAACGTGACTTTGTTACATAACATTACATAACTATCACTTTTAATCTACTTTCCGAGGTAAGTAATTTGTTTAATAAACATTAATGTAAAGTATTTTTACATTACATGGAAACATTTGATAACGTTTGCAACACTTGGTGACAAAATGTTAACTAACAAATTCAATGAGGTTTTATAGTGTTTCATAACTGCAGTGTGGTAGCACCATAACTATGTAGCATTTTAAATCCTATGATTGGTTGCATTATAAAAGGAACAGTTAATGTCTCTAACAACAAATTGAAATGCTATTATTAGAAATAACCATTTGGCATTGATTATTATATAGATTAACATTGTCCATTGGCACCGAAATAAATTTTAACCATTCGCTTTAACGCCAATATGCCACCAACCTTGAGATTCGAGATATTATGTTCCTTGTGACTGTAGTTATACTGGTACTACACACTCTAGTAGAATATACGACAATGGGGTAGTACCTGTCTAGGCAGGCTCGCACGAAGTCCATCAACCCATATTTATTGAATTTATAAAATAATAAGTTTATCTAAACCGTCGTTACCACAGCGACGGTGATGATGATGAGGTTTCGTTTGTAAAAGATAATAAAGAAACATCACTAACTTAAATATTTTAACTGATGAAATGGGAGATTAATTATTTTCGAACAACATCTCTCAATATTACGAAACCTTTACTTCGGGAAACTTCGAATAACAAAAATAATCCATTACGCCATAGGCAAGTCTTTTGTATAAACAACTTTATTGATAGTCTTTAATTAACGGCATTTTACTTTAAGTTAACGATTAAAACAAAAACAGCCTGTACATGTCCAATTGTTGAGCGAAACCCACCAATCATTTTGAGGAGAAGTTTTGGGGCCTATTACACCACGCTGCTTCATTGCGGGTTAGATGATACACATATGACATATTTTTATCTATTTCACTTTCACAATACAATTAAGTACGTAAACATTTTAACCAGAATCCTTATATTCGTCTAGATTTCACCTCAAATGTATAATCTAAGGCATCAAGCTCACACTTGCCCCCAGTATACCAGACAATTTGAAGTTCATGGTTATTGCTCCGCGCCTTATCGTGAAGTTTTATAGCCTATAGCAAAAATAATTATTCAAATCGAGACTGGTTAAGTCTTTCGCGTTCAAATATATTTATTATAATCCGACAAATGTTATCCTACCCGTAAATATATATATATACCGTTACGATATAATACACGTACATATAACTTGTCGTGCTGTAGCCTAATATTGCTCGAGTTACAGCGAAGTGCGTATTACAAAAACACTTTGAAAGAATACACTTTTTGTATGCCAATTTTCTCTGTAAACGATCGGTGAATTGTATAAAAATGTATTATTCTCAAATGTATACAGATATAAAACACAGTGACAGGCTTCACGATAAATTGGCGTTGTATAAAAAAAGTCCTTACTCGTGCATGTAATTAATTTGTAGTTAACATTTATGCTTAACGTTAACATGTGTTGACAATTATCTACTCGTTATGATTGGGTCAATAGACATCTTAAAAGCAGTTTTACTTTCAATCAAATTATTGGGAAATGTTTTTGTGCTGCTTTGAATGCAATTTAAATTCAAGGTCGATTATTTTATGTCATTTAATTTCTTAAAGTTTCATGTTGAGAATTGTTTTAAAATATTTAAAGTGGTTGGTATTGGAGATATTTGCTAATTTCGTGCTCAAATGCGTTCTGATAGAATGACACTCCAACTTGACCCACAAGACGTCAACTGCTTTGGGTGCATTTTGAGGCACGAGAATATGAACATCGCCAAGAGATATCAAAACTCCAAACAGGCAACACACACTGTATTTTTACAACCTTTAAGGTGTCTTAGGAGATTTTAAATATGGAAGGTCGTGATTTTGGATTTGGTCACTAAGGAACCCACACTAGAAAAACAATATTATATATCGGACATAGGTATACTTATACGATATATGTACGTATAATAGGTTTTACAAAACACCATTGTTAGGACTTAGAAATAAAGCTGGTATACTATTTTAATTTTCAATACGAGCATATTTGAAATCATTTTTATAATATGCACCCATATCAGTCACAAGATTGTTGAAATCATTATTGATTCCTTTCATATTTTAATTAAAAGTGCTATAATACAAAAAAATATGTATACCCGTATAAATGTTTTTGTTCAACAAACAATTTATTTAATGGAATTATTTTATTTCAGAATATTTAATTTTAAATAGGTGTATTCGTTTCAAGTACCTGTTTTTAATCATTCACGGCCTATAAAATCCACAATAGCACTTGGAAAATGCAAAATGTTTCATTTTAATTTGAAATGTTTAAAATTAACTGAATATTTTTTTTTTTGTATTATTTACACGGTGTAATTAATTAGCAAGCATTGTTAATTATCATTGTAATTCGAAATTTATATTGTTTAATTATGTTTCAAATTTAGGTTGTTTTGCATACCGTACTACGTGATAGTACCGTCAACATCACACTTCTGAGCAGATAGTATTGTTAAGGAAAAGAGTTTTCTTTTTTTCCGTAAATTGTATTTCTCTTGGCCACATAAGGGCTAGTATTGACAGCGTCACAGGATTGAGTGCCAAGTAATGAGACTCAATAAAAAAAAATGGTAGGCCAAATAAGGGATATATAGGCGAGCGTCCTAAGAATATATCTGGAGATATAAGTGAGAATCCAGCTTCGTTTAAGTTTTTGGGATAGAGAGAAAAAAGGAGAACAGCTTAGAGATTAAACCACTAGATTAACTGTTTGCGGAGTGTATTTTTTTATGACAGGATTTCACCTCACGCGCAAATGCAGATCTCCTCTCAAATTATTTGTTCAACACCGATCTCGAAATGTTTATAGTGTAGTTATTGCCAAGATTTCTTCTCACGCTATCCACGTTTTTTTTTTCATTAAGTAATCTCAGTTCTGTATTTATCAAATTAAATATTAACAAAATTAAAAACCTATTTGCATGGTGATCGCCTTGGCTCCCACTTCGTAAGATATTTTTAATTTATCTTATATCGCTGAAGAGTTTGCATTGTTGATCCCGGAATTCCCATTCTGAATTCAATATATTTTTGCTTTCCTGATAGTTTTTTTTAAGGTGATCTCATGATAGGATACATATCATGGCTTGTACTACTTGATAATGAGGGAAATTTTCATTTGCCGAAAAAAAAAAATTGAGTACCAAGTTCCTTTGAAGGATAAGCAGCGTGGCGAAAATCTATATCCATACGTGGGGACGATACCATACCATACAGACATTTACTTTACCACCTTTGCTGACATTGATAAAATAATTGCAATATTTAACTCCGACCGCAGAGAAGTTTTTAAGTATCACTTTCTGAGATTTCAAACCTTCCTACAAAAAATATAATTCATAACATATCAGTGGCGAAAGTATAACAGACAAAATTAATATATACTTAAACTTAGTATTTGTTGTAATATTAGTATTAGCAAAGAAATATTTAAACCGCTTCGTATAAAAGCATTTTGGGTACAAACAAAAAGCCAAACCACAAAAATTCACACTGTGGTCTTCACGAATGTTTTTCATGAATGAAAACACGTGACGTGAACAACGTTCTTCTCGGTAGAATCTACAATCCAAACCGGTGGTAGCTTCATTTACTATACTTTGTAAAATGACGATTCATAAAAGCTTGTAAAAACTTGAATAAAGTTTATTTTGATTCGCTTGTCCAACTACATCATAAAAAAAATATGTTAACTATTAATAAGCATGAATTTCATATTATTGGAATATAATACGATAAATCATTTGTATAATTAACCAAAAAGCTTTCAGTTATGTACTGGCAAGAAATCTTAGTACGATAAATTGATAAGACGGTCTGTCTTCGATGCAAGCAAGCAGAAATTTCTTGTTAAGTTCTATTGATTCAGAACGTCTATCGGCTTGCGGTAATTTGTCACGGGGATATTCAATATTGATAGAAAGGAAACTACAGAATTAGATATGGAGGAACTACGGTCAAAACCTGATTTGGCCCAGTAGAACGAAGACGTGGATCCTAGCTGAAGTTCGCAGGTTCAAACAGGTCACTAATTCAATTGTAATTTTTCGATAAAACTAATTATTATCGAAGTGAGAATATTTCGTACACATTTCTGGCAAACGATGGCAAAACTTGTCAGGATTAATAAAACTTCTTTCAAGTTATTTATACGTTAAGATGTCGAGATAAGAGTTTCGCAATCTATTAACGTAAACGTTACATGTAAACCATTATTTACATAATACAAACTATAAAATACAATATTAAATATTCTTAAAACCAAATCAGAATATTATTTATTCAAGTAGTCTCCTATATCATTGAATCCTTATATTACACGACTAAATTGAATTTGAAACAACCAGCTTAGTTCTTAAAAGGAAAAACGACGTTTATCAAGAATAAGGTAATAGGCAAGTGCTACTTTTGTTATTATATATTCATTAATTAATTAATGATTATTTTATGAGCTGAGATGGGCTAGTGGTTAGAACGCATCTTAACCGATGATTGCGGGTTTGACCCAGGCAAGCACCACCGAATTTTCATGTGCTTAATTTGTGTTTAAAATTCATGTACTGCTCGGGGGTAAGGAAACCTGCATGTGTCTAATTTCAGCGAAATTCTGCCACATGTGAATCTGCTAAACTGCATTGGAGCAGCGTGGTGGAATATGTTTCTAACCTTCACTTCAAACGGAGAGGACGCCTTAGCCCAGCAGTTACTACTGCTGGTGCCAATTTACGGGCTGTACATGTTTATTTAATGTATTAATATATGTTTGAATTTAAATATGTTTGCTTCTATATTATTCACCTATCTTAAGCAATATTATTTGGAACTTAATTGACCTTTGCGTAATCTGTAATTAAACTGGTATATTTATAGTGACGGTTCGAGGTAATTTTATTGATTATTCAATACAAGGTACCATTACTGACTTTGCGCGGGAAACTTTTACGATTTACCGCAACATGTTGTTTAAATGATTAAGTATAAAGAAATATTATTATACCGTTTCTGTACCCGCGGTTTCGCTCCCGTTTTAGGGGTTGTTTGTCAGGTATTATTTACACAATATCTTTATAAATTATAGCCTATATGTTATTCTTATATAAAATATCCATTTACTTGGTGGTAGGGATTTGTGCAAGCCCGTTTGGGTAGGTACCACCCACTCATCAGATATTCTACCGCCAAATAACAGTACTCTGTAATGTTGTGTTCCGGTTAGAAGGGTGAGTTAGCCAGTGTAATCACAGGCACTAGGGACATTACATCTTAGTTTCCAAGGTTGGTGGCGCATAGCTGATGTAAGGAATGGTTAATTTTTCTTACAGCGCCTTTATTTATGAGCGGTGGTGACCACTTACCATCAGGTGGCCCATATGCTAGTCCGCTAACCAATTCCATAAAAAAATAGTAGTTTTTGCGTGATAGAGTAAAATACATACGTACATACAAACTTTCATCTCTATATTATTTGTTAGCTTTTGAAGAGGTCGGTTGTCCGATAATATATATTTTTATATGCCTTCGATTTCTAAAATGACTGATTAAAACACCAACATGTGAAACTTATATTAATAGAGAACGCTTAAAAATATCTTAACGAATATGGATTTGCGGACTTTTCCATAATACATAACTTACATGACTACTAACATCGCAAATACGCCACTAACCTTAGAAACTAAGACGTCCTTTGTTCCTGTATTGACACTGACTCAATCTTCAAACTGGAACTCAAAATCCCAAGTATTTCTGTTTGCTTAAATATAATCTACGTACATTTTGATGATTATACATGAATTAGAACATCTTCAAAGTCTTCTCATTGCCTCATAGCGTAATTCTCATTTGTTATCCACGTGATTAATACGTAAGTTAACAGCCTATCAATAGAGCAATGTTAAGCTGAAGCCTTCGCTCCTCAAAAGGAAAGGGTCAGAGCTTATTCTACCAGGTTGGTCCAATATGAGTTTGTAGATTTCTCATGTGTTCTCAAGATTCTTCGTAGTAAATTCTATCTCCGCTCACGAAATAACAAATTACGCCCACAAATTAAGCACGTGGAAATTCAGTGGTGCTTAGCCAAATTTGAAACCGAAATCTTATGTCACGTTTATAGCCTCAATTTAAAGCGGATGCATCTACGAAGATGGTGTCGTCCTATCTAATTTCGACTAAGGCAGCAAATCTCAAGGGAGACCAACCAACTGAGCAGGATATATAGAGCAGAAAGTTGTGCCCAAGATCAGGTGCACTCTCTGTTCCCTCACTCCAATAATCCGATGGAATGACAACTCAACACAGAGAGTTCAGGCGTAATATCAACGGGTTCACGTGCTTTCGCGTATACACGTCCTACTTTAACAATTCGGGATGTTTCTTAGAAATTCTATAAAAAGAGGCAATAACTTTTTATTGGCTGACTTGGGATTTAAATCCAAGACCTCGGAATCTGCGGCCTTATATGTGCCCACTGGACTCCAACTATATAATTTTACTATTATATACTTAAAGCGTCTCCGAAACGCGCTATAACATCTGGTATTCATTTTATGTTCCATTGGTTTAGTAGTTTTTATGAAAGGCAATATAAAAATGTCAAAAGATTTATTAGTGTAAATATATGTATAATCTTATTACTCGATACCAGTTCATAATTGAATATTAGATTAGTCAATTGTTAATGAGCTATACTACAACGTGATTGGCTAGTTTTTGAAATTATTCATGACCGAATTTTTTAATACAAAACAGCAATAGAATTGATGAGGAGATACTAAAGTACAAAGAAAAATATTTATATTAAATACTTTTTGATGTAAAATATGAATGGGAAAATTTATGTCAGTCATAAACTTTTAAAAGAATAACGCTGAATATGAAATAAGATAATAATTTACAAAGTTTTACCATTGTAGTTATTTATATACTTTTTTTTTTTTTAAATCAAAGTAACTTGACAAAGGTCAACTGAGAGATCTTTTTTTCTATTAGAGAAAAGGTCTTGGAAATGGATTAAGTTGCCACACAGCGGGATGTTTAATGTCTTCTTGAATATCTTTCTTGGCATATTTTCTCACAATTATTTTCACAAGACCTATAATAGTATTTTTTAAGGATTGGTTCAAACTATACATATAATGCTTTCTTGAATGTTATATAAGAAAGTATCTGGTTCGAACGTTAGACATTGTTTGTTGATAACGGTGAATAAATTGAATACGAACAAACACAAGGAACGAAAAAAATCAATATTAACCGACCCAAAAAAGTAGGAACGCAGAAGAATTTTCCTTGATATTTTCCTCTATTTTAACTGATTTTAATGAGTCCTGTAATCCGATTATAGTCTCTTTTTGGATAAGTAATATCATAATTATCCTAAAAAAAATCTGTTTAAATAAATAGTACCCACCATTGAGTATGGAAACCGTATTTGTTGTATAAACTAGAATAATGTCTAATCCAATTTTATTTTAAATAAGTATTCGTACAGTAATTTGTTCGCCTTGATTATTATTATTATTATTTGTTATATTATATTTTATAAATATATCGGACAACATCACATGCATTACTCTGATCCCAATGTAAGTAGCTAAAGCATTTGTGTTATGGAAAATCAGAAGTAACGACGGTACCACAAACACCCAGACCCAAGACAACATAGGAAACTAACGAACTTTTTCTACGCCGACCACGGAGGTCGTTAAAATTTAACTTATTAATAAAATTTTACAGTTATTTTATTAATAAGCAATGAAAACGAAAAATAAATAGAAACAAAATAGACATCTAAAAATATACACGAATCAAGGTCAATTACCGTCATTTCATCATCATCATCATCCTCCTGCCCTTATCCCAATTTTACTTGGGGTCGGCGCAGCATGTCTTCTTCTTCCATACTTCTCTGTCGGACGTCATCTCACCAGTAACATTCTTTCTAACCATATCGTCTTTCACACAATCCATCCATCGTTTCTTGGGTCTTCCCCTACCTCTATATGCATCCACATCCATTTTCAAAACCTTTCTTACAATTACCGTCATTTATTTTTGTTATTTCCTCTAGATTCTAGACTGACAGACAGAATTCACTATTCTTTATTTTATCATTTCCTATTATTTAGAAAACGATACAAAACAAAAGGCGAACGCTCGTGTCTTTGTTGCAAAGGTAAAGCTGTCAAATTCGATATTTTATTGTTCTAGCAGTAACAATGCGCGCTCGTTTTGTTTTGTTTATAAATAATAAAAACATTTATACAATTAGAAATGTTTGATACGCGTCTTTATCATTAAGATATTTTGATGTTGTTTTATATGTTGATGATATAGATGAGTTTTATACATAACATAAAGATAGTTGTTAAGCGTCAATAGCGCAGTAGTTCACGGCTAGCGATATATAAAGTCGCAGGTTCGATCCTAAACCTGTGGGCAATTGTCGTCCTTTTTAGCACAAGCTTAAAGGTTAATTAGAGGGGTAAATAAGTACATAAAACAAAATATTTTCAAACATTAGTTCTGGTTTGTTTCAAACGCGGAACTTGCAGTGTTCTGCCGAATTGATTGATTTAAATTACATTTCGTTCGTTTTAATTTTGTATTTCAACAAAGTCTTAATTAACAAGAATGCATTTTTGCGCTCTTTTGATGGAGTACAGTTGTATCGAAACAACTCAAATTACTTGCGATTCATTAAACTTTGTAGATATATTCACGGTCAATTAGGATATTCATTTACAAAACGTTACGTGTTTATCGACACTGCAAGAAATATTTACTTTTATTACAGCGACACAGCGCCATTTAGATCTGAGGTCTTATGTGCCGGTAAATTCACTGAGTCGTTGATCCTTACCAAAAAATTGATTTTGACGGCGCTGAAACAGGCTGTATCTTTCCACTGGTGAAATTTATTTCATGAACAAATTTTAAATACCAAATAATCCTCCAAGATTTTTTATAAAAGGGGTCGAATTTTAATGCCGTATTCATATTCAATTTCGTTCGCAAATGAAAAAATTTCCTTGTAAAGCGAATTTTGATTACACCAAAAAAAAATGTCTCATTTTGAACGAATGAAAAACCACCAGCGTCAATTTCCTTGCTTAATATAAACAACTCTTTTTAAGCGCGCTCTTGTGAAGGGTTAACGCTAAAGTAATCGAGTGTCATTACTCGACTATGAATAAATTACACAAGTTCCAAGCAGCGCTTTGTACAAATGGGGCAAACTGTAAGCGGTTGGCGGTTAATAACGCCTACAAGGATGACTTGCGAATCAGCTAAAAATCTAACAATTGAGGGTAGGGCTTTGTGCAAGTGTAGCTTGTCTGGGTATGTAACACTCAGATATTCTACCTCCAAACAGCAGTAATCATTATTCTTATGTGTGCATAAGAGAAGTAGCATCTCGGTTTCTGAGGTTGGTGGCGCATTGGCGACGTGAGGAATGGTTAATATTTCTTTCAGCGCCATTGTCTATGGGCGATGATGACTTTTAGGTGGCCTATGTGGCCGTCTGCCCACCTTAACTATAAAAAAATGATATTAGAGATAAGTGAATTTACCCCGACCTAATGAATACACTTTAAACTTACGAGACACGTCTAGTAGCTAGTTTATAAGGTCGTTGAACCTGGTTTCAAGCTTCAGGTCGCGCGAATATACTGCATTTCTGACAGGAAATTTTCAGTAGCAGCCCGCAACTTTAAAAGCACACCAAGTCTTCGGTTCTTCGCCTGAAATCTTCTCGATCGTTTTGGTTTCGTCGTTCCACAGAATTATGAAAGAGTGGGAATCGATTGTGCCCTTGGGCTTGTGCACACACTTGAACACTATAATATATATCTGGGAGACATCATCGCATTCGGTTCACATCACACACACAACTTCGTACAGACTTAAGAATTGATATTTCTGAAATACAGTCGTCATAGTTGCCCCATTTTATGACATCGTTAGTAATATTAGTTTTATCTTTATAAATAATCGCTCAAGTTCGATCCTTGTACTGTAATTTGCGCCTTTAAACGAACTCGAAGCGAGAGCGGGTAAAATTCGCCATTATATCGCGCCGTCTTTCTCTAAAATTGTCCCAGTCCGCGCTGGCGGCGAATTAACTTTGTAAGGCTTTCGCGGCCGTAAAAATATTACACGTAATGTATGGCATTATCCATATTTTGAATTTGAGCAATCTGGTAAGTGGATTGGGTTTTATACGCGAGAATTTTTTTTCAGTCACTTTAAATATATTGAATAGTAAAACGTTTTATGTTATAATGTTAAGTATTAAAATGTAACGATTTGGAAAATTAGGACAAGAGTACTAAATACTACGTTAAATACAAATACTTAATCCTTCTTTTACAAGACGAATTCAATAATAAGGAATGTACTTATTGCTAGTGTAGATTCCACCGTGAAGATCGGTGAGAAGCTCAGTAGGAACTCTTTTATTAATGTCACCAAATGTAAACATCTTGCATGAAAATTAAAGATGAGGCTTTGTATTATCTTAATAATCACGTTTAGAATAAATTGTCTCATTTATTCTTTTTTTTTATCATATGCCGTAAATATAGTTTAAAAGTGATGGTCTGTAAGTGTCCTACGACTAAGTTTCATCTTATTTTGTCGTAGTAGTTTCCAAAGTAGTCGATACGCATTCGGTAAATTTTCTCCAAGTACGTGCTGGTTTTCTCACGATGTCATTCTACACTTCCAGCCACTAGGCTATCTAAGATCATATTATGACTAATCTAGTCCAATTTCAGGGGAAACTAGCCAACTAAGAGGTATTGTAGTGCACAAGTGTGTGCGCCAAAACCTGTGCACTCTCTATTCCCTCATTCTAATTGAAAGAGTTCAAGTGGCCAAAGGCTTTACATATTTTCCGGATCATGGGAGTGTATACACTTTTAACTTCCAGACTCCGTGCTGCTACTGAGAATAATTATTATACAGCAATCAACCTTTTTATCCTTCAGAAATCTTTTACTACTAAACTATACCATAAATCACTAAACCTCACGCAAAATTTTCTAGTTAAAAACGTTTTATATGAAAAACAACAATGTTTGTTTAAAATCTTATCAGTAAAAGGCTAACCGTGAACATTATTAAAATGATAACCTTTAACAAAAAAGGTTCATATATCCTAATTGACCTTTATCAACATTGCCCTAATCACGTCGGTACTTATAAAGGTTTTTATTTTCAGTTTATTAAAAACTGTTAATGAGGGTTAAATTTCAGAAATGAACACGTAAAATATTCCTGGGGTTTTCTAATTCAGGTTATCGAATGTAAAAGTTCATTTATAAATAGAATATTAAATTTTATCTGATTTAAAAACAGTTTAACCCTTTGTTACCTCTTAACTAATCGTCTAAATTTATTTTGTGCTTAGTTAGTATGATAGTGTGTAGTGATATAATCTATCTATAAATCAGTTAATATATCCTTATAACTTTACTGTTAATGTATGTTGTGCTGTGTATGTATGTATGACTTATTAGTTTAGGAATACAATTAATGTGTGTTAAGACCACATGGAATACTGCTCTCACCTCTGGGCGGGTGCTCCCCCGTACAAGCTTCTTCCATTTGAACGTATCCAATGCAGTGCGGCTCGAATTATGAACGATCAAGCCCATTGCGATTTACTTGATACCGTTGGCTTTGCGTAGAGATGTTGGATCAGTCTGCATTTTCTACCGTATTTTTCACGGGAAATATTGCGAGGAATTGTTTGGATTTATCCCGGCTGCTAAATCTCACCTTCGGACATCTCGTCAAATTTCCAAGTTCCACTCGAACCATCTAGATGTCCGAAAATTCACAACAGCGCGATTTCTAAGACATTTTCGTACAACCACTCTGTGGAACCAGTTTTCATCGACGGTTTTTCGGAATCGCTACGAACCTTCGAAAAAGAGCCTATATCTTTCTTAAAGGCCAGTAAAGCATCTGCAAGCCCTGGTTTTGCAGATGTCCATGAGCAGTGTTAGTCAATTTTCATCAGATGAGCCTCCTGCCCATTTGCCACCTATACCATAAAAAAATGCCACGATCGGCTTAGTTAGGTCTGTTTTTAGATTTTGAATGAATTCAGAGAGAGCTTGTTCAAATCCAAATAAAGAATATTTGACATCGAATTGACGGGATATCATTGAGAGCTTGAATAATCTATGATGTTTATTATTGATTTGTCGACGAAGTAAAATTGAAGTTTATATAAGTAGTTCAGTATATAGGAATAGTGTTCTATTCAATCATTCATCAAAAACTGTAAATAATATATAATATAGCTGAGTTATTAGCAAATAGCATGGAATTCGTAAAACTAAGGTTTGTTTATCTTTTTTCGATTCTTTCTTTGTTTGGTATGGCTGTATGTGTGTGTATGTTTTTATGTTACTCATGTTTAATTCTGATATTTGTATGCATGTGTAGGTTTACTATTGTGTATTTTGAGTTGCGTGTTAGAAGGGTATTGCATATATGTGTGTGTTTTCAAATCTACGTATATTCCTAAATGTGTATTTCTCTTATAACTGGAATATTATTCATTTTATGCTTATAAATGAGATTGTTATTTTACTAAATTCAATTCAATGTTTTTTTTTATAATATAAATTCGCAAATAAAAAGTAAATGTAGATTGTTAGATAGGAACTTTTGTAACCTGCAATATAAAACCTATTTTAAATCATGTTCTGTATTTAAATTTTATAATTATTTTCCATTAGTTAAATAAGTCACAACTATTATATAATATAAAACAGTTGCTCTAAAGTTTATTTGCATTGACTGCGGTTTAGCGTTATTAAATAAATTTATTTTTTATTTAAAGTCTATTAAGTTAGCAAGCTGAAGTCATAATAACTTTGTCAAGTGCAGAAACGATCATTACTCAGTTAGTCGGAACGTATTAAATTCGTTTCTCCGGCGTTATTGCGATATAAAATATTTATATCTTGGTAAAACTACCCTTGCCTTTTTACCGTTGAAATATTGAATATTTAAGCAATTCCCGAGGAATATATGAACTAAGTTTATTAAAATAAACATAAGGCCAAATACAATAGAGAATATGTTCTACATGGTTTTGTAAGAATTTTAGCAAAAGATTAATTTTAAATTATTAACCGTACATATGTATCGAAGATAAATAAACTGAGATTTATAATGTATATGTTACTGTAAAAGCTCGAACACAGGTAAATCTTAAGATTTTCCAGTAAAACCTAAGATTTACCGAAATAAGTTGGTAAATGGAAGTATTTATTATAAAGGGACGACTTTTTCGGACTTTTACCATTCCAACTTAACCAAAACTAACATGTAAATCCTAAGATTTACCAAGTGAATGATGGTAAAAGTTCGAATCCCAAAGTTTTATGGACATTTACCATTCATAATCGGTAAATCTTAGGTTTTACTGGAAAATCTTAAGATTTACCGTAGTTTGAGCTTTTACAGTAATATATATATATTTAATATATTATTATTATTTATTTTTATTTGAATTATTGAGGGAAGTAGTCGCGCTAAAGGGCCATCTCATGAGAATTAGCCACATAATAGATCAATAGACATAAGAGGACAATAGGTCACCTAGAAACTAGAGAGGTAATGTCGTTTTAATAATGTCGTACGTCTCACTCACCCTTCAAGTCTGAACAGTATTACTAACACTATTGAAGGTATGTGATAAGTGGACGGTCACTTTACCATGCTTATAGGCACGTCGAAAACTTTAAGCATATTATGCGCAGTTTGTTTTATTGTCTCAGCAACGATAGTCAGTACCGACGATTTCTAATATGCTTAATTCTTGGTCAATTCGTCACGCTGGTTAGTGAAGGAAAATATCACTAGTATCTTATCTTATGGATGTCAGAGGAAAGTGTAACAGCCGCGTGGGACAAACTTATGTCATTTTTTTAATGGATCATCAATTTAGTTACAATCTTTATAAAGTTTATACACATCAAAGGGGATCTCAACCTTAATATGAACAACAGCTTATGTGTATATATTATCTAGTATACTTTATTTAAATAAAGAACAACAAAAATAACAACACAATATTGATATGTAATAAATAAAATGACGAATATAAAAAATCATACAACTAATGTAATTAGTAAAAATTAATGAATTTGTCTTTTAAAAGATATTAAAGACAGATCGTTTTCTTGAAGTGAACTAATGTTTACCTAGCAGTGGGGCACGTATTCGGTCGATGTTGCTTTACCTTTTGGTTGGATGCGCAAAAGTATCCTTTCCTGTCAATGAAGGCTTCAAGTTTATTAACCAACGTCGTTTAACTTCAAGTTTATATATGTAACTATTAGTAAGTATTAAGTTTATCTAGCTTATTTGTCTGTAAAATGTAACATCATCGGCATATTACAAAAAAAAAAGTAGATATCGCATTTATAATGCCAGTAACATTACTTATAATATTAAGATAATGTCGTTAATCTAATTCAATCCCTGAAAACGGCATCCGAACAAACAATCAGCCACTTTATTCTCACGAACCGCAGTAAGTACACTCGGTCTCGAAAATTCTTTACATTTCTGTCAAGTACAAATTATTTTTCTTTTAAAATGCTCATCTCATTGTTAACGAAAACTTTTTGCGACTTTACAAACCGGTTCCGTGTTATGAATAAATTAAAAAAGTTCTTTGTAATTGTGGAGCCATTAAACACGAGATTATTATGTAATATAATCTCGTGGTTATTCAGTGTCGCTGAATGGAAATTTAAGTTTATTAAAATTTGTTTTCATGAATTTAATAACATGAGAAATTATAATTCCCCCTATAACATATTTATTTAACAATGATATGAATAACTAATAACCGTACAAAATTACAATTACATTATTAATTTTTATTATTTAAACACAACCTTGACCTGGACCTTGGAGTAGAAATACCTTGGCCGTGGCCTTATTGCCTCCACTGGTGACATTCGTTCATTCATTTTGATGGATGGCTGGTTCATGTTTTGACCAGAGGATCGGAATTGCGATTCAATGTGCAAATGCTGCTAGCATCCTTGCCACCATTCAACTCGGTCATCATTTGTTCAGTAACTATTTTGAATTTTTAGTTGTATGTGGTTAAGGAGTTAATGTTAATAATTCTTATGTAAATCAAGATTCATCATCAATAATAATTATTATATATATTTCATAACATTAAAATTGTGAACATTAAGGACTAAAATAAATATAATATAATCAGAGATCAAAATTAATAATGGCTACTTAACTCTATAAATTACAAAACTATCAAAATATTTAGATTGAGTTGGCTTTGGGTGACCAGCAACATTAATGTCAACGTAGTGTGCAATCCATTTGTTAATATTTTAGGTACGCTTGTGTTTAGGGTACTGTACCGTCCAATCACGAGAGTAATGATGTTAAAGATGACCCTGGGGTTAGAACTAGTGATTGCGGGTTCAAACTCGGTAAGCATCTCTGTTTATCATTCATTTCCACTTGTTAAAGAACAAGTGTGTGTTCAATGACATATGTCACTCGTGTATCTGACAACGCGCATTAGAGCAGCGTGGCGGAATGAGCTAAGAAGTCCACATAAGGAGAAGAGATCTTGCCTAGCAATCGTACATTTACATCCTATTACTAAATAATAAATACATTTCAAAATTATCAAGGCAAAAGTTCTACTACTTACAAGTAGTCTCACCATGCATTATCATATTACACTATATAATTATTGAAAATATAAATTAAACATAAGCATAATAATTAAAAATAAGAAATATAATACATTTTTAAACGTCCTTAGTTTTTGGCATCGTAATAAATTTTAACCATTTTAATATCACAAGTAGGTCACCAATCTTGGGAACTATGTTATCTTCCTTGAGCATGTATTTTTACTGGTTTATCAATCGAACCAGAACGCAACAATATATTACGTATTGCTTAGTGTTACAGTGGGTTGTAAAAATTTCCTTGCACAAAACCCTACGACCAAGTTCCCGAAACACTTAAACGTACTACTAGTTTGAAATAGAATTCAAGTCATAATCCTTATTGTACATAAATTAATCTTGTACATAGAATAAAGTAGGAAAAGTGTACACGAGCAGCCATATCGCTAAGTCAGCCAAGTAAATTTAGCGCGCTTCCCCAAGCAAATAACTTTGAGAATTCGTAAAATGCTACTAACGCTGTTAAGCCGAGGATTATTAGTTTAAATTACAGAACTTAAAATATTTAGAGACGGCAAAGTAAAAATTATTCTTTTATTTAATAGTGAACAAAAAAATTTGTTCTTCGATTGAATGAGCACGGAAAAATGATATTGTGAATTTAAAAAAAAAAATAATAGTTTTCGATTGTTTAATAAAAAGTATTAATTTAATACTAAGCTTACGAGTACAAACTCTCAATGCACCGTGCTATAATATCTCTTACATAATATGTAAAATAAATTAGTTAAAATAAAAATGTTTTTCAATACGAAATATCAACTCAAAATTTATATGAATTCTTGTTATTTTATCAACGTCAATGCGTTATAAGCCTTACCGGATTAGTTACAAATATTTAAATTCGTAGTGTGTCATAAAAACCGATATATCGAAAATACCCGATTAAATCAATTTATATTGCAAAGTAAATATAACATATTTACATATATTTTTGTTTTAAATGGAATATTTTCATGTTATTATAGGCTCTGTTCTTTTTTTTTTTTTTAATATTTTATATTAAGTCTCTTTCAATCTTTTTATGTACTTAGACAGACGTTTACTTATTAAATATTTAAAAAAAAACACTTTAAAAGCATAAACTCCTATATTTCAATTAATTATAATAAAATACTACCATTCCATAAATAATAAAATAAAAATTACACCCACGTACGACGTACGGGTCCCCCATGACAGAAGCCACTATTCTATAAAGTAACGTTATTAGACGGACGAATATTAGCATTTTCAATATTAAAGATGAATTAATAATAATTAATTTTTCATTATAAAATACAACGACAAAACATTATACTACCACAGCAAAGTACTTCATTTCTTATTATACTAAAAGCCTAAAATAAAGTGACAATATAACTCAACGCCCTTATCTCTACGTAACCACCTACTTTCCAAACATAATATCTAAACCGCTAGCTTCCTGGCTCAACGCCCAGACGCGTCTTCATGCTATCGCCTAATGGTTATATCGTCGACTGTACTTCGGCTTTATAATGCCGACTGTACTTTTTATAGGATGAAATTCAAAATAGGAATGGCACTTTTGTTTTTTATTGGACTTCATAATGCCTAGCTGTTACTTGTATTAACTTTAAATCAGTTGTTTATTTCAATGTACAGATAAAATATGATCTCACTAAAGGTTTAATTCGTTGTCTTTGATTTTATAACTTTTCAAATTTAAAAATAGAATTATTATAATTTATTTATTTTGTAAGGACTGTACAATAGATTTTTAGACCGATATTTACAAATGCGATTAAATCAGCAGGGTTAAAAAAATATGTCAGAACATGATTTTCAATTTATTTTTTTCAAACATAGTTGTTTTTGCAGAAACAAATGTTTTGGTAGTTCTACCCTAAATTCAGCTGTAGCATTATTTCATTACGACTACGAATACTAGTGAAGTGAAAATAAAAATGAGTCCGTCACAAGACACCCAGCGGGTCATAATACAGAGTTTTTGCATGGAATTTACATTTGTAGGGCTTTGTGCAAGCCCGTCTGGGTAGGTACCACCCGGTCATCAGATATTCTTCCGCGTAACAGCAGTACTCAGTATTGTTGTGTTACGGTTGGAAGGGTGAGTGAGTCAGTGTATCAACAGGCACAAGGGGCATAACATTTTAGTTCCAAGGCTGGTGATATATTGGTCGTGTAAAAAATTGTTAATATTTCTTACAGCACCATTGTCTTTGGGCGGTGGTGACCAGTTACCATCAGGTGGTCCATTTACTCGTCTGCCTACCTTTATCATAAAA
This sequence comes from Vanessa tameamea, assembly GCF_037043105.1. Classification (NCBI taxonomy): domain Eukaryota; kingdom Metazoa; phylum Arthropoda; class Insecta; order Lepidoptera; family Nymphalidae; genus Vanessa; species Vanessa tameamea. The sequence goes on along the minus strand of NC_087327.1, from coordinate 873,151 downwards.
AAGAATACATATCAATTTCTTAGTATATTAATAAATATATAGTCATCGCGCCAAACACACGAGGCAGTTGAGAGCGGCTGTAAGGGCGTACGACTGGAAGAGAGCGTCATGCAGTTTACCCTCAAGGCATACGAGTTATACCCCAATAGATATTTCTCATCAAATCAAATTCTATTATTCAATATAGAATCATACACTTATTATCCTGACCTGAGATGAACCGGCGAAAGAACTCAGTAGGTATTTTTTTGGAAATTCATGATTATTTTTACTTTCAAAATAACAATGAAATAGCTGTTAGGAGATCGTTTTATAACCATAGGTATGCTAACAATTAACATTAAAAACGTTTTAATTAAAAGGTTATAAGTGGTTGACATTACAATGAAATTTAACCTTTATTTGATTGATATTAAAATTCTTTAATAAATTATTATAAATACGTTGATATTTATCGTATGTTTAAATCAGCATACTTATGCTGATTAAGTACTCATTTAATTGCAGGGAAAATATGTAAATACATATAATTAAATGAGTATTAAACCTTATTGTTCAGTGGTAATTGTGAGTGGAGAGAATTCCATGTATTGTCCATCCAGCAATCCGTGGCAAAGCGTTGTCGATTGGACTTCCATGAAGAAAACTGACCGATTCACTGGAGAGAAAAGAAATCCTGGCAGTTATAAATGAGGAGGTGACTTTCACAAGCTTCTTTACTTAGGCTTAACTAATGGTATCATTACTCCAATCGTGCGTTTTTAATATTTTATGGTTTAATTTATTAATAAAATAAAATATTGTATTAAAACATATTTTTTTAACAGCCTGTAAATTTCCCACTGCTGGGTTAAGCCCTCCTCTCCCACGCTGCTCCAATGCGGGTTGGTGGAACACACATGTGGCAGAATTTCGTTGAAATCAGCCACATACAGGTTTCCTCGCGATGTTTTCCTTCACCGCCGAGCACGAGTTGAATTATAAACACAAATTAAGCACAGAAAAATTCAATGGTGCTTGCCTGGGTTTGAACCCGAAATCATCGGTTAAGATGCACGCGTTCTAACCACTGGCCATCTCGGCTCACATTAAAACACAGAGTAACTGTTTATGAAAATTCCTGTAATTTCTATCGATATCACTTAAAAGCTTTTGTTCATCACTATTTATATACACCAAAAAAATAAAATTAGTATAAGAGTTTATGACGTTTTGTTTATTTATTTTTTCCAAGTATTATTTTTTCTGTGTGTCTAAAATATTCTTAAATCCAACCGACACTGGAGCAGCGTGATGGTAGCTCCAAACCATCTCCTCAAAGTGGCGAGGAGGCCTTTGCCCAGGACTGGGACGGCTATAATTCGATTCGTACAATATACTTAGGAATTTAAGTCCATTATGGTAATTATTCTTATGTAGGTAAACGATATATAAAAATTGTACACAATTTTGAAAAATATATACAGTTAATACACATTGGAGCAGCGTGGTGGATCATTTCAAAACACTATAATTACATTTCACTAGCACCGTTGGTCTGTGAGAAGTTTTATTCATCGTCTATCTCTGTCTGACAATTCGCGATTGTATCGAGTTTCTAGTTTGTTGTTACCGAATAGCCCAACATATATGAAACCTTTAAGAGATGTTGCTCTAATAATTTCAGTTCTATGTTAGTATACAATTAGCAATTCGTTTTAATTAGCAGTAATGAAACCGCAACAGGATATACTATTCAAGATTCAGTCAGCTGAAGCCTGAAAGTGGCTACGTAATATGTTCACAAGACGGTGCTACGTCTCAAACACTATCGTAGTACAAGAGCTAGCAGCGTTTATACGCATATAAACTAAAATAAATGTTATTTATTAAAGGTGTTATATAAATTTGATATGAAACCTAATATTTGAGTTACCTTTGAAATATTTTGATGTATTTTGTTTATTATTCTTAACTTGTTATCATAGTAATTTTAACTGTATATGTGACTATATATAATTGAATGTATGTAATATGAACTAAATATATTTAGATTGAATAATTAAGATATATATATATTCCTCCCAATATTATAAGATGACGTGTAGTTATATGATGATTGTTACTAATTCGACTGAAAATATTGTGTCTTTAAATTGCAAAATAACGATTCCACGTTCAAATATTTTTAAAAAAAATAAATATTTACAGATTTATATATTATTATGTTATTCAAAAATATAAAAATGATATTTCTCTTTCAAACAATTTTTGATTAGAAACGTATAAGAAGTTTTTATCCTTAGTAATAAACAAATATTACACATAAAAATGCTTTTATTTGAATATAACTTTATATATTTATAATAAAACGTGTCAGTCGTAAACCACCACAAGCTCTTGGCCTATTTTATGCTCATTGCACTCAAGGAAATGCAATCTGGGCTTGGATTACACCAAGATTGCCTGATAACGGTACTAACAAGTGCTTTATACGTTATTTGATCAAACTACTTGATTCAGTTTTGGTCCATTGTCGTTAGAAATAGCTTAATTTAATGTATTTCATTACTAGTTAGCAAATAAGATAGAGTATTAAATGCTCAATTAAATAAATGGAACACAATCAAAATCAAAATCATAATATACTTTATTCAAGTAGGCTTTTACAAGGACTTTTGAATCGTCATTTAACAAACTATTTAAAGTAAAGCTACCACCGGTTCGGAATGTAGATTCTACCGAGAAGAACCGGCAAGAAACTCGGTAGTTAGTAGTTAGTTAGTAGTTCATATTAGTTAAATACAATTATATATGTATGTTACGTCTCCTGCCTGGAAGTCAACAAGCATCAACTCCACGCTTTTTTATCATCTATATAATCTTGTATCGAATAATATGCCTTATTTACCAATGTATTTTTTATAATTGACTTGAATCTATGAAACGGCAAAGTTATAAATGTCTGCGGAATTTTATTATAGAAGCGGATACCTTGTTAATAATACTAAGTATTGCTAATTGGTGGTAGAATTTTTGATGAGTGGGTGGTAGTTACCCAGACAGGCTTGTACAAAACCCTACCATCAAGTGAACTCAGTAAGTAAGAATGTTCAATCAGGGATCTCAGGGAACGAAATTGCGAAAATATCGAACGATGATTATAAAAATAATTTAACTTGGAAATCAATAAATAGAAATAAATGTTACTAAAATAAATAACTTTTATTATTATATATAGCAACAATGTAAATAGTAAACTCATCGTGCACTCTGAAGGGAGTATAGAGCATCGGCGAAGAGGGAGCGCGACTGCATGTGAGAATCTTACCCCCAAGGCGCATCAATAAATATTCACTTCAAACCTTGCATACATATTTACAAGGAAATAGGAAATCTTTCTAAGTCAGTTCAATTTGTAATAAATGAAATTTCTTAAGGATTTGTTAAAAACTTTATTACTTTTATGCGAAGTAACAATACATTGTTGAGTTGATCAAAGTTTTAATTGTTTAATCAACGTAGAATTAATTTCTAGTTCATTATATTCTCCGTAATCAAAGCTATAATCATCCAATTCAATCGATTCGAACTAAAATTTCAGAATAATAAAAAAGACGTCTATTTGAGTAAATTTAAAAAATATTTTTCAATTCCTTGAAAAGACACTTTACTCCAGAAGGTTCCTTTAAACGTCTTATATAACAAAACTATTGTGATAATTCTACAACTATTAAATTTTATTGAAAAAAGTCGCCGAAAAACTTAATTGTTATTTTTTTGGATTTATTGCATCGACAGATTTTTATTTTTAGGAACGAAGACGAGCAACAGGACCAACTAATTGTTACCTTTGCCTATATAATCTGGTACTAAAAGAAATATGTAAAAATATTTCGAATCTAAGAAATTTTATGATTGGTTTTTATTTCGGTTTTAACAATTATATCATATTCATTTAATTATTTACAAACGTTGTAAGTATATTTTAGTCTTTTATCTAATACATTATATATAGCGGAAGTAACTTTCTTCCAACGGGGTATCCCACGAAACATCTTTTTTTTTCTATTTTTAAAGTTTCTGTTGTTCAAATGGAGGCTGTCCGTCAAAATACTAGTGTACCTAAATATCTTATATACACATTATATTTAGGTACACTAGTACTAGTAATTTGTTTTATTCAAATCAGAGTATTTTGGTTTCAAGAAACCAAATTCATTACTAGAAATGACAATGTTAAGATAAGTGAACTGAATGCTCTTTTAATTCAAGCATTCAGTTCATCAATCAATCATTCAAAATCATTCAGCATGTTTATGCTAAATGCGGTGTAGGTAGCAAAAAATGCGAAAACTCAAAGTAAATCGTAATGCGTAGATTTTCAGTCCACAAAGCTGTAGGCAGACAACAGATATCACAGAACAAAGTCAAAACCGTTATAAACATTGCAAGAAAATATTTGCAATCCGTGTCACAATGACACATGAGTGAATGACAAGCATAATAACATGACAGATGGATAAGTGTTGCCATTTATTCGACGAAATTATTACGAATCCTTATTTTAATCAGTGATTATATTTATCTATATATATATATAATGTATTTTAAGTATATTACAAATATTATATTATATCGTTTTAAGAATTACAATCAATGGAATTAAAAATCAATGGAATAATATTTATTTTGAAATTTATTTTTTCCATGATGTACAAAAAACATGGACTTTTATCTGCGTATATTTATGGTTATTTTTTTAATATTATTAGTCTTTTGTCCGTTTATACTTCTCCTTTATCGTCTAAATTTAAAGAAGATAAATCTGCGAAACGCAACTGATCATATATTTCCGAAATGCGTTTTAATAGTCTTTTCAGTTAGGCATTACAAAGAACGTCTATATTTGGTAATTGAAAATTTAACCACGTGATAGGCACTCTGTAAAACCAATTATATTTCAAGTCCTTTGAAGTGGAAGATAATAAAATTCATTCTACTGAACTCGTATTGCCATCGAAATAACCAATAAAAGGGTTTTGAGAATCAATTCAGCAATTGTTACCATTTGCAAGTATCCATAAATCTTCGGGCTTCGTGTTTACAATTAAAACAAAAGGCCTCGATGTGAATTTATGGTATGAAGGACCGAAGGCTTGCGCTATCCTTTGTCGGGATACGTGCTCGGCCTCAAGGATGAGATGCCGAAATACTTTTAAGTGATTTTTATTGCCACTTACAGTTGATATACATTTGTATTCTCCGACTTCTGGTTCAATTGGGCGTGTAAATGAAAAGATAAAGATACGAACGGAAATACTATGGAAATTATTCATATTTTATTTGAATTTATGACATTACTGAAATCATTCTATCATTATAAATAATTTTATATTACTAATTGTAATAGCGTATAATACTGCGAAGATTCTTAGATATATTTCCTTAATACAACTAATGTTTAAGTATGTTCTATTAAAAATTAATTCATTTATGTGGAGGGGCGCGCCTTTCGTTTATGAATAGATCTATACAGGCGGTTTTGGTTTTTTTATACATAATTATTTGACAGTCAATAATTTATAACTGGTCAAATACATATCTCAAACTGAAAAAGTAATAACGGCTTTACAATGAATGCATTTTTATTTTTATTTGAAACGGCTTTGAGGCCATTGTTTCATTCGTGATGCGTGTTATGTAAAAAGTCATCAGTAATATAATATTCTTTACAAAACAATCGTTTATTTTTTATTTTAAGTTACGAACATTGACGTACAGGAACATTAACGGAGGCATATAGTTTGTACTATATTTCTAGTATACATAAATAGTGTGTAAGTTGCTAGAAGTATATTTTTATGTTTTATAAACATACATCAAGAGGCCACGGTCTGTACTTTATTTTATTTTCTATTGCAACAAGACGATCTGACTGCGTTTCCTCAAAGTAGAATACAATATGATATTATAGGTTTTTTTTATAATACGCAAATCTGAAAATAGGTCACGTGATGATGAGGGATCACTACCATACGCTTTTTTCCTTATATCAAACCAATGCGCCACTAACCTTAGGAACTAAAATATAACGTCATTTCTGTCTGTATTTATACTGTCTCCCTAACCCTTTAAACCGTAACAGAATAATACTAAGTATTACTGTTTAGCGGTAGAATATTATTAAGTGGGTATTACCTACCCAGACGGGCTTGCACAAAGCCGTGTCAACAAGTATACTGTAAAACTTAGCGAATCGTATCCGTATCAGCTTATTAGTAATTTTGTAAAAAAATATATAATTGTATGGATTTATAACAGAATGAATAAATCTATATATACTAATATTATAAATGTGAAAGTAACTCTGTCTGTCTGTCGCTGTTGAATTTGACGAAATTTGGTATGAAGCAAACTTCAATTCCAATGAAGGACATAGGCTACTTTTTTGTCTAACACATGACAACGAACCCCGAAACGCGAGCAAAGCTGCGGTCGACAACTAGCATAAAATAAGTTTGAAATTTGATAAGTTTCAGTTGAGTTGAGGAAGTAGATTTGAGGAGTAGACAAAATATTATATTGTACAATGTAATTCTAGTATAATAATACCGAGGTAACAAATCTCTGAGAGCAATCAAATGCTTCGCTGATCCGAAATTTGCCGAGTAAAGACGGTACCATCCGAATATAAATTAATAAAATGCAAATCATGAATATTTATATAAGCTTACATATTTGAAATTATGTGAAAATTTAACATAAATAGCCTACTGGCCCAGTGGTTAGATAGAACACGTGGAACTCATACTTGTGTGTAACCTCGGCGGTGAAGAAAGACATCGTGAAGAAACTTGTGTATACTGACTTCTATCCAACGTGTATTCGCCGATCTGCATTGAAGAAGCATCGTGGAGTTAACCTATGCGATCGCCTCAAAAGGCTTTTACGACGAGTGAAACATTCAAAGGCCGTTTGACATTTAGATTTTGTCATTTACGTAGTAGTTATATATTTTACTACTTGCAATAAGTCGCTATAGAGTAGGTGCTTACTGACGATCATTGCTACAGGCACAGGGGTATAAAGGCAAGTTAAAATATTAGGATTTATACTCGTCATACGAGTGTATTAAATAAATTATTTTTTAAAAAAAATAAACCTAACAAAATAATATAAATTATTATTGCATTTATTTCCGTCTTTACACACACGAAGGCGTGTCATAAACATATGCGTCACTCATTCATAGGAATGCACACGAATAATAATTTAACGTGGGACCTTCATGAGTGAATGGATCTACTCGTATGTATTATTAAATAATTAAAGTGACGGCACTTTTGACGTATTAACAAAAGAACGCATCGTATTCGCTTTTGCTTGCTTCATCATAAAATTTCGATACACCGTAAAAAAAAATGCAACTTAGTATACGAGCTAGAACAAAAAAGACTCAAGAATAAAATAAAAAAATACAAAACAAACTCTCTGAGTGTTAAAAAGCAGGATAAAGGTTAATCTACACCTTTTTTTGTCATCCATACTTTATTTCATGAAATCTTAGAACCCTTTTGTTTAAAGCTCTTCTCATATAAGCTTTTGACCGTTGGGTTGATATTTTTATGTGCTACCTTCACCTTTGTTATATATCAACTAGAATCCAACAAAAGTAGAATTCTTAACCACTCAAAGCATCAGAAAGCCGCCTTCATCATAGATTGGGGAGGCTGCGGGATCCTGTGCTGCTCTTACGGTTTGGCGGAGCTCTTTTTACTCGCCCCTCGAACTCCTCACTAGTGCGTATAGCAGCACGAGGCAATCCTGGTAGCCATTCTCTTTAGTGCTATCGAAAATAGGACACGCGAGACTACAAGCACAGAAAATATACATGGAGCTGCACACCAAGACCTCACAATAAGTCAAGAAGTTTCCTTCTTCATAAAGTCAACTGAGGCATGAAATTAATTTCAGTATTAAGACTCTGCAGAGATTGTTTACCAAATACCACCAAGCAATCTTTTGCCCGTCCACTTGATTATTTTAAAAAATATCTTTGGGCTACTACTTAGAATATCCTGAAAGACCCAATAATTGAAGCCAAAAGGCTCGTCACAGGGTTGGATCCAAACGCGCTCTATAAGTTAGACTTGACCAACGAGGCAATCAAACCTATTAAAGCCAATTATAGCTTAGTACGAACCTCCTGGGTACTTACTAGATATTCTATCGCCAAATAGCAATGTTTCATATTGCTGTGCGAATGAGACAGTGTAATCACAGGCCTGGGGGATATAACAACAAGGGTAGTATAGTTTGCAGCACATTAGTAAAGTTAGAATTGGCTTATACGTCTTACAAATCAGTGAGCATTTGTAAAGCATAGATAAATATTTAGTACTTAACATACAATTAATAAAAGTGAATCTTGCTTATGTCAAAAATGTCTTAACTCAGTCGTAAATGGAAAAGTTACATTCAAAATTGACCTTAAAATGTAACTCATCACGTCCATGTTTACCTTCAAAAAGTATCTCCAATATTTTTATTATTAATTTTTTATTATATTATCGTTAGAAGATCGTTATCTTTTTATCTTTGTAGCTTCTTACTATTTAACGCTGAACAGATTGCTGTTCGAAATATTATTTCAGATGAAAGTAGTAATACTATTATCCCACAAGCGTATTTCATACATTCTGCCGGCGTTAATGAAATAAAGAAAATATTATATTCCGTTATAGAATATTTTCATCCAAAATATTTTTTCTTAGATAATTCAAATAACGATGAAATTTCATATCAAATTGATTGAAGGTAGAAAAAGGTAGAAAAAATTGTTATTAGGTGTTTAATTTCTAATCGTATTTTTTAATCAAAATTTTCGTCTCATACCTTTATAATACTTTAGTGATAAATCGAAATAGACGTTATCGGGACTGCAAACTTCTAAAGCATTTTAATAGAGGCCCAACATCGAATGACCAGATAAATAATTACAACACATAATTTCTCTTTTGGAAATTCCAGTGCCGCAGTGATTTCGTGGAATGTTCGAGAATATTCGAAAACAATAAAACGGTTGGACGATTTTAATCCTTTGTCTTACGGACCGTTAAGGGATGTTTTTGCTTGATTAATCTAATTCCTCATCGGATTGTAATTGTTCACGTAATGTTAGCTGTCTCCTCTTAGGATTGTCTGTGGGATTTTCGGCAACATTATCTAATATTGTCTTCGTTGTTGTGATAGAATTTGAATTTCTGCCGCCCCGATTATTATTGGCGAAAGTTCTTGATTTATTAATCTTGTAAGTTTTTTCTTTATCGGCTACTTATAAATTATTAAAATTAAATATCTGTAACACAATTTTATTTTATTTTTAGTTGTTCTATATTTCAGGTTGCAATATCAATATCAACAACACAATTGACTAAATTTATTTTCATTGTTTCAGGTACGTCTTAAGGAATATATTATATTCAATTAACATTCAGACCACATCGATTGGTGAGCGTTATAATTTCACTATAAACTTCCTGAAACATCTCAACCATTAGTCTGCGAATCCAGCGCAATTTACATAATTTAATCTCCTCGAAGGACCCAATTTAGACAGTCTGACAGATGTAGGAACACCGATCGTATATGTATAAGTAGATAAGCCAGTACATTCTAATAAATCTGATGATATATGATAAGTCGGGGTACATCTCGTCGAGAATAGACTTACAATTGAATTGAAACTTCTAGTTATGAAACATATTAAAAGTGTAAAAAATATATAATTGCTTATATTGGTACTGATTCATTACAATTCATTGATAAATGATAAAGATGACGTCAGAGTAACGTTATATAAAGGAAAAGTTTTCAGATAATAATTATAGGTACTTTTAGTTGAAGAACATGACGGATTGAATTACCTATTCTAATACAACGAGACTGTTTCAAATAAAAATATAAATATACTTGTTGTAAACGATAATTGTTTGAAAATTAAAAATAGTCCTGCCGAGTCGAGTTACTTCGTCGAGTCCTCTTAGTTGCGATAAATTTTTATCTTAATCAATGACAAACCGCAACGATCAATTGCAATGCTTCTAAGATTAAGACATTGAGATGAAATAAGAGCAATAATTTCCAGTGATATGTATATTTTATGTCAGAGATCTCATTCCGAATAAACTACATACTTAATTGAATGATGTTCTGATTAAAACGCTTTTGGATAACGAGAAGGAACTCGCTCTGAAATTAAATAAAATCTATATACAAGCTTTAGATTATAGAACTAACATAAAAATATAAATTCTTGTACTCTTATTTTTCCGGCTGAGACAGTTGAAATTACCGGTTTTCATCTACTATAATATAAATGTATTATAGATATAACCTTTCCTCTTGAATCGCTCTTTTGATTGATGGAAACCAAATTTAAATCTCTTACGTAGTTTATGAGATCTAAGGGTACATACGGCGGGAAGAGACTTTGTTTTATACTATGTTGTTATTATATACGGAAAATATGTGTAGAATCATATTTAATAATAACTGTTTATAATATTGTTTTTTAACAAAATACTAAGATCTTTATCAAATTGTGTCACTAAATTACGATTCGTATTTGATCTGAAGATTCGATATAATATTCACGTATTCTCTATATTATTACAAATCATTGACACAGTACGAGTCACTCCGTTAATTATTATCAAAACAATCTTACCAGCGTTAATTATTGTTCAAGAGACTCGACTACAGTACATCAGGTAACGGAAATTATGTTGTGTTTACTATTCGATATTACATTTCAGTTCAACCCGAGTACAGTGAAGCCAAAATGAGGATTATTTATTATCGTATTACTTTATTACACATCATTTACAAAAAATGGAAAATAAATAGTATCTCAATTATAAAGTACAAAAGGCCTGATCACTTGAAATGAATTCTTCCAGTCAACGATTAAGATGAGACAAAAATCGGGCAAAGCGTACTAACGAACTAACTTTAAAAAAAAAAACTAAATAATCAAATGTTATGCATAAGTATTACGTATAGATACATATACATATGATGTAGTCCTAACTGAATTTGGTCACGGGATATTGGGATATTGGGATGGCATACCCGGCGAGGCGAGCGAGTTCAGGTATAGGACCAACGACTTCCCGAGGCACGGGAGTACAAAACCTCGGTTTCTGTGGCCTTACATCAACCCACCAGACCAAGTTACATATGATAATGTAAGTTGAAATAGCTAAATTGCCAGATAATTATTCTGCCAACGACTTACAAACATTGTATAGATTTAGCTTCAATGCGGCTGTAATTTGACTGATTTAACTTTTTAAATGGATTCATAAGTGCCACTCAGATAATCCAGCATTTTAATATCTATCTTGGAACGCAAACGGACGGTGAACCGTTTTGTAAGGAAAGTTGGTGTTCGAGCATGATATAGTACGGTTTAAAGCAAGAAAAATACATGTTCGTCAACCACGAATTGAGAACCAGTTTAACGATTTACGATACTCGGCTACATAGGTAATGATTTTAAATGGTAAAACGTTTTTCCCGCGTCTAACTGAACCAATGTCGGCGGAAATTTTTCGACTCACCTCTGCTTGAGGAACGCAAGGAAAGGAAATTAAAATTTGGAGGTATTTTTTTTCAGTGTGTATGTATGTTCATCTGTTCTCACGTAACTTTTAACGGCTGAACAGTTTTTATTAAGATTCTGCTCAATAAAAATTGTTCCACCACGCTGCATCTTGGGACTGGTGAATATACGAGAACACGAGGCAATTTTTCATCAGATATAAGTTAGATTTCTCAGAATGCTTCCACATCCATTAGTATCTGATAGATTACAGAAACAAATTAAGCCCATGAAAAAGCAGTGGTGTCAATTATAAACACAAGAAAATTCGTATAATATTCATGATTCTTTTTTTCACTTGCCAATTTTAGTACTTATAAATCTGCTATTGAACATTGATCAATAAATGAAACAATATTTTGGTATGCTTTCAGGTATAAATTGTTTAAATAAATAGTAATTTCAAAGCTAAGAATAAATTAATCTCTACAAACAATTACTGAACATTGCGAAAACCCTGGAAAGTAATAATTGGCTTATCATATTATCCTAAAGTTACGAATTAAATTGCACGTGCAAGGGTTTTCAGAGGAGAATTTCGCTAACAAAACGTATATGTATATAAGTATCTACTTGTATATTTTGAGGGTACGTGACGTATGTAGTTGTTATAACGCATATAAGTTGTGTATCTTGATTAGATGCCTTATCCTTAATGGTCGGCAACACACCTTCAAGCCCCCCGGTTTTGCAGATGTCCATGGATGGTGGTAGTCACTTGTTATCAGATGAACCTCCTGCTCGTTCGCTACCTACTCCATAAAAAAGAAAAGAAAAATATGCATCGGCAATTCGATTATTTTATAATGGAGTTTATGAGTATTTTATTATATACTAACATTTGAAGATGGATGGTTGGTCAACGTCAATTTGACCAACCACCCATCTTCTAATGTTATTAATCTATCTAACCAGTGGTAATTCCATTAAAGCTGACTTTGTATCTCGCCTGTGAAATGTTGAAAAACGACCACGTTGATATGCTATTTTGTACTTTAACGTTATAATAATAACAGATAATATCGCATGTCGCTTTCTGGTATTTTTTCTTACAGAACAGCTCTAATGCATCAAAATTAATTTACATTATACTTATTCTTTTTATAGGTAAAGGTCTTCTCTTTATAAATATATTACATACTAAATATTCACAAGCAGTTTATACAAAGCTATTTCAACACGTACAAAGTCGGAAACAGTCAATACTAATTAACGAGGTCGAAACTGGACGGTTGTTTCCAACTAAATTAAAATTTGTACGTGTGTGCGATCAGTTCTGGGATTTCATTAAAACAGAAACACCGGTTTCTATAAAGTAATAATCCTGGGTTTGCTTTGGTAAGCGGATATTCCGGAACTCATTAAAATCGGTAAAGAACGACTTACCGGTTTCATTTCTAGCTGACTACATTGGTCCCTAATTCTCTTGATGAAATTACTAACCCACAAAGTCGATAGCAATCACTTTGTTTCTATTGAAGGATCACGTTTGAATAGGGGTTTTTATAAGCGTATGCTGGTCAACGGTCTTTATACGAGCTTTTAACGCAAATTACTTATTTGTACGAATATAACACAGTTTTCTAGAAAATTCTGTGTAGGTTACCTTGGTAAGACATCGTAATCCTTAACGATATACTCCGGTATAGGAAAAAGCATTAAGATTAATCACTCTACTCCCGTTTCTTACAAAGTTGGGATTATTTTAAAGATACAAAGCTGAAATCAGTATTAGTTTCACCTTCCGTAAATACTAGGACATATGTCAAGTTATACTAAGTCTCAACTGACGATGTTGATACAGGCGAATTTAGACTTAATTTTAGTATAACATAAATCGCGTTATTTAAATTTTTGCATATCAATCAGTGTGGTCAATTACCCAAAGGATGTATGTCGAGTATACGATTTTCAGCTTCTGACAATATTCACACAAGTTTTTGGACTGTATTCCTTTAGTACAACGAAATATCTTATTACTAATTAAGCTGCAATTTTAGTATTAGATATCCCAGTTTACCTTAGGTTATTCATCGAGAAACTCGACATGCTTTCAGAAGATTACGGTCGACATCGAAATCAGGTCGTCGAGGGACGCCTCTAGCCCATGATGGGAACTTTAATATTACCGTACATATCGAATATATACAAAAATGACAATGGTCTTAAATCAAATGTCCTAACTCAAAATTTGGCGGAAAGCAAACGCCAGTTCTTGTTTTATAAATTTATGTATATTTTTTCACTTATTTAAACCAGTATAACATATCGTAAAATAATTAAATACATACAACAAACACAGAATTAAACTCAAGTAACCAAAAACTCGAATAGTTCTTAGAAGGTTCTAAACGATAATAATATACAATTTTAACTCAATATAAAGAAGTGACATATTTTTTTTTGTTCATAAATTAAGGAGTTCTGACGTGACAAACATAAAAAAGGGAGAAAAACCGAATTGATAAACTCACCCACACTTTAACCAAAACATTAACCAGTACCACGTGTACTCGTATCGATATCAATTATTTCATTTATTGAATCGAGTGCTAGTATAGGTTCTGTATTACAAAATTAAATGATATTTAGATTAATCCACCCCATAATTAAGTCTTGTTCAGATAAATGGGTTCCCGATATTACTCGATTATATGAACAACGCTTTGGAATTGTAAATCCAGTTTAGGCCGATATTATACTTGTAAATTATAAGCAGTTCGGTCTCTTGATATTGGGTTAGATACAAGGCTGTATAGATTCAGAAATTTCAATATTTTGCCATTCATGCTTAATATTAAGGAAGTCTGATCGAATACTAAATACCAGCATCTTGGTAGTAAGGCTTTGGGTAAGCCCGTTTGGGTATGTACCATCTCATCATATTATATCAAATTTAAAATATTCTTTGTTCAAATAGACTCATAAAAGTACTTTTAAATCATTATGTTTCAATGTTGATTTAAATGTAAATCAGTAAAGTACTAGTTTTTTTATATATTCTGCTTCAGATCAATAAATACTAAGTCCAAGGTTTTTTTATCTTTAATGTTATCTAGTATTGAGTGATATGCCTTATTTATCAATGTTTTTGACGTGAGCATACATTTTTTTAAAAAGCCGAGTTAAAAATAAATGTGTGAAATTATTATAGAAACAAATACAAATCCCATATTCTACCGCCAAACAGTAATACTGGTTATTGTGTTATGGTCTGAGTGAACCGGTGTGACTACAGCCACAATGTCATGACATTTTATTTCGCAATTTTGGTTCCGCATTGAACTCGTAAGGGGTGAGTTATCTGTATATATATAAAAACGAAATACAACTCATCTTACTAATCACAAAAATTCTGAAACTATAACACCATCAAACATGAAATTTGGGAGGTAGGTTCCTTGTAGGGCGTAGACATCCGTTAAGGTAGAACGGGGGTTGGAAGTTTGTGTTTGTGTGAGTGTCAGGTACTAGCTGATAGTATTATATAATATTTCTTATTGTTCCAGCTATCACCAATTATTTCTATAGGTCTGATATCTACTACTATTTTAAATTAAAAAAAAATCTATTTCATAATGAAATCTAAATCCGACATTATCTACTTCAAACACAGTCCCCATATCGGTTTATAATTGTAAACTTTAAACTTGTGATTGTATGTTAACCATTTAATATATTAATAGCTATGTGTTTTATAAATATAATTTATACCCTATATCATAGGAAAAATAGATACGAATAACATCAAAATACTTTGAGTCGTGATTTTGATCTTTGTCAAAATTTATCCAAGGCTTCAGATTTGGGGTAATTTTAACCGACGAGATAAACATTTTAATTATTACAGTTTTTCTAGCACACGTTTGATGAGAGATTTTTTTGGTAACATGTAATTTGGAATCGGTTATATCCCGTAAAGTATTCATTCAAACGATAGTGTTTAAATGTGTCATTTAATCAATATTAAATACCCATAGGTATCTAGTATATTTGTCCGAACAAGGATTAATAATTAATTTCTGAATATGGCTTCGCAAACAACCTCGAACTTTTTATTTATAAACATATAACTTATAAATAACTTCTATCAAAATGAATCGGTAGGCTTTTTTGAGACCTTCAATGTTCTAGTTTATTATTTTGATGTATCTCTTAAAGTTTGACAAAACATAATCGAAATTATTTAAAAATTATGCATACAAACTACCGTCCTTTATCGATCTTTATATTAGTAATAACCATATCCAAATCTATTAAGTAGCTTAAAAAAAAAACTCGGAGACGCGAACCGAAACAGAAAGTGACCGCGATCATACTGTTTTGGTTTTTTCCTGATATTTCTATATATTTGCAGCTGTCGTGATGGTTTGGGTTGTGGAAACCCTAAAATAATAACATATAGCGATTTTAAAACATTTTCTTTAAAATATATGCTCCTATTTATTATGTACATATATATATTTATTTATATTAAATGTAAATCTACTACCCATCGATACCGAATGCAGACTCTACGAAGAATTTTCAAGAACTACGAAGTTAATTTTTTTTATAATACTTAGTCGATTGTACAATACAAATATACTTGTGTAATACTTGGGAGTAGGACTCGGTGCAAGTTGGTCTGAGTAGTTACAAAGCAATGACAAAAAGCGTCCCTTCCCGACTGCATACAGGTGAAATAAGATATTTTTTTTATATGCACCGTCTTATAGGTAAAACCTAAAAGACGGTGCATATCTCACAAATCTTTATGAAAATCATTACATTAGCAGCCTATAAATTTCCCACTGCTGGGCTAAGGCCTCCTCTCCCTTTGAGGAGAAGGTTTGGAGCATATTCGACCACGCTACTCCAATGCGGATTGGTGGAATACACATGTGGCAGAATTTCGTTGAAATTAGACACATGCAGGTTTCCTCACGATGTTTTCTTTTAAAATTCATCAAATTTTAAACACAAATTAAGCACATGAAAATTCAGTGGTGCTTGCCTGGGTTTGAACCCGAAATCATCGGTTAAGATGCACGTGTTCTAACCACTGGGCCATCTCGGATCTTTATGAAAATGGGACCAGCTGATTAGGAGTTCCATCACATACATGCGTATAGAAGAATTATATAAAAAAAACAAAAAGCGTGTCCTTTGTAATTATAATAATATTATATTACTTTATCACTTTTTCACTGAATTTTTAAACATATGTTACTTATCTTAAAAACGAAACGAACCTTTATTTTAAGAAGGAGGAGTAATTTAATAAAATACAAATGGAAAATCACAACAACCCAGAGACTTGGTTATAAAACTTAAACCAATAAACTTATTCAAAGCAATTGTTGACGCAGCTCTTTAATGTGCGACAATATTTACATATTAAGACAAACACACACATAAAAAACTCGCATGAATACAGCACGTGCCTACTTAAACCGTAATACATAGAATATTGCTTTTTACTTCGCCATCCATCATTATTTTCGCAGACTCCACGCACGCTCGACACGTCGAGTGGATTGATATATTATTGACCGAAAAAATGTACACCGAACATTTTTAGGACGCAAATGGAGACATTTTTACATATAAAAAAATATTTTATTATAGACCTTTCGACGGGTTACTTTATCTTCTAACGTTGACAGATTTTAGTATTCTGTTGTAGGTCTTAAATGAATTTATTATTTTTTTATTTAAAAATAGAAGCATTATTTTTCGCCTAGTAATGTTTTACGGTATTAAAAAATATTATATGGAAAACAGATTTCTGTAGAAATTCAAATTTCGTTATTATGAAGTTTCCTTTTATTATTTGGTTCATTAATACTGTAATACATTTGCAATTATGACGTAACAATATGTGTTTCGGAAACGACTTGAATAATTGCATCAATCTTGCTTGACAAAAATACAAATCAAAATATTTCAAAACGAAAATTTTATGTAAATTTCGCCCCTTCTAAAGGAAACTATTTAAATGCACAACCTTAAACCAAATGCGAAGATCATTAATGTACGGCGTCAACTTTTGCAATTCACAAAAGCGTCGCAGTTGCAAGCGTCATGAATATTGTAATTATTAGTCCATAAAAACTCTTTTGTTTGTGGGCTGGTTAGCGTTTTGTGTTTGAAAATGGAGGGAAAACGGTCTGTAGTAATTTACTGAGCCGAGGGTGGTAACTGACATGGATAAACAGGGTTCTGTGTAGATAGCTGAATTTTTCTCTTTGCCCCTTTTTGTATTTAATTTATCTAACTCCACAGTGGGCGTGTGACTATTCGGTACTTCGTGAATGTTATTTTTTATTTTGCGAATATAGTTGTGGACTTATATTGATCTGGTGAAACGTTGAATTTGTTTGTTCAGTCCATTTCACTTTGGAATGCTTTCAATGCATTGTATTTATCTATTTTCATAATATTCCGTATTTATATTTCATACATCATAAATGGAATCTGTTTTTTTATGTATTTCGAGGTTTATTTGAGTGTGTTTTATTTGATGAAATTTTGGACTCAATAAGCTATGCCGAACAAGAATATTATGTTTATGATTCCACCTTCTAGTGATCTTCGCACGTAAGCAGCAAGTCTACACAGTTATAATACTTCTTATCGCACGTCCCACGTTATTTTTTATTATTCATTCTTGCAAATATAAAATATATTAGTACATTTGAAATTATTTATATTTATTTTCATCTTGTTTTCTTTTTGCGTTTATCCTTTCTCAGTTTTTTTCTTCTTGTTTATTTTATTGAAAGCGAAGGAGTTATTTAATTTTGTTACAGTTATTGTTGTAATTGTTTGATAATTATTATATGCCTATATTAATAAACAAACCCCTAATTAACGTTATAATATCTGATATACTTATTATAAATTTAATGGCCAACACATTTTTTGGTTATTGGTTAATAATCTCGTTACAAAATTTCAATGTATGTGTGATGAAGATGATATAGCAAGCTACACTTCAAGATATACAACATACAGACATACATAGCATATCCATCTTGAAACTGTAATGATTTTAAAATTTTTACAAATTCTTAGTTCGAGATGAGATTAAAGAAGCAAGCTGTTCCCGGACATTTAAGTTACTCGAGATTTGCACACTTACGGACTATTACTAAAACATATTAACACAAGGTAAAATTAATAGATATACATAAAAAAAAAATAACAACAAAACTTCCAAGATATTAGGAAAGTACAAAAGTAACTCTTGCCTTACTTATTTCAAACTCCAAATAGGTTATATAACAAAACTCAGCAAGGGCGGCATTATAAGAATTCTTCATTCAAATTTAGAATTTTAGTTTTCATAACGCTTTTAATGTCAATATTACTAATAATAAAGTTTGATTTATTGTAACGGTTTTATATTTATTGATTTGAAATGATAACAATATAGGGTCAAAATCAAAGTCTAAATTCACTTTATTCAAGTACGCCTTACAGGCGTTTTTGAAATACGTAAAGCTACCACCGGTTCATTAGCAGCCTGTAAATTTCCCACTGCTGGGTTCAGACCTCCTCTCCCTTTGAGGAGAAGGTTTGGAGCATATTCCACCACCCTTCTCCAATGCGGGTTGGTGGACTACACATGTGGCAGAATTTCGTTAAAATTGGACACATGCAGGTTTCCTCACTAAGTTTTCCTTCACCGCCACAAATTAAGAACATGAAAATTCAGTGATGCTTGCCTGGGTTTGAATCCGAAATCATCGGTTAAGATGCACGCGTTCTAACCACCGGGCCACCTCGGCCTCGGCTTCCACCGGTTCATAATGTAGATTTTATCCAAAAAAACCAGTACCATTTTTTTTTCTTTAATCATAACCAATGTACGCTCGTACTAATATAAAATATGGTGTAGGATTATTTAGTGGAGGATATCATGCTATGCCAAATAGATGTTTTGATTTGACAACAGAATGTCACGTATTCAGACGACCCAGAAACCACGAAGGCGCCAATCAAAGAACTAGGTGGGACTTTTGTATCTACAGACGGCATCTACACACGGACAACGCTTTTACAACTTCACTTAACATGAACTAACTCAAAATTCAATATTCAACACGACATTTCGTTGTAAACATCGCGTGACAGACTTAAGGGTATGGCTTAAGTTATAAAAGAGTGTTATTTAGTTTTATTTCACTGCTACTGACTTCCACTCCAACGTCAATCGTTTATTGAAGTGTTTTATTATTATTTATTGTTCTTTCGTGTTTAAGCTTACTCATAATTAACTGTTATAATATTATTGTTATATTATATTTTACATAAATTTTATTTATGTCAACTTCAGATATTTTTTTTATTTAATGTTAAGTCGTTTTTACTAGCAATTTTATTCTTTTGTTTCTTTTACAAGGCACTAAGTTTCCACTCTGTCCCAAAACCCTGAACTCATTGTTGCGAATTACGTCCAAGCATTATACTGTTGATGTTACTAAAGTATATAATAACTGATACTTTTGAATTTATAGCTTTGCAATACGGATTGAGTTAAATATTGCTTTTGTTTATTTTTTGCTTTTATCTGAAATTACATTTGATTATCTTTTTGTGGTTATTTATTTCAATCTATTCTTTTATCGTTTAAAGAATCAGCATTGAATACAATTACATGTTCAGTTTCATCTGAATTGACGTTTAAAGCTTTTGTAATCGCTTCAACTTGTAACTTATACCTGAGGCGATGTTGTTGCGTCATCGATCATCTTCAAAGCGTTCACGTCGAGTGTCGAATATTACTTACGGGAGTAACCTGCAGATGTAAACTGCTTTTAGAGTTCCGTTACGAGGAGTTAGAATCACAGTTTTAACAGTATTTCCAGATTCCGTTGGTCTGTTTGTTCTATTGTGTGTTTAGTTTTAGTGCTCGAAAATGCCTTTTACTTGTTCAGTAGTTACATACTTAAGCTCATTAATACAAATGTTGCTTCTGTTGAACAAGTTTGCTTTAAGCGCTTTAATAATTATTAGTATAATTTGTAAATCATTCTAATAAACAGTGATCAATTTTAACTGGGCGATTTTTATTTACATCTATCATTAGTAAAATATATTCTTAAATTCGATATTTAAGCGTTCTCATTGTTTATTAATATTCAATATAAAGACTACCTTCCTTTCAAAATATGAAACCTCTTTGATCTTGTCAATACCAATAATAACAATTCCTAGATATCAAATATGTCTTATTGAGATTTTTTATGGCTAAAGGGCAGACGTCTAAGCCTGAACCAATATTGCCAATCTGCTAGTTATTGGCGAAACAAAGAAATCCTCCTGATAAAACGTTGATTGGTGATTATTAGTTATCTGTTCATAATTAATATAGATAATTATGAACCTGTATATAATGCTATTGAGAAAATAAAACGTAATCTATTTTTGGAACATTTTCAACGATTATTTTATTTTTGAAATAATAACTTATTGGTAAAAATCATATAAATGCTTGATATGCCTTACGTCATTTTGTTGAAGACAAAAATAACGTTAATTGAGAATTCAGAAACAATAGCTAATATACAGGGTTATTGGTAATTCGACGTATTCCCGTTAGGAGGTAATAGATTTCGGTTGTTTTGAAATAAGTTCCTAGTTGTTATACATTTTTGGAGAGCTAAGAAAACGGTTATGTTTTTAAAATAATCTGCAGTACAAGTTTCATAACGTTTTTTTTTTGTTTTTAAGGCATTTTTGTGGAAAAACAATCAAAAAAATATTGAAATTATATCTTTTCCCGTCTCGCATTTTTAAATTTGGACCGATAATTATTGTTTTGATATTAGCAAATAACCAGTATTTATTAGTTTTTATAAATCAGATGAAAAAATACGATTTTAAATAGCAACTTTTTTACATAAATTTTTGAAGTTGCATTTATAATGATATTTATAAGTGATAACTCAAAAATGGTTCACTTTTGCATTATGCATATGGGGGTTAAAATTATCGCAAATAATCACCCCTATTACCTCCTAACGGGAATACGTCGAATTATCAATAACCCTGTATAATCAATAGTTACAGGATATGATAATATTTGTTAAGTGGAACTTTGACTCAGTAACACCAGAACCGTTTCCAAGGCATGAATCCTTTGTTTTTGATTTTTAACCTTTACAGGCTCAACAAGAACCGAGTTCTAGACTGAGCTTAAATTAAGAGTGCTCGTTCGTGCTTAGAATGAATTTCATTTTAAGGATGTCTCTCGTGAGATCGCAGCAAGGTTCTGAACGTAGTCGGTAAGCTGCGTTGATTTTCGTAATCTCAATGCCTAACAAGTTATTTTTTTTTACAACATCGACTTAATTATTAATCTATGATGAATTGTTTTTATATTATTAATGTTAAGTGATAAAAATTGTAGCAGAACTGAGTACAATTACCAACCAAAGTGGTAGGGCTTAGTGCAAGCCCTTTTGGGTAGGAAGCCATTCATCAAATTACTGTAAAACAGCAATACTTAGGTATTATTTTGTTCCGGTTTGAAGGGTAAGTCAGGGGGCACTAGGGATATAGAATTTCATACGGCGCCTGTCTCTATAAGCTATGGTTACCGTTTACCATCAGTTGAGCCGTTGATCTACTAATATAAAAAAAATACATTGAATTTACAAAAGCTAAAAAAATATGTCGTACTTTTATTATAATATTTTTACTATTTTTTTGTATGCATTTTGTTTTAAATAAAGTTATTTTATCAATGATTAAGATATTCGTATGAAAATTTTGATACATTAGCTATATCACTAGCAAAGTGCCGGCTATTACCAGTGTATTACACAATGGAACCTTACTTTTCCCTGAATAAGCCCAAGCGTTATGATATTATACCTACGTCACGTCTTCATAAAGTCATGTCAAAGTGTGGTAATATACTACGGTTTCAGTGATGTGCTGTAACTTATATCGACATATACCCGGTGTCTATATACAAGAAACGAATTGTTTTGCTCACGGAGAGTTGAATGATTTAGACGTGGTTCGGATGCTACTATTGGCTTGTCACTTACGGATCTATAGGCTACGAATAACGGTGAGTAGAGTCCTAATATTCCTCATGACACTGGATATACTTTAGATAATTGTAAATTTCACATAAGAAGCAAAAGTGAACTTTAAAAAATACTAATACTTTTTAGGAATCCGCTAGTCATATATTCTACCGCCAAATAGTAATACGAAGTGTTGCTGTGTGCCGTTTTGAAGGGTGAGTGACCCAATAAACACAGAATGAAAGTCCAAGGGACATAACATCTTCATTTTTAAGGTTGGTTGGCACATTAGTAATATGATGAACTATTAATAGTCTTACAGTGTTTATAGCCAGTAGTGACCACTTACCATGATGTGGCCCATTTCTCAGAATATAAAAATAAGATCTTAATAACATCAATTTCACAATGTCAACTTTCGCCTGTGGTTTTTTCGAACCGATACGACTTGGGAACCTTCAAGAAAAGAGCGTATTCCTTCCTTAAAGGCCGACAACGCATCTGCAACCCTCCGGTGTTGCAGATGTCCATGGGCGGTGGTAGTCACGGTGAGCCTAATGCCCGTTTACCACCTATCATATAAAAAAAATGTCAAATACATTAAGTGATTTTATGGAAAAATAATCTTTTATTTATATCCTCGATTTTAAGTAATTAATTAACTAGTTAAATTAAGCTATGTCGACTAAGTGGTATCGATACTTTTATTATCGACCTAATCGCATGCCTACGCCCATTATTTTTATGAGGCAAAGGAGAAACATCGGCAGAGGGATGATTTTGACGAGACTGTAAAAAATGAACAAGCAAATAAAGCAAAGAGTTGGAGGACGCGTGGGGAATTCGACGAATATCTTAGCAAGGAAAATTACCGTTTTGTTCGTTAGAGTTATGTAGCTGTAAAGAGCATCTCTCATTGGGCTGGGTGTTTGATGTGACGTCCGAAGTGCGGTCTACGCATCTGTTTGTTAAAAAACAGTGTGCCATTTATTACGTTACGAAGGATGAGAAGAGCTTGTCTATGAGAAATGCAAATAGTATGATGTCTTCCTGTTGTATGATGTGTTGTATGGTCGTGAAAAAAAATTTTTTTTTTTTTTAATTGTTTATTTATTAAACGACGAGTTTTTTATAGGACAAATTGGCAGACAGACAAATAAGCTACCTCATGGTTAGTGGACCCTAGACACCCTTCAAACCAGAACATAACAATAAAGTAAATATATAAGTATTGCTGCTGGCGGTAGAATATCTTTTAGGTGGGTAGATACCATTAGTAGTTAATTTGAAATGGTCCTGCTTTTGTCTATAGGTTTATCTCATTGGAAATACTAAAATGGTATTTTATATAATATATTAAAAAAAAACTTACACGAAAATTAACCAAAATAGTCCAATTTCGAAGGCTTTACTTGTAGCTAATAAAGGAAACTATTATTACAATGTTCGCTTTATTTAATTATAAATCATACAATGTTTTATTAGCAATATAATGTTTAATTTACACCTGAAGTAATTGTACCATTCTTGGTAATTACACCGTATACAGGTTATATGTAATAGAGTATTCAAACTTCCAATCGAAATTCCTATAAATGAGAATTTGTTACTTTTTGCGACTAAAAAGTTTTGGGTAGTTTTTTCTTAAGAAAGACAGATTTTTTGACCAATCCTCATAGTATAAAATATTAAATATAAAGGCCAGCAATGCAGCCGTTGTTGCAGATGTCCAAGGGCGGTGATTGTCGCTTTCCATCGGGTGAGAAACTTCTCGTTTGCCACCTATAGCAAAAAAAAAATATAACTTTTACGAGGAACACAATCTAATCCTCCTCAAAAATATTCTGATTAGAAAATAATTAGGCAGACAAATGGACAACTTCATAGAAAGTAATCACCAACGCCCAGTGAAATTAAAGTAAATTTCCCCATTGTCTAAATATCAACTTTCCTACGATCTAATCAACTCTAAAAGAAATATTTTATCTAAATACCAACGTAGCACAGAAATAGATCCCTATTGTCGATAGTCATCAACTCCAATCCTATTTCGATTTTCATGAATAATAACTTATAGGTAATAAAGAAAGCCGTTGATCGCGTGATTTTAAGCAACTTATACGCACACTGTGATTAATTCCTAGTCGAAGGTAGCCGTGTTACGTTGATGGGGAACGCGAGTCGAATTACAGCGACACACGACCAATAAGTTTGACACTTCGACTTAAATTATTGGCGTGAAGCCCTTTGAAGCCAATGGGAAGCCAACATCTGTTCCATTAGCTGTTCAAAACGAAAATAGTTGGCATTCTTTTGCTCAAATGTCTGTCTATTTTTGGATACAAGATGCGATGGCTGATACATTAAATGACATAAGATGTTCATATAACGAAGTGTTGAAACAGAAGACAGTTGGATAACTTATAATTTATTCACTAGATTTTGCCAAGCAATAATAATTTATAGCTGTAGAATGACAAAGTGACATTAAATTATACAACTTAACGACGCATAATATTTGAGTGTTCGCGTTTAGCGCTATATCAATAGCGATAGTATCTTGGCTCTCTTTAGGGTTCCGTGCCCAAAGGGAAAAAACGGGACCCTTTGTGTCTGTCACCAGGATGAATCTCAAGAAACGCGATTGCTAGACAGTTGAAATTTTTATAAATTATGTATTTCTGTTGCCGTTGCCGTTTCTGAATTTTTTATAAATTTGTTATTTATTATTAATAATTTTCGAGTTCGTCTACTAACCTTATTAGTAAAACGAATATAGAAATGTCAAATGTTCAAAGTTTTTTTTTTTTTTTTACTTATATTACAGGTATCCGTGTGTAGCAATCGTTATTTCCTCCAAACGCCCTTTTATTGGTTGTGGCGGAATTCTTTATAAAGGTCAAACCGTAACTTGGAACTGTTTCATTTGTTTCGGTCTAAGGGCAATAGGTATGTTCCGGTTTGGAAGCACTAACTTTGTTTTATTACGTTGTTTACACGGATCAAAAGGCTCGCATTTGTTACCGAAAAAAATTTACAACATTCGAATTTCGAACATGATTGAGTCAAGAAATTTTGCAGCGAAGATTTATGGGTTTAAATTCGAGCCAATTCCTTGTTTATACGAATCCGGAATTCCTTTTTTAATTTTTATAAAACGTAATCCTTAATACAGTCTGTAAATCCTCCATTCCGATAATGACAGACGCAATTACGCGAATTGTATGCCAGTGCTGTTTACAAACGTCCAATATTATTAAATGATAAAATTGCCACAATTTAATTTTGAACCAATGGAACTTATAATTGAGGAATCAAACGTTATTCTGGATTAAACTGGTGATGGACATACATTTCGTAATTAGCTCTCGAAATATTTGCAATACAAACCCTCCGATAATCCGAGACGGGATCGACAGGGATGTTCAGGGACGTGGAAAAAGTGACAGTTATAAAATGACAATATTAGTCCAGCTATTATTTGAAAACTTACATAAGGCGTTATTCGAATAGATTCCTTGGCTTCTGACAAAGAATTACGAAACGAGAAGAATATCTTATATTCAAATGGACAAAATAAAATAGTTGTTTATGTGTGGTATATTACATAATTATTACATATATAACATTTATCGGTGGCAGGTCTTTGTGCCAGCCCATCTGGGTAGGTACCACTCACTCATCATATTATACTGTACCACAAAACAAAAATACATAGAACTAGTTGTGTTCGGATTTGAAGAGTGAGTGAGTCAGTGTAAAAACAAGGCGCATTAGCGATTTCAGAAATAATTTTTATTTATATATATATTTATATTAAGGAGGCCCATTTTTGCAGTCCGCCTATCTCACATATAAAATATAATAATATAAACTGTATTAAAAATAAGAAAACTTATATAATATGAGTTATTTTAATAAAATTAGTATAAATTTAATTGTTAATATAACAATATAAACGCTGAAGAAAGTACGATTCTATCTCATCTCATAACAATAACATATTTGAGACATTAGACCGAGACAGAATAGAATAACTGTTTTTTCTCTCTTTCCATAGCGTTAAAAGAATCCTGACGAGGCTCCGCTCCGACCGTCATCTTCAGTTGTTTTGTGGCAACATTTAATAAATTTGCGTCTTCATTTCTGCTTGTCTAAAACAGCTAGGTATTTTGTTCGTAAGTCGTAGTCAAATAAGTTGTGGCATTTTCAATTAAATGTTTTCAAGTTTCAGCATTTTAGTTTTATGAAATATATATTTACTTAAAAGAAGTAATGTCTCGTTACTGTGTAAATTAAAATCTAAATCTTATAAGAATTATCAACCAGAAGGATCCAAAACTTATCGAGACGAGCCCACCATTTAGCCAGTGATTATATCACAATCAGATTCAGTGACTACCCATTTTTTTTTTTAATATAGAACATAATAGATTAATCTTTGACACAATAAAATAAACACAATACAAGATTAAATTTAAAACAACATAACTAATACTTAGTTGAGTCTAAAAATAACTAATGATAACAAACAACAATAACAAAGTTATATGTAACAATAAGAACTATATAAATTGTAAACTGTACAATGGTGTGATTTCAAATCGGGAGACCACTCAGCCCTAGTCAAGGTTTTGAACCCGACGCTGATTTACAGTAGCCGCTACGGCTTTATCTTCCTTTGAGGAGAATAGTTGGAGCTTATTCATAATTATATTTGACCCAATTGTATATTTTTTTTCGTATTAACTAGAAATAAAATTATATTTAACCTTAATTAATATTTGATACATGTTGTTATATAAAAATAAATGCAATTAACATTTGTTGTTAGTCTAGTGTCATTTCTGTCGGTGATCCTAAAAATGAATAAATAAAATTCCACCACGCTGTTGTAATGCCGGTTGGTTGATACACATGAGGCAGAATTTTATTGAAATTAGCCACATGCAGGTGAGATGTATTATAAACACAAATCAAGCACATACAAATTAATCGGTGCTTGCTTGGGTTTGAACCCGCAAAAATCGGTTAAGATGGTTCTACCCACTGATCCTTCTCCTAAATCAGTATCGTAGTAATTCAGAATATTGCTTATTGATAGAGTAAGTAATGAGGGAACCTATTACTTAGATAAGTCAAGAGTAAATTTTAATAGACTATTATTTAATAGAGAGTATAATTTAGTATAGAAGAGAGGTAGAACATGGATGAGAAGGGCCGAAGATCGGGCTCAGTGGCGCAGCTTGGGGTACGCCTACGTCCAGCAGAGGAGTAATACAGATGATGACAATGATGATTATCATTAAATAATCGCGATAGTAATTATTGCTCTCCATCCAGCAGTACCTCAACAATGCATGAGTGCGTTTATGACACCTTTTACTTCACCAGAAGATACAAATTTCTCTTCAGTATACTCGACATTACTCTTGACATTCATTTAAATGTTCTCATTTGATATTATTATTATTCTGATAAATTGATAGTATATTTTAAAAATTACCATTTATGGCAATAGTAAACATAGACGAAGTCGTACCATTTGGATTAGAAACCATAATTTTTTTTTTAATATAGTTTTTATTCTGATTACAAAGTCATCATATCCCGATCTCAGTTCGCTTGCTATTTCTGCGTATACATTGGTAGGAAAGTTTTGTGTCAAGACATTTATAAATTATTCTATTACTAAGCAACTTTGTATGAATGTCGATTGAGTCAAATGAGCAGTTTAATTACACGTGACAAGACAAGGGATATAACTTCACAACTCAGATGTTTGTTGACGATGTAAAAAATGATTGATGTTATTATCAACGCCAATTTATCTCACTATATTAAGAAAAACAAAGTTCCAAAATATTGGACTAATATGTAGACATGTATGTAACAGACTGGATACCATTTGAGAAGTTGGAAACATACAATTTATAACATCAATTACAAACGAAACTGTAATTCTGGTGCTGAAGGAAAAAAAGTTCCAAACTTTAACCCAGACCACAATTTCAGAATTGCATTGTTTACGTATAACTAAATGATATTGTAACAAATATTCTGTCTGTCCAACGTAGTTCTAATTTTGCAATGAGAACTACAATTTCTGCATACAAATGCACAAGCGGAGCCTCAGATATTCCTCCTGCTGTTACAATATATACTTGTATGTGCAAATAAATAGCGCAGTCTGCGACCGCCCTGTAGGCTTATAGTATTAACTTATTAAGCCCACTTCATGCCTTGTTAAGCACACTTAGCCCCGTAATCATCAGATAATAAACGATAATCCGTTAGGTGACTGATAAATGTTATGTGTTCTCCATTTATTGCGATAACAACGGTTATGTAAAGCGATTTAACTGTATCCAGATACGATTTAAGGTAAATTTGACGATTTCGTGTTCTATTTTCAAAAGGTCTACTATTAATAAATATTCATTTATTTGTAGAATCCGTAGGTGTAGTATTGGCAAATATATTATTTTGAAAATAGGTAATTTTGTGCAAATTTACAAAATGATATTTTATTTGATTTCAATTGAAATTGATTGATATATAAATAACATATAAATAAAAAAATATATTACATATAATATTTCCAGAGAATTACAGAATACATAACTATAGCCAAAAATATATACTTAATATACAATGGTATATGCTTTACCAATTTATTTTTTACGGTAATACTTTCACGCAGTGACTGAGCACCGAATTGACGTAGGTTTTTTGATAGAGAAATTAACATAAGCTCTTCTATGTACATTTATGTATATCTTATACAATCTTTACTAATATTTTACCGTGGCTCACGTTATAATACTAGTTTCGTAATATATTTACAAATATAATATTAACAAAAATGGTTTTAAAAATAATATAACAACAGTTTAAAGCGATTACAATTTGAATATTTAACATTCCTCATTCACTACGATTTTCTGATAAAACAAATTGAATAGAAGCAGTAATCAGAACTCCCAAGAAGTTTAAACATGTTCCAAACTCTCGATAACATTCAAATTTCATCGTTAGACCTAATGTGAATTACAAACAGTTGTTACCCAAGGTGAACCAATTAAAGTGACCTTCAGAACCAAAAGTGTAATATAATCTTAGATGTTATTTATGCTAATTGCTTTTAAATAGCTAAATCCTTTAGACCTTAAAGAAACAATTACCATTATGAGACTTACCAAGTCACACGTATCCTGGCTTAGTATGAATCCCTTGTAAAGGCCTTAACATACTGTGTGTCGTGCAAAATAAGTGGCATACTTACGCTGCGGATTAAGGATAATAGAAAGGCCTAGGTTCAAAACGAATTTGAATCTTATCCCTAAGCCTTAAGGTTTACTAACGCTTATACATCATCCATCATTTGAACGTGTAAATTTAAAGGTCAAAACTGTTTCATAATATAAAAGATAGATAAAATGCTACCGTGTTTATTTTTTCCGTTCGATTTAATTTTTAATTGTACAATAATGTGCACTTTTATTTCAGTTCATATCGTGTATTTAATTTTAGTACGTCAATATAGTATTATTTAATTGTATACCGTACACATATATCCGTATTATTTAAGCAGAATTTCCCAGTTGTGCGTATTATGTTAGTGTGATATTGGTATAATATTTTAGCTTTGATCTAATAAAACAAATACTAAATATTTATAAGTTATTTTTTTCTAGTGTTTGTGTTCTTTTCACTGGAAATCTTTTTTATATATTGCGTTTTTACATATTTGTAACAAAAACAGTTCATAAATATCTCACTGCTGGATAAAAGCTGATAACTTAATTATAAATACGTATTCGGTACTTGGAGATAGTACTCCATAGACGACCATTACAGTCAGGATGAATGAACTGCACTAGCCGCGCTCGCCATGCCGGCCCGCAAAATGGCTCTTCACGCCTCGTTTAAGGGAACCCAAGTTATATGAGAAAGTACTTGGCAAATATCTTCGTGCGCGATAAAATTGATGTTACAGTTAGGCGGTGACATCGAAAGCCAACACGCGTAAACATGTAAAGAAAAGAGAAAGCAGCAATTAGAGAGAATAATTCCTCGGAGCACTTACCGTAATAAATCAAACGGGGCAGCTAATCTAGTCCTCCGTAAACTTTATTCGAACAAAATTTTAATTCTACAAGTTGACGTTAACATTTTCAGGCACTTACAGTCTAAATATCTTGTTTAAAGTTATATACTAATGTAAAGTACCAGATCCTCGGCTTAGTCTCAACTTGGACCACGAACTTGGTAAGCGTAGTCACAAAGTTTTCCATATCATATCACTATCAAACGTGATATGTTAGCTGTCTACGATTTGTATATGTTGAAATATGTACCGAATAGCGATGTTTTGTCTAATTCCTGCACGTACACATATAGCTGGTAACAGTACTATTGATTTTGTTAGAACTACAATTTCTCGGGTCTTCAACTGGTGAAATATTATTTTATATAGCCACGTGCAGTCGGTGATGCACGTAATAGCCTATAAATTATTTACTTGGTGGTAAGGCTTTGTAATAGTTCATCTGGGTAGGTACCAACCACTTATCTGATATTCTACCGCCAAACAGCAATACTTGCACAAGGGAGATAATATCTTAGCTCCCTTTCAGTACCAATATCTATAAGTTGTGGTGACCACTTGTCATAATCATATTACGATATAAAAAAACTCGCGCTAAATGCAATTGCTGAGCTGAAGCCTCTTTTCGTTTTAAGGCATTTTTAAGCATATTCAAGTGCACTGTTCCAATGCGGGCTAGATATAGTTACGTCATGACGTTTTTCTTCGCCGAGAAGAATAGAAGGTGAAGTATAAAAACAAAAACTTCACTCCTGAATTTTTTTCTGCCATGTTTTCTCAGATTCAAAACTGAAAACTTAACTTAATATTTCAGGTGTTCCAAGTACTGGGCCATCTCGACTGTCTTGGGTACAATAACAGAAAAAAGTTTATTAAACGGCGCTCCGAGCTTATAACTTTTGTTCTCAAATTTAGTTTGTGTTTTATTTGTTTGTAAATAAACAAAAAGTTGTTTTTTTTTTTTTTGTAATTCTGATGATGATATTATTGAGACGTTAAAAAAATAGTAACAAGTCTTTGACGTACAATTCTACGGTATAGGTAATTGTGAGACGATATTTTATGTTGCTGTAACTTTTTAATTTTGCCGTTTAATGTATTTAAAAGCAATAGTAAATGCCTGTTATTGTAGTGGCGAGTAAATGCCTCCTTTTAATTTCGAGGAGAAGGTTTTGGAGCTTACTCCACCACGCTGCGTAGTGCGAGTTGTATAGCCAGTAAATTGTATAGCCATTAAAGCAAGTAAGTAAATTTAAATATATGTAAGCTATATTTTATGCGGAGTTTAAAATTGGTAGAAAAGAGTAACTACTAGTAGAAATTAATATTTAAACGCACGGTAGTTTAAAATATATTATATTTAATTAAAAAATATTTTGATTTTGACTGTTGGAATTGAAGAAGGAAATTCATCTCTGTAACACATACTGAGTTGATCAGGTTTTTTCTTAACTCGAATACGCTCAATAATTTTAAACGTGTTGTTTATTTGCTACACATAATCACTCTTCGAATTTTTTAGTATTCAATGTACAAACATATTCTACTTATTGTTAAGGTCTTAGTCCTTTATTCTCGCATGACAGACAGCTTAGTTGCATTTTATATCTTGCATTCTTGAATGTTATTATACTGCCATTTGAATTCCTGATATACTGTTTTTCTTCAACTGTTCATTTTTTATTTCATGTTATTGTGACCATTAATTTTTACGACCTTCTATTTAATTCCAGTACTTACTAACAAGTTAAGTTTAGAGTTTAAAATAGTGTTATTATAAAATAGCCCGTCAATTTTAAGCCCATCTTAGTAGGTACTAACTACTCATCACACATTCTATAAAGTGATAGTGCTTCGATAAATGATGATGAGTTTTAGTGATGATATAAAGACAATTGAATTTCACCTAAGTTTACATAAAATTTATCTGTATTAGTAAAATGTATAATATGTATCATACTAGGTATTGGTATATTGATTATCTTTCTAAAAGATAAGCTTAATAATTGGCGATGGGGCTTTATGAAAGTTCACCAAAGAACAATACTTAGTATCGTTGTGTTCCACTTTGAATACTGAAAGTGCAAGTGTAATATTATACGTACTGGACAAAATGCTTCCAAAGTTATTGGTACAGACATCTAGGCCAGTTTACCTACAAATAAATAAAAAAACCCCTTACGGAATATCTAATCTTTCACAAGATTTGAAGATTATTCTGTGACGCTGTTCCTTTAAAACACACGTGACAGATTTTCATTAGGTAAATGAAGTTTCAAATTTACTTGGTGGTAGGGCGTTGTACAAGCCCTTCTGGGTAGATAATCATCATAATTAAATTCTAGCGCCAAGCACTAATACTTATTATTGTATGTTTTATTCCGGTTTGAAGGATAAGAAAGCCAGTGTAACTACAGACACAATGATAACTGAAATATAATACACATAACATCTCAGGCCCAACGTTGGAAGCGCATTGGCACTAACATCTATGGACAGTTAATGGCCCATATGGCTCCTCGCTTACCGACACCATAAAAAATGAAGTATCGGTGATGTTTTCATGGATTTCTACAATCGGATACAATTTACTTATTCTAAACACCATCTTAGCTCTGAATCTGAAACTGAAATCTCAACAGAATTGTCCATCAGTAATATTATTTTCCGTCCTATTACCGTTTTCTCCATGCAAATAAATCTTCGTACGTCCGATAACCCAACTTTCCAATATCAATAGCAGGTGGTAAATATCAGATTTATCAAGGGACCTTTTACAAGACCCGTAAAAACTCTCCGCGGAATAAACACATTAGACGACTGACCCTAATTTATCGCTCCTAAGGGTTCCATATGATTGTACGTATTCATTTAAACATTGGATTATAAATAAAAAATTCGTTTTTAGACTTTAATGTAACCGTTCTAAATTTTTCGGGTTTTGGAACTCTTTTGTTGGTGCGATTGAATTAATTCGGTTTAATGTTTGAATTGAGGTTAATTTTCAAACGTTTTGGAATAATTTATGGAACGTTTTCGAATTTCAATATTTTTATTTAGGTTTCACAGAATATTGTTTTTAAAATACATTCCATTAGATGATAAAATGAAATGGCGTATATTACAAGCGTATTTTGCAAGTGCTGATTTCAATGGCAGGATGGGAAAAATAAACAACTTTGACCTTGAATCTAGTTTCAGTGTGACAGCAATATTCTAACGACTATCCATGAAATAAGGCAATTAATTAATATATTTTTTATTAGATTTTTTACGTAATTCAAATGATGTGTTTTTGTTTATTTTGATAATACTAATATAGTGTTTTGCAAACAGTTCGTTATACCATTTTATTGTAAATTATTAAGCCTATTTACGTGAAAAAAAATCGTCTTGAAATAAACCTTTTTTTGAGATATGTTACAAGATATTTAAATTTCGCCCTAAAATTCTTAAACATATTTCTTTTAAATTGCTGAAATGTTTCTAATTTACTATAATAAGTTTTAGTTTCTTACATTTGATTGTTTTTTTTATACTTTACAGGTAAATGCACTTTCATCACGCAGGATTTCTTGTAAAGGTACTTTTTAATTACATTTGCTTGTTCCTCATATCATTACTGCAAATTATTATTTCTTCCACAACTAAGAATAGACAGGCTTAAGCCCGTTACATTGTCAGAAACGTTCCCTTTAGACAATTCCAGGACATAACACCGCAGTATTTGTTTTTTATTGCATTTAACTGCGTTTTTACGATTCTCTCTCTCAGTCTGTATTTCTTCCACAACTAGGGATAGTTCTGCTCTCCTCTAGAGAAGAATGTTTTAAGCTTATTCCACCACTAGGATATACATACATGTGGTGGAATTTCGTCTATTTTCACGTCTTTCTATGTTTTTTTTACAAAATCGAACACAAAAACTACATTAATTTAATAAAGCTGAAGATTTTGTTTTGAACGCACTTATCTCGGTAACTCTCAGGTGGGAATTGAATCTTTTTGCATTTGATAGCCTAATTCTCGAGGAAGATTATACGCTATTAAGCAATCACGCTACGCCCCACGGGGGCGTAACAGAAAATAAAGTTTAGAGCAGAAAATATGATATTAATTAATTATTTGCTTACAATCCAGGTAGTCTAATCATTAGACCATAACGGTTAAAATTATAAGCAGAACCCAGCCAAGTCAAGCAAAATACTTCTTACAATCTGTAGCATGAAGACTCAGTTTTCTATAATCGATAATAAAACTCAAATGATCGACATCAATAATATCAATTTGAATATTCCCAAAGCAATCACAAAACGTATTTTCTGAAACAATAAACGTATTAAGCTGAATCTCGTGCCGTTTCAATGATAATTCATACTTCAATTTTATTATCACTCGAATATCCTTCAGAGTTCATAGCATTTCGTTATGAAAGATCGCCTCCTGCATTATCTTTATGAGTTCTACTGACGAAGGCAGATTATTCCCCCTACTGGGGGAACTAAGATTATGTGTAGACACAAATTATGGAAAAGAGCGATATCAAATAAATATATTTTATAATTGACACCAAATTATAATTTATTGTTGGGCGTGTCGATTTGGCCAGGATTCTGAATTCTTTTTGTTTTTCCAAGTCCATCCATAGTTGGTGAACGACTAGCAACTTGCTACATTTAATTTTCATAAGCTTAATTTATGTCTTTTTTAATGATGAAGGAAAACATTGCGAGGAATCCTGCAAGCGTTAACTCCACAAAAGATTAAGGAGACCTTAGGCTAGTCGCGGATCATTTACAGATTTCCCTTTTTTTTAATTTTTTTTTAGTTATTTAATTATTCCTTATTATTCTAGATTCAACTATCGTGTTTAAATTTAATTAAAATATACAAAATGTATACATCAACTAAACAACTTAAGCCCTGATTGCTTGTCATTTAATATATAATATTAGCTAACAAGAAAATAAACATATCAACTCGATTATTTATTTGTTTAAAAACTTCGTAGACCTACAAGATTATACAGTTCAAATAAGGCGTATCAAAAGCCTACAGGCATTTTCTACCAGTCAACATTGAGGCTAAACATAAATAAACGAAGGCGGTATACCGACAATAAAAACAAGTCTATTATATAATGAAAATAAATTACATAAAAGCTATTTATGTAACTATAATACTAGCCTTTCCACGGAATTGCACCCGCGGTGACCTTCACTTCCATTGTGCAAACTTATATATATATATCTCGTACATTATACAAATTATATATTTCCATATAATAGTTATACGAACGAAACAATAGGCGACTTAATGGTTCATAATCGTCCACAGATATGGTACCATAACAAACATTAACCATTCCTTACGTGACCTTACATGTGTCAATGACCCTGGAAACTAAGATACTATTTCCCTTTTATCTGTATTTACGCTGGCTCACCTAAATATCATAATTTCTCGCTGAAAACGTAAGACTTGTACCAATAACTGTCATAAAACGTCATGAACGATGAAAAAGACACCAGGCCGTGAGATTTCGGACGAGGTGTGAAGTCGCATGGCATATGTGATTACCGTTTACGACTTAAGTGATTTATTTAACAGCATCTCATTTAGACGTATCCTTGGCGAGTAGAAATATTTATGGCTTCTATAGCGTCTGAACGTTTTATTGTTGGCATAATTAGTTTACGTTTCCTATATTTCGTTTTCTATTATGGCCTTTAAAATCAAATATCTTAAAAAGCAAAATAATTGATACAATTCTTGTTCTATGGAGTAAAAGTATTATATTCTCTATATAAATCACTGCTGATTAAAATCCTCGTTTCTATTTGAGAAATTGCTTTAGAATTCATTGCACCGTGATAAAATATACTGAATTAAAAAAAATAACAGATATAAAGAAAAACATTAAAGTAGAATATATATTTATATAGTACAAGCGTCATGCAAACAGACAGGGATAGATTCGCAGCGAAGAAGGCTAATTTAAGCATCATGGGATAGATGTCACGGCATACGAGATGAACACACTCCCACCATCAATGAGAACATTTTTAAGATAAAGGTTGGTAAGTGGTCACCACCGCCCTTAGACATTGCAAGATATTAACCATTCCTTGCATATCAATCGTGCAACTAACCTTTGAAACTAAGATGTTACATTCTCACTTTGTAGTTACACTGGGTCACTCACCGTTAAAACCGGAACAAATATTGCTGTTTGGCGGTAGTATGTCTGACGAGTGGGTGGTATCTACCCAGACGGGCTCGCACAAAGCCATCAATTTTTTTTACCACATGTCAATAAACCAAACCATTATGCTACAGATCACTTTAATCCGATGACCTGAATAATGAGCTAAAATACAGCCTTCAATATATTTTAAGCCATAAACCTAATGCACGTAAAATTAAGACAAAACTACCTACACTACAATTCAAAGCTGTTAAGGCATGTTAAGCCGTGTAATTGTAGACCATAACTTAAACGTAATTGACTTTACTATAGCTAACTCTTGCTGTAAATCATTTCTATCAAGTTACCGTAGAACGCTTAAAGGTATTTGCCATTCACTATAGACTGGTTATAGATAATACTCCGATAGGTTCGTATCATTTGATATCAAGAAATTAACAGCATATAAACAACGATTTTGTTTTTAAAATTTCAATCTAATGGCTTGAAAAATTTACCAAATAAGGCATAATATCACGCAGAACCAGATTTAAATAGTTGATAAAAATATAGATTATATTACAGTCGATCGAACAGAAGTATGAATTTTAAATTCCAATTAAAATGTGACTTCAAAGTATCACGCAGCGTTAATTTATCTCTTTAGAACGAATACTTTTCCTATTTAAACAAACACAAAGACACTATAATCGGTTAACACTTTATTTATTATACAAGTAAAGTATGTGTTTTTTTAATACAATAAATAAATTTACAACGAATTGCTACTTCACAATATTTTATTTAACTTCGTCTGTTAGTACGTGCGAGTCCAAACCCTGGAAATTAATTTGAAAGCTTAACAACCCGACAGAGCTAAAATTCTCTACAGCATATATATACTATCGTATACTCAATATGTAATTCAGCTGATACGAATAAGACGGTTGTTTTGTAACTGAAATTTTACTAAACGAATACACATTAAAATGATACCCGAAGAAACAACGTATATCGGCGTAGGTTTTATTATATAAGTTATGAATTTTTAAAGCAATGATAGCCTATCTTCTTAAATTATTGAACAATTTCAAAAAATATATAAAGACGACTCCAATAATAATTGATTAAATGGCCGGAATTTAGTTTTTCCAGTCCAGCTGTTCGAGGTGACCTCAAACTCGCTATTTAGAAAAGGATGGATGATTTTTGCAGTTAAACCGACATTGTAAAGACAGCCGCTCGTAAAAACGCAGTTGAATGCAATAAAAAACAAATACTGCGGTGTTATGTCCTGGAATTGTCTAAAGGGAACGTTTCTGACAATGTAACGGGCTTAAGCTTGTCTATTCTTAGCTCTGGGTGTTTTATTCTATGTCTTAGTGGGTGCTTTTACTACGTAGGTATTTAAACACTTAAAGACCTGGCGTATTAACCACTTTTTACAAGTGGGTAATGGTTGGTTAATTTAAGCGTGACGCCAGAAACGATTTTTTTAAACGTTATAGCCTTGTACGATTTAGAAATTTGAATCGTATAATACCGAGGAAGTGACACTTCGAAATAAGGTGATTATCGTACAATTATTATGCAATTAATGTTGTCAGCATTTATTTATTCAAACAGACAATGTATAATCTACAAATTATTCATTACAACGAATTACTTAAATTTCGAGAGTGAATTTCATACCACTTCTATCCAACTGATAGATCTGAAATTTCTAAATACAGACAAGTGTCCTAAATTGTGTTTTTTTTTATGGCATCTGAAGGCGGACAGGCAAGTGGGTATGGATTTTTTGACAAGATCATAGTGTAAAATAGATTAGTGAATCAAAGTGAATATACGTGATTTTACATTGGTCGGTTCAAAGAATTTTTAAGAGAACTATTTAGCTGAAATCCCTCTTAAGCTAGATCATAGCTAATCATTTTAAAACTGAACTTTTAAACAAAATGTTTGCCGAACGTGTAGTTAATAGCGCTGAAAACAAAATAAAGATAAATAACTTGCAAGTACTATGAAAATATATTTACGGACCAAAAGTCAACATGCGTTTTAAAAATAATAGACATAATTATAACAAATAATAATCAACAATTATATTATTAAATTTAAATTAATAATATTAATAACAAAACCTAGTATAGTATGTCCGAAGCATCCAAACTTCGCGCCAAAAAGTAAACCCAAGCCTCTGTGACAGGAGACACGCTCCTTTTTTATTTAGTACACTACGAGGTATTGATATATTAGGGGGTAAGATTATGTCAATTGTACGTACATACTATTTTATGAAACTATTAATTATGTTCATGTGCTACGGTTACCGCTTTTAATTATCATATTCTGAGTGGTCTTATGAAGACGTTATTATTTTTATACCCCTTTAGGGAGTTACCAAATACCAAGAACAATAGTTCTGGAGACAGTAAAGACATACGTCATTTTAATATGAGATGTTTAGTTTTCAATATTTTTAAAACTATAGTATGAACTTAAAATATCAAAGAAGAAATGAAACTGTTGCCACATACAAAGACACTAATGAGGCGTTTCCCGTAACATACATACATTAACAGCCTGTAAATTTCCCACTGCTGGGCTAAGGCCTCCTCTCCCTTTTAGGAGAAAGTATGGAGCATATTCCACCACGCTGCACCAATGCGGGTTGGTGGAATACATATGTGGCAGAATTTCGTTAAAATTAGACACATGCAGGTTTCCTCACGATATTTTCCTTCACCGCCGAGCACGAGATGAATTATAAACACAAATTAAGCATATGAAAATTCTGGTGCTTACTTGGATTTGAACCAGAAATCATCGGTTAAGATGCACGCGTTCTAACCACTGGGCCATCTCGGCTTAAAAGTTAACAATTTGTGTATTTGCTATAGTAATCTTATATATTTTGGTAGTCAATTTAGGTGATTTTAGCAACTTTTGGAACGAGATTCATTTACACATCTGACTGTAGAGTGAACTGAGAGAAATCGACACATAAGGAAACCTATTTCCTATAATATTATTAAAATGAGTAGTTAGGACAAGAGCCCGAGGGGTAACAATCCGCTTAAGGGCAGTGTGAGGTAAGGCCATTGAACTATTAACTCTCGCTTTTCTTAATTTTGGATTAAAATTTTATTACAAACTGTTGCATTTTTTTCTAACATGACATTTTAAGATAAAAAAATACGGTTATTGCTTTACCTCAATCATAATCAAATTTCATACGAGAAAAATTTATAAAAAGTTACTCTTCTTTTTAATTTTTTTTTTTTAATAATATTGGTAGGCGGACGAGCCAATAGGTCACCTGATGGTAAGTGGTCACTACCGCCCAT
The DNA here is from genome assembly GCF_037043105.1 of Vanessa tameamea. NCBI lineage: Eukaryota > Metazoa > Arthropoda > Insecta > Lepidoptera > Nymphalidae > Vanessa > Vanessa tameamea. The sequence goes on along the minus strand of NC_087327.1, from coordinate 832,830 downwards.
AGACAATGGCGCTGTAAGAAATATTAATCATTCCTTACATCACCAATGCACCACCAACCTCGGAAACTAAGATGTTATGTCCCTTGTGCCTGTAGTTACACTTGCTCACCCTTCAAACCGGAACACAACAATACTGAGTACTGCTGTTTGGCGGTAGAATATCTGATGAGTGGGTGGTACCTATCCAGACGGGCTTGTACAAAGCCCTACCACCAAGTGATTTTTCATATTAAATTACTAATAATATAAATAGATAAATAAATATGTACACCCACTAAAACAGGTATATCGGTAAGGCCGATACACAAGAATGGCATCACTTAAACGAGATGACGTAATGATAAAAAAAACAGGATATATAATCTGTTCCGTACATTTTTCACACCGCTACTCCCGGACAAAAGGCTGTCGGCCTCGTGAAGGGGCCCAAATTGCGACTCCATTGTGGAGATGCACTCGTTTGTGTGTGATGCTGGGCGATGAATCTTGATTAGCTTTAATATCGCTCGTTGGATGGGAATTTCAAACGTAAAAATGAGATCTTTCAACCCATTCTATTCTTATAATGATACTGCATTTTCAAAGTAAAACTTCTTTGAGCGCGAAAATAGTGATATTTCAAGGACGAATTTGAATAAAACGTTTGTATATGTAACGTATCTGTGGAACCAGTTGTTTTTTTTAATGAAAGGTTTAAGTTGTGTCGAAGTGCAGATTATCGGTATTGATTCCACATGTTTAATTCTAAAAGGCTGTTTGGTGCTAAGTTATTACTTCCGTTCATAGACAAACGCACTGTAAGACATGCTTTCGTTATTTACAAATAATAACTACATTAAATGAATTTATATAATGCGTATTTAATGTGTATTAGAATTTAATAGTTTAATGGAGCAAACAAGACAACAAAAAAAACGATCACTCTACAAATGGCGCGGACACAAAAATACGTGGAGACGATGACTCCTTAATACAAAATATAACAATAATTTATGTTTATTTATTTATAAACTGTTATACCTCTTTATTGGATTTTTATTACATGGTCTACCCCAAAACATTAGGGGAGTTTCTTGGTGGTTGCGATATGCAATAAAACCTTTTTGTTTGTTTTTTCCCGTGTTCCTATTTTTTTTATTTTCGTTCTACACGTAAAGTAAAGTAAGGCCACGTTAAGCCCTGTAAATTGTCCACTGCTGGGCTACAAGAGGAGCTCTTGAAGAAGGAGAAGAAGAATGATTAGTTTCAACCCCACAATTGGTGGATACACATTTGCAATCTTCGCAATACGACCGTTCACATATTAAGCACATGGAAACACAATGGTGCTTACCACAGGTGCTTACCAGTTACCACATTGCACGTCTCATCACATAAATAAATAACAACCGATTTTAAAATTAATTCCAAAGCTGACCGCTTTCAGCCACGATGGGTGGATGCCTAATGGCAAGGTAGACCAGCCAACCATGCAAGAGATATTATAGTCCACCAGTGCTTGCGCAAATATTGGTTGTAATCTCTAGTCTCTCGCGGTCATCATTTGATTTGACGGAAAATCCGATACGATCGGAAAGAATTCGGACATAGGGCTACAGGGTGGAATGTGTAATCTGCACTTCACATTTCTAGACTCCGGGTTGCTACTGAGAATAATAAAAACCCCATCACTGGAGTTTGTGCTCAGGGCCTCGGTATTTACAGTTTTATATCTAGCAACTAAACCAACGATGCAAATGAATGTTTAGGATAGTGTTTAGTATTATAGGAACACGATAAAATAATTTTACTACTGATAAACTTTTTTTTTTTGTAAGACCTGGTTGGTCCTTCAACGAATCGAATCAGAATTTCTCGTTGGTAGCAATTGCTGAGAAAATTAAAACGAATTGATAGTTAAGATAAAGATAGATTCAATCAATTAAAACTAACTAAAGATTGTTAAATTTGCACCGTTTTATGAGTTAATCCAATTAATATCAAGACGGTTTATCGTTTTGTTGAACTAAAAATACAATGGGCTAAGCGTATCTTGAATAACGCATTTTATGGTTTGATTGATAATACTATAGCATAGAGATAGACTATGAATTAATTGGGACTTAGTCATAACGAAATTACTATAGCCTTATTTTAATTATTAAAGCTTAAAATTCAACAGACATTTTTACTGATGGTAGGGACTTATTGGTAAAATATATATATATATGTCGGAGGAGCAGGATGCCGAACAGTTGGGTTCGGGGATTGATCCGACATTTGGAAGAATCATAATAATATCAAAGGATTACAATAATTCATCTCGATTAAGAGCAAATCGGTTTGCAAGCAACCATCGCATTCGAGACGCTTGTCAAAATATAACGACTCGCGTTGCCATGACACTTACAACTCCATTCGGGGTGACCCGCTCTTAAAAGTAAATCAGCCATCAAACATTATTGCCAACTACTCGATTCAGTAATTATCCCAATCAACAACCAAAGTAACTGCGTCCCGTTATATATATATTTTTTTTAAATAAAGTTTGCAATTGCAATTCGTACCGTAAATTAATAATAATAATTGTATTTAAATGTTTATACACAAATATATATAAATACATTAAAATTGGTTAAAAGGAAACTATTAAAATATATTCGCTTGTGCAAGTGTTAGAAGTAATATTCCTTTATATCGCAAAATATTTAATTTCGTAACGTTACATAAAAAAATTGACGCTCAAATTCACGTTTAAACTCACGTTCACATCGAGCGTGAAAAATATTATTCCAATAAAATAAAAAAAAATTTAAACATTTTTACCAATAAACAAAATTCATATAAAATTCTATTTCCGAAAACATTTTACACAAAAATACTCGTCCAATATAAATTGATACAATGTATAAACACATAGACGGACTCAATCCATCTCGTCAAGTTGAAGCCTTAGATGGATTTATTGCTGCATCGTAAATTACATTGATGGTTATTGCGGGACGAAATTGGCAGGTGGCTGTTTTACCCACGCAGTGGATAGTGAAGGGTTAAACTAATCAACTCACGGTAAATTGATTATGTATGTGTTGGTAGGGTAAGCGATCCGATTATGATATATTTAAAACAAATTGTTAACTAATTTTATTTACACAAATAGTCCATTGTACCTTACTTAAAATTCATAGTTTAAGCTGGAACAAAATACAAAGTATTGCTGTTTGGCGTTAGAATATCTGATGTTTTTCTCGGTAGATTCTACATTCCCAACCGGTGGTAGCTTTACCTAATATAGTTTGTTAAATGACGATTCAAAAGTGCTTGTAAAAGCCTACTTGAACAAAGTATATTTTGATTTTGATTTTAATGAGTAGGTGATTTATATCCAGACGGGTAGCCACCAAGTATTCTGGGTGCTTTAAAAGGCTTAATTTTTTTTTTTTACATGAATATTGTTTATTTTTCTACTACGGTCCGCGGTTGCAACAGAGAGATTGCAGTGCGATTCTGTAAGAAATCACTACGTATCTCACTCGTGTCACTCATGTGTCATTTTGATACGTGTATCCTATAAATTTCATAATTATTTTAATCAATGTCGCATATCTCATTCTGACAGTTCAAGCTCGTGTTCGGCGGTGAGTTTCGAGTTTCTTGTTACAGAATAACCTAACATTATGCGTAATAATGCGTATATGTTCCCGTAAAGTTGTAAATATCGTTTGATTATAAGCTATCTCGCGAGATTGTGAACTGTAACATACTGCTTATGATTTAACGCATTACTTTTCGGTAGATTATAATCTAACGAAGTTAATTATAAAAACTCTAACCTAGTTTAAGTTAGTAACCGAAATATCATAAACTGTAATAGTTTTATTTTGAGTTAAATCACCGTTCACAATATTTCGGCAGCTTATAATCTAACAGTATTTACAATTCTACAGTGATATATATATACTATATTCTATTTTTTAATCTCATTGACATATAATAAAGAATGAATTTGAACTATATATGACATACATAAAGCAGATACATATATTCATATAAAATGGATTGTATCCTAAACTAAAAATAGAAAAGAATAGTTTACACGGAGAATTAGTTAATGTTCTAACTCATATTATTTACACAAGAATTATTAACGTTAAATCCTTAAATATATACAGATATGAATTAAAAATTGTTACTGTATAAATGATGAACGGTGGCAAGAATACTAACAGCAATTTGAATTCCGATCCTCAGGCCAAAAGGACCCTCCTGTCACCAGTGGAAGGAACAACATAATTTGGAATATTACACGAATATTTGAATCGTTTGTTCGCTTTATCTTGTCCGCTCTTAACCTTTAAGTACCGACGTGCATTTCTTGTAACGTTAGTACCGAGGTGAGGCCTGAGAGGCCGCGTAAATAATATCAGGTTTTTTAAAGAAAAGTAGGAGTCGAATATTTGTACTTGTATTGTGATGAAAAATAAAGAGTTTTAAGAATAAGTATAGAAAGAAAATCAAACATTATAACGATATTTGGCTTAAATTTTGAGAAAAAATCAGACCATTCGATATAAAAAATTAAAACACAAAAAATACTTTTTTCAGAATAACAAAAAATAGTATTTTCCACTTACGACTAATGTACCTCTTAGATAAAAAATAATATAGGAACATAAACCTTCTAAAAATAATAATATCCACAGTTCAACTACTCGTTAAATTCTAACTACAGTCAGGGAACACTTGTTTCGCGCACACACACACACACACACACACAAGTACAAACAAACGTGTTTATTGCACGAATAACATGTATATGTAGATTTTCGTTTGATTCCAGGTTGCCATTGAAGACAAGTCTTTTGTGTCTTGACTTCCTTAGCTTCATCTTCACATATTTCTGGCTTATCAGAGCTAAGTACTCTTGCCCAGTTGGGCATAGCGTGAACTTAGAATGAGTTCATTTTAATTTCACGCTCTAGTATGAACTGTCGAGATATATATTTTTTTAATGCTCCTCTATCAGGGCGCCTTCCCGCGTTTACATCATGTAACAGATGAGAGTTGACGCAACTAATACCTAAAATCCAGTAAAAAATTGATTGGCGCCATCTTGATCGGCGACCGCAAGTATACACAGAGCATTTTTTATCTATTTCGTCTACACCGTCTTTCGTAGAATTATAAAAATATATGATTTCTGGCTCCCCTGAGTCCGTGTTTGTTCTTTCATTGTGATACATTGATGAACCTAAAATGACTGCTATTCCTTTCTTGGGAACACGAGACAATACTGTTGTATCCTTTTTAAAACCAAAAATAGTTGATTTGCAAAAACTCTGGGGATATTTCTCTTTTATTTTTATTAATTTCCTACGGACCAAACAAAACATTTTTACATACATTCTAGGCCGTTAAAGACTTACATTTAAATGTATAGTTTTTACACGTTAGCCGAGATGGCCCAGTGGTTAGAACGCGTGCATCTTAACCGACGATTTCGGGTTCAAACCCAGGCACCACTGAATTTTCATGTGCTTAATTTGTGTTTATAATTCATCTCGTGCTCGGCGGTGAAGGAAAACATCGCGAGGAAACCTGCATGTGTCTAATTTCAACGAAATTCTGCCACATGTGTATTCCACCAACCGGCGTTGGAGCAGCGTGGTGGAATATGCTCCAAACCTTCTCCTCAAAGGGAGAGGAGGCTCAGCAGTGGGAAATTTACAGGTTGTTTATGTTATGTTACATGTTAGACTAATATATAATTATGGCAAAACTATTTACAGAGAGTTTTAATAACAAAAACTAAAGGCGAAATATGTATATTATGTTGTTTTTTTAATCATAATTTTTCAAATCATAATTTCCGATGAAACTATGGTTTAATGCTAATAAGATAATATTATTATGAGCGACGCTTGTGTTAACAAGATGTCTATGTGTGTGTGAAGACTAATATTAGGATAGGGACAAAAAAATACAAGTTATTATATTAGATTCAATTTGCACGCCGTTAATTTAACGTGTAGCCTTTATAATTGAATAGATTTATATATCTTAGTACTATAAAGTCATAATCCTCTAAAAAATTAATGCTGGTATGGAATATTACGTATTTTAATCTAAGGGTGTTACTTCGCCAGTGTACATATCCATAATACACTGTGAAAAACTGTCGTACGTCCTTTTATATAATTTAACAAATACTTATACTTGATTTAAATAACAAATAAAAATGGATATATTTTATAATATATTTGGAGCTATAAATGCACACATAGATTCAAAAATTGTTAAGTATAAATGATATTAAAATAATATTAAGTTAGTTAATGAAGCATTGCTGAGCGAAGTTTTTGTCTTTATTACATCAGTGCGGATGTTATGGATTAATATACACGTGGCTGAAATTACTCCGACACATGTAGAATTCTCTCGACGTTTCACTTCACCTCGCACGAGAATTTAATTCACATAAAAGCATTTAAAACGTCAGAAGTGCTCGCTCGTCCTCCGTCACCAATTCTCAAATAATCTATGTCAAAATAAAAAAATAAAAAGTGATGGCGACCACTATCAATACTTTGTTAAGTATTCCAATGTACAGACATAAGGGACATAACATCTTAGATCTTGGTAGGCGGTGTATTGACTTTATCAGGAGTGGTTTGTTTTTAATTTTCTAGCAGTTCTTGTGTCTATGAAGGATGCTAACTAACATCAGAAATGGTAACGATCTACAGGCATTATAACAATTCCTCGAAATGGCATTAAAATCAGACTCTCAAAAGTCTAAGTACAATTTTAGTATTTGAAGTATTGAAATGTTTTAACAAAAATAAATAAAAACCTTTGTAGATAGCTATATAACAAAGGTATCCTTTACAACAACAAAAAAAAACTTCTTTGCCACAAACGAATATAGGGGTTATAAATTACTGTATTGTTGAATGGGGTCTATCTTCATATTGGGCATATCCTCCACTAAAACCTTACAATAGGGGAGATAACATTATAAAGGGAAGGATGGTTTTTTTTTAAATAATTTTAGTTGTGTTTGAGTTCAGATTATCGGTACTCATTTCTCCAAATGTCTAATTTTATCATAATTAAAATTATAAATGCGAAAATGAGTTTGATTGTTACGTTTTCACGTAATATTCGATCGATCGTTATGAAATTACATACACGATGTCAATGGTTCAGAAAAGTTTATAGGGTACATAAGACCAAAGCTCTATATTCTAGACTGAAGGTATCTGTCGCATCCTCCGCACGTTCGGGCTCAGATCGCTGTTCCTTCATTACTCGGTGCTCAAATAAACCCGTTAACGGACTTCTTCATATCTTATTTTTTTACGGAATAAAATCGGTAATAAGAAATGAATCAATGACAGCTCCATCAAAAATGCAGTGTTACCGTTTCGCAAAATCGATTCCATCCAATTGTCCACTTGAAATTTCGATATCGAGAATTTATTAACAGTTCTTGATCGTATTAGCAAATGGCGTTGCTAGTTCCTCGACATATCTATAATTTTATTTAAATACGTATAGATTTATCAACTGTCAAAAATAATTCCTGAGTCAATATTGAATACACTTTTATTACTGGATGGTACAGACCGATAAAATGTTATTGAGTTTTTTTTGTAGATAAATTCTCAGTAACAGCCCGCGAACGGGCAAAAAGCCGTGTTGCTGTCCCATCATAGTGAACCTGTTAATATGATGTAATATTTTTTGCGTGGTCTGGTCTCCTTTCAGGTTAGCCGCCGTGGTCGCAATCGATCAGAACGATATCATCATTAACGAACACTTATTTAAATATGTTAAGTCTAATGTATGTGAATCTGAGCAGTTACTATTTATAATTTAACAATATTATTTATTTATTTTTTGTATTTTTAATGGAAATGTGTAAATATTTCCATATTTAAATAACAAAGCGTACCAAGATATTCAAACAAAACAACAGTTACACATTTGTACGTATGTACGAGTATACAGAGCTATAAGGTCCTGTATCGCATTTTGTTTAGTGGAGTAGAGACTCCCTGATATAAGACCCACTTTAGATAAAATATTTGAAGGCTCAATAGTAATTATTAAAGAGAATTTAAAAACATAATTGAAAAATACAGAGCAGTTAATTGTCCGACATAAAACGATATATGTTCACCGTAATCGTTTATTATTAAGTGGTTATTGGACGAGGTTTCATTCGTGTTTAATTAGTTTTACATTTTAAAATCATATCGTAAATGTTATGTATACATAAATACAAAAACATTATGACTAGTTGGTCTTTTAGCTGGTTTATAATGTTGCAGATTACGAGGTCATAGGATCACGAGTGCGATTAATTTCACACAAACAAACCTGCGTGATATGACAGTATTAGGATTGAATAATAAAAATATTTTATTTGCCATCTTAAGCATACATTTAATAATAATATTTTTAGACAAAATAATTGAATAAGTCAAAACCAATGATAAATTCCATTTAGTCGGTACTAAAGCGATTGAAATCAAGAATAATATTAATAAAAGATAAAAAAAAAATATGTTTATAATCGCATAAGTTAAAAGGAATTCGAGCTAACCATAAAGATAATTTCTCAACATGCGATCCATAAAACATAACATTACCAGCCCACCGACCTCATTTAACATCAAAAAGGAATTCTTTCACTGCGGGATGCTATGGATCCGGAATTGGGAAAAAAAACAAAATTTTCAATTTGATCTCACAACCAGCTGCGTCTGCGCTACTAAGAGATACAATGATCTGTTTATTTTAATGAAACATATGCTTTCGTTTATGATATGCAGCGCATAAGTTTATTTTTATTTATAAATCTGCGTCCTTTGTTCGTTTTAAATAATGGAGATAATAGGTCTTTTGGTTTATTTAGAAGTGGAGTGGTGAAATCTGGGTCACGTGGTAAGTGATCTTCAAACACCCATACGGTTATCATTGGCCGTTAGAATAACGTCCTCCTGACGGAATTTTAGCATAGCGGGCAATTTTACAAACAAGGCGAATGTGTATTATACATATAGCCCATTCCAACATAGATAAATAAACCTCAGCCGTATTGTACACTAAAATATTTTTTATTATTAGTATATTTATATATAATATAACATTATTATACTTAACTTATTGTATCCACTTTAATTTTACTTCCAAAGTTCCAATAATAGTTTCGTTGACGTTCAAAACGGCATTTTTTTGCAAATCCATAATGAAAATCGTAGATTGATCAAGATCTCGACCATTGATATCGCGTCAATGACAAACCTATGAGTAAAAATATCGTTTTAATTCATTTTCGTATATACAGATTTAAAAAAAAAACACGTAAAAGATAAAAAAGTTTTTCTTAACAAATATAAAACGAAAAACAAAATTAAGAAAACCCTTATTCACTAATATCCTCAACCAATGTAATTAATTTTCAGTCAGCGTCTTATATTAATACTAACTGAATCTGCGGCCTTACCCGCGCAAAATTTATAAAACACAAACCTCTGTCCCCCGTTTTAACCCCTTAGGGGTGAAGTTTTGAAAAATCCGTAGGCGGATGTCTACACCAAAATCAAAAATCAAAATATACTTTATTCAAGTAGGCATTTACAAGCACCTTTGAATCCTCATTTAACAAACTATATTAAGCAAAGCTACCACCGGTGCAATGCAAATTCTACCGAGAAGAACCGACAAGAAACTCAGTAGTTACTCTTTTTCAACATTTAAAAATACAAAGTCATGTTAGTTAAATACAATTATATACGTATGTTAAATATCCTGCCTGGAAGTGAACAAGTACTCCACGCTTATAAATCTATAACACCCTATAAGGAACCTGCCTGCCAAATTTCAAGTTTGGAGGGGTTATAGTTTCTGAGATTTCGTGATTAATCTGTGGTATTTCGCTTATATATATTGTATTTATAAAATATGTTAAATATGATCACGATTTCTTTTGCACAGTATGATCAAAGTTCTCAGAAAACCTCATACGATTTCAACTCGCACTTTTCTCGCTTTTACGTGGATTTGCGCAGATACGCGCAAAGGTCAAAAGAAAATATTTCATCTTAAATTCAAACGAATTCCTGAATACGTATCTCGTACAGTGTTGTTTTATAGTTGAACATCTAGTAGAAGAGTGCCATCGATGTATTTTATTTTTTCTCGTCGCTCCCCCGAATACCTTCGAGATCTTTCCTATTTTTTCAACTCGTTGTTACGAAATTTCATCAACTTCCAATCGTTTCCAAGGTAACAGACGACCGTGAATGTTTCATTGTCTATTCTTTTAAATATATTATTTTACCTCAAAGTTCTTAAATGAAGAAATTTACCGATATTTTAGTTGTTTCTTAAAAATATTTTATATTAGATTACAAAGAAATATTTTTTGGTTTTCGTTCCTTATAATAGATCTTTATTTTAATGATATTTATAATAAAGGAATGCTTGAAGCTTACCATTTAATATTCGTTCTTTAATCACATACATTAAATTGATATAATATACTAAGTAAACAGTTAAGAGGTATATTTTTAAAGGCTTTTATTTAACTTGCAATGTGTGTATATATGTATGTGCGGGTGGAATCTTGCTACTCAATTTTGAAGCAGATATCTTTAAACGATTTGGCTGAAATTTTGTATACACGTTAAGTTTGGATGACAATACACGATAAGCTGCTTGACGTCATTATAAGTCCAATATGGTGGAATATTCGAGATGGCAGAATAGTTATTTTTTATGCACTTATATAATATGGGTGTCAAATGAAAGAGGTTGTCAGGAATAAATAGAAAAATATTCTGCATCACTCTTAATCCAATATGACGGACTTTTGAAGTTTGTTTTGCTTTCGTATAGTATGGGTATTAAATAAAAGGGTTAGGTCGAACCCTGATGTATATTAGCTCTTATCCTTCTAAACGAAGCTCTGGGAGGGTCGACGAATATTTCTTCGGTACTCGCGGGAACAAAAAGGGAAAAAAATGCCCTGCGAATTTATCCCACTAACCAACAACTATACAATCACAACAAAACTGTTCGCGAAAATTTCCGAGCTCGTGGTATAACTATTAACAGAATAATTGCGCAGGATAGTCTAGTAGATTGTATTCGAAAAACTGAAAACTTAGATCTAAATAATATTATACCATCAGACATAACCAAGACAGGGGAACTACCTAAGGAGCTAGAAATATTTGTTGGGGCCAAGGTGATGTTGCTTTACAATGTAGATATATCTAAAGGTCTGGTGAATGGTGCCATTGGGCATATTACTGAAATTATATATTAAGCTTTTATGATTAAAGAGATTGTGTATAATGAGGTTATAAATTGATAGTTAAAATTTTAAAGGAAAATTTTATTTTCTTCTTTTTAGAGCATTTAAATAAAAGCTTTTTTTAAAAAGTATTTTTACTTTGAATTTATTAATTTTAATTGATAAATATTTTTTATAAAGTAATCAAGAAAAGAAGCAGCTTTTTTTTAATTTGGAGTGAAAGTACAGTCTATAAGTAAATCAAGGTGTCAAAAAATTAGTGAATATAAAATTTAAATACGATAATATATCGGGCTATATATATATATATATATATATATATATATATATATCTCATATATATCTCAACAATTTGTTAAACGCACCGATTAAGTGATCAAGTTTAAAACTAAACATTTCATGAATAAATCACTCACTTTGCAGTAACGATGAGTTACAAGCAACAGAACGTTCTAAAAAACGCCGAAGTGTCAGTTGTAAGATTTACAGCTTGATATACAGCAGTTGCAATCGAAATGTTCCTGGGAACAAATCGCTGGACAAAAGCGAAACAAACGCTTGCAGCTGGCGACTGTCAGTTCCCCCTGAATGTATACAAACTAATGCTTCTAAAGAAGCCCTCGTTTGCGTAAATAGTTTAAAATAGAGCATCGAACTCGTAGAAGTGGCACGAATATCCCTAACATAGTTACATCATAAGTTTTACATAACGACTGTATAATTTATTAAATAAAATGTATTATTTGTGATGTTATTTACATGACTAAATACGATTGTAGTGAACATATAACTTTTATAACATTTAATGGCAGCTCTACCCATTAATATACATAAACAAATGAACGGCTTAACGATGTAGGTTGATTTAATATCCTAGTTATAACAATGACGTTGTACTTATTCCATTGTGATGGTAATAAACAAGTCAATTACGAGTAACTGCATTTGCTATTTTATAATAATAAATAGCGATTACTGTAATTTTTTGAAATTTGAATACTGTTATGAGCTCTTCAAATAAACTTTGTTCACTCAAATGTGTTGCACACAAATGTTACACATTCAACAATAAATATTCATACATTTATCCATGTATCTTAAGTCGACTCGTTCCTTAAAGGCCAGCAGTGCAACTGCAAGCACCCCCCCCCCCCGTTAAAAAAACCCAAATGTATCTATAAGCGACGGTAGTCACTTTCCATCAGGTGAACCACCTGCACGTTTGCCTCGTGTCATAATTTTTTTAATTATTCAACTTAGGCTATCTCTTTATCATATCATACCGTGAAATGAGTTATTAACTATTTATTATAAAGTTATAAACTATTTCATACGCCATCTTTACAAACTTCACTCTATGGAAACTGATTGCTCTCTGTCGATTGGAGGGATTTGTTCGGCTATATCCGATTGCAATCTTACAACCTCCTTATCCCTTACGGATTTATTTATACAGCTTGTGTTTGAATAAAAACTTGGATTCTCCGTAATCTGTTACATCCTTCTGTAAATAAATATGGCATCGTGTTAACATATGTTTCCAATGCTACTGGTTTTAGTTTATTCCGATAATATGACTAATTAGGGGGGAGTTGTTTTAGGTGAGACATTAAATATGTATGTTGAAAGTTGGAAATGTTAAGGGGGCATATTCTTCATCTTTTGTTTTCATTCATCTTTTTATTTTTATATATATGACTTGCACTGTATGTATATGTTTACTCATTTACATTAAATTATTTTTTAATAATAATAAAATAATCTTAAAACTTATGATTACATATATACATTTTTTTGCTGTCTCTACTCTTAGTCATCTCACGCACACAAAGATATATTGTAATTACGAGTGTCACTCACTCATGCTAATGTCGATAATAATATTACCCGGAGGGAACGAGTACATTCATATTATGCTAAAACCTTAAATTTTAGTATACATAGTCATATAATTTGTAACTTTGTATAATAATTTAAGGTAGAAGATTGGCCTTTGTGAGCGAATAAATTACATTATTTTTAATTTATTTAATAATAATTATTAGGAGATTAACCTAGTAACTTGAGACTTGTAATAAATTCTTGCTTTTGTACTAAGGTGACAATAAAGTAATATAATATAAAAATATTGTGTCATAAACGTATATAGGTGTCCGATGGGTAGTGTATGTATGTGTGCGTGTATGTCTCAGATTTGTTTCAGTATTGTTTATCTAAAAATCTTGGCAAAGTACGCTCTCAGCGCCTCTCTCTATAGTGGTTGATATGATCGAAGCCGATCCAATTATTATTCCATACTTTAATATATTAATTAGGTGTGGTGGAATAAGCTCGAAACCTTCTTTTTGCGAGGAGTTAAAGTCGTAGCCCAGCAGTGGGATATTTACATAATATTTCTCCTACTATTTTTATAAAAATACAAGCAATTATAGGCTAAGCGCGCTGGGTCTTCGGGTATAAATTTTATGTTTATTGGTTTAGTACTTTTTCAGTATAACAACACTGAAAATCTCTAGCCATTTGTTAATATATATGAATGAAACACACCTTAGAACGGCAGCAGCAATTCGATTTATGAAGTTTTCTATTGGCATGTTTTTTCACCGTTTTTTTTATAAATGGCGACTCCAAATACGGTCTTTTTTCGTCACCCGCCAGTGGACCCCAAAGATTGAACTTTGTTATTTTTTTAGCGCTTAGGATTAAATTTTATGTGGAGAGTCGTTATATTGGCCAAATATGTGAGTCTATAGTAAAAATATAGTCCAGCGATGTATAATATGTCCATTTTAAGTCAGATAATGAGGGAGAGCCATTACAAAATTATGATTTCCATTGAGCCGAGATGGCCCAGTGGTTAGAACGCGTGAATCTTAACCGATGATTTCGGGTTCAAACCCAGGCAGGCACCACTGAATTTTCATGTGCCTAATTTGTGTTTATAATTCATCTCGTGCTCGGCGGTGAAGGAAAACATCGTGAGTAAACCTGCATGTGTCTAATTTCAACGAAATTCTGCCACATGTGTGACATTGGGGCAGCGTGTTGGAATATGCTTCAAACGTTGTCCTCAAAGGGAGAGGAGGCCTTTAGCCCAGCAGTGGGAAATTTACAGGCTGCTAATGATTTCCATTGCAACAAGTATAGAACTGGACTGCATACACTAACTTTGCCCTTGTCCCCTTTACCAGGAAATATATTACTGTACAAAATGGCACAGGGACGATTGTAGGTGAAATTGCCTTGTTTTTAGTTCGCGTGCCTCGAAGGTAAATTGTCGTGTAAACATTTTTGATGCAGTCAGAAATATTTGCTGTCACGGATATGTCAGGTTACGTTTCATGTAGTCCCAGAGGATTTAAATTTTGTAACTTTTATTTTATGTGTCGCAGAAAATGATAGACAAATACAGTGTTGTACATCCAGTCAAATCATTGTTCTTTTTTATGATCGGTTCAACGATACGATCCTCTGACTATACTAGGAAACTTATATAGTAACTTATCTATTGTGTATATGAATTGATTTATAGGTAAGTAAAACTAATCTTTCGTACTATATATTGACCGTCTCATTAGCATAGTTATCTTTTAATACCAACCAGGAGCTGGTTAGTATGACTATAGAGTAAATAGAGGAGTGCATTTGTGTATGATCGCTCGTGCGCTATAAAAAACCCTGCAGACACCGCTTAGCTACGACAGTTTTCGAAACATAATACACGGCTAAGTGGCATTGTTACATAATTCGTTCGTAACATTATTTTATTTCCTCTTTTGTTTTAAAGGAAAAATTTAAAAATATGTAAGAAACGCTACGACTCGCACCACTTTACCACGAACAATGCGAAAAGAATAAATTTCCTCTTCAAAACAGGTATTTGACCGAAGTTATAACATTTGAAGGCTATGTAAATTTATCTACAGCAATGTTACAACATCGGGCAGCTGTAGGAGTTTTTCGATTTATATTAATACATTCAATTTTACCTACCATAAAACTTCTAAGAGTGCCATTGCAGATAACTCCCTTTTAACTTTTTTATTTTGCGGTGACAAAATCACATTATTCTTCATAAAACCGCTTTTCGACTGGCGCTAATTCCACAAACTTCACGGCACGCCGGCTGCGACACCTGGCAGCCATTTTGAGAACTCCAATTCAAGGGTCCTTTTTCCATTGGAAGCTTCCGAATATTTAGACGGATACGTTCTAAGCCAAAAGCAAATTTCATAAACAGAATCCGTGTCATTGGTTTATGATTGACATATTTTGATTTTTTATTCTACCTTTATTATTCGGTTATTAAGGTATGAAAGCAATTTTAATAAGTATTATTTATTTATTAACGTGATTCGCATGGACAGCAGTTAATCATAGGTAGATCATCTCCTATCATTATTTCAACAGCGGCAAAGAGCTCACTGTCAGTGTTTTGCATGACTTAACGTTCAAGGTCATTGTGACGTCACGTTTTATTTTAACATCAGTGTTACAATTCCTCAATTATTGTTATGCTTTTCAAATTTATGTCATTTTTACTTATTTTGTACATTACTTTTTTTATTTCATGACTTATGTTCTCATGTTGTGATATTTTATGCGTGCAATACTTTTATGTCCTAAAAACTAAGAATGAGTTTCTTTATGTTTATTATTGTAGATTAAGTTGAACTGTTATTATTGACAAAAATTCGATATCTTTTTCAAAATTATTTTATGGAAAGATAAAAAATTTACATCGAATAATGTAGATAGTTCGTCAGATAACCATTTGTGTATAATGGGAACGATCCCTAATTTTACAACCTTTTGAATCGTTTGTCTCAGTGGTGCTTAGGGACGAGTGTATTTGAAACTTTGCCGATTGGCCGTACCATGTTTTTCTTTTTTAAAACTTCGACGATCGCTCTCGAAGTTGAGCTTCATCGAATTCGGATTTTGTTTTTTTTTTCGTCGATGAAATGAGCACTTTTCAATGGTTCATTGGCAAAGTTATTTTTCGCGCTTCAGAAAATGTAGTTCATTCGTTCCGCTCTTTAGACGCAGATGTTTTTGTTTTTTCTTACAGGATATTCAATTTTAGGTTACTTCAGAATATTTTTAGATTTGAATCTAAATAACATTTAAATAATTGAATGTAAGATCTGATATCATTAGAAGTTCCATTAATCTATAAATATCATTCATTCACTTATTAAATTATTTTTTTAATAATTATGGAACCTTAAGTATTGCTCGTGTTTTGACAAATTACAATAAACGCCATAATATTATAATCTTTGGCATTTAAATTGCCATCAAATTATTGGCGTTAATAAAATCAAGAAGCGAGTTAATTTAATTAAATTAGTCCAGCTCTTAAATGTAGTGTAATTAACAACAATTTTTTAATGATGACTTTAACAGTCATTAAATAATAATTCAACAATTTAAATAATAAACAATTTTATAAGGAAAAGTATTTCTGTTCAGTTACAAACTGGATTACATTTGGCGACAAAGCTAATTCATACCTAAGAGAAAATGATTTAATAAATGGAAGTAAAAATTACGATTACAGTACTATTGTTATACAATTTTTTATCAAATCAGAGGTGGAAATTGACTCATTAGAACTGTCATTTTAGAACACACTGATGGGGTAAGCTAAACTACCGGTGGTAGCTTCACTTAATATAGTTTTTTAAATGACGATTCAAAAGTGCTTGCAAAAGTCTACTCGAATAAAGTATATTTTGATTTGATTTGATATGATTTGATACTTGTAACACAGATAATGTGAGGCCAAGTGTGGGATCTGAAGCCTTATATATTTCGTGTCACTAATTATACTGGTTAAATGACATCAAACCAGAGAACATCCATATCTATTATGATTGCTTATTGGTAGAATATTGTTAAATGGGTTGCACTGTGGTAGAGCTGTAAAACCTCTTAGCTCTACAAAGTGAATAAGTTTATAAAACAACTATATTAATAAATCAAGTACAGATATAAACGTGGTTGGATTTAATTTTATGTATAAGACATACTTTGTTTTTATTCCGTAGTTTGTAAACAATATCATTGGATACATAAATTCAGACAGCATCGTTGAATTTTAAGATCGCTATACTTGTGGGCACACGTAGACGCCTACTCAAATGAAAGTTCAAAATATTTTGTTGCAAGTCATTGAAATATAGTATATGAATATTGGTCAAGTGGGCGAACCTTGTATCTACAGTGACCTTAACGTCGGTCAACTAAGAATCCCTTCTAATTATTTATTTCCGGTATTCGAAGATAACGTACAATAATTAAACGAACCAGTTTAATAAAATATGTTACTCTTGTATGTTTAAATTAACGAATGATTTTTGTTCGTTCCATGTGAGTTGATATTCCATTCATTCCATTCCGTGAATTATGGCATATTGCTATTAATTTATGATTATGTCCGATAATCGATTTTGGTCGCGGTGGTTTTTCTCCACAGGGACTTCATTTTATTGGGCACAAGTGTAAACGCAAACACAATTACTATTACTGCACTATTAATTCTCTTCATTATTTGATTGCTTAGAAACACAGGACCAACGGCATTCCAGGCTTACCTAGGCAAGGCAGTGAAAAAACTGAGAATTTGTGTACAGAAGTGCCCAACGTGGGTTTAAACACATCATGATTTGCGACGTCAGCTAGCCTCTAAATCAACGAGGCAGTCAACTATTCTGACATTTAAACGGATAATTGTTTATTTAAAAAAAGAACTTCCGTTATGAAAGTAAATATTTAAAGATAAATTACAACGCATGCATTAGTGAGTAAGCTAGAATATTAATCACAAGATTCATCTGTTGTTATAGAATAACTAGTCGTTAAATTGTAAGAAACATAACAATTATTTTCAGGATACCTTTAAAATTTGACCTTCACATTCAAAGAATCTATTTTTCAATATTAACATTAAACTAACCACAGAACAATAACATTCGTAATATTTCATTCACTATCTAAATATATTCGAATGTCTCGTACTTTGTCTAATACCAATTGAGAAATATTGACTATCATTACTTCGTCCGTTTGTCGTCCAACGAATGTTAACAAGGTACTTAACTTTCAACTAACATGACACTTACGTCTCTCACTTGTCACTTTCAACGAATTTACAATGCTAATTGTCCTAACAAATACTTAAGACGATTACATACAATCTCGAAGCTAAATCTTTTAAGAATTCTAACTGTTTAGTTCACGTAAAATGCGTAAAATACGGAGATAATTGTATCTGTTTTGTTGATAGGGATATGTGGATGACTAAATTTCGTAATGTAATCACTTAAAATTACATTGATAAGGCGGTTCTTTTTACGATCCGTTCAGTGTTATCTGTGTTTTTGATAGTTTGAGATTGTATCTTTACATTTTAGTTTGAGAGTTTCTGTGCTTGATAGCGCTAAGTTCAGGAATTACTAGCCTTTTTCTAATATATTTTTTGGATTTAATATTTTTTTTGGATTTAATATTTTTTTATTGAGGAATTTATTAATATTGATGACAGAGCTTTATACAAGCGCCTGGGTCCGTACAAGTTAATAAATTATTTAAGTAATTGATAGTCTACTTGTTTTTGCGGGCATACTTGTGCACAATAAGATAAAATCTCCTTTGAGAATAAACATGATTTTCCACTGATCAAATATTTTATGCTGAGTTTGGGTTTTGAAGGGTAAGTGACTTAGTGTTACTGCGGAAACGAGGAACCTAAAATCTTAGTTACCAAAGTTGCTGATGCGTTGGAAATTTAAGAGACGGTTAATATTTCTTGCAAAATATCAATGATAACTTAGTACCAGGTGGACCATTTGCTAGACTGCCTACCTTTTATGGGTATTATATACCTACAAATAATGTTATGGGCTTTATAATTTTAAGCTTTAACCTCAAAGTCCGCTCTTGAAATAATATTTAACATAAACTTTTTTAGAAAACCGGAAGACAAGCCTGTGTAACCAACAACTTAGGTGATCCCCAAACACCAAAAAGATTCCACTTATAGTTAATACAAGTACTATAATATAATTGAAAGCAATGCTTAGCAATTACGGAAACGTAAACCATAGGGATACTTTATCTGTATAGATACCAAGGACTGACTTTGACTTGTTACTATACTGAAAAGGTTTTATGCTCTTCTTTTAAATTAATGAAATAGTATAAAAATATTATAATAATAACAACATCACTAAATATCACTAAGCAGCATTTGCTTTGAACAGCAAATCATTTTATACAAGTATCCAAGTTACCAAGAATCTGTCATTCTTATGAAGGTTATGTGGATATTTATAGAATGGAACGACCAAGTATTTCCATAGTACTTATTAACTGGCTTGAAAGGTGGATGTAATATGTTCGATACATATTATGGTTTTTAAATGTGTGAGTATTTCTCCGATTTCTCCGATTTCTCGAAAACGATTAGATCGATTTGAAGTATACGATGATGTATAGATATCGGAGATGGCCCAGTGGTTAGAACGTGTGCATCTTAACCTAGTCTCATGCGCGGCGGTGAAGGAAAACGTCTTGAGGGAATTTGCATGTGTTTAATTTCAAATAAAAATACCCACAGGTGTAACCAACTCGTGTAACAGTTAAGAGGCGCAATAAGTTCCAAACCTTCTCCTTAAGGGGAGAGAAGACCTTAGCCTAGCAGTGGGAGACAATTACAGACTGTTGACTTTATTCTTTTTGGAGAAGATTCTTCTTAGAATTGGTATGTTTTTTTTTATGGTATTGGTTCGCGGACGAGCATATAGGCCACCTGATGGTAAGTGGTCACCACCGCCTATAGACAAAGGCGCTGTAAGAAATATAAACCATTGCTTACATCACCTATACGCCACCAACCTTGGGAACTAAGATGTTATGTCCCTTGTGCCTGTGATTACATTGGCTCACTCACCCTTCTAACCGGAACACAACAATACAGAGTACTGTTATTTGGCGGTAGAATATTTGATGAGTGGGTGGTACCTACCCAGACGGGCTTGCACAAAGCCCTACCACCAAGTAAAACAGATATATCATGTAAATAATTAAATTATTTGATAACGCCTGCCGTCTACGTACATATACATTATACAGTGTAAACGTTTTCTTGGAAGCTTATTTTTTTTATTTCAAGTTTGTAGGCCATCTGGTGAAAAGTGGTCACTACTGCTAAGAAATATAAGTCATCCTATATCGTCAAAATGTCACCAACCTTGGGAACTAAGATTTATATCCCTTGTGCCTGTGGTTAGACTGGCTTTACTCACCCTTCAAACCGGAATACAAACAGAATATATTATAAGTGGCTTACACCACGCCCGACCACCAAGTACCTTCCTTTTCGCCACCCTTTGGTGACGATGAAATCTAAATGTTGCTTGTCCGGATTTATCTTTCGTTTACTTACTTGTCGGTGGTCCATCTCAGCTTTACTACGATAGCTATAGAAGTAGTACACGAGTTTTATTTAACGTTCACAATATTTTCATCTTCACTGATAAAATACGAAAAATATTCTTGACTTTAAACTAAAACCAAGTGTCTCCGTTTTCCATTACCGCAGTGTATGTTATTTATCATTTACGTGTGCGTCTTGAGGAAGAAAATATAAAAGCAAGATCCTGCGCTTTTCAATTTAAAGTTAGCGCGGAAAAGAAAAAAATATGAAAATTTTCAAGCGAAATTTTTAGGGCGATTTTTTTTATTTTTGCAAATATAAATATTCGCTAAACTTATAGTGTATTCGTTTACATTAAAAACTATTATAGCGTCCGGTACTAACTCAATTTGTAACTTACTCGTGTAATTGTAAAATCATACGGTGCTTTTGCTATTTTTGTGTATATGAAATTTTAGATAACGGTGGTTTTGTATGACAAGTATCTAGTTTTTTATTTAGATTTTCTCTAAAGAACACAACAAAACCCAGGACACTAACTGGAAATATGATCAGTTGGTTGGATTAAGTTAGCTCTATGGTCCAGCGAAGGAGCAGGGAACCGCCAATTGACCAGCTACATGAATTACCTGGGTCACACGCTGAACGGTAGCTAGAGAGCGCCTGGTGCCCCCAATAAAGAAGGCAGCGGGTGCCATCCACAGACCGTGGCCTAATATAGGACGGAGCCGGTCTCGCGATCAGCAGGGTGGCCATCTACATAGTACGTCGATATAACGGTATGTACAGTCCAACGATCAGAGCTACGTTAGATTCCACAACCTCTTATGTACTTACCTTAGAATATATGACGGTTTATCATCCTTTAAATATACTTTTCTTTCTTTAACCTTCTTCCAAGGGACCTTGGGGCCGTTCCGTAAACTCTTAACCTCCATTCATTTTCAAAATTCACCTCGGCACTCAAGCCTGTTGCAGCATATTCAGTCCATCCGTTCCCCTTGTCCTTTTCTATCCATCAGTACCTACTCATATTAAACACTCTTTTGGCCAGTGCTATTTATCTTCCTATTACATGCCCAAGTTAGATTATTTCTTCCCATGTAAATATAAAATTGAAATTAAATTTCTGCCACTCACAAGACAATAAAAGAGATCTATTCATACAAGAATCTTAATTAAAATACTTACAAAAGAATAGTAATTGAGACAGAACAATGAAATATCAGCGTTCGCTTTTAATTTCTCTGGCAAATGACTGGCAACAATAATCCGCACCCTAATTGATCTTCCAACTAGGTTACGAATCGGAGTGGAAATGTAACATATTAGTTTTAATCATGCATACTTGGTGATTCGTGTAAAGACGCCGTTACATGTCAAATATAAAGATAGAACTAAAAGGAACCACAGTCGAAATAACAGGCTCAGAATAAAAGGTCGCAAGATCAAAGAAAAACAATTTATACCGTAAAGATAATTTAAACGTAACAGGTTCTTCAGACAGAAAATTTATAAATAATATATATATTTAAATATCATCCTTTTAAAGCATATTTAAGATATTTTTTACGGCATCGGTTGGCGGAATGGTAAATAGTTACTACTGCTCACAGATGTTAGGGGCGTAAAATTTTTACCATTTTTTATGTAACTTAGATTTTACGTCTTCTACTTATGCAGGTATAACAATCTGCAATCTTTTATACACGTGACATAATAACTATGCTATTTTGACTCTTTATTACAAAGAAAAAGCCAAAATATTTTATCCAATATAGAAGCCTTACGCTGACTTATTGGTTAACAAAAAAATATACCACCAAAAAAAACCTAAGATCAGAAAAATCGGCAATGAAATTTAGTAAATTTCAATAAACGTATCTAATTAGTTGAAGCAGATAAATATTTGATGTTCCAGTATTAGATGAGTTATGACAAGATCCTTTCAGATTAAATCGTTCGTATAGTTGCGAGCTACATCCAAATATCCTAAACTTTAAAAACAACAATGTTAAACACTCATTTATTTAATCCCCAATTCTAATAAGTTTCACTTTAAATTACGACATATTATTTTCAAACATATTACACGTTACAACTCGAAATCAATATACAAAACGTTTGACTTATTATACTTTGGATTTATTATACTTTAATTCGCAAATTCAAAAGTTATCCACACAATCACAATCTTAAAAATAACTATGTTTATATAAAGAAAAATGATACCAAGGACCAGTTTTACTTAAATCCAAAACGCCTCTCCTGTAATGTTTCCTTCGCTAAGGGGCCGAATAGAGTGAACTCAGCATCTGTCGATCATGCGAAGTAAGCTCGGTGCAGATGTCGCCACTTGTCAAAACAGGTTAGCCAACTTTGCACCGAATACATTTTTATTATAATTTTAAATGGCGACAACAACTTAACTTTTGGATCGTTCCAAAACATGTTATTAACAACAAAATCACCTTACAAATGCAATTGAATTTGGAACATAATAATTTATGATAACAGCCATTAAACTACGCTATAATACGTGTGTCATAAATGGAACATTAACACTTTGGATACAATAGCTCTGAGAAATAATTAACACCCACCGCCGTTTTTGACTTTAATTGATGGTTTTAACATCTATTCTTATAACGTTTAAAACAGGGATTACACAAGCGTTATCTGATGATCGTTTATGTTTAATTTAAAACTAAATAACAGAATATTGTACAATAGTGTATACGCGTTCGTAACTGTTCATTTGCGTATCCGTAAATGTTGGACCAGTAAATCGATCACGTGGATCTTGAAATATGAGAAAATACAACTCAAGCCTCATTAGTATTTGATATTTAAATTTTCTTCGTATTCGATTTTTACTTTATTTATTTAATGTAAATATTCTGTGAATTAAAAATGATTGACTCTTGTCGAAAGTCTAAATTTAAACTTTTGGTATAAGTTTTATGTATATTGATTTAGTTGCCTTTGAAGGTATAGCATATATATATATGTAGATGTAATAAATGTAAACATTTCATATATACAAGATGTCAAGATGTGACGTCTGTCAGTCGTGATTACAATACATTTGACTAAGTAAGCTTGATAACGATCGCTTTGAATCTGACGTGTTCATTTAGCTGGATTAATTAAGATATTTTAATATTGATACGTAGTCCTACGTATTAATCACTGCAGTACTAAGCAAAGATGGATAATATCTTTATTTATTGTTATACGTATTTATAGTTTTTTTATTGGCAATCAAGAAATATACAATAGTTTCAATAATGCTGATTATTTCGATAGGATTTACTACCTCGTTGGTCTAGTACATACATTACGTACATTAGCTCTCCCTTTGAGGAGAAGGTTTGGAGCATATTCTAGTAACTAGTTTGTCTAGTGGCTAGATATAAATATATTGTTTTCCAATCTAAAAATTCTCAGTAATAGCCTGGAGTGTCGAAGTTGTAACTAACTCGGAGAGCACGAAAGATCGTAATTCCGCCTGATCTCTTTCCGGTTGTGTCAGATTTACCTTCCCATCGGATTATGACAGGGAGGGAATACAGAGTGCAACTTTGCTTACTCACACACTTGTGTCCTGTAATAGGTTCTGCGTAGGCAGGTGGAGATCAGGATCAGTGAAAAATATTCTTTAAAAGTGAGATTTAAAGAAAAATACAAAATTTTCGTTTTACTTTAAAGCAATTTCAGAGTCAATAAATCCTTTCTAAGGCAATGTGCTCCTTTCTATTATAAAATATCGCAAATATTTTTAATTTATCCAATTAATAAATTGAAATCTTATGTTAAAATCGTAAATAAATAAGGAATTTTACTCAATGTAAGATTGTATAAAATGATAAAAAAGCGTGAAGTTTCATACAGGATAGGTACATTGGACAACATCACATACATTACTGTGATCCCAATGTAAGCTAAAGCACTCGTGTGACCCACCTAGACCCAAGATAACATAGAAAACTAATGAACTTTTTCTACATTGACTCGGCCGGGAATCGAACCCGGGACCTCGGAGTGGCGTACCCATGAAAACCGGTGTACACACTACTCGACCACGGAGGTCGTTGATATACATAAATTTAATTAAGTTTACTTAACATACCAGTGAAATTTAATTGATGAAAAAGACCAGATATTTCTTGCTTGTTGCTCGCGGTAGAATCTAAATTATGAAACGGTGGTCGCTTTAAATTTAATATAATCTCGCAAAATGACGACTCAAAAGTGCTTTGATTTCGTGATTTTCCGGCATGTAATAATACACAGCTGAGCTCTTGAGAGCTTACATTTAGTTGCCTTGAGCAAATTCTTAATGAAATCATAATAGTTTGTAGGATACTATTGTATTTCAGTATTGCAATTGCTTTGTCTATAAATAGAATGCATTGAATGGAAAATTATTCTAACCCAGTTTGCCTTTAGGGCTAGAATTGTATACGTCAGATTTCGCTTTGTAAAAAAGAAATACCGCTGCTGAATATAATTACATGCTAATAAATCGACCAACGCTTTAAACAGCCATTCAGTTACGTTACTAAGGATATTAATAACGCAACTTTAATGATATTAACAAAGTTTTTGCAGATACTAACATAAAATCGCTTGAAAAAGACTCTTAAACTTGCATTATGGTAAAGTATTTCAGAAGAATTTAAAGGTATACTCTTAACGGCAAAGACCGGTACGAAAGTTTCAGACAAACTCGACCGAAATTTGTAATTTCTTGTTCTGCACTTCGTAATTTCCATATCTTGTTATTCAGGTACAAAACTCAAACACAAACTTAAAACTAAGTTCCTAGTTAACTGCAGTGCTAAATATACGGAAAGATAAACTGGTGAATGGTCTCCTAAAACTTGGGGACCTTATTCATGGAGCGCGAATGGTGTCGTCGAATGCATCCTTATCCTGCTTTAAATATGATTGTTGAGTGCCTTTTCCTCTGCTATTATGTTTTGCTTAAAATTTGCGGAATTCTTAGTTTAGCTTTTTTTGCGTTTTGCTAGTTTAAGTTTACGTAAGTTGTTTTGTATTTCATTTTTGTCTCTTTAACATAGTTGTAAGAAGGAAAGGACTGTTTTTTGTTTGAAAATTAAACGTAATTAGTCCAGCAATATCCTCCGACCACAAACACGGAATCTTATGACTATGAATATGTTGTAATGTCCTTTGCTCCTGTGATTTAATTGGCATATTAATCATTCAAACCGGAATACTGCAATACAAAGTCAATACTTTGTATAGTAAAGTAAAAGGTAAATGGTTGGGAGAAACTCAGTAAGACCTGTCAACGTCAATTTCTGAAAGTGACCACTGGTAGAACCTCAAACTTTTTCGATAATTTCTCGGTTGTTGTTGTCCATAAATTTCTAGAGAATATTTTAAAGATCTTAGCATATATTAGTATGTGAGACTAATCTAAACTTTTTAATAAATGTGTCTAAAATATTATGCATTTTTTTGAAATACGAAAAACCTTTTTTTATCATTATTTGAAATAATCTGTGTTAGAATGTGTAGAATTGACATATATCATATGAAACAATTTAAACTCTTTAAAAGATTGCAATTTTGTTGCTCTGTTAACGTTGCACGTTCATGGACTGTATCTTTACAAAGTTCAGTATCAAGTTAGAAATTTTTACTTGCTTCGCAAGCTTCATTTTTTGTTTTGATTGTTTGAATTTTCGCTATTCAGTTTGTTTTTCAGATTTGAGGTCAATTAATATTATATTATCTAATCCTTTGTCCATATCTTATTTTAAACCTTCTCTAATCTAAATATTTTGGGTATGGATTGAACATATTATAAACTGATTTATTATTAATAAAAATAACTTAATTGTATTTATATATATCGTAGTGTTGTTACTTTAGCTATTTCTAAAGCTATTCTAGGTTTATCTTTAATCTTCGCAAAGATAATTACACTGAAATCCAGTTAGAACAGCCTCACCTCCGCTATACGTTGCAATATTATCTTAACCAATCTATTTAAGAGTAAAGGTGACCATCTTGTGATAGTATCTCTGGTTTAATAACTACATAGTTCAATTCTTTTGCAATTATATTTTTTTAATTATCAAGACGGTATTTTTCTAAAAAATTTTGTGATTCGTGACTGCTAATCTTTTATAAATTTTTTAATGTAATAATGAAATAAAAAAAAAAAACAAGTTCAAACTGAGCTTATACTAAATATACCGTTGTGTTTATGTAAATTGAATCCACAAAACCGCATTAGAGCAACATGGTGGAATATGCTCCAAACCTTCTCCTCAAAGGGAGAGGAGGCCTTAGCCTTAGAAAATTGTACAAAAGACGTCTCGGAACTTTTCGGTCATAATTTTGTCCAATTTTTGGGGAACGATGGTGATAAAGTGCAAAAAATGTATTATATAGTTGGGAGGAATACGTAAAAATTGGCACATAGCGTGTAGATTACAAAAACATCTCGTGTAAAAGACATTTCCTTTGCTTCTGGTTGTCGATCGATGTGTTTAATAAAATAGGTCACGTGTATAATTTTGGACGAATTAAAAATTCAAACAGCCGCCACGGAAATAAAATCTTCAGTAACTCTATGTACATAATTCACTAGATTTTTATTATTGAATTTACGGAATTACTCTATAGTACTTTTATATAAAGATATATAAAAAATATACCCAACAATTATCAAGATATCTAAAAAACTGTATGACATAACAAAGAATTGATACTGCTTAAAAATAGTATTAACATTAATAAAAAAAAATTAAGCGATGAGGAGGATAATACATCAGCAGAGAATAACTATAACACCATGCCAAGTCAATACCAATTTTATTGAAGAATATGTTCCCCGTTAGCCATATCAGCCTTAACAAAGTCGGGGGCGAGATGGCGTGTACTAAATTCAAGCCATATTTATCCACCATACTCACGCCAGTTCGTTTCATACTCTTTGAAGGTCAACCACGAAGTGGAAAGATCGTATAAGGCAATCAGTGGCGTTATCACAACACCACCAATTTACAAAATACTTTATACCAAGCACAATGTACAACGACGATATCACAATTACATAATATAAACTTATCTCAAAAATCTAAAACTCGCTCCGGTATTACCGAGCAGGTAACTTAAGACTGCACTCCTCTCTAATCAAGGAAACTACGGAATCTCGTTATGATGTATAAGTGACTCGTGAAGCGTAACTAACTCGATTGATGCACCCTATTGGCAAATTGTTGAGGCAATGCTGATTTTGCCCGATCTCCATCGAATTATCTTCGATAAATAGACGAGCATGTCACGATGTCTCGTCAAATTTGATATGCATCATCTTGAAATACATATTTATGTTGTTTTGATTTATTAACATTTATAGTTTCTTGTGCCGAGATGGACCAGTTGGAACACTTGTATCTGAACAATAATTACGGGTTAAAAGTCAAGTGCTACTGAGTTTTCGTGTACTCAATTGTGCTTATAATATGTGACATTTGTATCCACCACTCCACATTGGAATCCACGTGGTAGAATAAACTGTAAACATTCTCTTCAAAAGGTATAAGTCCAACAGTGAGAAATTCATAGTTTTTATATTTTCGTAACTACAAATAATTTGATATAATATATTATAGATTATTCATGAACTTTTGTATTTTAATTAGTAAAAAAAACATCGTCGTGTTACTTGTAGGCGCTTCTTCCTTAAATTCCACACATACATTCCTTTTAATCGTGTGAAGTCAGAGCAGGTAGGCAGTCTATCAAAACAGGTAATCAGCCGTGAAAAGGAAAAGAAGGGCACGACTGTGTGTAATCATTCGTTACTTGTACAATAAAATCGGGTCGTGTTAGGAACACATGTTTACAGATGTGAATCCACCTGGGCTTCAGGAGATTATGTCGGTGTACGTTCTTTGATACAGCCTTTTTTCTACCTTGTTAAATCTTTATAAAATAAACGTGAGCCTGTGTTTTTAACGATACTGATGAAAATACATTTTAATCGTATCAATTCGAAAATAAAGTAAAAACTCGTTAATATCCCACAGCTGGGAAAAATCGTCTTTTACTTTTGCTATTCAAATGGAACGAAATATAAAATAAAATTAATATATATTAAGGAAGAGAAGAAACAGTACCAGTACGAATACAGCTGTTCCGCTAGCCAAAATCTTTACTGTAGTAACACACATGGATATACACTGTAAAACACACACACACACCCGTAGTCGTGACAGCGTCATTGTGATTGAAGTCTTACATTTGTTTCAATCTATCTATATGCCAAATATCTGAAGTAACGTGCGATTTGGAACTTCGTTCCGTAAATATATAAAGCAAAAGAATGTTACACAACAAATAATATTATAATAATACGAACACATTTTTTTTTCAAATAGATAGTCTGCTATATGGTCAACCTATTAGTAAGTCACCACCCACAGCAGTGCGAAAAATATTAACCATCCCTTACATCCTTAATGTACCATCAACATTGGGAACTAAGATGTTATGTCCCTTGTGTTTGTTACCTTTTAACTGTCATGCTAAATAATTACATTATATGTACAACCATCAAGAAAGTCAGTGCTTACTTTTTATCAAACGTAATTACATGTACAATTCAATTAATATATCTTGTAAAGCAATCAACGAGTAATATATGCATTTTTTTATTACTTTTCTAATATTCTTGTATTGGTTAAATACTGTCTAATTCTTTCCAATACAAGACCCCAATTCTTGTAATTATGAGCGCTTTTGATGTGAATGATTTGTTCATATTTTTATTATTTTGCATTTATCACTTAAGAAAGTTGGTAAAGTCTCACAACGAGGTTATGACATAATGAGTTTGAGTATACACGTAATGCTTAGATAATTTATTTATCTAGATAGAGCTGTCGTACTAAGAACTAAATCAAGTGAGCCAACTTTATTGTCTTTGTGTGCGTGATCGCTATCGTGACTTGCCAAACGCCATAATACTTTACTAGTATACATGTTCTTAGGGGCAAAAGTTGGCCACTATTTTTTTCAACGCACGCTTTAGTGGAGCTTGCATAGGTTGTAACGTCTTCGAATAAAATCCACGTATCTTACCATTTCATTCGGGCTATATTGATACTGCGTACCGCTTAATAATTCCGTATTCAAATAATATACGTAACAAAAAGAATCACAAAGAAATAATGTCTTCCGTGATTGTATTTACAAAGCAACGCAACTTACACAGTAGGTGGGCGGGGAGATATTCGTCTGTTTTTGACCCATAAAAATATCAACGTTTTAGATTTCTGTTTTTGTATTTCTTGCGAACTTTTTTTTCGAGTCGCATTTGAAGAAATTCTTGTACGCGTTGAACCGTGGGTTGTTTTATATAAAACGAGTGATGTTTCGACGGCTTTTGATTTATAAATAAGATAAAATTTCACGAGTCGTCCTAAACTTGTTTATTGAATGCCACACTTTTAAATGTCGTGGGATCGTTACTTGCTGCTTTCCGATTGCTCGTTATCACGATCTTAAATTTATCCGTTATTTTTTTTACTATAAAAGAACATTTTCAGTTATTTTTATCTAAAATTTTAGAACTTTATTGGTGAACAGACTGTAGAACGATACAATTGTTATAAAAAGCTTATCAAGCGTTTTGAGATTTTATAATTCCGTTTCATAAATAATATTATGATGTCATCGACATTTATAGCTAACGCAAATAATTTATATCAGACCTAAAGGTCCAGTCGTGATTACAAGTGAATACACGATATGCAGATTCAAACCCGAGTAAGCTCTTATGAGTGATTTCACATACTTTATTTGTGATTCATATTTATAATTCATCCCATGCTCGGTGAGAAGGGTCCTAAATCTTGCAGGCTGATAAGATCTTTAATAATACACACAGGACGAGAAGAACATTTCCTCAGAAGTAATAACAGCTATGATATATAAATCATATGAAAAAATAAAATTAATCGCACTTCTTATTTTATAGGACACGATAAAAATCCTTTGCTACAATTGTAGCAAGACTTCAGTCTAAAGTATAAAGAAAAACTAGTTTTAAATAAAATAGACAGTGACCTTATTTGGGTAAAATTAATAATATTTATTGGCAGCACTGAAAGTGTGACGAGTTGTAGACTGAAAATATATTTATTGGATTACAAGCGATATGTCTCCTTGTTTGTTAACGGCCTCCCACTGTACATTCAAGCTAGTTACAGTACACCAATTTTTTAGTATTCTAAAAGGTATGTTAATGTGAATCTTGGATACCAGGTTGAAAGAGTTAGTGTAGTTATTGAAAACTTTATGAGATATTACTTTACTCTTTATTTTATACTAAAATTCAGATAATCAAAACTTATCATATTCTAAATTTCAATATATAAGTCATCTAGTATTCAACATCCGAAATTGTATTCCTTATACCGAACTCTTTGATTTAATCCATTTCTAGAGATTGTATTTTACTTTCATTAGCTTCAATAGTGACAGACGACCCATATTGATATGTCTACCTGCGTCGACAGCGAAGTTATGTTTCCAATTTTGCTCCGGATGTAGGAGGATGAGATGTTATTGCATTCCAACATTCAGTTTTACTCTTTGTGTGTCCAAAAATCTCGCATTGAATCTGAATATTGCAACGGTATTGATAAATTAAAAATTTCACATTCTCTTTGCTGAATTTTATTATTTGATTTCGCTTAAATTACTGAGAGGAGTGAGGATTACGGCTTATGGCATATTACATTATAAATTCCAAATTTAATTATGTATATTACTCTGAGATATTTAAGAGGGATAATCTTATTGTTATAACGTGTTTCTGAAGACAAAAATTGCGATTTCAAACATGCACCACTGAATTTCCGTGTTTATTTTGAAAATATTCCACATGTGTATCTAACCCTAATTAGATCAGTGGGCTGGAACACATCTCCAAATTTGAGCCGTCAGGCAGGTTTTCTTAATTAAATTGACTCAGTTGTGCTTCCCAGGATCTAGGACAGTGAACGTGACCTCGGATTAACAGCCACGTATTCCATACAACAATCATTCATAATATATAATCCTTAATCTTTTTGAAAAATGTATACATAACTATTACGTATAAAGTATTTCAAATATGGAATTTATTCAAAAATTAAACAACGTAAAGTATGATAAACTAACGCTGAACCCACAACTTTTATCAATAACGGTAGTCTTGTCTCGAACATAAAAACCAAACATCACCGGAAACTAACAAAAAAAACTGAGCGTTCCAAAGATATAGATTGAATCATCCAATGTCGTAAATATTCGCCCCACGGGTGGTCACACGTCGACGTCACAATGGCGCGACCTTTCGAATAAACTCAATTGTGTTACGGCCCTTACAATAGAATGTTTTTGTATGGACTTTCGCAACTATTGCTGCCGTAACTCAATTTATGTCATTTAAATTGGGGCTTAAGATCGATTCGTTTGTTTCTTTATCGTATTCGATTTATTAATTGGTCATTAAAACTGCTTCTGCAGTCTTGGCAAGCGCTGGTTATTTGAATTGTATTAACGTAGGACATTGTAAAAACTACCTATTGACTGAACACCATAAAGTTCTTTATTACATGTCTAGATAAATCTGATATAAACTTATCTAAATTATTATAAAAGGGCATTCATATAAAATACATATACTCAAAAAATATTGTCTTAAGTTTTACATTTTTTCCATTTTATTTGAAACGACCAGTTATTTCCTCACTAGAGGCACTTTTGCGCTAAGCCTAAGTAAGTGGTAGCCCAAAGAGGATCAAAAAGAAAGGATCGAATCTGCGATTGTAAAATTACGGAGGGTGTACTATTTAGATTTGATGCTCATAAACTACAATCAGATAGGATACAATACTTTAAAACACAGCCTCGTGACAAATACCCTTAACCAGAGAAGACGAAGAATTTACCATCATAACTATGACCTCTTTGCTAGCACACGTTTTATAATTGGAACATATTAAACAAAGATAAATTGTCTTTAAGTAAAGATAAATTAAATATAATAAGTTAATGTCTCGAATACCTTTTCCAAGGTCTAAAATATCATACTAATTATAAGAATATCGAAGATTACTCTCCACCCACGTGACTTTTTGTAAATAATTATTAATCACGATTAGGGGGGAATTTTTGAAGCGATAATTCCTATCGATCTATTTTCATACGGTCCACCCACTCACATATCCTACCATGAGGCTAGCTTTATCGTAACGCTGATAGAAGGTTTTGGCATCCAATATCTTTGGCATACCTACAATTCAAGGGATATAGCGATTATTTTTTGAATTAATATTCAGTAAATAGCAATGGAAAAATTGAGTGTATTAAGTTGGTGTAACATTAAGGTACTTGCATATTCCACGATTCTAAAATTGAGTAGCTTGTTAGATTAGATTACATTTCCTTAACAAGAGAGCATTCGCCTGACAGAAATAAGGAAACATAAAAATATTTTGGATCAAATTATTGCTAAGTATTTGGTAGTTGACAAAAGAATTTGCACTAGTTATAAGTTACCATATTTGCAGACCGATGCAAACGTGAGTTAGTGATACTGGATTCTGGAGATCTGATTCATTTTTACCGAGAGAATAAAAATCACGATTCAGTTAATAACATAAGGCAGACTTTTAAATGTACCCTCAAGCAAAATTATTGTAATTTCTTATTATAAGTGAACTTTTGTGTTCTTTATGAGAAATAATGTCTTTAAACCGAAACCGAACATCAGGTAATACATCTTTCCCGCCATTCAGATGTCAAGATTTATTCTGTAGTTGTTTGTAATTCTGATTTGTATATATTTATTTTATTTTGATTTATTATAATAGAATTTAAATTGCATTGGTTCTTTCAATGAACACACTTGTTTTAGCAAATCACTTCACCAATAATATCACACAAAATGATACCGTTATCTAATATTGCAGACCGTTTTGTGTAAAATAAAATACGAAATGCCCCAAGTCTTGTTGTCGACACGAACATTTCAACACAAATGAACGCTTTGAGAATATAAATTAGACCAGCGTCCAAGCTAATGCCTGTCACTTCGGAAGAAGAATCGCTTTATATAAATTCTCCGATGCAATTAATTTCTGTTATATCAAGGGTTATCGTAGTTTAATTAACCTTTCGGCTTTTGAACGTTGACTTCGAGGTATTCGGTTCGTTATTTGTTTTTGAAGTTTTTTTTTTAATGGGAATTTTAAATTATGGACAAGGTATAAAATATCTCGATTAGGAGATTTTTAAGGGTATTTATAAATTATTATTATTGCTGTATCTTTTTGTCGTTGTAATGAATAAATACATTAACTCTGAAAGTGTTACTTTAGTTAAGATAAACTGGCGCCCACGATCTCTAATCCGTTAATATAACCCCAACAAAGTATGCACTAGGCCCTAGTATGGAAAAAACTTTTATATATCAGTACATTGATACGGTGATAAATACATTGACACATAAAAATGGCAATATATATAAACACTTGCAATCAATAACTAAAATTTAAAACAAAAACAAACTTGAAAATGTTATCATGAAACATTTTTTACATGATTTTTTACAATATTACTATGAGATTTCATTATTCTGTTAAAAGGTGCTCGATAACCCAAAATACGAGTAGTTGATGGTTTAATGATGTTACGTGACAATGATTTAAGTACATGAAATACATATTGTAAGGCGCTAAAGACCGTTTATTAATTATTATTAATATACTTTCATGAAGAAAAAAAATTAACAACGTTTTTTGGTTCGTTTTTTTATGCAAACAAAAACATTCCATACAATTTTACTAGTTCCCCAACTAGTGAATTTGTTAAAGCTGATATGAAGTAATCTGTCGCAGGTGATTTTCTAAATGTCTTTAGGGAATCACCAGCGATAACACACCTCAGTCAATAATTTTAAATTATTAATTATAGTCTGTAAATTTCCCACTGCTGGGCTAAGGCCTCTCCTTTGAGGAGAAGGTTTGGAGCATATTCCACCACGCTGCTCCAATGCGGATTGGTGGAATACACATGTGGCAGAATTTCGTTGAATTTAGACACATGCAGGTTTCCTCACGATGTTTTCCTTCGCTGGCCTGTCACTGAGCACGAGATGAATCATAAACACAAATTAAGCACATGAAAATTCAGTGGTGCCTGCCTGGGTTTGAACCCGCAATCATCGGTTAAGATGCTCGCGTTCTTTCTATCACGGCTATAAGCTTATAAGAATAAAGGTATTTGATTTTGCCTGTGCGATCCAGAAGCAAATATAAAGTTAATAAGCGCCATCTGTCGGGTTATAACATATAATCTTGATAATTATCTTACAAAATATATAAATTGTAGATATTTATACAAAATAACACAGTTGCTGTGTTATGCCAAACCGGACACAAGATGTCCGGAGGACAAGATATCCGGGAAACGATGGAGTTAAGATGTTCATTATTTATTCACATTACCGCAGTCACTTAGTCAGATGCAGCCGGAACTTTATAGATTCTATAGCATAATCGCTTACGCTTCGCTTGCAGAGACAGATGTGTTCGATCCTAATTGCTTGCAACAGGCTTCAATTACTAATTAATCCGCAGTTCCTGTAAATTGCTACCTTCGGTTGTATCGAATTGCAATGGAAACTAACAAGCGTTTATAGTCACGTTATATGCGACATTATTTTAACCACAACCAGTCTTTGGAATCCATTCAAATGCTATTCCAATTATATATTTGCTTTCAGATAATATATTGGACAATACTCATTGCAATCATGGAGTTAATTCTAGAGACGGAATTGTGAATAAATTATGTTTTTAATCCAAATTATCATTTTATTTTATGGAGTTTTAAAAATAGGATCTGTGTATAATGATTTTTACAATCAACGCACTTTACGAAGTAACACATTAAATTATAAAACAGAATGCGTCAAAACTGTTGTCACTGTAATTAAACATTGAAGTATTAAAGGTGTCGTTTCGTATGGAAATTTGTATTCGTTTTTGATTTTGTAACAAAAGCGAATACGCTTTTGTTACTCAGCTATAACGCGTTACGTGAGCTCCATCTATTGTGTGATCTGAGATAACATTCCTATTTTAAGAAAAGCAATGCCTTAATTATTTATGAAATTATTTTGTGTCTGTTCGAAATGATGTAATCCGATTTACGATGAGACGTTATTCTGATGTTTGTATAATTTCAGTGCTATAATATCAGGAATATGTGATAAATTACTATAATTTAGTTTATCACATATCAAATTCTGAAAATTCACGATCGTATTCCGCAGAATATGTGTTTCGAGTTTTTTCTAACACAATACTAAAGTGTTTGTTTCAATAATCTACACCCGTATCAGATAGACGCCTAGAAAGCATATGCGAATGGAATCGTGTTACTCGTTTTAAAATGTTTCCTTTCAAATTTAAAACAAACTGCGATAGCCCAGTAGATAGAGCATGTGGAATTTGAAATATGAGTTGCAAATTGAATCACGGTAAGCACTTTGTAGTATACAAAATTCGTTTATACTCGTGCTCAGCGAAGAAGGAGAACATTATGAGAAAACCTATGCATCGTGTAAACAGGTGCACATCGACAATTCCGTATTGATTTGGAACCTCTACGTTAATTTGGTTATCAAGGAGGTCAGACATTAGTGCGTACATTTTATAGATGTACGCTACTGGTTCAAAATCACCGGCTATAAATCTGTTCATGTGTTGATATATCCATATTTATGACACCTGGCTGCTGGCACAGTGAAACGGGCAGCGACCGTATAATTGATTATACGCGTCTGTTGACTGTTGACTATGGGATTAACACAAGGAGTCGTAACGCGTAATGAGCCCTGTGATTTAGGAATTACGTTGATGACAATCTTATAAGCCGTCTGATTATATTAATGACTGCGTAATATTCATACTGATTGGTACGTCTGATGAAATGGAAATTTACGCTTTCAGTAACGAAGGAGACAAAGTTTTTCTTTGTTCAATGGAAAAACATATTTGCGCACTTAATTTTTAGCGGGGTTTAGGTGTTCCTAAGAGAATGCTCGGAGTATAGAGAATCCCCTGGCCTCCACAACGCTTATGTTGTGGGAGAAGGACCGGATAGCGCTGACGCTTTCTCTCCTCACACTCCCGCTCTTTGGCCTCTTTCTGAAACATAACGTGTTCGTAGTAGGAGACCATCTCTTTCCAGCATGGCTTTTATCATGCTCAGTTGTGAAAGGTCTCCGTCGATAATTGCCACTAAAGATTGGCGCTGGGGCCCAACGCGACACATTCCACCAGTGTGTGACACCATATCCACGGGTATAATTATTAGTTCAATATGGTGCTTAAAAGGTGAACACATTCTGTATCCTGGATATACACAGGGTATAAAAAAACCGTTTCTACTTAAAAAAAGAAGTAAATCCTAATTATCAGGGGTCGAATTCCAATAAAATCCATTGCTGCGTCAAAATAAATAGTATTTTATTTCCCTCGTTATTGTTTGTATTAAATCCGATTGTTTTAATAACAAAAAATATAAAAAATAACTTGAATATTTAAATTTATATATATTCAAGTATTTAAATATGATTGTGTAACTACTTGTCAATTTATAAACAAGTGTTAATGCTTCAGAACGATATGTAATATTTACAGAATCTCTTACGGATTCTTCTCGGCAGAACCTACGTTTTACAAATGCTGAACTGCATGATTAGTGTTTTGATTACATTTTATAAAACCTTCTTAATCTTAATCTAATACTTTACATATTAAAATAGCATATAGTAAACCAATTATTATTAATTAGCATAATTTTTGACTAATGAAGATACAATGAACTGTTACATCCGGGTTCAAGATTACCTCTCGCTGAGTCAATTTACTTCAGAAATGTTTGTGGAATTTCCTGTTCGATCTATTGTATTAATTGTTTCCTAGAATACTTGACTTTTTTCGACACTGTGATAAATAAATTCTAAAAATTAAATCCATAGTTGGCGATTCATTGACGTTGTAACGAGTTTTTTATACTTTTGCAATATCTGGGCGAAGATATGAAAGGACAGATAATTTTAGTGCGAGTTTTTAATCCTAAAATAAATTGAAATACATATTTTTTGCAAATATGCTCCAAACCTTCTGCTCAAAGGGAGAGGAGGCCTTAGCCCAGCAGTGGGCAGTTACAGTACAACTACTGCACACATTTTTTTTAATATTTACGATTAATATTGTTCCATACTGCATAATACGTATACTATACAACAGACGATGTGGCATATTTTATAAAACATATCTTGTGAGAATTCGGAAACATGATTATCGATAAAAGATTTTCTGACGAACTTTGACAAATATAACTAAATGTTTCAGGAACATAGAAGAGTATAAAAAATTTGTAGATTCTGACAAATGTTTCCCTAAATCAGACACAATAGTAAAACAATTATCATAAGTCATGTGTGATTCATGAGAGAGGGAAATGTTAAGGGGGCACCACTCGTGTGGAGTATTGAAAAAAAATGTGTTGATTCGCATGTTTCTGTAGCTTATAACTTTAAAAATAACATACTAAAATTTCAAGTACTCATCTTAAATAGTTTTCAAGTTATTGTCATCTAAATGTCATTACGAGGTGAGATATACTCTGTACATTTGTTTTGATTGGATTGCTCCAGAAAAGTTAAAGCTATTTTATTGTAATTTATTCATAAACTATAAAATTAAAACCATCATACTTGAGCCCGTGATTACATTCAGACGCTCAGGCTTTGCGCGAAATCAAATGTATTCATTCATCTAATGCCATTCATTAATTTTAGTGTTATATTTTTGATATTATTTATTAGAAATCAAAATCAACAGAAAAATAATATTTATTAAAGGGTCTTAAAAGCAATCATGTTCCAGGTTGAAATTGAATATAACCGAGAAAAGTCAGTAACTCATTATTGTTTCTTATACTTAAACAAAAAGGTTAAATTAAATTTTCTTAACATTTCCTTAATCTATTTGTATTCAAAATTCTATTTAATTTAGAACAATAGTTCTCAGCGTTGTTTCTAGTAACAAAAAGCCTTGCATAGTTGGTTTTGCAACTTGTTTTAACTCCTTTATAATATTACGATTTATAAAGTCAACAGTAAATGTTAAGGGAAAGTCGAGATGTCAATTTGGATCGGTCCTCAGTATTTTCCAATATCCTGTTGTGAAAGATACTTTTTGCTGTCAGTCTTCTACATTGAACTTTTAAATGTTATTAGCAATGTTTGGTGGATTTCTTGCGTGGGACAAATTCGTATACATAAAATTCCCGTTGCTTCAGTAATGTTGAGTACAATAATATTGGTGGTAGGTACATTTGGTTAGGTTCCACCTACACATCAGATATTTTACCGCCAAACAGCAATACTTAGTATTGTTGTGTTGGTATTAAGAGTGAGTGCGCCAGTGTAACTACGGACATAAGGCCATAATATCTCCCAGCTCCCAATGTTAGTCACGCATTAGTGTAATTTAAGGAACGTTTAATCTTTCTTACAGAGCCAATGTATCGACTCTGCCGCTCATAGGGGCGGTGGTGACCACTATCAGTTGGCCCATATGCCCGTCCGTATACTTATTACATAGTATGTATATCATAAGACGGTAAGGTAGAACCACAACCACAACCAACAACCAGCAGTATTAAAGTTCTTGGAATCACTTAACATCTGGTGAAAGGTGAGCTCATCAGCACGTATCCATGGGCAGACATGATCACATACTATGAGGATTATTTCAAACGTAATCATAACTTGTTGACTTGATTGACGATTCTCCATTGAAAAAAAAAATCCTCTAATGTACTCATTCCTTACTCTATTATTATAATGCCTAATTAGGTTTTGCAAAAAACGCTTTATGTTAATGTTTTGAGGATATATTTATATTTGTTTTAGTTTTATAATTTATATATTGTTATAACGTTACAATTTAAATAGTCACTAATTATTCAAAATTAACTTATTCACATATTACATACATTGATGAAATCTGATGTTATCTGTCTTATGACCTAACACGAAGTTTCCTAAATTAATTGGCACTTTCATTTATTCGATTGTGAACAATTAATCACCATAGAGTCAAATATTCAATTTGAGTGTTTTTCTAATGTCAAAGTTCACGGACAATAACTACCGAAATTGATTTTAAAACAGAATAATATATCATAATACATATGTGTGTTTATCAATCATAATCCACCCACCCGATGATTGTCATACCGGTCCTACGCAACTCGCAAGTAAAGCCGTGCGTAAGTTATAAGCGCATTGATTTTATTACCAACTAGTGCTCTGTGCGGATTCACCCATTGTAGGCTGTTTGTAATTATAGTCCCCTCTTAGATGAGTTCAAAAAGATTAACAATTTTAGTCTGAAATGAGTACGCTCGAATAAACAAACTTATCAGTTTTAATAATATGAAGTAAACATTATATTACTCTATATATTTTTTTTATGATATGAGTAGGCGGACGGTTAAATGGTAAATGGTCACCACTGCCCATAGACATTG
This sequence comes from Vanessa tameamea, assembly GCF_037043105.1. NCBI lineage: Eukaryota > Metazoa > Arthropoda > Insecta > Lepidoptera > Nymphalidae > Vanessa > Vanessa tameamea. Next base: position 792,427 of record NC_087327.1, on the reverse strand, counting down.
GCGGTGGAAGAAATATAAACCTTTCCTTAAATCGCAAATGCACTACCAATCTTGATAAATAGTATATTATGCCACTTGTGCATGTAGTAACACTGGGTCAATCATCCTTCAACACAACAATATTAAGTTTACCCCCCAGTAATAATTGGTCGTATAAATAATAATAGTTGAAAAACTAAAAAACACGATTTTAGCTTTAAAAATTACAAAAGCAAACCCTTTCATTTAATACCCATATCATGGGGGTGCATTTGAAACAGCCAGTCCGCCATCTTGGGGAGGCCGCCATATTGGATTTGTAATGACGTTTCTTAGCTAAGCATGTTTTGTCATCAGAACTCAGCGCGTGTGCAAAATTTCATCCTAATCGAAGACCGGGAAGTTGGTCAAGTTAAGATTCCAAGATTTTCTTACATACATACATACAAGTGAAGCTAATATAAAACATTTTCCAAAAATAGTGACGTACATGCTATTAGCGCGATGTAGAAACTTGTAACCTTTGTTAACTAAATACAAACGCCTAGCTATATTTAAGAACAATATAACACAATGACAATAGAAGACATACAAATTATTTAATTTAAAAAAAAAAAAACGTATTACAACGTAGATACCTTAGGAATGAAACGATTGCTTCTAGGTCGTTTCAAGTGAAAAATATAATTATAAAATTGTAAACAACCATTGTTCAAAGAAATAAAATCCCGTTAGTTTTCTTTGGTCGGTACTTCAGAAAATTATTTCAGAACTTTTTTAAAGTATAATTTTTCAATTGATAAGCAAGTGTAATGCTGGTTTATATCTAAAAATACGTAATTAGACTATTTTAAAATAGAAACAAAGTAAATCATCTTGATTTAGTTTTTACACGATATTCTTGTATTTACTTGGTGGTAGGCTTTCTGCAGGCCACCAAGCACCAAGCACAAGAGACATGACATCTTAGTTTCCAAAGTTGGCGGCGCATTGGCGGTGTAAGGAATATTTCTATATCAATTGGTGGTGGTGACCACTTACCACCAACTGGCCATTTACACGTCCTTTTACTATTTTATAAAAAAAAGTTATCGATATAAATGTTACATTTACCATTTTTAAACACCTCTATAAATATTAAAAAAAAACCTTACACAGAAAATAACAATTAAAAATAAGGTTTCAATGAATTTTAAAGCACAATCAAACTTACACGTATAACTTAGACCAAATCAACTCATCAATGTACTTTTTGCTGATAGAACAAGTTATATGACTCAATTATTTTTTTCTATACAAATCGTATGAGTAAATCATTACGACAGCATTGCGAAATGATTTATTTATAAGATGACTAAATAATATATTGGGTATTGAGTACTAATCGAGATTTCATCTACGTGGATAAATAATATGCAAATAAATAATTGCAATATACCTGAGAATAACTGTGACGGATAAGGATGAAACTTTTATTTTTATTTTATAAAAAAATATACTTATAACTATATAATAAAAAAGACTGCCTTCAAGGAGAGTGTATAATAAATATGCATGCATATATTTGCCTTTTTCTGAGCTTAGAAAGACATCTCGCGCATAAACTGCATATATTGCAGTATGCGTATATATATCTTCAATCTTCAATTACCTTCAACTTCAATTACCGAAATTGAATTCACAAAAATAATGATTAACGTCATATCATATTAATTTTGAAGTCCAACCCTTTTGCTCATCCACATTAAAAAGGATATAATGTATCTATAAGAACAGAAATGGATAGGTACAGATGAACAGGTTGGTGGATACACATGTGGCAGAAATTCGTTGAAATTATACACATGTAGGTTTCCTCACGATGTTTTTCTTTACCGCCGAGCACGAGATGGTTTATAAACACAAATTAAGCACATGAAAATTCAATCCCGCAATCATCGGTTAAGGTGCACGCGTTCTAACCACCGGGCCATCTCGGGTCTCAAATTGATTCATTGGTTATTGTTAAGACAGAATAGATTGATGAAAAAAACATAATATTATAAATGATTTATTACTAAATAGTCATATTCAGGAACTAAATATTGAAGATCGGAAATCCATCCGCTTAGAACAGCGAAGTCATTGCTTTGTGATGTAGTTTCTGATTTATACAAGACGTGTCTTGTATTGCGCGTTTCTAGTTGTGAATTTGTAGCTGACTGGATCTCGGGTTTACACGGTACGCTTTAAGTCGTATTACGTCATTTGAAATGTGGAAAATATATCAATGCTCGAACCAAGCGACACAAACATATAAATATTTTTTTTATTATTGGTGGATAAGTTTCAAATTCATTAGTAAAAATATGACCAACAAAAAATATCAAACTTGATTAATTAAAAACTCCGTACAAATATAGCAACTATGCGTTAAAATATAATTCAAAATAAATACTAAACCAATAGATACCGTCAATTCAACGAAACATTTCGACTCAAATATATCAGTATATATTTTAACGTTCGCTTCCTGAAACGGTTTAATGAGTCCGGAGAGATTTAAAATTTACGATGAATTTCTGATCGGAACGAAATGAAATATAAAATTCAAACTATTGCGTACTTTTCAATGTTTTGCAACGGATACGTGTAATATTACGCCGTTAATAAAACGAAATGGATTTCATGGTTCCGTACTTCGTTTGGTTTCCATATCGTATTTTTTTGGATGGTACCTGGGTTATATAAGAAGGCATTAATTAATTATTTATTTTATCAATTGATTGATCTGATAATTGATCTGCTTAAAGATAAGAGACGCAACATCTTAGATTCTAAGTTTGGCGGCGTATTATTGGCGCCCAGATGGGGCCTGACTTCCAGCAACGAAATAAAGATGTGATCGAAGTGTAATTGTGATAAATATTTTTTCTTGAAATGCCACCGCTCCGTCTAAATATGCCAGATCAGCTTAACAGATCAACGTAAAATTTATTTCAGTATGATTTTAAGATTCAAATCGACATTTTACTAGATCAAAGAAATTTGTAAAGATACCGCGAGTACGAAATATTATAATATATTTTACCAATAATAATCGGCAAGAATCAGAAAAATCTCATTCTTCTTCTAGGCAAGATATATAAAAAAATAAATTGTTGTTTACTGACATAAATCTGTACTTCAAATGGTAGAAATGAGTAACCAATGAGTTTCTTGCCGGTTTTTCTCGATATAATCTACTTTCCGAAACAGGGGTAGCTTTAAATTTAATTCAACACTATAACATGACGATTAAAATGTGCTTCTATGAGCCTACTTGAATAAAAAATATTTTGATTTTGATTTTGTGCAGCTATCTTTTGTTTTTGCCTTCTATTAACTCGACCATAAGCCCTCATTTTTTTATGGTATCAGTAGGTGGAGAGGAAATGGGCCTCCTGATGCTAAGTGGTCACCACCCCCCATAGACAATGGTGCTGTAAGAAATATTAACCATTCCTTACATCACCAATGCGCCACCAACCTCAGGAACTAAGATGTTATGTCCCTTGTGTCTGTAGTTACACTGGCTCACTCACCCTTCAAACCGGAACACACCAAAAATACTGAGTATTGCTGTTTGGCGGTAGAATATCTGATGAGAGGGTGGTACCTACCCAGAAGGGCTTGCACAACCCCTACCACCAAGTAATCATTATCTACTTGTAAAAGTTATCTCTCAAATTATCATTTAGTAGACCACTTCGCCTTGTAATTTTTACAAGAGCATTTTAGAAGATAATTTATCTCCAGAACGACGATTTTTATGACTTTCCACATTCAGCTTTTCAGTTTACCTTTTTTACATATTTTTTTTAAGTTATAGTTCAAGTTATCGTTCACTTTGGTATGTTAAGATTTATTAGCACTGGATGTATGCGGGCGGGGCGATTGCCTCAATGCTGACCAAAAATAACCTTTTAGAATATCGCTCTATAAGGTAAAGCTGCAGGTTCAGCAAGTATTTAATATTAAACCTTACATATGAACCGTCATGATTTAATAAAATTCGATATTGCAATTTACCGACATTATGCTCAAAAAAAATCACTACAAAACTAATTAAGTATAGCGTATTTTAGCCTCAGCCAAATTCGATGCCAAAAGACGCTATAACTTAAGATACTCCGTATATTTCTTCGTGTCTAAAGACAGCTCATTCATCATCGTAGGTGCGTTGTTAAAATAAATTGAAGGCATTTTAAAGAAAGTTAGGAAAATTGAGGAACAAATCATATTTATAAATATTAACTTTAATAAATTGTTTTTTTTTTAATTTTTATTATTCAATTTTGTCATTGCTTTTTACACTGTATAATAGAGTGTAAAGGACGCGTCCGGGTTCAATCCCAGACAAGCACCAATAAATTTTCCTGAAAAAACATCGTGAGTAAACCTGCATGTTTCTAATATAAGGAAATTTTGCCCTGTGTTACCAACCTGTATATGAGCAGCCTTTTCCGCGAAGAGAGAATAGGTTGTGGTCCAAAGGTCATAAATTTACAAGCTGATGCTTTTAAATTAAATTTATAATAATTAATTGGTAAGCGGCCGTTTTACTATCTCATTATTGGGCTTTTATTTTTTTTATGTATATAGTATATTTTTGCGGACGGGCAAAAAGGCTACCTGACAGTGGTTATCACTGTTCATAGACATTTGCACTATACAATTAACAATTCCTTACATCGGGAAGTATGATGTTATGGCCCGTGTGTCTGTAGTTGCACTAGCTCATTCATCCTTCATACCTGTATTGCAGACTATCATATACAAACAAACTACAAACATTAAATAAATTAATTAAATAAATACCAAAATTTTACTAACAAGTCACAATACATTTGCTCATCAACTAATATAAGCACTCTCTAACTAATATAACTAATAAAGCCGTTTTGGAGGAAAAAAATCAAGAAACCTATATTGTGCATTTCGATTGTAATTTTTTACGATGTTCTCTATGAGCGACGTATTAATTTCACCTTAAATTACGTAACCTGAAAAACGTCATGTGTAAGGTAAATTCACAGATATCGAAATGTCATCATCAAACATCGAGAGACGTGAGTCGTTTGACGATCAAAACCGATCGCGGTTTCATTTTATACCGAATGTCACGTAGAGTTATCCAATTTCCGTTGTGTAAAATGTACAGATTTCATGTTAAAACTTTAGTACATTTCAACTTTGACGATTACAGTAATTAGTTTTGTGACACAGAGGTCAGAGCTTATTTCTGATACAAGTTTTGATCTCGGTGTGTTCGTACGAATAGAATTATGATTTTTTATCGATTAACAATCTATAAAATTGTCATGAAATATTTATTCTGTGCATTTAATTATAATCAGCTATGAGAAATCAAACTAATTTAATCACATGTATTATTATATCAAAATCAAAATATACTTTATTCAAGAAGGCTTTTAACAGCTTGTTTGAATCGTTATTTTACAAAACTATATTCTCTCTGACTCGAAATGTACATTATATCGAGAAGAACCGGCAAGAAACTTAGTAGTTACCATTTTCCAACATTTAAAATACAAAGTTATGGTATTTAAATACAATTATATATGTATATAACATATCCTACCTGAAAGTCAACTAGTATTAGAATTACATATGATATGAGCTCAAGTGGTGATCTATATTAGAGATGGTGATCTCTTTGGATTTTGGGCAGATTGTCTTTACCTAGACCAGCTAAGGAAATTAGAATCTCACTAATAACAACCACTCTAGTTAAATGAAGAATTAATTGCCGTCGATTCTAATGAAAACTCGAAAATGCTTATGAATACTGTATTTGATTTTTTGACAATGATGATACCACATTGAATTAACGTAATCTCAAACGTACAGACAACTCATCTGTGGATATACTCTAATAATGAATATAATTAATATTAATTGTACCAAGAATTCAATCTTAGATATCAATATTGAATTCTACCGAAACAATTCATTACGTTTTTTTTTTATAGTTGTAATGGACAAGGCGTGTAATCTTCCATCTCACCTGATGGAAAGTGTAGATTAGATTAGATTGTTGTAGTTCATTAAATTCCCCGCAACAGGCTATCAATTTTTGATTTACTCTACTATTTCTTGGTGGTGTGGCTTTATGCAAGCCACTATCTGTATAGTATTGTTGTGTTCCGGTTTGAAGGGTGAGTGAGCCAGTGTAACCACAGGCACAAGCGACATAACTTCTTAGTTTCCAAGGTTAGTGACACATTGACGATGTAAGGAATGGTTAACATTTCTTACAGCGTCATTCTCTATGGGCGGTGGTGACCACTAACCATCAGGTGGCCCATATGCTCGTCCGCCTACCTATGACATAAAAAAAACATTACTATTTCACTTATAAGAACAATTATCTTGAGTTTTAGATTGCTGTTGAATATTCCAACATTTTTTTTTATTGATAATGGTATATTTTTATAATCTTTCAAACTTGTAACGTGTATGGGTGTCAAATCTTGTAAGTAAATTTATTAACTTACATTCACATGAACGCTAATATCAATACGTATTTTAATCGGTGGAAAGATAATATTTCTTACAGCACTAATGTGTATGATCGGTGGAAACCACTTACCATCAGGTAGACCAACAGCCGGTTCATTTAGCTATTTTAAAAAATTAAGGCAAATAAGTTACCAATTTATAAATCGATACGAAAATCCAAATACAGAGTAGCGTGCTGAAATACAATAATTTTGTCTAAAACACGAATACCGATGAAACCATCCGTGACCGAGTTCGTTAAAGGGAAGTAACAAGTACTTCGTGTCTCAACACGTTTGATTGCCGTTAAAACGGTAGTAATTCCTTCACGTTGAGAAGACACGCCTTGACAGCTCTAGTGTAAGCTCGCCCTATTTAATATTTATTACGGCTCATTTGTTAAGGGAAAACATGATTTTTTTTTATCTTGTGATGTCGCGACTTTATCTTGTCACGTCTTTGTAGATAAATAAAATCTATTACATACTTATGATTTCTTTTGATTTTGAGAACTTTAATCTCACGATGTTTGATTCACTGCTGTACAAGACATACAATATTATAAACACGAATTATCAAAGTGAAAATATAATGGCGCTTAAATGGAGCCGAGATGGCACAGTGGTCAGAACGCGCGCATCTTAACCAATGATTTCGGGTTCAAACCCAGGCAAGCACCACTGAATATTCATGTGCTTAATTTGTGTTTATAATTCATCTCGTGCTCGGCGGTGAAGGAAAACATCATGAGGAAACCTGCATGTCTAATTTCAACGAAATTCTGCCACATGTGTATTCTACCAACCCGCATTGTAGCAGCGTGGTGGAATATGCTCCAAACCTTCTCCTCAAAGGGAGAGGAGGCCTTAGCCCAGCAGTGGGAAATTTACAGGCTGTTAATAAAAATGGAACTCAATTCACTTAATTTTTAAACGATGTTATTTACGCGGCTTGTAGTAGGAAGAAATGGGAGAAATCGTCACATACGGTAAAGCGTTCTGCTCCCATAAGGCGCCTTTTCCTCTGTTTCTCTGTCTCCCTATTATATACCGCTTAAAAAAAAAAACCTAGTTTATTCATTGCAATTTAATTATTCTCAAATGACGTAAATTTATTCCATTGTTTTTATCATTTAATACATAATGTTCCAACTGGGTGATCCACAACACCTATCGTCATTTTATGATTGTTTAATTGCTTCACAATACATGTGTGTTGTCCATGTCTTTGGTCTTATCGTTTGATTTAATTTTTATTTTAGGTGTCGGGATTTTTTTCTTAAATTTCTAAATATGGTATCCTTGAAGGGATGATATTTGTCGTCGTGGGATTCTGGATTCGTCAACCAATCTATATGGTATTCCAAGCTCTGGGACACGTCGGCTTTTATTATGAGCGGCAGCTAGACTATAAAATGTATATAAATATTTAAAAAGAACGTTTGCAAGTCTTAGATACATTGATTTATATACATATAAGTCACAATACTTAAAATTTAATTATAAACAATGATATATATCTTTCTCATAATAGGCAAATGCAATTCTAGTCGCAACAGAATAAAGCACTCTAAAGTTAATTCAGAAGACAGTTTAATATCTTTCTAGCACTGTATAGAGGTTTCATTCAAATTCCGATTACTAACTATTTTAGAACTTTGACCCGAAATAGACTGAAGAACCTAATAATATTTAATGCAACGTGAAGTGAGATGATCCAGTAGTTTGAAATCATAATCGATATAGGTATTTTATTTTTATTATGATCGTTTTTAACCACACATACACACGAACACACACAAAAACACTTTAATCATTGTGTCTGTATCCTATTTATAAATGTTTTGTTTTTGAAACTTGAAATAAAGATTGTTTAAATTATAATTTTCGAAAGTAGAGGCTGTGTATTGCTGAAATATAACTGTAGTTACAATTTACAGAATCTATTATTGTTTACAGAACCGTATTTATTGAATAGTATATATCACGATATATACACAACTAACAAAGCCCCGGCAAAGGTAAATCTGCCTATGTATATAAACCACTTATCAAAGCGATCAGGTTAACAGCATAGAAGCTAATGTTCAACGCCATCTAGTGGCGAGCTGCAACAAAATGGATGACAAAAAATCTCTACCATATATTGTGCCAATTTTTACGGTGATCACCAACCATTTGAAGTCTTTTAACCTCAAAGAAATTGACCAATATAAATCTTTCTATATATATGTATGTATTCATATAATTCTTATATGCAATTTTTTAAGTATATAAATAAATATAAATATTGGACAACATCACATACATTAGTCTGCTGCTAAAGCACTTGTGTTATGGAAAATCAGAAGTAACGACGGTACCACAAACACCCAGACCCAAGACAACATAGAAAACTGATGAACTTTTTCTACATCGACTCGGGCGGGAATCGAATCCGGGAATCCGGGAATCGTACCCATGACAACCGGTGTACACACTACTCGACCACGGAGGTCGTCAAACATAAATCATTGCGTCATATTGCATCAAACATTCTTTTACAAAATTATATTAAACACATCCTTTGAAATTGTCTGTTTCTTAATACATATTATTTCTAAATAATCAATTTTTATTCATTCTCATCAATTATGAAAAATCTTCACTACGAATAATAATCAAAGGAAAAGTTGAAAATATTATTAAAATCGAAATTTACTTGGACGAATATAAATCGACTTCCATAGACGAGTTTTAAATATTTATAGACTCGTGACAGACATTTTCTTAGACAAGTCAACATATTTCATTCAACTCAAATATTTAAACAGAACTGCAGTTCTTTGGATCTCTTAGTGTCTCTTAGTTGTCGTATTAGGGCGTCTGCAATCCTTGTTAAGACTTCTATATTTGTCAAAAGACGGATCTAGAGTTTAAGCCGGCGGAGAATTGGGACAGTACCACAGTTTTCTTTTTAAACTAAGTACGTCTCGAATGTATTATAGTTATGTAAAGAGCTTTATTTCGAACGTCACATGGATGGAATCTTTTTCGTATTTACATTGAACCTAGTATATCTATAGAGTTATGTACATTTTTTTTGCATATAGCATTAGCAGCCTGTAAATTTCCCACTGCTGGGCTAAAGGCCTCCTCTCCCTTTGAGGAGGTTTGGAGCATATTCCACCACACTGCTCCAATGCGGGTTGGCGGAATACACATGTGGCAGAATTTCGTTGAAATTAGACACATGCAGGTTTCCTCACGATGTTTTCCTTTACCGCCGAGCACGAGATGAATTATAAACACAAATTAAGCACATGAAAATTCAGTGGTGCCTGCTTGGGTTTGAACCCGAAATCATCGGTTAAGATGCACGCGTTCTAACCACTGGGCCATCCCTTTTTGCATATAATTTATATGTTATTTAGTAAAATGATTTTATTCGTGGTGATTATAACTTCATCGTCATCATCATAATCATTTACTGTAGTCCACTGCTAGACTTAGATTTTGTCCTTGGAAGACTCCAAGATGCCCAATTGTCAATTATACCTAATTTTCCGCCTTCTATATCCAATCGGATGCATTCACGGCAATGATCGATATGGCTTTATGTTGTTTGCTGATCCAATATTTTTCATCTTAAGTATAAATTCTTTATTCGTAGAACTTATGACCAGTCTAACCAGATACCTACTAACTTATTGAAAGGAAGAGAGATTAGTTATTCCACCGATAAGCATAAATACTTATTGGTGTTTTATGGTTTCGTAGATGAATAAGCCAATGATAATAAAGGAAAAACGGATGAAACATATTGGTGATTGGAGGCGGAAGCTTGACGTTGAAGAAATTATTTTTAGATGTCATGATGCAATGTATATTAGCGTGGCTCTTAGATATATAAAGCTCTTATAGATCATGTATCTCTTGATATGCCATTTAAAAAATATATTTTACTTAATACGCTCAATTCAATCTGTAATCTTGTTATAGATCATATGTATATGGTTCCAAAAAAAAACAAAATTTAAAAAATATTTAATATCAAAAATCAATTTTCAACTATTATGAGAACCGCCTGAAGCAGTGCCAATTCAGCACAAAACGTTGCGTTAAATGTAAATGATATATAAAATTTATTTCTTAATTAGTATTGTAATTTCATCTCAAACTCCTATTAAATATATTTTAAAGAGACGACTTATTAATTCCGAGGCTAAACTTATTATCTCTTGTTACAGTACCTACGTCAGATGTTCAAGGGGTGTTGGGCAAGAAAGCGTCACTACCCTGCGACATCCAGCCTTTGCATTCAGATGACGCGGTTGTCATGGTTCTCTGGTTCAAGGAGTCGGATGGAGAGCCGCTGTACAGGTACGTCATTTGCTAAATCTACAAACAACATTACATAAATAAAAACCCAGATTTGTTTCGTTATTTTACAGGAATTACGGTACCCGTGTATTTTACTTGCCTAGAATTGCGTGTAACGTAGGTATATTTAGGTATATATATTATATAACAAGCGTACATTGTTTAGTATATAGGTCATAAGATTGCAAATATCTAGGTCATGTTCAAAGTCCAGGTCGGGTCGTATTATCGGGGCTATTAGCAACCCAGACTTTGAGAAGGCAGTGTTTGTACTTCCGTGTTTTTTTATAAAATAGGTACGCAGCTTGACAAATGTGTCACCTTATAGTAAATGGTCACCACCACCAATATATATTGGCACTCTAAGAAATATTTACCATTCCTTATGTCACCAATGCGTTACCAACCTTGGATGCTAATATGTTATGTATTTTGTATCTGTAATTATACAGGCTCACTCACCCTACAAACCAGAACACAGCAATATCAAGTATTGCTGTTTGACGGTAGTAAATATTACGAGTGAGAGGTACCCAGATGGTTTTGCACACTGGCAAAACGGTTTACTTGTAAAAAAACATTATATTTCGTCTTTATTTCCAACTTTAATGCAAAATATTCAAACACAATAGGACTGCGCAAATATTTCGCAATCTTTGTCAATATTGTTGAAGCATAAAAAACCTTGTTCGCGCCATTGATTCTTCAAACAAATGTGTTTTTTATTATAGGGAAACGCTTACGTAAACCAAAAGATGTCATTCCATTTAAAATGTCAGGCGTATCCATAAGATCATTTTATCTGTGGCAGTTCATATTAATTTAAGTAAGTGTGCTTATGCACACTATGAATATGAAAGGGTAAACGAATACTCTGTTGCGGTTAAAAATATACAGACTAACAAATCTGCAGTAAATGAATATTTATTAAGCACGGAAACAGCTAGATTGATTGTCATGACCAAAATGATATCTCGACGATGGAAATAACTAGTACCAATTAGTATATAAAACGTTTGAGCAACTGACATAAAAATATTTATGGAGTTTAAATAGATTTAATTTATCAACTACGTAAAATCCAGTATTTAATACTAAAAATATGTTACGTAGTTACCACCACTCATAGACATTGGTGCTGAGAAATATTAACCATTCCTTATACCGCAGTATTACTGTTTGGCGGTAGAATGTTTGATTAGTGGTTGGTACCTACGCATACGGGTTTGCACAAAGTAGTGTGCGTGCGTTTCAATTGTTTTACTATAGTGTGCGCGTTATTTCGTCAAAATCATATTACATATTTTTGAAGCTCGCATTTTAGTTGTCAGTCTCCAGGTGTATAAAAGCCTATGTCCTACCTTGGTGTTCAAGTTTGCTTCATACCAAATCTCATCAAATTCTGTTTATGGTTTAGTGAAAGGGTACCATACAGAGTTACTTTCGCATATTTGTATAGATAATATTATGTGTTTGATAAATATAAATTATTATTAAAAATATCGTAATTACAGCTATGACATTCGAGGTCGAAACGTCAACCAACCCAAGCTCTGGTCTTCCGCACTGGTCTTCGGCAACCGAGCATACTTCAGAGGTGGTGCAACACCGGCTGTTCTCATGGTGGATAACGTGATTGCAGCTGATGCTGGAGTGTATAGATGTAGAGTGGACTTCAGAAATTCGCCAACCAGAAATTTGAAAGTTAATTTTACCGTCATAAGTGAGTATATTATAGTACTACTAAATAGATCATAATTGCAGAGCGAACGATCCAAAATAACGTTACTCAATGTATCATTCAATAAATATTGAAAAATGTTTTATACTAGCTACCCGACCCGAAGCGTCCGTGTGAAATGAGAATTGTATTTACTTATCGGTCGCAGTATCGAGCCTAATTTAAACCATCAGGTCCCACTCAAATGCATAAAAAATTTCATCAAATTCGGTCCAACCGTTTAGGGGTTCATTTACATAGACAAGCTCAGAAGATTTCTATAAACAAGGACACGAAGCTGATACAAATACAGTCTACGTCTATCTGTTCATTAATAAACATAGATGTTGGTACTTATGAAAGCATTTAATCGGATTTTTAATTAACGATTAATGTACGCCTCTGTCATCTTGATTTCAAAGAAGAAGACAGAGCATTGCTTGGTCGATAATATTTTTATCGTTTGTATATATACAAAAAAATATAATAACTGAGGCATTTGACATGGAAGCTAAAATATATATATATAATAAATTATATTTCATTCAATGTTAATATTTATCTCTTCAATAAATAATAAAAGTAAAACTGGATTATTCGGTGTTTAAATTTTAGGTCTTATTTTATTAAATTTAATACTTCTTTATAAAATTATATGGACTGTTCTCATTTCTAAAATTATTATTGAATATATATATAATTTATAAATTATGATACTATAATTATTTTATAGATTACAATAAAGTGATACGGTTCAATGTTATTTCTCGTTTAAATTATATTCAAATGCCTCATTCGTTTATCTTATACGGTCGTCGATCTGAAATTTTGGACTTAAATCTCTAAACGAGAGAATACAATTTATATGACTATAAAGATAGATTGTCTTGACAGACACTCTATCTAGGAAATAACGGCTGCACATAAAAGTTGGCAATAATACATTCCCATGCCTAGGAAAGCTCTAGGTCCTGTGTCTGATATCTCTCCGATTGTTTCAGATTGCCATCCTATTGCCATTGCAGATACATTAATCACAACAATATGCAATTTACTAGTTTTTGAGACCGTCTCTCTTGACCGAAAGCCAGTCAAGTGAACATTATTAATTATTTTTTACTCTTTCAGTACCACCAAGTCGTCCTACCATATACGATGCAAAGAGACGAGATAGAACAAAATTAATTGAACCTTATAATGAAGGATCCAATGTACTGCTGATTTGTGAAGTCGACGGAGGTATGTTTTACATTTTTAAACTGTGTCCTATAATGTATAATAAGTTTCATAGACACTCGTAGTGTGAAAATATATAAATTTGTCCTTGTATGTCTCTCTACCATAAAGATTTAGTGATTGCAATGAGTAGATAGCTGATTATCAATACGGGATTAAGATTCTTATAACTATACATTTTAATTATTAGATAGAATTCAGCTAAGCTCTTTATAATTTATACGTTCTTTTCATACTGATGTGAGGTGTATTGAACTTAGCTAATAGCTAATAGTAAAAATAAAATGAAACAATTTTAAAACCCTGACTGAATTTCTAAAAAAACGACTTTCGTACTTTGTGACATTATTTCTCCTAATATTCAATTTTGGAAGGTTGGTTGGGCTTTGTGAAAGATACTGAAATACTCAGCATTGTTGTAATCCAGTTTGAGGGGTAAGTGATCTAGTGAAGGTTTACAAGGGACATAACATTTTAGTTACGAGGGTTTGTGGTGATGAAAGAGATGGTTAATAGACGTACGGCTGACACCACCTACCAATTTCAAATATATAAATTAATTTCAAAATATTTCAAAGCAATAATCATAAAATTGATTGATGTAAATATTTAAATAGACCCCAAGCTAATTAATTTTTGTAATTAAAATTTCGAGCCCAGTTAACGTGAAATCAAATTAAACGTTTGATCGACTCAGAACGTCAGTATCGGAAGGAAAACTTGAGTAAACAGAATTACAATCATCATTACCGAAACAATATTTCAAATTGTAAATTGTCAATACGAATTTCACCGGAATCAATAATGGGTTTCACGGTAACGTAATTAATGTCATTTGAGTCTGTATTATCATCATTCTTCATGATAAGTTGTCATTTGGTTGCAATGTTTTCACACGTTGAAATCATTACCGTATCTATTATATATTTTTTATATCGGACGACCTCCGTGGTCGAGTAGTGTGTACAACGGTTCTCATGGGTAGAAAAAGTTCATTAGTTTTCTATGTTGTCTGGGGTCTGGGTGTTTGTGGTGCCGTCGTTACTTCTGATTTTCCAGCGCATCAACCACTTTGAAATCCAACACGACATGATGTTCCATAATTCGCAAACCTGTTGGCTTAGTAGTTTAATTATATGGCTTCAGATGGGGCCAATGGATATTTCCAATTTCCATCCTTAACATCATAAAAAATCCGCTTGATGATTCTGCCATCATAATACATAACTCTGTATTTGCGCAATCACATGCACTAAAAATCTTCTGTATGAATTAAGAATAGGTGGCTGATATTTATTTATTTTTTTTTTTTTATGTCATTGATTGGCGGACGAGCATATGGGCCACCTGATGGTAAGTGGTCACCACCGCCCATAGACAAAGGCGCTGTAAGAAATATTAACCATTCCTTACATCACCTATGCGCCACCAACATTGGGAACTAAGATGTTATGTCCCTTGTGCGTGTGATTACACTGGCTCACTCACCCTTCTTACCGGAACACAACAATACAGAGTACTGTTATTTGGCGGTAGAATATCTGATGAGTGGGTGGTACCTACCCAGACGGGCTTGCACAAAGCCCTACCACCAAGTAAAAATTTAAAAATTAAAAATTCCAAAACTTTCTAGTAATATCACACGATACACATTCATCAGATGGTCATATAATATTCAACACGTCTTATCGTACAATCTAAATATCAACTCAAATATGATATAGAGATAATCGTAAAAATTGTGATCATTATCGCCGGGAGTGCTCGCCGACCACCCGTGTTTGCCACCATTAGTGTATCGTTACCTGTCACACTCGATTGTCTGGTGACGTATTTGTTTGAAATTAATTGGTATTGTTTTGATAAATGATGTTACGTTTTTTGTATATTTATCGTTACTTTTGGCTTGTTAATGTGAAACGGGAACATTGAATCAAATGATTATTTTTAGTAGTATTATATATATAAAATCGTAAAATAATGCATTAAAATTAAAACTAGACAGCGTTGTTGAGAGAGATAAATCATTAAAAAGAAAACCATCCAAATCAATTTACAACCGTCTCACAATAAGTGACGAAGTCCAAGATTATCCCCATCAGCGTCACCATCATTCCAAGGTATCTCGGGATATAATCGTATATATTAAAAAAAAATATGACAGATTTCCATACTTCTTTTTTAACTTCGCTGAAAAACATCTATAATTATTACTCCTTCATTACATGTGACACCAATTATATATATTATATTTTATAGCAATTAAATTGTCTCATATACTTTTGTTAGTAAAAGTTTAACTTAAATATTTTCTAACCGTTGTCTTACGTTTGAGTGCAGAATTATATTTCATAAATTTATTTTATATTCACGATACGACAGTCTTAACTTATAGAGATCTCGTAGCAAGTTAAATAGTTTATTCTATGTATTCAAATTCAACAAAGTCTATGACCAATTGACACCTATTTGGAGACGTTTGAAACAATATTATGTTATGAAATATTTTTTATTCAAATGGCTCTCTTATAACAACTTTCAAGTGCTGTCAAGCGGTTAAGAGCTACTACAACTTTACGCCCAAATATTTGTGAAAATAAAAATGGAGCATAAAAGTTTTTACAATCTATTCTCGACTAGTTCTAGTGGCCCTTGATCTCAAAATGAGCTATGAACTGAAATTCTATACTAATATTTATATTTGAATGAATGAATGCAAATATCACAAAACGTATTGATAAATACTTTAATACAATTTTAGTAATTTTCAAATACAGAATAGATAAACAGCATTGATCACCTGATGGTTAGGGGTCACCACTGTGCATAGACATAATTAAATGATTATCATTAATCATTCGAATAATAATGGATGCGCCACCAACCTTGGTCAAAATAAAGATGCTATGACCCTCGTGTCAGTATTTACACTGGGTCACACACTTTGCAACCAAAACACAACAATGTTACTGTTTGGCGAAAGCATCAGCATTAGCAGCCTGTAAATTTCCCACTGCTGGGCTAAAGGCCTCCTCTCCCTTTGAGGAGAAGGTTTGGAGCATATTCCACCACGCTGCTCCAATGCGGGTTGGCGGAATACACATGTGGCAGAATTTCGTTGAAATTAGACACATGCAGGTTTCCTCACGATGTTTTCCTTCACCGCCGAGCACGAGATGAATTATAAACACAAATTAAGCACATGAAAATTCAGTGGTGCCTGCCTGGATTTGAACCCGAAATCATCGGTTAAGACGCACGCGTTCTAACCACTGGGCCATCTCGGCTCATCTTTGGCGGAAGAATATGTATATATTGGCGTGAATATATTTTAATATCATTTTTTTTAATTGAATGTTAACCATATTGCTTCTCTTATTGCATTTATAAAAGTACTCTAAAGCCATTTGTATACACTATGTTGCGTTTACTTTGATATTGGTTTTACATTGACTTATTAAATAACTGTTTATATAAATGTTTAGCATTTACGTCCAATGATTAATGCATCACTAGCAAATATAAACAAAATAAATAAAAATATCATGTTTAACAAAACGAAGTAGACATTATGAACGAAGACGAGGTTCCTTTATAAATAGTAAAGTCACAACTTATAAAAGTCCCAATACTGGGAAAAGTCTCTTTTTCTGGCGAAATGTGGTGACCTTATTCCAATTATATCCAACAAATGCAACTTTCTTCACGATGTCTTGCTAACCACTGGAGACGATACGAATTATAAACAAATTAGGCACGTGAATATTTGGTGCTCGATAGGGTTTGAACCCATTTTTTCCACCTAGCGTTCCATCTGTGTTATATCTATGATAATAAAACCTTACTTTCTGTACACGTGACCTTACTCTATTAATTCGATTTCAATTTATTTATTATTTGGTATTTTTTAAAGAAATGATATTAATTTCATTATGCTGTTTTATTTCCCATCGGAATGGAATGGAAGAGCGAGTTGCTCATAGTTTTGCCAAAATAAAATTATTTCATAACAGCCAGCGTTAATTTTTCTGTATCAATATTTATTTCCGCACCACGGGCGGAGATAGGGCTATTTGTCAATCGATTTGAATAGATTGGCGGCGCATTGACGGTGTAAATAACGTGAGCCAATGTCCATATGGTTGTGATCACTTATCACGTGGCCTAGTTGTCTATCGGACTTCCGACGATAAATAAAAAAAAAAAATTACGATTACAAACCTTTACTTATGAGGAGAAACAAAAAACCCAACCTAACCTCGCAATGTTTTTCATTATCATGACGAGATTAATTACAAATTTAAATTCGAATACTCAACATTCAAGATCTAACAATTTTAGAAATAATTTTGAGATGTAGAAAGTTAAACGAAGTTTATTGAACCAACAGGAATACCAAGGCCGAGAGTGACGTGGTACTTGGAGAACGTCGTAATAGACGATTCGTATGAAGAAAGAAAAGAAGGAATCACAGTAAACACCCTGACGTTTCCTAATGTTGGTAGACAACACCTCAACGCAAGACTTGTTTGTCAAGCGTCAAACACAAATCTAGCGCCACCTGAGACCAAGGTCTTAATATTGGACATAAATTGTGAGTACTGAAATATATAAAGTTATTTCGTTGGCAACAACGATAAATATTGTTGAAGTCAATGTGGTCAGTTAAATCTAATTCTACTCTTTATATTAATATTCTCGATAGTAAAGTTTTATTTCTACTTCAAAACGAATTACCGAGAATCAACTCGATGAGATCAGTAAATCATGAACGGCTTGTATCTTATTAAATCTACTTTTTTTATGATGTTTTTAATCTCTGAAAAGAGTAAATCACAAAAATATACATTTAATATTTGTATCTTAACCGGTTTTAAATGAACACTCCGAAGTTCCATTTTCTATGTAGAAATAGACATTTCGAAATACATTTATAAATCGAATACGAATTTTCTATAAATCCTTTACGCAAACATTCGCAAGTAAATATTCCCTTTCATACAATGAGGATGCGAAGCAATACACAACGGAAGCTGAACAATAAATCTCATTTCTCCAACAGTGAAACCGATAACCGTGAACATATTGACCAAGGAGAAGCAAGTGTCGGCGGATAAAAGATACGAAGTGGAGTGTAAGACTACGGGTTCCCGCCCCGAGGCAACTGTCACTTGGTGGAAGAACAATAGACAACTCAAACGGATGGCGAAAAACGTAAGTCCTTTGTCCATTCGACGATCCTTTTGTCTTTTAATTAATAGATTCTTTTCAATTTTTCTTCTGGTGTAATAATGCCGTTCTTGTCTCCGTTATATTTTTTGGAAGTAATTTCGTAGCGAGATCGCAATGATACAGAACCTCATTGTCGTCACCTTTATTGTTCTACCTAATTTTAAGAAGTATAACTGTTCTATTATTGTTTCGTTGATAGGGTTACTTTTGTTTTTATTGTTTTATTTGATACTTTTTGGTGAATTTTTATTCTGAATGAGAATTGAGCATTCAGTATTATTTTTATTTTTAAAACGTTTCACGATTATTTATTTACAAAACGAATCTAAACATTGAAAATGTATCGTTTTATGTAATGTAGGGATTAATTTATTTTTTTAAGCTTGTAAACATTTATTATGAGTTTATATAGCTATTTTTTTAATTCTTTACGTATTTACTTTTATTAATCCACCTTTTATACTCAATATAAATATTAATTTTTATTTTAAAATAATGGAAATAAGCTTCTGAAATCAATTAATCCTCTTATCTCTTCTTAATACCTTTGATAAATCAGAAAAATATTCAATGTTTTAGTTTATTTATTAGTAAAGCAACTAAGTCGATTTTCGTTATAAAAAATCAGTTATTTTATATCTAAATATATATAAAAATCGTTTAAATTACTGCTTATTAGAAATAAGATTCTACTTCATTAAATTAATTTAAAATTTTTGCGTATAGAATAAAAAAATATTTCATCAAATTAGTTCTAAGATTAATCCTAATTTTTTTATAAGATATCTTCGCATATTTCATAATCTGTTTGGCTTGTCAGTTTTCTGAGAACAACGAGACCCTCAGCGTTCTGAGCCTCGTCCCGGGCGTGGAAGATGATGGCAAATATTTGACATGCCGTGCTGAGAACAAGCACATACCAGATTCAGCCATAGAAGACAAGTGGAGACTCAACGTACATTGTAAGTTTAATGTTATTTTTACTCAGTTTCAGCGAAATATAATGCCCTATTTAAAGTATATGGTCGCGAATATATTTAATAAGTCGCATAGTTATTTCATAGAAACATTTAAAAGTCTATTAAATTTTGAACATACATAATTATATATCTGATTGCTTAAGTCTGATTTTATTATATGTAATATATAAATACTTTTTTGCTCAAAATATTTAATAATAATTAATGAATACTTATAGATTTTGAAATAATGTTTAATAAATATGCTGATATATTATCCACCACACACCCATACCAACGCACACACACGCACACAAATACACGAAATTCTCACGCACTCGTTTTTAATTCTCTTTAAAATCCTTGTACTGCGTTTCCCATAATATTTGATTTAAGTCAATTTTATTTAAGCTTAGTTATACTTAAATAGAAACAATCATTTTTTTCATACAATTCTCATAATATACATTTTATACTAAGACAACTAGTATGTGTAAATCACTTTAAAACAAAAATAAAAGTCGAGCGTGACAGTGAAATCTCAGAGCATCTTAAAAAAACATCTTAAGTTATCGCGAAAAAATCTTTAAGAGCCGTAGCGCCGCCGTAGCGTCGCAGGCTTGAAAAGGAGGATTTTAATAAATCTCTGAGAACGACACATAGGTACAGCAAACGAGGGGCGAAGATGTAGAACCTCTTTAAGATAAACTCAAATTCTTTGCATTAATAAAAGTCCTTATAAGTGAAGTTCTTCATAAAGAAAATTTATTTGAATTTCAAGTGATAGTTATTGAACGATAAGAAATCTGTATGAAATAGTTTAACTTGAAAGTTTTATTTTTATAATGTACCTATAATTTATATTATATTTTATTCTGCAATGGAAGAAACTATAATGAAAACACTCCACAAGAATGAAAACCTGAGAAATGTGTTGGATGGCTACCTCGTTGCTCTAGGAAATCCATCACTAGAGCAAGCCATCCAACCCGTGGTACTAGAGTCCATCACCAGATCGAGCCGATAGTAAAGATTGGGATTTTCGTCGAGAAATATTGAGTAGCAGTCTGAAAATTCAAAATGGATCCACTTCCGTGACTCGGAAAGCAGTAAGGTCGTGTCGGATTTGCCGTCCCATCAGAAAATAAGAGTCAGGGAATTGCGAGTGCATCTGTGCTTGCGCACAAACTTGTGCAGTTATTACAAAGAAGGTCCAATTATGGGATCCTTATAGTAATTACTTATTTTTGAAAAATATATGTTTTTGAACTTTTATTCCAGGATTTTAATCGAAATTTAAGATATAATTTGCAAGCTATAAACACCACCAGATTTCTCCGAATTAAACCCTGTTTTTGTTACAGATGTACCAATAGTAGACCTCAAGATGGGATCCAATCTCAACCCTGACGAAATAAAGGAAGGGGACGATGTTTACTTCGAATGCACGGTCAAAGCTAATCCGAAAACACACAGGCTTGTTTGGTTTCACGACGTGAGTACACAACTATATTTACACAAATGTAAGCCTTATTATGTAACTCGTAAAGAAGATTATACGATGGAATAAATTCCAAAAAAAAAATATTGAATTGTAAAATATTTTTAACATGTATAAAACACAATTTTTAAAAAGTTACTTATAATATGTCGTTAAGATATATTATAATTTGAATAACTGTGCAAGAGTGTTAAAAACTTTCACAATTATTAAATTTTTCACAAGTCCTTAAACTTTATTTATAAATTTAATCTAACAAGCCAATTGAGTTTAATGATTATAACTTTGTCACAGAATAATTATAAACGCCGTTAGTTGATAATATATCTAACACGATTATAAAGTGAACAAAAATTTCATGGGAGTAAATTGCATTATATTTAGAACCTTATTATCTGTTAGGCTAGGTAAGGTTATATCTATATATAATTATTTTGTATGTGTGTATGTGTGTGAACGAGTGTTATGGTTTATATTGGATCCAGCAGGCGATGCTCCAATCGAGATCCAAAACAATTTAACAAAACAACATTTTATTTTTCACTTGTTTCCATTAGGGATGGGCCGCAAAGTACTTGTAATATGGCTTCAATTAGAGTTCAATTTAAATGATGATCACGATTCTACATCATTTTCCAATCTCGCTAAATTTAGTATCTAACGATCGACGAGTAACTAACGATTTATATTTGGTAACACACACATAAATGACTGTAATCATGTATTAACTAAAATTAAAGCCCCTTTGTTAATTAGCAATTCAATAATTAAATATAATTTTATTGTTAGTGGCAATAACATAACTGATGTTAATATTATTAAAAGCAATGTGAAATATTTTGTCTAGAATACTGAGATCTTCCACAACGAAGCCCTCGGTGTTATACTGAGTGCTCAAAGCTTGGTACTTCAAAGTGTCACTAGAGCTGCCGCCGGCGACTATACGTGTATGGCTGCGAATAGTGAAGGCAAAGGAACAAGCAATCCTGTGTCACTATTAGTCAGATGTGAGTATAAGCTAATGTGATTCTTATATTCGTTGTTTTAAGGTTAAAAATGCATCCACACTTAAGATAGTAGGAATGGTTAATGAGACCAATTCAAGAAGATATTCATTGGATGATAAAGAAACAATGGGATCTTGGCGAATTACGGATATATTCATAATCATGATTAACCTCAATAGCGATAGACTTATCATAAGGTCTACTTATGAATGTAAAGGAAAATAACTCAAACTACTTGGTGGTAGGGCATGGTGCAAGACAGTCTAGGTAGTTACAGCCCGCTTATCGGATAATTTAACATATTCTACCGCGAAACAGCAATACTTAAGATTGTTGTGTTGCAGTTTGAAGGACATGTGCGCCAGGTTAAATGCAGGCACAAGGGATATAATATTTTAGTTCCAAAGGTTCGTGGTGCATTGAAATATGATGTAAAGTATTGATAATATTTCTTACAGCGCTAGTATGAGCGGTGATGATCACTTGCTTTCAGGTGGCTCATTTGCCAATCCCCCCTTTTCCACAAAACGAAACTGTTACTTCTATATTTTCATGTAAATTAAATTCTCTCTACAAATATTTTATAAAATTATACATAACATTAACAGCCTGTAAATTTTCCAATGCTGGACTGAGGCCTCCTCTCCTTTTGATGAGAAGGCTAGGAACATATTCCACCACTCTGCTCCAATTCGGGTGGGTGGATACACATGTGGCAGAATTTCGTTGAAATAAGACGCATGCATGTTTCCTCACGATGTTTTCTATCACCGCCGAGCACGAGATTAATTATAAACACAAATTAACCACATGAATATTCAGTGGTGCCTGCCTTGGTTTGAACCCACAATCATCGGTTAAGTTCCACGCGTTCTAACTGGGCTATATCAGCTCCATATATAATTATTCTAAATAAAATAAAAAATATTAATATGATTATTCAACACAGTAAGCTAGCAGCTTAAATATAACATGTCAGAGGAACACTCTGTTGTATTTTAAACAAAGATATCTTTTAAATTTAGCTTCCTATACTTTCAAAAGGGTATAGAATGTCGAGACTCGACCCTTCTAACTTTCTTTTTCAGAACCGAAACCTTAGACAGTGAACTGCTAATTCCATTATGCCGGAGGAGCTTTCGTTTTAACTTACACATAGTAAATGAGACTTACTTTAAATGCATTTTATTAAAATTACTGCTACGTTTCTTATAAAAAAAATCGTTTTAGTTGGAATACAACATAGTGTTAATTTTATAAAAGCAAAACTTATTAGAGGTATATTTTAACTTGAAATTAGGTGCTATGTTCGTTCTAACGGCTGTCAAACCGGACAACAATAAATGGTATTTCTATTTGGAAGCTGAATATTTAACAAGTAGGTAGTTCTTACCCCGACCGGCTCATATAAAGAGGAAGGGATTGTTGAGCCAGAAATATTCAAATATACGTATAATTATCAACACACCATAACTATTTTTTATAATAAACCTTACAATTTAACTTAACATACCAAAATAACAAAATGATTGTTTAATAAAATATATTTACATATATTTTATTAAACAATCATTGAGCTAAACCCGATTTTTCAAAGAAAAATAAATTATACGTGTAGCATAATTATACTTTAACTAATGCTATTTCAGGTCAACGTGAGTTCCTAATTAAAAGATTTCGAATGTTTCCTTATTAATAATAAAATGATTCCTGAGGATTTTAATTGCGGATTAAAAACCCATTATAGCTTTTACATTCGGTTTCGTTCATGTAATTTATGCGGTTGCGTTGTTAAGCCCCATTATAATACCCTTAGTTGAGTATGTGGCTTTGTTTGCGTGATATATTTATTGTAAATGATGACAAGGATATATTTGTTGATTTCTATACTAAAGGTCCAATCTATTTTCATAAAAGGTCCTACAAGGTTGGTTACAAATAAATTATCATGGTGGTTACTTGACAGAAGGGCTTCTTGCAAGTTTGGACGCATTGACGATCTAAGGAATGGTTAAAATTTTATTACGGTGGCAATATCAATGGGCAGTGATGAACTTGCCCAATGATATATAAAAACATGGCGGACCTTAACAGAAAATGACGAGTTCATTAAGGAGTATAACGGGGCTATCGCGTGTTAATAATTATGTTTATTGAGGAAAACATCCCACCCAAATTAGCAGTAACCATGTTGTTAAAAGTTCTAGACCTTCTCCTTATTTTATTGTAACCAGAGACACAGACGCACATGTCTGTGTTGAAAAAAAAAATATTTAAAAATACCCTCTATTTAAGACGGTGCGGAGGACTTTTGTTACTTCAGTTTCAATATCCTGACCTCGAACTGACCTGATAAAATATTTATACTCTTAATATAATGTCCATCTGATAAAGAAAAAAATAGACTTTTTCTTCGTAGCTAGGCAGAATACCTGACAACTTATAGTTATTTCAAGGGGTGAAACCATTTCTCATTTATTCTAATATTTAAAATGTGAAAATAACTCTGTCTGCCTTTTATTATATCACGGCCAAACCTCTGTACCGAATTTGATGAAATTTTGCATGGAACTAAGTTGCATCTCACGGAAGGACGTACGTTACTTTTTGGTACTTAAAACCTGACGACCAACCCCTATAACTCGAGTGAAGCTAGGTAACAACTAGTATAAAATAATTAAAAATTAAATTTATGATAGTATTATATCGTCAGGATGATAATAAACATTATTTTCAGTTATTTTACCAAAATTTTCCGCAAAAAACGTTGTTCCTTCGTTAGAGTAGCTTTGTTTTGAAATGCATACATTTTTATAAATTTATTTACATATTCGTTGGTTGCAATGTTATATTTTGATTTTATATTAAGTATACTTTAATTTTATTTACAGATATTGATATTTTTGGAATGACAGTATTTTACGCGGCTTACAGTAAAGTGAACAGTCAGAGATCGTCACGTAAGGACAAAGCGTAATCCGGGTGCGGTCACTTGGATGACGCTTCCTGATTGGACAGAATTCCCTCTTTCTCTTTCGATAACATACGGTTTGAGTATAAAATTATTTAAATTTATTATTTGTTATTATTTTAATACAAACGATTTATACTAAGATTTTTATTCTTGTCATCTATATATACTTAAACGTTGTTAATTTAGCGGAAGTAACTTCGTTCCAACAGGGTATCCCATGACCTCTTTATTTTACAATACACATATTTTTCATGGATACATCACGACATCAATACGATAATATAACATGGCACGAAGCGGCGTATCGTATGTATGTATATAATTTGGCCCTTACGAGGGATCGTACGAGTGGTGGGGGGATGATAGTTATATTAACTCTGCGGGCACTACATGAAAAACCTAAATGCTACAAAGTATTATGGGTTTTATTTTATACAAGATCAAGTTGTCGCCCGCGATTTCACTTGAGGTCGTCAGGTGTTTGTCATAAAAAAGTAGCTTATGTTATTCCTTGGATTTCAAGCTGCCTTCATCACATATTATCAAATTAATTCCAGTGGTTTGGCTGGGAAAGAGCAACAGACAAACAGACAGACAGATAAACTTCTTTCGCATTTATAATACTAGTACTCATATATAAAACAAGTATGGTGTTAGTATTGCTCGATTTTCATGCAAGATATAATATATAAATTTAATTGTGTTTTATCTACACTCCGATCCGGTGGTTGCTTAACATTAAATATAAACTTTTTAATATAATTAAAAGTGCGTAAGTCTACTTGAATAAATAAAATTTCAATATTTAAACAAACTTATATTAAACGTTCATTTAGATTCGTCGTTTAAAAACGGCAGCAACGCTTTTCGAGTATGGGTTGTAGAAAATCATAAATTGTTGTCAGAAGCGTATGCATATTACCGAAAATGAAATATCGTTGTTAATATTATGAGACAGCCGTTTCGTATTGCGGTTATGATATCCTTGTAATTGTCATTTATACGTTTTACTGCGACTATGCACTATCACTGTGAGCCGAGATGGCCCAGTGGTTAGAACGCGTGCATCTTAAACGATGATTGCGGGTTCAAACCCAGGCAAGCACCACTGAATTTTCATGTGCTTAATTTGTATTTATAATTCATCTCGTGCTCGGCGGTGAAGGAAAACATCGTGAGGAAACCTGCATGTGTCTAATTTCAACGAAATTCTGACACATGCGAATCAACTCGCATTGGAGCAGCGTGGTGGAATATGACACAAACCTTCTCTTCAAAGGGAGAGGAGGCCTTAGCCCAGTGGGAAATTTAAAGGCTGTTAATCTATGAAATGTATGCACTATCACATACCAAATCGTATCATTATAAAGTTAATATTACGTTTTTTTTTATCGATAAATACTTCTAATAAATATACTTGGTGGTAGATACCACAAATTAATTATATATTCTAACTTTAAACCGCAATAATTAATATTGCTGTGTTTCGGTTTGAAGAGTGAGTGAGCTGGCTAATTATGGTAACTACGGGTACAAGGGATGTAACATCTTAGTTACTAAGGTGGGCGTTAATGTCTGTGGGTAGTGATATCTACTTACCATTGGGTGGCCGATTGTCCTGTCCACTTATATATGTATATTATTAAATAAAAATAAAATAATAATTCTTTAATTTTTTTAATCATTGCTTTCTTCTCATTTTTTTAGTTTCGATCCGTGAATATCGAATTTGAATTCTGAAAATATTATTTCAATATAGGTTTCATTTACATAATTTGACTATTTTTTTTTTTTGACAACAATTAAATATTATAGTATCTCAAAAACATTATCACACAGTGTAACTTGTATCTGTTCTGAAACTAAAAGTTATTATATAAAAGTTTAATGTTAATCGGCTTAGATAATCCAGACAAATTAACTGTATAAAATACGAATGTGATATTATTTGAATTATTTTTTTATTTTCATCGATCTCTAAACTAAAATATTATATGAAACGAGGAAAGTTTAAAACACCACTTTTGCTACAAAGAAGCGAGAAGCATTTTTAAAAGTTAGACATCTTTCGAACTGAAGAAAGGCCGAACGAAACTCGGCGGAGTTGAGCGCATAATTTTAATTTCACAGTTTATGGTGCAATTTGCTGCACCAAAGATGTACATCAAATATTTGCTTGTCATATTGAACTGACCTAAACCTCTGTTGGAGCGGGAAAATTCACGATTGGATGATTTAACTAATACACAGGAAACTTAGATACGTTCCTGAGAGACTTACTCGTAGTCTTGATAGTTGTCACCTGTAAACTGGTATATTCGGTGTCAAATTATTGAGAACTTAAACAGTGGACATCTAATTTTGATCTATACAAATAATAACAGCTTTAGAATCATTTATATTCTTCAAAAACTTTGTATATATACACGAAAATATTTTGAAATTTTATTAATTTTATTTAATAAATTAAATCGTTGGTAAGATCCCCAATATAACAATAAAATGAATAAAATATCATTACACGAAAAACATCTTCCTAAATGAGAGAACGGTAGCTATAATTCCTAACGATACCATTAGACCAGCTGATAGGCCCTTAGATGGCTTCAAACCTGCACTTCTCTGGACAATGCTATATTATCAGCTTTCAACCCAGACATACGAATAGGTTGTAAAATTTTATAACGCCCGTCGGACCGACCTAAAACGATTATTACGAAATATTTTGAGCTGCAGCCGTCTTGCTGGTATTATAGATACCGTGTTTTAAATTCAAATTTTGAATTTGTGTTCTCTTTTGTGTCCTTGCTATCCATGGATTAAAGTGCTGTTTAAATTATTCCTCGTTCCCTATAGTTTTTTAGTTTAAATATCAATAAGAAAATATATATTATATATTTCAAATACTGTCACATTTGTCTCCATTCTGTAATCCAATAGACGTGAAACTTACATATTATGATACTCTTTTTAGACCAGATAAGTTTCTTGCTAATTCTTCTCGGTAGAATTTACTTTCGGAACCGGTGGTAGTTTCAAATTTCATTCAATTCAAATGTTTATAATAAATATATATATATATAACCGTGGGTTCAAAGCGGGCAAGCACTGAATTTTCGTGTGCTTAATTTGTGTTTATAATTAATTTCCTGCTCGGAGATGGAGGAATACATTGTGAGGAAACCTACATATGTTATTAGGGTTAGGAATAAAATATTTTTATAATACACTTTAAAAACCACATATAGATATTTACTTGCTGGTAAGCTTTGTTCCAGGTGCAAGTGCACTCCTGTTAATACCTATACTTTAACAACCGAACAATTAAAAAGAACATGAAATTGTTCAACTATATTAATATAAAGAGTATCATAAAATCTATACAAATGATTGCCTGCAGTGTTCGTGCGTCTTTAATGACATTGACTTACTTTAAAACCGGAAGCGAAACTTTGTTTTATGGGGGTGAAATATGATATGGCGCTTGTATGATAGCCATTTTATCATATTAGTATTATATACATAAATATAATATAAAGCGTTTATTAAATAATTGCATTATTACAATTTTATTTTGTGGTAGGACTTTATATAAGTTCGTCTGGGTAGATATCACCCACTTATCAGATATTCTACCGCCAAACAGCAGTACTGAGTATTGATGTGTCCCAGTTTGAGCGGTGAATGAGCCAGTGTACAGGGGCAAAGGACAAAACCGTAGTACAATGTTGGTGGCGCTTTGGCGATGTAATTAATTGTTTATATTTGTTATGGGAAGTGGTGACCATTTACCATCAATTTGCCCATTTGCCCAACTGCCTACCAATATTATAAAAAAAGTCCAACGATATTCCAAATAAACTAAAAACACATAAGTAAATGAATATTAAATTCGAAATTGGTGAAATCCCCGTCGTAAACCCAACCCTTCAGCATGGTCCTTTACATTCGGTGTTATTACAGACGAAGCAAATATAAAGGGCAAAATAACAGTTTTATTAGTACTACTGAACGGTGATTGGATTATATGAATTGTAATTGAATTTTTGTTTTTATTCTCTTCAGCTGTTGTTCGAACTTCGATTCGAGATTCTAATTTGATTGCATCTCTTTATTTCTTTCATTTGGCCGTTCGATTAACTTCCGCGGAAGTGAGTGTTCCTTTGTTAAATATACATTTTTTAATTAAATCACATTCTGTATTTGAATCGTTAATAATTTAAATAGAGGTCGTTTTGTAATTAACAAAATATTCACTTTATGCTAGCCTGTCTGGTAGAACTCATCAAATATTCTACTGCCAAATAGTGGTGTTTAGTAGTGTTGTGTTCTTACCTCACTTGAAAGGTGAGTAAGCGAGTGTAATTACAGGCACAAGGGACGTAACATCTTAGAAAGAACGGTTTATTTGAATAACGGTGACCACGAATCATTAAAGCATTTGGTAGCTGGCCTACATTTTTTTTAAATAAAAACTTAATATACAGCTTACACTGAGCGTTTCTTAAGTTTCTGAGATATAGAAAGGAAATATAAACTCAAATATCAAGACTACGGTCAATAATCTATATAAAGTTGGATCTACATCAATGTCCGTATTAAAGTAAGTTGAGTGACTACGACAATGGCGTTTATTGCTTTACCTATAAGTTTTAGTTAAAACATGCTGATTTTTTTCGATTGTCAAATTAATGATGATAAAAGGCTAAACCTCAACAACCTTCCCAAGAACAATACGTTAGTCGCAGTGTCCTAGCTACCCTATAACAAGGTGTTGCAGTGTACCAGGAATCTAAAGCTAAGGGGAGCCAATATTTTATCACTATCTGATGCGTTATTGCTATTATTACTTAACTTACTTTTGCAAGACATTGAATTTTAATCGCATGCATATCTATCAATTTAAATCACGTGCAAAGTGGTGCCCTGACTTTGGACCTCCGGTTCTCTTATCCACCAACTAATTTGCGCGGCAGTCGGACATAAACTGGTTGTTATGTTACAGCTATACATAAAAGCGAAGCAAATAATTTTACGTTAGGAATAATTTTCCTACATTCGTCGCCTTTGAGAAGTCTCAACATAAAGCTAGGAGTGCGTACGACAGATGTTCTCTCAACAATAAGATGGCGTTTTTGTTAGGAATACTCGCTAAGATGTTTGACTACATTTTCATATTTTAAATATTTTTTTCTTGGATTCATACAATATGTTTAAAGAAAACTTCTATTTATTGAAGTATTAAGTATTTTATAAAATGTCCAGTAGGTTGAGCATATAGAAAACATAGTAAGGGAAGATCATAAGGGTATAGCAAGGTGATATTAACAAAAAAGAATTTGTTGTCACTTTGAGGATATGTAGGCACTGTTAGAATATTGAGTACCGATATCCTGAAAGTTTTGAATATCAAATGCAACGCGTCTTCATTTCTACTTGCTTCCATTGCTGCCATGGTTATTACCAGATATCGAATGAATTTCTGGCACATATGTAATTATGGACACCATTGGGTGGTGGAGATGAGGCCTTTTCCCCGCCCATTAACAATGACGCTATGAGAAATATTAACCATTCCTTACATCGCCAATGCGCCACCAACCTTGGGAACTAAGATCTTATGTTCCTTGTGCCTACACTGGCTCACTCACCCATCAAACCAAAACGCTACAGTACTGAGTACTGCTGTTTGGCAGTAGAATATCTGATGGGAGGGTGATACCTACCCAAATAGGCTTGCACAAAGTCCTACCACCAAGTAAATAATGACAAAGTATCGTTAATCTGAGCCACATTTTCTTGTATATTCGAAATTTTGACTACTAGTAAGTTAATTAAAGTAAGTGGCTAAATAAAATATATTAATGAATATAAATGTACTTTCTAGTAACATACAATTCATTTTTTCATATATGATTATCTCGTAGCTAAACCTATGTGATAAAATTTCTATATTTTGTTTTTTTCATACAGATGCTCCGGTTTGTGCCGAACGCAGGGACAACGAACTATTTGGCGCTTTGAAACACGAGACAGTATCTCTACATTGTTCGGTCGACGCCAATCCCGCGCTTGTTTCTTTTCATTGGACGTTCAACAATTCGGGAGAGCAAACAGAAGTACCTCCGAGGTAAATAAATAAATAAATGTTATATTAATATTAAAAAAAATATATTTATGTTATTTAAACATTAACTATTGTTATGTTATGGCATCTTAAAGTTAAGATTGTATCATCAAGTTATATAAATGAAACTACAAAATTAATCTACGTGTATGCTATAACAATTTTTATTATATGACTAAACCATTTTATATGGTTCATTGTATATGACTAACAAAATAACATAAAGAAATTTACTTATAAAATAATGTACAAAAGGCGGTCTTATCGCTAAGACAGTGATCCCTTCCAGACAACGAAACAGTTCATGAAATTGATTAAAGTGGTGTGAAGGTGAACACTTACTTATTAATACATATACATTTATATGAAGTTGACAATAGACACATTGTTAGTGGAAAGGGAGAAAAACTTAAGCGCCTATGACTTAATTTGGACAAATTTTTTACAAGATTTGTCGTTGAATCTGCCAGAAGGACATTGCACTGTCCAACAGACTTTATATCTAAATTAAGTGTAGTTCTAACTGATTCGTTCTGAACACATTCAATCAATACGTGCAAAAGATCATCAGGTACATTGAAAGTTGTACAGTTCGGAAATGTTGTTTTCCGCATCATAAATGCAAACTTATTGCATGGCATGTGCCCAGACCGAAACCGCTGAATTAATTTAGTTTCATTAAAATTGATGTTACTGTTCTTAATCTAAGGACGGATGAGGCTAGATCGTACGGTACCAAATACCTCTCTCCTTAGCTCTTTCGTCAAAGTACTCTTTCCACAATTTTTTTTAAAGTGCGATCAAATATTTTATATAAATTAGTATCTACTGCTACAATTCCGATAAATAAATAACACAATACTCACCATTCATTATATTTTAGATTGTACAGCAGTCACGGACATACGTCTACTCTTAATTACACGCCAACTACAGACATGGAATACGGAACGTTGGCTTGTTACGGAGAGAACGCAGTTGGCCAGCAGAAGGTGCCCTGTCTCTTTCAACTCGTTGCTGCAGGTGAGTAATAACCAATTAAAATTGGACATTATTTGAAAGTCATAATACGTATAATTATTGGTGTTATATATGACATAAGACCTTTTTCAATTATACTAAGGCAGTGGTAGAACTTTTTCGATTCATCCGAAGATGCTTACTGCGCTCAGAAATATTTAAACTGGTTATATTCACTCCATTGTCTATTCTAGGTAATTTATTTTGACAAAGTATTCATTAATGTGTTGGATGTTTAATTCGATATGATATAATAAATTTAGATTTACATAGGATTTGATGCAAAACAGACAGACATATTTGGAGTGTTATTTTCAACAACAAAATTAACAAATGGAACAAATTTGTTAAGGTAGTCAAGGTTGCAGATAATTAAGTTTTACAAATTGTAACTGCCTAAATAGCTTCATAAATCGTTACATCTATGCATTTGAAGGTTTAACTTTTAGACATTACTTGTGTAATAAACAATACTTATTAAGCATACAGATGTCCTTAGCACAGGATTCTTATTTTTATTCAATCGTAATATTTAGAGTCTAAAATTATATAGTTCCAATAGCATTGCGGCTATTGTATACTTTTCATATATAAATAGGCTCTCGATGCGCAACCATTTTTATTTGTGAGGCTGCATAAGTCATACGTAAGCACGTGATTTACAACGGGTTACATTTGCAGTTTCTGTGCTTAAAATCGCCTGGGACATAATCATATGCTTCAGGATATATGCCACATTAAACACATCGTGAGCTGACTTTTGGGAGTCAGCTAAGCTAAATAAATAGGCTAATAATTTTACCACGCAGTTAAATGTTTACGACAATTACTGAACTCTGTTAATATTTAATTATCTTAGCGAGAGTTATAATATTATATAAGTTATAATTTTTTAATGATGATTTCGTTCAAACAGGTCGTCCTTTCCACTTGCAAAATTGTACAGTTGCAAATCAAAGTTTGGATTCGTTGTACGTGGAATGCGTTGAAAATTTCGATGGTGGCCTTCCTCAAACCTTCTTAATGGAACTGCTGGAGCTTCCTTCACTCACGGTAAATTACCTTTGGATATTTGACACGATATATATATTTTTTTCAATTATGCAGGTGAACTGCGTAATGGATTGGTCCATCTAATGGTAAGTGGTTTCCACCGCCTATAGACATTGGAACCGTCAGAACCGTGCTCCTATAGTTACACTGGCTCACTCACCCTTTAATCTAGAACACAATAATACTAAGTATTGTATCTGGCGGTAGAATATAATTATGATGAGTGGGTGGTGCCTATCGAAACGGCCCTACCACCTAGTAGACATGCCAATATTCCATAAAAATTAAGTCTATTATAATGGGATCTTATATATCTTACATAAAAATGCTGAATTTTTCATTATTATAAATGGGATGATGGCTTGATCATAACTTAATGATAAACTTATCATAAAATAGAGGCATTACGTTTCACCGATGAATGAAAACTTTGAGAATAATTGTTATATTTACCTGAAAATGAAATCAACTCCAACATTTCCATATAAAATATGCAATACAAACATATTGAACAAGAAAATTTCCATCTTGCTCCATACAGGTCCGTTACAATGTCTCCACAAATAGAACACCACCCTACTTCGAAGTGCGCGGCCTCCCGCCGGGCGTCAGTTACAGAATCGACTTATACGCCGTCAACGCCAAAGGACGTAGCGACGTGTCTACGATAGAGACCGTCACGTTGAAGGGACAGGCGAAATTTACTGGTTAGTATTATTATAACGACGACGAATATTTTTAAATATCATCAATAGAGGTAAATTCTATAGTGGTTTCAATTCCAATTGGGTTATATTAACATGTTAAGAAGATGCGCACATTCTTTGCTGCGACATAGATGTCTGTGCATTCAGAATAATATAATATCATAGTTAATTTTTCGAGAATTTTTTTGGAACAGCAAAAATCATATGTAAATAAAATTTATATCAACACTGCACTGCACCTTGAAACCTATTCAGTAATCTTATTAACAAGACCACATTGTTCTTTATCTAGCAGTATAATTATTATTGTTTGTATTCTTATGAAAACACTTTATTAGTAATATATAAAAAGGAATAGTATTACCAAAGCGAAATATAAATTAGGTATGACTTTTTGAATTGCAAGGGTCGCCTGTATCATTTGTATCGTGTAGCCAATATTAAGCCACAAATATTACTCATAATCCGTGTAACCTCGTCACGCTATATTGCGGAATAAACGACTTAATTCTGACTTTTTATAGATATGAAAAATATAAATTGCTTCGAATTGCTATTTTCTCGCTTTTATTCAGCAACGAGGTGTTAATAAATTCGGTTGAATGTTCTCGTGATGTAATTTTTTTAAATTTAAGATTAAATTATTCTAGACACGTCAAATAAAAAATAATTTACATAAGAACAAAAATTTTGATTGTAAATTAATTTTTAATATAGTTACTGTCCGCGGTTTCTTCCACCTTTTTTGGACACCCTATGTCCCGTACCTGATATATATGATATATAAATATATGACAATAGTTAAGAAGTAAAAGCGTAACCAATAAATTCGCAATTAATTTCGCTTTTCTAATATAAGAAATATCATTTCAAGTGACTTTAAATGAAAAATGGAATATATGAAATTCACGATTCGGAAAAAATCGGATTTCATTTGCTTTATTTTAAACACACTGTTATTATATTACTTAAAGCTTTAGGGATCTCCTTATATCAGTAGCCAGCGTAAAATGAGTCACTTTATAATTAGCTCTAGCTACTAAAATTTTATCCAGCTTAGCTTCATTTACTTCTTTATTCGACGGAACATTTTCATTAAAAAAATCTCAAAAAACTGGTTAATTTAGTTCGCGTGTTTCGCAACTAGTTACTCACAACGCTTAAGTCAGTAAATGAGAAGTTTAGTTGATGGTTTTACCATTGCTGCTATTTATTGCCAAGCATTTTTCGTGAAGCCGCTTTACCATGCCGCGTTTGACGCTCGTACCTTTATACAAATATATTTTTAAGAGAAAAACTTTTAGTTCGTGTACGAAGTTCGATAAAAATGTTTTGATGTTTTTTGCAGTTGAATATTTTGCATATTTCTCATATCGAACTTCTATATTATACAGTATTTTTTATTGAAAACCTACTAGACTTAAGTATTTATTTAAAATGTGGCAGAAATGTTTCGAAACATGTCATATCCTAAAATATTTTTTTCTCCAGCTGATTACGATTGAAATAAACCTACCCAAGGTGTGAAAAAAGTATATCACGAATTAATAGAAAAATATACATGTACATAACGTTAAATATATTATAAACTTTTGTACATCAACTGCGATTACATTGATTGGTTTCATGAACTCAAGTGTGCTCTGTCGATTGGAATTTTAATACAATGTGTATAAAACTTAAAACCTTGAAACATACATGGGTGTACTGTTCTTGAAAATTTTATGATATTCATTTATTTAATTTTCATTTGCCAGTCTCTAATGCTTTTATATTTATATAATAAGATCCTGTAAATTACTTTGATAAGCAAGCAAATAGACTCCATAATGTTCGGTCATAAAAGTATCTAGTGCGCTTAGAAATAAATGAAGATCAAAGTGTTGATTATTTTCTTTGTCTAGGTGAAAGCAGCTCATTGGGAATGTCTCCAGTAGTCGCATCGATAGCAGCGATGTCTGCTTTATTGGCAACAGCTGTTTGTGGTGTCCTCGCTATTCTTTACAAGCGTCATGCGAATCGTCACAGACATTTACCGGCTAAACATGCACCTTTGAGGTAAGAATTTATCAATGTATGTACATGTAATTTTATTAAATTTTTAGTTTGCTTTAACGAATGCCAAAAACGCCAATGCATTTTTATAATTATTTGAATTTAGTTATAAATGAATTTAACATCATCATCACCATCAGCATCACCGAAAATATGCAACTAAGTCCGATCATCACCTTTTATTTCCCAACTGCCACCAGCCATACCATATCTTCCCTCATGTTTGACGTATAGTCTTCTCAAAAAGTCATCTACCTTATCAGGTATTGGTCAGTTTTCTACTTTATCTGCGGCACTTATGCCAATGCGCCTCCAATCTTGGAAACTCAGATGTTACGTCCCTTGTGCCTCTAATTACACTGGCTTACTTACTCAAAAAGGAAAGCAATAATATAACTGTTTGGCGGTAGATTTGATGATGAGAGGTGGTATCTATCACATCGGACTTGCATAAAACGTCATCACCAAGTATTTACCATAATATTTAATCGTTTTTGTTCTTACTACAATACTCAGTGACTATTTGATTGAAAATTGTTAACGTAATAATTAATTCCTTGGCTTTGAAATGAAACTAATTTAGAAAATCTACATAAAAAGAGGACAGATTTGTCGGATAATATCCACAAAAAAATCTTTAGTTTTCTAAACATTCCATTCTATATAATGTCTTCTAAAATACAATACATTTAATATCGGAGATAGTCTATCTATAATTCTATCTAAATCCTTGTTTGAATGCCAAATCATCTTTACTACTGAATATTCAATTAAAATAGCCACTGTCTAAATCGAAATCAGGCTGTTAACCAGATTGGAACAACTTGCACGAAATAGGCTTGAGCCGATTAAAAGATTTGTACTTCGGTTCTCTTAGCTCATATTGAATTCATTTTGCACTACTTACATCAGCATATTCCGATTATCGAATATTTACATTACTTTTACTTACTTTATGTCTGAAATAATTGAAATTATAAAAATGTGTCCCGTTTTTAAATATGTTTATATACTTGATCATAATATTATGAACCATTAGTTCATGGTGATCGTAAACTCCGAGGAAGAGCATACTTAAATAAAATTTATTTTGATTTTGATTCTAGCAAGTGAATTTTGATAGCATTAATGGCCGTTAAGACTTGAAACATT
This sequence comes from Vanessa tameamea, assembly GCF_037043105.1. Taxonomy (NCBI): domain Eukaryota; kingdom Metazoa; phylum Arthropoda; class Insecta; order Lepidoptera; family Nymphalidae; genus Vanessa; species Vanessa tameamea. The sequence continues at coordinate 754,801 of NC_087327.1, read as the reverse complement.
GGTAAATTTATGCAATAGATATATACAGGTAATATCGAAGAGTTCAGTTACTGGAGACTGAACTGACAAAACCGAGTCTTTATGAGATATATTATATAAAACTCTGAAATGATTTTACTAATAGTCATATACGACGCCAAAGGAAATTCATTTATTATTTATAAACGTCGTATCCTTAATGCAATAATGATATCTTAGGAACTTACGTGACATTCCCCGTTACAATTTCTTCGATATTCCTCCTTTTATTACGAGATGCTACCATAACGCTGATATGTTTATCTCGTTAGCCTGGTGGCTGTTTTTAAGGCTACAAAGCCCATATTTATATTAGTCGTCAGTGGAGAGGAAGAAAAGCCAAAGCGTCAAAAGGGTACTAGTGGGATATAAGGCTTAAAGTTTTAACTTTAAATCTCATTTCCCAATAGAATTTACTACTGACGAATGTATCGTCTTTGGATTTTCCGTCAATAAATTTGACCATTTAAAGAATAGTCGGGATTTAAAAATAGATTTCTTTGATTCTGTTTCCATACCTATGTAAACCGTTGGCACTGCGCCTGAACTTTATGAGAGAAAAACAGGGTGAACTTTCATGTGCACAAGCTTGTGTACTGTTTTTTTCGTGTCATCGTTCGTTTAGTTGTTCTTTCAAAAGGGTAAAACTTAGTTAATACATACGTACTACATACTAAAATAATAACTAGATGAGCTCGTGTTAAATGATTTCGGCCACAGCGGCAAAACTAAAAAAAAGGGACACCAGCGAACTATGCAGGACATATTATTATACCCAGGCGCACATGAGCGCAAGCACAGGTGCCATCTAATAATCAGATGGGACGTAAAGTCCGGTGCGACTTGACTGAGTTCGGGCGAAGGAACAACGGCTTTATGTGCATTCCGAGACACGGGAGTGAACACACTTTTAACTTCCATTTCCAGGATGTTACTAAGAATTTTTGGATGTAAAACCCAATAATTTTTGAACAACCCGACCTAGTGTTTGAACCCAGGACCTCGGGATTTTGGGCCTTATATCTAGCCACTGAGCTAACGAGACAGTCTAACTCTAATAAAGAGGAACTTTTATTCTAAGTCTATAAATACGGATAGAAATGAATATGATACTTTTCCAATCTACGTTCCAATTGGTAGTAGCTTTACATTGAATTTCAACTTGTACATCAATGATTCATTAGTGCCTCGTGTCTACCTACGTGTAAAAAGTATATTTCGATATGTAAAACATAACGAAGCGTACCTTTATCTTAATAAAGCTGAATCTCTGTGACTTTATACAGATATTAAAAATAATGCATAAATTTTTACATAAATAATTGATATAATATTTTACGCGCAGAGGTCCGAGTGGATAAAACGTGAATCTTAACTGAAGAGCTGTTTGGATATATGATGGAGCAAGCATGACTAAGTTATTTATAAGTTTAATTTGTAAATACTTCTACTCGAGCTCGGAAAACTGGGGACCGGTTTTACGAATTGATGATGGCAACTTCGATTATTCCTCACAAAATTAAACCTTGGCTACATCATAATTAGAGACAAATTATACTAATTTCTAATGGTTACAATGTTAACAATTATATACCAACTTTGAACGGGCGGAACGGGCTGTTGTGTTTGAAAAATAATATAAAAATGACTAAACAGCAACGATTTTGTTTCGATTCGATTGCGATAAAGTGTCAATTTGTTAGTAGAATTCGTTTCTTGCATATGTCGAATAAAACTCTGCCATAAACAGAACTTGGAGATTTACTTCTCGCGTTCTTAAACAAAATTGTGATATTTTGTATGTTACCATATAATTTTTATCTTGATTTGGGTATCGTATATGGTGGTTGAATTTGGAAATTAATGTTATACTCACTCATTACAAAAATTTAGCTAAATATTGGATGCAATTGCAAGTTTTTTTTATAGCTGTCATTTGTTAGATACAGTTATTTAACAATTAAATTTCATCGTTTAGTGAAGCCATGTACGCGGAGCGCAGTGGACAATGCAGCACTCCTGTTAAGGCAGAAGTTCGTACAGTACCTGATCCAGACCCAGCTGATGACGCTGATCCGGATATTATACCTAATTTGTATGGTGAGTTTTACCACAAACAAACAGAATTTTAGATTAAATGTACTACACAACATAGAATCTATTATGAAGCTTATTTTACCAATATAACTCTGTGTTGTATGTAAGCGGGTATTTACAATTTATTCTCCTACTAATCAGCAATACTTTGTAATGCTGTGATTTGGTTTTAAAGATAAATTTCATCTTTTCTAAAATAAAATAATACCATATCCTGAGTACGTGTTACGAATACACTAGTTTAGTTTCGTTCATTCTAGTTACAATTAAATTATATTTAACTTGTCATGACTTTTACTGTATCATAGTGTTGGAGATGTTAAAAATTTGTTTCTTATCTTATAACGAATAAACCTTTGAACACTATTATCACTTTTATCTCTCGGATCTAACCAAGCCATGCGTGTCAAAAATGTAATCGCCAGTATTTATGAACATTTTTAACTATATACCTGGAAAATTTCTTTATATAAAAGAATGTATTCATTCGTATATATATTTTTACATACTCTATTAAGGACAAATCACTTTTATTCTACAAAACTTCCTATAAAAATAATAGAAAATTATTATTGATATTGTTTATTCTATGTTTTTATTTTATAAGCCGACATGGCCCAATGGTTAGAACGCGTGCCACTTAATCGATAACTGCAGGTTTAAGCCCAGGCAAGCACTACTGAATTTTCATTTGCTTACTTTGAGTTTCTAATTCATTTCGTGCTCGACGGTGAAGGAAAACATCGTGAGGAAACCTGGATGTGACTAATTTCAACGAAATTCTGTCACATGTGTTTCCACCAACCCGCATTGTAGCAGCGTGGTGGAATATGCTCCAAACCTTTCAAAAGGAGAGGCCTTAGCCCAGTAGTGGGAAATTTACAGGCTGTTAATGTAATGTTAAATGTAAATTATATATAATGGATTTGTATGAATTTCAATCTTTATTATACATTTTTAATATCCTGTCTTTTACAAAACGATTACTTTATTTGCAGTGGTTATAATCATTTTCGTTCGACGAATTTAATTATAATATTAATTATATTCCTTCAATCATGCTTTGTACTTTTTAATCCAACGAGTTTGTATAATCTAGAGCGAAGGCCTGTATCCAATGGGTACATGAGCCTGCAGCGACCACCGTCCAACAGCAAGATGCGAGAAGCCAGCGAGGATGCCCGCTCTGAGCCTGACGGCGGCGGGTACTACGCTGACTTCAGAAAAAAAGACTATAGGATACCTTTGACTAGTGTAAGTAAAAATAATCTTATCTAAATTATCATAAAAATACTAAGTTCTTAACTGACTAATACGACTCGTGAAAATTTTCAATCAAATCAAATTCCTTTATTGAATATAAAGAAGAAGGAGCATTACACTTACTTATTTATTGTCAAATTAAACACCGGTATAAGTCACTGACTTGGAAAAGAAAACATCCCGACCTGAGAAGAATCGACGAAAGAAACTGAGCGATACTTTTTTTTGCTCAAATTGTGATTTTATACATACGAGTATCTATATTCAATATCACGATACAATTGTACTTATATGCTGATTATAATAGATTTACATTAAATATAATTTGATATGAAAAAGTAATTACATTCTAAAATTATGAATGGTAGAAAGAATCCTCGTACAGGAATTCTATTCACCGTTTCCTGATGTAATGAAAAATGAGCTAACTAGTTCTTCTATCGTCAGTGTAGACCGTGGCAATGTTTTTCCAACAACGAATATTATTCACTGCTGGCGATGATATGTTAATTATGCTAGACGCATTACAAATAGACGATCAGCTGTAATGTTTGGGAATTTTTCCCCAAGATTTAATCAACTCCAATGGGATTGACTTAAACTGTTAGATTTAATGTTTTTGATTAAACTAACATAATTATTTTTTATTTACAACAGTCCTGCCAGCTTAGATTTATATTCTACAAACATTTGGCCTTGTTAATACATCCTTTTGTTGCAGTTAGACTGAATATATTTGAGCTGTTTATTTTCAAAAGTTTCTATTTCGCATCCGCTAAAATATTCAAATAAAACATTTAATTAAATTCATATCATTGCTCCCACAAACACGAATTTCGTTGAAGATACAACAACTCATTCCTCAAACTGTTCGTGCTTCTGATAGTAGTTTTTTTTTATATAAAAAAATGCAATTATGTGAGCTATGAAGCATGTTTTCATCTGAAATGAAGTGATCTTTGTGTTGAATACAATGGGAACGTAAATACAATATATATTTTGTATGCTCACTTATTCAGAATGAGAGTAGGTCAGCACTCTATTTTCCGAAGCAACCACAATTAGTGTTATGTGGGCCAAGCATTTAAATGACTTTCATATTTTTTTTTCTGGTTCAGATTTTGAAAGAACTTTGCTTAATGAGGCGACACTACCATCTAATAATGATGTTGGTTTCAGATTTAACATTTTACACCCTTAAATTCATATTTCAATATTTTTCCTTCCCGTATAAAGTTCATAATATTTTGGTAAAAATTTTGTTTCTAATTTATATGTGTGGTTATAAACATAGTTGATTCAGTTTGGAGATGTAACAAAATACAGTGACTGTCAAATATATCTGACAAGTTAAAATTGAACATAATTACCCCATAAATTTACTTGGTGGCTTAGTGCAAGCTCGTTAGTCGATCGGCAAATCGATAAATTGTAATACTTATATACTTAAAATTATCGGTGAAATATTAATACGTAATCTTTTCGAGTGGAACTTATAAACAAAGTAATTTAAAAAATAATTGTTTTCAGTAATCGTTAAGAGACTAACAGGAATCTTCTCTTTTAGTCATATCATAGTTTAAATCGCGTCAACAAGGGCGTGAACGCTTGCAGCCCAAGCTCAACGGGCGTGACGTCATCGCTGACAGCGCACCGGCTCCGACCGGAAGTCGTCACTACGTCGCATCGGGTGCAGGAGAGCTGTATATAAATTAGATTGTAGGGGACACTGTGAGGGTTTTCTAGACAGCAGTACAGTATCGAATGACTTGATTTATGTTTTTACACAATTGTAAAATGTCACTCACTAAAAAAATTAAGTGTATCTTCTGAATTTTTAATGTAATCAAATAATTAAACAAATCATGTATGTCAATCTGGGTATATGAAAAATTTGATGTAAAAATTAAATAAAATGTTTTTTTATTGAAATTTTGTTGTAATAATATTAATTTATTTTTACGATGTAGACATATCACTATAATGTTCTAGAACCCTTGATGTAAATACCCCGTTAAGATAAGTACTGACTGTGTTCCTTTCATACTTTAACTTTTGTAAATTAACCTTTTTCAAAGTTTGTGTATGAATTATTGTAAGTGTACACTTGTTAGTGGTCAATTTGCTTAAAGTTTGAGAAGCACTGAGCATATAAGTCTATAGATCTATTTGAGGCACTAAACAACATTTCGTTTTTACTAAAGGTTTTTTTTTTTATATCAACCTTTATAATATATTATCTATAGACTTATGACGCTTTTTTAATTTAAATTGTTAATGTAAAGAACAACCTTCGTCTCTCGAATGATATACAGCATGATTCAATCTCTCTTCCTAATATATCGTGGGAAATAGTAAATGTTAACACTTTCGTGTTAACACGTCACACTGTGATCTTGTCACACGTTTCCACAAAAACGCTCTAAGGAGCTCAGCACTCTGTGAAGAATTACCACGTATATGTCGTTCGACAAATATTGGAACGCATGATTGATACTGAGAATTGTATGGAAGATCTGTCGCACGATCTTAGATCGTGTTTGGTCACTGAACTAGCGGATTACAACACGAGTCAATTATTCCAATCGGTCAATTTCAATAATATCACCCAAAGAGATTACTTAGTTTGTTTTAATCTAAATAAGTCTAAATGCTATTGTAATATATACCTATACAAAAGATAGCGTTTGAGTAGGGTCCATTTTATATACTAAGGTCAAGGTATGCATAACAAGTACAGTACTATAAAGGTTTGTTCAGACAATTTACAATGATTCCGTCTGTACTTGTGTCCTAGTATCAATACGTCAGGATCAATCTTATACATTGCAGCCACAGCTACATTATAAAAAAAATAGCTGTTGAAAAAATATAACAAAATATATTATTAAATCAATAACACCTGTGTCTTAACAGTATTGACTTGGTATAAAATGATGATCATTATTTTCGAAATGTGTATTTCGTTGATCAAGTATATTATTTTGTAATGTTGACAAATTAAGTGCTCTTCAAAACACACCGACGAAGTCTTCCAAAAGACTTACTTCTTATTTTGTCTGGTTATATCTACCACTTTATTAAATAAAGTTTGATTCGTGGCCTGTTTTGAAATATCGTTAAATAGAGCGACAACGTTTATTCACAGTTAGCAATGTGACAGTTCTCAAACGTGGTTCATTTTAAATTGGAGCAATTCAAACGCTATGCGAAAAGTATGAATTCAGCTCCGCTCTTGTTTTTTAATGTCAAATACAATGTTCTTTTTAATTTCACGTCTTTATATCGAATATTTATGGAATATTTAATCGATTAAGTGACGATATTATTATAATGAATTATAATGTCTGTATTTTTAGAGATTTATTCGAAGATCAGGTTTAAATTTAGAACAAGACGGCAATATAAAGCATTTCTATTAAAGAAAAGAACACGAAATTAAGTTTGAATATGGAACAATGATTTCACAACTGTGAACCTAATTACTTACTTGGTCGGGACCGAGTAATTAGGTTTATCACTGTCCATCTGTCCCGTCAACGTCGCCTAAGCCCGTCGGGTTTACCTCCCACTCATCAGATATTCTTCAACTGAACAACAATACTTAGTATTGTTATGTTCCGGTTTGAAGGATGTGTAAGCCATTGTAACTACAGGCAACAAAAAAAACAACGTGTCTAATTTCAACGAAATTCTGCCACATGTGTATTCCACCAACCCACATTGGAGCAGCGTGGTGGAATATGCTCCAAAACCTTCTCCTCAAAGGAAAAGGAGGCCTTAGCCTAGCAGTGGGAAATTTACAGGCTGCTAATGCATGTAACATGTATGTCCATGTTTGTAATGACTCCAATATGTTTGGTAGCTTAAAATAAAATTATCTCGAACTCATTATATATAATTAATTCTTCTCATTGTCAAGTCATATTCTATTGTCGTTATCTTCGAGTGACTGAGGTGGCCTAAATATTCGTTATTAAAATAGCTATATTTTAAAAACGTTTCGCTCAAAGTTTGAAAGGTTGTAAAAATATAGATCAATTGAAATAAAAACGCTTCGATAATTTTCTTAATAAATTAGTTATTTTATACATAGATATTATATAATATGAAATAATTACTTTTATTAAATAACAAAATAAAAACATTTATACTAGTGATGTTTTTGTTCTATTGTTTATTATGACGAAAATTGATCGAGCATTAAGAGTATTTTGGTAAGTTGAACGTATTTATTTCTTAGTATTTAAATTGTATATAATTGTAAATTTGTAAATAGAGAATTCTATATTGAAATTATGAAATCTAGTCTAATTTAGTTCTAACGGTGCTAAGAAATGTATATTATTAACGAAACACACTACTGGCTATCCATTGAAGCGTTATCATAAGTATATAATATAATATAGAATATTATGTAATAAATAAGTTTATTACATAATATTCTAACATTGTTTTCATGTATGTATAATGTAAATACATTTATAATTCGAAACCTTTATATTTTATTGAGTCGAGAAAATTAGAATATAGAATTTTCATTTATGATTATTTTTGGAATTGCTGTTCAAAGGCATTGTTAAAATATTTTACACGACATAATAGTAAACGAAATCGAAACGCCTAGTAATCAAATCACGTCTCAATGGATGGCAGGTCAATAGGATAATGTCAATTGCCCGGCGACCTGCACGAGGTGCGGGTATACCTGTTAAAAAGATTCGATAACAATTGTTTCTTGTAAATGTTTCCAAATAAAATGTCGAGCATTTATGGTTCAAAGTGTTTTATTTTCCTCCTTTTCTAAGAACTTTTTTTATATTATGAACGTATGAATAACTAAGTTATAAAAAAGTCTATGATTATTTTATTCTAAAGGCCGTGATGGCCCAGTGGTTAGAAGACGTGAATCTTAAGCGATGATTCGGAGCTCAAAATCGGGCTACTGAATTTTCATGTGTGTTTATAATTTATCTCATGCTGGTCGGTGAAGAAAAACAGTGAGAATAACTTTGTTTGGTGAATCTCCATGTGGTAGATGACTATATTGCACTGGTTTACCATATTATCCTAAAAAAATAAAGGATTATACGGCTCAGCCCACTATAAATTTATTTTAATTCCTATTAATATTTCTTAAACAGAAAAAGAGATTTATCTCTTGTAGATTTAATAAATATTCTCGTAAATCCTTCGCAAGTATACCCTAGACAGTGACATATAATATTTCACTGAATATTTCGATAACGTTCTTAGTGACACTAGTTTAATCGCGGCTTTGCACCACGGGTGAGCTAATATGTTTTGTAGAGGCCAGGAAGGAAGTTTATTATGATTAATGTATTTTTGCCCTGGACCCTACATGCTCCAAGTGATAATGGCCGGTGGGCTATTCTCAAGGGACACCAAACATTTATTAATGTGCGCGAAACACACGTGCCTTTTCCCTCCCTTCTATAATCCCAGGGGTGGGAAATCCGATACGACCGAAAAGAGTTCTGGCCCAGGAGTAACGACTTACTCGTAATGTACTATCCGCATTAAGGAAGTGTAAATACTGTTAACTTCAAGACTACGGACTGCTACTAAAATCTCTTAACGCAAAACCTGATATTTTTTTATATTGGCCTATATTAAATAAAAGTGACAACAGCTCTACTTAGATTCGTGTTCCGGTTTTTAAGGTGAGTTAGTAAGTGTCATTAAAGGCACAAGATACATGTTTAATATTTTTTACTGCATCAATATTTAGCGTAAAAAACTTATCATTAGCGTTAACTTTTTTAGTAAAACACAATAAATAATTTATTTAAATATTTAATTACAATTCTTGTACGTTGTACATAAAATATTGTTAAATAACTGCTTCCATATATATCTTTAAGCTATCCGGTATTCTTATGACAGTAATAAATTAACATAATACGGAATGCACTTAATTTCCTTTAAACCTTTTCTTAATTAAGTAACTTTTATTTCTGGATTCTAAAAGACAAGATTCAACTGCCATTAATGTAAATAAGAAATAAGCTTGGACCAACACGAGTCCCTGCAGAACACCTCATACAAGATGTATTCCTAAGAAAGTTTTATAACATATATTTCTTATAAGAAATTGGTTGTTATGTCCATAGCAATACATCACTGTAGAAATTATAATATTTAAAATAATAATCTGAGATACTTTTTTTTTTTTTTAATTGTGTAGTTTTAATTATAATTAGGAATTGAAAATCACTACATGGTATAAAACAAGGTCGCTTCTCGCTGTTTATCTGTCCCGTGTATGCTTATATCTTAAAAACTACGCAACGGATTATGATGCGATTTTATTTAATAGATAGAATTATTCAAGATAATATATAATACATGAATAATATAGTAGAGAAAAACTGATAAATTTGGAGGTTACATTGCAAGCGCTTGCTGAACTCAACGAGATAGATCAAAATAATGTACTACAGTATTAAATATTACGGTAAAAAGTCCGCAAAAAAAGCTGTGAAAGTTGTATATAAGGACATTCTGCTGTATATTTAGTTTCACACAGGTGCAATGCTCATAGCCGGGGCGGATCGCTAGTTCTAAATAAATTAATTTAAAAAAATGAGTATTTTTAACATTTAGTGACCATACAATCTAAATATTAACATAAAAAATACAATAAACAAAAGTAAACACAAAACGGAAACATGTTTACGATAACATTTCAATTTCCAATATGAGTTATCGTTACAAAATCCACTTGAAATGGAACATGTAATAAAATTAGTTATTCAAAATTCGTATTTCGTTCGAAATAAGAACTAAAATACCACAACAATGTATAGTATCAGGATTACGGTTGATCACACAGACTCTAGTTTACATTCAAGCTAATATGATTCTTGTATATAGCAAAATAAGGGTGACTTCTATCGGTAGGTAACTAACATTGAATTTTGTAATACCCCCCGTTGATAAAACGCGGTTTGATTTTATGACGTACGAGACGCTATGGAATTTATTTACAAAACTTTATGATCTCGTTAAATTGATAAATTTAATTCAAAACGCCCATTTCCTTGTTAGAACGTCAACAAAGTAATTCAAACTATTACGATACTTTTTCTAATTTAAAACAAAGCAAATATTACATTTTTCATGCACTGCATTGGCAATACTCGGCATGAATGCAAAAGATTAGTTTTGCATCAACCCTTCTCTCTATCTCACTCAGTTTCATAATATAATGTTTTCTTTCAATACCAATCGTAAAATGTTCTATTATACTTGTGCCTTTAAGTATAGCAACTAACATAACCTTCCAGAACTCAGTGAAACAAAGTATTGACAGTAGAATTACTCATTTGCAAGTGATACGAATAAATATGGATCTATAAATGACTCAAAAGACACCGGAATGACTAATTCTTAAAATTTCTTAGTAGTAAAAATTTAGCGATATCATTCTAGTAACTCAAGTGCAGATTTTCAAGTTACGTTATGGTAACAAGGCTATTAATTTTTCAACAAAGTACCCAGGTACTGCAGGTAAATTATTTATATACAATTATTTGTCTTTGATTTGTCTCATTCTCTTGTAAGGCTATATTGTCGAGATCATCGCTTGCCAGTACAATATGGCAATTATAACTTTATAACTTTTAAGCAATACAAGGCGTGCAAAGCCTTTCATAATCCCTATGTTCGTAAGAGGTGAACATCAGGTGGTTTATGTGACGAACAGATTTTATATTCAACATAAAACGAAATACTTTTGTTTATACTAAGTTATTATACTGTACCACATACGAAGAAAGTTGTAAAAAGTATTTATATGACACTGGGTTGTCATGGGAGCACTTGCGATAAAACAGCGGATCTAATGAAAACTTGTACACAATAAATAAAACAATCACAATAAAACATCGACGCCCACAGATTATAAAATAGCAAGTTTGACAGAGCCCGTAAATGCATAACACGCGAGATATAAAAATGAATTAGATACAAATGAAAAATACTCTTACACTGATAGATATAAGATACAAAGACGATTAAATGTTTAACTCTTAAATTTCTAATGAGAACATTAAGATCTTATGCGTTTTTACATAAATTTTAAATGTGAGAAGGCAAAGAATGAAATAGATACGAATTATTTTTAATTTAAGTCATAAATACTATGAATAGTAGTGACATGTTTTGTTTTACGCCAACGCATTAAGCGACCCTTTAAAATTACTGTCTAATATATTAATCAAACAAAAAGAAGAACCATCTTCTCTGGTTTACTTAACAGTTTCTACTGTTAAGTGTTATTTAATAATTGATAGGCGATAACATGTTACAGTGATAGTTAAAATATTTTCTTTTTGTATAAGGTCTAAGTTATTAGAACATATTTTTTTTGATTTTACATATTCGCAGTCAGGAAATTCAATTAAATTTATTATTTTTATTTCCTAAGAAATTGTCACACAGTTAAACGCCTTCTTTTTTTTCTTAGCTCCTTCCTTTCCTAGCAGCGAGGAGTTTGGTAGTTGATAGACCTTTGTATTAAAAAGAAAGTTAGGCCGTCGACCCTGCATTTAAGTTTTTGTCAAACGAATAAAAAGTGCACTTAATATTGCACACACAGTTGTGCACTATAATTTGTTTAAATAACCCGGGAGGACGACATTTTATCTACAAAAAAAAATATTAGAAGTTTTTAATTAAATATTTACATAGTTTTTCAAAGAAATGTAAATTCGCTGACAAAGACGAAAAATATCAATGTCTTTCAAGTGACCTAGACATTCATTGTCGATTTTAGATTGTGTCTCATTTTAATGCTCGAGTTCCAGATTCAGTTACGTTATTTATCGAAGAGGTTTCGATGTGTTTTGAGACGACGAGGATGCGTCGAGTCAACTTGATTGAACTGGGATTATTAAATCAACACCAGAAGCTTGTAATAGACTTATTGTTAAGGCATGCAGATTATAATATAGATACATTAAAAACTATCTAAATTACATAACAGATTATGTAGTAACTATGACGTAATCTAGTCTAATACATTAAAAATATAAGCGCTTCATGCAACTTTTGCGGTGGTGCGGTGAATGTGGTGCTGGAGTATATCAATCATTTATCAAACCACAGCCCATATTTGACAATTAGGTCATCTGTCAGTGTCCCAGAGCTGTGGTAAATATACCAGAAACTATGATTAGTTTTTTGATTAAAAAAAACATGGTAAATATCTATTAATATTATATGCTGCTTTAACATTTTAACAATGCTTGGAGCAACAGTCCGACTAATTCCTCAAATCATTTTGTCTCTAACGCCTATTAATTTACCATAGTTTTAAAAGAATAAGTATTATGTGCCAGCCCGTTTGAGTGCAACATCACCACACCAGTAACAGCCTGTAAATTTCCGACTGCTGGTCTAAGGCCTCCTCTCCCTATGAGGAGAAGGTTTGGAGCATATTCTACCACGCTGCTCCAAATCGGGTCGGTGTTTACACAATTCGCAGAATTTCGTTGAAATTATACACATGCAGGTTTCCTCCAGATGTTTTCCTACAGTGTCGAGCACGAAATGAATTATAAATACAAATTAAGCACATGAAAATTTAGTGGTGCTTGCCTGGGTTTGAACCCGGATTCATCGGTTAAGTAGTAACCACTGCGTTCTAACCACTGGACCATCTCGGCTCTTAACACCACCACCATTGCTTCTATATCTATTAGGATTATTACTTTGCATTGCCATACTTCTTACAGTGGCACTGTCTAAAGGTGAAGATAACTAGAAAAGAAAAAAAAAGTAAAGATCCCATCATGTCGCAAATTGATAATAACTGCTCCTACTATTCGAAAATTTCAATGAAAAACAACGTACATCCTAAACATATAAATACTCTTTGGTTGACTATAATATAGCGCACTTTGGGCCACGAAGTTGATCCTGTTTTAAAAAAATGTTTTTAGCGAATAGGATAGTTTGCTTTTATCATTTGATTAGTAAGTAATCAACACGTGAGTACTATTCCTTAAAAAAATGGGACAAATAAACAACCATATCTGCCCTTTTTTATTATAATTTTTACACATAACTGGCACCATATAATTGCATAATATTAATTCAGATAATCAATAAAAATTCAATATCGAATCAAAAACCTAATTCATTCTAAATATAACTTGTGACTTTTAAGTAATAAAATTGTCAGTTCCAAAGATATTTAATATAAATTTTAAAGAACGAAATCAAACAAGTGTATCACAAATTCACATTTTATCAGAGCGGAAGTTATATATCGCGGATGAGTACATCCTGCGGACTTAATTAGGGAACTGAATTTATGGGTGAGCTGAGTCCGTACCATTTGAGAGAGGCTTTTGTTTTATTAATAAGGACGCAAAGTAATATATCTGAAAAAAAAGTCGACAATGCCGTCGAATTTATTTGTTTGTGGAATATTTTTTTCCAATGATTATATTTGAAACTGCTCTGGCTCAACAGTTTACTGAAATAATATGAAAGTCGAAGTTTAATTCTGACTATAGGAATATTAGGACTTACTTATATATATAAGGAATTTAATGGTTTGTTTTAGCGGAATGGAAACAGAATGGATATTCCATTGTACGCGAATGAAGTCGAGAATTGAGCATGTAATACAATAATCCTAAAAATTAATTATAATGTTTTATTCGAAAACTTCTAAAATGTTTGATATATTAGATGAAAAAGACTAATATATTTAGATATTTATTTTAAACAAACTGGAAGAACAGATCCGAGATGCTTTTCAGCGGGAAAATTAATTTCATATAATGTTTCGCTTAGAACATTTCCGACGAGATATAATATTATGTATCTCGTGACGTGCTAAATAATATACATAATATTAATTAGCTTGAATAATTATTATAATAAATTATTGTAATATTTATCCAGAGACATGTGTCTATATTCTAGATAAGATCTTAACCGTAGAACCCTTTTTTATGGCATAGGTTGGCGGACGAGCACATGGGCCACCAGACGGTATGTGGTCACCAGCGCGTTAATATTTTTTACTGATATCAGCCATTCTTCACATCGCCAATGCGCCACCAACCTTGGAAACTAAGATGTTATGTCCCTTGTGCCTGTAGTTACACTTGCTCACCCTTCAAACCGGAACACAAGAGTACTGTTGTTTAGCGGTAGAATATTATCTGGTGGTATCTACCCAGACGGGTTCGCACAAAGCCCTGTAATACTGTATATTCTTGTAATTATGTTGTATGAAAAACTAAATGTGTGTAATGAAGTCTGTGTAGTGTATGGCATAAAGATTTTATTATGTTAGGCCATTGCCTTTACGTTTACTCATTTATTAATGGCGCCTCAGGCAAATCGCTTATCGGCCGTATATGTTATATTGTATCATTAATTTACGTTAATAATTTATCTAGTACTAAGCGTATAAGGAAAATATCAAGAGAAAACCTTGTGCATAATAATGGGTACACACACTTTAGCATCAGCTGGCCAGTAGCTTACTTTTTATACATATATACATAAAGTATCGCACGAGTGTTATGACCTATTTTATAGTAAGAGTGGTAGCTATCGGCCATAGACATTATTGCCGTAAGAAATATTAAGCATTCCTTACATCATCAGTGCGCCACCAACCTTGAGAACTAAGATGTTATATCCCTCGTGCCTGTAATTACACTCACTCACCTTTCAAATCTGAACACAATAAAACTGAGTATTGCTCTTTTTCGGTTGAATCAAAATAAAAAAAATATATAAATAAAAGCAAGTATAAAATAATAATAATTAAAAAAAAAACATCTAAATATTTGAAATTTGGCAGGTGTAGTGTAGGCCTTATAGGGTGTAGACATCCGCTAAGAACAGATTTTACGAAACTCCTAAGGGGGTAAAACGGGAGTTAGAAATTTTGGTTTTATAAATTTTGCGCGGGTAAAGCCGCAGGATCAACTAGTATATGATAAGTGGGTGGTGTCCAAACAGGCTTACACACAGCCCTACCATCACGATCAAAGTCGAGTCTAGTCCAGTAGCTAAGAAGTTAAATACTAGTATTGTACTTCAATAAATATTCAAGGTAATTTATTGTCGTAGTACTTTTGTACAATTCTTTTAATTCGTTTGAACACGCAACTCGAGATTTTTAATTAGATATTTATAAATGTCAATTAAGAGATCTAATGATCTTGATAATAGTAATAATTAAAAAGACTCTTAATCAGTATAATTTATAACATTGATGATAATATCTTACAAAATGTTAACTATTTGACTTTATTATAATTGAAAAGCTAATAACGTAAAAAATATAAAGTAAGTTGGCAACGTTCCGAAGTTATAGAGTGAAGTTGCTCACAGCTAATTGTTGCTACCTTCACACGCCTGAATCGATAAAATGACGAGCGCCATTTTGAATTCACATCTGGTGCCGTTTGAACGATTTGTTCTCTATATAATATCTCTTATACACTTTTTATTTAAATGTTACGACAATATCACTGTATTTTCAATTAATTCAGGCAGTTAATGTTACGACCAACGTCCAGTAAGCAACTCAACTGAAAAAACGCCAACCACTGCCTACCCTGGTTCGGCACAGCGACACCTGGTAGCTAGTTGCGCTTACAGATAAAAGGATATTTTACTTAATTCGGTATGAAGTATACTGAGCTTCACTCTTAGACTACTTTTTCATGCCTAACTAACTACCCGACGAACAATCTCTTAATCGCGAGTGAATACGCGGGCAATTACTAGTAGACTATAAATTATTTCTTAGTAAACGAAAGCTGCTTAAAGCAAGCACGATTGTATTTATAACTAGCTATGCCGGCGACATTGTGCTTCCTTATTACATCAGCTTTTTGTCAGTTAAAGTCCCGTTAAAATCAGTCCAGCGGTTCCAGAGATTAGTCGGAACAAACAGACAGACAGACTAACAGAGATACAAAAAAAAAAATTGGTATATGTACCTTGTATACATACATATGCATACAACAAACACTCCAATTTTATATATTATTCAACTATTCCTCGACGACTAAGGAAAACATCGTAAGGAAACCAGTAAGTTAAGGTTCAAATTCCATTGCGTGTGTGTCACGTATGTATATCTGTATCGCAATGGAATAAGCTCAGAAATATGGAGGAGGCAATGGTACATTTATTTATATATTATATTTCTGATCATTCTGCTATTCAAATATAAATTCTATTGCTCTAAATACACTATATAAAATTTCAAGTAACGCTAACTTCGTGGCCACACAGTTGAGTGACACTGTAATTTATCGTTGAATGGGGACTAATAGATGTGAATTTAGTTTAGTATCACTCGTTGTGTAGCGATAACCGATAAACAATTTATGTTGTTATTAATTGCAATGTTAATAATAATTTGTACATAAATAATACACAATTGTAACGTCAGTTCTAAACATATTTACATATATTTGTGTTAATATCTATGTATCTATAAGTAACTGACTATATAGTATATTCCACTGTTTGGGTTTCTTTTTTGAAGACAAATTTGGATTTTATTTCACCACATTGCTCCAATTCGGGTTGGTGGATATATTTGTGGAAGATCTTATACGACACTTCAAGCCCAATCATAATATCAACAAAACAAAAAAATAATATTCTTCTCCTGCCTATTCATAAGACATTTTGTAGTGTATATGTGTCTGTGTATATGTGTGTGTAGATTTCCGAAAATCCACAACAGCCCGATTTTTAAAACATTTTCTGCCTCGCACAACCACTCTGTGGAACCAGCTTTCGCCGACGGTTTTTCCGAACCGATACGACTTGGGAACCTTCAAGAAAAGAGCGTACTCTTTCCTGAAAGGCCGGCAACGCACCTGCAAGCCCCCCGGTGTTGCAGATGTCCATGGGCGGTGGTAGTCACTTTCCATCAGGTGAGCCTCCTGCTCGTTTGCCACCTATGACATAAAATAAAAAAAAATAAAAATAAAGTATAAGTGTATGCAACTGTATTATTTCGGTACAACTATACTATGCTTGATTTCTTAAAAATAATGATTTTGTCTTATTTTTTTTTAAATGTCTTTCAAACGTATATTGTAATTCATATAATTGGTATATAAGTTAGACTATGTGTTCGATAAAAGGTATACTTAAAGAAAATAGAATTTTCAGTAATTTCTCAAACGTTCTATTCAAACAAAACTGATGTCCAATTTGTTAAGAAAACACCATAAATTGTTTAATAAATTTAACGTTTGTAAATTCGTTATAAACAGATAATTTAAATCTTAGACATTATGCTTACAGTGACTGTATCTTCTCGACAAAACTTTCTAAAAAAAACTGCAATATTTATTTTTAGTAAAAAAATCAATGTAAACGCTATTATTTGGGCCGTCCTTTGAAGGTGAATTTATTATTAAGGGTTGCCAACTTGTACTTTCTTGAAATAGGTTGAACTCAGTATCACAATGTGTTAATTATTTATATAATTTCCTGTTGGTCTAGTGGCTGGCATATCATGGATGCGTTACATCGACATGATACAGTAGCCATCCAAGACAGTCATCACAGAGGTTTTATTGGGTAGAAATCCCACATGACATGATATGAGCTTCGGGTACCTGTCTGAAGGTTTCCTTCAATCTCTTATTCATTTCATTTCACTTTTTTTTCACGCAGAAAAATAAAGTGGCCATCGTGTACATTCTGTTTCTTTATGAGGTTTTTCTGTCAATAATTTTTCAGTAATTGGTCACGGAAAGTAGTTTGTTTATAAGTTCGAACACTTTCTGGTAGTCTGCAGTTCGGATAAAGTGATGTTGGAACAAAATAGCACACTTCGCCGTTGATTAATCTCCGTTTAATCATAAATTATTTCAGTTAGCGTCTATATCGATGTGCATCGGTCGGGCGTCCCGTGGCGCCTCAAACCTTACGTGTTAGTTCTATTTGAGAGATCTGTGAAGAACACTGACTTCTATGATATAGGTTTTAACTGAATACCTTCTTAATACTATTATATAAGAGATTATGTATAATATTTTACTTCTGTATATGTATAAAATATATATATATATATATTAAAATAGGAAAATATAATTTTATTAAAATTCCTTTAATGTTACAATGAATCGTGACAACCCTATTCGACAGGTAATTGGAATTTAATGTGCTATGCTTAAAATGAAAATGTTTATTTTACGAAGCGGCACCTGTAAACATGTCTTGTTTATATTGGTCATTGATAAATTTGCTAAACGATAAACAAATTTAAGGCGTAAACATAAGGTTTTCATTGCTATGACATAGATTATTGTACGTTTAAACGAGTTTAGAGAATAACAGATTAATATAATTAGGTTTGATTACGGTGAGATAAACAGATCCCTGCTGAATTTTTAACATCGACGGATCGTTTATCTTTGAATTTTCGTCCACGACTTCGTCTGCATTTGAGGGGGAAATAGGTAAGGAAACAGGCAGGTGTTAGGTACCTTTTCTTTTTATATTTAACTATATGATTTAAATTAGACTAAAAACGTAAAAAAAAACAGATGAATAAGCTTACTTTCGTATTTATAACTAGCTGCCCATCCCACGAGATTCGCTGGACATTCAATAAAAAGGAAAAAAAATGGAATTCAAAAAAATATTTCATTGGAACTATTAATGATTAATTCTGCATCAATTGATTATAGTCTCGTGATGATACTTTCAGTTTCACGTGATTGACGTACAGAGAAAAAATATCGTTAAAATTAGGGTAACTATATATTAAACATTAAAGCTTACTTGCTAGATGGTAGAGTATTGTGTGGCCAGTCTGGATATGTAACACCCATTCAGTATACATTATACCTTCACGAAATACTCAATGTTATTGTGTTCCAGTTTGAAGGAGCCAGGGTAACTACAGACACAACGGCCATATCATCTTCGTTCCCAAGGTTGGTGGTGCATTGTGTAACGTACGTTTTGTACGGAATAATTAATATTTTTTACAGCTCCAATGTCTATGGGCGACAATGACCATTTACCATCTGTTGGCACATTTTCTAACTTACCTTATTTAAGTTTAAATATTCAATGAAATATTACTTGTACTTTAAACGCCAATCAGGAGTATTTTATATTAATGTATTACGATTTAATGTGTTAGTAAGTTTAATTACAGGCACGATTATAATAGACATTAAATATTAATTGATTGATGGTATGAGAAAAAACTCCTCTATAAATAAAAGTAAACGTAATTTAAGTAAGTATATTTGATTGAAATATCACACTTGTAGGACATATCAGTAAATTGGCAACTTGATAGTGAGTAGTCACTGCCAACCTTGGGCCTAACCTAGGTCACATACTATCAGATAAGACTAATAAAAATTCGTTGAATTTTCAATCCAGTAATTTTCAGTCACAGTCCGGAGTTTGCTTGTAGTCAACACTCCGTTGGTAAGTACAAGAAACTGTTTTACGTCTGAGCGTCAGGGATTGCCGTCCGATTGGATAACAGTTGCACAATTATACATTACACTGCCATAGCGTTGACAAGTAGATGTAATCTTATAAAATAGCATATGAAGATATGAGCCAGACAGCCCAGAACAAATCCCAGCTTCGATAAAAAAATATGTATCCTTAACCAATTAATATATTAGGGTTCTTATAATATTGTGCGAGAATGTTAGTGAACTAATGCGAAAATACACACAACACAAAACACTTGTTATTCCGAAGATCCTTTGAGTTTGGAAGTAAAAATTTTCCACGCGTAGAGTAAAGACGGCAAAAATATATTAAGTCTATTGCCATTTCACAAGTTAGAAAAGACTTTGTAAACAAAAACAGATAATCTGATTACGTAAGAACCCCATAAAGAAGAGAAGCGTATAAAAGAAAAAAAAGAATACTTTTATTTCTTGTTTTTATTGTCGAATAAAATTAACAACTTTCACTTAAATGTCATTACACAGCTGTTGTATGTAATTTTTTACTTTTATAACATCACCTAAGTTAGTAAAAACAAGCGTTTGTTATGACAAACAAGTAGTTTTTTAAACAGTAGTAGGTCGAAAAATGGGCTACCGTATGGTAAGCGACCACAACCACCTATATAATAACCATTCCTTACATAAACAATGCGCCACTGACCAAGGGAGCTAAGATGTCCCTTGTGCCTGTAATTGTATACACTGGCTGATTCCCTTTTAAAAGCGAAACACAACAGGTACAAAGTATCGCTGTTAAGAAAAATATATCATGAGTGGTTGGAACCTATCCACATGAGCTCGCACAAAGCCCTACTATACTACCCAGTGAATGTGTGGGCTGTGTAATATATAATTATTATACATCAAAACACGTTTCCATATTTTGAAGCAAATTTGAAGTAGCGTTGTGGACAAGACTCTAACCTTTTTCTCAGGAAATCTTTGAAAATTCCACTACAAAAATAGCAAGCAAATCAACTTATGGTCCTTTAATCAACTTTGTTTTATAAAGGTTATGAATATTAATTTACATTAAATAACAGCAATTATATTATTATAAATACAAATGAAAGTCCACATTTGGCAAAAGTAATCCGGAATACTTCAACTCTACACTTCCAGCTTGAAAACAATTCTTAAAAATGAAACGGTAAAACCACAAGTTTATATTACAAACATTTTGTACCCAAGATGGCTCTCCTCTCAACTTCATCTTCAACGGACAAAGAATATAAGTAAGATACGCCACTTTGTATTGTATTAACATCATCTTTTTTACAAAGACACTTAACTACCACTACACGTACTAAATAGTAAACTAAACTTGCACAGATTCAGGCTGGATGAATTTTATAAATTTTCGTTATAAATCTCGCATAAAACTGACTTAATATGGAAGAATTTAAGATTCAAAATATACTTAGCAACTAAAATAATACAAGATTTTATATTAACATGGTAATTTTTATTACTACAAGTATTTAAGCTCCACAAAATAAAAATAAAAAGACATGGTAAATATCCCGTTTTAAATACTTTTAGTAATAAAATAATATAATTATAGATTTATATACATAAATACAAATTATATATACACGTTGTACTAACATAGTAGCCTAATAAAATGTATTTATTATTAAAAGTCCATTTAAAATTGATCTTTGCCAAAGCACTGAACAAATGTTTAACAATCAAACGGGTCGTTAGAGACAAGTAATTCTGCAAAATATTCTTTGTACCAACAATCGATTGAGCTGTCGGCGTACTCTCATATCGACGGAAAATGTTTAAAAAACATCTCGAGAATCGAAAGAGCTGAGCAGATGCTTTAGTTCTGTTATTGGTCTTGGTTTAAACAGAAGCGATAGCGGAAACGAAACGAATAAAATACGAGTTCATGTCAACCATTTAGGATAAACCCGATATGTATTTAAAAGAGGCTTGTAATTTAAATAACATAATGAAATAATTCACCAATCTATAATTTAAGGTCCTGAGAAGAATATTTACATTATTATATTGAAATCTGAATCTATTTAATGGTCCCATACCAAAGATTCAAAGGCAATCAGTGTTCTCTATTTAGTCTAAAATGTGTTGTAAAACTAAATTAAATGTTAACAGTCATAATCTTGTACGATCCCATTCTTCACTGCAAGACATTTGTTATGATAAAATTTAATGCAGCAACTAAATTTTATTAGTAATCGCTGGGCCTGTAAAGGCCTATCTAAAAGTCACAACAATAACTTGGTTGTGATGTTTAGTGTACTGCCCTGAAAGTTTGGAAGATCGAACATTTTCGCATTACTTGTGTTTCAGTTGGAAAGTTTTTTTTTTTTATCTTAGTCGTTTTATAAATTCTGCTGTTCTCTTATAAATTAGACCAAGCCGCAATTCTATCAGCAAGCCGTTCATTTAAGTATTTCTCAGCTTCCATATTTGATCTGTTATTAAAATCAAAACTGTCTTCATTTAATAATTCAATATACTTTTTTCATAATATCTCGTGGGATTAAAAGTAGTAGATCCTAATTGGATAAAAGACATTTACTTTTAAATAATGCCTGTCAAGAATATTTTAAGTCTCGATATTTTTTAATGTTTTGTTGAACAGAAGAAAAAACATTCAACACACGCAGCTTTCTTAACGATAATTTCTGTAACCACATGATACTTAACCTGATTTTTCAAATAAGAATGTAGGAGGACTACATGGAAGAATCCACTGGGCCTCCTCTTTTTTTTTCGCTGGAAAAACGCACTACGCTTCCCCCTCTAAAGTGGGGGGGTGCGAGGTTCTTTAAAGGTTTAGCAAAATGGATACGTATATAGGCGACATATATTTAATTATAACATAACAATATATTTGGAAACTTACACATTATTATTATTTATGTGATCCGTAGACACAAATAATACCTTCGTTGTCTGATTTATTACATGTTATCTAATTTACTTGTGATTGTTATGTCTGGAAGATAAATTTCAGCCAACATAATATAATTATTTGCACAAAACGTTTAAGCAATAATACTACTTTATTCAATCTTCAGTGATCGAGTCAATGTAAAAAACTGTATACCATATAAAAGCGGTATAGTTTATTGACTGTCACGACTGTCAACGGTTCTGAAAAGAACATATCTCAAGCCCTACAACGCCGATGAATAGAATTTCAATGCTATTGTTTTCTTCTCATAAATAATAGTAACAATTTATTTTTAATTAAAAATTAAAGCCCGGGAGCGATCGCTTCATTACCTAGATATTTTATCATCAATAAATTCGACAGTGTTCAAATTATTCGACAAAGTGGACTTTATTTGAAAGCAATCTTCTAAAAAAATAAACTTTTCGAAAGATTTTTTACGTTAACATCGTACCCGCATCTTTGTGTTTGGACAGAATTAATTGGAGCAAGACGTTTTCCTTTCTTCTTTTCATGTTGTTGCATTAAGTTCTCAAATATTTACACAGTACATGATAAACGTTACAATTATAGTGTAAAAGTTATTATTTAAACTGTAATTTGGAAGTACTCCTTAGTATGTCTTGGTCAGTTAAGCTGTTTTCTTATTTGACGGGGGTGTAAGCCTGTAATCTATAAGCACATGGGACAAAACATCTTAGCTCCCGGGGATGGTGGCGCATCAGTTTAATTTAAGGACCATTCCTTATTTCTTGGGTGGTGGTGACCACTTAAAATCAGGTGGTCCATTTTGCCGTCCGTATACCTGTTAAATAAAAAAAAACGAACAGAAAACAATCTTCTATAGGTATAGCTGAAATAGAAAGCCTTCCAACATCCATACAAACAAAGTCACGGGCTTTCATACATTATCAATATAAACATACAATAGATTACTTACCCAAGTCTTCAGATCTAAGTGGTCTTTAATCAAGAAGCAATTTACTAGAAAAATAAACGTATCGAAACAGCTCGTTACTGAGTAGACCCGTATCTTAGTATTTGACCAGAATTAGATCGGCACTTATCGATCTCTCAGATGTATACTTGATGGAATAAAATAAAACTAGGATGATTGTGGAATTGTATATTTTACAAGCTATTTATATAAGAATAAAGAAAAAGTAAGGCAACATTATTTAGATGTCCGGAAAAAACAAACAAAACTGATATTGCTTTTAATATTAGTATTTTCAAGAGTGTTATTTACATAACATAATCAGCCTGTAAATTTCCCACTGCTGGGCTAAGGCCTCCTCTCCCGTTGAGGAGAAGGTATGGAGCATATTCCACCACGCTGCTCCAATGCGGGTTGGTGGAATACACGTGTGGCAGAATTTCGTTGAAATTAGACACATGCAGGTTTCCTCACGATGTTTTCCTTCACCGCCGAGCACGAGATGAATTATAAACAAATTAAGCACATGTAAATTCAGTGGTGCCTGCCTGGGTTTGAACCCGAAATCATTGGTTAAGATGCACGCGTTCTAACCACTGGGCCATCTCGGCTCTTCAGTGTTATTTATCTTCAGGTAAAAAGTGCTTAAGAATTAAATGAATTGTAGTAATCATGCATCATTATTATAAGGCATAACAACATCGCTGGTATCAAGTGTCTGATAGTATTTCCAGGTTTCAAAGCGGATACAACGTGAAAACCTATTGCCGATGAGGTGTCAACAATATAATTTATAGTAAAAATCAAAATATTATTTATTGAAGCATAGAATCATTTTGAAGCGGCATATTACAGTGTTGAATTAAATTTAAAGCTACCACCGGTTTAGAAAGAAGATTCTACCTAAAAGAACCGGCTCAAATATGTCTCAAATGAATAACTACAGGTTTTGGTAAAAAAATCTTGGTAGTTACAATATGCCGTCAATTCGTACTGCAATTTTTTTTATCATTACATAATTTAACTATGAGCCGAGATGGCCCAGTGGTTAGAACGCGTGCATCTTAACCGATGATTTCGGGTTCAAACCCAGGTAGGCACCACTGAATTTACATGTGCTTAATTTGTTTATAATTCATCTCGTGCTCGGCGGTGAAGGAAAACATCGTGAGGAAACCTGCATGTGTCTAATTTCAACGAAATTCTGCCACAGGTGTATTCCACCAACCCGCATTGGAGTAGCGTGGTGGAATATGCTCCATACCTTCTCCTCAACGGGAGAGGAGGCCTTAGCCCAGCAGTGGGAAATTTACAGGCTGATTATGTTATGTTATATGTTAATTTAACTATCATCATTATAATCAGCCCACTGCTGGACATAAGTTTCCCCCGAGGCGCGCCACTGAGCCCGATATTCGGCCCTTCTCATCCACTTTCTACCAGCCACCTTCCGTACATGATCGCTCCACCGTGCCACAGGGCGTCCTACACTACGATTTTCGATGCAATTTAATTATCATGCAAACTAAATACCTAGACTAAAGTTATCCTAATAGATTTTGGGTTTATCTTAAAAAAGTATAAAATCTTTGTAATATTGTTGATATTCTGTAACCTTTAAACTCCCACAGACTGAATATAAATATAATAAAAGAACGATTAACGTCCCATTTTATTATAATGTATACGATTACCGAAATTTATATATTTATCGTTAACGTGACCTACGATTTTTGAGAAAGACAAATGCTTTCTCAGCCCACACCGCAGACTTATTCTGTTGATATTCGTTAATAGCTCTGTTAATAGCTCGACTTTTTTTCAAATCGATTCCGAAATCTTCCATTTTTTGTTAATTTTATATATTATATATATTGTTCTAAAACATAAATAATTGATAAATCTTTACTCAATTTTTTTTTTATATTGTCATAATTTCACCGTGATCATATTTAATATGATAATTATACTGGGGACACACCCGCATTGGAGCAGCGTGGTAAGTAAGCTCCCCAAACCTTCTCCTTAAAAGAAGGAGAGAACTTAACCAAGCGGGTTCATCATTTACTGGATGTTACCTTATAATATTTTTTTATTTAATGCCAGTATTCGGTTGCTTTATACATTGTCGGTTAGCTTTGGCAGGTTTGCTAATTTTCGAACAAAAACCTTTTTTATAAATATTTACTTATACGAGTATATCCAAATAACATTCACAAAATCATCCTCCTTATCTAATTTGGTTATAATAGATTCATTGTATAGTTATTGTTAGGGTAATTGTCTAATTTTATTTGTTAAACCAATAACAAAAAAAATAGACTTAAATCCGGGCCGTCTTTTACCAGTTTACCATCGTGTTATCTAGAATAGGGACGCCGACTTAATTTATAGAAACCCGTTCTATAAAGTTTCGATTACTCAAAACCATTGTGTTCGTTGTTTGCCCTTGAATAATGTCCACATGGACCGGTAACGACAATCTTGAATGATATCCATATGGACCATTCACATCAATGGTGTCATCTTACCTTTATTAATATTTTATTGATACATTTAAATAATTATCTTGTATGTTCTGTACGTCTCACATCAATATATATAAAACTCTTCCGTTACTGAGTGATTGAGTGACTGACAGACAACGCACAGCCTAAACCACTGGACCTAGAGACTTGAAATTTTCATTTTGCTTAGGAGCAGAGCTCTGCTTACATTGGATAATTTAAAAAACTTGAAAAAAGGAAAATATCTTCAAGTATCGTTCCCTTTTGGTAGATCTATGAGCTATTTACATACCTATAAATATGTATATGGAACCCTCGGTCCACGAGTCCGACTCGCACTTTATTAGGTAGGTTAGTTTCAATTGAATAGTTACTTTTAGGTTTCATTTATTTTTAGTCGGTTTATTTTTAGTTCGTAATTAGGAGGTTAAAGTTGTATAAAATCGTGTCACTGCATTTCGTTAAAATTATTCAGAAAACACACCTCAGAAAATATGTTTGCAAATCCATACTTCCATACTAATCCATACTTAATATAAATGCGAAAGTAACTCTGTCTGTCTGTCTGTCTCGCTTTCACGCCAAAACTACTGGACCGATTTAAATGAAATTTGGTATATATTTACATTGCAAAGAGACAAAGTTAAAAAATTTAGTATTCTTTCGTTTTATGTTAAGGATTCGTGATTAATGTCCGAAAAATGCTTTGAGTAACATGACGTAAATGAGCTAGTATATTACTGTAGTAAGATAAAACTACTCAAATCGTTAAATGTCAGGTAGTTACTTCTAATAATGTTTTAGTGTTTTTATAAGTTAAACTTTGTAACATATATTTTTCATGAAATTCAATCGTAAAAAAAATATCAAAATTAAGTATACCTACTTTTATTTTATAAAATCCATACTAATATTATAAATGCGAAAGTAACTCTGTCTGTCTCGCTTTCACGCCAAAACTACTGGACCGATTTAAATGAAATTTGGTAAACAAATAGTCTAGAGCCTGAGAAAGGACATAGGCTACTTTTTATTTTAAAAAAAGGGCTGTAAAGGGTTGAAAATGGGGATGAAAGGGTATAAGTTGTTGAAAGTATTGTCATGTTTAGAATTTTTAGAACTAGAAGCATAAAACTTATATTTTAGGCTGTACACTTATAAAATAACATATCATGATACCCACTCGGGAGGGAATTTTGGATATTCTACCCCTAAATGGGTGAAGTAGGGGTTGAACGTTCGTATGGATTTTTTAAAGTTAGAAACATGAAACTTTATTTTTGGGATACTGATTAAAAAGGAGTAGATACTTATTTAAGTGTTTCTGTATATTCTACCCCAACGGGGGTGAAATAAGGGTTGAAAGTTTGTATAGAAGTCCGTCATTTTTTAAGATAGAAACATGAAACTATATTTTTGGGCTACTGAATAAAAATTAGTTGATACGTATTTAAGCGTTTCTAGATATTTTACGCCTAAGGAGGGAAATAGGGGTTGACATTTCGTATATAGGATAGTCTGGAAGACCGTCATTTTTGAAGTTAGAAGCATGAAACTTTATTTTTGGGCTACTGATTAAAAATTAGTAGAAACGTATTTAAGCGTTTCTGAATATTCTACCCTAAGGAGGGAAAATGGGTTAACATTCCGTATACAGGTTAGTCTGGAAGTCTGTGATTTTGAAGTTAGAAGCATGAAATTTTCTTTTTGGGATACCGATTAAAAATGAGTTGATACGTATTTAAACGTTTCTGGATATTTTACGCCTAAGGAGGGAAATTGGGATAATATTTCGTATACAGGTTAGTCTGGAAGTCCGCAATTTTGAAATTAAAGGCCATGAAATACACACCAATGCCAACAAAGAGGTCTTACATTAACGTAATATTTTAAGTTAATTTGTAAATATATTCAATTATTCATATTCTACGCGAGCAAAGCCGCGGGTAACAGCTAGTTTTCTCATATTATTTTTAAAATGATTATTATAATATTTTTTTATTGATATACGTTTTTATATTTGTTTCTTTTTATTGTACAATCGTTGATACTTACGCCTGTTCAGTGAAAATGTTATAAAACATGTTTTGTGTGAAATAATGTTACTCGTAGGAGAATTAAGATTCTAATGCCACAAAAAGTTTATCAACCGATCGTTGGTAATCAACATTCCGAACGATCTAATTGAGTAAGTTCACACATTTAACATTTTTATTCCAACATAATTTATTGTATTGAGAGTCGTGATGAGATATTCCTTAATATACATAGTCTTAATGTCTGTCAAAGAACTCCTAAGTCTACTAAAGAGATCTCAGTGATAGCTCTTGAGCATTGCACAACAAGGAGATTCTTCATTTATTAACAAGCAGGGTTACAACAGTGACAAATTCAAGATAAAAATAATTTGTTTGTATTTAATTTGTTATTTTTTGCTTTTAATCTCATTCGTTTTTTTTCGATTTTTTTTTTTTTTTTACTGATAGTCAATTTTAGTGCTTCTACGTATGAAGAATCTAGTATAAATGCAATGATTTTGAACTGAAAATTCTTTCGAAAAGAATCCAATTAGTCTTGAAATAAAACTAGCTCATATACGGACAGATTAAATTTTACAAATGAAATTCTTAGAAAATCAAATGCTGATTCTAGGACATTAAAATGTTTCTCTATACGTTACTAGGAAGTGTTAAGATGTTTATCGAGAATTTTTGCGAATCAGCAGCGATCCGCATTCCAGCAATTGCTCCAGTCGTGGACTGCCTCGGCGATAAGTTAGCGGAAAGATTTCAACACGATGAGGATACACGTTTCTTGTATTGCGTTTGTCGGCCTCCCGTTATCTGCTGAGAAAAATTTGGGTACAAAGAGTTTCGCCATAAATTTACGTAGTGAAAATTTTCCAAAGTTTAAATTAATACGGCACAAGTGTTCAAGTATTTCTTACTTACAGTTCTCATTCGAGCAATTGTATAGTAGAGTACAGTTTGTAGTAAAATCATTGCTGTTATTAAAATGAATTAATATGTTGTTTGACTCGACCAGAGAATGATAAATATGAACCTTTTGTACTTATTCATTAAAACCTAGACAAAATTAAGGGAGCTCGAGTGGTTGAATGTTTCCCACGGTATGAGACGATTCATGTTATTTTTTTGTAATGCTGAATAAACATTTACTAACACTTTGGGCCAACATTACTATATATATATATTGAAATAGTATTTATTCTGCAGAAAAGAGCTATCCGAACTATTTACAATATTAGCTCTAGGACATCATTACGCGAAAAATTTAAAGAAATAGTTGTATTAATGGCTGCTTCATAATATATTTATGATAATATAATGTTTATACAGAAGAATATACAAAAGTATTCCATAAAAGCATGCTATTAATACAAGAAATAAGAATAAACTTGTAACCCCTACTTTCCGTTTGCATACGGTACGGAGAACGTTTTTGGGCAATGGTATACGCATATATAATAAGATACCGGGAAATTTAACCAATTTACCATTTACAAAATTTTAAAAGTTTATTACGACTAAATTAATAAATAAGTCTTATTATTCATTAAAAGAGTACTTTTTAGAAAAAAACGCCTGGATTTAGGCTCGAGTTCAGGACACTAATTATTGAAAAAAAACAGCATTGTTAATCTGTTTATTTGAAAAGAGCAACTATGCGAGTTTCTTGCCGTTTCTTCGCTGGAGATTGGTTTCCGAAACGGTGGTAGTATTTTAATATCGACGATTCAAAAACGCTTGAATAAAATTGATTTGATTTGATTACATTTTCAATTATTTATTAATTTGGGAAACAAACAATTATATTAACAGTTTTTACAAAAAAATATTATAAGAAAACATAAACAAAAAATTTACAATACAAGTTAATACAAAAAATAACAATTCACATTAAAAATAAAAACTTAAAGTATGAAAACCAAGTAAAACAGTTGAGGTTTAAATATATTACGTAAACTAATTTTGAATTCACTTATTTTTGAGTTAAATATAATTGTACTTGATCATATTTTCAGTGCCTGCAAATGCAAATAACCTGTAAATGTCCGAGGGCTAAGCAAAATCTTCTCAGCTCGAGAGGAAGGCTTGGATCCTAATCCAGATTTTATATTAGTAATTAGATATTTAAATTTAAATTAATAAAATCAATATATAGCAGGATTTCTTTCTTCATGTTCACTTACTTTTACACAAGATATTAATAAAAAGTCTGAGTGCCAAGCTACTCACAAGAATTGATGTTTAAACGTATTGTATAACGCTCAGACTTATACAATATACATTCTTGTCTGAAGTCACACTTAGGGTTACAGGGTACCGAGCGCTATGATGTTAACATAATATAAAAAAAAAAAACAGTTTATAATGAACTTAAACGGTATAGTTATATAATCTTCTCTTTAAAATAAGGAGGCGTTAGGCCAAATGTGGGACACCGTTTCGGAAAAACAATTCTTCAGCGCAAACTATAATGAAATTTATCATTTTATGGCATGGCTAGATATCAAATTCCTAATAATCTATACATATAATAAAATTGGAGTGTCTGTTTGTAATTTTAAAATAACCGCTTTTTTAATACATATGCATGTATACACGGTACATATAACAAATAACATTTTTTACATTTTTTTGTCTGCCTGTCTGTTTGTTCCGACTAATCTCTGGAACGGCTGGACCGATTTCGACGGGACTTTCACTGGCAGATAGCTGATATTATAAGGAGTAACAGGCTACTTCTATTTTAGAGTTATAGTATATAAAATATTAATAAAGTCCAAATACCGCGCGCAGCCCTCGCGCATGCCACCACCCCGCCGTCACGTCGGGTGCCTCCCACCAACGACTTAATATCACAAAAGCTGCCTAATACAGAATTAAAAAGTAATAGTAAAACAGCTAATAATAAAGTAAAATAACAAAAGATTATAGATGAGATGACAATTATTATCAATCACGGATTCAGCGTGATTGGTAATAATTATCATTCTTTCGAGAATTTTTACTATTTACTTACATAAGTAGATAAAAATTATTGATTCTATGAAAATCGACGAATAATAATTTCTCGCTTTTTACAATCAGTATAATATAATATATAATAATTTATAAATAGTGGTCATATTATAAACAATTTACTTTCTTGATTTACATGGTAATCAATGAATTCAGGCATGGAATTATCCTAATTTACCAAATATAATTTATTCTGGAGTATTATATAAAATCTAAGAATATCTAATATTTATATATACTTGATTGGGAAAATCGTGTAGTTGAGCGTTGATCAAAACCAAACTTACAAACATTCGTCGAAGGTTGTTAAAACAGTTACCATTATAAAGGGTATTCAAACGATTAGCTAACGAGCGAACAGAGAATTCAGATCACGTCAGACCGAAATCGGTCGACATCGGTCAGAACATGGAGGCGATTGGTACATCGAATCAATGGATCATTTGTTGGGACGCGTCTGAAATATATAGATTTGAAAACGGTAACAAAAACTTATTATGTTGGAAGGTTTACGTCAATTTTGAGAATTGAGGAGTTTAGTAACAATTCCTGATGTTATGAAGTTTACCGCTATAAGTGACCCACGATCAGGCAAAATTATGAACGATAAATTGGGATAAAACTTAATTGGATATTGGCAAATATATACAAATTTTGGGTATTGTGTGTTGCTTTAATTATATTTTTAGTCAGAACGCTATTCGAGTCAAAATTTATATTAAGTGACAAAATTAAATTTTGATTAAGTCCAAGGGTTTAATTTGTTTTTACTTCTATAAGTGTGCTATCAAACCATTTGTTATGTATTTTGGTAGAGAGACGATACCCAAAATTTTTGTTAAAAATAATTTTATCTAAAGATGAAATCTTTATTTTCTTTCGGTTCGAGTCTGATCAAATGTTATTCAGTTTTTCTTTTGTTTCTTAGAAAAACTTAGAGGTTATCAATGTTATCATAACTATCATTTTGATGAATGACAACAAACGAATAACAATCAGACAAAATAATATTTTGACCAATTAGAACTATTTCAATAAAATTTGAGTCCACTAACGTAATTTACAAGATTCGTAGAAATAATACACAATCATAACCTATTCTTATTCGATGGGATAAAAACGGAGGTTTAGGCAACACAATGCGGTTGATGATAGCATGCATTGATTTCAATTCAATTGTTCTAAAATAACTACATGTGAACAATTTCAAAACACAATCTATTTGTACGGATAGCAAAATAAAGTTTATTATTTAACGTCTTCAAATTTTAATTTTCTTATAACTTAATAATTGCTACAAACGGAATCTTTAAAATAAACAAATATTATAAAATAGAAAAAATCCACAACAGCGCGATTTTTAAGACATTTTCTGCCTCGACCAACCACTCTGTGGAACCAGCTTTCGCCGGCGGTTTTTCCGAACCGATACGACTTAGGAACCTTCAAGAAAAAAGCGTACTCTTTCCTGAGAGGCCGGCAACGCACCTGCAAGCCCCCCGGTGTTGCAGATGTCCATGGGCGGTGGTAGTCACTTTCCATCAGGTGAGCCTCATGCTCGTTTGCCACCACTAACATAAAAAAAAAAGAAAACAAAAAAAATTTACCTAGTAAATGGATCATTTATTATATATATAAAGTTTTGAGAATGTATGTAGATGAATATAGAGGTAGTGGACGACCAAAGAAACGATGGATGGATTGTGTGAAAGATGATATGGTTAGAAAGAATGTTACTTGTGAGATGACGTCCGACAGAGAAGTATGGAAGAGGAAGACATGCTGCGCCGACTCCAAGTAAAATTGGGATAAGGGCAGGAGGAGGATGATGATGATGAATATTTTTAGTAAGAGAACAAATTGTACACTAATTCGCTTAAAATATTAGCAACAATGCACTTCCAACTGGTACTTATGGTACTCACGGTACTGCCCATAATAATATTTCGGTTCGTCATTGCATTACAGGACATAAACAAAAAAAAAGAAAAAAAATATATATGTTAATTTGTTACGCTAACCGTATTGAATGAATGAAAATAACACCGCAACGACACCCAGAACAGAATTGAATAAAAAATTTCGCGTGTCACATTTGACGGCATAATTTCTGTCACAACAACGACATTCAATATTTATGAATGACACCATTGTTATTTTGAATGATCTTAATGTACGCCTTATTTCAAAAGGCATACGGCTTAGTATTGCGTACATGATTTCGATTCACATGCCTGTGTTGTTGTGTGTAATTACGGTATGTGGGCGGATAGCTGGTATGATACTAATATGAAGCTACTGGCTTGTCTCGTTCAATTGACTTTTAATTTTTAACTCAATGTATTAAAAATAATAATATAAAAATATTTTCTCTTAAAAAATATCATACGTCACAAAAATAACGTCAGTAGAAAACCTCTTTAAGTAATTGTTTCACTAATATATAATTTTAGAACCAGAAGTAGGAATTACTAAAAGAAAAAAAAATCAAATAGGCTAACCTCTACGACAATGACCTTTAATTTACAATAACAATCAATCTACCACAAAAGAAAAAAAATACATTTAATCCACAAGACAAATAACCATCAATAATCACACTACACGGTCAAAATGATAATCCCCATCCAATGTGTCTGCCGCCAAAAACTCCCGCCTTTTTTTTTTTAAAGGGTATTAATTTGACGTGACGCAGATGTCGCTCGGCTAAGATGTTTATTCCAACAATAACTATTTAATATATTTATGACCAGTCAATGCTTGTATGAGCCGAGATGGCCCAGTAGTAAGAACGCGTGCATCTTAACCGATGATTACCGGTTCAAACCCAGGTAAGCACCACTGAATTTTCATGAGCTATAATTTGTGTTTATAATTCATCTCGTGCTCGGCGGTGAAGGAAAACATCGTGAGGAAACCTCCAAAAAGGAGAGGAGGCGTTAACCCAGCAATGGGAAACAGGAACAGTGTTTACAGGCTGTTAATGCAAAATAAATAAAAATGATGCAATGTTTGTATTATTTTTCGTATTATACTTAGAGCCGGAGCCGCAGCAGAAAAAAACTGAAGCAAACAAACGATGCAAATATTCATCTCTTATTCTTAGCTTTGTACCATGTGCAGTGGAAACAGTTGGACCCTGTGTTATAGTGCGAGAATCTTTATTAAAAGTATAACACCTCGACTTATTGCCTTCATTGTTTCATGTTTTGCCCAGAGGATCGGAATTGCGATTCAGTGGCGAATTACTGTTTGAATTTTACCATGAAAAGTAACCTTTTTTTTTTATTAACTAGCGATCAGCCCCGGCTTCGTACGGGTGCAATACTGATACTAAATATACTATAGAGTGACATTATATACAAGGTTCATAGCTTTTTCTCATTAGACAGTGCAAACCGCTATGTCGCTGTATTTGTTGTCGCAAAAACATATGTTTATTTACGACATCACATTAGAAACCTCTAAAATTATCAGTGTTTCTCTACTATATTGTGCATATATTATACATATAAATCTTCGTCTTGAATCACTCTATCTATTAAAAACCGCATCATAATCCGTTCTGTAATTTCAAAGATCTGAGCATACACAGGGACAGACAGAAAGCGGTATGCGACTTTGTTTTATATATGTAATGAAGGCTTAATTTAAATAATTCTTGTGTAAATACGTACAAATATTGCACGACATAAATCCCTCTCATACGATAATCACTCGGTTGCATATTCTCTTGTTAAAGTAATCATATTTTCGAGCCATTTCGTGCAATTATTATAATGATACAAAATAAACCATAAACCAATGTATGTATAAAACATACGTGCTAGAAATAAATCATTTTTTAACAGAAACGTTTTACTTAATCGCTAATTAAGTTATTATTAAGTTGTATAAGAGCCGAGATGGACCAGTGGTTAGAACATGTGCATCTTATCCGATGATTACGGGTTCAAACGCAGGCAAGCACCACTGAATTTTCATGTGCTTAATTTGTGTTTATAATTCATCTCGTGCTCGGCGTTGAAGGAAACCTGCATGTGTCTAATTTCAACGAAATTCTACCAAGCGTGTATCCACCAAGCATTGGAGCAGCGTGGTGGAATATGCTCCAAACCTTCTCCTCAAAGGGAGAGGAGGTCTTAGCCGAGCATTGGGAAAATTACAGGCTGTTAATGTAAAAAAGAAATCTAATTAAGTTAATTGCTATTATTTATTAGGTGTTTTATTATATTTATTTGCTAAAATCTAACAAAACTTACCTCATAACTTACAATGTTGTGTAACTGCTATTTGATAGTGTAAAAGATAAAATACTTCAGTCAAAGTAATAAAGGACCTAAGAACTAATTTCAACGGTAGCGCATTAACAATGTAAGACATGGATTCATAGTTGCTCAGCATTAGACGGGTGTTACGATTAGTTACCGCGAGGGAACTGTGTACGATTGGACGCTTAGACGAAGGAAATCCTAGTGGTACTATTTGATTGGTGCGCTCCATTTGACACTCTTGGACAAAGATATTATACACTTTTACGGTTGGTTTATTACAACGTAAGATAATTTCATATATTTGTATTGCCATAAAAGTTATAAACGTATTGATATCATTAACATTACATTATATCGTAAACACACTCAGATAGTGGTATAGCTTTGTGCAAGCCCGTCTGGGTAGATACCACTCACTCATCAGATATTCTACCGCCAAACAGCAGTATTGTTGTAGTCCAGATGAGTCAATTTAATTACAGTGAACATAATATCTTAGTTTCCAAGGTTAGTGTCGCATTGGCTATGTAATAAATGGGTAATAACAGCGCAATGTCTATGAGCGGTGGTGACCACTTACCATCAGGTGGTCTATTTTCTCGTTCACCTACCTACATCACAAAAAAATGTCCTTCTCATTATTGGAACTTAATAACATTTGAAAAAAATATCCTATTTAAGCTTAAATAATATAACAGACAAAACAGTAAATCCGACTGCCGTATTTTTAATCATAATACACCTGGTGACTTTATTGAGTATCTGCAAATTTCAAAACATTCGGTTGCAGAAATATTCACATTAACGCCCTATCCTTCAAAGAAAAGTTGAGTTATATAAATTGGAACCATTCACTAAGTTAAAGATGACAGTAAACGATTCGATAATTTGTCACCGTCAAACCTCTAGAGACGGAGCAAACTTATTGACTGATCTCATGATTGATCGAGATGGACTTGTTATTTGCCATTTGATTATAAAACATAATTTGATTAAAATAACGTTTTTTCCTTAATGAGGCTTAATCATAGAATATTAAAATGACGCAAAATGAGAAGTAAGTTTTAATTTAGAGGAGAATTTTTACTTTGTATATATCAGACGGGAGGACATGGTAGGTCAATTTATGAAGATTATAGTTATGATTATTCATATAACAAAGCTTTTAAACATGAGTTTTGTATGACTTGTTCTTATATTTGAAATATTATATTAGGAATTTTTAAATATATTAAGATTAATAAGGTTTTAGTTGTGCTCCAGTAAACCAATCATATTTGATAAGTTAAAACATTAAGGTTCTAGGAGACTATAACAAAAAAAATGGCCTAACTAAAGTAGACGTAGAAGTAGTAGATTCATCTAGAAATTCGTCAAAAAAAAAAAAAATTTAGTGGAAGTAGTTAATCAACCATACCTTATCGAGCCAACAAAAGTGGTAAACAACTATTACTTATAAAGTTTATAAATATACATTTTATCGGAATAACATATGACATTCGTAGACTTATACTAAGTGAGACAACGATTTTCAAGACTGTTATTAAATGAGCCAATTACATCACTGGAACTTTATTTGAATAAAGATTTATTGGGAATTGATAAACACAATTTAAGTACGAAAATCAGTAGTGCTAGTACTGAGATATTACAATCTTAGTAACTTTACATATAGGGCATCATTGCTTGTACGTTGTAAATGTAGTATATTACGTACATATGTATATATCAAAGATATTTTATCACGAGAACGACTTTTTATTCAAGTCAAAGTATGAAAACTGTATCTCTATTTAGAATACCGGTTAATAAAAAATATGTCAAGCTTACTCTTTGACACGCTATTCTTTGCAAATTATGAAGCGAGTCTTTTCATTATGCGTTTCTTTAAATATTTTCGCAATTAAATCAGTTATATTTTGCTTCACAACAATGGTATTCACTGAAAGGGTTCAAAATTTAAAACTTTGCACAGAGTCAGGATTAAAATTTTAATTATGAAAGACCCTTTGTATTTTGGGTGAATTCAGGTCATTGTCTATTTTAAATTATCTCTTGTGTAGTATCTACATGGTTTAGTATTTTAAAAACATCTCTGATTCAAAATGTGTGTTTTTAATTAATCTTTTTTATTTCCTCTTTGATTTTTTCAGATATCTGTCTGTTGTTATTATATAAAGGATCTAAATATTCTTGATACAAAATAAACATCGTTTTTAAAGCTATATATCATATTTTATTATTAAATTAATTCTAGTCAAATATCATGAAATCAACTTTTAAAACAGTACAATTTATTTCTACTTCGTACATGAAATAGATAAGTAAGTATCTCATAACTTTAATCCATTCAACGGCTTTCACAAGAATACTGGACGGGTTCCTTTAATTAGTGCTATAAAAAAAAGTTTTAATAGGTAATAAGCAGTTATGATTGGAAATTTAGAAATTATGGAAAATATTGAAGATTTAAAAAAACTAAATTTTTAATTATGATTTAAATATATATACTTGTCATGATTGAAATTAATATATTTTTTTTATTTGATTTGTAATTAAAAAAAAAATATGATCTTATTGTAGAAGGGTGGTCGTAGTGTTAATGAAGTCAATTTTAAGTAAACATAATGCCAAACATGACCGATTGTTTTAATAGATAAAGGGCCCTCGTAGGGTAGAAAAAAGGCCTGCAATATTTCTATATAGAAAATATAACAAAAATATCATATGATATGATATCAAAAATATGATAACATTACATGATTAATATACCTTTAGATGTCATTTCTGTTTAAATCATCCAATACACGTTATAATCAAAATATTCCCACTGAAATGAAACTTATCGAAGAATTTCCTTAATAAATAATTTACCTGAGTCTTTTAGTGAACATTTTCGTTTGTAAAAGAGCGTATTTATTAACTGTGTACGAAAATCCAACTGAGGATTTTTTTGTGACGAGGGTAAAAAGGATCCGAGGCTAATTGAAAATGGACCAAGTGAGCTGGTCGTTGTTATCCGGAGTAATTGTTAGAGCGTTTACAATTCAACTTGAATATTAAAACTGTACAAAATGTTGATAGTTCGGCCGAAAGCGAAACAGAAAAGTATTCGTTAAAATTATTGCGCGAATACTTTATGGTATTCGTAGCATCTCCTTTTATGGCTTTGAGTAATTGAGCGAAGTCTAATTAAGTGGCATTTGGTTTTGTTTTCCTATTCTATTAACTTATATAAATTACCTGGATGTGACTTATATAAGTTATTATGTTTCCTTGCTTACAAGAGCTCGGCTTCGCTTTATTTTTATAGTTTATATACGCAGACGAGCAAACGGGTCACCTGATTTTAAGTGGACCTCTGTTCATAGAAAATGTCAACCATTTCTTACATCGCCAATGGGCCACCGAACTTAGGAACTAAGTTATGTCCCTTACGCCTGTCGTTACACTCGCTCACTCACCCTTTAGAAAGAAATAAATAAAGAAAGAAAAGTTTATTCAGGATACGGCACAATTATAAAAAATATATAAAAAAATAATATTCTGAAAATAAAAAATAAATAAATTACATACTATTTAATCTACGAAAAAAAGGGAGATAAAAAAGGAATAAAACAAAACAAAAAAGATTTAATAAGCAATGAATCGTATCCTACATAAGTGTACCATACAGTTTCCAAGTTGGGTTCCAAAACCCAACACTGATTTTCAATAAACTAGAACACAACAATACTATTGCTGTTTATCGGTAGAATATCTGATGAATAGTTGGTACCTACTCAGACGGACTTGTGCACAGCCCTACCACAAAGTATACTCTCTCTTTAACAATTCCATTGTTGTTAAAAGTAAAATAACTATTTAGTTGATTTTACAGAAGATGTAAAAAAACACTTAAGTAAGATCAAATATCACGTACACTAAACAAATATTCGATACTTCATTGAATTGACAATTAACATTGCTATACATTTCTAAAAAGGCGTATTGATGGATAATTTTACGTTTAATAATGTACGGGTCATTTAGAATTGAATTGATGATATTTGGTCTAATTTAAACGCGCAGGCGATTACTTGCGTTCGTCATCATATTATTAAATGGTAAATAAAACCAGATATAATATTCTACTTTTAAACACAGAGTCACAAGTTCAGAAGAAAACGTTTATTTATAGAATTACATTTTTCTAATCAATGAGCTTAAGCTTAGTTTACCAAAACCATTTAGGTCATATTGTACACAAATTTTATGAAGATCAAAGTTGAAAGTTGTACCTCTGTGACTTTTAATTACAATTCGAAAATGTAACATATTTAAAATTCCTCGTGGTTCTGTCTCATTCAAGTTACATCCGATTTCGTATTTAAAATAACTACAAACAAACCTACATTTTAAATATTTATGTTTTACTAATTGTTAGCTAAAGTTAAGTAAGTTTTATTTTCATCATCATCAGCCTGCTGCTGCTCACTGCTGGACATAGGCCTCCCATAGAGCGCGCCCCGTTGCTCGGTCCTCTGCTTCCCTCATCCAGCTTCTACCGGCGATGCGAATGTCGTCAGACCAGCGGATCGGAGGTCGCCCTACTTTACGCTTACCGAGACACTCTAGGACTC
Source organism: Vanessa tameamea (assembly GCF_037043105.1). NCBI lineage: Eukaryota > Metazoa > Arthropoda > Insecta > Lepidoptera > Nymphalidae > Vanessa > Vanessa tameamea. The sequence goes on along the minus strand of NC_087327.1, from coordinate 714,586 downwards.
GTCTGCTCCAGCGGCCATCGGTCCTACGACAGTTTTATTTTATACGTTCGAAATTTAAAAATACTTAAAAATATACAATGCGTGTCAGAATTTATAAATACGTAACACCATATTCATGGTAGGGCTTTGTGCAAGCCCGCGTTGTTTAGCTCATCCATTAATCAGGTATTCTTCCGTCAAATAGTTGGATGTTAAGGAACCGTCTTCGCTTCCTCTGTATACTTACACCCTACAAAATACCATCACGCACAGTGGCAATTTGTTCTTTTTTGTGCGTGCAGTTCAAGTAATTGTTAGTATTAATTCAACGCTATGTTACATAATGTACGACACGCGATCCCAAAGCCGTTATTATACTAAATTTATTGTATACTATAAAATATTGAACTTCCCGGTGATTGCTTTTTTGGTAATTTCGGTTAAAATGTTCCGAAATCCATGTGTATAATTTTATAAATAAATTTTGATGGGAAACGTCATTAGGATGAGATGGCAATGTTTAATGTTGGCAATGGCAATGCTATCAATACAATTTAAAATTAATTAAAATCTTAATTATTATTATTACTGAATTGATTAAAACATATAATAAATATTGTAAGAGTTGAATTAATTTAATTATTTCTTACTTATCTGTCATGTGCAACGTTTTTATACGTAACATTCAGTATCAAACGTTTCTGAAGTACGTAATAATTATTTTATACTTAAACTGTATATGCTTAGTTAACATTATGTGAATAAACTCTTGTTTATGTTTTTTCTTTAAAGCTGTTTTACTTAATTTCATAAGTTATAAGTTAAAAAAAAGAATTTAATCGAAACCTTCAAGATTTTTTTTTTCATGAAAAGCGAAAAATGATAATACTAAATGTGTTTCTTTACTATTTGTGTTTTTATAATAAAACTAGCTACCCGTTCCGGGTTCACATGAGGACAATAATACCTACACTCTAATTTTTTTTTAATTGAAGAACAAACATAAAATGAAAAATTCACGTTTTTATCCGGCAATGAAAGTTAAAATCTCGGTTTTTCTCGAATATTCGAGGTTCGTGTACATATGTACAGACCTATATTTGAGTGAGGCTTATGTCCAGCAGTGGACTAATATAGGCTGATTATTATGATGATGATTATGTGCATATTCGTATATTATACATATGAAACTTGAGTCACTCTGTTTATTAATGAACCGCATCAAAATCCATTGCGTAGTTTAAAACATCACAGCGTAGAGACGGCGGTAAGCGACTTTATTTTATGCTATGTGGAGTTAATTGTAATTGTGTTTGTCACTGTTTTTATTAAAATAATCAATATGTTTATTAATGTACATAATATTCTTCCAAATACGTTATAATTTTTCCATAAGTATACAATGTTATACGTTTATAAAACATCCCGAATGGAATTCTTTAGCCCTGGGAATGAATAAGTCCCAATTGTTTTTTTTTTCTGAATAAAAAAATAGTTTCAGTATTATTCTATTATACATATATAACAGAGTACTATGAACAAATCCAAAATATACTTATCGAGTAGAATCAGTAAGCTGTTTAAACTTCATAATCTCGCATGTTGCCGAGTACCATCAAGGAATGACAAATGAGAATTCCACTGGAGCTTTGAATCTATAGTAATGTCTAATAAAATTGAAATTGGTAAAAAAAGCATTGGCTGAAATCACCGTTGTTTACCGTTAAAAATAAAATTATTTATGGTAAACTAATTCGTTGCATTGTTAACATTGTCAAAATTATTTTCACATCAATAACACAAACGTGTCGATACATATAATTTATTATTAACAAAAACTAATCTAAACCTATAAATTTTATATTCCTTTCAAAAATAAATATAAAGGATTTTTTAAAAAACATATAATTGTAAAATATAATACTATAAAAGCTATTTCCAAATACTATTCGCAGGCAACGTGTTCTTAATTTACCCGTAAACGAAATGAATAAAAAGTTTCAAGTTCGACCCGAAGTTAATTATGAAAAAACCACCATTCATGCCTTCCAAAGCGTTTAACTAATAAATTGAACCGAAGTGACGTTTCATTAAGGAATTTCTAATTGTTGAACAGTCATGAAATCTAGCGTTAAGAAATTTATTTCGGGGATTTTGATTGAAAGTGGATTTCTATTTCCGAGGCTAAATTAAATCATTTCACTTGCGAATTAATCTTTTGAAATATACAAGCTGTTACCTTTGCCTCCATTATCTCTACAGTTCTGAAATTCTTAAATTCGGTGGGCATTTAGATAGTTCGTATCGGCAAAAGCAGCGTAGCATGGATGCAGGTGGATCAATGACCCGAAGAACACGGTGGGACCCGACTGAAGGAAAAAAGGAGAACGGGGAGCTTTGGTGCACTTTGGTTGAGGCTTATACTAGCAGTAGATTGTGATTAGCTAATGATGAGTGTGATGATAATGTTTAAATGGTTCTTTCATAAGAGCATAAAGGGAACTTCGCATATGGAGTGTAGAGGAGCCGGAAAAAAGTGCAAAGTGCAGTGAAATGTAAGCCTTGAACAAAAGTTCCATAATGTGAATCGAATGCTAGAAATATTGACAGTCTGTGGCCGGATACATATTTTCGCGTCTAACTTTACCTGGTGTCGGAAAGCTGAAATACTGTCCGAATTTCAATGGGCTCAGCGGACCTGTACGAGATGTCAGACGGAAATTCTTGTAATAGTCATTTAAGTCATTTATTATTTGAACATAAACGAGTAAAAGAATACTAATTGCCAGATTAAACGTCAAGGGTTTTATTCTTATACAGATTTTAATTTCAGAATACTGGACAATCACACCCAAAGGACCTATTGTTGGACAGGCGGGCAAATAGCCCATCTTATGGTAAATGATCAACATCCATAGACATTGGTACCATAAGAATTTTAACGATTCCTATCGCCAATGCACCATCACTCATCCTTCAAACCGGAACACAACGATATTAAGCAGTACTGTAATGGGTTTTACCTACTCAGATGAAGCCCACCCAGTAAATCACCACTGGTAAGGTCACCACCTCCAATAGTTTTATAAGAGGAAAAGTAACAATTACAAATAGTGTTCGACCTACAGGTAAGGCGTGTTACTCATTAAGTTAATACGGATGGTCAAGTTTAGGTCGGTTTCAGGGTTAAAAGTGGGAGGTAACTTTGCAATCATTCTCAGGCCTATTTAACCAAATGGGTAGTACTAGTTATTCATCAAAGTTGCGTGTATGGTATAATTTAGGTTGGTCTTAGTTATATATAAATATTTGAATAAATCATGGTTACTTAACTGTCTAGACTTTGTATAAAGTAGCAACATACTCAAGCTCCAATGAGTATAACATAGAATTAAGTTTTAATTTATTAAGAAAAATACCGCAGGTCCGATCCTGATTACCTTAATGGGCAAGTTCAACAACAAGCTTTTTTATTTTAGTAATAAATTAAAGACAAAGAAACGATTCAGTTCAGCTAGTGGCAATTTAAGAGAGTAAATAAATAAATTCTTGATTCTAATCTAAAGCAAACTAAAAAACTCTATGTTAAACTAGGAATACATATAGACCTTTCCTAAGCCTATTTGCCGCATCGCTCGGTCAGAGACGTATTTATTTGGGGGAAATATTGCAAACCTCTAAACCAATTATGGTGGGATTATCGACCCGATACAGAACTAGGATGCGACAATGACCGTAACTTTAAACCTATAATGAAATGAACGAAGTCACAAGAACTACATATTATGTTTATATATATATAACATAGGAGAGGACGAGCTTCTTATTTTTGAAAAATATTATAGGGATATTATGAAATTGTTTGAGGAAATTACTGAGTTGTGTCGAATTTCATACGGCTCTAGTGAATTTTCAACAATGGATAAATTCGACCTGAAAGTAGCTTTGAACTTATTGCCAGTGATGAATGATGAGCTTTCTAATTAACGACAACTTATCGATAGTATTGAGTCCTATAGTTCGGTTCTCAATACTGAGTCACAGACGTATTTAATATAATTTGTTTTGAAAAGTAGACTGTCGCAGTCTGCTAAACTAAAATTAGCAACAAAATACGACACTGTAGCTGATCTTTTAAATAATATGAAAAGGTTACTTTTACCAAAGAAATCTACAAATGCCATGCAAAAACAATGTTTTTATTGGCAGGCAAAATGATGCATCTATAGATGTTTTCGGGAAAACCCTATCCGAATTATTCGTTGATCTTACAATTTCTGAATCTGAGGGAAATATTGAAAAATTTAATATTTTAAAATCTATTAAAGAGAAACAGGCAATTCGGCAATTTAGCGACGGATTGAGAAATCGTAGAATTGGCACGATTATTACAGCTCAAAGATTTGGAAATTTGAATTACGCGATTCAGGCTGCAATCGACGAAGACATTCCAGGTTCTAGTTCAACTGCTGAAGTGTTTACGCTAACAAGCCATAATGAAAGAGGTTTGTAAACTTGCATATTAACAAGCTGCAGTCTACCGCATATCATCATCAAAGTATAGGTGCCTTGGAGAATTCTCACAAACATCTGGGTAACTATTTGCGAATACAGACAGGAAATCACCCAGAAGCTTGGAGCACGTGGCTTCCATTTTGGTGTTTTTCCTACAATACTGCAGTGCATACAGAGACTAAGTTTACTCCCTATGAGTTGGTGTTCGGTAAGAAATGTATTTTACCATCTAATTTGCAATCAGCACAAGTTGATCCTTTGTACAATTTTGATAATTATCCTTTAGAACTCAAATTCAGATTACAAACGTCACAAAAAGAGATGAGAGAAAATTTAATAGCTATTAAATTAAAAAGAAAAGATAAGTATGATCGAAATATAAACCCTGTGACTTATAAACAGAATGATTTGATTTTAATAAAAAATGAAACTGGCAGTAAGTTCCAAAACATATATTCAGGTCCATACAAAGTAATAAGGGAATGTTCACCCAATGTAGAAATAATTAAGGATAATAAAAACTATGTTATTCATAAAAACAGAACAAAAATATATTTTGAACCAATTATAATAATTTTGTTAAAAGTTAAAATACAATAATTATAATATAGCATTATACTATATTACATTCGTAGTATAAGCTAAAATAAAATAAATTCTAATGTTTTTTTTTTTTTTATTGCGGTGGAGGTGAAATATAGTGAATAGATTATATTAACTAAATATACTTATTAACCATTATACATTATGTAACCTACTTTTGTACCTATTTAACGTACGATCTATTGCAAATAAAGGCAGTATCTACTCAGTAGTCTCGGCTTTCATTCCTCTCTTAGGGCACCACATTACAAGGTGTCCTGGAAGTCGTTTGTAATGTATGAATTTTCTACAGTTGGTTAGCCTGCAGTAGAATACAGTGAAAAAATACAGAACAATTTAAAAAACTATGTAATATTGGCATCTAGTATCGGGTAGTCCACAAACAGGTTATTAGGTAAGACTTTTCAAGGCCTAATTCAGTAATTGTAGATTAAGAACTCGATCGAATAATAAATTGCAAAAGGAATGAAAGAATTGACATTGCTGTATAATTTTTTGCGACTTTATGTAAAATATTTTTTTTCCGGATTTACAGCATGTCCAAAAAATATAAACCAATTGTTTGAAGTTTCATTGTTTACATAAAAGCGCTATATTTTATTATATTTTAAGCTGAGAAAATGAGATTTGCAAGAGTTTCCGTTGCAAAAATGTATTCAATAAAATAAAACTCCATTTTGAATTCTTTGGAATCAGCCGCTAGTTTTTCCAATCCTATCCATTCAATGTACACAGATTTGTCAGATCAGTATTTTGGACAAACCAAATTCAGCTCAGTAACGAAGACAAAACAAATTGTAACCGGATTAAACGCCATGTGGATTGTTGGTGGCAGTTCAACTGATGTCTATTGTTTTAGACAAAAAAAATATTTTAATATATATGTATATGTTTTCAAAATTGTTTTATTGTAATACCTTAAAGTGATAACCAATAAAACAGTTAAATATTATAAAATCTTGTTTTTCAAAGGCTATCTAAAAATAGAAATAGCCAATCATGAGCATTGCCTTCTGTTGCTATGTATCAAATTCCATACTAAGAATTGTCAAAAGTAATCTATGATGACCATTAGACATTATTAACAAAACAGGATTTCTTTGTATAATCTTAGATAGTAAAAAATACAATAGGTCCCTCATATAAGTAAATTGGCGAGTAGCCTCAGTTCTGAGGCATTCGCGATCACAAAATTAGAATGTTGTATAGGTATTAAAATTACTTTCACAGTAAAGGTACTTAACTTTAGAGTGGTAGGCGTTATGAATGCAACATGGCCTATTCGAGCAATTTGTAAATTGGACTCTGAAGCTTTGCTAAAATGTTAATTTAAGGAATCGGACAGGATATAGGATTTTTAGATATTATTGACTGTCGCTTCCCAATATATTATATTTTATAATATCTTGTTAGTTCGTATAAATATAAATTAATTTTCTAGAAATTGTGATGTACCCGCTATTAATTTAAAAGTTAAACATAAATTTGTTTCTCGTGTTACTCCAAATCTTATATTCCTTTAGAATACTGGGGACGTCTTGTATCTTCCAGATTTTTTTGATATTCAATTTTGATAGGGCTGACACAATTACAAGTGAGTTTACTTTTATTGATTGGAAAAATAAGGAAAACGCCAGTAAAAGCGAATTAAAAAAAAAGGTAAAATAATAAAAGTACAGAAACAGTTAATAATGGCTAACAGGCTAATGCCTCTCTCCCTTTGAGGAGAAGGTTTGAAACTTATTCCACCACGATGTTAGAATGCGAGCTGACGGATAGACTTGTGACACAATTTAATTAATTTGCCACATGCCAGTTTCTTCGCGATGTCTTCCTTTATCACCGAGCAAGTGATGAATTATAAATAAAAAAGAATCACATGAAAATTAATTAATGCTGGCTCGGGTTTGAAACCGCAATCGTCGGTTAATATGCACGCATTCTAACAGCTGACCTAGCTGGGCTCTTAGTAAAAATTATTAAAATGACTGTAATATAATAATGAATCTCGTTTCTAGCGTTGATTCATAATTTTATCCGCTTCATCTGATATTGATTTTAACTTAGATTTTAGTTCCATTGTAAGAATGTCCAAATTGATACTTTATAATTTTATATGAGGTTCTTTTTTCATATCCTTTCTAAGGTGATCTAAGGTAGAACAAGTATCCTTTATCATATTAAAGACTGAGTGGAATACACAATATATTGTGCTTGGAATCTCCAAAAATCCCTTTTCCAAATTATTTATTTCTTTGTGAACATTCAATATTACTTTCTTTTGTCGTTTGATTTTAGTCGGATTTCAGGAAATAATTTTTTTAAGACAAAAATGTAGATGATTATATTGCCCGATACGACGTCGAGGAAAATTAATCAACAATTGTTCGATTTGTTAATTTTTTATGATTAGTGTTTTTTAAGGTGGGCCATATAAACCCAGATATTCGTAGTACATGAAGCGTTTTCAAATTAATAAACAACTCCTTGTTCATCACAACTTATTCTTCCACAGCTTTGTTTACCTTTCCAGCCAATCTATCAAGTTCTGTTCAGAACTCGCCTGTAAATGTCAATATGCTTCAAGCTTCTGTAGTTGCTCATTAAAACTTGTCCTCGTATTTGAGTCTCAATAACTCTTATACAGGAAACCTAAACTGCAATTATAGTCTTTAAACCCATTAACATAGAGGTGATGTTAGAGTAGTCAATAAGGTGTTCAAATGGTACACTGTACGTTGTAATACGTAGTTCACAAAGCGCGGATCACGTAAGCCCAATAGTTCGTGACATAGTTTTTGATAATTTTCAAACTTGTATGAACTACAAAACCGCTACTTTGAGGTTGACGAAACGTGAGAGGTGCTATGTGAAAATTATTTACCAGTTTATTAAAACCGTCGCAGAATGTCAAACTTTATTCGACATTCCGGTTCTGAAAAATTCTGTTTTCATCGAAATGCAAGAGGAGCGAAAAAGGCATTTTGCTTTCCTAACATATTTTGTAACTCCCCATTTTAAACGTTATTATAATGGGTCGAATTTATAAGTTCTTGAAGACTTTTATAATATTGACCAAAAACTTATATTACCCGCATGCATCAACAAATAAAAAGGTTTTATTTAAATAGTTTTCAATAATAACAGCATAAAAGTAGGTGAGTATTTTAGCAAGAACCATTCAAAATGGGCGTGTAAAAATCTTTGTAAATTAAATTGATACAACCCTATAAAATTAAATACATATATTAAAAAGTGTACGTTATCATATTCTATTTATATGTTACATGAAATATTAAAAATCCAGGATCAAAACTAGCTTTGAATCGTTGGACAACTTTTCCAAGAGAAATTAAACTACAGTCTGGGTGGCTTTCTGGTTGATTAAAGGCTATACTTTCTACGTAAATAGTATTATTATGCTTAAGAATGTTCGTGAATGACATTCTAAAATGCTTACTCATCAAAAATTTTATATCACCAGGCACCGGTTTGAAAATCGAGTGAGCTAGTGTGCTAGTGGAACGAGAGACATAACATCTTAGTCCCCAAGGTTGGTAGCGTATTGGTGATGCAAGGGATGTTTAAAATGTCATATAGTACGAGTATCTGTCGATGGCGATGCTCGATGACAATCAGGTGGTCCAGTTACCTGTACGACAATCCATTGTAAATAAATAAAAAATATTGAATATACAGCCACGTTTTGAACCATTGATGCCACGCTGATCTCATCCAACTGTTATTTTTAATTCACCTTTGTTTTGGCTTCATAAAATATACGAAAGCAACATCCGTCACCTCAATTATTTTGGCTTGGAACTCAATAAAATATGGCGTGACCGGTGGATTCAATCGGGTTTTTCAATTAGCTATGTGGTTTTGTTACTGTGCCGATTCAGAAGATAAGGTTGTAATAAATTATTAATTCTGTTTTTTTAGGCCCATTATTATAACGATTTCTATAAATATGACAGACTGTTTAAAGATTTTGATTTGATATTTCATGAACATTTATCAAAATTATATATAAATATGCGTGCAACATTTACAGAAAAAATAACTACGATCGATAAAGATACTAAAATATTTTTTTAAAAATATTCAAGTTTTTGGTCCTTCTTTGTGTGCGTGTATCAAACGGGAACTGTAGGATAAATTTCAATAAATCTTCACACTCTCACAACAACAACTCAATGTGAAGGATATTAAACGCTTCCAATATTAACTATATATATATTGTATTTTGATGCTGGGAAATGAAGGCATGCAAATTTCTATTTTTAACGTTTCGTTATTAGACCTCAAAAATGAACTAAATAAGTTGAAGTATGCAACTGAAACAAATATGATTTTAAGTGTTATTTATTCCACCATTTAATGTGTGTCAACTGACGACCAGAAGAGAATAGTTTTAGGATTTGTGTACTTATGCCTTTTCCTTATTTTGAAAAAAATAATAATAAAATTACCGCTATAATTTATTACTTAAATTTGTGCGAATAAAAACACTTAAAAGGTTAAGAATAATTTTCTAATTCTATTGTTCACTTCTACCGAGATTTTTATATTACAAAACAAGTCGGGCTAAGTAACTTAGCTCGTTTATAAAGAAACAGGCTAAATTGCGTGGTAAAAGTTAACGATTTGTACTTAACAAGATGTAAAAATGGTAAAGCGTGAGTTGAATTAGAATTTGAGATAAATTGTAAATTTTATACTAAAATATTATAACTCTACACGAGACGATTTAACAAAATATATGAGTTGCATTACATATGACGATAATGGTGACTAATCTATAAAAACATATAATCGAAACTCACCGCAAAATACAATTACGGAAATGTCAGAAGTGATATGCGATATTAACTTTTATAATTATAATATTAAAAGCCATGTTCCCCTCTCCGCCAGTTATTTCTACTCTTAAATATTTGTGTTCCATATATTTTTTTATTGGTCTTTTTTCTTCAATTGCCATCGATTTCTGGTGATGCTTCATATCCGTTGAGCGTCCATGGCGGTGAGATTTCAAAATATATCGTCTTATTGCCTGTACTGGTGACAGACGAGTATTTATTGGTATTTTTGTTGCTAATTATCAGAAATGCTATCTTATAGGAAAATGCTTTACTTTTGCACAGATACCACGATTTAAATTATATATATTTTATTAATTGAGTTGATCTTGTGCCTTAGTTATAAAAGCCACCGATCCTGAGAGCCACTTTTGTAAGTACACGGGTTAACACCTTTGGATCTATCACCTCATCTAGCTATTGACTGCCTTATTAGATCCACATGGGCTGTATATAGAGCTGCAGATCACGAGGTCCTGCATTTAAACCCCAGGTCGACCGATATAAAGTTATTAAATTTTGCTTTAGAAAAATTCTCTTAGTGTGTATAATCCGTGCCTTCGACGAAAGGACGTGAATTGTCGTGGTTGGTCGAATTTTGAGAGTAAGGGAATGGAGATTCACTATTGTCAGCGCTCACGCTGTTGTACTATATATTTCCACAGTTGACAAGTCTCCCTTGAGAAGGGCCGTTGTCAAAATCAGGCAGTAAATCATCATCATTCGCTAGTACATCTACAGGAACTGATCTTCGGAAAATATTTACACTGCAAAGAGACAAAGTTAAAAAATTTAGTATTCTTTCGTTTTATGTTAAGGATTCGTGATTAATGTCCGAAAAATGCTTTGAGTAAAATGGCGTAAATGAGCTAGTATATTACTGTAGTAAGATAAAACTACTCAAATCGTTAAATGTTAGGTAGTTACTTCTAATAATGTTTTAGTGTTTTTATAAGTTAAACTTTGCAACATATATTTTTCATGAAATTCAATCGTAAAAAAAATATTAAAATTAAGTATACGTGCTTTATTTATTTTATAAAATATATAATAAATTAACAATACGCGAATGCCCCCCAGCTCGTTATATCTGAGAAAAAGGCTTTAAGCTTATTTTCACGAAGCTTTAAATGCAGGTTTTGTCTCGTTGATTTTTCTACGCTGAGCATATACATGTTATATACGATACGGAATATAAGTTCAAATTAAACAAAGTGATTTTTTCATCTTAAATTCATTGTATCCACTGAGACATCGCAGCTCGAGTAGTTTATTAAAGGACGAATTTTTAGACTCTATATAAAGAAACTACTATAAGATAGAACAGCCGTTTTTAATTAAAAAATAATAATATGAATATGGAATCAGGTACCTGGTACTTATTGTGGAAAGCAATATGGTGCGTAAAAGTTGATGATTGCCATCGCAAAGTATTATGAATAGAATGCATTTCGACTGTAAGTTTTATATAAAAAGGAATAAACAGCCCAAGACTGTTACATAATCGGACAAAAACGAAAATTTCCACTTAAACATCAGAATCAAAATGAAAATGGAATCACAACTAAAACGAAATAGGACTATGCTATAAAAGTATTCGAGTTGTTGGAGATAATGAAAAAAGTTGTTCAAACGATTATTTGCGTCTCTGACCGAGCGGGAGGCGTAAAGGCAAAACGTACGTTACGACGATGATTACGGTTAATTAATTTATTGTATAATTATTATCTTAAAATTTTGTTCATTTGAATAATTATTACATTTAAATTAATATAAACATGAATTTAAAAAAATGTACGTTTCTTATATTTAAATCGTGATATCAGCGAAAATATTGTCAATGAAAAATATTTTTAATATCTTTTAGTAACCTAATGCCAATAAATACATACGCTTGATTCTAAAAATATTATTAAAAATATATCTTAAAGGAAAACCGATAATTATTTAATTAAACTATTTTCTCATAATGATATTCAATTAATAAAATGCAACGACGTATATATAGCCGAGATGGCCCAGTGGTTAGAACGCGTGCATCTTAACCGATGATTTCGGGTTCAAACCCAGGCAGGCACCACTGAATTTACATGTGCTTAATTTGTTTATAATTCATCTCGTTCTCGGCGGTGAAGGAAAACATCGTGAGGAAACCTGCATGTGTCTAATTTCAACGAAATTCTGCCACATGTGTATTCCACCAACCCTCATTGGAGCAGCATGGTGGAATATGCTCCATACCTTCTCCTCAACGGGAGAGGAGGCCTCAGCCCAGCAGTGGGAAATTTACAGGCTGATTATGTTTATTTTTTATTATAACTACGTATAATAATTTTTTTATTTGCTTAATTAATAAATAGTTTTCATTATATCTAGGTACATGAATGATGATTTTTATATTGAAAAAAAAAACGTGCTTTGGTGTCGCGCGATTCAACTTCAGTATTCGTGATTCTCGCAACTTTGAAAGATAATTACTTCCTAGATGTAAAAACCGTGCCTTTTATACTCGAAACGAGAAAAAAGTTACCTTAGCCACCCTAATAAACTGTTAAACTTGTAGCTCTAAGATCCGGAGATGTGCTGCGTTTCTTCTCTCTTTTTACTATTCGTATTACTTTGTCTTTTCTCTCTCTATTAACGTAAGATACCTATTTAAGTTTTTGTATTGATAATAAAAAGTCGGACAGATGGATCCTTTGCAACTATTCCTGATGTTACTTCTGTTGATAAGATTCTTAATTTAAAAACTGTTGCAGTAGTAGCTTATAATGTAACGTTAACGAGTTCGCTTCGAGGCTATTTAGTCCTCTTCCGACGCTGACCCAGACAGCTTTAATGTATTGCGATTACCCAATGTGTTGGAATTTAACATAAATAATTTACAAATTCAAATCGAGGGTAGTGAAGTTATTTCATCAGGCATTTCTTGTCTTCCACGTAGAGCACAAGCACGTCTCATTTTATTGTTTTTTTTCCTTATATTATTTTTAATGTTACCTCCACTAAATTTTGTGTCAGTGTAATTTTTTTCTTTTATTTCGCTCCGATAATAGCAAATTTAAACACAGCATATATACCACTTGTATTCTTAAATACTATTGGAATAGTTTTAATCTTTTTTTTTTTTTTGACAGCTGTGAATTGCACTTTAGTATTATTTTTATATTTTAAGAATGTTTTTTTTTTTTAACTTTTCTATTTTAATCATTTAAACCTACATCATTTAATATATAATATTTGGCAAATAGAGCTTCTATTCTAGTCATACATTTATATATTAAATATGATAAAGATATTTACAACATAAAAGTTGTACGTGTTAATTCATTTCATCCAATTTACACACGTCTACCATCAGAACAAATATCAGGCTAAAGAGAGACATTACTTATTCCAGCCACGTACCTGATACGTGCAATGCTATAGCCTCTGGTACTCTTGAGTGCAATCAGGACTGCCCATAATGTGACCTCTTTGAATAGCAATCAGATCAATACTTAAGATTTCTTTGAAATAGTTTTTTTTTCTTTTTATTGCGTATTTTCTTTTTTTGAAAAACTTATGAGTCTTAGTATAAGTGATAAAGATGCGGTGTTATGGACCTTTTGAGGTGTGTTTGTCGAATTGACTGCACAAAACTTGACTACAGTTAACATTACTCTGTATCTGAAGCTTTGAAATATATATTGCACTAATACTCATATTACGATAAATAAAAAAGGACTATCATGTTGAAATATATTTATTTGTAGGGTTAATTATTTTGTTATTTGTAAAAGTTCTAGTTGTATCATAAAGTTGTTCTACAAATTTACGGTCTTAATTTTTTTACCCAAACTGAACTTATGTTTGACCTTCATTATATCTGGTCACTAGTGCTGACTTAAATACAACGCGTTTGCCTAGAAGATGCCTATTCGTGCATGGTAGATAATGGATGGACCAAATTGATCAGGAAACGAAGGACCTTTCACGTTTTAACGCTTGAGAAATGAGAAAGCAAAACAGTTCGTGTGTCTTTTTTGTCCAACAGTATATACAGATAATATTAAACGCATAGGACATCTAACAACTGCCCCCCACTCCATTCTTCGTACATGGGCGAATAATAGTTTGTAAAATAATTCACTTTGAATAACCTTACATAACTTTTTTCAAATTTGAATGATCAATGAGCGTAATACGACTATTGTTCATTTATTTGCACAGACAACAGATTGTATACCCTCGATATATTTAATAGATCGTTTCATCGTTTCATAACTTACAATGTAACATTTATAAATCATAAACTATGCCCAAATGAACAAATCGGCTAACGTTATACGCATCGAAAGCCATGTCCCTAAACAATGATGCGTGTGAAATAAATCGCCTGAGACCGGATCTTCTAGATTTTAGTGCCAAATTCAGTATTTGCCAAATCGTGTGGAAATTCAACGACAGTTATTGGAAGAGCCGGTGAATTAGACCGGACGGTGGACACCGGCTTATTGTTTGATCATAGATTTCAAACATGATTGCGTTTCTAGTATACGTTCAATTTTGAAAGTTAACGACGAAAAGTTCCATGGAATATTATATTTCGACTATGCTCCAATGAAAAATAGTTTGTTCCAAGCTAATGTTGGGTGTGTATTGCTTGCACTAATGCCATAATTTTGTCTCTAAAGATTCGTATCAAATACGATTTCTCGCTATTAATATCTATTCCCCATATCTTTAACCCCTAAACCTAACAATGTAAACGGAAGTAAAACAACCCCCAGCCATATACAGCGGTTAACAAATATGTACTTAATAAAGTTAACTTAAGTTTTAATTTTTATTAAACTGACCGCTACATGTCAATTCTTCCTCCAACTCAAACTAATTTTTTTATGAATAGTCGAGGGGCAGAAATACTCCAAGAGCATAAGAATCAAACTTTTTAACCTCGCTGGGCTATCAATGTACCTACTCTTGAGCTATTAAGGTTACCATGGATGATAAGGCATATACGCAGAAATGGTAATGACGTTTAGGGTTCGTTGCGGATACATTCCATTGAACAGCTATGTTATAACTTATGGGAAAAGTTGAACTAACTGTTCTGCATGTGAAGTATATGAAGCATTTTAAATAGATTTAAATCTTGACAAATGTAATAGTCTCCTCGCACTTCCAGCATTAAAAGGAAGCGAAAGCACTACATAGTTAGTCAGCATCTTAGTTTTGTTATTATTATCTGGTACATGTTTTGTAACATTACATTTTCCGATGAAGGTGACAAAAACACTAAATGTTTTTTTATGTTACAGGTGATGTGTTACCTGATGTGACTATCACCGCCCATGGACATTTGCAACACCGGGGGGCTTGTAAAGTAGATCGAAAAGTAAATCGGAAAGGGCTTGATCGTCGATAAAATTCGAGTCGCTGTACGTTGGATACGGTCAAATGGAAGGTGCTGGTACTGGGGAGCACCCGCCCAGAGGTGAGAGCAGTACTCCACGTGTGGCCGAATTTACGCGATTAAACCCTCTATAAAAAAAATATAATTTTTATGTACCAATACTACGTCTGTACCAGCAGCTCTCTTGTCATTTCCTGCATGAAGGCTAAATAACAGGCTAAGACTACCAAGATGAAGAAGATTCTTATCACTAATATTGTATGTATAATATAACATATATAGGGTAAACGTAAATTAGTTAAATCAAGTTAGGATAAACAGTTTCAAGATCCTCAGATAAAACAAGGTTACGTCATGTTAAGACTGACATGTGCGTGTACAGATATACATGTGCTAATTTGTGTCTGTAATTCATCTCGTCCTGAACGCTGAAGGAAAACATCGTGAGGAAACCTGCACGTATTGGATGGAATTCAAAAAATAAAAACCGATTACAGTAATACGATTTTAAGATGCGCGTATTCTTTATATCTATACTAATATTATAAATGCGAAATTAACTCTGTCTGTCTGTTGCTCTTTCACAGCCAAACCAGTGAAACTGAATTCGATAAATTTTGGCTTGAAATTCAAGGAAGAACTTAGGCTAATTTTTATACCTAACAGCGAGCCCCTAAAACGCGAATCTACGGGCTTCAACTTTTTTCTTTTTCTTATAGATTAAATCATCCTACTCACCGTCGCATTTCACTTTAATCATCAAGAATTTAATCATTCTACAGGATGAGCTGTTCTTACAGAATATCTCAGAGCGCTTGCCCACGTGTCCTATTCCTGTTTCGGCTAAATTCTTAATATCATTTTGCTCTAGTCTTAAAGTCTTTTAAGCATTTAAAAGCAACTGAATACGGTGAAACATAAAACAAGGCAACAATTTAGGCAAACCACGAAACAGAACGATATACGAAATAATGGCGGAAGTGCTCTCCGTTCCCGCCAAATGGGAGAATTCACTTCCGGCGCGGCTCCGGAAGTTTACTTAGCCGCCGGCGACCCACCTCCGGTAAGGTTGTGTGTAGACGGTTCGAATTTCAATTTGTATTGATATACTTACTATCTTGAAATTCTTTAGATTTTTTTAGTTGTTACGTAATTAAAAAAAATGTCTCCTATAAAATCACTATGGATGAGCAATAAGATGAATATAAATTATTATAATAATGAGTCGGCCTGTTTTAAGAAACTTAAGCTGTATTTAATTAATATCCATCGATATTTGTTTCATTAGCTTTAGTAATTAATTTTGCAGTAATTAGTCCATTGTTATAGACTTTATTTTAATATTCGAGAGTTCGAGGATAAATTGAATATGCATCCAAATACATAGACGTGACGAAAGTTTGATTAAAGTATCTTGATAGAGAAGGATTATATTTATTTTTTTTGCATTATTACGGACTAATAACTTACTGTGAAAAATTAATTTATTAAATAAATTCTCATGAGCTCAAATTATGTGTATTTTAACAACAATGTATTATTACGAATACGAATATACGACTACGAATTTGTTATTAGATGTTTTCAATATATTTCTTTCGCAAACTATCAGCCAAATTTTCATCGTCGAAACCCTAATAGCATTTTACTCGTAAAGCTAAAACCTATCATTATCAATGTTTCTCAAAACTCGAAACGTTATTTACGGTTCTTAAAAAGAGGGATCAAAAATAAATCAGCATTACTTGAACCAGCCCTTCACGCGCGGTATGATTGCGTGCACCAAATAGTTAGCGTTAAGTGGCACACTTAAATCACGCAGCTCAGTATTGACCTTCGTTGTAATATTATATTTGGCCAAAGATGTAACAATAGTGTAGCGGGAAGGAAGTGTATTAATCCGTCTGATAATACCACCACCTATTTGATACTATCCACTTTCCTTCACTTAACTTAGGAGTTCATAATTTAAACGCGAAACTGAAATATCGGTTCAAAAAAATAAATATAGACCATTTTCCTTAAATATCTTAAAGCCATAACTCTAATATTTACAGTGATATAGTTTTTTTTTATTTTTCAATAATAGTTTCAATGCTGTATTACTATTTACCCTTCCAAAACAGGTTATAACTTGTACTAGGAGTGGGGACGACATTAGCCCAAGGAGTCAGAATCGAAGTTGTGACTTTTTTTTACATCGACAATAAATGCCTGTTTGAAGTCATCAGTTCTTTGGAGATATGTACAAAAATTGACACTAAACATTAAGAAGCGTATTACCCTACAAAATTATTTAGCTGCCCATGAGTTTTCAAAACAATTGTTAGAAATTGGTGATGGCAAAATACAAATCGACAGGACCAATGGATTGATCGCTATACCGAACAATTTTTGTACTGTTGTGCAATCGATAGATGAATTGATTGAATGTGTTTTTCCGAATATTCTTCAGAATTATATAAATCATGATTGGTTGAGAGAACGCGCCATTTTAGCACCAAAGAACATTCATATCAATGCTATTAATTTTCAAATTCAAGAGAAACTGCCAGGTGTATTCACGACATATAAATCAATTGACAGTGCTATGAATCAAGATGAGGCATTGAACATTCCAGTTGAATTTTTAAATTCATCGGAACCGGCTGGTATGGCACTGCTTAAATCTGAAAGTTGGTTCTTTAATTATATTATTGCGAAATATTAATCCATCAAAACTGTGTAATGGCACCAGATTGACAGTGAAAAAGTTATTGCCAAATTTGATCGAAGCTACGATCTTAACTGGTAAAGCTAAAGGTGAAGTTTGTTTGATACCGCGTATCCCTATGATTCAAACTGATATGCCATTCGAGTTCAAACGATTACAATATTCTGTTCGTTTATCATTTGCGATGTCCATCAACAAGGCCCAAGGGCAAACACTTCACGTTTGTGGTGTGAATTTGGAAGAATCATGTTTTTCACACGGCCAACTTTATGTTGCCTGTTCCAGAGTCGGTACCCCCAGCCGTTTGTTTATTCACACTCAAAATGGAATAACCAAAAACATTGTTTATCCAAATGTTTTGAATTATTTTTTTAAATAGCTAAATAGCAATTAAGTAAATATATTTTTTTAAGAAATGAGTCGATGTTCTAACTCTTTTTTTTATTATATCACTTCATACGTAGCTAAGCACGTACCGGGCCGCTAGTGAAGTTATAAAAATTAATAACGTAAACATTTTGGATACTTAATAACCTATGATTCGTGTAAAACGTTTTATAACGCTATAAAGACGGGAAAGGGTGTCCCATGAGTGGTAAGGAATCTGCAATCTAACCACGACTAATCGAATAGCGACGTTACGGAAACACACGGAATGAAATTGTAACTATAAACGTTTCTATATAATATTAAAGTCATACTAATATTAAATATAATTTGCAAATAATACAAACTGATTTACTTTTACTTGTGGTTGACCTTCGACCGCAACTCATAGATTCATAATATAATATTATAAAAGCGAAAGTAACTCTTTCTATAATAATAATAAAGACAAGCAGACAGGTTGTCTTTTACGCTTTCACAGATGAACTACGGAATCGTTTTAGTTTGGTTTTCCATTCACACTTTGAGTGGATAATGTTGGTGTAGAGTTCAAGTTCTTGAAGAATTTTCGTCGCTAGCAAATTTGCGGGTTCAGATAGTTGATACTAAAAAAAAGAGTTTAAGTAAGAATAATACTAGTAAGAATTCATAGTTGACGGCGAATTTATGGTGAAAGGAATGACTTAATAGAACATGAATGTATTTTATTATTTGAATAACCAGCATTTTCAATAATCCGTCTGCATTCAACTTAAAAAAAAATAATGGTGTAATAATTACGCGAATCCGTATCTTAATTTTTTTTCTATATATTGTAGTTTACAATACATTTATAAAGATACGATAATGTTTTGGAATATTAAAATGTAAATAAATAAATAATCATCAGAACATATCAGAAAATAAAAAACTAATTTTGATATACGATTCGAAACTTAAAATAATTTATATATGACCAAGTATGGAAGCAAAGCTATAAATAAATATAAAAGAAGTTTCCGCAAGAAGAATCGCGGGTGATTACGGTGTAAGCCCATATATTTCACCGAGATTCCCAGGTGAGCGTTAACCGACAATTTCGGGGTTAAGGGGTGAGACCGAAGTGTCTGCCAGCTTAATTATGGAATTATTTAGCGTCTATTTTTCTCAAATTTTAATTCGTTTAGTAAAAGATATATTGGAAATAAAAGTGTGTATTAAAGTCACTTAAAAGCGAGGATAAAATTTTCTTAGTAATTGCATATTTCAACAGACTTCAACTGATACGAAATTTTAAACGTCATCAAAAGTTCTTCCTTTTCAAACGTTTTGTTTGTTTATCTTTGAAGTAAAGTCGCGGTTGGCAGGAAACTGCTCGATTTATGAAGTCTTTTTTATTTAGATATAATGTATACATATATGCCAGAAATTTTACGTCGTATGCTAATTTTCTTATGATGATTATTGCATACGATATGATAAATTATGAGCAACATTTTTTTTTTAATATTTTGGAGTCAGTAATATTTTCTTGATTTTTCCTAAAACTATAATACTTATTTGTGCAATTTAGTAAATATGTATATATTATTATAAGACTTGACGTGACGTGACTTATGTATTTAAGACGTAAAATTCGGTAGTTTAATACAATACGTAAAAGTGACATAAGCTATTTTCACCAATCAAGTTAATATTCAATTACATAAACAAATTAAATACAATGAAATTATTATTTAAGTTCCCGCGTAAAAACAACGGTTAATAACGAGTTTTTAACGTCTACATATTTTTTTATAATACTCCTTATTTATTAGTATGTATATTTTTAGAATTAGTTTAAAATATATTACGTGGTTAAGATAAAGGCATTTGCGAGAGTTTTATTACAGATTTGTCCAACGCATTGTCCAAGTGAGCATGAATTGACTTTGCGGAGACGGAAACTTACCGTTACAAGTTTGTCTTGACTTCTCCTGCTTATGTAGTCTTTGTCACTATATCTTCAAAACAGCCAACTTTAAAGCAGATAATCTTAATAGATATGAAATTAAAACCGTCCCAAAAATAAGCTCGTGTTATTAGGTGGAAAATATCTTGAACTAGTTTTAAAGAATGAAAAATTAGCTGTTCTAGCCATTGACATCAACAAAGCTAATTGGCACACGTAGTCAAGCGATAATAAGTTGGCAGGACGGTGAATCTTCGAAGTCTATGTTTAGTTTTTTACAGTTCATTGCAAGCAAAGGCTGAATAGATAGAAGGTTAGATAAATTATCTCGATCATGATGAAAATCTAATTACAGTCTAAGATTCAGCTTAGAAGAAGCAAACAAACCTACAGACTCGAATGCAAAGCGACTTTGCTCCAAATTAGACTTTCACGATACTTAGTTGGCTGGGTACAATGGCGCGATGCCCGAGGCGTAGTCTGACTTTCACGTATTTCTTGATACTTATTAAAATTAACATATCATTTTTCTCTGTACAAATTATATACGAAAGAAAAATTCAACTTTCTTTTTAATCGCTAAATTACAAGCAAAAAAATAACAATGTCTTTTTTTCTTTTTTGCTCAAAAACTAAACTCTTATTAAAATAATAATCCGTATGGGACCTCATTATCTACAGCTATACAAAATTTGAAGTAGGCACTTGAAGAGGGAGGACAGAATAAATTAAATCTATATTTTTGTGAAATGAATATAAACTTCTTTATCAACATCAATACAGCATAAATTATTCGTCTCGGATGCTTTCCCAATTTCTGTACGATATTATTATTTTATGCACCCCGATATACTTTTCACGTTTTATTGAAAATTGTGATATTTATGTCATGGTAAGAGCACTGCTACTGCTATTGCTATGGTAATTATATTACAAGAGGAAGATATTATAATCTCAATCTTAAGGACGGTCAAAAGGGAAGGCCCTCTGTCAAGGAATTTCTCCGCATCTCATGATGTAAAGTTATTTAAAGAACCATTCGTGATATTTATTTACTTATTAATGAGTTGGATTTGGATTTATTTACGTGGACTTTCAACATTTTTTCAGCAAATTTAAAAGGATGGATGTTCTTAATTCATTTACAGGGAAATTTGTAACAATTCACTGTCAATTTTGGAACATAAGTTGCTACGTCCTTTCGTCTGATTCTTACTGATATACTCATCCTTCAAACAGAAAAAAAGGATTAAAAAATATTACTGTTTAGCGGTAGAATAGAGGAGTATCGATTTTGATAAACACGAACAGAGTATACAAACAGGATAAATGTTAACCGGCCAGTTTCTGCAAAGTCATCACGCATAGATAAGACTTAATAGGTGATAAAAATCTTGGAGTTAGTTGTTTAAATTTTAAACAGGACATATAAATGTCATCGCTAATATATGTTATTTCTTTGATGAAAAAGGTCAAGTGTGATGTTTATTTGCTGGTAGAACTACTTTTTAAACTGATAGTATCCTTACTCTTAATTAGATCTTGTCAAATGATTCTATTATTCATAATTGCTTAATTATATCATTGTGAGAAAACTTGAATGCTCCGATGAAATTATGTTAACAGATGATAAAAATAATTAATAAGCAATAAGATCTTTTCCTGATAGGAAGTTAAAGTTCACCAACTGGGCATTCATTGAAAAAGCAATTCTGTCAAAAAATGCCATAAATTACATACTTATTCGCTAACACTTTGGCACTTAATGTAGAAGATCATTCACAACGTGAGACATAAATTTTCACTTAAGTGGGTTGTAAATGTAACAATCTGTTAATGTCCTCTTACAGAGTGACTTCGGTCATTATGGACAAAAGATTGCATAAAACTTCTAAAACGAGAGTTTTCCTTCATATTATTTTTATTCCGTACAAATTGTGTATATAAGTTTTTAGGTTCTTGAGTTATAATTCATTTTTAACTAATTGATTATACTTAAACATTAATTAGACGTAAGCCTAAAAAAACTTAACTTCTTACATTGGAAAATTACTTCAATAGTTCCAAATGCTTGTAAGAGACTATTAATATA
The DNA here is from genome assembly GCF_037043105.1 of Vanessa tameamea. Lineage (NCBI taxonomy): Eukaryota > Metazoa > Arthropoda > Insecta > Lepidoptera > Nymphalidae > Vanessa > Vanessa tameamea. Next base: position 692,107 of record NC_087327.1, on the reverse strand, counting down.
GAGAATATTTTCACTGTGATTTTATTGAAATAGTAATTGTGATCATTATTATTAAAAGACAAGGTTAGTTGGGTCGGCAATCTAAAACAAAATTTTGAGAAATCTTCTGTAGATTTTTGACACAAATCTTTATTAAATTACAGATTAGATTCCAAATGATTGATCACCCAAGTTTAATTTTAAATCTCCTCACTCATTTCAGTCACATCGGCTTATTTCCACGGAGTCTATCTAAATGCACAGGCGATACTGTTTCACTTTCTTTTCTCTCACTCTAATAGCTTCCAATCACCACCAATCCACCAGCAATCCACCAGATAGATTTAAAAAAAACAGCTTTACATGATATCCGCAACATGGGATAATAAGAATCGATAAATTTAAAACCCCAGGCTGAGAAATTCTTGAATTACTTTTTAATTTGACCAATCGGTGTTATAATTCAAAACCTTGGCACCTGCAGCCTTACAAGCTAGCCCCCAGATCAACGGCTATTGACTGTGTAAAATTATATTCGAAATGTATTTTTCTTTTAAATATAAAACATTTATAAGCTAAAATGTAAATAATAAAACTGCAATTGGAACTGCTCAAGTGAAGCTAATATCAACGAGACAGATCCGTGCACTATTTAGATGTGACGTACGCGTAAAAACAATGTACATAATTATAACCATGAGCCGAGATGGCCCAGTGGTTAGAACACGTGCATCTTAACCGATGATTTCGGGTTCAAACCCAGGCAGGCACCACTGAATTTTCATGTGCTTAATTTGTGTTTATAATTCATCTCGTGCTCGGTGGTGAAGGAAAACATCGTGAGGAAACCTGCATGTGTCTAATTTCAATGAAATTCTGCCACATGTGTATTCCACCAACCCGCATTGGAGCAGCGTGGTGGAATATGCTCCATACCTTCTCCTCAAACGGGAGAGGAGGCCTTAGCCCAGCAGTGGGAAATTTACAGGCTGATTATGTTATGTATGTTATGTAAATTAAACAACAAAATAAGCTTTAAGTGCATTTACAATGAAATAACATACAATCGTGAAAGGACTACTTAGTAAAATATATTTTAAAAAATAGAACATTTCTTCATGAAAAATCCTTCATATTCAGAAGATTGGTCCCTAAAGTAAATGTAACTATATCTAAATAAAGTGAAAGAATTCCTAACCTTCTATACTGCCTATATTTGTACACACGGCGCCAAGTTTTACGGTATATTACTTCTTCGAAGGGTTCGATCCAATATTATAATAATACATAATTCCACCTAATTTACTCCGATCGGTATTCGTATATACCGTAAATATAACTGGAGCTATAAAGATCGTGTAAATATAGACTAGGGGCCAACTGTACTTTGATCAATATTAATTGTCATTGATCATTATTTCTCATCGCGTGGAATTAATATGGCTTCAGATATGATGATATGCAAATTATGCTATCCATTTTTGCGGTGTTAATTACAATGAAATATTTTTGTTATTTATTAAAAATGAAAATATTAAATAGATGAATTATTTAGATCGTCTTATTGAAATATTGTTTTGAATTGTCGATTGGTTTTATCAGTTTGTTTATTGGGGACAAATCATGCAACTACATTATAAAACCAACTTATCAATGAGCGAAAATTTAGTACACTCTTTCTACGCTAGTGATTGTATAAATTAATATCTCAGAATTGACAGTTTGTTATATTTACAAATGGAACATTCCCACCGATTACACTAAATTATAAAAAAATGTAAATTTAGGTTTTGTTAAATATTAATATGGTGCTAAGTAGGTGTTTTTATAATGGAATAAATGTTTTAATTAATTCAAGTTAATGATTACACAATATGCTCCTGAACTACATTCGTAGTCTTATCGTAAAAGGGCAACCAAGCTAAATTACTGGTTAATATCCGTCAGGTCCCGTCGTGGGGTGCGATTTTATAATTACGCCTCCAAGCTTCAACGGCTAATGATAACACTATTAACGTATTATCAGTTTTAAGAAAAACACGTCGTAAAATATTAATAAATATACGAGATAAATTGAACTTATCTTCACTGCTAGTTATATTTTAAGGCCACCTTGTTTATTTTGATAAAATCTTAATTGTAGCGACTCAATGTGCTGTTGGATGTTCGGTAAATTAAATTTATAGTATTAAAGTTTTGCAGTTTTTTTTTGCATCTGATATAAGTTTACAATATTATAATATTAGCTTTGTAAGCCTTTAATATTACAATCAATTGTAGTTATCAGTGTATTTTTAATAAATAACACTCTTTATGATAATAATTATATGTGAATATTGATGTTTTGATTATATCCCCCCCCCCTAATTTTGACATGTAAGGTATGAATGATGATGATGGCGTGATGTTGTGAAAACGTAAGTATATATTTTGAATCGTAAGTTAATAAGTAATTTAATAAGTAAATTTAATTCTTGGGTATAATAAATATCATAAACCAGAAATAATGGTAGATTAATTAGTGAAAAATTCCATGAATTATTTTAGTCTTCAAAAAACTTGGAAATCTTTGAAATGAAGGGAGAATATTCAATGATGACCCAATCAAGAAAGTCCTCGTAATGCTCACTCAAAGGGGAATTAGTGCAGACTCAAAATTTCAAATGGAAAAACTTTGGACGCCACCGAGGGACATACTCGGATAAATTAAAAACAAATGTAATCCTCTAAAAGTAATACTTTTCCTTCTTTTTTTTCAGTGTATCGCTTTCAAGGTTAAACCTTTGTTTCGAACATTAATAAATGAGTCATCATTTTTATTTATATTACGTTTAATATCAAACTAGTCGTCGTGGCTTTGCTCGTTTTCTAAGTTTCGTTTAACAGGTATTAGGTATATTGAAAAGTTTATGCCTTTCACTGAAATTCTTGCTTCTTACTGAAGTTTCATCAAATTAAGTTTAGTGGTTTGGACGTGAAAGAGCAACATAGAGACAGACAGAGTTACTTTCGGATGTATAATATTATTATTGATTACATATTTGAATTTACATCTTTGTATTATATTTTAGCTTTTTTATTTACGACATAATTATATGTTATCTATACATTTAGATTAGAATTTATTGTCAGTGGTATAACAAAATAAGGTTTACCAACTGATTTTTAAAATTAATTTCCAAAAAGTATATCATCTGATGATATGTTTGCCTGCTTAATACACATGATGCTAGGGATGGTAAAATTTACTACTAGGCATTTAACGTCTACGATCTTTAGAATATTTTAGATTTTCTGAGTAAATAATTTTAACATAAACAAGCACCAATTATCCAGGCTCGACTTAACTTCTTGGAATAAAGAGATATTTTCTTTTAATCCTTAAAACAGATTAAAAAAAATCAATTTACTAGAATAAATTATTCAGTTATCAGAGAGCTTAATGTTTTCTCCGATACATATCATATAAAAAAGATTATAATATTTCAGAAAATGGAAATTATTTGGTTGTAAATTTAATGCTTATTTTCATATTGAGAACGGAAAGACCATCAGGCAAATCCACCAAGTGATGGCTCATTATAAAAAATAAAGCACAATAAATATAAATTATTTTTACACTCTCAATGCGATGCCAATGAGAAGAATCGAAGTCTAGTTTACAGGATGATTATTTGTCAGATTTACCGGTTACAATAATAAAGAAGCGATTATACCCTGTAGAAGATAGCTTGATCTTTTTGACAGATGTAAATGTTTCTGATCGACATAACTTTGCAATGACAAACATATTATTTTCTTAATTTAATGATTCTAAAAATTGATAAATATTTAAAAAAAAATAATACATATAATACAAAAGTTCCTAAGGATTCAAGCGTTATCCGAAAACTTTAAGACTTTTTCTATTATATATTATTGCTTCAAAGTAAAATTTAAATAGAAACTGAAAATAATAGACGCCTGTACAATGTTACAATCGGTCGAACGGTAGGGACGCGAAAAACAGGCGGTAACTGCTACAAATATCGATTACAAAAATCCTTATTAAAGATCATTGTTAAGTTATTGTTCCTTTTGGTTGGGGTCTCTGTAGCTGGTATAACTCTTTTTAGAAAAATAAGTAAAAAAAAATTGAATCCTAATTTGAATTACGCATTCCATCGTTCCATCGACTGTTATATATGTTATACTTTCTGTTTCTCATCTAGTGATGAGCTACGAGCTACGGGCTAGTGCCCGTCTGTCAAAAAGATCAAGCTAACTTGAACAGGATATAGTTTATTTTGCGTACACATAATTAGAATTTATATTATAATCATTATAGAATTATAAATCGGCTACGAAGAGTAATTCAGAAGCTAGTAGCTTGTATCTTTCTAATCAGTATATCTATATGAAGATTATTAATTTTTTTTTAGTTCTAGTTTTATTAATCAACTTTAATTTACGTTACCGATATTATTCTGGTGCGTGCTGGGTTCTCCAATAATCGGGGATATATTAAACACTATCTAGTATCAACTTAATATGTATTTTTATATTTTACACTATGTTACTATTCTTATTATCGTTATTAAATAATTGAATGTCTGATAAGAATGTTTTAGAAAGGCCGGCAACGCACCTGCAAGCTCCTCGGTGTTGCAGATGTCCATGGGCGGTTGTAGTCACTTTCCATCAGGTGAGCCTCCTGCTCGTTTGCCACCTCTAATATAAAAAAAAAAGACAATTTATTTTGCGCAAGCAAAAGTCACAAACAAACATTTTTATAATAACTTAACCGAGGTTTGTATTTATAAAATGTTTACTCACTTTATTAGCGATATAACTTAAAATTTAAGGTACTAATGGGAACAGAGTAACGAAAAACATTGCCGGAGTAACTTCCTAAGCGGAAACCGGATGTACTTGGCCATTCGGAAAATCTACACGGACTCGAGGAGGTCTTCACAAGGAGTAAAGCGATTAGGAATATAACCCTCAAAACATTGAGATAAGGACTTTAAACTGATGTATTTTTGTGTCTTATATGACGCCTATATATAGAAATCCTAATAAAAATATTTTTACTAATTTCTAATGTATCAAATTTATATTATTCAATGTATATTAGTATTGACTGCCTCGATGGTATTGTGATTTGATTTTGCACTTACTAAAGTTGTTTGGTAAAGAATGAATTTAGTTTCAAGTAAACTTTTTGTATAATACATTATATTTTGTTTAATGCAATAAAGTGTTAAATGAATAAATATGTGAATTATCTATATAATACTAATTATTAGCGTTACAAAACATCAACTTATGGGCAGTGACCACAAAGTGAATTGCTTGTACATAATCTGGTCAGCTCTATTATGGATCGCAATTTTGATATAATTGTATTTAGAATATATGAAAGATTTGACTTGAACCTGAACAATCTCAAAACCCTCCCCAGAAATAAAAAATCAAAATATACTTTATTCAAGTAGGCTTTTACAAACTCTTTTGAATCGTCATTTTACAAACTATATTAAGTGAAGCTACCACCGGTTCGAAATGTACATTCTATCGAGAAGAACCAGCAAGAAACTTAGGAGTTAATCAACATTTAAAATACAAAGTTATGTTAGTTCAATACAATTAAATATTATGTATATCATATACCCTGCCTATAGGTCAAAAAGCATTGGCTCTGCGTACGCGAATACACGAGTGGAAAATAATAAAAAACTGACTGTATTTAACGGAGTATATATACTTCTATCAGTCAAAAGTCAAAAATCCTTCAAAATAACACAAATCCTATTTTCCAGTCCATTGAGAATCTATAGATTGGTTTATATTTGTTAAGGTGCCAAAGTTCATACATATTATATGGACGGAGGACGTAGCATCAGGTGCAACATTTGCTCGTTTGCCTTCCTACAGTAAATTTAAAATAGTAGCCTGAGTTGTTCACGAGCGCTGTATCGCCCTATAAATGTTACATCGATGGTCGTAAATAGTAATTACTTCGTGTACTTGACGTAATACAAATTGCTATTTTTTTTTTAATATTTATTAGACAGGCTGACAATTGGACTACCTGATAGTCACCACCGTAACGTCACGTCACGACGTTAATGCGCCATTAGCCTTGTGAACGAAAATGTTATGTAGCTGAAGTTACACCAATTCACTCAACTTTCGAACCAGAACACAACAATTATAATATTGCTTTTTGGCGGTAGAATATATGATCAGTGGGTGATACCTACCCAGACTTGCTCGCACAAAGTCCTATCATCGAGTTAATTATGATGGCAAAACTGTAATTGGCTGTATATCCGTAACACTTATACTTTGTAGAATCTTCGTTTTCTAAACCTACCGATTTTCATAAATATATAATTAAAAAAAAAAAAAATTCAATGAAAACTACACAATTTCAAAGTAACTTTCTCGAATTTAAAATAAATCTTCATATTTTCAACTCGCACTACTTATCATGTTACTAAAACTTTTAATTGTGCATCGAACAAGAATAAAAAACTTACTCGAAGTAGATTATTATAAATTAACAAGCATTGGACATGAACTCGAAGCCCAAGAAGCAATAAGAATAATATGCTTGGCAACTCAATCCGCAGAATTAGCTAAGTTATAATGGGAAACCGCATTAGTTTCCTAGAACTAGTTTAGCGATACTAGTCGTTTATTCAATACGAAAATGACTTCCTATTTCAAACATTTTGTTAAGAATGTCCATGATATTTATAATATGGTATTACTCTCCATGATTCGATATTTGAATGAATAAAACACTACAGTATATTCCAATGGCAGCTGGAGTAAATATAAACATTTATTTATATATTCCAATCGATTTGCTAATAACTCTAATGTGTTTTACGCAAAATATTCAATGTCAATATTCAAAATGGTATTCTTTAACGAATACTGGAATGGAATGGAATTAAATTTAGATTTCCACCAATGATGTCAATTAATTCACGGTTGCTGTTGTTAATCCTCCTGCCATGGAAATCGGTTTGAATATTTTATAATAAAACATTAGTCGTTTATTGAACCTCCAATGCACCTGAAAACTATGAATACTAAATTTTTATACCAACTTTACCTAACTAATTACATTGAGTTATCTTTCATAATAATAGAATTTCTCCTGAAGACGAACTCTTACTGATTTTGCTACTAGTCATAGTTTTTTATAATTTTATTTTTTAACTACACACAATTGATTAAAACACCTATAATTTAACACAAGATTTAAACGCTTCAATCAAGACTAAGTAAACTAAATTTTCGGAAAAAAAAATACCTCATGAGAATAGACTAAGAATACTCTTAAATTTTTAATAATGGCCGCCATGCTATTTGGACATTGATCTTTAATACACAAAAGTAATACAACTTAAAACTACCCTCCACTATTCATATAAACTATATAGATAAAATATATGCCTTCATTTATCATAAATATATACCTCATACTTATTGCGATACGACCAACGGACCTTATAAATTGTAAGATTTACGTAATCACTTATATAACATATTATGTTATAGTTAGGTATATATTTTAAATGTAAATAAAGAAAAATCGAGTTCAGTGTTTCTTTTAAAACTGGATAATAATAAAACAGAAACAAGTTCCAGGAAATCATTTCGTCATTTCATGCTTTGAATCCTTTCTCTGAAATAAAACAGAAGGTAGGTGTATTCTTCATTATCAAACGTACAAAAAACTTTCTAAAAATTCAGAGACCAACTAGTGATTTCTATTTGCGTCCTTTTTTCAAATGCACTAGAGATACAAAATGTTTTACTTTCCCAATAAAGTCAAAACAAGGAAAAGAACTTTGCAAATTGAGAACAAAAACTGTCAAGCCATTTGTCAATGTCGTCCGAACGTCAAATTAGCGGAGATGGTATCACATTGATTGGGTCATCATTCATCATGGTATAATGATACTGGAGTGATTGTTTTCATAATATATATTTTAACAGGAATTGGAAATTATCCTGTCATACCATAATGACATTGTTCAAATATAATATTTGCCATTGTTTCAGAAATGGTGTACTTTTTGATCTAGGACCTTCATACTAGATAGGCTAACTTTGAAATAACTTTAAAATTTCATTTAAAAATATCGATTTATATCGTTTTTTTTTTTTAAATTATAATTAGCGCAATCGACAAACATCTGAACTATTTATTTTTTTGCAATGACTGCTGACTTTATTAAACTACGTACAGCAAAATGGCTTACTCAGCCTCCGCATAGTAAATTGCTTCGCCTTCGTCAAGTCCTGACTTCGATTATACCAAATGTATGAATACGGAAGTTTTCAACCGATGCCACAATAAACAGTGCCGAAACGTGAATACTAACTTCAGGTCTAGTCCACTAAGTCAAGGTCACTGAGGGTGCGAGCTATGCTCGGAGTATCTTTGTGTTAAAAAAATCAAATGAGATTAGTGGGAGAAAAAAAGGAGGAAATGTTTATTGCTGAGAACTACTGGAGTTGCCGACATAGATTGCAGTATTAGCTGTCTGAAGTGGCTCTTCACTTCATTCACCTGCAAAACCTATTTTTGTTTCCTGTCCGCTTTCATTATTGACTATTAATCATAATATATGAACATACTATGCGTATGTAATATGAACCATTTTGAGAAATTACTGTTTCATTGAAAGTTCTAACTCAATAGAATTAGTAGACTTTGACATATTTGAACTTTGCGTAAAACCCTGAAACAAACAAACATAACTTTATAATTTCAGCGTCTACAACTCAAGCATATAGAATTTTTAATTTTAAAGTTACAACAAAGGAATAGTTTCGTGAAAGAACCTCCTGCAAAACTTCTTTGAGGTTAAGTTACGCTAAAAATGCAAGAAAGCACTTCAAAATTACTTTTCAAATTATTTATGAAACCAATGAGGCGATAAAAGGTAGACAAGGAACATTTTACACTATAAATTTTGGTAATTTATGTGACAAAGGCTGACATATATTCACTGTATATCTTATGTATATATACGAAGTAACCTGTTATAAGATATAGAATTATGTTTTCAAGGTCACCGAAGTTAAGGATAAACATTTAGAAAATACTTCCAAATATTTATTTAAGTAAAGTGGTACTTGACTTTGATTTCTAATTAGTAAATTTTTGGGTCATGGTCAGGGAATGACGCCATAATAAGCATTCTAATTGGATATTACCTTATTGAAATTATATATTGAAATAACGAACATTTCAAGAGCAGAGCGACCGTAACAACCTTCAAAATAAAGGATAAAAATCAAGACCAAAAGAAAAACTCTGATCAAAGGAAAGGCACAATAGGTCTCTTATCCAGCACAAATATATACAAAGAAACTTAAGAAAGGTTCCGCGGGTCCATGATTAATATGTACACGGTCCGTAATGCGCGCGTTTTGTTTTATTGTACAAAGCAGTCTTGACGTGGGCCATTAACCGCCCCGCCCATTCATTCTCTCCATTCGTTCAGTCATTCGTTCGGTCGTTCGGTCTACGATCACCTGGGGACTGTGTTTCGTATAATCTAGTAGACTTTTCCCTTTTATTTACCGCTCTTGCTTGAGTGAATTTGGCATCTGCTTGTTGTGTAATAATTGGAAGCAAATATCGATGTACATTTCGATTTATTTAATTTGTCTCATTACACAAACGATTATTGGTTTTATTTTTAATTATATAACATTGACAATCCATAACAGTTACTTTTTATAATTTTTTCATTAAATTTAAATTTGGCACCTACTGGATATGAATGAACCGACGTCAAATAGTTTCTCGAATTGACATTTTTTTTGTATGATTATCGATTATTTATCGCCTCGTGATCTAATATCAATGATTTTTTTAGAAACCTCCATATGTGTTTGGTCAAAATCTAATGGAATTCAGGAAACCATGAAGTTTTCTAACTGTCTTAATAATGGAAGCATCAAAGATAATTTGCTATACATTTTGTTAAGATTGATAAAATCCACGACAAAGTTACTCGGAGTCAGTTTTTTTTTCATAAAATGTTATATATACATAATGATTTACTTCAAAACAATTTATTCAGCACTCTACCTTAAATATTTAATACCCCACCCTTTTATCTTAATCTTTTACAAAGACGGGAACATTTTACGAAGTTTTTAGATTCAGTTCCATTAAAACGTCTTACAAAAGTAATCTAAAAACTTACAATTAATTTTGATGATTCTTAGATCTAAGCTCATTTCGTGGAATACATTTTTGTTTCGACTTAAGAAAATGTTACTCTCGTAAAATCACTCTTTACCATAATCTCATCTCCCTGAAAATTACCTAGCTATAATTTCTCTATGGGTTGCTAATTTGGCCCTGAAATCGTTTTGAGACCACGAAAGGAAAGAAAGTTATCCATGACTATAAATTTTCGACTTAGGTTCCATCCTAATGAGGTAATCCGCGTAATTTTGCGCTTACGATCACGGCTGCTGGATAATGTCTGCTATCTAGTAGATTTATAAGATACCTGCCGTATTGAAGTAATAGAATTCGTGGAGAAAAATTTTAACGAGGTTTTTGAGGTTGAAGACGATTTAAGACTATTGGAAAACGTTGGAATTGCTTTAGGCTCAGTTAACCGTCTAATATAAATTATATATTTTTTGTAAAATTAATTTTGTTTTCACTTTTAGTATAATTCATTAAAAAATAACATTGTTCGTCATAAACAACGAGAACAAACGAATTAAAGGGACGACTTACAAGTTTGCTCAAACAGTAACTACGGACTCTGCTCATTAAATAATATCTTAAGTTAATAATATATTCTCAAAAAGTTTTACATTAATTAACGCTAATCAAAGATATCATAATAAGTATAATTTTATAAAGCGAAATAGAAAAATGTACTAATTTGTTAATGATAATGTAGCGAGAGGAGCCAATTTTTGTGAAGCTAATCATTTGCCAGATGGCGTTGGTCGTGCGTTAAACTGTATTTTATAATAATTCCAATTCGCTAATTGGACATTCGGACCGACCCAGCTAATCAGCTAATTGCCTAATGTTACTTTGGCAGTCGAAAAGACTTTGTTGTATGCCTTAAGATAGGAGATTTTAAAAAGCAAAGAACATTTAATTATTTTATAAATGTACGTAATGTAATTCGTATAGGAATTAGTAAAAATATTTTTGATATGAAGTATTTTATTTTGTTGTGTTACCATGTTTTGCTTGTTAGTTCTTCATGTTAATTTTGAAGTAATTTTTTGCGTTCTCAGCTGGTGTGAGATTATATTTAATTTGATCTTATAATAACGATTTACGATAAAATGTGCTTGTGTTGTCTTTGTTTAAATCGATGGCTAGTATTTAATATTTAAAGATAGGTTTTAATTATGCAGTATTCCACCTTATAAGTTACCTTCTTTCCCTGCAAGATGGCATTTCTAAAACGGAATTTATTTCGTTAAATAAATGCATTTACTACATGCAGATAACAGATAAGTTACAGTTCTTACATAGAAAGTCCAATTCTACATTTTCCAATAAAACCTACCTCGCCTTTGAATTAAATGGTTCGTTTCTTCCTCCGTTAGACCCCAATTATTTTATTGCGTATTGATAACCGCAGCCATGAAGGGATTCTTGTTAATGAATGCTAATTTTCAACAGATGTTGTACCATCCTAATTGCGCCTTAAACATCCCTACGAATTTATTGCGTGAAAATAATTTTTTGATGAAGAAAATCGCGTTTTAAGGTCTCATTCATTGCATTTTAAATACACTTATATATTTATGTAGTCTACGTGCTAATTTCATGGAAGTACATTTACAATTTGCCTTTATTTTTATGTCACATAGCACGTTTATTGATCACAATCAATGTACTCCATTCCTATAGGCACTTACAAGTACATTTTAATCGTTATATCAAAAACAGATAATAAAAATACTAGTGCACATGTTTGAATTGTTTATTTGAACTAATTACAAGAATTTAAACAATAAATAAAATATTATTTCTTTAAAATGTCAGTAAATAAAAAATCCTTCTCTTCTATTAAAAATATATTTTAAAAGATATTTGTGATAAATTACGTCACACTGAGTATTATGCATTATGGATCTCATCATGGATTCATTTCATTACATTCATTCATAGTAAAGCTTGTCATGTTGATTGAAGCCCACGATTGAACATTATATGTATGTTCCTAGGCCAGTTGGGCCAGAATAATCTACATTTAAGCCATCATTACTTAAATTCAAACACACATGAACTTAGGCTTCCATCTTGAGTATCGGAAAAGGCATCTATTAAAGCAATTAAGGTAATTCTAAGCATCACTCCTTAATGGTCCCTCCGGTGCCATCCGTCTAACTACTAGTGATTGTTTACAAGTTTCAACTTTGTTGGGGATAATCTTAAGACCGATCGCCGGACTTTGCGTAAATGATACTAGCATTACTTGTCGGCTTTTGTAAAAGTACGGTAAATATTGATTATAACACTTAAGTTAAACAGTATTAAGTCTCCTTTATTCAGCAAAACAATTAATTTCAAGATAACGATATTATTTTGAATTTAATTACATTTGACCTGTGCGATTACAATGTTCTCAATATCATTCTGTACCTTGTTCTAGTGTTTAATGTGGAAATTTTAGTTGAATAGAACTAAACATTAATAAGCAAGTTATTAAAATGTTTTTGGCTCGAAACTCTCGCTTACGATTTTTTTTTTAAACTCAATTATCTCATCTATTTATATTAAATAATAAACATAATCAGCCTGTAAATTTCCCACTGCTGGGCTAAGGCCTCCTCTCCCGTTGAGGAGAAGGTATGGAGCATATTCCACCACGCTGCTCCAATGCGGGTTGGTGGAATACACATGTGGCAGAATTTCGTTGAAATTAGACACATGCAGGTTTCCTCACGATGTTTTCCTTCACCGCCGAGCACGAGATGAATTATAAACAAATTAAGCACATGTAAATTCAGTGGTGCCTGCCTGGGTTTGAACCCGAAATCATCGGTTAAGATGCACGCGTTCTAACCACTGGGCCATCTCGGCTCTTAAATAATAAAACTAAAAGAAAATACAAAGAAACATTATTACTGAGTCCGTTCCTATAAAGTGTATTGGTTTTAGTTATCAAACGGAAACACGCTTAGTATTACCTGAAACATGGCTGCGATATCTACAGTTACTTATCTACAGTGAGCTCGAAATTAGTAGGTAGTATTAAGAGAAGAAGCCTTACACAAAAGGTTGTTCAAATTCAGATTAACGGATCTTAAAATTTCTTATCACGCATTTATGTGATTCCTAACAAATGTTTATTTTATCTAAAGCAATTTAAATACAGTACTTTTTTTCGATTTGATAGAAGCAAATGGCCGAAGAGGCCTCGACATCATCACAGGGAAACTGCAAATAGTTATGTTCTCTTTTGTGAGTCATCTTCCTTTCTAATTTTGCTTTTGGAGCTTATTACAACATTTGGTCCTGTGAGTTGGTAGAAATAGATATGATTGAATTTCATAAGATATATTTCTTAACTTAATCAATATATTTATTTTCAGGAAAGTTCAAACCAAATTATCCTATTCTATGATGTGCTGAATGTTATTCAGGCTTCTGTTTGAGCGGCGCCACTTAAGAAAAATCCTAGGCTGTCAATTGAGTGGCTAATTAAACTAGTCGCCTATCACTGATAATACCAATCCAGTTTGTAACTCAGTAGAGTTTTCGTATATTTGATTTGTAAATGAAAGTCAAATTTGAGATTTCTGGTAAAATCCTCGTTATCTATTGATCTCTTTCGAACCATCTCGTTTTATGTAGTAGTATTTAGTTAAGTTACTTAATTAAAATATGGTGAAATATAATTGAATCAAAAATTATGAAAGAAAAGCAAAATATGTTTTATATAAAATGGAATACAAGAAAGGCAATAATTACTCATTATTTAAATAAGCTTATACAAGCTGTGAGAACCAAGACAGAAAAAAGTACAATTTATTTCCTTTTTTTCTACCTAATTTTGGGCCTGGAAATTTATCTGTCGTCAACAAAAAGATATCACAAAGGCAACGATACGAACTTAAATTAAATCTCGAACGAAATTCGGGAGCATTACGTTCTGATATCACGTTAACCCATACTATTGGTTAAAATTGGATATAGCTTTATTTTATTTACATATTATAATGTTTCACAGTTAAGTAAAGTAAAAATAATAGCATATAAATGCAAAGCTGTCTCAATGGCAAACTTTAGTCTTGAGTTCCTCGTGAGGTTCTTAATTTTATTTAAACCGGCCAATGCAGGTTGACATTGCTTCGTGAACTAGTATGCTAAAGCGATCCCGCGGCGCCGGCCGAAGAGACGGAGAGGGTACCGCTGCATTATCAGTGGTGGGTTCTCACTTGGACATCAGCGAGTCCCACTTATAGACTGACATCCCCTAATTGATTCAAACACGGGTGAAAGTTCGCTTATATCACGGGAACATCGTAAACAAATAGTAGTACATTGGACCACCCAAGTGGTATAAGATGCACGGTTTCGATAAATTTATCTTGGCATAGTTTGCAAATATCCATTACTTGCGTCACGCATTTCACGCCCCCTTAGCTAAGGAGTTATTGCCTCGTTAACCAACATCGCCTAAGGAACGTTATGGTCTGAATTGTATACGATACTGTCTGTTCGCGTTGATAGTTCTATTATACAGGAAATGTGTTATTAAATATTAACTATCTCGTTGGTCCTGTAACTAGTTTATAAGTGTTATGCTGCTACCTTAATAGTACAACGTAGAGATGTACACAAACACAGACTCTCACACAACACATACATACATAGCTTACAATACAAGTTCGAGAACGAATTTGGATTATTTTTGGTTTATTTCATTTATTTTTTTATTTCATAGGTCACGGGCAAATTGACCAGTTGATGGTAAGTGGTCACCACTGCCAATAGGCATCGGAACTTTAATCGTTCCTTGTATCACCAATGCACCACCAACCTTGGGAACTAAGATGTCATGTCCGGTGTACCTGTAGTTACACTGGCTCACTCACCCTTCAAAGAACAACACTTAGTTCAAATTTTCGAAGGTAGAATATTTTAAGATGTATACTTAGTGCCTACCCAGACAGGTAAGGCCTTTGTGTGGTTTACACATCAAGTAAAATTTTGTTACCAGGAGATTCTCAATCATTCACATTAGAATTAATAATATTTACAACATAATTAATAAATAACTTTTAGTAAGATTAAAATCAGATAATTATTTTTTCAAGTAGGCTCATAAATGTAAAGCAAAAATATATACCGTATTGCAGCTGTAGTAACAATTATTCACGGTCAAATTTCAGAGCGATAATAAGTAACGTTTCGAAGTTAAACGTTGTTGGTCCGAGATTTTTAAGAAATTATGTAGTTACGAGTATATATTTTTATCGTGTTTATTCTTGACACTAAAATATAACGATTAATTAACAAAATAACGATATTTTAATTAAAAGTATACACGAATAATACCCCTGTTCTATAACTTCTTTAACTTAACGTAAGGTTTAGCAATAGGTTTAGCAAGAAACAACCGGTTCCGGAATTCCGATTTTAAAAGTAAAACTTCTTATCTGGTGTATCGATAATCTATAGGTGGACGAGAATTTAAAACGTCGTTGTATGGTAACTTATGCAACACTTATACGACGTTTTCAAATTGCCCTTTCGGATATCGAAATAATTCATTATTAGTGATATTGTATTGTTTACGACGATGGAACCGGATATTGGCGACCGTCTGGACTCATGTGTGTATTGTTGTGTGCTATGCGTGGATACCAAATTAAATCAATTATAGATTATTAAATTCAATTAAACTTAAAAAAGATTTTTAAATTGTCAATATTTTAAAATGGCGAGATTGCCCAGTGGTTAGGATGCGTGCATCTTAACCGATGATTGCGGGTTCAAACCCAGGCAAGCACCACTGAATTTTCATGTGCTTAATTTGTGTTTATAATTCATCTCGTGCTCCCTATTTAAATTTGGAATCACCTATTTTATTGTTAAGATTTTATATTATTTATATCGTGTATGGGGGGAACAGCAGAACATCTGCCAGTTCACACCATTTCAGAGAACATCAATAAACAAATATAAAATCGTAGGGTGTCTTTAATAAAATAAATATATTTTCCTCATTATTTCACGTCACGCACATATAAGGAAGTACGAACGGAGTCGTAGAAGTTCATGACGGCATACAAAAGCGTAATGTCGTTTGACGTCACGGCATACGGGTCGGTATTACCCCCAAGGAGTTCTTATATATGCTTTATATAAAAAATGCTTTCAATTAGAGATTTATACACTTAGATGTTTGTTGATTAATAAAAACAATATATAAACACCTTTACCTTATGATAGACCTTCAATATCAGATAAATTTATTACAATAGCTTACATATCGCTGTGTACGATTATACAAGTGGAAAACAATCCTTAACAAATATTACAGACTCAATATTAAGGTAATTGAATCCAATGGTCCATACTCAACTAGATCTATATTTTTGCTCTTGATACGTATCTTGGTCTCCTTCCGGTACGACTGTCTTAACCGGAAGTCGGAAGTCGCCGCCTACCTAATGGATCGAGAGATGATAAATATCTAGAGATTTCGGACAAATCGTAAGGGGAGATAAAAGCGGTGTAAATCTTATACGTGTCGTCGAATACTTTGAAAGGGAATCACTCAAAATCATTAATCATAAACCGCGCTATTTAAGTGCAAATTATTACTTTTTTTCGAAAGTGAATTAAAACCTCTTTAAATGCAATATTCTGACTAAATAAACTAAATTATTTAAATAAAAGAAAACAGTTACTACATAAATGTTGACCGTGTGAAATGGCAAGAATGCTTCATCCAGTTGAACCGACACAAAAATGAAAAAAAAAAACATTAATTAATCAGATTCATGAACACGAACATGAATCCTGTAAATCTGGTTCCTAATAGCACACGACCAACTCATGGACTTACGTCCATAACTAAGTCTGCACTTAGTCATCAACTGATCCTTATCCTTTATTGTCTTGTATTCAAGAAAATATAAGAGTAAAAATTAGTAGAATCTGCATTCCGAACCGGTGGTAGCTTCACTTGATATAGTTTGTTAAATGACGATTCCAAAGTGCTTGTGAGAGCGTACTTGAATAAAGTACATTTTGTTTTCAGATTTTGTTATCTAATATGTAACTTTTGCCCGTAACATGCCTCGTATTACCAGTTTGATTTTAGTAAAACCCGTGAGAGTAATAAGCTCATACGTATTACCATAATAAACCACGTTATATTTAAATTAATTAATAAAATGATATGCTGTATCCCGTTGCTTCGTTAACCTAGTAGCTGTTTATCCCATGCCTCGTTGGCCTAGTGGCCAGAGCCACAGATCCTGTGATCTGGATTCAAACCGCGATAGGACATCTATTGGGTTCGTTGAAATAATCTCAGTAGCAGCCCGGAGTCTTGAAGTTTTACATTCTCGTACCTATAGAGCATTCGAAACCGTTGGTTTTGTACCTGAAGTCTATCTGGTCGTGTTAGATTGGCAGTCACTTCGTATTATAAGAATGAGGGAATATAAAGTCGTCCAGTGTTTGCGCATAAACTTGCACTGTAATCCTGTCCTTGTAATTTGTTGGTTTAGAGTTTAGTCGCAGTGGCTGATATCGGTTTAGAAGACATCGTCAGCTAGTTTACAATAATACTAAGTGTAGCTGTTTAGCGGTTGAGTATACGATGAGTAGGTTCCCTAACATAAGACACCAAGTAACATTATTATGCGCATGTAATTATGTCATGTATCATTTTGCGAACAAAACTAATTAACATTGCAAATATATTTGTGAAAATTCTGATGCAAACAAAACTCGTAACGTTATCAACTCCACGTTTAAATAATAATTAATTTTGATCAATTCAATGATTAAAATTTAAACATAGAACGAACTAACATTGACCCAAAAATAATCTACCAATATCACAATTGACAAAGAACATTTATAATCATAATAATTTAAATCGTATTAACAATTATATACGGTCGATATTTAATTGAAAATATATCAGTAAGTTCTGATATATTATGACATTTGAAACATTAAACATTTGTGGGATCGTTTATATATTACGCTGCTATGGGCGACCCCTATTTGCTTAAGCAGATGTGTCACGTTCATAAATCGGCTTTAAGGTTCGGTAATGTTCAAGAAACCTTTGTTCAGAATACTACTACGAAATCAATATTAATTTGCTATCTGTTTTAATAGGGGTTAGTCTAGCACTAGTGCTATGTCATGAAATATATCTAATTATATTGTCTTATTTACTCTTCAATTACATAAACGGGTAATCATTTCGATATACGTAAACTGGGCGGCAGTGGATGGAATTTGAGAACTAAAGATTCAGTTCAGTAGCTTGTCATGATGCCAGCTTGGTATTATGATGTAAGTGGCTCTTAGGCTTTATGGTGTATGGCGGTATATGGTAAAGGCATGCCTACTGACTGATATACTGTAATCGGATTGGTCATTGGTCTGCTGATCCCAAGGTTCGTATCATACCAGACAATAAGTGCCAATCAAAAACCAAAATAAACAGTAATTTCTATTTTTTTGTCAAAAAATTCTAAGAAATTGCCCGAGCTTTGGCAGTTTTGATTTATATTTTTATCTAAATATTTAACTGGGATAATAAAATCTGCCTTTAAAATGTCTTGTCAGAAATAGACGGTTTAATTACCCATCAGATCGTCCCTTACACTGCACAATAATGTTATAATTGTGTAGTGTTATTAGTTCTTAATGCTTTTCGAATGTAAAAAGCAGGTCTTACAAGATCTGTAGCAATTTTATATCCTCTATAGTAATTAGCATTTATTTTTCAAATTTATCAAATCTGAGGAGTTTATTTTTGTGATTAAAATGTATTTAATATTCACTAAGTTACATTTACCCCGGGTGGGTTAGTTAGTTTATAATTAAAGGTAAAAAGGAAGATTAAGAACACAATCTAACTTCTGACAAGACTGTTGTCTGAAAAATTAATTAAAGATTAAGTACGACGGCGTCTAGGCTAAGAGTTATGTACTATTTAAAACAAAATAAGTTCGTTTTTTTATATGGAACTTAGATTATAATTTATCTTTAGATTTATTTTGATAAACTTATTCATTGGGTAACTTGCATATATTTTTAATAACTGATTTTTTTATATATTAATCGATTATTCGAATACAGCTTACACGATTTTGATAATTTAAATTTAATACTATTTTTAGATTGGAGACTTTAATAGAATAAAGTTTAAATCAAAATGATGTTTTTTTTCTACATATGTTTATATTTTGATACTTTTATTCGATATGTTACATGAACACAAAACTGAAGGCGAAATCATTTTCTTCTATTATTTATGTACCCGTCGATTACTTTGCTAAATAAAAACTTTTTTGACATGTCTGTCAAAATTTAAGTTTTTTTCTTTCAAATTAGTATATGGCTCTGAAATGCACTATTGTTTAATAGAGCATTTCAGAGTTGGTGCGTGTGTGAGAGCACGTAACTTGGTGTTTATTATTGATTGAACAATAAGAGGCTAATCGGCGTCCACATTATACTGACCAAGAGCACAATCAAGCTAAACGAAGCACATGTTGCCACACAAACTAATTTGCATACACATACACTTAAACTACTTCCAAATTGTTTACCAGCGACTTAGCCCGAAGTTAATCAAGAATAAACCGAAACTATAATTTAATACACACTCAAAACTACGAACATATTGAAACTGTAACAAGACTTCCGAATATTGGTATCGCTTCTCATTTCCAAAACCGTACGAATGGCATAAGGCCAATTCGTAGCAAGCGAATATCGCCTTTATTGTTAATGGTATATGTGTTAAAATATCGTGCATTATATTTGATTATGAATTTATAAGGTGTTGAGATATGCAAGACTGTATGTAATTCTTGTTTTATAATACTACTACCTGAGATACTCGATCAAAATTTACTTAAGCTGTTTCCACGGATGAATATTTTAGTTGATGGTTCTATAGTTTTCAAAGTTAAGATCTATTTATTTGTTTTGGTTGAATATTTGCTTAAAGTGGATAATGATGCTCAGAAGTCCAAAATCTTAATTCAATATAGAAGCATTTTGCTTACTTATTGATTGTCGAGGAAATTAATCTACCATTATTTCGGAAAGAAACACCTCAGATATGTTAAGAACCGCCGAAAGAAACTCAGCGGGACTATTCCTTTTTTTTAACATATACTTACCAAATATTTTTTCATATATCTATTTGAAACGGCCTGGAGGGGTACTTTTATTGCCAAGATGTTTTGTCATATATTCTAAGAAGTCATTTATTTTATAATATCATGTACGCATAGACGTTCCTTAACGACTGTTTTGAATTTTGCATTTGAATGATTTTGAACGTTTTCTGAGATAAATAATAATCCATATCAGGTAACAATATTCATATTTATTTCATTGTTTCTAGTAGCACAATTAAATATGTTGTTTTAATGGCGATCTTGATTTAAAAAGGAAACGTTTGGAAATGTCTCATCTTTACGCTAAGAAGTCCTCTGCTTTCAAGAAGGCTAAGAGTTCATTCCACTTCACTGAAAACTGAATGGGTTTTATCTGAAATTTTTAGTTAAGAAATAAATTATCCTTTATTACTCAAACATTAAACATGCTTTAAATACATACAAACATACCTATATATATGTAACGAGATAAATAAAGAAACAAATAGCCTAAAAAAAAAAGAAAACCAAGTGTGGATCGAAGAAGGATCTTCCTCTTGGCTACAAAACTAATTGTTTGCAAAAAGCACCCGTTCATTATTTAGAGACGTAGCATCGAAGATATAAGTTGCCTTAATAATCACCGACCTTCGAAAGACAATGGCAATTTAAGAAGAAAAACAGCCCATAAATCCCACCGTTTGGCAATATAAGGCACATTAAAATAACATAATTAGATTAGAACGTCTATGGAGATTTTATAATATACAGTTATAACTCAGTTGATTTTGTTGTATCTGTGGGGTGTGAACGCCGTGACGTAATGAGTCACGTGACCGGAATCGTTGTGAGTTAGAAGCTAAATTTGATAGGCGATACAGTTCGGACCCTCCAAACTGGACCTTCGGTTCACGCAGCTCTGATATTTATAATACATCTACTTTATAATATGATTGCTGATTGCTGAATATTGATATACAATACAAGAATTATCATTCTGTATCTTTGTGGTTAATTGCCTGAGACCTAAGCCATGAACCCTGTACCAGAAGCTTCTACGCCGTCGCCGTCATATATATAAGGCCATTACGTACCACTTGGTAAATGCTTTTCGAATGGTTAGTGAATCAATGCAGTAGAATATTGATGATTACGTGTATCCATTATATGTGCGTCGATACACACATATAATGTATACACGTAATCATAAACAGAAATTAGCTAAGTCTCGTTCCCCGTATACATAAATTAGAACGGGTCTATTACCACTTCAGACAGAGCTGGAACTGTAAGTTTCCACTACACTCAGTCCCCAACTACTCCATACTTTGATGTTAGTACACTTTTCACTAATGATCCATGGAACTTCGTGTCTCATTAGCAACGGGAGCGGAGTTGTTTATGTTATTTTTATCCGCACATCTAAATATAAGCAATATACATTCGGCATTTGAATTTAAACAGTTCTGCATTACATATTATACTATAAACCCTTGTAGAAAATACTCAATAGGCTATTTGACTGGTTTTTAAAATCCATTTTATATTATTTAGTAGAGGTTAAGGAACCCAGTAAAAGTTGTGTTTTTAAAAATTCTATATTTAAATAGCGCGCGAAAACGCTACTTTGACAATATGGTGATGCAATGAGTTCGGTGACGTCACTTGCCTATATTGTAATCTGTGGCACATATAATCCACGTATAGTAGGCAAACGAGGTTAACAAGCAAGTGACGTCATAATATAACGTCATAAACCCGACCAATCAGGAGCGTTTTGTGTCACGTGACAAATGTTTAAAAAAATACATTTTTATTTATGGATTTTTGAATAAATTGATTATTATTTTCAACTTTCGTTAGTAAATAACCATTTTTAAGCTCATAATATATACTGATTACAATAATTGACACTTTATTTTTCGCATTGTCAAATAGACAATTGAGTTATTTTTTTGTATCTTTAGTTATTTATGAGGTGTGATTTTTTTTCTCAAAATCAAAACATTCCATATTCAAGTAGGCTGATAAAATCACTTTTGAATGGTCATGTAATGTTTATACCCATTCGGTAACTAGATTCTACCTCGAATGACCAGGAACTCACTGTTTTCCAATTTAATTACAGAGTTATCGTTAATCAAGTACAATTTAATCTGGCATTTGATTTAAATTTATTAATAGGTCAAGTTAACACTGATAATTAAACTGTTGTTTCATACGTAATTTAATCGAAGTGCAGCAGTGAGATTCTGTAAGAATTCACTCTGCATTTCATTCGTGCAATATTGACAACAGTGATTCGGTGACACGGCATTTTGATTCGTGTATCCTGTAAATTTTATTATTATTATTGTCAATGTTGCATATCACAATTTGATATTTAACGTTCGTGTTCTGCGCTGAATTTCGTGTTTCTTACTGAATACCTTTACAGTACTATTATTGCAATTTAAATAACCTTATTAGTAAAATTTATTTTATTAGCAAATGTACGCTGCTTCAATTATTTACATTACACAAAACGACAATTATAAAAAAAAAAGTTGTATGTGAAATATTTCTTTTGTTTTCATGAGCCTAAAGATTTTGATTTGATTGGTGTATGTGTGCTGTAAAAATTAAACCATATTTTTCCTTCTTATGATAATAGGGGCTTACTTCATTAAATATATTAAAAAAAATACTAAATCAACCGTACAACTTGAATCATTATAATTTTTAAATTATTACAAATTAATTAATCGTGTCGATGTTTCCGCCTGTGATTATTCATCTCACAGAATTGCCAACGTGTCCTCATATTATGTACAATGAGCACCGAGGACCCAGTGTTAAATTAATCAGTCCAGTCACAAAATATACATCAATTGCATAAAGCAATACATTCAAAACAATTACATATTATCAATAACAAACATTAGTTCAGTAGTGTTATTAAAATCATTTATTCGCGACTCAATTTTATCCTTACAATAATGTTTAATTATTCCGATGAGTCTCCAACATGAGTAACTGTTATTCTGATTATTAAGCAACATTACTTTAAATACTTAACTATTTATAATTAATGAGATGTGCATACAATTATTAAAAATGACGAGTTTAAATTATAATACGTGGACCGAGGTATTGAACATATTAAACAAATGTTTAAAGTTATTATATTCGGTTATTTATACACGGTATTCTGTGATAAATAGATTTTGAACTAGTTTTTTGAAAAAAGAACGGCTAACGGCTTGATTGCTAACAATTTAAGATTCAATAACAATGTAACGCAACCAAAAAAAAAAAATGTATTCAACTTGAATACGAAATTGTATTTTGTAAATTAAATCACTGATTCTATTTCTGATCTCATCAGTTAATTATTCTTTATAAAATGTTTTCTCTTTTCCCGTCAAAAAATGAAAAAGTCGTAAGTTGCCCGGTTTCTGTGACAGATCTTAATTAAAAGTTTCCCAAGCAACATAACATTCTTATTAAAAAAACATTAACAATTCCCGTAAAATAAGAACTAAATTAACAATTAAACTTAGATATGATTTATTTTCATAAATATTTTTACGTTTTCATAATTAGTTAGTTAATATCATAGCACGCCTTGGGTATGAAGCACTCAGTTGTTGTTTTATTATATTGAAAATTGTTAACACTTAATATTTAGTCTAGCAGGAAATAGCAATTCTAGTTTTTGCT
Organism: Vanessa tameamea; assembly: GCF_037043105.1. Lineage (NCBI taxonomy): Eukaryota > Metazoa > Arthropoda > Insecta > Lepidoptera > Nymphalidae > Vanessa > Vanessa tameamea. The sequence continues at coordinate 668,041 of NC_087327.1, read as the reverse complement.
GAAGTCCAGCTTGAATGGTGAGTGAGCCATCGTAATTACTAGCACAGCTAGCACAAGAGATACAACATAAAGACCTTAAAGAGTGGATTATAATTTTTAATTGCATCGTTGGTGGCTAGCTTGTAAGGGTGCCAATACCAAGGTCCTGAATTTGACCCTGGGGTTAATTCAAAACAAAAAAATTAACCGATGGAGACGACTGCACTGGAATTGGGGATTGTTTTGGTAACATATCACTAACACGTAGAATTGTCAAGTTTGTAAAGTTTCCACTGTTGTGCCGTATCGTATTTAACGTTCCATTGGATAATGAGAGTGCAAGAGTAGAAGAATCGTCATTGTAGCTGAAATTTTCCAGCAGGACATTTCGTTTTGTCTTTCCAATTCTTGCAGGTTCAATGTCTATGACCATCGTCAGGAGACAATCTCATTAGATAATAGTATGAAGAAAAAAAGATATTTTGAGTTCATGTATCAATACAAAATCTTACCAAAAATTTAATTAAAGCTTTAAACGAATATGTCTATGTATTAAACTCAAAAACACTTGAAACGACATGACACAGATCGTTCTCAAAGAATCCGCCCTCGGAATGTTTTCGAATGCCGTTTTCATTTCTTATTTGCGAGTTTCAAAACAGTAAAAATTCGTAGCACACGAATACACCTTGACCTTAGAATAGCAAGTGTTGGAAGAACATGAAGCTAATTATTTTAGATGCACACTATTTTTAAACCGACAATTGTTATTTAAATTTTCGTGTCGGCAATTTACAAGGCAGTTGAGGATAGACATAAAGAAAATATACATAAATTAAAAAAAACCTGTTCGCTTCACTGGAAAAACCTCGTATTTTATAACATAGGTAGATGGTAGGATGGGCATCTCACGGTAAGTGGTCATCCCCGCTCATAGACATGGGCATTGTACGAAATATTAACCATTTCTTACATCACTAACGCGCCACCAGCCTTGAGTGCTAAGATGTTATTTCGATTGTGCCTGTAACCTGGCTTACTTACCCTTCAAACCGGAACACAGTGTTACTAATCAAAGCTGTTTGGTGGTAGGGTACTGGTGAGTGGATAATACTTAATAATACTTAGGTAATAGCAGGTAAGGATAATACGTACAAATTTGTTATTTAATTTTATTATATGTAGAATCCAAAGACAAATAATCCAACCCAGTACTCAAAAGTGGACTGAAAGAGATTTACGTTTGGGATAAGTCCTTCTTTGTATTCGTATAATTTAAAATAGCATTAGGTCTTGTCTGTGTATGTATTTTGTGTGATTATTTTATTTATTCGTGTAATTGATTTGTACGTATTGATTGTATAGATAAATTAAGTAATCTTTTGACAAATGTTAATTATAAAAATGAAGCTGATACCTTACATAATATTTTATACCAATTTAATGTTACCCAACATTTTTATTATTATATATATAAATTTATCAAACACAAACTTCCATCCCCAGTTTTATCCCCTTAGGGATGGAGTTTCATAAAATCTGTTCATGTCTACACCTTTTAAGAAACCTACCCAAATTTAAAATATTTAGGTGTTATGGTTTCTGAGATTTCGTGATTAATCAGTGAGTGGTATTTCGCTTTATATATATACATAATATATAAATTATGAATTACCAACAAGAGTGAAAATCTAACGATTTAAATTTTTTTAGCTCAAAATTGTAATATACATCATAATTGTACTTTTAATTAAAGGTACGTCATGAATAAAAAGAAATATATAAACATAAACTATTTTTTTTTTTAGTATTAAATAGTTCTTAAACTTAAAATCAATTGTTAGTAAATAAAATTATTTTCTTTTGTATAAATTTAATACAATAATACTAAAATAATTACTAGATTAGACAAAAATTATAAAGCTACTAATTACAATTAGGATTAATTAAAATAAATTAATAAAAAAAAAAAAAAACAATTTCACTTTATAGTATCAGTTCCATTTTAGTCTTAATTCTAAGGTCATATCACTGTTCAGCCCTCTATCCTGCACTCCGGGTCGTCGCCGCATCTAATTGGCTTTGAGCTATCTCAGAGAAGAGACGTAGTTGTGATGTGTGCTTGAACACGTACAACGACACGTGATGTTTAAAACAATCGTTTATTTACAAAACCTGTTGCATCATTATGACGAGCAGCTCATAATGCAAATCAGATTTTTTTGTAATAGCAACATTTTACAAAATTCTATAAACCAACCAAGTAGTTCTTACATAGAATATTATTAAAATTATTTAATAACCTCAAAACTTAAAATTGATTATAAGTCTTTAATCGTATTTGTTTACTTTGGAATATATGTATATTTAGATGATTTTTTATATAAAATGGCTTAAAATTGCCACACACAAAAATTTAGTAACATAAATCTTAAACACACAAGCACATTATATGAATATTAGTATAGTTGCCTGCGATGTGTTGTTCAATGCAATCATATGTTCAAATAATCTTTTCCTCCTTTCTTTCTTAGCATCCGATTCCTTTATACATCCTGATACAAATATCGCTCGCAGTTAACGTCAAATGGAAAACCGCCGCCCACTTAGCCGTTACTGACATCTACTACACGGCCCATTCATACCGCTCAAAATATTGACAACCTCATTCACAAGGGCCTGAAAAGACTTGAAAGTAAAAGATGCCAGATTTTTTCCTTACTTACGCTCAACGCATACGGTTTTCCGAATAACCGGTTTGCGTTGGCGAGTCGAGTGTTTTCTTTGGGCTTTGAAACGAAATCTGTTGAGATCAAAGATAGGCTTGATGTTTCGTTTTGTAATGATACCGGAACCCAACATTTTAGATGTATTTATGAACTGGATAACGTGAATCTGATATCTAGTGAATGTTTAAATCATTTTTGTTACATAGAAATACATAGATTATAATTGATATATTCGTATGAGTAGCTAATAAAAAAATTAAACAATAATAACATTTTACTATAATTATTATTATGGTTGAGCATTCAAAAGCAAAGCAAACATTATTGAAGATGATATCTCAAACGACTCGACTATATTGAGGATGATACCTTAACGCTGATTTTCAGTAACTGTCGTATGTCAGAAGCTTGTAGTAGCGTCTATATAATTTTTTGAATAAATATAAAAATCTAAATAAATATATGTATATAACACGTAGTTACGTACACATTACACAACTACATTAGAATATTATACAAACGTTAATTCATTTGTTAACAAGTATGTTAACAAAAAGAAAAACACAGACAGTGCCAATATTTATGGGAATCCACTTATTTATTATCTTCAGTAAAACCACACATAAATCAGTTCTTAATTAGCCAACAGCTTCTGTATGATGGAATTTTAATTATTGCTTCTAAATTATTGTTAATTCAAATGTCATTCGATGTGAGCAATGTTCCTTAAGTCGTTATGTAATTATGTGTAGGTTGCATGAGCCTGCTTAATTACTAATTAGACGCGTAAGGGGACATATTAGTTTGTATATCATAGTTGAGCTTATTACATTGGCTTACAATGCAATGCTTTGTTTTGAAATTTGCTTGCCAGGGCAGATAATGTGAGAACAACTGAGTTATTAAATAAATCTTCTATATAACTATTGAGTTCCTTGCCGGTTCTTCTCGGCAGAATCTACTTTCCGAACCCGTGGTGGCTTTAAATTTAATTCAACAATGTAACAAGTAGATTCGAAGGTATTTTTGTGAGCCTACTTGAATAAAAAATATTGGGATTTTGATTTTGAATCAATACCTACTTCATCACCGCTAGGAAACTATATAGGGGTTCTGAAAATACAAACTACAAAATACTTGACCACAAATACTAAGATTCTTAAACGACTATGAAGTACACCTCCTTGGCGTGGATCAGATAGCGAACTAATAACGCGGAGCTCTGGTGCAAGAAAATGATCTTGATCTCCCGCACCAGATTATAAGAACAGATGGAATGGATCACAATCCAACTGCTGTTCTCCTGTAGCTATTTAAAAAATCCTTCAAGGACGATGACACATACCTGACATGTCCACATGCCGAGATCATGTGCTGAGTGCCTAGAGGAGGAAGTGCTTGAGCTAAGCAAGTTTGGCCTTCCATTAATTCCGCTCTGCTACCTGCGAGACAGCGATAGTTTACTTGAGAGCCAGTTCCTATCAGCCGATTCTCCAACAACATACTTTAACTGCTTCATTTATATAATAATATTATCATATTTCTTTTAATAACAGAAGAGTAGTTTGCCCTGATGTAGATCAACTGCATTTTTTACAATCCAAAATACAATCCAGTAATAAAAAAGTATATAATCGCCATCCTAATCCTCGTGCTGTTATCCCAATTCAATTGGGGTCAGCGCAGCATGTCCTCTTCTTCCATATTGCTCTGTCTGAGGTAATCTCACAAGTAACATTATTTCCAGCCATATCGTATAAATATAAAAAACTATTAAGTACAAAATAATATAGTCTATAAGTTTTGTAGATTGAAAATCTATCGCATTTTCAATAAACCTTAGATAAAGACTAAACATTTAAATACGAGTATCTAGCGGGTAAGAGTAATTTAACACCGATACTATCAGAGTGAATAATGCATGCTTTTCCGCCTCTGCACTGATCATGCCCGAGATTATCTCTCACTGAAATGTGGCCGACGGAAGTGCGAATTAAAAACACTTTATTTGAAAGTGTGTCCTAATACTTTAAAGTGGTTGGTACTTACTTAGACTAAGAGTATTATTTTGATCATTGATCAATTTTTTTTTCAAAATCAAAGCAGTTTTTTAAGAAGCAGTGAGAAGAAAAAAATCTAAGACTAGATAATTAATTTGGAGTACATCTATATCTCTAATATATGTATATATTACTGTGTAAGCTCGAACTACGGTAAATTTTAAGATTTTCCAGTAAAACTTAAGATTTACCGATTATGAATGGTAAATGTTCATAAAACTTTGGGATTCGAACTTTTACCATCATTCACTTGGTAAATCTTAGGATTTACATGTTAGGTTACGTTAGGTTGTAATGGTAAAAGGCCGAAAAAGTCGTCCCTTATAAATACTTACATTTACCAACTCATTTCGGTAAATCTTAGGTTTTACTGGAAAATCTTAAGATTTACCTTAGTTCGAGGTTTTACAGTAACATATATATTTAATACGAGGAATGGGAACGACAATATTCTAACTTAGTATTTGTTACAGTATCAATGTCCAAAAGCAGCGGTTATCGATCCGTCTACCTCTTGACCATCAATGAACCGACCCTGGACTCCGAATACTAATTAATATAAGGTCGGATAAGTGGTGCTGATATATGCAACTATATATGTATATTTATATTCATATTTATGTACACAGCGGAGACTCGAACCCACAAACAAACATGCCATTGATACATAGAAATATGTATGCTTGTTAGATATCAGGTACTATACATTATTTTATTTTAAATATATTATTATTTCACTGTAATGTATTCATATATTATGTTTATATCTGCCTTGTACACCCCTACCTCTTTATATATGTATTTCTTTGCTCTACCTTAAGGTTCCCTGGAAGAGATCGCTGTTTTAGCGACAAGGCCGCATATGTTTACTGGTGTACAATAAAGAGTACATAAAAACAAATCAATTTTATTCAAGTAAACTTCACAATGAAGCGTTTTTGAAACCTTGCAGAAGTTGGTAAAAAAGTATACTGAAACAATATTTTTCTATTTTTTTGTATAAATAATACAGTTCCAGTCTTAAAAAGTATTTTATTTTCTCAAATAATTGTATTAGGTACGTCATGTTTTGTAGCAGAATATTTCAGACCAGCCAGTAAAAAGTCATAATAGCAGATTGAAATGTATTTCAAATAGATTATATTTACATATATATACATATGTCCTTGTAAGGAGATCTTAGCTCTAGATAGTACGTATGTAAAAAAAAATCCAAGATAATTTCAGTAACATTTAGCATAAAGAATTGCGAATTAAGAACAGTTGAATTCAACTCGTGTGCTCTTAAAAGATAAGTGGTTTAAATTGTTTTACACTTTTTTGCTCCTTTACTCAAACGAGAGCACTATTAGAATATAATAAAGATTTAATAAGGCTTTCTTTGAAAATGTTAACGTACGTTTATCATATTTTTTATCTAAATGTATTTTAAAACAAGCTACCTAGCCTGGTTCCATATGTCTACAATACAACTTTTAAATTGAAGGACTAACATGAAAAGATAAATTCTTGTTTATTTTTCCTAGTCTAGAAAAGTTGAAATTCTTGAAAAGATAGATCAAGAAATACTTTTTTGGAATTACTAATATTTTCTATTTTCCCATCCAGCTAAGCGTATTAATTGGGATGTGGGTGGGTGCGATTATAACCCAAGTTTAGTTAGTTAGGGTTAGTCTGAAGCGAGTATTATATACTAACTCTATACGTGTTCTACGGTTTTTACTTTGTGTGAGCCCGTGTGGGTAGGTACCACAGACTCACCATATATTCTACCACCAACAGCAATAATTAGTATTGTTGGGTTTCGGTATGAAGGGTGAGTCAGGCAGTGTAACTACAGGAACAAGGGACATAACATCTTAGCTCCCAAGGTCGAAGGCGCAATGGAGATTTAAGAAGCGATTAATATTTCTTTCAGCGCCAATATGTATGAGCGATGGTGACCACTTACCATGTCCATTTGCCCGTGGTGGTCATGGTGATCTATTTGTCCATCCGCTTACTTATACCAATAAAAGGCTGGTTCTTTGGAGATTATGCACGTAAATTACATGATTTAATAACCTCTTCTATCATCGGAAAACAATGTACACTGAAAATCTATACTATTAAATTCTACATCATTAAATTCCAACCAAACGACAAGCGTTTTACTTTTTTATTTCCCATGTGCAAAGCCATAACGTGCAATGGCCCGGCGCGTGTCTTTCTTGATCATTATAAGCCAGCTTCTTCAAGCGCGTCCCATCTCAGATCGCGTCATAAGTTTGCCTTTAGGTATGATTCTGGTCAAACGCAAGCCGTTAATAATAGAGTAAATAATTGTTGTTTAAATATAAATCATACATTTGATTAACCTTATTCCATATAATGATTTCACTTGTACTAAGTTGCCGTTATTTAAAACATTTTGTCTCAATAAAAACTTACTAATAATATAAAACTGCGCAAGTCGTTAAATCATATTCACGAAGGCTTTTAAGTCCGAACTTTATTTCATTTTAGAACTTAAATAAAACGAGATGGGCGATCGAACACGCCAAAACTTTTTATTTTTATTGTAGTTGTTATTATGAAATTGTTAGATTAAATCTATTTAGATATGTAATATGACCTATTAAGTGGCTAGATTTAAGGCAGCGGATCTCGAGGTCCTGAGTTCAAGCCCCAAGTTATACCGATGAAAAGGTATTGTGTTTGAAGAAGTTTCATAGAGAGAAGAAGTTGAGAGGGAGAGAGTAGTGGAGAACCCACTGCACTCTCTAATTCTTCATTCCCAATTTATCTAGGCGTCTCTCTTGAGATCTGCCACTGTAGTCGAAATCTTTCAGGACTACATTACCATCATCCAAAACACATATAAAAATGCCGTCATTTTAATATCAATATATTGAAGATTATTCAAAAAACATTGACGGCTAAAATAATCTTATTTTATTTATTCTTGCATCATGCTTATGTTCTCCTAAGCATTTTAATTTATGGTTCATATTTAAATTAGTCTAGTCATCAGCAAAAAGTTTAAGAAATAAAATGTGAAAAATCAATAAAAATACAAATGGGGTATATTATGTAAAAACGTTACAGAGAAAAGTACAGTCTTAACGTCAGAAAGTGCGCTATCCATTATTATCACGAATACAAAATCTTAAGTCATTGCTATTTATAAATCAGCTCCTTATTTACGTCGAGTAAACAAACGTCAGTGTTATTAAAGATAAAGAGAGGAAGTAATTGAACAAGTAATATTTTTGCAAGATAAAGGGATGTAAATCTTACAGCTAGTTAAGAGAAATCAGTGAATAATAATCGCGAAAACTGCCCCATTGACGAGTTTTCTGCGAGAAGTTCCATTACATAACTAATCTATAATTTGCGAGTAATACTCAGTTCTTCTCAATCACTTATGCGATGCTTGAATCTGAACTGCTATACGGTGGAGGTTACTGTTAGATAGCTTTAATTATTTACAAGGAGGCGTAACATTATATAGCACGAATAAAGGAGAAATGCAGCTTGATTTAAGTATAGTATATCTGCGCTCAATAATTGAACGATGTAAGCATTTTTGCGGATTTTGAACGTATAATATCTAATTGTCCTGCTTATACTTATGTGTAAATAGATAAACAACTTATGTTTGCATGTTACAAAGTCGATGTATTTATGTTAAACTCCAAATAAACCATTAGAATATAAACAATTAAGAACTCTAAGCTGGTTATGTTAAAGTTTAATATTGTACGAAATCTAATTTAAAATTAACATTGTTTTATAAAGCAAACAAAACAGTACGATTTACATGCATCAATGAAACTCAAATGTTTACAAGGGACTAATAGTGTTGCAAGTGTCTAATTAGTTACATTCAAAACCGATTTGAATCAATATATCAATATTACTGGTAATGTTACGTAAAATGTTGTTATTTAATACCTGTATGGCAGACTGTAATAAATTATTCAAACCACAATAGCAAATTAATAGATCGTTTTGCAGATAAACAACCCTTTCCTTTGTTTGAACCTGGTTATAGAGTTCTGTGCAAGCTCATCTGGGTAGCAGCCACTCATCACAGATTATGTCGCCAAGCACCAATACTTAGCACTGTACTGATATCTGAATAAGCCAGTGTAACTACTACAGTACAGTACAGTGTACGACATATTCCGAAATAGTCTCTCAATAGTCATTAAAAATGGGATTAGTTAATTTGAAATGATAATTTACTTAATTTTAGCAGGTGAAAATCCGTCAAATATTCATCCATCAACCCACATACGAGCAGCGTGTCTGAATAAACCAAGCCTCAAAAAGGAGATATTAGTTCAGAAGTGAAACATTCAGAGACAGTTACTATATAATTTATGATACATATTAAATGACGTCTGTACACGTGTAAGTTTAGGACGGATTGTTTGGTTTACGATATTATGTAATACGCACCATTTTCCATTTTAATTAATGCTTGTTATTTTCGATTCAAGGCTGCGTCACTTGATTTCGTAATTGAAATCTCATTATCGTTGATGAAGGGCCCGCAAGCTAAGGAATCGAATGGCAAATACGATGTGAATCGCCCTTTTTGTCTTGCCTCTAGCGAAAAGATTCAATTTGTCAGAAATTTTATATTGGATTATGGTAAAGGATTTGAGCGGCTTTCAAAATTTATTCCTTTTTTGTTAGACATCTTAAAAGATTAACTTTATTTTTTTGGTTTAACTTAGAAAACATAAAATGCTTAGCTCTTCTATAATAAGCATAAAGTCTGTAATTAAAGTTGGGAGTCAGTAATTAATAACTTGTTTGCTTTAAGATAACCGGAGAGTTAATATTTAAGTATTCGCAGTAACTTAGTTGCACCACTACTGAGTCCTTTCACAGTAAAAACATAATTCTGAAGTTCCCAACATTACATAGCTATTTCATAGAATATAATTTCTGTACAAATGTGTGGAAACACAAGAGAACTCTCTACTTTTAACTGTTTTTTGTCTTTTTATCTTTTCCTTTGCGTATTAAGTACCAAAATATTTATGCTCATAAAATTATAAATCGTACTGCACTTCACAATTTTATTGCATTGAAGAGATATGAAAAGGGAAACCTTAGTCAGCAAGACGAGGATCGAAGTAGCGCGACAATATTCGTAAATCAAAATATTCTCTATTCAAATACGCTCATAAAAGCACCTTACAATCGTTATGTTAAATGTAAAGCCATCACTGGTTCGGAAAGAAGATTTTACCATTTTACCGAAGAAAACCGACAAGTAACTCAGAGTTTAATTATAGAGTTTTATGTCAATAAAGTACAATTAAATTTATATATATGTAATATAGTGCCTGGAAATTAACAAACACTAGGTTCACGTTTTTTTAACGTTACTATAATCTTGTATTGAGTAATAATGCTCTACTTATGAGATTTAAATTTATTTAGGAAAAGAACAAATGATTTCAATTTCACTAATTTATTTCGTCAAAACAATCCGCATAATCTTACATCTTATTCTCGTCATTTCGCTGACACGCAGCGGACGCCTCCGGGGATTCGAAGATTTTTGTCTTCCAACACCTGTCGAAACGATTCAATTTCGATTCTGAAATCTTATCCAATGAAACTGTGTTTTTATTCGATCAAAACACTGTTTGAATATATTGATAGATTCTGGTCGGTTAAACGTTGATTACGAAACATGATAACATTACAAAGATATAGAAGATGATACTGTTCTTAATATTGGGTTTCTGATGATCTGAGCTTTCGGAAATAGGATAATTCAAGATGACAATTTGATTTGTAATTTACAAATTCGAAGGACCCCAGTGAGATCAATTCTGAGAGAACAAACTTGAAACTCACTGCGGAATACGGTTGTGACAATACAGAACGCAAAATGCGAACTAGGATAAATTATTAAATTTAGATAATCACAAGGATCAAAAGTGTCATCGTGATCAAGTGGTAAGAATACGTGATGTTTAACAGACGGTTCTGACTTCAAACCTGGGCTTTCCATGTTAAATATTATCTTAATTTGTGTTTATAATTCATCTCATACTCAGCGAGGAGCGAGAGCCGGCAGATGTGATTCTGCCATGCATATCCAGCAACCAGCATTGGAGCAGCATGGTGGAGTAAGCTCCAAGCATTCTCCTTAAAAAGGAGAGGAGAACTTAGCTCAGGACCTATGTAATAAACAAATTATTTACTTATTACTTATTAAGAGATATATTTTTCAAACCAACATATAAAAATAAAATTATATCACAATTAGGATTTTTGGAAGTAGAATTCTTATAAATGGAATTTAAGTATTTCATTAAAACGTAAGTATTTTAAACTTGATCGTCATCCAAAAGGCCTTCCAACTAATTTGTAACGTCACAGCAATTTAGTCATTATATAAAGGCAATAGGATTGAATTTTGTTATTTAACATAATTTGTATAGCGTAAATGTACACAGGCTGTGTTACACCCTCGTAGGCAAGCATAAATTGCCCGGCCTCGGTTACCGCATTACAAATGTGGACGATCAGCAACATGCTACATACGAGAACAGTATACTGTTACATAGACATCTTATTATTTTTAGAGTTTTTTTCTAATAAAATAGTAAGTTTTATACTGAAAATGGAAAATTTAATTTACTACCAAATAAACATAAATTAACAGTTATTAAACAGCCAACAACTAGGCCACACTTTATTTAAAAATAGTAGGTATTGGCACTCAAATCAAATCAAATCTAAAACATTGATTATATCAATATTACGCTTCCTTATTGAAATTGAAAACCCGCCACCGATTCGTAAAAGAAAATACCTGTGTTATTTTATGACTGCTAGAAATAATAAACATTTCCTACATCATCATTATGTCATCAACCTTGGTTAAGTAAGTTTTTTGTACCTCTAGTTACACTGGCTCACTGCCATCGTTTAAAGGAATATGTGTTATGTCATGTACACTTTCATTTTGTCAATTGTACAAAACATTTTTATTAACAAATTATATTTTTTCTAGGCTTTAATAACCTAAATGGACTTTACGTGCCAACGCCATTACTTAATATTTGCTTGAAGTAAAAAAAAAAAAATGTCCTTGAGAAATGGAACATAGACGTTATAAGAAAACAAAATCTGTTAAGATCACGTATCAAACCGTAACGTTTCCACTCATAACATGCAAATTCAAGTGCTGTAAGTAAAAAAAAAATGCCCGTCTTAATGAAATATTCAGCAGGCTGTGAGCAACGTATTCATATCAAAGTGTGAACCATAGAGCATAGAAAGATATACAAATGTATCACGTATAAATTAGAACGACTATTTCTTGTTTTATTCATTTTATAACAATTTTCATTTCTATTTACTTCTATGAGCTAAATCTTTTACTCGACTGCAAAGTTTTAGTTATTTTTTTGGGAAATTTTAACGTCTCTGCGACGGGATCGCAGAAAACGTCAAAATCTTTCTTGGTGGTAGGGCTTTGTGCAAGCTCGTCCAGGTACCATCCACTCATTGGATATAATTTACTGCTTGGCGGTATACTTAATAGTGTTGAATTCTGGTTTGAAGGGTGAGTACAAAGAATACTATAAAAAAATGTAAAGTATATAGAAAAATGTAGATTATGTCATATATTATTATGTAAAGATTACTGATATTGACTTCATAAATGAGACTGCACACCTTGGGGATAAAACAAGTTTGTAAGCGGTAATAGAGAAAAAATCATTTATTTCCTTTCACCGGTTTCTTCTAACTAAATCGGTTGTTCAATTTTACAATCCGTACATAAATTATCTTTGGAAATTATACTTTTTATTATATTGAACTGTAAATTTAAAAACATATTTTTTTACCTTAAACGACTCCAGCGCCATCTAGTACATTTATATATGAAATGATTTACAAGGTACAAAGCGCGCTTTCTATTCTTATTTCTTCTAATGTTATACCTAAATAAATGTTATTAATACAATCGATACTAGCGCCTGAACTAGTTAAAAAAAAATGTTTTTAGTCGGCAATACATTTCTGCAAAATTCGTATAATCGAGATATTTCGATATTAAATCCATAAAATTAATTGACATGAAGTTCAACGAGAGTCATATTTGACGTTTACGGTTTTTCATTTAGAAAGTGTATTCCAAATAATAACCTCGTGCAGTACGAGTCCGTAACCGTATAATAAATACAGTAGTTATTATTATTTTTTTTTTAACTCCTCAAATTAATGAAAGAATTACTAATATTCATATTTACCTCTCCTTTTGAGCTTATCACTTGTGGAGTGGAGACGACACTACCCCCACCTGGGCTATTAGGATCGATCCTGGGACTTTTTACATAGGCGGCCAAACCATTACTAGATGGTAAACCATTGCGCTACTGACGCTTAATTATATTTATTTTACCCAAGCAAAGCTGGGTTTTAATCTAATGTTCAATATTTTTGCAAAATTCATAAGGAATGGCACTACACACAATAATGATCCACCAAGAGACAGCACGAACTTTGTATACAAAGCATGCTAGTAATGTTATAAAAAAAGAAAAAGTACAATCCACATGACTGAAATAAAGCCTTTTTGCTTCTAAAGCGTTTTACTCAAATGTTACACACACACAACGGTTGAACTAAACTTCGACCTTGGAATACGTTTGGAGTGCACCCAAAGTTTCACTTCAAGCATTTAACCAATGACCGAAGAGGTAATATATTAAGTGGACTTATGTCATTTACAATACTAATATCTATGTACGACGGTCATTACTTGCCTTCAAACGATCCATTTAGTCTTTTTTCTTTCTATTATCATTAACAGTTCTTTGTCTGAAGATTCACACAAACGAAGGCATAGACTTAACTCGTCTCGATTACATCTTTCCCGGGAATTAATCTATCTGCAAGCGAAAACAATTAAAAATTGTTTTAGTCGTTTTTGAGATAATCTTGAATGGACAGGCAAGAAATGAGCATTTCCTTTTATAAAGTTAAATTAAGACTAAACAAAAGATATTTCTTTAATTTAATGAATTATAAAGTATTTTATCAACGATTGCCCTCTTGCTAAATGTAAAAGTTTGTACGATTGAACGAATGTTCCGGACTCACAACGGATTCTAATCGTATTTATTATATCGGCTAATGTACAATTATTAATAAATAATTTCGCCTATTAGTTAGAGGCTGCTTTCCAGAAGGATAATAGTACCGTTAAATATTGATGACCCGTTACCGTGAACCGAGATGGCCCAGTGGTTAGAACGCGTGCATCTTAACCGATGATTTCGGATTCAAACCCAGGCAGGCACCACTGAATTTTCATGTGCCTAATTTGTGTTTATAATTCATCTCGTGCTCGGCGGTGAAGGAAAACATCGTGAGGAAACCTGCATATGTCTAATTTCAACGAAATTCTGCTACATGTGTATTCCAACAACCCGCCAATGCGGGTTGGTGGAATGTGCTCCAAACCTTCTCCTCAAAGGGAAAGGAGGCCTTAGCCCAGCAGTGGGAAATTTACAGGCTGTTAATGTTAATACTTTACCACAAAGATTTTAAAATAAAACTACTTTTAGTTTCATTTATTAGATTGATTAGTAAAATACCTCTGTTGCCAGATTAAAAAAAAATAAAACAATAGTGAGTTTATGGTTGATAGCACATCTTGGGAATGAAACGATCGCTTCCTGGCTATTTATTTTAATATTGAATATTTGTAATTAATAACAAATTGAAAAAAAAATCGCTGAGTTTCTTTTGCCGGTTCTTCTCAGGTCAGGGTGTTTTCTTCTCCTAACCGATAGTAGTGTTTAATTTGACAACCAATAAGTAACTGTAATGCTTCCATATTGAATAACAGAATTTGATTTGATTATAATTTACGGGAAATGTAAAGCGTGTACCACCTACTTGTACCATAGACTAACCATTCACCAACCTAAACACTCAGTTAGCAGCATCGATTTAGTACGACAGAAATAAAATTAATGAAAATTTATTCGAACGATAAATTTTAACATCAGGGGCGGAACTTGGCGAAACTCCCTCCATAGCTCAAGAGACTCGCCAACTCCAACTGTTATCAGTTGTCATACAGTCCGACGGAGTTTAACTTAGTTTTTCTACTAGTTCGTTTTGGAAACTTCTGACGATTATGGTGTTATAAGAACGTATATTAGAGGAAATCAGACGTAATCTGATATTTAAATCTTGGCTTGTGAAATGTACTGTGAAACGGTGATTGCTATTATGAATGTTACTTGGTGTAAAATATTATTAAAAGTTTTTTATTCTTCTTCAAGGCACGTAAAAACTAGGAATTTATGCTAACATTGCGATTTTCGACGATAATGTATTAAAAATTTCAAAGACACTTTGTAAAATCTATACTTCTATACTAATATACTATACTAATACTAATATACTAATAATATTATAAATGTGAAAGTAACTCTGTCTGTCTGTCTATCGCTCTTTCACTGCCAAACCAATGAACCTAATTTGATGACTTTTGGTATGAAGCAAACTTGAACTCCAAGGAAGGACATAGACTACCTTTTTGCCCAACACATGACAACCAACCCCCTTAAACGCGAGCGAAGCCGCGGGCGACAACTTGTATAGCATATGTAAGCTGATCACTTATAAGCTTATCACTTATAATTTAGCTTATCTGAGTTTATCACTTTGTCGAATCATAAATTCAAATCGTTTGTCAAAAGTAATTAATAATTAAGTGTTATATATGTAGATGACAAAGAATACTTATTATATATGTTTAAGTATACTTAACTGACATAACTTTGTCTTTCAAATGAGGGAAAAGAGTAACTACTGAGTTTCTTTTCGTTTCTTCGCGGTAAAAACTAAGTTTCCTTTAAGTTTCATATATGTCTGTAAAATGTCTATTCAAAAAAGCTTGTAAAAAAGCCTACTTGAATAATAATGTATATTTTGAATTTAAATGTTATACAAATTATAAAAGAACTTCGAGTTAGTATGTCCATAGATGACTTCCATACAAACGCTCAACCACTATTTCACCCCCTTAGGGGTCGAATTTTCAAAATTCCTTTCTTAGTGGGTGTCTACTCAATAAAACGATCCTACTCACCAAATTCCAAGGCCCCAACTTTAATAGTTTACGCTCGGCGATGATGAATCAGTCAGTCAGGACTTGTTATTTTATATATATAGAACTAATTCCAAGTGTTTCAATTGCAAAATAATATAGTATATAATATTGTTGCCTATTTTGAGAAATAATATAGTTGTTAGTAGCCGACATAATATTTAAAATCCAATCATCACCAAGTACAAAAAATGATGTAACTACACTATGAAAAACAAGATGCTGTCCATTTAATATGGTTTTCTAAATTAAAGTTTTTAATCTTTTTAAACAAAAAAGGTAACAAATCAAAGTAAATTCCACAAAAAGACCGCATCAGTATACTCGTGGATCCGCATTCATTCGCGGCATTACGCCCAACGACTGTGACATAAAGAAAAAAACAGTTGGAAAAAAAAAAACAAAATGGCTGGGCGAAGGCGGATTTGCCGCGCCATTAATTCCCGCTCCATTTTAAAAGTCGAATTAACATTTAATGTGGTTAAGCGTATCTCGGGCTGGATCTGGCCTATGAATATTAAAATATATCGATCATAATTAATCGGGAGGATGCTTCCTTGTGACTGATGTTACACCGTCATAAAACTATAGATTATAAAATATTAAACTTTTCATGCGAGTGGATAAATATTTTTTTATATGTAAGATGACTTGGTGGCCTGTATGCAAGCCCGTTTCCATTGGTACCATCCATTCATCACGTATTTTACTGCCAAGCAGCAATAATTAGTATTTTTGTGTTCCGGTTTGAAGGGAAGTCAGTGTATAAATTCAAATAAATATTTGTAAAGTATAAGGAAAATATTAATATTTTTTAGAATACAGGCGGCAGTGGTGACCACTTAGCATCAGGCGGAGCCAGTCCGCCTATCTAGTAAGACAGGCAAATTTATGAAATGGTGTTGGGTTGTCACCAGCGCCCACAGATTTTGGCGCTGTAAGAACAAATTACTATTCCCTCCAAAACCAGTGCTAACTAAATTTAATTATTGCATTTTATTTTATATTAGATACATTAAATAAAAAAAAATCTTAAAATTTAATTTACATTTAAATTTGAATCATTTTAAAAATAATAACTAAACTTCGGTGTGACTGAGATCCTTTCGCAATAAACTCCCAATCAGAACCGATCAACGAGATAGTGGGCGTATAAATTTTTCCTTATTTATTAGTTACGTCTTCTGAATATCTGGATAAAGACAAGGTAATACCTCCTAATTGCTTGTTAAACGATTATCCTCTCAGGGATTTATCACATCGACGCTATTAAGCGAAGCGTAGGCGCTTCAATGCGCTGCTTTATTTTGAACACTAACTGTGCCCGCGACTTCGTAAGTGTTTGAATTTAACAAAAAAGTTATTGTTGTAGCCTAAGTTTCTCTTTATAACATCAGCTGCCAGTGGAAGTCCCGTCAAAATTGGTCCAGCTGTTTCAGAGATTAGCCGGAACAAAGAGACAGACAGACAAAAATTGAAAAAAAAAATTATTTAGGTATATGTACCGTGTACACATACATATACATTTAGTAAAAAGCGGTTATTTTAATATTGCAAACGGACACTCCAATTTTATTATATGTATAGATAATAAGTTAAGAATACGAATCCTGGTTTATACGAGTAGTTAGTTAGTTATAGTTATTCGAGATATGCTTTTTTGACAACAGTTGTTTTATATAAATTATTATAAGTCGTTTTAAATATAGAGAAATGTCGTTATTGACGTATGTAGGAAGATCTGTTTATGGATGTAATTGTTATTATAAATGTAAAAATGTATTCCATCATGCTGCCTTCATTCTGGTTGATAAAGATGTGGCAGATTTTCATCTCATTTTACTTTCCTTCGCCAACTTACCTGGGTTTGAATTTGAACCAGCAATTTTGGCAAAGATTCACGTGTTATAACCAGCTGATCTCGGTTCTTCAGGATTGTTTTGTATTTTACTCCACTGAGCAGCACACACTTGCATTTGACTTGACAAACGTAACTATTAGCGTATTTTATATTATCAAAATAAAATCCACACAAAATGTTGATAAATTGTATCAAAATATAAAACGAATTGAAAAAATGC
Organism: Vanessa tameamea; assembly: GCF_037043105.1. Lineage (NCBI taxonomy): Eukaryota > Metazoa > Arthropoda > Insecta > Lepidoptera > Nymphalidae > Vanessa > Vanessa tameamea. The sequence continues at coordinate 650,040 of NC_087327.1, read as the reverse complement.
GTTTTTTATTTCAAGCCTCGACACTTGACACACACATTCGAAAAAAATTAAGCCATAGTCGATGGTTATCTTGTTGTTTCATACAACACGATATTAGGAATGATGTATGAAAGCTAAAACTTCGTTCAAAAGTTAGTTATAAAACTGAAGTCACACTTAGCAAGCGAAATAAGTACGAGACTTCGCTAGCGCACATTACGCTTTACAAGTAATGCAGGTCGTAGTTATGATTTATTTTGTGTTCGATATTCAAAAAGCGTCTCCTATTTTGAAGTTAATTTAGGTAACAATAGATTGAAATTATAAAAAAAAAAAAATATATAGAATAGGTTCCCCAGTGGCCAGTAATCATTTATCTGTTTATAAATAGAATCGGTTGTGATATAGGCTGTTTTTTTTTTTTCAATTTAAGCTTGACAATGTATTTCAATTGTGTTGTTGATAATGGCTATATATTGATTGTTAACCAAACTATAACGTATTTTTTAATTAGTTTAGTAGCAATGTCCTAAATTAATTAAAGAATTACTAAAATTCCTATTTACCTCTCCTTTTAAGCTTATCACGTGTGTTTAGAGTGGGGCCGACAATAGCGGAAGGCCCAGTATCGATCCTGTGACTTTTTACATTGCTAAGCGGCCCATTAATCATTGCGGTATTGACTTTTAATTAAAAAATATATATTTATATAAGTATATTTCCATATTAATACAAACTAAACAACAACTAGGGCAGTTCTTGTAATATTCCAAGATGAATTCTATGAGCAAAAAGGACGATCAAATTCAGCATCTTAATTTCCCGCTTGCGTTATTATTGCCAATCAGTCCAAATAAACTTTGTTCAAAGAAGCACTTTTGACTCTTCAATTAACAAGATTTCGTGAAATGTAAACCAAACTCGCGCTGAATGATTCTACTAAAAAGAACATTCAGAATTTAATAGTTCCTCTTTCCCAAGTACTATATTACATATGTATAAATTTATATCATTTAGTTAGTAGATTTTTTCGGTTTATGTGACTACTGAATTTCTTGCGGATTCTCTTGGGTACAATCAAAATTCCGAACTTTAAATTTTACACAAAATTACAATTCAAAGGTATTCAAGAGCGTACTTAAATAAAGTATAATTTGATTTTGCGTTTGAATAAAATCCACGCGATGGCCGCCCTTGACAGGAGTTGAGAGGTTGCGTTTACCAAGTTTCGCTCACAGCTCGGCGGAGCACCCCTTAGGGGTAAGAGATCTCGCCAGCAGCGCTAGGCGACATCATCTAATCACCTCAGGGAGGAAGTACCGTCGACACAATTGCTCGTAGAGAGATGTCTCTTACGCATGATGCGTTAGAAAATGATATATTGGTCCAGGATTCTTTTGGAAAATATTAATATAGTTTTTAGGTTAAAAATATAATCTCTAAATAATTTGAAGCTCATATTTAATATACATTATTTATACATACGTTATAGCAATCACGAATGATGTTATTTATATCTTCAATAACTTAGTTATAAAAAGTTTTTTCAAACAAATACTTAAATAAAAATTCACATTCAACCTCTTTACCAGTATTTAAAGATCTACTTAGCATATTCTGCCCATATAAATTATGTAAGAGTTAAAACACAATTTATTATCGCTCACAGCTCAACCATCAGCGGTTAAAAATTGCCTTAAGGTGTTCCATTGATGGAATTAAACGTGGATTGAAGGCTCGCCTTTAATGGCTCCTTAATATGGCTAACATCACCGTAAATTGCTCTTCGATACGGTGATCAATGCTCAACAAGTTGCTGATAATACGTGACAGATAATCTTCTCTTATAAGAAGTATTTGATTAAAGGTTGTGTTTGAAGGTCTGATGACAAAATAATCATAACCGTTATGCTCAGGTAAACTTTATTAATACGTAATTGTAATAAAGAAATATCTGACCGTTATAGGTCATAGGTATACGTCTAAACAATGAACTATGTTTTACGTGCACTGATGATAGTAATTTATAATTATAGAAAAAAAATAAACAATTTACAAAGTACAATTTTTTATATCAAGAATCTTTATGTAAAAAAAGAGTAACTACTGAGTTTCTTGCCGGTTCTTCTCGGTAGAATCTACATTCTGAACCGGTGCTTAATAGCTTTACTTAAAATAGTTTGTTAAATCACGATTCAAAAGTGCTTGTAAAAGCCTACTTGAATAAAGTATATTTTGATTTTACATAAAATGATTAACATAGAGGCCTTAAAATATATAAAAATAAATATTAAAAATGTATTAATTAAAATCATGACCGCGTGGAATGGTGGCGAGAATGTAGTATTTCATCATTGAGGTGTCACCATTAGAGGTTATTCCAATAAATTAATATGTCAATAAATAAAAAAAACATAGTATATATATTATATATTTTTTTAATCTTGGGCAGTATTCACAAACGCGGCAACGTTATAATCTATTCTATCTATATTCATATTAAAAATGCGAAAATAAATCTCTCTGGCGTTACGCTTTCTCGGTACAAGCTAAGTACAGAGGCAGAGACAAAAGATTTTTCACATGAAAAATAGGTACAGATTACCTTATTACAACGTATTTTAAAAATAATCTTAAATATTACGCGCAGCATTTCAAATTGACGGTTTATATTGATACCTGTTAAATCTGTAGACCTTATAAGGACCAAGTTAATAATTTAAAAGCTCAAATTGCCGTCGGCAATTCTTGTTCAAGTACTTCAATTAACGCCATTTGACAAAACGGAAAGATATTCTTATAATACTGACAGTAAATGCTGTTCATCAAATATTTATGAGTTAAAAATACCATTAATAACAGCCGTAATGGTGTCGAGAAGTGGTGTAATTTCTGCAAGGTAAGTCCCCTCGACTTCAAACGAGCTTGAAGGTTTATGCAGGTTTTGTATTTAAATATAGCGATAATATGGCAATACAATCACTATGTCGCTTCAAGCGATAACTTAGCTCGTAGCCAGCAATCCTTTATCCAATACTGATTGGCAACTGCGGCCTCACTTGTGTTTTAGGGATTGGGATGTGTTAGGCATAAAAAGTCTATGTCTATCCTTGGAGTTCAAGCTCGCTTCATAACAAATTTTATCAAATTGAGTTCAGTGGTTTTTCCCTGTAAGAGCAACAGACGGTATAACAGTTGCCCATCACACACAGGCGAAGCAGTGAGCGGTAGTTAGTCTTACAATATATCTAAAATTGTTTATAAAATTTGCAAGAATTAACAATACATTAAAAAAAAAGAAAAACTTCTTTTGGCTCTTACTATATTGTACAAAAGAAACTCAAAATCAAATCCACTAGTCCACCACACAGCAATACTTCGTATTATTGTGTTCCGAGTTAAGGCATAGCTAAGCCAGTACAATTACCGGTGCAAGTTACATAACATATAACAGACCAGAAAAATATATTTTCTAATCATTTAGACTTGGATATTTAGCAGTATTTACACTTCCACGTCCGAGACATGGAAGTGTAAATACTGTCAAAGCCTTTAATCTAGCGCCTGATATCTGTCCACTCGTATCGGATTACCGTTACATTTAACAAGATAAGAAATAAATAGTAAACCCTTGTGTTTGTTTACACTTGAGCACTATGCACAGGAAATATTCTCCTCCGCTAATCTGATATTGACTGTCAATGCAATGCATGCTTACGCGGGAATCTAGGGTACCTTTCGAAATTTGAATTTTTAAATAATGCTCTGCATATTTTGACGATGTAATTGTCCAATATATAAGAATGAACGTGTCAAAGTCTCTTTCCTTACTTATGCAGTCAAGTCATTAAATGATACACGTTTTCAGAGTTAAACTATTTCGATAAGATTTATTTCTCGTTTCACGTATTTTAATTGAGTTTATGAAAACTGTTAAACGGAATGAATGTTTTTCTTATACGCATTATTTATGCCAACTATTATAACATAAACTAAGAAATAATTAATGTTTCGTACCGATGTATGTGGGATGAATGATACCCTGGCCTGTCTATCTTTCTAGATTTATTTTTATTTTAACTATACTATTAAATAAGTGCTACGTTTATGCGATAACAATGATAAATAGTATCAATTACACTCAAAAATTGAATTTCATTTCAACAGCGTTCGTTATTAAACTCAATTCAGGTATTTTAATTTGCTTACTGGCTCACCCCACAAACCTCCCTTTGTGAGGCCAATAACCAAAGTATTTCACATCAAAGGCGGAGCAACTGTTCGAACGAAAAAGGTAATTTTGTTTACCGATGTTATTCTACCAATAAATAAGTTACCGATAAACATTACTGGGCAAAGACTTTTTGATTGGCTCTCACGTATGAGTGGTTCGGGTGTTTTTTTGTACTGTTTCTTATAACATTCATGGAGAGCGAGGAGTTGTTAATGAGAAATTATTTGAGGGATACATACCATATACCTACATACATACATACATACTACCATTTCGACTAAAATAAACTGAAACGATCTTGTAACACACTTGCTTTACTCTAAATATTCTTCTGAGGATCAAACTATCTTCAAAAGAAATAGTGATGCCATGGGACTATTTAAAAATGATTTCATAGGAAGCCTACTTCTTAACTGACTTCCAAAAAGGACGAGTTTTAACTAAAACGGTTAGCGCGTGCAAAAAAAAAACAACTTGGCCTTCCAGTTAATATATAACCAATGTGGTTACAGGGTCGTCATACTATTGTAATTAAAAATCTCTTCTACATTAATTTGATTATATTTATAAGACAAACTTACTAGGCGACATATTCATCGGGCTTAGCTCAAGCTACAGTTTTGTACTGCCGATAAAATTTGTAAATACGAAAAATACTTAATCGGTCAGTCCTTTTTCTCTAAACTTTTATTGAATTTAAATTACCGCGACTCTGGAGCCGGTAGTCTCGTTAAGGTAAGCGATCTGCCTCTATAATGCACCACTTCCGGAGTGGGCCTAACAACATTCTAGAAACTATCCATAACGGTCTCTGTATTCACCTGCATGTTGTACCAACTTCTATCGAAAACTTTTGCCCCTTTTAAATGTTAACTATCATTACATTTTGATTTATTAAAAGATATGAAATTCCATTTTATACATTTAGTAGTTACTAATTGTGGGCCGCGGCTTCTCTCACGCTGTAGGGGTTTGTCGTCAGGCTTTAGATCTAATAAATAGCCTATGACCTCCCTTGGGGTTCAAGATTGCTTCATATCAAATTTCGGCAAATTCAGTTCAAGCCCATAGGCTCTTTCAACAGAATTCTAAATAGATTAGACGTAAAAATTGTACAATGATTTACAAAATAATGAAACTTGATCAATAGGTTCGAATAGTCTTTATTAGTATTCCAAATCGATAAGCTGCTATTTTATAGTTTATCTACACGCGTTAACCGAATATGGCGGCCTTAAATGTTAATTTTTTCATCAGTCTTTCAATCCATGCTCGGAGGCGATGGAAATCATCCTGAAATCTTTGGATAAAATTATGCCACATGTACATTCACCATTATTATTTACTTGGTGAAACAGACCTAATAGCAATATTGTTAAACCAGTATAACTACACGTAAAAAGAACATGACATCTTAGTTCCCATTGTTGGGGGTGAATTAATAAATAAATATTGGACAACATCACATACATGACTCTGATCCCAATGTAGCTAAAGCACTTGTGTTATGGAAAATCAGAAGTAAGGATGGTACCACAAACACCCAGACCCAAGACAATATAGAAAACTAATGAACTTTTTCTACATCGACTCGAACCCGGAACCTCGGAGTGGCGTACCCATGAAACAACCGGAGTACACACTACTCGACCACGGAGGTCGTCGAACAATGCATTGCATTGACTCTTTGAGGGTGGGGTTAGTGTTTCTTAAACTACTAATGTGTATGTGCAGTGGTGTCTTACTATCAGGTGGCCCATTTTCCAGCCCGCCTACTGATATGAAAATAGTGGTGCCCGTGCGAGTCAGATTCGCGTCTAAAGGTTCCGTACCACTACACAATACTGAAAGATTGACCAGATTTTTACGATTAGAAAATTACGGTTTATATATTTGTTATACATCTGCTATAGGATATTGCTTCTTGTCAAATTTCACGATTCTAAGTAAACGAAACTCTATAGATAAGGTAACATACCCTACAGGTTCCCTTTGCGAATGTATGGGAAACGCAACATAACGGGCCATAGCTTTTGATTGCGTAGACTGAGAGATTTGATTTTTTTTCAGCTCCAAGAGACCCTAGACTTCAGTATTAAGGTAATAATTTAAATTTTATAGCTCTACGTATCTTGACGGACAGATAGACAGACAGATGGACAACGCAGTCAATTTACAAGGGTTCCTTTTTCCTTTAGGTACGGAACCCTAAAAAACACCGCATTGAACCACAGTGATTAAATAAGCTTCAAATCTTTTTCTTCTTCTCAAAAGGAGATGATCCCTTGGCCGTACATTTACTGGCTTCATCTTATTCTTATAAAAAAAAAAACATTTTTATTTACAAAATGTCTAATCGAAATAAGCACAATTTACTTTACTTATATAAAAATGTGTTTCATAATTACATTAAGGACATATTTATATTCGTATAATATTAAACAAAACTCATTTCAAAAAGTTTCGGCAACTTCGAGGTTCTTATCATATAAATCCAATGCCTCGAGTGTATTACGAAGAAGTTTCGCACTCGACTAAGAAATGAATACGAAATATGACTTCAATTTGAGCAATAGATCTTGTGTTAAACATTTATGCTATTAGTGGAGGTAAGTTTTGAGGGATTTCTTACGATTGTTTCATACTTTATGCCAACAGAGATAATATTTATTGGATTATTGGATCTATTCGTTCATGACGTCACGCCCTTCCACGTCATATAATATCGGAGTGACACTCGTACGTACAAGATGTTCAGTGTACTTGAGGCCACGAAGAGCAAAGACAGGAAAAACTAGTTTATATTTTTATTTTATTATACTAGTGCACGCCGATAATTTTACGTATGCGCACCTCCTCCTTCTTATGTGTTGTTTCCACTACGTTTAGTCATAAAAATAGACGCACTACGCGAAGTATAAGCCACTCACACACACACACACAATGATCATGTGCCAACCATGATATCTAAGATATTTTATATTATGTACCTTTTTTTACACCAATACAAAGTACTATATTATGTAAATACGAGCCTTTACAAAGCAATACCAGCGCGTAAAATTCTTAAGTAACACTTTATTGTACGTTTAAGTAAAAAATGGATACAAGAAATTATAAAAATAAACTTAGTATAAAATCTCCCCTAGCATATCCCTTGAAGAAATTTCTTCCAGCTCACCCAGGAACGAACAAAGAACTAAGACAAATTAATATGTTGACATACAATCACACAAAATATAGATTACAATAAACAATGGAAATAAAACAAAAAAGAAAAACCAAAAGCAGTAAAAGATAAAATGTACGGTTTAAAAGCGGTCACAAATCAACCCAAGACCGAACCTGAAGCCAAACATTTGAACGAACTGAAACGGTTTCCGTTAGTACACGGAGTGAATTGCTCTAATTTCAGTAACTCGAGCTGATAAGGGAAATTGGTCTCAATACGTTGGTGGGCTAAATGAAAAAGGTGCTTTGAAGCTGTTGGCGCAACGCCGATATCCGAGAATGAGGATAACGGCGAAACTATCGGTTCTCGATTTGAATAACGTCATCACAATTTTATTTCATTTCAAATTTGATAGCATAATTATTTTCATTTCGTCAAGTAAGTTTATGTGAATGATTTGATTGCAAGTCAGGACCTGCCGGAGTTTGATTTGTTATATTTGGCAAATGATTTAAGTAACGAATAAAAATGATAAATAAATTCGTAATACACTTTGATAAAAAATGTCTACCATCAGCTGCGGCTGGGTCATTGTAGAGTAATATTTTCAAATGCACTATTGAATTTTCGTTTAAGCTTACTGCATCATATTTTAATAATATTTAAAACTCTTATATTATATACTTATGGCGCATTCCGCATTTTGTTAATAGTATTATTTATGATGTAGCTCCGTATAAGCTTTAATTTTTAACAGGACGCGTCCGAAGCCGAGTTCATTTTCGCATTTATTATAATCTGATGTAAATGAAACAATAAAAAAATATATTTTAACGATGGACGATGTAATCAATGATAAAAAGAAACACATGTTTAGATTGTGATTATGAACGGTAATAAAAAAAATGTTTGACGTATCTTATATAAATAGCAGCATGTCGTGTTGATGTTGGACCTTATATATTTTAGCGGAATTGATAATAGTCTTACGGAATTACTTAAATTCAAACGTCAAGTGCACTTGACATTCTTTCCCCTTGCAGACTTGAACTCCGTAGCATACGTTAAAATGATTACTATTAAATAAACAGTGCTTGAATAATTTACAAATAGAAAAAGGAAAATTACATATCTGGTGTTAAATCTGGGAGGATAGTTAAGGCCCATATTTTATCGATTAGATATTTTTAGCATATTAGATATGAGAAAAAAATGGTAAATTCAAATAGTAGGGCACCAGCGAGATTAGACTGAACGGAGACAGTTTCATTTGCTTCGACGCTGGGATCCAAAGCGCCAGCTGAGAATCATCCAGACGAAATGGACGTCCTATTGGACTATGCGAATGCTGGACTAGGGGCAAATATTTGTTCTATATAATTTTATTATATAGGTGTATTTAAAGGAAACTTCTCTTGAGTTTGATTTATTAAGTTGTTTTTTTAAAGAATGATATCTGTTCTGTCCTGTTCATCTTATCAACAACTCGTAGTTTGATTTTTTATCTCCTTTAACAGAAGTTCTACAGGAGATCTCACGCGTATTTATTTTTAAATTATCATTCCATTATTCATATATTTTTTAACAAAAATATTATTTTTAAATATAATATTGGTAGGACGCGTAAACGGGCCACCTAATGTTAAGTGGTCACCATCGCACATAAACATTGGCGCCATAAGAAATATTAACCATTCCTAATTTCCAAACAATTTCTCGGAACATTCCCCCTGGCAAATTCGATAGAAGATGCAGAGTGATCCAACATCTCTACGCAGAGCCAAAGGATCGAGCAGATCAGAAAGGGCTTGATCGTCGATAATTCGAGCTGCTCTTCGTTGGATACGGTCAAATGGAAGGAGCTGATACTGGGGAGCACCCGCCCAGAGATGAGAGCAGTACTCCATGTGAGGCCGAATTTACGCCTTGTATAGTCTTAGGCAATGGGCCGACGTGAAATACTGTCTTGACTTGCTGAGCATACCGAGCTTTTTTGATGCCAATTTGGCTTTGCCTTCCAATTGACCGCGGAACTGAACGAGGCTCGAAATATCAACGCCAAGTATTCCGATACTAGCTGTAGCGGCTATCGGAATGTTCTCAAATCGTTTAGATACGACGAATGGTGTTTTTTTGGTGGTTAACGCGCAAACTTGCGTCTTTTTGGGGTTGAAATGGACTAGGTTTAGGCGGTCCCAGTTCGATCACACGCGATCGAAGGCCTTCGCTATGTCCAGACTGAGTGCTAATGCCTCCCCCTTGCTCTCAACTGCTTCCGCCCATCTATGAGTAAGGTAAACTAGAAGATCACCGGCTGAGCGACCCTGACGGAAACCGAACTGGCGGTCACTAATCAGCTGGCACTCCTCTAGATACCGCAGGAGCTGGCAGTTTACAATGGACTCCATTACCTTCGAGAACAATTTTTCAATATATTCACCATAAACACGCAAATTATAAATTAAAACAATTTAGATTAGCCAAAACGAGGACGAAACGTTTATGCTATCGGGATTTGCATAATTGCATTACTCGAGTTTCATAAAAAATATATATATTAAGGGACACCTGCCGGCTAACTTTTGCCCCTAAAAATTATTTATTTTAAACTTCTTTCATAAATCTGGGTAAACTTGTTTACAAAGTAATTTTGTGAGGGACTCGTATTTTATGAGTATTTTTGCTTGCATTTTGTAACGAGTAACAAGAAATGATCAATTATAGCCAATGTTCGGATAAGTTTTGCACCAGTTCTTGGGCATAATAAATATTAATTTTGGCGTCTATCGCTTTTTTGTTTTACTATTTGTTGTTATTATCCTAATAAGAAAAATGGAAAGTGAATAATGTGTTCAATTTATCACTAAAATTATTGGTGACTGTTCACTACACCTCCAGTCTTGCTGGTGGACAAAGACTTATCTTGTGAAGCATTCAAAGCCTACGTTCTTTAAAGAAATGATTGTTTTTTTTAATATTCATGATGCTAGATGCTTAACCCAAGAATTTTGAGCTGGAAATAACAACTTGAAAATATGAAATTACACAATAATTTAATCCAGCTTCCCACAGATTCATATACCCTGACGCAATATAATTCTGCTCCTTTTTTTATACAGAAATGGTTAACAGGCATATTTTTATATAAAACATAACGATCGAACGACATTTTGAACCTTTAATACATTAGCTTGAAAGAGAATAAGAAACAAATCTAATCTTTTAAAAAGTTGTGATATTAAGTATTATAATATTCATAAGGGCCAATTTTGTCGGAAAATTTATGATTATTTGAAAAGTGAGGCAGTTGTAGTCTAGTCCGGAAAATAACTCGTGCGCACTACGGATTTGATCCAAATTAAAAAAATATATTAAATCATAAACTGTGAAAGCCTAATTTTATACTAAATATAGTAGCATAAAAATTATACGTTTTTTTTAGGTTAAGCAATTGAATATTCCATCTGAACTCTTATAGTGCGAGAAGTCTCAATCTCAAAGTCCCAATGCAACGCACAATATGCTTGTGTTTGGTTCAGTCAAACCGAACCACATTAATACAGTGTCGATGTTTTGCGTTTGGAAAAATAATAATTATCAAACACTATATTCTAATTTACGCTTAAACTGAATTCAGGTACAGTTAGTATATTTCAATTTTATTGTAAGCTATTCACTTGCTAGGTGTTAGCTGACAACCAATTTAAATACAAATATTTTTTTTTTTAAATGTCACCTTCCATTATAGGTTCTTGCCATCTTTATTATTACTATTTTGCCAAATCACTTCTTTGAAAAACAACTTTCAACAAAAGTCAACAATCAAATCATATAAAAATCTTTAATTCGAGTAGGCTCAAGAAGCATCACGTTACAGAATTGAATTAATGTAAAGCAAAAATCCATTCGAAAAGTAGATGCTACCTTGAAGAACCGGCAAGAAATTCAGTAATTGCTCTTTATTTTATCGTAGTAAAGGGGTAAGTTTTGGTATCAAGCTAACATCTAACAAAAAAGTCAGCGCCAAATATTAATAATTATTAGGATCGGAACTGAGATTCAATGGGGATGTGCTTTCATGCCACCATTCCGAGGTCATGATTTGTACAGCAACTATTTTTATTTTTTATTTGTATATAACTATGGCCTTAATTTTAATATTTACCTAATTAAATGTACCTAATTAAGGTTGCATTTTAATTAAAATGAATTACTTATATATTGAAACATTTAAATTGTTTGATGTGGATTAATATTGTCTTTCATAATTTGAAATTCGAATTTGAATTCTTATTTTAACCGTCGGAAGTCGGGCCGGTTAGCTAGTATACTCGTAAGTATAAAATATCATTTGAGAGATATAAAATATTAAATTCTGTCTTTCTAGTACTACAGTGTGCGTGATACACTTGTTCCGTTATGGGTCCCATGAGCGTCGCCTTTTATCACGAGTAACGGGAGTTTAGAGGAACAATTCAACGAGAGATAGGTCAAAAGTTACCGAGTTTTTTGGTGCCGACTGTATGCATTGTCACTTTATATTTTAATATCATCTTACGTGAAAACGTTTTCATTTGTAACGTTTCATATTACACAAAATAATTAACTATTTTATCAAAGGGCTATCCATCACATGGGGTGAATATCATTTTAAGCAGAACCAATATTTTAAAGACTGGTCATATTCACTCATTTAAAAAAATATATATTAGCACTGTAAATGTAGTCTGAGAAATTCGAACCAAAACACAAGACATTTTTCCTGGTGGTTGAATAGCTAATGAATAAATGCAATTTACGCCGTTCGTAAATTAAACTAGCTGCCCATCCCGGAGTCACTCGGGTATAATAGAGCTAAATACAACTTTTATATAAAGGAACAAACATAAAAAGATTTATTTTTATCCGGCTGGAAAAGTTGAAATTTTGTCTTTTCTCAACTATCATTTCCATGTATTAAACATAATTATAGATCTTCTCTTGAATCACTGTATTATGATATCCGCATTAAAATCCGTCGCGTAGTTTAAATGATCTAAGCATGCAGGCGGCGAAAAACTACTTTTATAGTATAGATAGTTTAATTCTCGTATCGTATATTATATTCCTTCTTGTTATTATTATTAGAGTCTTATCTTAATCATGTATTCATTATCATTTTATAATTATTTTAAACGCATAATTTTTACTGTGTTAATACCCTGGTACCCTGACACCTTGTACTTCTTTTTTTTTTAAATACGGGGAAGTATTGTGCCCTCTATGCAAATATATAAAACACACATATTGGACTCACTACTCAGTTATTTGTGGCTCATTCAATAAACGGACGTGTATTTGTTATGAGTTCTCATTTTACTTGCGAGCAGTTCCTCATATAGGGCACACAGAGATACGTTTATTGTCCAAAGGTTCAATTTCTATTTAATTGGCAGTAACACCGACATTTTCCTATATCTATCCTCAAAAATGAAGGGAATACTGTGAGTACCGTAAAAGTACTGTAAAGTACTTTTACCCGTGTTGCGGACTTAAAGTAATTTTAACCGGAAAAGATAAGACCGGCTTTGCTCGGGTAAAATAAATAAAACCTAACAAATACGGCTCATGCTTTACTTTTTATATGACGCACTCGTAAACGTCAAACATGGCCGCCCGTGAAACTTCATGTCATGTCATGTACATGTAATTAACGAGTTTATTGTTACTTCTGGATACTAGATGGCGCTATGTCAAATCTTTGACATTTCTACATCGCGATGGCAAGATTCGCTATTTGTTTTATAGAACATTTATATAAATATCTTCTGAAAAATTTGTTCACACTAGATAGCTTAAAATACTAAATCATAGTGATATTTCAAGAGTTTGAAATACTTTTAGTTACGACTAAAGCTGAAAATAAAAACATAAATTATATAAACAGTGGAAACAATTAAAAACGTTTAATAGTACGACGGTGCAAAGCGCAATAAATGCAGACCAGAACTGAATCACTTTTAAAACCATGAAGGAGACATTTCTACCAAGGCATAAAGCCTCGGTAACTTTATGGCTGTTACACTCCACTGCAAAATGGCGCTTTCGGGAATAACTTAGTATAATTTAAAAACCAAAAACACAACTAGTCGTTTTATTTCTACTCAGTTTTTATATAGGGACAATTTGATTAAAATTTTACGTTTACTTATTACATTTTTTTTTACATCACATTAGCAGCCTGTAAATTTCCCAAAGCTGGGCTAAGGCCTCCCTTCCTTTGAAGAGGTTTTGGAGCATATTACGACGCTACTCCAAGGCGGGTTAGTGGAATAAATATGTGGCAGAATTTCGTTGAAATTAGACACATACAGGTTTCTTCACGATGTATTATAAACACAAATTAAGCATATGAAAATTCAGTGGTGCTTGCCTCGGGATTGAACCCGAAATCATCGGTTAAGATGCACGCGTTCTAACAACTGGACGATCCCGGCTCTTGTTTTTTCGTTCTTTCGTTTTGCTCTCGTTGACTTATTTTCGTTCTTAAATGCTCTAGTCGTTATAGTTAATTATAGTTTTATACAGTATACAGCAGTTTAAGTGTTAGTTCAAGTCCCGGTCGGGCTAATGAAAAGTTATTGAGTTTTTCTATCGAAATATTCCCATTAATCGCCCGGAGTCTGCTATTCGGCAGTTTCCTGTGCCTCAGAGAACATGTAAAGCCGTTGGTCCTACGCCTGAACGCTTTCCGCTCGTGTCAGAGTGCCGTTCCATCGGAATTATGCGAATAACGGGATAGATAGAGTACCTTGTAAACGCACACACACATGCTCTATAATATGTTCTCTACGAATGGATGCCTTGGCCAATCAATCATAAGTTCAAAATCATCGTCTTTGATTTCGACAGTATATTATTTTGACAAAAAATAAATCGTCGTAAGAAATGACGCATATATAAAAAGTTTCAAGTAAATATAGTTTAATGGAATGATCACGCCTACATCCTTAATTAATATTATCTCCTATTTCGTTAACTTAATATTGATGATATTTATTTTATTGGTATCGATATCGTAATGTCAATAAAAAAGGAAATCTTTTGGTAACTGAAATCTCCGCATGCCTTCCGAGTTCTGACGTCGACTGCACGAGTTGTCTTCGTCTACCTCGATTACGCTTTGTCTTTTTTTTGTCGAACACACAACACTAATACAATCGGACCGCGCGAACGTTGTTCAAGCCAATTTAATTTTATGAAATTAAAGTGGTTTGAACGTTTACGAATTACCTTCCTATGTTTTTAAAATCTTCACTTAATAGTATATTTTGTTCGTCCGTTCGTCGTCGTTCGTTAGCGATGTAAAATATTGCTGATTGCCAGAAAAATATGTACCTATGAAGATACGAAAAGTCCATTCCAATCGAAGAAGGAATGAAGGTAAACAAAGCTCAGATTTACGTATCAGACGCGTTTTGCTAATAGCTCTGCTGTATTGTGTAACTAACAGTTCTTGAATAATATATCTTTATTTTTAATAAATCACTGTACTGCTACTATTTATATCTACTATAATTTTACTTTTAAAGTTCCGATAAAAGATTCGTCGACGCTCAAAATGCCATTTTTTGGCAAATCCATAAAGAACGTCATAGATTATTCAAACTCTCTACCAATTATATTGCGTCACTTCTATGTCGAATTGTTTACTAGGATTTTGTCCGCTTGTAGTTGGAATAGACTGTATGTGTTTATAGTATGTGTGAGATCACTTATTGCGACAATTTCGTTTGAATTCACTTTTATATGCGCACGCCAATGAGATATAACGGCAACAATACGTTGTGAGCACACAGATGATATTCATCAAGACAGTTACTTTTAAATAGTACTTTCGTTTAGCAATATTTTTCTTTCCTAATATTAACATCGAAAAATAAATTAAATGAATATATTTGTGTCATAAGTTTTAATATAAAATAATAAATATAACTATCGTGCACATATTTCGAAAATAAATAAAATATTTGAGTATGCATACGGTCATAACTGAGTTTACAGCTGGAGCCGACTTTCTATTGCACCTAGAAGTGTCTCGAACAATCCACACGGGTACAGGTGGTGGCAAATAAAATCCTCCGTTTCCCGTAGTGCAGGTGCAAAGTGCTGCGTGTGGAGGTAGAACAAAAGTACAGAAGGAAGGAAGTGGCATAGAAATTAATAAACTAATATTTAAAAAAAAGTAAAAGTAAAAAAGTATTCGTATCGTCACCTGCACCTAAATATTAAATCAGTCGGGTCCATCTATATGTGGGTTGGAATTCAGTGGTATGACCATAATAATAAGTTAATGAAGGAATTTAAATGGTTGTGGAAATATAAGGTTTCTACTGTAAAATCATCATATATACTAATATTATAAATGCGAAAGTAAGATCTGTCTGTCTGTCTGTTAATATTCCCAAACCACTGAAATGAATTTGATTAAATTATATATGGAGCAAGCTTAAACTCCAAGGGAAAACATATAACAAAAAATAAAACATTCAACAATATAATATAACAATAGTCGCATGCCTCTTCTAAATTCTCAATCTTCGGCCGAGGCTGCTTCTCGCTCGATTTGAATTTATTCCCACTACGGAACTGTTACCGAACTTCAGTGCATTTCGAAGTTTGCAATTCCCTAATGTTTGCGGAGCACACGCTGTCACGGTCGGTCACAACTTAACCAGTCCCAGTTCAAGTTATTGTGGTAATTTGGAAATCTTAACTAATTACTAAACCTTTACCTGTCAATATAAACTGATTTCTTTTCGATGTGCATTTTGGAAGCATAATTATAGCCTCCGAATACCAAAAATAATATGCCAAAGTAGGACTCCTTAATTTTTTAACCATAAAACAGTATTGCGAATCGAATCGTGTTCGAGGAATTGCTGTATAAATCTTGCCGTCGTCTTATACGTGGAATCAAATTATACCTACTACAAAAAAAAACAGTCATCTGTACTGTAATAAATCAATTTTCTTATTTTTTTTTTTTAAATAAATTAATAGTTGGTTAACAGTAGTTATGGTATATAAAACGTTAAGTTAAAGCAATTTCTAAAACTGAAACTAATATTTTATAGAACCAATTACTTAGTTTTAATGATGTCATCCCGAACAAGCATTGAGACTAACATAAATTTAAGTTTATTATATATATATATATATATATATATTCATACTTACTGTTCGTCGCATGTGTCCACGGAAAGTTTTATGAGTATATTAAAATTTTCGGCGCGAGAAGTTTGTCCAATCAAAATAATATATATAAACATTAATATTAATTAATCTACTTAAAATATATATAAAGGAAAAGCGACTCAACTTTAAACTATTTAATTTTTTTATTAGATGTTTTTGCCAAGTTGTGTTTTCTGCGTTTTCTCTGAAATTTCATTACACTTCAACATAGTCCGTTGTTTAAATATGAGACAAAATTTCAATTACCATAGATACTTGATGTTTTCAAGATTCATCAACATTTATCTACTAGGCCATTTGAGCTCACCCTTGACTCGCTTAAATTCAATTATTTTTTAATAAGGTTTCATAAAAATACTTCATATTTTTCCTCCTCGTCTGCTCCTTACATAAATAACGTGAACAACAAAACATAAGCAACTTGCACCCCGCTGTTATATTTCACGTTCTCCTAGACAATTTATTTTCATTTAATATCATTTTAAAGTGCATTGTTCGCGACAATTACATCTAGCTCGCAAGTTAAAACAAAGCAGTTGACGCCATAACATTTCATAATTACTGAACTGGGTACCGTGTCAACAGCCTCAACAATGATAGCCGGTATCCATTGTTGTCCGACAAAATTGATGATTGTAGCTGTGTGTCGAATAACAGCTCGTAAATGTGTCACTGTTGGGGAAAAATGTTGATATATTTCTACATTTGAAATCGTTCTTTTCAATATTGTCCCAAAGGTAAGGATTTGGATTTTTTTATGTCCGTCATTAATGACCCGGTGAAAAGTGTATTTTACTTTTCTATTCGTTACTTAAAGGCTTAAGTCATTTTTTCCTATTTATTCTACTAGCTAACTAATATATCACTTTACCGGAAATGTTATGTACGTTTAGTTTACAGAATACTACTAAGTATTCACTTCATACCAAACTTATTTCAAGTCAATCAAACATTTATTTACTGCGTTATCAAAAATACTCAATAACTCAAATGACAAAAATTATTCCTTATTCCTTTTATAAGTTCGTCGATGTGCATAAATTACCGAAGGCCTGTGTCTGTAAATGGAAACAAACCACGACCCGTGAGGGTTCTTCAGCGTAATCACCGCTGCGTTTCAAGCCCACTCAGGAGCCAGTTACGCGCTAAATTTTAACATTACACCACAAACGAAAAATATGCAGTTTCATGTTTTATTTTTGAATTCAACAATAAATAACGCCCATTTGTACGAAGAAGAGTTGTTGTCTGAGTAATATTTGTTTGATTTTTTTTTTTGGCTATTCATTTTTATAGTACTTGTAATAAGATGTATTTTCACAATATGCGTTGCTGGACAAATTCTTTTTATGAGCTCTTTTAGAGCTTAGCTAATATAAATCTGGCTGTATGGAAATAAATCTTAGAAATCTTACATGAATAAGGTGTATTTTGATTTTTATTTTCATGCTTCTTTTCTTTGAATTCCAAGTTCCATCCGCGCCACCTAGATGTCCCAACATGCACAGTGCATTTAAAGCATTTTGTGCCTAGCACAACTACTCTGTGGAGCCAGCTTTCACCGGTGGTCTTTCCGAACCGATACTACCTAAGAACCTTCAATATAATCTACATATTCCTTGGAAGCCGCCACCTGAAAACCCACCGGTTTTGCAGATATCCATGGGCGATGGTAATTATTTACTATGTCAGCCCCCTGGTTGTTTACCACCTATACCATAATATAAGAAAAGAAATAAAATAAATGCCTATATTTATTTTAATTATATAATGATTTGTTTGCATCTGGTTTGATAGAGCCAGACGACGGATATTGAAACTTCTAAATCGAATACAATATTTCTAAAGAAATTAATTAATCATCATCATTTTTGTAATTTTCACAAAATTATTAAGGCTACACGTTATAATATTTTTACAAAATTAACAAGGCTTCACGTTATGCTGAATCGTCACCTCATAAACTCCTCGACGTGTGCAGCGTAGCGAATGGCATGATCACTTCGGTACTAACGTCGTCCAAGTATAGATTAAGTTTAGAATAATTAATAATGTGAGCCTTTTAAATAATATATAAGTTAGACAGGTTTTCTTTTAATCCAACGTCTACTCAAGTTTTAATTAATACTGAACTGCGTATTACTAAACATTAAGAAAAGCATACAATTTCTGTTTTTTTAGTTTATGTTTCTCTTCGCTGAACTAGGAATTACGGATAAATGGATAATTATATCAAAGAGTATTTATTCATCAAACAGTGTTCAGTATGTAATATCGAGATATATACGTTGTCAATTGTCTATATTTTTACTCCAGCTCGATACACCAGAAACGTGGATCAGTTTTTTAGCCCAAAGACTGATCGTAGAGGTTCAGAGAGGTAATAGTGACCGTGTGCTGGATAATACCATAGGACAAGAAATAGGATGGTGTATTTTTTTAATTTATTTTATATCATATATGTATAATTTTATTAAACTTGGTTAAGTTTATTTTTGCTGTGATCATAAGATCATTTGACATCAGATTAGTTGTGCTTTTCTAAAATATCTTTCAATTATTGAAGTAATGATTGCGTGATTAAGGGCTACTCTATGATTTACCTGAGGAATATGCGTCACGACAGTATAATATATACTGTGCTCAATATATTATGATTTTTAAATCTGCAATCAAAATCAGACAGTTGCTATCAAAGAAAACAGCTCTCTCGGGGTGCTAGTTAACAATATATTATCCTAAGTTATAAGAAGAAATGATATTTTATGTAGTTATAAATAAATTTCAGGAAGGACCATTGAACTTGGCACCCATTTAGATCTCACTTCTTTTGTCGTTGAAGTAAACAATCAAGGTATATATCATAATATTGGACTTGGCTCTCATTTTTACATTTATGTTTTTGATGGGATATCACTACTTTTTGTATATAAATTATTAGTAGGTACTTATTAATAACAACATTAATACTAAATGGTTTTAGTTAAACTATTCTATTTTCCTACGTTTACGGGGTATAATTGTCTTTTTTGTGATACGTTCTATATTTTCTTGTACCTCTGAAATGTTCGAGTGAATCGCCCATTCAGTGTCCGGATTTTTTACGCGTTTTCTGTTTATACTTAATTTGGCCAAGTCGGGGCGGTATAACGTGCGCAGACGGTTGTACTCTACAATAGAGCTCTCTTGTGCCTTGATTTGACTTGTATTCATATCATTCGTTATATATTCATGTGAAGACCTTAAAATCCACATCAAGACCGCCTGTCATAAGTTTTGATTGCTGCTTTTTACATCATTTTTTATAGTAGTTATTACAGGAACTAAGTATATAAGTGTTCCTAATAGACCCAATAAAATGAAAAATTATAATAAAATGATAAAAAAATTCCAGTTTCAGATTTTTTCCTTTATATTGGCCTAATTATCCTAATTACCTGCATGCCAAATTTGAACTTTCTAGGTCACATGGAAGTAGGTTATAGTTTTGATCTGTAGGTCAGTCAGTGATAAAAATGACGATTTTTAGACGTTTATATCTAAATAACCGTTTGAGATGCGTTTATGAAATTTGGAGCACATATGTATCTCGCGAGTCTCAATATTTGAGCCAAATTTGAAAAGTTTATGTCAAATAGTTTTTGAGTTATGAGGGGGTGAAAAGTGGCTCCAAATGGTTCGTGTAATATTACACACGGTGCTGCTCACCAGTTCTATTACTTGAACTTGGCTGACACGCTACCGCGTGTCTAGATAGCGGATAACAGCCCTTCTTACCTAATATCGTCGCTGCTGCAACGTTGACTCCAATATATAATGTTTTAGTGAGAACAGCGAGCTTAGTACCAGGCAAAACCAAAATAAAAATGCTATAATTCGTATTTACATTGTATAGAATAGTTCCAAATCTTATGTGCCGATGACCAAATCAAAATATGCTTTATTCAGGTAGGTTTTTACAAGCACTTTTGAATTGTCATTTAACAAACTATATTAAGTAAAGCTAGCACCGGTTCGGAATGTAGATTCTACCGAGAAGAACCGGCAAGAAAGTTAGTTAAATACAATTAATTATGTCTCCTGCCTGGAAGTCACCAAGCATTAACTCCACGCTTTTTTATCATCTATATAATCTTGTATAGAATTGCCTTCTTTACCAATGTATTTTTTAAAAATGATTTGAATTTATGAAACGGCAAAGTTAAAAATGTCTGCGGAATTTTATAAATGTAATTAAATAATATCAATTTATTCGTTAATTATTACCATCGATTTCGAACATCATCAAAGCACCCTACCAAAATCAGAAGACGAATGTATTTTCATACATTTAAAAAAAAAAAAAATAGTTTCGTAATTTAATTACACACGTATACCTTACAAACACTGCACATTTATGCAACGAGTGAAGTCTTTGAAAATCCTAATTAACGTGCGAGTCACGTGTTAACACCGAAGTGTTCACGAGAGCGCAATCAAATTTACCGTCGAGAATTCGTATCGTTTTACCAAACTGACGTTTATTCGAATATTTATTTAAGAACAATACTTTGAAATAAAATGCTTAATCCGAATTGGCACCAGATTGAATGTTGATATTTGTGCTGTTAGCCGCGAAAAAATATGTACATTTACAAACAACGTTTTTGATCCGCGATGATTTGTCCATACAGAAATTTCAAGAATACCGTATAAAACCAAAACGAATGATACTTTTTTAGATGAAATTGCTTTTGATTTCCAATCATGTCGTTTTTGCAAACTGTATATGTAACTGTGCAAGACATAATTATAAACACAAATTGGGCAGAAAATTCTAAGTTTCTTGCCCGGATTTAAATCCATAATCTTCGGTTAAGACGACTTACCTCAGAGCCATATCAGCTGTACTTACTGTTAACATCTAAATACTTACCATAGTATTTAAGTGTTATATGTTAAATGGGAGATACAAATATTTACAACGTTTGAGATGATTTTGATTAACGTTTGAGTTTGATAACTCGTTAAGTAAAATTGTTATTAAAAGTCCTGTGTGAATGAAAAAAATAACCAAAAAAAGAGAGAGTGTGGTGGAACACCCAGTTTGTACGAAGTTTCTTTGGTTATATATTATGTATTAAATAACAAACACAATTTAAAAAGTACTAAAGTTTAACAATAATTAAATGAATATGACAAAATTAAAAATCCCGAGTGAGTTAAAAAATTAATGACAGAGGAGCCACCAGTCCTTACGCAGGATATATATAAGGTAGGCTTTAATACTCACACGCACAACACACACATGCAACTGTAAAGGTCGTATAGAGGGGGCGTAACGCTTTCTGCCATTTTACTCTACTGTAAAATGCGTAAAAGAACTTCGTTTCAATTAGTTTACATAATATTAAGTAAAACCCAATTATCAAATAGAGAGACCGAGAGAGAGAGAGAAAGAGGGAGAGGGAAAGGTCCTACAGTGGACATAACACTTTATCCTTACGTGCCGATATCAGTTGTACCGTAAGCCGTCTAAAAGAACTTCGTTTCAAAAAGTAGCATTAACCTTTTTTAAAGATACGTAATGTAATTAAGAGACATTGGCAATGATCGAACCATTTGCCTAATGGTACCAATAGCCTTGAGTGGTACCGTCGTATATATCCACACCCTCCTCACAAGTTAATCATTATTATATATGTTATAAATATCTCTTTCTTCGCCAGAAAAGCCGCCCAAGTAGCTGCAAAAAGAAATAGTTCGTCCGCTGTACCATCTTTAACCCTCCCACAACCACAAATTCAAAACACAATACCCTCAACAGCACAGACCACACCACAAAGCACACAACACAAAACTCAAAATACAAACCCGATGTCGATTTCCCAGCAAAGCCAGACCCGGGCCACCGGTAACACCCTTAGGCAAAAACTACAGGCTCTCCCACATACTCTACGGGGATATCTCGTAAAAAGAGACCAGCCCATCACGTCCAACCAGCCCACTCAATACACCGCGTTCACGGAGCCGTTGCAAAACGTGGGTGATCGTGGTACACCGGGCATCAAAATCAAACGTGTGGCTCTCTTTATGAGTGGAGATACTGAGAGGGTGGGCATTGGAGTCTGTTGCCCAGAGGGCTCAGATCGCCTGACTGTGTCTCCTGGAATAGCCTTACTCATTAAAGGGAGCACTTCCAAAGTTAGCATCAAGCGGACCACCATCGAAGCGCTAGCAACGCAAATGCCGGGTGCTTTGACCTGTCGACTACGAAACAAAGTGGTCGCACTCTTCGAACGGGAAGAGGAAGCCCCCTTTGCAGTGGCGTGCACAATGCTCTCGAAGAATGTGAGGCTCCGTATACACGAAAGTGTTCCTCACACAGTTGTGGCAATCACTAGACACACTAACACCTGTGTCTATTACACGGACGATGGCAGCGACGCTATCGGCAGATTCATCGGCCGAGCGGCGGGTGTTTCAGAAAAGACCATCCTAGAGCACAGCCTCAAGACATCTATACATAAACACGACATCTGAGTCGCCGAGGCTGTACTCTCTCTGATCGAGCACGGAGCAGGGCCCGCTGGATTGCAGTAATTAGGATAAAAAACAACAACTACTATATACAGTATTTTTATATATTATCATATATTATTTATTATGGATTATTTATATATTATTTTAAATTGAAAAAAAATGTGTCAGTGTGGGCCACGTCTTCCAAGAAGACGACAAACTCGAAGTCCAGCGAAGATCTGCTTATGTTCAGTAAAAAAATAAAATAAAGCCAAAATTTATAAAAATAAAATATAAAAAAGGCACGGGCAACTGTGAGCCCGTGGATGATGAAATTAAATAAAAAAAATATCTTTCTAAATATATCATATACCTATTGATATTATTTACATGTACCAGGCTATCATAAAGGTTCCGTAACTATTCGGTTATCACAATATAAAGCCTGACGGTGCGATCTCATCACGAAACGTAGTCATCTTTGTTGTCACGTGACTATTTCGTGTCCGAATAATACAGATTACTTAATGTATCTGACAAAGCATATTTTATTTTTATTATTAAATTGTTGTAACATGGTTATTTTTAAATCTGGAGCATTTGTTAAATGGTTGCCAAAGCCTCTAAACATCAGTCCTATGACAATATTATTAATTCCTCAAAGCGACAACGTGACGTGTGCAATAGCACAAATGATTATAATAACTCATTTACACACCTTCAAATCTGAAAACAGCTGTTCTAAATATTTCTCCTTAGTTATAGAATAACTAATTACTATAGTAGTACCTATCCAGATAGATTTGCATGATCGTCCATGACTTAAAGAAAAAAAAAACATGTCAGCTGTGTGACAGATAAATAATATATTATAATAAACAGAAGTGGTAATTTATTAAAAAAAACAATGTGCCGACAAATCACTCTTAGTTTATTTTTTTTATCGTAATAAAGAGATTAACAAAAATTTTATTTACACTAATTAGCAATAATAACAATTTGTGAAATATTAATTGGCTCACGTGCCGACACCGAGACGTCCGCCTAGCACGAGCGCGAGAAAATAAGTGGGCCTAGACTTTTTTTTTTTTTTGTATCTTGATTGAGTAGTGCTGTTGGCCCTACTGGCCTTTACAGCGTCACCGAATGTTGGGGCGAGTATTAAGACTGCCTTAAGGTGAACCCTTTTGGGCTCCAGAGTGACGTTCGTCCTGAGGGTGTCTCCTATGAGATCGCACCTCGGCTCAGAACGTAGTCGGTGGGGTGGCCTAGACTTGGAATCGCACGCATTATATAGCAGGTAGACCGGTATGGTGGGGATGAAACTCCTTACAATATTATTTAATATAATACGAGTTATTATACTCGTACCTAAATATTTGCATATGTTTGTAGATTACCACAAACAAAATAATCAATCGAGAATACTTCGTTTCGTTGATATTCCTACGAATTAAGAATTAAGGGCTTAATTTCAGCCAGCTGCCAGCCAGCCTGTCATTCGACTACGTTATATAGGTAGCTTTTGTGAGAAGTTTTAATTTACAAAGCCAATTGTTTTTGCTCTACACTGATATTATTGAGTTAGGTTCATTTTATTTATACACAAATATTTATCTCTGTTATGGTATACTAAATAATCGAATATAGTACAAATCATGGCCTCCTAGAGTCTGAAAATAGGTGTCGTGACAATCTCCTAGCACAAGCTTCAAGCTTAATTGGAGAAGTACAGGAATATTTGGTGGTAGGGATTTGTACAAGCCAGTCTGGGTAGGTACCACCCACTTATCAGATATTCTACGTGAGTGAGCTAGTGTAACTACAGGTACAAGGGGCGTAAAATCTTAGTTCCCAAGGTTGGTGGCGCATTGATGGTGTAAGGAATGGTTAATATTTCTTACAGTGCCATTGTCTATGGGTGGTGGTGACCACTCACCATCAGGTGGCCCATTTGCTCATCCGCCTACTGTGTTAATAAAAAAAAAAAAAGTATATTCATTCCTTATAATGGGACATTGTTATTTTTATCGGCGACACTAAACCGCAACCATATATTGGTCTTGAAAAACAACATTTGAAATTCATCATATCAATCAACATTTACAATGGACACACAGGAGCCCAGTATATGTAGATTTGCCGTGAATCGTGACTATGTACCTATTTTTTCTACTCCTGTTTATATCAAATTTAAACAAATTATACATCGGAACCTGCCTGAGATCACAAACCGATTTTAAAAGAGGCACAGGGTCTGACAGTTACTACTGCAAGATATGACAATAATGTAACTCCATAATACTGTTTCCCTTATAATTGTTTCCATATCGCATCTAGTATTTATCAGACAGTCCCGTTTATCTTTAAACACATCAGACATACAGGTTCTGGGTTCAAAACTAAGTCAGGCCAATAAAAAACTATCTGATTTTTCCGCCAAGAAATACTCATTAGCAGTGGAATCTGGGAGTTGGTCGTACTTACCAAATTCCTACTTCGGAAACTGCGCAAAGACTTTAGTTCTACGCCTGAATCTGCAAATGACTATTATATGGGAATACCCACTGTGGCCGGAACCAGTCAGGAGGATATCATATTGAGCTGTAAAGGATCACGTAATCAAATACCATAAAGATCAAAGACAGCTCTTTTCGAGAAATAACCCCTATTTTTGCGATAGCTGTATCGATCTTCGGATAAAGCTCATTGCCATGGGATTGACGGTTGCAGTTTTTATTCGAATAAAAAAATTATTTCACTTTTCCACTCACACAATTGACTTTAATAATTCAGTGGTGCTTGCCTGGATTTTAACTCCACAAAATCCACAACAAAAATCTATTAAGATTCACGAATTCTGGTCACAGGCCCATCTTCACCAGTTCTGATCACTCAGGTCATATACAGATTTTACATCTATAAACTGTAATAAAAATATAAGAGTACAGTAAACATGAATACCATTCATCAGACAGAATTCGTAAAACTTTATTTCTTTTAAAAACATATTTATCATCCACAGAAATATAATTAGGTTTATCTGTGGCATTTTTAATCTGTGCAACACGTGACGCCTAAAGGTCCTACGGTCCCCTAACGAGGGACAGACGTGATCGCGGGAAGCTTTCACGATTCAGTATTATTTACCGAATGTCCTCAAAGTGTATAAAAACCGTAATAACGTAAGGATGTCACATAGCAAGGGTCGGTATTATATTTTGTAGTTTTAAGTCGCCCGTGTCATATTTTATATCAAGCTGTATGCATTCCTTTCATCGAAATAAATAAACTTTAGACATACGTTGATGTTTCGTTGATTTTTAATTGACGTGAAACAATGCCATCTTCACCATGACATTACATAATATATATTATACATGCATAATGTTTACCAATCGTATTATATGTTTTTAAATTTTTGAAAAAGGAATAAACTCAAACAGTCTGCTCGATGATTATTATAAGGTCAAGGAATGCCATTCCCATTGACGATAATACTAATTTACGTCCGCGGCTTTGATCGGGTTGAGGTGGGGGGAATCTGGTATTACACACTTTCTTTTCTCCCGACAACGTATTTGCAAAATGATTGTCAGTTGAGTAGGTTGGGATCGTCATAAATTAGGCATAAAAGCCTATATAATTTCTTAGTTCTAATTTGCTTCATATAAAATGTAATCGAATTTGATTCAATGGTTTCACGGGTAAAGAGAAACAGACAGACAGAAAGAGTTACGCGTTTATAATATTAGTATAGATTTTAATGCTGGAAATTTGTACGCTAAATATCGTTTATAAAACATTAATAATTGAATGACAACCCAAAAACAAAATCGTGAAGTCATTATACGAATAGTCAAAATATATTTTTGTATTTTCTCTAAATTTTTGCGTGTTTTTAAGCTAATCGAGCGGAATATATTCTGGCACATAAAAGTTTATAAGAGATGACACACCTGAGATTGCCAGTTATATTTTATTTTATTTTATTTTATGATATAAGTACGCGAACGGGCAAATACCCCGGGAATACCCCCTAGGATTGGAGGCCCGCATAGGCGGGCTGACCGTCAGGGTGTCACAGTAGCAAGCGAAAGCGATCCTGTGGCGCCCGCTGAAAAGACTTCCGGTGTACTTTGCGCATTCCTGGGCACCAGCGAGTCCCACAATCCCCCTCCCCCCATTTCACGTGGGGGAAACGCGTAAAGTGGTTTTCCAGCGAAAAAAAAAACAAAAAAAAAGGCGAACGGTTAAAGGGGCCACCTGATGGTAAATGACGCTCTCATAGACATTGACGCTGAAAGAAATATTAATCAGTCCTTACATCGACAGTGCAGATTACAGTTGTAAAGTAAGATGTTCTGACCCTTGTTCCCGTAGTAACACTGTCTCACTCACCTTTCAGACCGACACACAAATATACTATGTGTGGCTGTTGCGGTAGAATATCTGACCAGTAGGTGGTAAGCGCTCAAGCTTGCACAATGCCCTGCCGCCAAGTAAATGTTATCAAACAGTCATTTCATGATCATAAAAAATACGAATATTTTAACAGAGTATAACATTGAAAAAGAGCCCAGCCGAGATGGACCAGTGGTTAGAACGCGTGCATCTTAACCGATGATTTCGGGTTCAAGCCATGGCAGCAACCACTGAATTTTCATGTGCTTAATTTTTCTTTATAATTCATCTCATGCTCAGCGGTGAAGGAATACATCGTAAGGAAACCTGCATGTGTCTAATTTCAACGAAATTCTGTCACATGTGTATTTCACCAACCCGCATTGGAGCAGCGTGGTGGAATATGCTCCAAACCTTCTCCTGAAAAAAACGGAGAGGTGGCCTTAGCCCAGCAGTGGGAAAAGCATACCAGTATAATGTTTTATTTCATTATTGTTAATCAATAAATACACGCGAATATCATAAGAAATATTGGCAAAATTTGTGTAATATCGTTGATTCGTTTCTTGACAGGCTCATGTTGAAGCTGAGCCCACGGAAATGTTTTACCGATACTAATCAATTTCGGGCTTAAGCATAATGGAACGTACCCACTCGCCCGCGAGTATTACATCCAACATACATCAAATTGAGATAAAAGATTGCGTATCTATGACCGCAGATGTACACGGAAGGATCAGTTGACAAAATTGTTTTTGTTTAAACAGTTACATTGATTATTTACATGTCTTTTCGTATATATTGTTGACATATATGCAATAAATATATAAGATTTTATTTGATTAAAGTAGAATAAAAATACACAACTTCAATATGATCAAATTCCCTTTTTTATCTGTACTGATAAATGAGAAGACGTCTGTTTATGTAATGCCTACCTAAAAAACTAAACTAATAGATTACTAACTATTCGCAATATCACCTGATTTAAGTTAAGACTTAAGACTATTGTTGTTACAAACTTGAAATTCAAACTCTTATTATTTATATAATGGTCATAGTAGTTAAATTACATTAAAATATATTGATCTAATAATAATAATTATCTATATTTAAACTCAATATTTTTTTAAATAATATACTTGTTTTGTCATTATCCTACCGTGTTTTTTACTCTGTGATATCCATCTTTCGTATGCCAGGCGCTTCCGAGCGGCAATCCTCCGGCAAATGAAACCATCGTCTGCCCTCTGTAATCCCTCCATTCGTCTAGATCCCGACGATCGAAAGGTACCTTAATCGTTCAATTGGAATTTATTTGTTTGTTGCTCGGGTGAAACAAATTGTGTGGATTCGTTAGGCGGTGCTCATAGTAGTGAGCTTTCGGAAAAAAGTAAATTATATAAAAACTTTTCTTTTCTTTTTTTATATTTTCAAAAGACAGACTAAAGTAAATTCGTACTACGAGATGTTTGAAACATTTCAATGACGCGTTACTGACCACAAATTCTAATAAATATTTTTGCCAGTGTAATACGAATATGGAAAAATATCACTACAGTAACAAGTAATCCTGCCATTAACCATAGCATCTAACGGAAAATACTGAAAAATATATTTGTATGAACATTTGAGTAGCACGAGTTGTTTTTCTATAATAGATAGATATAGATTAACTATACTAATGTTTGTATGATCAAATTAAGTGCTATAAACACAATAAAGAGTACTACCTATGTACAAAGATACATACATACAATACTTGTTGTTTTTCAGGCGGGCTATATTGTATGAAATTTTATTTAACTAACATAATGCATTTCAAATGTTGGAAAAGAGTAACGGCTTTTGTTGTTTTTGTATTTCTGTGTTCGAGTTTCTTACGGGTTTTTTTCTCGGTAGAATCTACATTTCGAACCGGTGGTTGCTCTACTTTTAATGTAGTTCTGTAAAATGACGTTTCAAACGTGTTTCTAAAAGCCTACTTGTGTATGTAAGTAAGTATGTTTTGATTGATATCGAAAGTTGCCAACATTCAGTTGTTTTATTTTTCTACTAGAACAATTTTGAAGCTAATGAGGCAATTTTACTGATTTTTTAACTAGTCCTACAAAATTAGTATTCTTAATTTTTTTGTAAATGTTTTATTGGAAAAAATTATATATGTGCTCAACAAATTATGTATAACTAGTTTTAAATTCAGTTTCAAGATTAAATTAAGGCTTTGAGAACGCAACGCGTACGACTCATTATACGTGGTAAAATCAAACATTGGAAACGTTACGTATAAAAACGTTTTTACACAAATCTGACCTTGAAATATCAATCTAAAACAACAAAAAACAATCTATGAATTATTTGTATCTCGGGTTTTGAAGTACGTTCGCATAAGTAAACTTTCTTATGGTGCAAAAATATTTACATACCTGTGTGAGTCAAACCTAATAAAATCGGATTGGCGGAGTGAGCTCATTTCATAGAGAAATCTGTTTCCAGATGAAAGAGTTTGAGACCCAACTGAAGGTATGCCTTATTTTGATACTGGATTTAATCGAAATTGCTTATAACCAATTTTGATATAATCCAGTAAATATTGTTCATCTAAGTCAGTCCGATTGACTTAAAATCAAATTCAGAATATAGGGTAAGCTCACCAGTAACTGACCACTTAAGCCACTTGTATAGTTTTGGTGAGTATTTTTTTCAGTTATACTAAAGGTTTGGCAGAGTTCTTTATATAAATAGATAACTGATAATCTCTTCTTTATGTAATAGGCGTTGATATGGGAATAAAACTAATTTATTAAAATAATATTTGAATAAAAAGAAAAGTATACGCTTTTAGCTAGTAACTGGTCATATGAGAAGGCAATTACTCCGGAACACTAGAGATCTAAAATAATCACAGGAATGTAAATATATAAGTACTTTATCCGAGTAGGCTTTTGATAGCATTTTAGAATCGGCATTTTACATAATTTTATTTAATTTAAACCGACCGGATCGGATTGTTTGATATTCCACTGAGAAGAACCGGCAAGAAACTATGTAGTAACTCGTTTCCAATATTTGAAATACAAAAGTTATATTATTCAAATATATATTGTCGCAAATGAAAGTATTCTTACTTTGTTAAAACATCCCGAGCTCTAAGATTATAAATAGACCGGACAGTTCTCATTTGTAAAATGAGAATTTGAGGTAAATTAGAAGTGCAACTTTGTATGAATTTTTCAGATAAGACGGCTATCATTGTTAACAAATCGATCGACTTGATGGTTTAATGACTAGCTTGCTAGACTGTAAAATACAAAGTTCTGGATACACCAGGATGGGTCAGTCAAAAGTTGTAAGGTCTCTGTCAAGAAATCTGCAGGAACAGACAGAAGCAGCCCAGAATTTGAAAGTCAGAAATACATTTGGGTTCTGTTCCTGAACTCTTTCCGATTGTCTTGAATTTGCTGTCCACGTGGGACACTTTGGGCTTGTCTCTCTTGACAGTATAGGACAGTAACCTCCTAATTAAAGTAGAAGGATATTATCATCATATATCCATATAATAAAATTAGAGTGTCTGTTTGTAATATTAAAATAACCGCTTTTTACTAAATGCATATGCATATATGCACGTTACACGTACCAAAAATAATATATTTTACAATTTTTGTCTGTCAGATTTTACCGGCTAATCTTTGGAACTGCTGGACCAATTGTGACGGGACTTTCACTGGCAGATAGCTGATGTAATAAGGAGTAACTTAGGCTTTTTTTATTTAGAATTATATAATATATAAATTAATAATAAATTTATTATTTTAAGTTTGTTTTTTAAGTTTTAAATTCAAACGCGTGCGAAGCCGCGGGCATAGCTAGTACTTAATAAGAATTTAGAGATCGTTTAGTAAGTCATGCAAATGGGTGGTTATCCAGTGCGCTATAATCGCTACGTATTAAGTAATTATCTTCTTGTGCCTGTAATTACACTGACTCACGCATCGAACATAAACATCAGCCGTAAAGTACTACAGCAGTATGCCCTAACTTTGCACACAAGTAGCTCATTTCAAATTACACGCTTAATATTTATTATCTACATTTAAACTTAAAACCTAAGACCTATATCGGAACCTAGGAAATTAAAGAGTTACGGTATAGGCTTCAGAAAGTAGGTCTCGCAAGAAGAACCGGTGCATTCCGATCCAAATACGTGTTGGTGAATAAATATCTCGCTGATTTTTATAAGACATAAAAAAGCTATTTTCAAAACTACGCACATGAAAATTCAATGGTGCTTGTCCTAGACCGGAAATCTAACCTAACCTAACCACTAAGCCATTGCGGTTCTGCAGCGAATAACAAACAATATTTTTTAATGGAGGCAAAATAATTTCAGTATTTGGAATCGTTATACACAAATAAATGTTGGAGGGTAAGAGGATAGAAGACTTTAGCAACGCCCTTAAAAATTAATGAAAACCCGTTAGCTTCTCAAGTTTCTTCCTCGAAATACGCAATAAAGACACATCCTAATTACGGCATCTTCAAACGACGTCATTATGAGACAGTATTATTTTCATTAAGAATCATAGCATATGCTTTTATTTAATTTGTTTCTGGATCAAATCTAGCTGAACTTTAAACCAGTTCTATCAAATTTTCGCTGAGTTTCTTTCGCCGGTTCTTCTCAGGTCATGTTATTGTCTTTTCCGAACCGGTGGTAGGTGATAAATTTGACAAACAATAAGTAAGTTTAATGCTTTTATATTGAATAAAGGGCTTTGAGTTTGAGTTGATTGAGCTGGAATTGCGCACTTACTATTGGTGGTGAAAATACACCTTGGAGTAAAACAACTGCCTTCAAACCGTTTGAAGTAAAAACCCTACATGTATATGTATTAAACATATTCTCACTTATATGAGTATAAGATATCAATATAATATAATATGTTAATTATAAAACTGGTATTATATATTTTTTAAAACACTTGATGTTCCCGTTAATGTTGACTATTAGACATTCCATTGGTTACATCTTTTGTCCATCCCTTTTCGAAATCACTCCCACAGATAGCAGGAACGGTTTGGGAAAGAATTGAACTCACCAATTTTAATAAAACTAGATACGTTTATTTTACTTTTTGTTAATTATAATTAAATACTTATATGCTGAAAATAGCGATAAACAATACTCTTTATTTTATTTATTTTTATGATGTCGGTAGGCGGACGAGCAAATAAATCACTTGATGGTGAGTGGTCACCACCGCCCATAGACAATGGCGCTGTAAGAAATATT
Source organism: Vanessa tameamea (assembly GCF_037043105.1). Taxonomy (NCBI): domain Eukaryota; kingdom Metazoa; phylum Arthropoda; class Insecta; order Lepidoptera; family Nymphalidae; genus Vanessa; species Vanessa tameamea. The sequence continues at coordinate 617,217 of NC_087327.1, read as the reverse complement.
AACCATTCCTTACATCACCAATGCGTCACCAACCTCGGGAACTAAGATGTTATGTTCCCTGTGCCTGTAGTTACACTGGCTCACTCACCCTTCAAACCGGAACATAACAATACTAAGTACTGCCGTTTGGCGGTAGAATAGAATATCTGATGAGTGGGTGGTACCAACCCAGACGGGCTTGCACAAAGCCCTACCACCAATTGGCGAAATAGATTTTATAAAATAAAAACTAACCTATAATAAATGGAGTATTCCGTTTGAAGATTGACACTAGACAAATAGACTGAAAAACAGACAAACAAAAATTTACGTTTCTTTTGGTTTTGGTCGCTAATAGTCAAATTAACTTTAAAAAGGCTGTAGTTTAGTAGGCAGTTTGTAAATCACAGGTAGACACTTCCATTTTATATATTTGTACATATATGATGTGAACGTATCATCCGTATGAAGTGATACATCTATTTGATAAGTGTGCGTTAGCGAGGGTTAAATACGTTTCGAGTTGAGTTGGAGAACAAAAGGCTTCAAAACATAACGCCCCGTTTTCCGGCGGCTTGAACCAGTAGCATTTTACATTAATTACCACAACACAAATAACATTTTGCACTAGTACTTGATGTGTACGGACACGTGGTTTATAAAACATCATTACAATAAAACGTTTACAAGATTTTATTAAGAAAAAAAAACTACTGTTTTAAAGAAATTATAGCTAAGAATCCCTACCTGTACGTAAGTTACGTACATTTGTGAATTATTATTAATATAGCAAAATATTCAATGACAATATATACTTTTGATATCTGTATGGATGCATATAAAAAGTACAAAATATAGAGGTATTTCTTTTAAATTAAAATCATAAAATATACTAATAAAAGTAAAATATTTATTCCAAAAATCTTTAACAATGTAATGTTTTCAAATATCAAAACAACAAAAGAGTATTTCTTTTAAAAGAACAAAATAAAACGTGAAGATAAAAGCCGTAACTTTCACGATTAAAATCTTAAACATCAAGTCTTCCCAACCCAGCAGCCGTATGTCTCGACCGAACCGTTGCCAATGCGGCTGTAGCTGCAGTCTGTAGAATTTATGGCGTGCATTCAACTCGCATACTTTACACGTGCCACTTTTAACGGGACACTACATTATCCTTTAGCCATAAATATCCTGGATCGGGAGTTCCTTACGCGAAGATGAGTGGATGCCGATACTTCGCTCGAATGATTTGATATTTGAGAGGATATTTGATTGTCTCCAGGCGCTGTAATCACGTGTTTGTGTCCCAATAAACTTTCCAAAGTTAGTCTCTAATATATTTGTTAAAAACGGTAATCCTCCTCGACTTTGAATTATTTCGAACCTATCCAGAAACTTTGGTAACGATATCTCCAAATAGTAAGCTCCTAGTTAGAAGTTTATTTGATATAGCGGGCAAACATACTCTCTGTCCTCAATAAGTACACCTCAAATTCATTGCACTGGATATTGGTATGTGGAAACAATTTTTTACATCGTCCTTGCATCACCAATTACAGAATTAGTAATTTACGCCAGTAATTACACCAGCTCGCTCATCATTCCAATCGAAATACACCATGTCAAAGTACTGATGTTAATTGTTGTGTCCAATAATTTGTATCTGCCGAGATAAGCTTGCGTTCTCTATTCTACACTACTTAATTTAATTTCCAAAGTCCATAAATCGATATGTTACCTCCATAGGGAGGTACAGAAACAATAGTGTATCTGTGTGTTCACTATCCTTGAGGATAAATATCCACTCTGCCTAAGAGAGCAAGGCAGTATAACTGTATACTTAACTTGATGAGAAGCGTCAGATCCACCGTAAAAACACAGTCATAAAATAAATAAAAAGGACCACCCAATGACGATAAAAGATTTTCCTATTGGCAAAATCAAAATCAAAATATTATTTATTCAAGTAGGCTTTTACAAGAACTTTTTAATCGTCATTTAACAAACTATATTAAGAAAAGCTTCCACCGGTTCGGAATGTAGACTCTACCGAGAAGAACCGGCAAGAAACTCAGTAGTTGCTCTTTTTCAACATCTTAAAATACAGTCATGTTAGTTAAATACAATTATATATGTATGTTATGTCTCCTGCCTGGAAGTCAACAAGTATTAAGTCCACGCTTTTTTATCATCTATATAATCTTGTATAGAATAATATGCCTTCTTTACCAATATACCGGATCATTTGGAGAATATTTAAATACAAAATATAAAAAATAAATAGAACACTTATAATAAAAAATACAGATGTCTATGCTAATATTATTAATGCGAAAGTAACTTTGTCTGTCTGTCGTTCTTTACCGACCAATCCACTAAATCGAATTTGATGAAATTTCGTATGAAACAACCTTGAACTCCGAGGAAGGCTATATCTTTATGTCTAGCACCTAACGACCAACACCTAAAAGATGAGCGAAGACGCGGGCTACAACTAGTATAATATATTAGTCACGTCATAAATTCATATAATATCTTTTTTAAATATTGATTTTTATTGTATTGCAAAACCTCAGTATATTTCTGCTCGTTGCTAATAGCTGTATTTCAAAATTCAGTTTATATATTTTAAATGTGAATTGTTGCTCAAAAGCATATAAAATTAAATAGTACGATACTTATAATACTTTTAACGCGAATAAAATACGCCGGTTGGTTATCTGTGACGTCAGTGGAGTCACAATTTCCTCTTATACCGGACAGATAACGCGTCCTGACAAATAGGCGGATTGCATTTATAGGGTTCCGTGCAAATGTTGGTATTTTAATAAAATCGTATTATAATGCTACTACGTTATCATAATATACATATATAGTGCGTATGTAAGTTGATTGAATATTGAAATAAAGCCTATTGTCACAGTTGGATTTTGTATGTCAGACCACAATTTTTTTTTCGAAGACGTCTAGTCTGCTTTCGTGTTCCGACATGAAGTGTCTATGAGTCTTTAATAAGATACATAAAATGTTTGTTTCTGTGATTGGTTATGCATTGGTGATGAGAGATGGTTAAAATTGTTTACGGCGTCATTGTCCATGGGCTTTAGTGACTAAGTAGTCCTTTTGGGCCACCTGATAGTAACAAAAAGGTGGTGGAAGGGCAGATGTCCAATACCAATGTTATAAAAAACTTAATAGATACACTGACCAATTGACAGAATAAATAAACAAGGATCTGATAACTTTGATTTAGAATAAAATTTCGGATTAAATTTTAATATTTCTCAACTATAACGTAAGGAACCTGAAAATAATATTACAGCTCGTACTGACAATTATTTACATGTTATTAATAAACGCGGAGAGATAGTGGAATATCCGAAGCAGGAAAATGATATATCGCTGTCGAGAGAAATTAATGACAGTTTTATTGCATTAAAAAACAATACAAGTGATGAATGGAATTTAAAAGCCTACATGCGTCTGTATTTGAATGATTTATTTGATTCGAAAATCTGAATAGAGTTTGATACTTTGAACTTATTTGATTATGAGTATGAAAATTTCAGTGAAATTAAATAAATATATCATCCGATGCAAATAACTAGGCTGACTGATTCGAGGTCTTTGTCGTATTTTTAAATCGTATCGATGTTACAGAATGCAAGTGTTTTTTTTTATTTTTTTATTTCGATATATTATGAGAAATGTAACAACTGTATTACTAAGTAAATTAAACTTTTATAACTTAGTTTCTTGAGTTTATAGACACCTGAATTGATAACTGTAAAGAGAGATTATTGCACAGAAATTACAACAAATCGCTTCAAATAAATTACATGATTGAACAGAGGTCAGCTATAATTATGTCATCGACGCTGGCCTTATTAGTTAAAAAAAAACCCACTTCAAAACGTACAGAATAGGAAATGCTTTAAAGAAAAGCCTCGAAGCCTCTGCTTGGCTGTTCTTGATAATCATATTAATTATTGAAAGAAAATTACTGCCCTCCCGTGATAGCGTTACTCTCCTCTTAGTCTTATCGCGCAGGTGCCACCGACCCTTAATTTATCTCAATCTAATTGATTAAAGCAATATTTGTTGCCCGTTCCAGTTGCAGGTGTGATGTCTGATTAATACATCTATCTGTCATCGAGTGACGTGTCACGGCAGCGTGACGGCTTATTGATGACGCTACGAACTTCGTGTACTTGCACTTTTAGTTTAAACAAGCCATCCCCCCCAACTTCGTGTGGTTTTAGTATATCTTTTCCACGATTAGATGCCTTGGTGGACCTGGGACACATTGGAATTCAAATTACTTTATTTATTATAGAAGCATATCACTTACTTACTGGCAGTCTAAATGAAAATATTACCGGCTTGGGACAGAAAATACTCTCTCCTGATATGTGCGACTGAAGCTCAATGGTTTTTTGTCAAATTTATTATTGTGTTTTTTTTTTATGGCGTTGGTTGGCGGTCGCGCATATGGGCCACCTGATGGTAAGTGGTCACCACCGCCCATAGACAAAGGCGCTGTAAGAAATATTAACCATTCCTTACATCACCTATGCGCCACCAACCTTGGGAACTAAGATGTTATGTCCCTTGTGCCTGTGTGTGTGTGTGTGATTACACTGGCTCACTCACCCTTCTAACCTATTGTTATTGTGTAATACTTTCAATATAATATAGAGAGAGCCCGGAGGCTATCGTTTCATTCCCAATTATTATGTATGTTTATTAATAGAGTTACATATAATATCACACAATGACCTAGATAAAGTTACACTTCGGTTTTAATTAAAACGGGATATACAATAGTAGAATTACTAGCAGCTAGGTTTCTAGTATCAGGCAGTATTTTCTTTTACTGTTAAGAATCTTTAAATTGTCTGTTTTTTAATTCTGTATTGGCCTATATATATATATATAAATGGGCATGATACCAAGTGATCACAATCACCCAAAAACATTGATGCTGTAAAATATTTACTATAATAATTATGTCGCTCTCGGATTCGCTCACATTTTAGGGATTGGTCGTCAGGTATGTCCTTAGATTTCAAGCTTGCTTCATATCATACAAGCGTGATTTGGCCTTGAAAGATCAACAGACATACAGAGTTACTTTTGCATTTATTATATTAGTATAGATTAAGACCTCGGTAACTGTATTTAATAGCTCACTCACCCTTCAAAGTGGAACATTAAAATACTGAGTATTGCTGTTTAACTTAGGCTTGCATAAAGCAATGAACAAGTAGAACATTATACGAAATTGAGCATCACAGTATTCGAATTTTATGAGACCCGAAAATTGCTACGTAGTTCACGTCGTCAGATGATGAAAGCTGATGATATTAGTTCAATTTTTTTACAAATGAAGTGAAACCACTATAAGGTGAGTTTCTGTTCGAGTCCATATTAATGGGGTCTCAGTTTTCAAAGCGAAGCTTTAGTATAATATCATAAATGTGATTATAAGTTCTTCAGACCGGAAAATGAAAGGTCACTTAGAAACCCATGACAATATCAACTTTAATCCAGTATTTGTTTTATATCGAGGGCAGTTTATTTGGTATTTTTTAATAGTGTAAGAGCAGACAAACAAAATCAGTTGAAAAATGACCGTTAAAAAATTGTGGTTACATTTTTATTTTGTCAAGTTACAATTAGTCTGGGTTTTGTTTTACCTCTATTCATATGGGACGTAAAACATATAAAAGCTTATTATGAACTGTTGTTTTATATAGGTTTATAATACCTACATACAAACACACACAGTGTACAATGTCCGATTCCTCTATAAATACTCAGTCTATTGAGTCTCAGTCGATTGATGACCAACAGTATATATTATTTTTTCTGCTAAAATTGGGCAAGTGCAGGTCAGGATCGCGCACTGAAGGTTCCGTACCAACGACGGTAAAAGATACTGAAGATTTTTTCCTATGCTTGTACTACAAGATATCGCTTCTTGTCCAATTTTATCATTCTAGGACAACATAAAGTACCGTATAGGTTTTGATTCCTTTTGCTAATGCATGGGAAATACGACATAAATGGACATATCTTAGACTAAGAGGTTCACAGCTCCAAGGGATCGCAAAACTTTGTATTTGGTATTCATTTCAATATCATATTTCTACTTTAAAAAAATGTAAAAATAATAAGGAAATAGACGTTGACGAATAGACAGACCGACAGACAAACGACCAGCGAAGTGATCTTATAGGGGTTCCTTTTTTCTATAGAGGTAGGGAACCCTAATTAAATAAATAGTAAAAATAGTCATAATATTATAAAAAAAAATTCAATTTCATATAAAGATAGAACTACAAACGATAATGCGATCATCCGAAATATTAAACGTACTCACCATAAAACAACTTTTAATTTAAGGCATCATCAATTATATGAACAGATCTCTTGCATTGCTAAAGTTAAATAAATATAAACCTGTCATCTACTTAGGTATCGTAATATATCCTTCCCACCGCATATATTTTGCTACGTCAAATAAATAACGTAGCAATTTTAATTACCCTACTTTTTTGCCTCTAAATATACGAAGTTTCAAATTTATTATAGTCTCCAAACAGTTTTCAACTGTAATACTCGCGTGGATGCATATATTTTATACGGAGCGCATCCCGTAGGATTATCTAGATTAATTGCGACACGCTGTACGTATGTATTATAAATTATTTTACGGTCTAATGTAATAAGTTCTGAGCTCTCAATAACGTGCGAGAGTTTGTATTACGTTTTGTTTGTAGGATAAATATTCTAATTTTAAATATTTTTTTTCTAATGTGGTTTTAATTAATTTATTAAATGAGATAACTTAAATTATTTGATCGTGTAAATAATGATAGAAAGTGTATTATAAAACTAGTTTTCTGTCAAACGAAACCCTTCTGTATAATTTTTATTTTAATGTATGCATGAATATTATACTCGTAAATGTACAATTATTATCAGTTGACTTTATATTTCGAACAATAATCGTTATTTTGTTTTATCTGTCAAACCAGTACATAACAGTGATGCCCGACTGTGTTATATCCCACGTATCATATCAATTGCCATGAAACGTTCACACGTGTAAGACTTAATCCCAATTCAATTCCAATTCAATTTGAAAAAAGAACACCTTGAAATTTTTAAATGTCGAACATTTTGCTGAAGCATAACTTTACGTATCAGTTTCATATAAATACATTTTGAGAATTGGTGTAAAACATTCCAAGGAAAATACCGTAAACCATTTAATATCGTGTATAAATATAAAAATAATTGAAACCGACGAGAAGTTTATTTATTACTGCTTATAATATAATAAGTGTTAAACAGAAACTAAATCAGCGGTAGAGCTAGTGTACGGCGTTGGTCTCAACTATACGGCACACGAGGTGTCGTGGGTAATTTGACTATTAATCACGAAACCGCGGTCGGCGCCATGTGCACTTGTACTGCATCATAAATACAGTTTATTTTACATCATACGATGTGATACGCTTTGTAAGAGAACTTTTAGATTTTAGTTGTTCTCCTAGCGGATTTCAGTTGAGTATATAGACATACCAAAGAATTTAATTTAATTAACATTTCATATACATTTCGATGTGCCGACTTTTTAAAATGATTACTTTTTTTTTTAATTGGTAGACGTAAGAGCAAATGGGCCACCTGATGGTAAGTGTCACCACCACCCATAAACAGCTCTGTAAGAAACCATTCCTTACACCGCCGATGCGCCAGAATATGTGATAAGTGAGATATATCCAGACGGGCTTGCACAAAATCCTACCACCAAATGAACTATTGAAAGTACTAAAATTCACGAAAATTACTGTATTTATTCTTTACTTTAAATGTAAACAATATATTTATAAAACATTATAAAGTAAATTGTAATAAATAAGGTAAACCACGATAAGTCGATAAAGATTAGTAACTAATCTAGAAAAACTTTACATCACACAAAACTTGTACTATATAAATATTTTCAACGTAACATTCGATCTTGTCACGTCTTAAAACCTTTTGATTCAAGATTCTATTAATTTAAGTTTTCAACGCAACATACATATGCTTATGAATTTCACCTACAAATATCTATCACCACATGAGATGAGTTTTCTTGTTTATCTTAATATAATATGATTTGAAGGTGACTTGTATTTGTAACAAATCATTGCTGTTTTTCTATTAATCTTGTTATAAAAACTTATCCCAAAACATATGCACAATAGCATCCTGATACGCCTCTATGGTTTCTACTTATATTTGTCATGAACGGGGATCATACCCGCCGCTAGTAGCGTACCAGATAACTGTACTTCTGAGGAACAAGTCGTCAAAATATTTGATGACTTTATAATTGACCCCACGTGGTCTACTAACTACTAGCGCATAAAATATATATTTAATTACGGAATATGTTAGGTTCCCCTGGAGAAAGTTAAAAAGGCTATTGGCTTATTCAACGTCAACCCAAACGAAGTTGGGACTTGAGCTTGCATCGGCAATTTATTAACGACAACTTAAAGTCCTCACTAGACCAACTTATAACTTTGTCACTGCTAAATAATTTATATCAGTTATAAGCTACTCGTATGTAACCTTCTAAGTAATTTCATCTCATGACAAAATGACATCGTTACAAATGTCGTATGATGTAAAGAGATATATTTATGTAACACAACCTTCATTTTTCACGGAACACATGCATAGTTTATGTTGGAAATATTAGTAGGAAAAATGTTCAAGAATTATTTATTTTGAAACTGGCGCCCGAAGAGGGACCGAAGAAATGTTTTCTCGTTTTATGCGAGTCTGATTAATATTTTATTAAAAATATTTGTTAATAATAATGTCTGACATTCTACTTAATTTGTTATAAACCGCTACAAAAAAAATTAAATCACACGTGAGGTCATGTAACTCACTATATTAAACAACATTTTAGTTTTGTTTTGTTATATTCAAAAAATTTAAAATAGTTGCCAAAACTTATGTTAATAAAGCATTTTAGTTTTAGTTTGATTAGAGACTGCTGTCTAAACATTACATATTATTAAAAAAAATCCTGTAACGTTTGATAATCTACTCGTATACACTAAGTAGTGCGAGCATAACTTTCTTTTTGACGTCCTTAAATAGAATATGAAACCATTTTAATGATTCTTTTTAATTAGCTAAATTTTAGCAAACACTGACTTCAAAAATAAAACTGAATACTTAATATATATTTCGTTAGGTTTCTTGCATTTACTATTGTTTTTGAAAAGAAGGAGTTATTTGAAGTTGGCTGGAAAATGTCAGATTTGGCGACCCCCAAGCACACATTCTCAAAGAGTTTTAAAAATCTTAGCCATAACTTCCAGATAAATAAAAATACAGTCAATAAGAATTGTAATATATGATTCAAAGATTAAAGGATTCGAATAATTCAAGATAGTCTTTAACATAGCAGTTACAAGCGGTCATTGACCTTCAGCTCAGATATAAAAAGCTTCATTTCAATGTTCTCTCATGAACATATATTTGTATATATTTTTTATAACATCCATTCAACCGTGTTTTATGCGTTTTATATATGTTTAGTATACAAAGCGTACGACTGTCGTAAAATTCCAGCGTATGACCGGTAAAACAACGCGGTATCACAATTTTGTTTGTGTGGTGTTGTTGTAAAGCTTTAATCATTATGTATTACGAAATAGGATCTCTTTTTTCCTTATTTATACAATTTTTCTAATCCGGTGGCTTTTTTGTATGCTTAAGCAAATTTGTGTAAGCTTACTGATTATTACGAAAACTCATTAGCGTTTTATTTTACAAGATTATAAAAAAGCTTGAGAAACGTATTCAATTTTACATAAGTTGTTTATATTCTTGGTCTGTATAAAAATATTTAATCATCTGTTTCCGTTTTAATTAAAGTAAATAACTTAAAAAATGACTGTTCAAAAGTGCTTAGAATATACTTCATCATAGTATAATATTATTATTTTGATATTTATATAATGTGATGTACTATGATTGGATTCAAATGTATAATGGAATAATTATAAGTGGATCATTGATTCCTACTGTGAATGAAATAGTTTGTAGCATAATCAACCGCGCTACATCACTGTGGAATGATAAATATATATGTAATTGAATTTATCGAAACACGCCAGTTTTCACTCAGCACCGTTAATACTAAAAACAAATTAGGCATTCAAGAAAGAAAAAGTTTAATTAAGACACGAATATATAACTGACAAAAAAATAGACAATTTCTACAATACTTAATCTGAAAAAAAAACAACAATGAAGATAAGAAAAAAAAATTGAGATTTGAGAAGCAATTACTGCAATCGTATTCCAAATAGGCGTACCAGTCAGCTTCCAAGTTGGCTTCCAAAACCCAACGCTGATTTTCAATAGTACCCTTTCTAGCTGTAACGGGCTGTAACAATCCGTCTATGTTACGATGTGTAATATTACATAAAATAATATAAATAATATTGAGTTAAACCAATAATGAGAGCCGAAATGGCCTAGTGGTTAGAATGCGTGCATCTTAACCGATGATTTCGGGTTCAAACCCAGGTAGGCACCACTGAATTTTCATGTGCTTAATTTGTCTTTATAATTCATCGTACTCGGCGGTGAAGGAAAAAATCGTGAGGAAACCTGCATGTGTCTAATTTCAACGAAATTCTGCCACTTGTGTATTCCACCAACCCGCATTGGAGCAGCGTGGTGGAATATGCTCCAAAACCTTCTCCTCAAAGGGAGAGGAGGCCTTAGCCCAGCAGTGGGAAATTTACAGGCTGTTGATGTTTGATGATGTAAACCAATAATCAATCGTTGGATATTTTTTTATATTGTCCACTGAGCCACCGTATCTAATCATAATATTATGATAACGATTGATATACTCAACAGTTATTTTTTAAGATATGTTTCTATTTATCAATTTAAAGTAATTCTCATTGATACATTTACAAAATAACGAAAACACGGTTATGAAAATACTCACATAGAATATCTAAGAATTCAATGAGTTCCATAAATTGGTTAAGAATAATGAATTCTGATTGAATCGCGACTTTATTTTGCCGACAATAGGGCACTATCACATCGCATCGCGTTCGAGGTGTGCAATATAATAACACCTCGTCTTCTTCTATTCAATTTTGTCTAGATAATCCGATTTGCGATTCAATGAAGAAATGCTACTGGCATTTACGCCACGCGGCTATAATTTATACAGCAGCTATTTTTAATTTAGATTTACTTGAAATCAACTTACTTTCAGAAGTTTTTGGCTGCTCACTTTGAAACTCGTCACTAGATGGCGCTGCAACACATCAATTTTATAACTTTCAATCGATGGCTTTTACAGATGGTATACATTTGAGTGTGGGAAGTTTACTAGCGCAAGTGGAGTCGGGTAATAACTTTCAATTTAAGGATATATTGCAACGCATATGGTACAAATACAAATATTAAGTGTGCCATGTAAATAAAATATGTTCTACGAATATTGCAATTATTGTAATATCATCGAAATAAAATTAAAACATTCTCTTAACAGTAATTTTTTTTTATGTCATAGGTGGCAAACGAGCAGGAGGCTCACCTGATGGAAAGTGACTACCACCGCCCATGGACATCTGCAACACCGGGGGGCTTGCAGGTGCGTTGCCGGCCTTTCAGGAAAGAGTACGCTCTTTTCTTGAAGGTTCCCAAGTCGTATCGGTTCGGAAAAACCGTCGGCGAAAGCTGGTTCCACAGAGTGGTTGTGCGAGTTGATTTTAATTGAGTCATGAAACTGATAATGTAATTTATATCAAAGCAAACCTTATTATTTCAGTAATATATCATCGTATTATAGGTAAACATATCTATAAGTTAAATATTAATTTGAAAATTGCGCATCGGATCTTCAACCTTTGTTGGTAGTTATTTAATGTACAAACCCTACCGGGCAAGTACTGTCATCCATATAACGGTAATCCGTTTTTCTAGATATACATTATTATAGTATTTTATTAGTTACATTTTCACATTATATTTCGTTCATCATACAGCACTCGTTGAATTATAAACATAAATTAAGCACGTGCTTTTTTTTTTTTTTTTATTAATTTGTTCTTTGCTAATATATATATACATTGACTATATATTATGTTTCAGTTGTGTTTTGTTTTTTTAGTTTTAACGGTTGAATAAGCGGTTGATAGTGACGTCCTCACCGATTTCGGATACAGCGGCAAGTATCAAGAAATATATTCAAGCACGGGACATATTATAGTGTATAGACACACAGTATACGAATATGTAATACTATCTTAATCTGTTCTGATATCAACTATACCATAAAATAAACTATATGACTCTTGCAAGCATTTATGATGATGATTATACATTAAAATAAATTTATAGGTACTAAAGGCTCGCATTGTAAATTCTAATGCGAATAATTGACAAAAAATAAATTTAATATACTGTATATTCTGCATAAAACCAACGAATACTACCTTATACAATTATCTATTTACACGAAATAGTTTGTATTAAAAAAATGTCCAACGTCATGTATCAATTTTTTTTTTTAAATAAAGATATGTAACAAAATGTTTTAATAGCTCAATACTTTTTATACACTATTTTTTTTTCCATTCCGGTCTTTGAGTGAGTATGAAAATACTATAGATCAGGATCCAATTTACGGCGATTACCTCTCCAGACTCGGATGCCTTTGAACAATTTTAGCCTAAATTTATATATAAATAATAAGGCTTTTGTGTGTGTGCGTGTGTGTGTGTGTGTGTGTGTATCACTGAACTTATCCTAACGACTGGACGGCTTTTGATGTTTTTTTTTATGTATGTTTGGGTGTGTAGTAGATGCTTTAGATGAGACTCTTTAGGTGAGACTGCGAGGGGTATCAAGGCTGCTTGACGTTAAACTTATTTGACGCGCATATTGTGACATGAAAACTACACGAGGAAGTTGCTTGCTATACTGCCAATTAAGCGTGAGTCACACGAAATAGTTTCTCAACAATATTATTATGAATAATTAATGTAACAACAGGCTCGTAATATCTTAGTTTTTGTGGTCGGTGGTGGATTGCCAATGTAAGGTATGCTTAAAAGTTGTTACAACGCCAATGTCTATTGTCAGTTGTGACCACTCAGCTTATTCCCCTTCCATGTTTAAAAAAAACATCAAGTTTAACGTTAAATTAAAAAATATACATTTACACAGTTGTATGTTTTTGAAATGTAATAACTAAAAATACTTAATGAAATTAGTTCAGGTTTATCAAGCTTACGGTAATAGCTTAGATGTTTCAGTATATTGTAATTGAAGATCACAAGATCAAATTTAGTTTTTTGTATTGTCTTTAATTGTACATTAAATCAATACATCAGCCCGAAGACGCTAGGCCAGGCCTCCCCCAAAAAATTTAACGATGCCCGGTCATCCACATCAAAAGGTTTTCCGCGGTCCTTGCCAGATCGTCGTACCACCTTTTAGGGGTCCACCCACACTGCATCTTTCCGTTCGTGGTCACAACCCAAGAATCTTTCAGCCCCAAACGTCCTTCGGGTCTGCGAGTGATGTGCTCCATCCACTGCGACTTCATTGCGCAATTATTTAGACTATTTTGGTCAACTGTGGATTTCATTATTACTGATTCGATCTTACAGGGAAATTCCGAGCGTAACTTTTTGACTTGCAACTTGACTTAAGACACTGCGGTGCCATTTTACTGCCTACTACGATAATCAGCCAGTCTGTCAATCGTGCGTATGTGATATATCCCCCAAATATAGTACATTAAATAAATAAAATAAATGTCAAATAGTCATTGAATAAGGAATGAAATGCACTCAGTAATTCCCTGCATGGTATAAAATAAAAATATAAATTCTTTAATAAAAATGAAAAATCAACACATAAAACAGTTAACTTATCAGAAATCTATAGTGAATTCTGTCAAAGCTTTGCGTTATATTAATCTTTAAACCTAATAAAAATCATGTGATTCAAAGTTAGCTAAGCACTTAGTGAAATAAAACAGTATTCCATTTTCATTTCCATTTAACTACCTTTACTTAAAACAAAACCATTTGATAAAACAAAAGTACTGAATCAGAGACGAGTTACACTGTAACAAATCGTGGTGTAAATCAGACGGCATATCGCGACGCGTACTTTACGACTCACCCCTCGTTAAGTACTGCCTTACTATTTACCTACTATTTGCATAAATTATTTACCTATTTAGCCCTGTGATTAGAAATTGTACATATTAACCGATGATTCTGATATCAAACTCAAGCAAGCACCACTGAATTTTTGCTTAATTTATGGTTGTAATTGGTGAAAGGAAACATCGTGAGGAAAACTGCATATGGCGGACCTACCAACCAACCCACCCTGGGACATTCAAAGACTATTACATTCCCTTTTTTATTTAGAAATAAACGCTCATACAAAGATTAAAGAAAAACGTAGTGTGATTAGTCTTTTAAAAAGAAGTCACAGTGTACATGTTCCAATGCTGAGGTTCTCATACTTTTCCTAATAAGATGGACTTAGAAAATATCATATAATATACACCAATATCTTAATAGACTACAAACGAAACTACAAAATATAAATGAATGATTTGACTATGGGATTTGATGGCGAGTTCAGCGGTTGTGTGTTAACAATTAGATTATTACGGTGCTGTTCTCGGAAAGGCATACCTGTAGGGAAACTTTATCTCGTTGTAACAGAATGTGATACCAAGTTATTTGTAAACGACATAACGAACTCATCACAAAAGTGTTAGTCTTTGCGATTTGAAGTAGATTTTAGTACATATTTTTTACTTTTGGTATATATTATCTTATACATATGTATTCTATTCGTCTGTTATAGATGACTGTTATTAGTTGTCGCAGCTTCGTTTCTTGGTGTTCAAGCTTGATTTGCCCGTGAAAGAGGAATAGACAAACCGAGTTACTTTCGCATATATATTTAATGAAGTTTATAAAAGTATATTGGCAGAATTGGAAAAATTATAACAGTATCCTAGATTATATGGGAATTGTCCGCTTCTTATCTGCTTATTCATGGACACCATATGGTGTCTAATATAATTAATAATGAAGTTCGTTATTTCTCATCCCAAAGGTTATTTTCATCATTTACAAAGGCAGATTATCTCTTTAGACGATGGTCACACTACAGCATAAGTTATTTTTAAATTACGTCGTGACATGCGATGTGATGCGGAATTGAATCGATCAACATCATACCTTTTATTTATAAATATTTAATACTTTAATTATTTATAAAGAATATAACTTAAGAAATCATATATAATAATTATGTATATATAGATGATTTTTTCATAAGAAATTAGTCAAAATTTAACAGATAAACTGATCGCATAATAAAACTAGTGAATGGGGAGTAAATTTACCATTTAATGGGACAAAGACTGTGAATCAGAGATGGTTCCGGACGACGACAAATTGCACTATAAATCAGACGGTGCGGCGCGCCGTGCGTCGTGATTTACACCTTGTTTAAACTTCATTACAATTATAACTAACGCATTTTCATACCTAAGAGTAATCCTGAAATTTCAAATGTAATTCTGCCTGCAAATTAAATAACACGAAAACGCAAATTCCTTCATTGATAAAATAGAAGAAGCCAGCGATATATTTATTGTATATTTAAAAAATAGTGTTCAACTGAAACAGACTTGTAAAAATATATTTTATTATGATTGGTCTTAAAATATCTGTTTTACACTTTTTCAGGTTTAAAACTCAGATTTAAATTATTTTACAAAAAAATCTTTAAAAAATTTTATGACAGTCCAATTTTTTCCATGTTGACGTATTGGTTGGTTGCCAGGTATTTATATTAAATATTATTATATTATTTATATTTAGGTATTTATTATTATTATTCTTACGAGAAAATAAATTAATATAACATGGATATTTGGTATGAAGGCTTTTTATGCGTAACAGCTGACAATCGACCCCTGAAACGCAAGTCGTGGGCGACAACTAATAGAATACAACCTTTTTTGAAACCAATAATTGAAATCTGATCTTCTCGACATTTATGTCTGTAATTAATATTAATTAACAAAACAAACAATGGCAATAGAAATACTCTGTTAAATTTATGAATACATGTATTTTACATATATTTAAATAAAGCATCATATGAAAACGTTTGATATAAAGCACAAACTATATTTCAGCATTCAGCTCAAATACGTGTCTCCATTGTCAAAATCCGTCAAAGTATCAAAATATCGTACAAGTGTTACCGTCAATATTTAACTAATTATAAGCTACTTGTAATTGAATAGCAGCGGTTTACGTACTGTATAGTGTTATACGTGTATACAAATATTTTTTTACTAAAACTTGTGAATTTGTATGTAAGCGTGTAAATAGAAGAATGATATACATATGAATGTGTAAGTGAACACCGATGTGATTTAACGTGAAGTTGCTCGCCTTCGTATATATATTATATTAATATAATATACTTCGTACATATATTAATATAATATACTTTATTCAAGAGGCCTCTTACAAGCACTTTTGAATCGACATTTTAGAAGGCTAAATAATATCAAGCTAACACTAGTTGAGAATATCGAAAATTCTGAGAAGGATCGGCAAGAAATTCAAGCGTATTTTTATAATTAAAAACTTTTTACATGCATAATAATTTACAATTATATTCATGTATCCTGTACGACCTTCGACGAATATTAATACCATGCTATGTATGTAATGTAATATTTTCGTACGTTTTAAATTTAGCTATATATAGGCAAAAGTAAAATTATTTACGGAATTCTACTAGATAATTTCATTTAGGAAGTAGGCATATACATAAGTTTGTCAAGTCAAAATCTTGGTGTAACAAGTTAATCCTTACTCCTCGTGTTCGTGTTCAAAGTTTAACACTTTTTTCATAATTATCGATGTTGTTATTAGACAATGGAAACCCGAGCTCTCGCTACGAGAACAACGGGAGCATCATGGATGCTATATGACAATACATAATTAGACGGAACAACATGTATAATTCATTTTAATGAGCCATTTCGGTGAACGGTACACGTACGGACTTTAGATAATGTTTTATTGCGCCTTCATCTAAATTTATATTTGGATCACTATCTATGATCGTAATGAAATTGAAATGGAACCCTTTATTTAAATGTAATATACATTATGTTTATTAGCGTGCTATTTATTAAATACAATGAACAATATAAAAAATTAAGGAGATGTTTCGTCGGGGAGCCGGTTGGAACGAAGTTGCTTTGGTTATGTTATGTGTTAAATGACAGACACAATTGAATAAATTAAAAACTTTTTTTACATTATTACATCAATTGTTAAATGTAGATTTGTTGTAATGTTGTTAAATGTAAATTTCCCACTTCTGGGCTAAGGCATCCTCTCCCTTTGAGGAGAAGGTTTGGAGCATATTCAACCACGCTGCTCCAATGCGGATTGGTGGATACACATGTGACAGAAGTTCGCATAAAGGGAGCGTGACGCTTGATCATTATGTGATGATTTCTGCCATAGTCCAGTCATTATAGACAAAAAACAGGCCGAGAAATGCAAATGAACCAAAAGGCTGATTTTTGGATATGTTGTAACTTAACTTGAAATTTTCGCGTTCGATTTCGTATGTGCTTTCGCCGCCATCTTGAAAAATGGGTTGAATTTTGTTTTTTCGCGATAACAGCTTTCGTCATTTGTATTTCAAAATATATAATGACTGGACTACCAGTTCACACTACTGTAAGCCGCAGAAATGTACTTCGTTCCAAAAAAATATGTGTGTGAAAAGTTCAACAGTAATATAATAATAAGATACATATTAATAATAATAATGTACTATTTTCACCACTACTATAACACCACTGACAAAGTTAAACATTAATAATTTCAATTTGTAATAAAAAAAATCATTGTAAAACAAGGTACGGTGTGAAGTTGTCGATTACGAGCGACTTGATACGTAATTGGCGGTTTAGCGAGCAACTTCATCATGTAGATTTCATGTTACATGTATGCGCGCATCATAAAAATTTACTCTCATTTTTTCATAATGCGCCGAAAGAAGTATAACTTCAATAAAAAAATAAATCTAAATCAAAATATTCTTTGTTCAAGTAGGCTTTTACAAGCACTTTTGAACCGGCAACTCAGTAGTTATTCTTTTTCAAAATCTAAAAATACAGTTATGTTAGTTAAATACAATTATATATATATGTTATGTCTCCTGCCTGGAAGTCAACAAGCATTAACTCCACGCTTTTTTATCATCTATATAATCTTGTATCGAATAATATGCCTTCTTAATAAACGTCGTTATTCTTTAAGTTGTGTTAGATATTGATAGAATTACTGATATCTATATTTTTTCGTCATGTAACTTTGTATTTAACAAGTATAAATAGTGTTCTACATGCCATTAGCGTAATTTGTTATCGTATAATGTACGGTATGTAAAGTTTCCAGATATAATTTAAACTAATTTATATTTCCTGTCGATAAATAGGCAGCTTTACCGCAGCTTCGCTTGCGATACGTGCAATACTGTGCGTATGAATTATGTTTTTTCGACGAAGTCTTTTTCTGGCTATCTCGGGGCAGAAAAAAATGAGCAGAATTTTGAAACGGGATGGCAAACTCGTGTGACATACTCTATTTTAAAAATGTAATATCAGTTTAAAAACTAACAATAATTTACATTAATTATTATGATCAATTTTATCAATATTTCAAATAAAATATTCGAGTAAAGCTCATTCCGATAAGTTTTTTTTTTTATATTTTAGACGTAGATCTGCCTTACTAGCGTATACCAGTTTTAATAAATTATTTAAAACTGCTGGACAGCTTACACTGAATTTATTTTAATGCCGATTAATCTGTTCAAATATATTTATCTAACGGCTTTGTTGATTAATAATTTTAAATCTAATAATAAACAAGCTGAACACACGGCTTCGTCCGCGAAGGATTAAAGTTGTAACGAAAATTCTTTACGAACTCGTATACAACTCTTTATTTCCATCTTTATCCCTATATATGGAATGGATTGAAACTTGGTTCGAAATTTTATAAGAATTGATTCGGTGATTTAGCCATGGAATATCCAGGATGCGGCCAGCTTGGCCGAAGTCGGGACGTCGCTCAGGGTGGACCGTTTTGAAATGTTGGGCTTGAAGGTTTCCATCTCTAAATGAGGTCCTCTCATTCACATATCCTGGTATAGATATACGGTATTCTCTGTATCCCGGAAACTCTTCTAGCTTGGAGGCCCACAAAGATGGGCCAATCGTCGGGGTGTCGGAGTGTAAAGAGGCGTAGTGTATAACGTTGGTTTTTGAGTGAGTATTCCCGTAAGCTGGGTGCATCAGACGTTCTCGGCACCGGTGAGTTCCACATATTCCCCACTTCTCGTGAGATAAACGCATAAGAATGTTTTTCCAGCAAAATATATATATACATATGTGTTAAGCTTCGAATTCGTATTTCGATTTTCATGTAGTATAATTTATATTGTTTATTGTGAGATCTAATTACAACATTTATTGCATGTAACAAACACAACTATGTAATGAATCTCGTCGAAAAGAGTAACTGCTAAGTTTATTGTCGGAATTCTTCTAACGATATGGAATGTAGGTATTTTCAAATTAATTTAATTAATTAATTTGATTCATTGTGATTTCATTTCATCTGATTTAATCTGCTTCTCTCTATACTTAAACATCAAATATTAAACTAAACGAACATGTTCTATCTCTCTATTTTAGAGAAGCCGGCGGACTTCGGTGTTCGTATAAATACTAAATATTCTATAGCGTCTAGTTTAATTTAATTTGTAATTTTATTATCTGTTATGTTAGTCTACTGTTTAAAATATGGATTTATAATACTGACTGAAATAAAATTCTCCATTAATTCTTTCTTTTAGCAAAGCCTTGAAAAATCACGATTGAAATCATAATACTCTTTATTGTACACAACAAATATATACATATAGACACAAGAGGCGGCTATTACATCATTAACAGCCTGTAAATTTCCCACTGCCAGGTTAAAGGCCTCCTCTCCTTTTGAGGAGAAGGTTTGGAGCATATTCCACCACGCTGCTCCAATGCGGGTTGGCGGAATACACATGTGGCAGAATTTCGTTGAAATTAGACATGCAGGTTTCCTCACGATGTTTTCCTTCACCGCCGAGCACGAGATGAATTATAAACACAAATTAATAACATGAAAATTCAGTGGTGCCTGCTTGGGTTTGAATCCGAAATCCTGGGTTAAGATGCACGCGTTCTAACCACTGGGCCATCTCGGCTAATCGGCTATAACACTAATAAGCAATCTCTTCTAGGCAACTTTAATTTAATTAGAAACAGAGGTAAAACAGTTAGGTAATTCGGTACGATTTAAATATGCTTCTAAATCTATTGTTGTAAGTAATGTCTTCATGAATAAAGTATATTTTAATTTTGATTTTAAATTCCCCGTTTATATTTTAATAAATAAATTGGTTTAAATATATCGACCCTTTCTAATACCGCTACATTCCACTTTCAAAAAAGTATTAAAAAAACCGTAGTGGACTTCACTGGCAATATCAGTGTCGTTTGTCTCTATTCTACATTCTGAAATATACATTTTGAACTTTATATTTGAACACATAAGGTCGATAAACGAATTCCATGATTGTAACAACATTTGGTATCGCGTCCAATAACCGGTTTTTAGAGTGATACGTTTGTTTTGAGCGACCATTTTATGCATCTAATTGTGTTAGAGATGTACTTTTTGCCAGATATTTTGTTTGCTATTTCGTAAAAGCCTATAGAAGAAATAGTTTTTATTTTTATGGAATGCTTTTAAAACATTCAGTGTTCAAATGCTCTATATAGTTGAAATACTCTAATTAACATATTCTGTGATAGTACACTGAACATGTCATAGCATAGCCAGAAATTATTACGACGATAATTATTATTATATAATCAATGAATTGAGCTTTAGAATAAAAAATCAAATATTATAGATAGAACAAATATTTTATTTTTTCTCAAACGATGCAAGATATAACTGCATTTCTTATGCCAGTGCGGATTAGTGAGGTGCAAAGGTAAAATGTTCTTCTTCTTGTAATGAAAACTATATCAAAATATTATTTTTTATAAGCTTTAATGGACACTTGAAAACGTTAATAATACATACAGAACTGGAAAAATCCTCATCAGATTAACGTTTCAAATGAAATTAGTTATTAAGTATTGTTAGATTAAAAAATATGTTTCCAATTTTAACTTTTTAATTATTATCAAAAATGTCACTGAAGTGTCAATTCGCTTGAACCCGTGCCGTTAACTTATGTTCTTTTTCCAATAAACGAGTGTTGCTAACTCCATGCTTTTTATTGGAATTTAAATATACCGATAAAATAAACTTTAGTTTAGTGAAAAAAATATTAAAATTATATTTTACTATCAATTTCGTTTGCTTTATTAGTTTGGAAGTCTTTCTGCATCGTTTCAGATCAATTTATTACCCCAATAAAGGTGTGTATTTGTATGAAAATCTCGGAGATTTATTATGACAGATTTCTTTTGCCTCATAATTGGCTTTAATTAAATTAAATAATTATTTCTTTGATTTAAATATGGATATAGTTCCTATTTAATTTTAGGTTATTTATTGGTAATGATACTGGTCACACTCCCTAAATCTTTCAAAGTTTCTAGAACTTTCGATGTCCTTTTTGCATCGGTTTAGCACCGAATTCAAATTCAAATTCGATATACTGAACATATCGGTGTGTTACCCTAATAATTGAATATCTTAATTTGTGATTGATTAGTATTTCAGTGCTTTAACTGCATATACCTTTTCTAACATGTTTCTACCGACCTTTAAAATTTGTAGGTCTTGTTTTTGCTTAAATGCGTTAGTTTGTAATTCAGAAAGTCGTAGTCATGTTTAATTTGTGGTTTACAGTCATTTTTGACCCATTGGAATGATTCTCCGGAGTTGAAATCGTCATTTAAAGTGAACAGGACTTTGAACCTCCAGAAGATAAATTCATGCTTACATCCCTCGTTAAAGGTATTTATTTATCTTTTGGTTATTTACATAATTATTGAACTCGTATATTTCGTATTGCAGGATATATATTTTTTTACCCACCATATGGATTAGAAATTTTAAGCTGAAATATTAAGTGTGGACGTCTGTAGTTTCCTGGTTGAGATGGCACACCTGTTCCATTAAATATTTGCATTATCCACGTATAACTGGAAATTTGGTGAAGAGGGTACCTCTTTAATTTTTATACAAACTCAGATTACACTGGCCTGGCGAACGGTGTTCTAAATTCAGGTTTCAGTGGCGCCTAAGTATTAATTTTAAATAAGATAAATTATTCTAACTTATAGTAAATTGATTTTTCAAGCGTTCTTTTATCCCAAATGACCCACGCTGAGTCTAGCTGGCATAATTTTTAGTTATAGAATCACTCAAAAACTTTAACTAAATGATAGTAATAGCTATGTGTACAACCCACCAATACATTTAGAAACTTGCAAATTGTAATAAACTTCTTCTCCTTCCATCCCACAGTTTTTTTTTTTTAAACGAACACCTTACCCCAGGAAGGATGTATTGACTTTACGGAGTCGGAAGCTCGGAGTCATAAATTTACAGTCGTAATAATTTTATTTTTTTCGTATTAATACAATGAAAAATGAATGTATATTATGAATTTACATGTAATGCTTAAAGGTAATTCTCTTTTCTACAGGTAATACAAATTATTTTGGATAGGTACCACCCACTTACCACCGTCAAACTGCAATATATAAAATTGTTGTGTTCTGGTTTGATGCATGAGTAAGCTAGTATAACCACAGCGTAAAGTATAAGTGACAAACACATAAGCTCCACCTTAGCTAGATTGGTGCAGCATTGGCGATGTAAGAATGATGAACGGTGGTGACCACTTACCGCCACGTGGCCCATTTGTATGAAGCTACTTCATTAAAAGAAAAAAAAGTTATCAGTAAAAAATATCTATATATTGAAAACAGGTCTGTGATTTAAATTAGAAGCCAAATAGTTAATTCAATAGTTAAGATAATCGTCTCACTCTGTTCGAGGTTTTGCCCGCTTTGAATTCAAGTCTTGACAATAAGGGTATATACAAGCACGCACGTGAATAACGCCGTTCTGTAAAGGGTTTTCTTCAGGGCTGCTTATCGGCTACAAATACTATTGTTTTAGGTAAAATTGTAGTATTACTGAAATAAAATATATCCTATTTAATTCTGTATAAAGGAATTTTCTCCGCTGAAAGGCTTATTGAAATCGTTTCAGTAGATTCCATCAATCGGCTACAAATAAATAATTCATTTATAATATTAGTATAGGTTTATTCTTTAGTATAATATTTTTAATAATTAAATCAGTAAAACGCATGAAGTCATCATTCCTCAATTATTTTTAAACTACAAATTACCCAACAGACGTGAGACGTTTTTAGTATTCTAAGGCCTTTAATTATATTTCCAATCAAAGACGAAAAAACATTATCACAAAGCCGAAGGGCGTTATAACCGATCTCAATATTTTAATTTTAAATGTTTATATTTATGAAACAATATTCTGATTTTCGAGTAGATTTAATTGAAGTTATTTTAAAATAATTAAATAACGCTTCGTAGAAAATTAATATTATAACGCAATCAAGTTTACAGAATAGTATTATTTAGTGATTCTATTTTTATTATTTTTATTTTATTTAAATGATGCGGATATAAATTTAACTTATAATAACCTGTATCCAAAAATTGGATTACACGTGTCTTGGAATCCGTTATCTTCCTAGTGAATGCAATGTTAATTACAATATAATATAATAAAAAAAATATTATATTGTATATTTTGAAGTTTTATTCAAACAATATTGCAAATGAATATTTATCAAAATTATTCACCCTTAAATGACCTGCCGAATAAAAACTTCGTTCGTATGTGAAGCTATCGGCCATTTTGTTCTTGTTTTATTTATTGAGACCACAGGCCGCCTGCCATTGACTGGTTGTCACAGCGTTCCCGGACCGCGGCGTTGAACGAATGAACGATTGGGGAGCCGATAAATGAATAAATGATTGATTTATGTTTAATTAAATTATTTTTGTTTATTTTTGTGTGCGAATGTTACTTATTTTAAAAATGTTTAAATTTAGAAATACGGACTCAATTAAAATTTAGGGTATTCTTGGA
Source organism: Vanessa tameamea (assembly GCF_037043105.1). NCBI lineage: Eukaryota > Metazoa > Arthropoda > Insecta > Lepidoptera > Nymphalidae > Vanessa > Vanessa tameamea. The sequence continues at coordinate 592,840 of NC_087327.1, read as the reverse complement.
ACGTGGTTCCTTTTCTTAACTATAGTGATAAGAATTTTAACTCGAAATGTTTTTAGTAAGTTGGTAAAATGTCAATTTTAGTGCAATAGTTTTTTACTATATCCAATTCTTTGGATCGTGTTGGTCACGTACGAAAAAATGAAAAAAAATGGTGACGAATTCAAAGCGAGAGTTCATGAAAACAAAAAAAAAATCAGTTGTATAGGAAATAAAAAGTGTTGTCTAATTTAATCATTTTAATTAATGTTTTTCGTTCAATGAGAGTTATCCTGAAATTTCCAAAACAAACTTTGATTAATACAACTTTGTACGGCGTGTCCAATTAAAATTATTCCTTGAAATACATAATATGAACGCCGGTTAAATTAAATAAGTAAGCTTACAGCTGGAACGGTTAAAATTATTTCCGTCTTAAACTCGACGTCTTGAAAATAGTGTTGCGCGACCTAAGTTTAAAATCGATTCTGAATCGATATCAAAGACTATCATATGTGCACTATTATATTGACAATTTTATATAATAATATTCATAGCTTTCAGATGTATAATAATTATGATATGAACTTGGACTTGAAGTCTATCTATACTTATAAAAAGATCGTTGTTCTCTTTGAACGCACATCTCGGATACTGCTGCATATTATGACATGAAATTTGTACTACTTAATTCATTGTATTTCAGTGAAGATTTTTGTCTAAGCATTATCACGCAATACAATTCAAAGTATAACATAGACATATGACAACAACGCGGGGCTGCTAGTCAAATATATTTGAGGAACAGTTTTATGATCGAAATATAGCTTTTATGAAAAATTTAATATTTCAGTAAAAAAATGACAAATCTCTGTCGCATTTATTGAATCGTACGCAATCTTTTCTTATTTCCAAGCGATTTAAGCTGACTTCCAAAAGAAAGAGGTTATCAATTCCACCTTATCTATTTATGTGTATGTCCCTCAATAGTTTCGAAGAACTGGAACCACTTTAAATATTAATTTTTGATTTAACCGAAGATTTAATATATGTTTCAATTCAAAAAAGTTATGGCTTCAGTTTTACGTCAAATAAATACACAATCCTTCCATAGAACTTGTAAATACAGGAAGCTGTCAATTCATTCCCATTTTTAAATTCCTTTATTTGGAAAGTGTTCAAAACTCAGTACGTTCTACGTTCTTTAAAATAAAATTCAATTTGTACATCTACCAATTTTTGCAATACACAATTCGTATCTAATCGATTTGTTTTCCGATAATCGTTCAAATCGAATACGATTCTTTTTATTCGATTTGAGCGTTTATAGCATTGTACTATTGCCCATCTCTATTTAGAATCCAGTTAGTTCTGTAAATACCGTCTGCCGTCCACTTAAACCAGTTACGAACTGAACAATTATCAAATTGGGTTTAAGACGTGTTTCAGAATAAGTCTTAAATAGAGTATTCTCTAGAATAACTTTTGATTCAATTTATATAAGATTTATAAATTATTTTATTAATAGAATTGTACTGAATCTACAACAGAAATATTAAAATTATTTCACTTAAAAATCATAAATGGTTTCTGTATGTAAAATTGGTTTACAGTAAGGCTTTAACTATTTTACTTTATTTACTGTATAATTCATCACCGCGTGATGATCACAAAAAATGGCCTCATATCAGTGGAGGCAATGAGGCAATATGAATTAAGGCACTACTACTACTACCTAGGTGCAAGTATATGGATTTGATTCGAATTGAAGGTATTGTAGTTATAGTTCACCTTGTTGACTTCCAGGCACTTTACGAAATTAAAAAGTTTATTAAGACTAAATTAATAAATAAATCTTATTATTAATTAAATGAGTACTTTTAGAAAAAAACGCCTGGATTTAGGCTCGAGTTCCATCACAGGACACTTATTATTGTAAAAAAACAGCATTGTAAATCTGTTTACTTGAAAAGAGCAACTATGCTAGTTTCTTGCCGTTTCTTCTCGCTGGAGGCTGCTTTCCGAAACGGTGGTAGTTTTTTAATATCGACGATTCAAAAACGCTTCGTTGTGAAGGTTACTTGAATCAATTTGATTTGATTGGAAATTGATTTGATTTGGATATATAACATGACTGTATTTTTAGATGTTGAAAAAGAGTAACTACTGTATTTCTTGCCGGTTCTTCTCGGTAGAATCTATATTATGAACCGAAGGAAGCTTTACTTAATATAGTTTGTTAAATGACGATTCAAAAGTGCTCGTAAAAGCGTACTTGAATAAAGTATATTTTGATTTTGATTGAACCGACGAAGACATATGTGCAATCGAATTATAAACATTACAAAAATTTTAGGTTAACAATTAATTAATATCATTATGTACTTAAATTGTAATATTCACTTATAGCTAATTTAATTTGAAGGTCTACAAATTTCAGTAGGAGTATAATAAACAAATTTTGTTTAAATACTTGTTTTCGTCCGCACTTTCACCTACACGTGTAAAGTAAATTTTTCCGGGATAAAAAGTAACCAAGTGCTATTAAAGACCATAATCAAACAAAAATTCATCCATACGAACTTTCGGATTATTAATTTGAGTATCATAGCAGTAGTTGTCGTCCTCTTTATATCATCATACAAGTTAACACATTCACATATTTGTATGTGTGCGTATTAACCTCCATGTGTGAAGAAAATTAAATATTCACTTTTAGTTCACAAATTGATTTTAATTTTAACCACACATATTTTATAAACTGTTTTCTGCCCAATGGTTGTCTGAAAGAGATCGCGCTGTCACGATAAGGCCGCCTGTTGCACCGCATACACTTTTGTAATTTTCTTTGATGTTCTCACGTTTACTTTAAGTTTAGATTTTGGACCCCAATAAAGAATATAGCAGCATAGTGGAATAAAATCTAAAATTTACTCTTAATGATTCTTCAGGATATAATGTCACAGCCAACTGGTTAAATAAGCGGCGCCATTCAATCAGAAGCCTGAATGACAACAGCCAGTTCATCTTCTGCTCGTGGAATAGGATTATTTGCTTAAGACTATCTTTTTAATTTGGCTTAAGAAATCAAACATTGTTAACATCTAACTTTTATGTGTTAAAAGTGTCTAGGCGTTTCATTGAATGGTTAATGTAACAAGTTCCTTACGTAATATTTTCAAACTCAAAATACTCCAAATTCGTTTATTCAACATAGAAGCATCACACTTACTTATTGATGGTCAAATTAAACACTACCACCGGTTCGGAAAAAGGAATACCCTGACCTGAGAAGAACCGGCGTAAGAAACTCAGCGGGTCTTTTTTTTGTCAAATTAAGTAGATACATAATTGTATACGAATAGAAACAGCCAGGAGGCGATCGTTTCATTCCTAAGGTGTACTATCAAACATAAACTCACTAATTGTATAGTAACCTTTAGCACACTAGCGTTCCTTAACAATTTTTTTAAATTTGGCAACTGAAGCATTTTGAACGCTTTCTGGGATCCTATTACAGAAGCGTATACATTGCCCCACAAAAAAACTGGTAACTGGTGAAACTTGGTAAGTAGATGTATTCTGTGAACCGCATTAAGAATTTCACACAAAAATAATATAAAAAACAATACATTTTGGGGGTTCCCCATACTTAGAGCTCAAACTCAATTTCATTTTAAGTAGATACATCATTATTATTGAGTCATTCCACTCGAGTAACCTTCTAAAGTATTCCGAAGGTCAACTTATCAATTTATTCAAAATAAGCAAAAGAAATAAGGAATTTCAGACAAATTAACAATTTCTGAAGTCGAAGATGAATCAAGCGAATACAAAATAAGCAGCAACTGTTAGCTGAAGTTGGTCTGTTTAATTTTCTTTCAGGCGACAGATAGTTATTAAATTAAGAAACTACAGCAAAGTGGGTTAAACTCGTCCCAAGTAAAGTCAAACAGACGATAAGCATGGCCATAAAGTTTGCTTGCGTTGAAATCAAATTTCAAAATACTGTTTTTTATTTTCGTATATAAACTTCGAAATTTGAAAAAAGTATGCGATGTATTTTTTAGTAATAGAATAAATTATCTACTAGCTTTATCAAATATGGTTAATACATTAACATACACATCAAAAGACATTGATGCAATATGTCTACAGGGAAATGGAGGTTACTATATTAAAATAACGTTCAAAAGTAACATATTAAAATTCTAATCTAATTCTAAGTTTCACCCGCACCACCTAGATGTCCGAAAATCCACAACAGCGCGATTTTTAGGACATTTTCTGTCTCGCACAACCGGCCGTCTTAAACTTAAAGGCCGGCAACGCACCTGCAAGTCCCCCGGTGTTGCAGATGTCCATGGGCGATGGTAGTGACTTTCCATCAGATGAGCCTCCTCTACGTTTGCCACCTATGACATAAAAAAAATAATTAAAAAGCGTCAAAATGTCTAGCACAAAATGATTCACCAATTACTTATGAAGGTCTTTAATTTTTATATGAAATATCTATTGGCGCGCCTTGGGAGTAAGACCGACTACCTTGTAAAATATTAAATGTTATTAATAAATCTGTGGTAATTTTTTTTTTTATTTAAAAATGATATCAATAATAATACATAGAATACCCATCAAATTCGTTATTCCAACCATAGTGGATCAAAGCACAAGTAATAGTCTTATCTTTTGATACAAATGAATTTGTTGCCAATGTTAGTTAATATTTTAATTAAAATACTGATACCTAATGTAACTTAATATCACATGGAGTTTTACGAGATTTCACTAAATGGAAGGCGTATAATAAGAAACACAGATTCAAGCCACGAAGTAAATTTTTCTGCGCGCTAAAACCAATAAAATGTCCGTACATTATCTTGAAAAGCCCTCAGCAGTGCTGTTAAATCCAACATAAAAAAGAAAAAGTCGTAATTAGTTACAAATGCCCGCTCGTTTAGCTCGGGATTGGGACCGTGTCATAATAAGTCCGGAACTGTGCCACAGACAAAGAAAACTTCCCAAAAATTTCGTCTTAACATTTTTAAATATTGCAGAGTAACAATGGAAAGAATAATTGTATGCTTAGGCTGTGGTATTGGTTTGTACAAAGATCTTTTAACATAGTATGAGTTGAGTTGGAAAATGGCTGTTTTTCTCTTTAAAACTCGCTTCACTGTTTCGAAGATAACGAGTGGGGTTTGGTCGGTTCAAGAGGGTTTGTTTTGGTTTAGTCCTTTGATATTTAGGAAAAATCTACTTCATATCTATTAGGAAATCATTAGCATATTTCAAGACAGTTTACTTTGTTTTTGAATTGATAAATATTATATTTACATTCAATCATGCCTAATTTGCTGTCACTCAAGTCACTCGATTAGTACAACTTAAATTTAGAATACTGGATAATAGCTAAGGGTTCTTTAATAAATATCAATGTAAGCTTAAATTTATTATTGTTCTTCAAATTATAGATCTATGTATGTGAAGAAAGACAGAAATTATATCTGTAACCTTCAGGTATCGTATGTCATAAGATTAGAATTTATTTTGAAGTAATGGTGATGATCTCAGACTAACCTCGCCCAGAACAGTAAACTTCAATAGAGACGAGCTAACTGGGTTGTAAATATATTTGTCCAATCTACTTGGTTTCTATTTATATATAGTCCAAGGGCACTGCAATCCTAAATAACGTCACAGAATTCATACCCTCGGTCCTATCAATAAGCTTTACACGATTTCAAGGTAGTTCAAATTAGAAAAAACAGCAATACTCAGTCCTGTTGCGTTCCGATCAGAAGAGTAAGTGAGCTAGCGCAATTACAGGCACAAGAGATCTAACATCTTACTTTCCAAGGTTGGCGGCGCATTGGCAAACCATCGTGGTTAATATTTCTTACAGCGCCAATGTTTATGAGCATTAGTGAGCACTTACCAACAGGTGCTCCTATTGCTTGTCCGCCTATATTATATAAATTAGTGTTACAGCTTAATTCTTGGCACAGTAATCCTATATATTTTTACAGGCTTGGAGTCTGCAATAAGATGGGCAAACCTCGTAAGATTTTAAAACATGTTTCCATAATTATTTAGAAAAAATATATTTTATGCATTTAATTAAAATGAAATACAACAAAATTTACATAACACGATGATGTCATTAATAAAATTACAACTAACGCCATCTACCAGTGAACGGCTCAACTTTGTTACGGCATAACGCGTTTAGTTTAAAATCTAATTGCGCAGCGCTGTAGTAGTTAAAATTAATATTTGATTAAAAATAAATTATGACATTTAACATTAACTACAGAGATATTTTTAAAGCTATTTAGTAATATACATATTTGGTAATAATTTCCGTATATATTTCGGAGCATTTAGTATAATAATCAGATAGCAGAACATTCGCGTCATAATAAGTCACTTATAATTAAAGTTATCTATAATGAGGAAGCTTAAAATGATTTATAATGCTTTATATTGATGTTCCGATCTGACGGGTGATGGAACTCATTACTCGAATTATGAGCGTTACAAAGAGTGGCCTTCTCTTTACCAGTAGCTAAGGGTAAAACAAAATAATTTATAATATGGTCAAATTACGAGTCTACCCTAAAGTTGAATCAAACTTAAGATATTGTTTATATAAAACCATTAATAACCACAATATAAATAAAAAATAGCAAGAGTAATCTACTACTACTGCAACAGTGTGATGCACCTTTAAAACAATATATTTAATAATATCACTTAAATTAAAAATGAATTCATGAATTTAAAATAAAAACAAAAATGAAAATGTAAAAACTTAAACTGACATTATAAATAATTTCCAACATCGATTAAGTTACGGATTTATTTAAGTTAAGACTGTTACCGAGAAGAACCGACAAGAAACTCAGTCTCAAATTCAAACTCAGTATTTACTCTTTTCCACTATTTTAATTTCAGGGTATGACAATAAAGTACAATTATGATGATGTAATCCCGCCTAGAATTCAAGAAATACTAAGTTCACGCTTTTCTATCATTAATTTTATCTTGTATTAAGTAATATGCCTTATTTATCCATATTTTATGACGTGATATTACATTTTTTTAAGTGGCCAAATAGAAATCAATTTTGGAATCTTATTATAGAAACGAATACGATGCTAGGAAGGATATATTTACTTTGCGATGTCGGAAACTAGATGTTATGTTTACCTTTCCTTCTCGTGTTTATACAATTATTGTCAACATTTCTTTCAAGAAATATTGTGAATATACATAATATTTTTGCAAACATACTGTGAAGCAACTGTAAGTATACCTACTTTATTATAAACATCCCGAAGGAAGTCTCTAGCTTCAAAATTATAAATATACTGGGCAGCTCTTTTTTGCAGGATGATTTTTTTTTTAATATCTTTAGCGTTACCCCAAATCTAAATTTCGTAAGAAAAATACTATGGAAGTTACCAAAGTATCAACATCAGTAAGTTGTCTAACTTTTCTAACCGCGTAGCTGCCGAGCGGAGTCTCCCCATCCATATTTATAATGAATAAAATATAGCCCTAAATCAAATTCAATTTAAATCTAAGACAATGAAATCCATCTAGCATTACATCAAACAAGTAATTAGTTGCTACAAAGCCATTTACTTAATCAAATGATGAAATGAAATAAATTGCTTCAATGTTAGTGTGAACTAGTCGAAACCAGTTTAAACCAGTTTACACCAGCTCCGTTTAGTACAAACTAAGATTACAGAGCGCTAAAACTAACTTCCAGGAGCTTATTAAACATCTATACGTTGAGTAAAATGTAAATTAACAGGGAAATTGCTGCTTCCTAACGATCCAGACCTCTGTGTCATACATAAAAGCATCTTAGTACGTTAACGCCGAGTTCCATATGAGAATTTCTAACAATCTTAACGCTCTGAGAGTTTCCTAACATCTAAACTTAAATGAAATAAACCTGTATCAGTTCCTGTGTGTTGACGAATTTGTTGTCATAGGTGGGGCTCTTGTTTATTCTAGTTTACCTCGATTTACAAAACGGCAAACAGGAAAATGGGTCATCGGATAATAAGTTATGTAAGGTATAAGAAATACAACACACTCCCATTGTGAATGCGCCATGGACGAAGAAATCGTATGACTGACATTGGTTCATTTATACTTCAAACTGGAGCACAGCAACGTATTGATGTGTAGTGGTAGAATACCAAATTAATCGGTGATACATTCTAGGTCAACCATGTTCAGAGTCCTAACCTCAATATTATAACGCTCTACATAGATTTAAGTCATAATCTGACAATACAAATGATCATGACGATACGAATTGCACGGAAAATCCGCAACGTCTGTTGGTTTTAAACGTTTTAGCGTTGTTGTCAATTTAATGTATAATATCAAAGTTGACATCCTTATTCAATATAGAAACATACACTTATTTATTATCAAAAAAATTAACCTCACTTTAAATACCACCTCAGACCTGAAAAGAAACGGCAAGAGTAATTCATCGAGACCTTTTTTCTGTTTTTATCATTCGTTGTTTACAATTAATAATATTATTATGTTATAAATATTTTGAAAAGCACTGGCGGCGAAAGGTTTAATTTTCCCAGGTCTGCTATCAGGTAAAAAGTCTTTAGATTAATTATATTCTGTAACACACAATAAATTGTTAAGATTTTTTTAAATTTAAAAATTCAAATGTGTTTACGTTTTCTGGAATTCTTTGTAAGAGCAGTATATAAAGCCCCGTAAAAGAGTTCTTAACTCTGTGCAATGTAATAAAGGTAATTAGCTTATGCCTCTCTGGTATTAACAGCATGAAAGTCACGATTTCAGAGAATTTTCTTATTTTTTTACTAATTGAAATATTTTATTGTTAATTTATTCTTTCTCGCGTTTTAGGGGTTGGTCGCAAGATGTTAATTATAAAAATTCTATGTACTTCCATGAGCTTATTACTCACCAAAGTTTCATCACAATCGGATAAATAGATTAGAAATATGTAGGATATATTATTTATCAGGATGTAAACTTTATTTTTTGCGCATATGATAAATATGTGTTTGCTTCTGAAACAACACTACACTATCCGGAACGTTTTCGCCCTGGAATTCTAGTTAAAACTTCGCGGGGTGCTCCTCTATGAAGAGTTTCATACGATCTTCAGAAGCGAAAATGCAAACAAAAATATCTTACAGCTTTCGAAAATGTCAAGGTCCCAATGACGTTTTTCGTAAGCGTTGAACGGAGCCGAATCGAATTAGGCAGTACTTGTTAGCTGGGAGACGCTATTCCATCTCGGTCACATGTTATGCGCTCTTTAGCAAGTTACTAACGTGGTTAGCGAGTTTACGGGACAACATGATTCCGCTACGTCCACCGCACGCCTTTGTTAACAAAATTCAGTGACCCGATTTTGACATTTCAGTGAACACAATACGGCGTAATCTCGCATGAACAATTCCGGTAAAAAGTTTCGTTGTGACGTAACATTTCGTGGCATTGATAATGGACCTTCGTGGCAAAATCTCATTGGGCACTACGTTGAGAAGTTTTGAATACAGGATGGCAGGATGGAACGCGAAGTGAATTTGTGTTGACAAATTAAATTTTTAAAATCCTTTATAAAGTTTCTGTTTGTTTCAGAATCTGTTACTCTCAAACCAATATTATAAATGTAAAATTAACTTTATTCGCTATTTGTTCCTTCATCGCTTAACCAATTGTGACAAAAAATATTTATAAAAATACTCAGAGGGGACTACTACACAAATATAATAGTAACGGTATTTACGAGAGTATATAAAACCTAGGGATGAGACACTACGCTTCCTACTAGTTTCTGTTCTTCTTCTGTTTCTCTTTATATAATGCGCGATTCAATTTCTGTTTTTAAAATAAATATATTGTGTTGCATACACATGTATATACCTACCTAGAATATTAATGTTTCATGAGTGTGTATATTATATTATACTTTATAATGGTAGTGCTTACGCTGCATACCTTTGGGTTGCAGCCGAATGGCACTTAAAATTGGCCTAAAGTGGTTGCTATGCTACCACATTTCGTCTGGAATGTTAGAGTACCGGAGGCCCGATACACGATGGTTGTGCAGAATTCGGTTATATTACCCCAGGAGTCAACTCCAACTTGAACGCCGTTCACTTTCACCTTGAGACGGCGAAGCCGGCCTTGCTATTTGTTACCGAGACCCAGATATCCTCTCCTGCCGATACGACCTTTCTTTCTTACCCCGGGTACAAATTGAAACATTCCTTTGTACCACGAGCTGGGGTGTGCGTTTACGTCAGAGATGATATCTGCTCTCGACGACTTGGAAGTCTTGAAGGGCAGGACCTATTGATTATCTGGCTGCGTGTAGACTGCGACGAGCATCCGCGAATCTACGCGTGCCTTTATAGGTCCTATCATAGCGGTAATGCCGAATCCGACCGACTGGATGAGCACGTCCAAATGGCTACAGATTCTGTGCTGCAGCAGATCCCATCCGCAGAGCTCGTAATTCTTGGTTTTAATGCCTTGGCCATTTGGCATGAGGGGCATTAAAATCGCGCACTACCGATCATGCGGGTAGATCTGTTCGACTCGACTTTGGATTTTCCGAAATTTAAGATTATCTTGATTTTAATTTAATTGATACATATAATAAATTTTTATACTTGTTATTTATTTCGGCTATATTTGAATTAGATACTTATATTTGAGTCTGTTTAATGATTCTATATTTGATGTAGCTTATGAACACGTAATTATATCTCGAGGTCTTGGGTTTATAACCTATGGGGCAATATGTGTATATTTATTATTATTTTCGCAATAGTAGCCTTAAATTTAGCTAAGTAACGGTAAAAGATGTGCTCTCTCAGTGTTGTCAGATTGCTAATCCATTGCACTATAAGAGTGAGAATAAAACAATTCCTGCGTGATATAATCAGCTAGGGGAGCATCACCATACACCACATAAGGCTACGACGTTAGCCCATTAGCCAGTCCGTGTCTGTCTCCTAAACTATATTAAAAAAACAAACAGACGTTTCACAATTATATTAAATTGTGAATATATTTGTAACTATAGTGCATTAGGATTAATGTTTTAATTAGATTGTTTATTGGATAAATGCACTAGTTACGTATTTCATTGTGTGCGTTGTATAAAATGTACATTTTGCCAGAGGCTAATCATTGATTTATATTGCGGCTTTTATAAGTAATCCTTTTTAGCCGACTTCAATAAGAAGTTTTCATTTCATATAAATAAATCTATTATAAATATAATTATTTTTCTTGTACATTTCATTTTATTTAATTTCAATTGTTTTTGTTAGAAATTATTTTGGTTCTACATAAACAATCCTATCCATGATAAAAAATAATTCTGTCAAGATCTAATAGTGGAAGTCATGAAAAGTTCATCAACCTCTTGAACTGGCAAAGGCATACGCGATGATATTGGTTACACATTGAAGCGTTACCTATCGACTGTATATAATTCAATTGGATATATAACGACATAACATATCATACAATAAATCAAGTGAGAAGTCAATGTGCGTATAGCCCAGTATAATGAAAAATATATGAATACGATAAAGCTGAAGAGTTATTTTTGGGTCTACCACGCAAACTTCAGGAACTACCGGATTAAAGGAAATGCATTTTTGATAGACCAATTCCTAAGGAAACTAGGTATGAGAAGATAGAATTCTTTGGCCTTTTTACAAATGAGCCACGGAAACTATTTAAGACATCCTCTGTTGTCATTCTGTCTACGGATATTACATATGGCTTTAGATTAAAGGCACGCGAGACCGTTAGCTGTCATTGTGATATTCCATGAGGTTAATCGTAGTTTCGTTTCTATAAAATTATCTTTTATGGTTGTACTCCTAATCATCGAATTAACTGAATCCAAGAAAAAAATTCTATTATAATACTAAGTATTGCTTTGGTGATAGAATACAAGATTGCGGTAAGGGGTAGCAACCTACCCATATGGACAGAAAGGCCTACCTGGTAAACCCAAACGAAACATTTTGGTTTTGATTTAGACATTTCATTCGTAAGCGATGTCACGGATTAGAACTAGTTACATAAATTCGTTTTATCACAGACACACATTTAATTTGACATCCATATTGATCACTCACCAACTCGATACTCATCAATCATTCGAACAATGATGTTGCGATTTCACAGACACCTTCAACAGCCATTGTCTAAATAAAGACTCGATTGATTTACTCCTTCAGATTACTATATAATTGCACTTAATAGATTACTATATAAAAGTAGTAATTAAGTATCAGGTTGGCTGTGTCAATATACAGGGGTATATTTTCACCTGAGACACAAAAGTCGCCTAACAATGTTTTAACGTTAAGAAAAGATGATTAAAAAACCGAATTTAAGGACAGGCCCTAGATTGACCTCGCAAACATCGGCTAAGAGACCAGGTTATGCGGGATACTTCCCCTTCAGAGGTTGTGCCATCTTTAACAAAACCTCTCCGAACTGGCTGTTGGATCATGTTTATATAGCGCATCCGTAGCGTCTCCTTTTGAGTGATCTACTCGTGGCTCGGCATAGCTCTTCTCAGGGGTAAAAGTAATATTCGAAGGCCAGCAGCTTCTATGACGCGTTATGCTCAAAGTACTAGTCTATCTCTGCATTAGAAATTACAAGCTAACATTTTTTCACATCACATCATAAACTATTATCATAATAACATAATAAGAGTTTTCTCTATATTATTATAAGTATAGTACATTAAGCTTTTCAATAATAGCATTGGTTTATCCTTTAACAACTCGTTTATCAGAAAATTTAAAATAAAAAAATTAAACTTAGTTCTTTAGAGTACTATTACGACTTGAAATTAGAAACATACTCAAATTTATTATTAAATCATTTATTACACGACGAAATCGAAACGGTAAGTCATATAATAAAGTTAATAATAAGTTAGTCATGAGTTGTTTATTGTTTGAACACACAAAACTCATCCGACGATGCATATCATCCATAAACAATGTCGTATAACACAAACCGAACTGCTGGTTTGAGTCGTTCACTGCAGTTAGTTATAGCGCTCTACGAGGCGCTAAGTTGTCACGAAGTTAATTAACCGAATAACCAAGTTCGGACATCGTAACCCCGGTAAGGATATGGTATTTGACTATAATATGGCCCATTAAGTACGATGCCATAAATATACTTGTAGTGGAAGTGTATTTCACCTACGACCTTTTCATCTGGAAGGCTGAAAGTGGTCCAAGAAAATAATAGGCTATAGGTCAAGCATCATGGTAATAGAGGAAGTGAAAAAAAATGAAGTGAAAGAAAAACTTTATAACAATTTACCTAAACAAGTAAAAACTCTAACAATTTTTTCTATGTTTAAATCTCGACTTTATAACCATATTCTGTGTAACGATTCTCTGTTAAAATAATTAATTGAAACTGTTATCTCATCTGCTTTGCTGATCCGAACGAATTTTTATATTTATAAGTTAGATATAAGTTCTCATGTAAATGACGTTGTCGTAATGAGAATAAAGTACTTAAACTGAAGTAGGGGAGGGAAACCTCAAATGCTGGATTTAAAGTCATAGATAATGCAAATAGACATAATTAACATAATATGGATAGTTATAATTTTAATTTTAATAAGAGTCACCGTTCCACGCGTTCAAGATTTATTCGTTAACTATTTTTTATTCATGCAAATAATAATAATATAACATTAAATATAGGAAATTAAATAAATAAAATATATAATGGGCTTCGTGCAAGTCCGTCTGCGTAGGTACCACCCAACCATCATATATTTAATCGCCAAACATCAGTACACAGTATTATTGTGTTCTTGTTTGGAGGGTGCATGAGCCAGAGTAACTACAAACACAAGGGATATTCCCTAAATTGGCGGCGTATTAAAAATGTAAGGAATGATTAATATCTCTTTCAGCGCCATTGTCAACATCAGGTGGTGGTGACCGCTTACCATCAGGAGGCTCATTTGCTCCTCAGCCTACCTTACGCAAAAATATAAAGAAATTCAAAAAGACAAGTTTAGAAAAGTCTACGGAGATACAAATAATTGCGATAAAAACTGCGTTGAAATTAAATAAAAGTTTTTATTTGCCGATCTAGTGCCGCCCAAGTTATTAAGTAAGCCAGTAATAGCCCCGTAATTGTTCCATTGCTGTGTAATTGTTTCTATTCTTAAGGATAAGGTTAGGATTTTATTCCACTAAGCTCTACTGTGGGATGTCGCTTATATACAACTCAAGTATCTATCATATATTGTAGTTTTAATCAAGATACAAAATATGCTCTATTAACTTTGTCAATTAGGCTCTTCCAAGCCATTGATAAACTTTTTAATCATAACTTCATAAACATATAATGCTACTGATACTTTAAATATTAAAGTTGATTTATACGTAATCATTTCCAATGAATTTTGTTTATTTTTACGGTATGGTTGGTATGTATCATTTGTACCTATAAGTCTTCACTAAAGATTTTTCAGTAAATGAATCACCATGATTCATAAAATTTTATTTAATTTTTAGACATCGACAATGATTTTTTTCCTACTATTTATTGTAAAAATGAAATGTACATAGTTTAGTTATAATTGAATTATAGCTTGTACTAGATTGTGTTCCGTTTTAGAAAAACAACCATTTATTTCAGCCTGTAATTATGCGCTGGTACCAGTCGTATGTAAATCCTCGCGTGTTCCTTAATCATTTACTTCGAGAAACGTTGCAGCTGGCACAATATGATGTTCTGATTTAAAATTCATATTTAACCAACGATAGCCAAAACTAGGATAGCGGCTAAATTCTGTACGTCATAAAAAATAAACTTAGTGATTTTTAAATAATACATTACAACAGGAAAAACTATACAACAAAGATCAAAAAGCAAACACTGAAGTACTTTAAATAAATACAAACAATGTAACTCTATATTACTAAGTTAATATATATTTTTTTTAAACATCGCATACATAACTCTTTTCCCAATGTAAGTAACTAAAGCACTTGTGTTATGGAAAATCAGAAGTAACGACTGTACCACAAATACCCAGACCCAAGACAACATAGAAAACTAATGAACTTTTTCTACATCGACTCGGTCGGGAATCGAACCCGGGACCTCGGTGTGGCGTACCCATGAAAACCGGTATACACACTACTCGACCACGGAGGTCGTCGAATGTATTGATTCAAACTATTGAATTGAGTATTGACTTATTGCTTGCTTCCGTTTTTTTTGTCAAGAAATTATCATTAGTAGTCCGAAATTCGGAAGTAGGTAGTGTGCCTACTCCCGTGCCTCGAAAATCTCTTAAAGCCTTTCGTCCTGCGCCTGAAATCTCTCCAGTCGTGACGGATTGCCGCTCCATCGGATTATTAGAGTGAGGGAACTGAGAGTGCATCTGTGTTTGAGTATTCCAGAAATATAATAGCTCCAATGCATGTTTTAATTTTATTTTTAGAATATAAATTTAAAAAAATACGCTCTATGACATGACATGACAGGAGTGTATCTTTTCGATAAATGCTTATTATTTAATTTTCAACGTGTTTCATTCAAATCCTTTGAGGACAAATTACACCGACTTACACATCTTAAAAAAATTGAAATTTCAAATAAAATAACCTCTGATACAAAATCGATCATAAGATTGTTATTATTATTATAGTTACTGATATTGTTATTAATTAGCTATAAAGCTAACTATTAATAATCAAATCAATAAACCCATTATCAATAACATCACCTTTCAAATTGAAAACATTTTTTTACTGGTATAGGTTGGCGGACGAGCATATGGTAAGTGGTCACCACTGCCCATAGACAATGGCGCTGTAAGAAATATTAACCAATCCTTACATCGCCAATGAGCCACCAACCTTGGAAGCTAAGATGTTAAGTCCCTTTTGCCTGTAGTACTAGTATCACCCTTCAAACCGGAACACAACAATACTGAGTACTGTTGTTTGGCGGTAGAATATTTGATGAGTTCTCATTTATCATATTTAGGCTCATTTATCTCACCAATGACCTCGGGCTTAGACGTCGATCTTAACCCAAGAAAAAAATCACTTCGTATCTCACTAGTAATTTTTTGACAACCGACTTACGACGATAAGCCATTTCTTTTAACTTTATTATTATTTTAGTCAATGTCGCAGATTACATTCTGACTTTTGACAATTCTGAGGTGAGTTTCGAATTTTCTCATACAGAATACCTCAACTGGTACGGTACGATCGCGATTAAAAGCCGATTTAATATCAAATCAAAATATACTTCACTCAAAAAGGTTCTTGTGAGCAATTTTGAATACTCATCTTGCTTGATTATCGGAGTGTATATTTTACCGACAAGAACCGGCATAAACTGAGTACTTAAACTTTTTCGACGATCAAATACAATTGAATTATCCTGCAAGTAACACTTTTTTTTTGTTTTATGCATCGAGAAGTGTCGCACTACAATTGAACTAAAGCAAACTATTTTACTAGAGTGCGTTACGCTTGACACTTGCCAAACGTTTAATTGTATCCTTGTGCTTAGTAGCCAACTGTTGGCTACTATTGTCTTCATCGTTTTCTCAGCCTTGACAGTTTGGACTAGACATATGTCTTGATAATTTATATAAATAATCAAAGCCTTCTCCATTGGATAGTTTTCGATGTGAAACATTTGTTGTCGTGCCTTTAGGGTAAGAATGACTAGGTATGTGCCGTGACCACAAATGACATAATATGGCCTTTGGTCGTCATACCTCCTCTAATATTCTTACTGCTCTCTACTCCTTTTTATAAACGTGGCACACATAGTATATACCTCTTGCTACGTGTTGTATTAACAAATCCTTGTTTGTAATTTTGTTAAAAATTATCGATGTCACTAAATAGCATAAATTCATTTTATATCAGTAAACAAATGGATTACTAGACGATAGCTAGAAAACAGAATATAATTGTTCTTAGTCCAGCATAACGATTTTACAGACAAAGCTTTGTCAACTTATCTGATTTAGTTACGTACATTTTAGTATGGAAAGAATACGCAGACTATAAACCAAGATCGTGGCCTTAATTCTTGGAAATACCAGACGACCATACCAGATAATAATCTATTACAACTGTCCAAGCAGAACAATGTAAACATTGCAACTATTTTACCCTTTGCTAAGCATCTTTTTACTTGAGCAATTATGATATGAATTTGGAACCGGGGACCTGGGAATTTATTGGGTGCTGTTCCATGATAAGACTAAGACTCGAACTATACTAAAAAGCACGAAATTAACGAGTCTGACAGACCTATAAGTGTTGACGCATTGATATATGGTGCTCCAAATCTTTTCGTAAAAAAAGATGAAGTTTTGTCCAAAAGAAAAACAGTCAGGGTCTGTTAGGGAATAACAGCGAACTATGCAACATGTCACTCATCTGGTACACATGCACTATCTAACTTTAAATAACGATTTACCAGATATCACCAGTAAAAACCAGCACCTCCTTCATCGATATTTTGATCCCTTGCAAAATTTGCAAGCCGCAAAAACTGTTATATTTACAAAAAAATGTTTCTATATGTTCTTTGGTCTTGTATACGTTAACCATTATTAAAGAGATTCTGTGAAATTGAGGTGATTTGTAGAATTAAAAACAGAAACTTATACAACGATGTCAATATCTTCCTTCAGTCTGCTCGACTGAATTTCCAGTGAAACGCATTTTTCATGGAATTTTTTAACAATAAAATCAATACTTTTTTTATCACAATTCAGCATTTTCACTTCATAAGTACAATGAAATTTAATTTTTCAACTGGCTGCACCGCCATTATTCCATCATGGTATATAAGGAATGAAATTATTTTTTATCGATACCAAATTAAATTAACCGATCGAAGCTCTAGCGAACTGAAAATATGTTTTCAAGGAACGGACCGTTTTGTTTTCTGATTGACGTTTATTGAATTTTTTATACAAATATATTTATTAAAAAAATCAACTGTTATAAAGTATATTAACTATAAGTCGTTTTCTGTAAGATCTCACTTTACATTCATTCGTGTAACGTTAAAAACCGAATTAGAGTTATTGCCTATTTTGTCGACCTGCTTAATCTTTTGGCTTGTCGTAGAGATGTTGGTTCACTTTGCATCGTCTACCACATTTTTCAAGGGCAATGTCTCGAGGAATTGTTTGGATTCATCCCTGCAGCTGAATTTTACCTTCTGATAAAATATTGCTGGATCCGATGCATCAAATTTCGAAGTTTCATCGTAAACGTCCGAAAATCCACAAAATCGCCACTTTAACGCATTTTTAACGCATTTTATGCCTCGGATAACAACTTTGTGCATTTTCCGGAAAAAAAAGGTTCTGTTTGGAAAAATTGCTTGGAAAAAGACTCTGTAACGTTCAAGAAAATAGCATACACATTTCTTAAATCCTCCTCCTGATGGTTTTCTACCTATAACATAAATATATAACACAAAAGTAAACGTCATTTGTCACTTTTTCGGACGTTTCACAGTCTTGACCTGAGGAGTCAGTTTCAAATTCTTTTCGTTTAGTTTCAGTATGTCAAAGAAAATAATTTAACGGATATACCAAAGTCAACTATACCCAAATAGTTAGTTCAATCCACGAACACACGTCCCACGATTTTCCTCGAGTGATATTGTGATAGGGAAAGTTACTCTAAATATTTTTATTTTACTTTTTAGGATATTTTGTAAATATTGATCAAAATTGTACTTCGATGACCGACGGTTAAAATAAAGCTTTTTATCAAATAAACAGTGATGTTTGTTCGAATACACGTTGACGCATATTACAAGTGACGTTGAATAAATTGAAGATGAATATTTGAAATGCTTTAATTTAGATTTTGGTTGAATCAAATATTTCTAAGTAAAACGTCTATTCAGTCTATTTACGATATTATTTTTATGAGATACATACTTTATAAAGTAATATGTTTAACATTCAAGCATGTTCTATATATATATATTTTTGTTTAATAATTCGGAATATTGCACATAAATAAAATCGTCATTCGAAATCAGGAATATGTATATTTCTATTTCAGATTAACTATGAATCTTTTCTATCATTATACTCAGTATGCATTTGCTCTGGGAGTAGCAATAGAATTAACATTCTAGCGCAAGTGTGTCTAACCTCACTGGCGACCCGTCCTGGCTTCGGACGGGTGCAAAGCTAAACATACTACAGAATGTCTCTATATATAACCTTCAAAACTTTTTTACATTAGACAGTACCGCTATGTCCCTGCTTTCAATCTATAATATCTTCGAAAATATTCATTTAAATTACATGCTGTAAAGGGTCATATTGATCAAATTTAAATGCAAAGTGTATTTGAGGTACTGTATTGGATAAGGATTAATGCTGCGTTACTTAAAATCGCTTCGTAAATAAGTCATTTTCCTAATAAAAAGTAAAGTATAAAAAAATATTATTATGGGCTACCCCTAAAATATAGACATTAGAGATATACCATCGCGGACTTTTTAAAGACCTTTTTGAGGTGTACAATATTGTACATTATTTTGATCTATCTCGTAGGGTTCAGCCAGCGTTTGCAATGTGAGCGCAAAAAAATATGTTTATTTACGGCATCACATGAGAAACCACTAAAATTATTATCAGTATTTCTCTACTATATTATGCATGTATTATACATAAAAACCTTCCCCTTGAATCACTATGTCTATTAAAAAAACTGCATCAAAATCCTTTGCGTAGTTTTAAAGATCTAAGCATACACGGGGACAGACAGCGGGATGCGACTTTGTTTTATACTATGTAGTGATTGTACACTTGCACTGTAGAAAGATTGGGAAAAGAGCAAGATGCTTTAACGTGGAATGAATTACCTATACCATAGTTGTGTTATATTTAATAATTTTATGTTATTTTAAATGAATTCGGACACTAAAATAAAATAACATTTTAAAACTATTTTATATATTCTCACAGTTTGTTGTGTAATATGAAGGTAAATAAGGAGAAACTTATATGAGAGAATATAAAATATAAAATTTTATACCCATACCCATACGTATGGGTATAAAATTAAATAAATATATTTTTATGCAACTTAAATATATTTACAACATTTCTCTAGATAAAAAATTCAAAATATCTCTGAATAATGAAATTAATAATTCGACGCGTTCGTACACACATAAATCTACTCTTCTAGTGAATGGTAATAAAATAAATTCTAATTCAGAATTATAATATTCTAAATGCCAATAATGTATACACGATTACATTTTAAGCCTGTGCGAGTAAAATATTTTAATTCTTATTTGGATTGCTAAAAACCGCACGTCCCATAACGGTTATTAAAAAAACAAACCCAATGGAATTGATGTGATAAATTCCCAAATCTACGCATACCAAAAGCAATTACGATAAATGATGGAAGCGTTACGGAATCATAAGAGACTTTCCATTGTGAGAACGTTTACACATGGCGTTATTCAACCATCATATGCTTCTTGAAAAATACGGGTCTATATTGCTCGGATTGATTTTATTTTAGAGTAATATCTATTCTAATAACTGACTTCCAAAACACAGCGAAAGCTAGTTTGGAATTCAGGGCTGGTTTTAAAATTGTAAAGGAAACTTGTGTGAAAAATAAATAAATGAATGAATGAATGAAAGAATGAACGACCGAACGAATTCATAAATAAATAAAAAAATAAATAAGAAAATAAATATGGATAGAAATGGACAGTATTTCCACAGCTGGACACAGTTCTTCTCTTATCAGTAAAGTATAAAGTAACCGCCTGTTAATGTTCCTCTAGGCAAGGCCTCCTCTTCCTTTTTGAAAAGAAAGGTTGGAGCTTACTCCAATACACTGCAACATAAGGGTTAGTGGATACACTTGGCACATTCTTATCCACCTTGTGCATGTTTCTTAACGATATTTTCCATCACCGCTGAACACAAGATGATTTATAAATACAAGACGACGGTCACGATTCACGTCTTCTAACCACTCCATCACGGCTATTATTTATTTGATTACTAACTGTCATGTATTTCTTGCAGAAAAAATACCAAAAAAACTTTATATTAACATACCGATAAGCTGTTTTGGCTTAAAAATGTTTTGATTATTTAGATTTAGGATTTAGATTTCGTAGTAGAATATGACGTACATAAATATGATCAGTAATGACAGTAATCGGTATTTTACGTCCTATTAATCATAATTAATAATATTTAGAGAGCCGAGATGGCCCATTGGTTAGAACGCGTGCATCTTAACCGATGATAACGGGTTCAACCCGGTTTTACATCAATTAACTGTTCAAATTCAAAATATAAATATATTTTAACTGAAAAAATGCACGCGTAGATTTTATATTCCGTGTGTACACTCGCGTTATCAGACAACACCGCTTGAATGAACCCTTGAGATGACGACATAATCTCTCATATCACGTGACTCCGCGTAATAGTCTCCGTTTCTGAGACGTGATTGTGTTACTACGTAGGTAGCGAATTTTAATTAATGTTATCTATTTGTTTCGCTTCAACAAGTGCTTCGATATAGAAGCACTTGTTTCTTCTTCGGCAAAGTTCTCGAAGTTTAAAAAGTTTTAGATTCAGTTTATGTTCTCGTATAAAGTTTGTAACATGATTTTAATACTTAATATTTTTTGTTATTCCCGTGTAATTGATCTCCTGCGAATGAAAGCTTCACTACCGCAAGAACATAGTCCAACTCGCAGCGAAGTTTAAGCTACAAATCATATATTCAAAATTTGAGGTCTAAGACCAACAGTGGGTCATTTAGAAGTTCTTGTTTTCATATTTCATATATGACGAATTTCCAAACATACATCCTTCAATTGCTTACTTACATTCCATAAGCAATTCCTGTCCAAAGTTTAATCCTGTTTTACGCACCGGCTTAAGCTGTGCGTTGTATGTCAGACAGACATATTAAAATATGATTAAGTAGATCTAATAAATACATATACAAAGTTATTTGTAAAATACTTTACAGGATTTTAATAACATTGTAAAAAACAAATGTTTTTAATTTATAAAATATAAATTAATAATCCATTAAAAAAATATTAACATCCCGTAAATACACTGCTGGTAATTACTTATTTGCAATTTAATGTGGCTTAGGGCTCAAACCGCCAATACCCATTGCGGTTTTAAAAAATATAACTTAATACAATACCTAAATAAAATATTAAAAAAGTAAACAACCATCCACAGCAAGTAGAAACTCTAAAACTACGCATTATTAAACTGAGAATAAACAAATCCTTCAAACACGGTGTAATTACAGGTCGATAAAGTTAAAAGGTTAAACAAAAAACCGGGCATAGCTATGCAAGTATGCATAATCGACGTCTCATAATCGCGAGTGGTCCGGAGCGGGGAGTGCGAGCAATTTGTATGCAAATAGCGATGCTTGCCTGGAACCGATGCATAGCGTGGTATAAGTTGAGAGAAGTAGCAGATCGAGTAATATTTCAATAAATCAAAATCCATAGCATTCAGGTTACACGTAAAATAACAATCGTATAAATACAAATAATTGTTTAAGGCACTTGTGTGTCGATGACTTCAACAAATTTACTATTTATAAAGGACAAACTAATAAAAGCATATAAAATTACTATAACAGAACAATAATTATAATAAGACACAGAATAATCCGAATTAATAAGCAAAGCGTAATCCTATTACATTCGAATAGATAGAAATATTATAAGAATGACTAAAGAAATTTCTATAATGTTTGGGTTATGAGCGAAGATGCTTTAGAAATGAGTAATAGGCTTTTACACATGTAAAGCATGCATAAAATAAAAAAAAATAACTTAATAACGATGAACAGGAACAGGAACAGCTCATGCCTACCATAAAAATGCATTACCACCAGAACTAAAAGTCCAGAAACGTCCAAAGCAAAAGTAATTCATTCTAATTCAGCTTGCAAATTATTAAAAGTTTATACAAAGAAAGGATAAAATTAATACTATATTAAATAAATAGTTTATATTTTCTTAATTTAGGAATTCTTATTAATTTACGTTTTTTATTAATTGTTAAAAATTGAATATAGCTGAAATGTGAAACAAGAAAATTTCAATTTTAAGGTGGTACCCAAAAAAATTGCTCTTGGTTAAGGATCAGTATATCCTAGCAATCGTTTAACTTTTAACAGACCGGCCATGTTGGCCTACCAGGCCTATTAATTTTGTATCACAAGTTATTCATCTTTCAATCAACAATATTCTCTACTGCTGTATTCTGGTCGCCTGGTTGTCTGTCTGTATTCTTAGCAGGGTTATTTTATTTAGAGACAGAGAAATTGCAGGCATAGGATATCTGAGATCCTAAGGCTTGTTCTTCTCACAAAACCATTATTTGTGGTAACAGGAAGACTGTTTCTCATCAAGTTGCCCCTTTGCCCTCTTTTTCGAGTTCTCATTTGCTTATTCTTACAATTCGAGCTGCATCAATATTTTTAGATGATAGTTTAGAGCCCTCTTATCACTCACACCAAACACTACAAGATAAACTTTGTTCACTGGTCATATATTTCAACACTGAGTTATTGCGCGTACCGATTTCAAATTTCTGAAAATATTATGTGGAAAATATTTTCGTGAGCTCCAAGTTTTGTATAATTGAAAAACTTCCGGAATTCGGTATCGCATGTTTGGTTATGACTTCCACGAGATTCTTAGTCGAAATAAGTGAATCTTGTAAGATATATTATCTGGAAATGCAATGCGGTAAGAACTTACTTTTTTACTACCTATTATCTAATAGCTTATATAAAAGGCATCAAATCCTGAGTTTAATTTCCAGGTCCGGCTTGTAAAAAATTTTGGGTTACCCTGCCAAGAATTTATCAGCAGCAGTCTGGAGTTTGGAGGAGTATTTATTCGTCGCGTCTTGTCGAATGAGCTGTCGTGTCAGATTATCAGAGTGAATGAATAGAAAGTGCACTTGTGTCGGCGACGCACTTATCCTCTACAATATTTGTCCTGCCTGCCAGTCTCCGTTGAGAATGGAGTTCCCGACAGAATACGCCAAAAAGACGTCATTTATTTTTTATAGGAAACAAATATGTCCATCATAGTAATACAATAGGTATTTTTTGTGAAAAAGATTAACTTCTTAATTCGTCGCCGATTCTTCTTAATAGAATATACAATGTAGGCCGTAGCTCAACATTTATTAATTGTAATTTTACTATTCAAATATGGTTACTATTATAAAATTGTATTTATGTAATACATAATTATTTATAAATTGAAAATTTCAAATATGATACAAAAACATGACTAGATTTATTTATTATTTTTTATAGCAATAAATATTTAGAACTCTTTGATGTTTGTAATTTCTTATAATTCATGAAACTAGTTGATTATGGACTGCTCTCAGTCAAGAAGAGTTAGTTGACAAGAATCAACATTGAAAATTGCTGGTAGTTTATAATGATCTTTTACAATATCCGTTAAGTGCTTGTCAAAGTAGGATCAAATATTAATAAATGTATTTTATTCAAGTAATATTTACAGTAATGCATTTTTTAAATCGCAAATGTCAACTCTAAAGGAAAAAAAGTATTTTTACATTGATAACTTAGAGAATGTGTTTATAGGCTTGGAATCAATTTCTTAAGTCTGTTTTTGTTTATAACACGATGTTACGTAGTTTTATTTTTCTACAAAAATTCTGAATAAAAGAACGCTATTTGTTAAATTACCTTCACGCTTATAAGATTTCAAAATGAAAGAAGAAACTAGGTGAAATCTTGGCCAAAGTATTTTGTGTTCGCACCTGAGCAAGAATCTTGGGAAACTTGCATGAGATGTAATATTTTCTGAGATCGTGTGTGTCGGAGTCTTTATAAGAATAGTTGAGCCAAAGTATAAAGTCAAAGTCTCGTTTCTTGATTCATTTTCAATTATAATTATCAGTGGTCGACTAAAATTACTACTAAAATTTTAAGAAGAAAAATAACATATGAATTTACAGTTTTCGAACATTTTTTACTTTCAATTTTTTTTAAGATAACATGATGAAGGTTAATTATGAGTATCAATCAAAGAAATGCAAAACCTACATTTTTTTTTTTAATTTTATTTATTTACATATTAGAAGAATACTCCATTATTAATAATATTTAACTATAGCATTATTTTTTTTATTACCTGTAATTAAACATGCAAATATTACCTAATGGCGAGTGGTCACCACTGCTAATAGACATACGCACTGTAATAAAGATTAACCATACCTTACATCGCTAATGCGCCAGCAACCTTAGGAACTAATATATTATGTCCCTTGTACCTTTAGTTATACTGGATGACACACTCTTACCCTATCCTAAGTATTCCCGTTTGGTGGTAGAATAAAATATGGTAAGTAGATAGGTACCACCCGTACCTATCCAAAGGGACTTGAAAGAAGCCACCTTTTTGGTGACATCTGTTATCTACGTTAGTATATAATTTATTTATTTGTTTTATTGATCCAACCTGGGATATTCAGATCTCCAGTTGTATAAACGTGCCTATAAACCATTGAGCCAAACATAAAATATAATAAAAAATGTCAATCAAAATTTGAACGATTGAAAAATAATGCGTTTTAAACAAGGCCTTAAGTCAATTTTCATTATACATATATACTAAAGAATTTTATACAAAAAATGATTATATTTTATTTTTTATATAATATACTAATTTAATTTATAATCGATAAATGTGGATACCACTGTGTCACAATCTTACTCACGAATTTTACAATTCGTCTAATCCTTAATTCTTTAAAAATAACATTTCAATTTGCATATCGACAGATGAATCTAGCTGTATTCGCATTTATCTTGTGTTAAATAAGGTGCAATATCGCATGCATTGCCTCGTCCATCTCCAAGCTCCTACGGTTTCATCAAGTCGCATATTGCTTGCAATAAATTCTAACCCACGTACCTCGCTGACGAGCTCCGTATATCAGGTCCGACCAATTTCTTGACCGAAAAATTTATAACGGTCTCAGAGCCGACTGATTTATTGATAAGGCTGTATGCACATGTAAAGTAAACAGTGTAAATAAAAGTGATATGTTTTACGTCTCTAGCTTTTATTTACTATTGAAATATTTAAATGTGGTTAATAAAATATTTAAATACTATTAGTATTAATGCTAACGGTAAGATCATTCTCACTGAAAATCGTGGACTTATATATGTCGCAGTCATTTGGTTGAATCAGCTATTTGATTGTATGACTAGCGCGTTCATTGAATGATGACACTTAATTGTATGACTAAAGGACAACTCGTCAAGTTGTTTAATGTAACGTTCAACGTCTTGATTGAACGTCATTTAGCATAGTCGTTGAATGGGATATTGCTGACTATGTAATATTAGGTTACGTTAGGTTAGGTTAGGGTAAAAAATAAATATGAGCAATAGGAAAAAAATTAACTAAATTACAATCACCTGACTGAAATTACAATCACCTGACTGTTTTACGCCCGCTCTGTTCAAAGGGCTATGTTACAATCCGCTAACTAGTTGGACGTTGAGTGACGCTCGTTCCATCAACGTTCGGCCCTAGTCATTCAATTAAATGTCGTCATTCAATGAACGCGCTAGGCATACAATCAAATAGCAGATTCAACCAGATGACTGCGACATATATATTACGTTCTTACATATGAAATTAGCGTTTTGTTGGACTGACTAAAGAAACGCTAAATATCAATGGAGAAGATGAACATACTTGTGTAGTTAATAAACCACCAAGTACAGTTGAAACAATTGGACCTTGGAGTACTTGTGCAAAAACCCGTGTTAAAAGTATATCACCTCGATTTATTAACTCCACTGGTGACAGCAGGGCTGGTTTCGATCTTCTGGGCAAGAAATACCCTGAGGGTCGAAACCAGCCGAGAAATTACAAATCAACAGGAAAATGCTGCTAGCATTCTTGCCACCATCCAACGCGGTCATTATTTGTACAGTAACTATTTTAAATTTTAATTTGTATTTAGTTAAGGCCTTAATATTAATAAATCTTATGTAAATAAAGTTTATGTTCATAGTACGTCACCGTCGAATATAAATTTTATTATACAGAATATCTGAAGAATATTCCCTTAATGTAATACCTCCTGTTATTAACATCATAATTGTTTCACAGAAAAAGCTGGAACATTCAATTTTTTCTGAGTTCAGTATTTTTCATTAATACGGACAAATTGTTTTAAAATGTTTGGCGACATATTTTTTTTATTATTTTATTGTTACTGAATCAAATAACTGTCTAACTGACAATTTGAATTAAGGCGAGACCCAGGAAAGGAAAAGTGAGCTGTAACAGCGATGCTTATCTCTAAATTATCTATTCATTAACATAGTTACACCATAAAATCATTAAAAATTAATAACTTATAAAAGTCAATCATACGAAGAGTGTATCACATCACATCACACATCAGTGACCTTGAAAAATACAAACCAAACGAACTTATACATAAATTAGAAAATCCAATAAAATTAAATAATTTACTTATAAACTTTGAGATCGATCCATCTCTGGAAAGTTTAACAAAATAAGTTTTGTTAAATATTATGAAAAATATCAACACCGCCGTCAGATGAATAGTCATTAAATAATTTCATGAGCCTGTTGACTTTGACTTTGACTTTGAGGGGTCCGTATTTATATAAATTTGTTTTTGAGGTTGGAGTGTAAAAGGATTTTTTAATTGGATGTCTTGTAGTGAGGTTGATTTGCTGGAGTAATTCAGACGTCTATTGAATGTACTTAGACTTTTGAACTGATTTTTTTTTGGTAATCTTTATTGCAAATTGCAATACACTACACTGGCTCTAAGGCTCATTATATGGAACAAAATAACCAGTTTTTTAACTTATTTTTTATATAATTTAGAGCATGTGTTTGCACGGTTACCTTATATAGCTTTGCCTACGTAGATGTTTGCTTGTGACCAATAATTTCTCTCAGATCTACTCTCTATATAGTATAAAACAAAGGGGCCTCCTGCTGTCTGAACGCTTAGATCTTTAACTACGCAACGAATTTTAATGTGGTTTCCATCAATAAGCAGAGTGATTCAAGGAAAAGTTTTATATGTTTAACACATGCGTATAATAGGTAAAAACCGAGAATTATATTTTTTCTAGCCGAAAAAAAAACTAGACATTTTCTTTTTATGTTTGATCTTCATTCTAAAACTTGTATATAGACCCTTATTGTACTCGTGAGAAGCCGGAACGGGTAGCTAGTTAAACTATATTTTATTAATTTCTTCCATTATTTAATATGATTTCCTTATATCATATTATTTAAATAATACATATGTCTAAAGACACATATTATGAATGAATTAAACTTTTTTTTTTTTAAGAATAATATTAATATATTTTTGCTTTGGTGTGACGCAACCGCTATCCATACTATTTTTGTGCCACAGAAAAGGGCTATTTGCGCAATCTATCAATCTAAAGAATCATTAAGGTATACATTTAAAGAAATCAAGATATTTTGTTGCTTCTCAATATATATTCTGTAATGTTATGTATGTACGGAAAATATTAATGATTTTATGAGAAAATGCATTTGTACAAGGAACAAACACAAACTTGTTACTCCTGCTACTCGATTGCATAGAGTCAGTAACTCTTTTGTGGGGCAATATATACGCTTCTACATATATTCAATATATTAATTTAATAAATTTTACAAATAAAAAGACGCGCTGAGTTTCTTTCGCCGATTCTTCTCAGGTCAGGGTATTTTCTTTTTCGAACCGGTGGTAGTGTTTCATTTGACAATCGATATGTAAGTGTAATGCTTCTATATTGAATAAAGGAATTTGAGTTGAGTTTAAGATTAATTATGGAATTACTAATATTCCTATTTACCCCTCCTATTAAGCTTATCACTTGTCTTTGGAGTAGGGACGACCATAGCCCGAGGGATCAGGATCGATCCTGCGGCTTTTTACATCGCTAGGCGGCCCGTAAACCACTGAGCTAATGACGCTTCAATTATAAATCTACTTCTCAGTGAAACTGAAATGGGCCAATTAATAATGAATTAAAAATTATTAATCTTTACCTACAATGCTTTTATAATCCTATTCTAAATGCTAATGGAAGTGACACAAAGCAATGTATAACTATTTTATATTTAATGTCATAAGACACCACAATCGATTATGAAATATAAGATTAGTAGAACTTATATATGCGTGAGACTATCTTCCTAACTATATTATCAAATAATAGTAAAGCTTTATTTAATTCCGAATGCCACACTCTGTTTAATAAACTAGAATAATTAAAAGTATTCTTAACTAATTACTAAAACTCTTTTTTAGTAAATTCTTTCTAGATAATTATATTTTAGTGACTAATATAATTCAGGTAAAAACGTCCTCCGAGGACATTTATCGTTCTTTATGTCTAGCCAAGGTTATCCAATTTCCTTCTGCTTCCTTTACCAGTTCATCTAACCATCTAGCGCCTGGGCGGCTTCTAGCCCTACGGTCTCTAGGACCTTTACATTTCACCACTCTGATAGTCCACCTGTCGTCGTCGTAATGGGCTACGTATCCCGCCCATCTCCATTTCATTTCCAGCGAGAAAGTCGGTTAATTATAAAGCGTCGGTTAGTTTAGTTTCGTTGCGAATGTGCTTATTTTTTAATCTTGTCCCTTAATTTTACATCCAATCAGCTTCTTTCCATTCTTCTTTGTGTCTTCTTCTTCTAACCTATTATTTGATCATATAATTATAATCGTTTAAAGCCGACATAGCCGATGAGTTAGAATACATAAATGTTAACCGAAGGTAGCGCATTCAAACCCGGGCAAACTCCGCTATTCTTTCATGTGCTTAATTTGTGTTATGAATATTTATTTGATTAGTTTATTAACCACACTATTAGTAGTGCTGTATTGAAGGAAGAGTGAGCCAAATTAATTATATGACTACTATATTATACTATATTTCTTAGTTTCAATGTCTACGGGCGGTGGTGACCATTTACCATCAGGTAGCCCATTACCCAGTCAGCTTAATTATACAAAAATATTACACGATATTTTATTCAACAGCTGTGTTATTCTCTATCGTAATAGAATGAAAACCTCTCTACGCTCGTCCAACTCACGCTTGACCATTTGTTTTTGTTTTGAAGTAACTTGACTACGATGGTATAATATATA
Source organism: Vanessa tameamea (assembly GCF_037043105.1). Lineage (NCBI taxonomy): Eukaryota > Metazoa > Arthropoda > Insecta > Lepidoptera > Nymphalidae > Vanessa > Vanessa tameamea. The sequence goes on along the minus strand of NC_087327.1, from coordinate 562,479 downwards.
TAATATAATATATTCACCCAGGAACCATTCAATTCCCGACAATTCAACATTCGAATTTCAATGAAATCGTACCAGTATTTTTAGTATTTTTATGCAAAGTTTGCTAACAGATGAAAAATGTCTTTTAATACTATACTCATAAGGCTATTCATGTTTAAATAGAACCTTATAGCATAATAAAATACAACCAACGTTAGTGTTAAGGTCTGGTTTTTACTAAAAAAAAATTACAGTCTCTAAGTCTCCAACTGCTAGGTTAAAGTCTCCTCGCCATTAAAAGAGAAGTTTGGAGCTTATTCACTACGCTTCTTCCGTGTGCTTTAGTGAATATTGATGGTGAAGTTGTGATCATTACCGTGTCATAATAAAAATAAAAAACAGAGATAAATAAATATATCTAGTTATTCTAAAGCAATCTTGGTAAACAAACAGTAACCGTGTTTTAGCAACGTCAATGTGTAGTTTTCGAGATCATGATTTTCTTAGAAGCTTCTCTGTACGTCACGACGTTTGCAAACACTCGCCCGTGAGAGCTCTCTTCAATGACGTAACGACCTCATATCACACCGTATCTCCTCTAAATTTATTTAGAAACTATTTTATTTTTTATATTTTTACAGACATGTAAAGGTGGACTTAAATAAAACTTGTTAGGAAACAATATTTTCACTACTTATACTAAAAATATATGAATAATGCACCAGAAGTAAGTGTTGTGTGACGCGTGTAAAAAGTACATCTATTTAGCAAACCATTGTTCAACTATCTAAATGATTGAACGGGTTACCGATGTATAATAATGATGTCTTCATGGCTGGCCTATAATAAGTCAATGGGACCTAAAATCTGAATTTGAAAGACCAACGTTTTACTTTCCGAGATACGTATGTAGTCACTGCTAAATTCTAGACCCCAAGCTACTACTAGAATTTAAATTTGGAACATAAATATCCGCTAATACTTTCAATAGCCCACACGTTATTTAAAAACAGAATTATCAAAAAATCAAAATAGTTTATTTTGATTCGATTTTGAATCGTCATTTAACAACGTACATACATTAAGTGACGCTACCCCGGTGGTAATCGGAATATAGATTATACCGAGAAGAACAGCCAAGAAACTCAGTAGTTACTCTTTTTCAACATTTAAAAATACAGTCATGTTAGTTAAATATAATTATATATGTATGTAATATATCCTGCCTGGAATTCAACTCGTATTAGTAATCTCAGTAATCTCAGGATGTGCAGTCTTTTAAGCTAGACACTAGGTGCATCCTATACTTTTTGTAATAAATCGAACGGCCAGGCAAACGCGACCAAAGCGCCATAGGTACACAGTGGAAACTCCCCGCCTACGTACGAAGCGCTTCGAATCCACCTTTGTCATTTGCACCGCCAATCTGTGGAATACTTTGTCTGAATCTCTATTTCCCGATACGTACAACCTTGTTGTCTTCAAATCTAGCGTTAACAGGTATCTTCTAGGCAAGCGACATCGTAGACCATGTCGATATTTAACATCAGGAGACAAGACCAAACTCTAGTCTATTAAGGGTAAAAAAAAAAACAATATTTTGTCTTATAAGATGACCAGTGTAATGAACGGTCATAATTAAACGGGCTGTCCCCGCTTTGGTTTCATTTCAAAGTAAATAAATACCTTCTTGAAAGCGCGTAATTGGAAAACATAGTCATAGACAATGTTAGTTATTTAAATATTAACGATATTCGCCTGCTATTAAGCGCGGATTTCGGGTACAAAAAACGTCTCGATTCGCAAGAACAATAACAAAAGGTTTTCTGTATATACATTACATTACATTTTACATTAGCAGCCTGTAAATCTCTCAGTGCTGGGCTAAAGGCCTCCTCTCCCTTTGAGGAGAAGGTTTGGAGCATATTCCACCACGCTGCTCCAATGCGGATTGGTGGAATACACATGTGGCAGAATTTCGTTGAAATTAGACACATGCAGGATTCCTCACGATGTTTTCCTTCACCGCCGAGCACGAGATGAATTATAAACACAAATTAAGCACATGAAAATTCGGTGGTGCTTGCCTGGGTTTAAACCCGAAATCATCGGTTAAGATGCACGCGTTCTAACCACTGGGCCATCTCGGCTTTTTTTCTGTATATACATTAACAGTAAATCCCACTTGATAAAACTACTGGACATCAACCTTTAGTAGAAATTACAAAATTTAGTGTTATAATAAATTATATTCTTTCCAGCATCGAAACAAAATATCAACTTAATGTAATTATTCGATATTCAATGTATTGATATAATCACTTTTATTTTTAGGAGCACAGGAATTATTGTGACGCGTTCCTTGGGAATATGTGCGTATATACCGTATCACCGCGAAATAAAAAACTTATATTTATAACAAATAAACTGACGATATCGTATTAATAACAACTTATTACAAATCTAATGTGTTTTGTAAACAATATAAGTAACATGTTCATACACCACGCACATATTCCCAAGGAACGCGTCACAATAATTCCAGTGCTCCTAAAAAAAAAAGTGATTATATCAATACATTGAGCATCGAATAATTCGTATAAAACTGTCGTCTTGTTGCTGTAATTTTCCGTTAAAGATCTCTAACCTTGCAACCCTCTTTCCCCCACACCCACTCCCCGAGGCGGCGTTACATAAGTCATTAGGATTTATTTCGGTCCAAATAAAGAAACTTCGACCCACGTTATGATTATTATTTTTAATAAATTTGCAACCCCTACACACCTATTCAACATTTTTTAATGTTGCATCGCTTTAAATTTATATTATTATATGATTAATGAATTTATATAAAATAATTTTGTTAAACTGTGCTAATATTATAATGCTAAAAAGTTCTTGTTTTGAAATTAGTATCCGGCAACAATTTGTTTTTTCTCTACTTATATCCATTTTTTTTAATAAAGTAGTGAATCAAATAAAGTCTTCTTATTTCAAGACTTAATTTCAAATCAGGTGCCGGTTTGTTGTAAAATAAACATATATTTAGTATACAAAGTTAGCTTAAATATATCTTACATTTTTATTAAATAATTAACCCTCTAATTACATCTTATTAAAGTAATAATAGAATACCTTCAATATGCATCTATTGACTCTTCTAAATTACAAATAATTTAAAACGCTCGATTAAAACGAAAGAAATTATAAACGCCGGATTATAATTATGTAGTTGACATTTAACTTAACGCCATTAAAATCTATACTGAAGTACGAGTTCGTAAACAGAAATTTAAAAAATAATATCAGAATAAATCCGGCAGCGGAAGGGTTAAATGTGTGGGCGGGCAAATTACTTGGGTACTTGTCCCTTTCAAATAACACGAGGTGTGTTTTTTAATGATTTTCAAGCGTTAAACCGAAGAGATTATACAGCTTTTAAATGTGTGGGATAATATACATTTGTTAATTTTATTAGTGATTATACGCAACAAAGGGTTTGGACGTCAATTGAACAATACTTTATCTATATACCTCTTTATAAACAATTGTCAGTATATGCTTTATTTGTTGAAGAGATGGCCCAGTGGTTAGAACGCGTGTATCTTAACTAATGAACGGGCTCAAACCCAGGCAAGCACCGCTGAATCTTCATGTGGTTAATTTGTGTTTATAACTCATCTCGTGCTCGGCGGTGTAGTAAAAGTAAATCATCGTGACTAATTTCATCGCAATCCACATGCCACAATGGAGCAGCGTGGTGGATTAAGCTCCAAACCTTCTCCTCAAAGTAAGAGGAGACCTTAGCCCAGTAGTGGGAAATTTATTTTATACGATCCGGCTTAAGCAACTTCACCTGGCGGTTAGAGATGACAACTGCCTATAGAATTTGGCGATGTTAGATATATTAACCATTCCTTAGATCACCAATGCGTCACCAACATTAAGATATATGACATTATGTCCCTTGTGCCTGTAGTTATACTGGCTGCTCGACTTCGGGTCACAACAATTCTAAGTATCGCTATAAAACTAAAGTGTAAATTCGGCTTACAAAGGTTCCGCATTCCATATTCTATTTGCCCCAAATTCCTTCATCCCATTTACGACGTCCTTTCGTCACATAAATGCAAAATATTTCTTTGTAATTAACATGTTAGCTTTAATTGTAATATCATGATCAATGCAATAAAATCAAGATGTGAATGGTTCAAGTGATTACTAAGTTTAAGACCAAGAAAATCTTAACCGGATAATCTAGTCTGGATAAGCAGCCCGAAATTTTCATCTCGTACTCAGCGATAATAGAAAACTTCGTAAGGAAGAATGGTGGTGATAGGACTTCGCCCCAGCCCATCTGGATAGATAGTACCCACTCATTACACGATGATATCGTCCTGCCGGCCACGGTTGCCAATCTTAAGGGCGACCAGCCAACAACGTAGGGCATTAACAATTCCAGACTATTTTATATCGGTCTAATCTGAGGTTTGAACCCTAGACCTCGATATCGGTGGCCTTATTTCTAGCCAGTAGACCAACGAGTCAGTCATTAAATATTCAACCGCCAAACAGCAATACTTACATTATAGTATTCTGGTTTTAGAGGTGAGTGAGCTAGTGTAATTACAGATACAAGGCAAAACATCTGATTTCCCATGCTAGGTGGCGCATTGACGATGTAGGGGGTGGTTAATATTTCTTACAGTGACCACTAACCGAGATGGCCCAGTGGTTAGAAAGCGCGCATCTTAACCAATGATTTCGGGTTCAAACCCTGGCAAGCACCACTGAATTTTCATGTGCTTAATTTGTGTTTATAATTCATCTCGTGCTCGGCGGTGAAGGAAAACATCGTGAGGAAACCTGCATGTGTCTAATTTCAACGAAATTTTGTCACATGTGTATACCACCAACCCGCATTGGAGCAGCGTGGTGGAATGTGCTCGAAAACCTTCTCCTCAAAGGGAGAGGAGCCCAGCAGTGGGAAATTTACAGGCTATTAAAGTATGTAAAAAAATTACCACTAACCATCAGCAGGTGGAATTTGCCAGCATGCCTACTTATTTTAAAAAAATAAAAACATACACCTTCTCTAAGTATGTCAAAACCCTCAAACTATTTTATTAAAATAAAAGTCTATTTATATAATAGGATACATTTGAAGGCCATTCGTGAGCACATAAGTTTAACCCTATCCTACCTATACAGGCCATACAGACCGCGCTTAACATTTGAGAACTGTAATTGATCAGTTCAGTTATTAAACGCTTCAGCCTCAACGCTGCTTTCATCTGACAGCGGTAATGTATGTAGCCGTCACATACATTCTCATAATCATTTTCAAGTCTTCTTCTTCGGATGGGGTTGAGTGTAACTCTTATCCCGTGTATCTGTATTGCAAATGTTCTTTTTATTAAAATATAGTTTTAGGTACCGCTATTGTCATTTACATTTTAATATAATAATAATAAATAAACTTAATAATAATTACAAAAGCAACAAATTGAGTTTTTTTCTTTATTTACTGAATTGTAATGATGATGACATATTTACAACAAAAATTTAATTCCCATTAAACACATCAAGCCATATTATATATAGATATGATATATGAAATGAATACTAAACGCTTTTTTTTTATGTTAGAGGTAGCAAACGAGCAGAAGGCTCACCTGATGGAAAGTGACTACCACCGCCCATGGACATCTGCAACACCGGGGGGCTTGCAGCTGCGTTGCCGGCCTTTCAGGAAGGAGTACGCTCTTTTCTCGAAGGTTCCCCAGTCGTATCGGTTCGGAAAAATTAAAAGCTTAAATTCAATTCACCCTCTACGGCGAAAACTTCCTTAGCCCAGTAGTAGGACGTTTACGAACTCTTACTTTTACTTACTACGATAGGGTACCAACCGTTGCCGAAGGATAGTGACACCCAGTCTGTCACACACTTATACGATGAATGGCATTATTACAGTGACGTCATCTACTGTTTCACGACTGGTCCATTCTCTGTCTGATTTCGCTACTGAGTTTCCGCTTGCTGCTTATATCGCTGTGACTATTGACATCTTCACTTCGAGCCAGCTGATGTGATATCAGATGTCAGATTTTCATTTCTCATAATCAGCTTATGTTGCCTTCAGTCCAGTTAATAAAATTCTTTTGAAATTAATTATTATTGAGGTCTGAAGTACCTGATATAAATATTGGGATTACTCTCCTGTATTCCATGAGGTCAGGAAACATGCCACACTAAGAACACAATTATTAAAAATAGTAATAAGGTAGGGTCCAATCACATCACTTATTTAATCGACTACCTTAAAAAATATACCCCACAGATCGAAATGTCTATCTAATGATTTGAAAGAAATTATGTCTTTTACACTCACAGTAGTAAATTTAAAGCGTAAGATACATTCTTTAACATTATTTTCTTCAAATTGATTTAGTAGTCAATATTGTCAGCAGAAAAATTGGCTGAAAACGGTGATGCTATTTTTGACTCTTCCAATTTCGCAATGAATAACTTTCCAGGTAATTTTAAATTTATCTGGAGCGTCAATAACATTTTATATTATGTATAACTACTCGGCTGTATGACATACCCGTTTGAATAGTTTTGAGTAGGGACTAACATAGCTATTGAATGAAAAAACCGGTTACATGATCCTTATAAAGTTATAATTCATAATAAAGTTCATACAACCTTTGCCTACTCTTGTGAATTCTGATAATCGCCCTTCATAATACTCTTGAATTTCTCCGTTTTATACATATTGATCGGAAATGTTGTAATATCTGTTTCGCTTTGTTTTTTTTGAGAATTAAATGAAACTATGATGATCAGAACTTAACATATTTATAATACATTTATGATATGCTACATCAAGGGGACCAGCTGACATCATAGAACATGTACGGGTATCGTGAACTAGCACATTTGTATTTATTCCCTCATAATACGGTATATCAAATTAGTCATAATTTGCATTTCATAATCAGGTAATTTTTTTAATATAGTTAGGCCACCTGACAGTAAGTGGTCACCATCGCCCAATGACATTGGCGCTGTAAGAAATATTAACCATTCCTTACATCGCCAATGCGCCACCAACCTTGGGAGCTACTGTAGTAACACTGGCTGACTCACTCTTCAAACTAAAACACAACAATATTAATCGCTATTTAGCGGTACAATATCCAATGAGTGGGCTGTGTCCCAGGTGGGCTTGCGCAGAGCCCTACCACCGAGTAAAAATATAATGTTATATTTGACTGTAAAGATAAATATTTGCGAGTTGGCGGCAGGCAGCTACTTACTCGTCAGCGTCTTCCGGACGTGGAGTACCCATCGAAAGTTTAATTAAAGCGAAACGAATAAGGTGTGATATTTCTCGCGATATCGCTCCCCAACACTTCTATTGAGAATAAAATATGTTATAACGTTATTTATACGGTAGTAACAAAATAACGGTTATTAAATTTATTTTCTAATTACTTTAAATTAATTAATTTGTGTTTTATTTAATCGTACGAAGTGAGATAATTAGACAGTATATTCAAAATTATGCTTCGTTAGTCGTTTCATGCTTGAAAATAAAATTAAACGTAATAATAAAGTACATGTAAATAAATGTTAATTAAATTTGATACGTCATACGCCTGTTTGATACTGAGGTACCGGTTATGTTGCCAACATGAGGTGACGAAGGAACTCTTAGTTGAATATTTTAACTTAAAACCTATTTTGCTTTTGTTTTTTCACGTTACCTAGAGCAATATAGTATTTCCAAATCAAAAGTTTCGTTAATGCACTTCCGACGTTGCAATAGTTCACAAATATTTTTTTGTTAATATTTTCAAGACAAATTTTTATATATAATGTAAATTATTGTGGAGTCTGACTTCTATAAATATATTATAATTTTAACTTCGAATAGTAAAAAAGTAATTTAGTATCAGATTTATAATTTATCATAGGCCATTGTTGTTTTATTGTTGTATTTATACAATAAAAAAAGTTTTTTATAAATCGTTTTACGATCAATGAAATTATCAATAAATACGAAGAAAAATGCTTATCTGATTACGTCCTCCTTTTTTAACACGACCATAAAATAAAGTGCAATTTGTATTGAAAATTTACTGTAAGAAAAATCTTTTATATTTGTTGAGTTACATAGTGAGTTTAGTGATTCAGGAATAAATCTTCCTATGATGATATCTTGAAATTATGTTAACATTTTAATATAATTATATCAATTTATAATATAGTACATTGCCGTACCTAATATGTATTCTAATTTTAGCAGAATTCGTGCTAAATGTACAGACGATTATCTCTGTGACAAAGTTAATATAATTATTTATTTCTTACAATATATATATATATCAGAGGGACATCAAATCTATTACTGAACATCATGTGGACATACAGTGGGTTTCCATGAAATAAATAACACTTTGTCAATATAACAACACACAAAGCACTTAAGAAACGGCAAGATAGTTCCGTGACTTTACTTGACTCGACGACAGCACCAATGCCTTGTAGTAAGTGTTGTGCCCAACCCCGAGCAATACCTTTACGATTATGTCCAAAATGCGCTGAAATTCTTCCCGAACCACACCAAAGTCAAATTCACAACTGTAGGCTCGCTTTTCGCGTGTCAGATTGACCGGATGCGACATATACGTATATATGACGGTCTGACTGACCCGTCTCACTTTAGTGCGGGTGAAATAAGAAATTGTATTTTTTTAGTGTGTATTTTTCGGTGGGTTTTCAACCTAAGTCAACAAGGGAGTTACACACAAAATATTTCATCAAAATCGATCGAGACGTTTAAGAGAAATTCAGTATACATACAGAAGAATTATATATGTATAGAAAGATGAACTAAATTTACTTTTAACCTTAATTAATTATACATTATTATGTACTATAATACCGTTTGAAGTTGTTACAAAGTATGAAATATGTTTCACGAAGCATAAACTACTTAATTGATTAATAATGGACACAATAAGAAGTTACAAACTATATTATTGAACAATGACGATAAGAGCTTTGTATTGAGTAATGGAGAGTGACTACCACATCGGTTACGAAAATATGTTGGCAAAAGTTGGTTTCACAGAGTGGTTGAACCAGAAAATTCCACTGTTGTGAATTTTCAGGCATCGAGGTTGTGTGTATAAAAGTTGGGTGATCCTGATAGGCTGTTATAATAGCGAGAGCGCAGCGCCCTCGTCACGAATTCGATGCGCAATCGCTGTAAGCCTCGTTTTGGTCATTAAAAACAGAATGGATTCCAACGAGTATACATTGAAGGAGCAAAAAACGAAAATGAAAGCAGAAATAACGTCGAGTTTGGGAGAATCCGTTATAAACTAATCCACGGGAAGAAAGCTACTTTTATGTGTTGTTATACAAGAGAAAAAATAATTCTTAAAAAAAATTATTTATATCGGAATGACTTTTTTTTTTTTTTTCGCTGGATTAACGGTTTACGCGCTTTCCCCACGTGATGGAAAGTGGGGGGGGGGGGCGTGGGACTCCCCGGAGCCCTGGACGCCGAGTGCGCCCAGGTACGCCGGGTTTACCCACTAAAAAACCAGCGGTACCCTCTCCATCTTTCGGCAGGCGCCACGGGATCGCTTGCGCATGCTACCGTGAATGTATATCGGAACTGAACCAACATATAAAATTTCAACTTCGACGGATTAGAGCATTTTTCCAAATTCAACTTGTAATATTTGACTTAAAAAAACTAACAAACGTTGCAATGTCTTGAATAAATAAATTCTTGAGCTTGTTATTTTTATATTACGTTATATTATTTTCTCCTTTTTTAATAAAAATTAAGAGTTTGTACACAAGCAGGTTCCCACGTCTTCCAAATTAGACCAATGGAAATTCAGTGATGCTTACCTGGCTTTGAACCCGCAATCATCAGTTAAGATGCACGTGTTCTAATCTCTCGGTCATATTTTGATTGATGGTTTTGATGTCACTATTAATAGTGGGGCGGGATGGACTGTTTTACGCGAGTCTACAGAATGGCGTCCATGCTTCGAAATCACTCGCAAAGCGCCAGGCTGAATGTACAAAAACGATTTACATAAAAACTGTACTCCGTATACTGTACACCAAATAACCATATAACACTATATGTATATATATTGTATATAAAGTTTCGTCCAAATCGGTCTAACCATATTTGACTAATAACGAAAAATACAATATAATAAATGAACGTCTTCCTTTTTGAAGTCAATTAAAAAAAAAGGATACCGATTCTATCTTTAATGACAAGATATTTTGTTATCTATTTAACAATAAATCTTCACAAATGTGTTATATATCTATAACTATATACAACCCCTAAGGACTCCATTCCCTTCGGCTTAATGAGCTTGCTCTTGTTGACTTGCAATTAAACTCGTCAAAGGAATTCGTACGCCGAGCAGTATACTGCCTTAAAGTTGCAAGCAGACTAACAGTTTAGAAACGTTTTAAGTAAATATCTCAATACATTATAATAGTGAATTAAAATGATTCAGTGGTAAACAAACCTATTTTTGAATACCTATGCAAACTAATAGAGACTAGGTTGCCTGCTTATAAGTGGTCACCACAGTCCATAGATATTGACAATATCAGAAATATATTCATTAGCAGGCTGTGCAGTTTGGTCTTAACATTTAAAAATTGATTTTATAATTTAAATAAAGAACCAAATGTACAATCGCATGCTAAAGTGTTATTAAAAATTGTTCGAGCTAAATGAAAGATCCCGCTCATATTTCCGCGTCATTGGCCCTCAACCGAATATAAATTTGAATAACCGTAGAACAGGATTTGTTCTTAATTTGAAATTCAAATTGCAACGGGGAAATGTAGCGCATTCGGGGGAGCGGGAAAAAATACTCGTATAAATATAATTAAAATAAAAAATACTGCGTCACGATTTCGGTTGCAAAATATGTTTGTTTTGCGAAAACAAAAAAACTTCTTTTAAGCATACTTATATTTGCTTCGCGTTATACTTTTAAGGCCATAGTAATATTTGCTAATTAGTTAACTGTAATTACTTCATAAAAGTATTATCCGTCCAAAATAAAATTTCGCTTGTAACATTGGAATGGTTATGAAAAATTAAACAATTCAAATTAATTGCTTTACAAAGCACAAGGTGTGCCAAACGTAACGAAGTTGTTAATAATCGTAATACTTTGTAACTTTCATTTCGAAAATTTAATATTCAAACTTAACGATACAAAGCGACGAAATTTCCAATTGCTCTGTAAAAAACCTCCTTTACTTAAAAAATTGAATTAATCTGTGAACGAAGGCAAGGCCCATTTGTCGCGAAATACGTTTATCGACGCAAAACTTCTGCTTCGTTTATTTTTATCGATAGTGGAACGTTATCATTTACGCTCCGCCATCTTTGTTTCGTATTTATGCAAATGGCGATATCGAGCGATTTAGCGATTTTATGGCGCGTCACTACTCGCTGCGGGACATCTGTGATATGGAATGAAGCTTTTACGTTGACTACATTTTTTTACGCCGATATATTATGTTATTTATATACTAGAAGGCAACAGACGAAGCTAGATCTATTTGAATAACACCATTTCCTTATTGTCAATACATTTTCAAGAAACCGACCTGATAAAAAAGGTAAAAATGTTTTTTTTTATTTTCAGTTATTTTATTACTATATTCTAATTATTATATAATTGAATATCAATAAAAATAGACTTCCGAAGTTTTATATAATGTTACGTAAATAGAAACCTGAAACTTCAATAAATAAAGTATTTATTGAATGCAAACAACTCGAGTGCTTATAACCCTTGATGCATAAATTATTTGTTGAAAGTTGAAGAAAATTATGATACATGCATGCATTTTATCATGCAGTGACTGTTTGCTGATTTAGGTTAAATCTTGCAAGACGAATAGAACTATTTCCTCATATCATGTGGAGTTCATATCAGTTTCGAGCCGAGATGGCACAGTGGTTAGAACGCGTGCATATTTACCGATGATTTCGGGTTCAAACCCAGGCAAGCACCACTGAATTTTCATGTGCTTAATTTGTGTTTATAATTCATCTCGTGCTCGGCGGTGACGGAAAACATCATGAGAAAACCTGCATGTGTCTAATTCAACGAAATTCTGCCACACGTGTATTCCACCAACCTGCATTGGAACAGCGTGGTGGAATATGCTCTGTAGCTTCTCCTCAAAGGGAAAAGAAGCCTTACCAGCAGTGGGAAATCTACTGGCTCTTAATGTAAAAAAGTAATGAATCAGTTTCGCTGATTCATTTGATGGTAAGCATGACCTACTCCCAGGATTCGCTCCCAGGATTCGCAGATGAAGGAACTCCTCAATGATCAACAGCGACAATTTATTTTGTGTTTATGTACAAGCTCATAAGCTTATTATAAAAATGTTTTTCCTATTATAAATTTATTTCTCTTGTGCTCAACGCTGAAGGAAAACATCACAAGACAACCAGCACGTATCGAAAAAAAATCTGCCAACTGTAAATCCAGCAACCCGTATTAAAGCAACGCGACGTGTTAACGTTGTAGACAATACCTATGCTAATTTTATAATCCCTGATTCAATTTATAAGTATATAAATTGTTGTTGTTGCATCTGTTTGTTGCTAAAAAGGCTCTATTTAGTCCAGCATCCATGAGCTGAATCACCAGCGACTATACAATATGATAGGGTAACCATTTCCAAATGTTAGAAGTTAGAACAAAATGGCCGCTGTAATCGCTCTGGCTGTTCGTTTATGTAATCGTTAATCGCTATATGCAAAGAATTATTGAATTATAATTTAATTTAGTGTTATGCTATAAAAAAAAACAGGAAAATGATGACACCGAAGAGTATTTCATCATCAAGAACAACCTTTTTTTAAACAGGCCTTTACTTAAACCTTAGATTATCTTATTAATATTCTTTACGACTTTTTTTAAATATAGTAGCCGAAAATATAGGTCAACTTGTATGAACATCTTAGTCTAATACTATATTCCAGATATCGATATGAATACAGTAAATTCAGACCCAAATAAAAAAATATCACGCAAGAGCACAGCTTATGTAGCCCGAAAATAATGGCAACGGTGGTGATGGTGAAAAATATGATGAGGACGATAATTGGTAAATGACAGTTGAAATTCAGACTAATTTAGGATGCAATACAATATAAGACATCCTGAAAAATAGAAAAAGCTGGTGACAGTACACGAAAACGAAATCCTAAAAAGCCTTCACTCCCACACGACTTTTAATTCGAATTTCTCTTTGTTTAAAACAAAACATTATTTCGCTGTGCGCTCCGCTGGTACGACTAAAGCAGACATCTGCACACTGTTTGCAGGAATATCTTAATGTAAAGAAGTCACTGAATGTTAAGTTAGCTATTCACCAAAATCATAGCGCTGTAAAGCTGTCTACATCTTTACATAGAAGATAATTTATTTACCATATATCATACACAGCCAAAACTTTAAGACTAATCAACAGATAGTTATCGTTAGAAAGAAAAGTTTAGTTCGTAATAAATATATTAGTAATTAATATTTCAATGATGGCCACGTGTCAAGTGCTCTTCGCCATATGTCTTCAATCTGACCTTTGTCTCTTGCCAGAGAAGTGCCAATTAATTGCTGGAAAAGAGTTAAGTCTGTTTTTGGTTTTCGGTAGAATTTAAATTCGGAACCGCTGGTAGTTTTAAATGTAATCTTTTGTTTTGCTTGTAAATTATCAATTGAAAAGCGCTTATAAGATTGTAGCTTAATATAAAATTTAATATTGTTTGTACACCGAGATATATTATTACTAAATAACATCATATGGTTAAATAATATTATCGCACTAGAAACATATTAACAAAGACCATTTTATCTTTGTGCAGCTGAAGCCGCGACTTGTGCTGCTAGTGGTGTATTTAAGAGCGCTCATCTCCAATTAGTAAAACGACCCTTTAAATTTCCACATTTTCATTGCGCAGAGTAAATCCGATTACTTTAATTATTATTTACGATATAAGAGATTAAACGCGTGAGTAACCAGTTTTGTAAAGAATTTTCATTTTACTACATAAGAAATAAAAAAGCATAACTGACATACATGTTTTAAAACATGTATAGTATTTAGGAAATATTATAATAATATATTACTATATTTTGTGAATCTGCTAAGTGGACGATTAGTCTTAATATACGACTAAAGATACTCAACATATTTTTTCTAGCCGACTGTACCACGTAGTCTTTACGATAGTTTAATGGTGTGGGATTTATGATAAGTTTTTAAAGCGCTTTGTAGCAGCTTGATATTTAACATAATATTCACTTGGATTGTTGAAATTATTTAATGGAACAAAAATAATATGTTTTTCAACAAATTTTCACTCTAGAAAATATTTTGAATCTTTTTTATGGAAAATGGTTTAATAAAATCTTGGTAAGTTTCACCTTACGTATATCTTTTATAATTTTGGAACTCGAGATATCGTTTGGGGTGTTTGTATGTAAGGAGGTAAACACACAGTATGATATTTATAATGTTTAATATACAGAGGCAAAGATAAAATAATTCAATGGCATTTTTCTTTGTTAATTATGTCAACCGATTATTTATTTGGTAATTATTGAAAACTGTTATCGACAATAAAAGTAAAACAACTCCCTGTAAATTTTCCATAGCTGGACAAAGGCCTTCTCTCCTGAAATTTTGAGTTTATTTCACCACGCTGCTCTTATATAAGGGTTACATATGTGACAACATTTGATCCAACATATTCGGATTTCCTTACAATGTTCGCTTTCATCACGAAACACGAAATAACCAAACCAAGCACATGAAAAGCCTTCGGTAAATATATCTTGATAGGGTAGAATCGGTTTTACCGTGAGCTCAATATGCAACCTTTTTCCAGATTAAAAGCCTATGTCACTGTTCGTTTCAACCAACCACGTCGGTTCGTTATTTCGTTACTGAGTGAAGGAGTCAACAAACACACTTTTGCATTTTCAGTATCGGTTATCTAGAATCTAGTAAATACTCATCTCTATTTTAATCATATAATTTAAATCGAGAGTACAATCCATGTCGGATAAACTGTTTATTTAAATTTTTTATTAAGACAAACCCTTGTTTAAAATGTTGTAAAATCCCAAAAAAGGTCCTCGTGGCTATGAATAATTTGTAGCCCATCAAAATAAGGGTTGCGACTTAATTAAACGGTTCAGTTGTGTCCATCATAATGGCGCTATCACAGAACGTGTAGAATTGACATGAAAATATACGCATCCTAAATCCACCTATGTACATGTCAGTTACCTATAACTTTAACTAATGGTTAATAGAGGCGCGTATCGAAAAAATGCAACCTTTTTGGGTTTGTAACCTTCACTATACAAAACCAAAGTTTCATCACAATCGGATGTCATATTAATATTCAGTTTTTTTAGAAAATATTATTATGATATATACTTATATGAATATATGAATACTTGGAGCAAAAACTTTGTATCTTGTCTATGAAAATTATACGGCCAGAGGAGTATGAAATTTGGCACAGTTTGTTTATATTTTACATTTATACTGTAAATTACAATATATGTACGTCATGTCAAAGTACAAAAACAATAAAGATTCGATTAACATATTTTGTGTTTTAAGCCAGCTAAGCCTCAGTTTTCCTAAGTTTCGATTAATATATTTATATTTTTGTTAGCATTTTAAATAAAATTTAAAATTGACTGCAGTAAAATAAATTGAAATCAAATATTACAAACTAAGACAAATATAATTTTATCAATGACTTTGACATTACCAGTCGCTATTGCTATCCTGTTGGATGTGTTCTGTGATGAGGTCCTATTTGCTCCGAACTCCCAGTAATGTCTTTACAGCAATTGAGACACAATGCCTTTTAACGCCGACTTTTAATGCGAATCCGATAATGACCCAACTTTTTTAACTTAATTGCCGTTTAACAGTGTATTTAAATCAAAGGATTTATTGCCATAATATGACAAAAAAATTATCGTTACGCTTGAAGTGTATTTAATAGTACTTTACTATAGTTTTAAACTCGATTTTACTATGCTGTACATTATTTGTTACTACTTTCTTTCGGTGTTTTATTGACTTAATCCAGGAGTGACAGCACATCGATCACTCTTTTCACTAGATCCGTATCTAAGGTACCAAGGGGGCTAACAGGGGTGCCGTTTGTCAATTACTATGAATGGGTAGTACTTTAAACTTGCAAATAACCCTGTCATTAGCTATAAAAATATATTATCCCAAGGAACTTTGTTAAAGTAAAAGCAAAATGTTCCATTTTTGGGCTAAGGCCTCCTCTCATTTTTGAGGAGAAGGCTTGAGTCTTCTCCACCGCGCTGCTCCAATGCGGGTTGATGGATAAAAGTAACAGATTTTTATTAGGCATTGACAATGTAACAGATTTCCTAACGACGTTTTCTTTTACCGTCGAGTATGATATGAATTATAAACACAAAATCAGCATATTAACAACAGATCTCCACGATTCCATTCTTACCTGACTCAGCGTTGTCGGTTAAGATTCACGTCTTTTCGTAAATGTTAATATATGGAAAGTTTGAATACTCGTAGTCAGGTTTCAATTTATTGCGAATGATATACGAAGTGAGTTCTTGCAGAATATAATGCTAAACGAAATTGTGAAACTTAAAAAAACAAAACTTACGTTATTAGGTCGGAACCATAATAAAATCTTGAGATGAATGACTAGTCATTACAGTCAAGATTATAAAAACAAACTAAGGTATTTTTTTTATAAAACCGGTACGTAGATGAACAAATAGCCCTCCTAAAAGCTCACCACCGCCCATAGACATTGGGGCCTAACTAATCGCCTTACCTCGCTAATGCACCATTACCTTTGAGAACTAAGATATTACATCTCTTGTGCCTCAGCTTACACTGGCACACTCACCCTGCAAACTGGCACACAAAAATATTATGTATCGATAGTTGGCGGTAAAATACTGGGGGGGTTTTAGGTTGTCCTAGACAGGTTTGCATAAAACCATCAAATAAATTATCCAGTAAACTCAAGATTGGCTTATTTTACGCCTACATATGCTATAAAATAAAAATAAATAAATACCTGTTCGCTAGTAGGAAGTTTATGTTTAGCTTTGTTTCTAGAAATAAATTTTTACTATGACGTAAAATAAAGCATATCTTAGTGGGTGAATTTAGTCCTTATAGCCTTCTTTGTAAAGTATATTTTGTATTGAACTTCCTAAGTAAATTGTTATTATTGAAATTTCTTAAAGTTACATAATAATTTATATACATTACAAAGTTATACATACTCGTAAGAGCGTATGTGATGTGCATGCATTCTTGAACAAAGTTTTACTCTATAGTTACTAAACTATTCCGATAATTCATTATTCGACGTCGTCTTGATACTTGAAAGAGCATACTTCATTATTTAACGGCCTTCATTATGTATAAGTTGGGTATAAATATATCTCATATTACAAAGTACAAATTACGAACTATGAAAAAAGGAAAATATTATGTACTTAACGTATACGTCCTTTAAGTTACGTGAACTCTTTTTGTGTGTATTTTAAGCGATTACTAAGAAACTGCTCGAATGAGTAAGATTTTTATTTTGGTTTAATTTATAAAATAGTCACTTGATTGTCATTAATGAAAGCTTTTCAAGGATTTTGTTTTATTTTTCAAATATAATTGGACATCGCAATCACATTTATCCAATAATAATATTTTAAAGACCTCATTGTACATATTAACAGTACAAATTAAATAATTTAATAAAAATATATACCTTACCATTAGGTATTAACCTAATCACTTTCCAAATCTTGATATTACAAAGCAATATTAAGCCGCTGAGTATTACAGTAACGTACGACATTATTTTATCGGAGTTTCAAAAACATAATGAACCCTTCGAAATGAACCGTGCGCGGTCACGCCGACAAACCAGACGTGACTTTATTCATTCCGACCCTTGGGTAAAGAGCCAATGAAATGACAATCGTATTCCTGTAATTAAAGTTCATGATTACAAAAACGAAATCTAAGAAAATTATATTATTAAATTTTCAAATAAAATTATTTGAAAGAGAAAATAGTTCAAATAGAAATTTGCAATAGATATTTCGCCCTGGCGATTCTTCTATTTTACTAAATTTGATCGCATATTTGTATGTATGTAACTTGTTGGTTATACTCATTACGCATTAGATGCAAAGACGACGGACTCAACAGTAGTTATCTCCGTAGTACGCGTCACACATATTATATTATATACCACAGATTCTGAGATCCTAAGTGATCTTCTACGTCGGGCCAAAAAAAAGTTATTGGATATTTCGTTCCAAAAATTCCCAGTAACCATCCGGAATATAGAAGTTAGAAGTCTGTACCATCACGTGTCCGGGAAGCGACGTGAGGCCCTAGCCTGCGCCTGAACTATTTCAGTCGTATCAGATTTGCCGTCCTATCATATTATGAGAGTGCACCTGTGTTTATATGTTCATATATAATATGTTCTGTGTAATTGACTAGTCTCCCTTGATATCAATCGAAATCACTGAGAACAACGTCATCATCATCATCACACAATTTTATTTTAACACTATTAAATTGACAAATAAAAGTTAAAAAAACAAACATGGACGTTTGTCCATTTTTGTTTTTACCCACAAAAATACTCTACATTTCCTTCTATACGTGAACAATTAAGCAAAAGTTTTTAAGATTATCGATGTGAGAAAAATAATAATTTTACAAATACATTTATCGACGAACAACGGGCACGATCGCTGCAGTTGTGTTACATACTCAAATTGTAAGCGAACATTTATTATGCCAAATGAGCGAACTCGAAATGGTTCAATGACCTGACCGAAAGTATCCAGGTAGATTAAAAGTTACCATTCATCACTATACATATATTTTTTTGATATTTCCTTGTATATTTGTTGTATTATAAATAAACGGCGAAAACGTGATCGCACTCTCGTTTCAACACATATGCCCAATCACGTTTCGCTTATCGCATTACCAAATATATTTACAGCATACGATTATAAAGTCGTATCGGATGAATTATTTGCAAATTGTATAAGGATTAATTAAATTTCAATATTTTTTTTAAATTAATAAATGATAATAATTTTTCGTTATCAATTATATGAAGAAAGACATATTGATATGATATGATAGTGATGATGACAATATCATCATATAATCATCCTTGTGTCTACAATTATTACAATATGTTTGTACATATTGTAATAATTGTTCAACATCTTTTAAAACCTTATGTATGTACCTATATAATAAATAATATACTATTTTTATTATGCATTTTTTTTAAATAATCGTGTATGGTACCACGTGAACATATAAATATAAGAAATAAATACATAGTACATTTCATTTTGTTTCAGTCAAATCTCGATGCTAGTTGATATAGTATAAAACTTTGATGTGAGTCTCTTATTCAAAGATCGCTTTCTATAGATCATTATTACTTAATATTATTGACTTCGTAACCTATCAACGGAAATCATAAATTGTGGAATAAATTACCTTAAATTTATCTTCTCAACTATTGCTAATATACAACCAATTTAAGTAAAATTAATTAAAAATGGTTGCATTTTAATAAACGATAGAGAATAAAAAACAATATACTTAATAATGAATCTGTTTAATTAATTAAATTAATATTTGATATTGTTATATTAATTTTAATTCTATTCATACATCGTTAATGAAAATTATTAATTAGAGTGAACTCTTTCTATGATTTTATTGCATGCCTACGAAATTTATAATTTATACATAAATTAATCTCATCAAATCATTTCAAATAACAATACTGGTAAAGGACTCAACAAAACCACTTATGAATCTCTATTGAGTATTCAATGTCGTGTGTTATCCGTATCGTAACATATAAATTCCACTTTATACGCTGACTCCACTCCCTGGCGCGTGTGCTTTATGAGGCCCCGCAAAATATCGTCCCTTTATTTGAATCGCAATGTTATCATTCTAACCGATTGCTGCCATCTTCGAGGACCCTCAGTGAAATAAGTTTTTGAGACGGACTGCGTGTGACAATATTGGATGAAATGTTATACGCTCTGCGAAGGATTTTGTCGTGTAGTTTTGGTGAAGCTTCAGATTTGAGTTTTTTTCTTCGTTGAGTTATTAATTTATTCTTAATGCGTTGACTAATCATATCTATGTTACTTTATTGATGGTAAAGAGTAAAGTCTGAGATTCTTGCCTGAAGATCCTGCATACCTTTAAGTACTGTGTTATATCAAATAGATTCGTGTACAATAACATGCCAAATTGATGCTAGATAACCTAATTGTATTCCAATTTCCTTTTAAATATGCTGCAAAATTATCCTAACTCCACTATTCCGTTGCAATTCTACGTCAAAAATGTTCACACGCATACCAACAATGAATGTACAAATTGTTACCTCAATTGGATGACTTGGAAAAGTAAACATGAAAAGAAGACAATAATATTATATGAAAACCAAAACGAATTACTCGGAAAATAACATTTTATTTAGATTTAATTTGTAGCAAGAAGCAGAACGTAAATACGCTGCCAAACATGAGTTCTAAGATGCTATTTCCTGTGCTACTTTAATTACAGCGGCTCGTAAAGGGAATGTCTAATGTAAAAACTAGTCATGTGATTCTACTCAGATATACTGGGTCCCTGTTGGCACATAATAATTACAATATAATTACTTTATTTCTATCTCACGTATCCTTCGAATCGAAACACATTTGTCTACTTGTCTCTGAAAATAGAATGCATACTACAAACCGTATCTACTCAAACGGTTTTATTTCTAAAAAAGATAGCCAGAATAAGAAATAGATTACACTATAAAAAGTGATCAACATCGCCTTTAGACATTGGAATTGTACAAAATATTAATCATCCATACCAACCACCGTGTGCTATCAATCTTGGGAACTAAAATGTTAACCTAACCTTATGCCTGTAGTTACAGCTGACATACCCTTTCTAATCGAATTACAACGATTCTAAGCATTACTTTTCTTGTAAAGAAAAATGAATGATTGAAGGTTCTACCACCAGACAAAGGCTCGGCATAAAGCTCTACATATAAAATGATATAAAGTATATATATATAAGTAGTATTAGGAGGTTTTTAAAGTCGATATTTTATAGAGTTCACAATATTCATGAGTATCATTATTGAATGATACTCAAATCGAATCGAAATTGGAATTGTCCAACACCTTGATTATATTTATGAAAGGGGTGAGATAATTACTTGTCGCGTTAATGTTTAGTGATACACAAATTGCAGTAACAATTTTGTATTGAAATAATTTATCAATTTGAAAATGAATAGCTTTTGTAAACGAAACAACTTTAACTATTTTGTATATACTGCACTTATATATAAGTGTGTATTTATAAAATTAATCCAAAATGTTGACCGGTAATGAAAGTACGTGACAGAAATAAGACAGTATGATGGCAGGAAATATCACTTTACGCGATAGGGTGAAAAATATACATTGTATCTGTAGAAGTGTTAAGATTAACTCAAGCACGGTTGATGAGATGGGAAAGATCTAAAAAGTTAAACACAGATAAAAAAGCGAGAACTCTTGACTTGATTGTCTTACATCAACGTTGACTACATTGAAAGCCCCAGTAAACATCCCAAAAAGACTAAATAGATACAACTGGCCCTGTATGACGGAAGAGTTAAATCGGAATATAGTTTGTTAAATGACGATTCAAAAGTGCTTGTAAAAGCCTACTTGAAAAAAGTATATTTTGATTTTTATTTTTGAAAGGGACAAATATATTTAGTATTTCATACAATATTAATTTTCCTTTATGTACAATTGTTGAATTGTCTCGTAGTCGTTACGTCATTGATAACCGTTTTTAAGTTCATGGAAGTTGTTAATAATATTGAAATTAAATACTTCCATTAAAACGAATTTTCATTAAGCCTGTATAATATGAACAGGTATAAATTTGGCGTCAAATGAATTTCATACGAACCAATGTATGTGCGTATTTCAATTAACCCGTCACGTTGCGTAATTTACATTTAATACGTCTAACAGATAGTAATAAAGGCCCAGTATTTTTTATGATATTCATATTTTTGGAACACAGCTTGTACGTCATATCTTATTATATTTATATAGCATATATATTTTTCAAGACAATGGAAGTCAAATGATAACCATTTTATCATATAAAAAAATATTACAACGCATAATATATATTATAATTATTGTAAATTCATATGAAAATAACAAAAACATCATTCCCATACAAAGATAACAGCAATTCATTTACATACAAAAACATTAATTAATAATACACGAGCTACGAGGGTCTACAATGCTACGGTGCTACGAGATTTGCTACGATAACGCTCGAGACTTATTATTTTATTATCTTATTATTTTCCGTATAAACATTATAAAAATGTTTTACCATTGAAGATCATTATTAGAAAAAAACATTATTTGGTATTGACTAAAAGCATCTTTTATCACACTTGTTAAATTGGCAGCGAATAATATGTAAAATCAAGAATATAAATGACACGGTGCCCCAGTTCTCTGGATACTAATTGCTGTGGATATTTGCTGTGCTCACTCTGAATAAGATTATTTGCATCGAGGAAATCCAGTAACACTGAACTAAATATAACGTGAAATTATTGATGAGAGCTCTATCTAAAACAATATGCAATATAGGAGTAAACCTGCTAATATATACATATGTATATATATAACAATTTGAATATTTAAATTAAATTTTGCGTTACTTTTTTTATCGATAATAAATAGGCGGACTGGAAAATAGGCAGCCTGATGTTATTCGGTCACCACCGACTTTGGAATACTTTTAAAAATATATTTACTATTGTTTGTAAAACTAGAAAATAATAATAAAAAGACTCAGGGTGAATTGGTGATAAAACATCGGTGAAACAAAAGGCCATCATTACATTGTGATAGTCGTTAGATTTAATTATATTGTAACATATCGCTTAGAGTATCGTTCAACATTATGAAATGCACAGTATACCTTCTAGTATTGTATTATAGTTTGATATGAATAATATAGACAAACATCTGCAAAGTAAAATTATCTTCATTGAAAATAATGCGAAGGACTTAAATCTTGTAGTGTGTTCTCTCTTATTGTATGTTCTAGTTTTAGTTGTTACACCAAAATTTTAATTTTTTTTTATGATATCGAGAGGCGGACGAGCATATAGGTCATCTGATGGTCAGTGGTCACTACCGCCATAGACAATGGCACTGTAAGAAATATTAATCATTCCTTACATCGCCAATGCGCAATCAACCTTGGAAACTGAGATGTTATGTCCTTTGTGTCTGTAGTTACACTGGCATACTCATCCTTCAAACCGGAACACAACAATACTGAGTACTACTGTTTGGGGGTAGAATATCTGATGAGTGGATGGTTCTTACCCAGTTGGCTTGCACAAAGCCCTACCACCAAGTAAATTACTTAGTTTTATATTGATTTTGAAAATTATATTATTTTTACTTTAATATTTGTTTTTTTTTTAAATTAAAGTCGTTTTTTTATTATTTAATGTTTTCAACAACTTGTCATGCCTTGTCATATATAAATTGTGTATTAAGAGGTTATAAGTTTAGAGCATTTAAATTAAAGCTGTATAAAAAAAAAGGTATTTTGCTTTGAATTATTTTTTTATTTTTTAGCTATCGCTGGCTAGGTTTCTGAGTCTGTTCATCTCATTCAACGCATCATTGTTGTAAGGTCGTTTGCCGGCAAATTTCGTAATACTAAAAAACTTCAAGGGTGCCATATTTGATTTAGAATGACGTCACATTATTTTTCGCCTTTTCATTTGATACCCTTATTGGAGAAATGCATCAAAAATAACTATTCCGCCATCTCGGATGGTCCGCCATATCGGATTTAGGATGACGTCACACAGCTTATCGTATATTGTCATCCAAACTAAACGTGTGTACAAAATTTCAGCTCAATCGCTTGAAGATATCTGTTTCAAAATTAAATAGTAAGATTCCATCCGAACAAACGTACATTGCAAGTTAAATAAAAGCTTCTAAAAAGACGTATTAGCCAAAAAAATTAATTAGCGCTACTTCTCTCTAAAAATTTAAACTTATAGTGAAAAACCAAATAGAAACTGTTTTGTGCTGATAAAGGTTTTTTTGTTGCTATTTGTAATTATTATGTTTATATGTAACTCATTACAAGTGATTTTTTAATTAGTAAATAAACGATCTAATCCCATTAATAATGATTGGCTGTCAGCGTAATATTATATCCTTAATAACTTATCTTCATAAAGAATTTGTATTAACGTCATAATTGTTCGAACTTGAATTCCTAGAATATTGTTAGAAAAAATGTATAATAATAATCATTTTTATATTGAACTTATTGACATAGAAAATTATAAACAAGACTACCAAACTGCATTTGAAGAGCGTGCTGGAATAACCTCCAAACCTCCTCCTCAGACCAGCAATGGAAAATTTATGACTGATAGTTTTAATAATTGAAATCAAACTTGATGTTAGACGTCAAATAATTTAGGTGACTATTCTCTCTCGCTGAATAAATGTTGAAATCTATGGATTTATACGCCACGTCATGACGTTTATCGTTGTTTTTCGTGTATTTTTTAGCTGTCAAATACAGCTTCCTGTCATGCAGAGACCTGTATCAAAACAAGTTTTTCCTGGTCTACCTTTTAACGAATGAAAGGAAAAACGAAATATCGTACGTGATGACTTTTATCAAACGTAGAATCTAAGCAAATATTTTTGAAATATATTTTTGTATTGTTGGTTTCAATGATTTAATCTTTTATTGTTAATCTTGTTCAACAATTGCGTTAAATGAAACTATAGACCCGAAATCGACTCTAACTACAGTGGTTGAATTAAATGAAACGAACATGGCAAGTTTGACTCAGCTAAGCATCACTAAACTTAACTATTTAGTAAGGCTTTGTGCAAGCACGTCTAGTATTCCTCTAATGTAAGAAATATTATTTAGTAATGTTCGTATTTCTGTAATATATTACAGCGCCAATGTATTTGGGCAGCGGTAACTACTTGATATCGGCTGTCCAATTTATTTGTGCGCCTACCTACATCTTAAAAAAAAAGGTTAATTTGTGTTTAGAATTCATCTCGTGCTTTGCGATGAAGGAAAACTCAGTGTATTGAACCTACTATATCTTATGGTTATGATGCAGCTGTTCGAACCACTGAGCTATTTCAGTTATTATTATTTTATAAAACGGAGCATTATATATTAAATTGTTTAAGCGTCTACGTCACTGTAATCTAAATTTAAAGTAAGTGAATCTGCAAAGGGGAGCTAATTGTATAATATTATACACTTAAACCTTGTCTGAAACGCGATACATCTTCTGGTACAAGTTTTATCTATGTTGATTTAGTGAATTATTTAGCTAAGTATTACAATAAAACGTCTCTTTATTGATTAGTAACATACCAGATGCGTCCATAAATTCGCCCATGTGAAAGTCAGTTTGTGACTATAATAATACATACACACTGAAGTCCTATAATCACCTAGACTTCTAATGAAAATATTAAAACCACTCCAGTAGTGTCAAGGTTTCTCAAAGACAAATATACAAATATTTTCTCTTTATAAAATAGATTTTGATAAAACACATTCATACAATAACGAGACTAATATATTCAAAACATAATATTACATAATTAACATAATATTACACATGCTACGAATATTACTCGTCCTGATTAATTGTTGTAAGCTCATAGAGACAATTTATGTTCTGAAGGTTATCGTTAAGAGTCTACGATAAATTCAAACTACGGGAATTTGAAATTGTCAAAATAATGATAAATTAACACATTGTGTACTGTTCAAATTGCGACCATTACTGTGTAGAGCTTTTTGTGTAAAGTATTTATTTAATAAGCGACTGAGTTAATTTTTATCCATCTGACTAGGGTGGAGGGTTATGATTTTTGACAGCTGAATAAAATATCGTGAGAAGACCTACTTGTTATGATGAAGACGTACCAGCACGAAACAAATTAGCTTGGTGTTATAAACTCCAAACTTTCTCCTCAAGGGACTATAAAGCTTTTTCTAATAGCTGAACCTTCATGATCTACTGATTTTGATTAACAAAAAAATCAGCCTCTTTAAAGTCTGTGACGTGTATTAATATCAACCAATCTGTAGCGGAGTAATTTACATATATCAAACAGTGGTAAATAAGAAACGCTTAAACGCCAAAATGGTACTATTTTAATGATTCAATATAGGATTATATAGATGACTGAATGTAGTGGCTGTTAGATGTCAGCCTGGCGAAATATTGGCGGTTATTCAGTTGTAAGTTTAGTTATATTACTAATTAAACTTATTAACGTTCACATTAACTTGTTAAATGACGACGAAGTGCTTGTAAGACTCAATTCAGATGGGAAAGAGAATTATTTTGATTTTGAAGATTATTCGAACACGTCTTCTTAAGGACATATAAATTAATAATAATGGAAATACAAAAATAATTTAAAATTTTTGAGACAAGAGATACACCAAATCTATAACATCTTGGTGCACGAATGGTTGTGATAAAAAAGTAAAAAATAGTCAAGTAAACCTGTAAATGTTCCACTCGGCTTAAGGGGAGGAGGTACTGACTGACTATGAAGACTTAGGAGGTTTTTCCACCAAGCAGCTCCAATGATTGATTGACTGATGGATAGATACAAGTGACAACTCAATTAAATTCAACACATACAAATTTCTTCGTGATGATTACTTATGATAACGGATGATTGTTGATTGTGATTTATGCGCAAAGACCAGTTACCATAAGACATAGCAAATGTCGAAATTAAAATTTTACTAAAGTATATTTTATACTTAATACTCTATTTCTTTAACCAATTAAGCGTCCATTATAAAATATTCGTTTTACTTAGAAAGGTTGTATAAAGCGTAACGAGATTTCTTTTCAAAGCTTTAGTATGCATAACCAATGAAGAGTAAATTAGGGTTAATGTTGTTTTTACGCCTAAGACATTTTGGGGGGTGGCGCAAGTCGAATCCAAAGGCGTTCGTTCTGATTTAATTATAGTTCAAAATAATCCGCCAATCCCAATGAGAATCGAAATCACCTCGAAAGCTTTTATATTTTACTTAAATTTACCTTTAAATACAATATACTTGTTCTGTGATATGTCAGTGGTCAGAGTGCGCTCATCTTATCTGTGCTGTGCATGTATATTTTCATGAATTTAAGCGTTCTTTTCCTCTCCTGGCTCCATCAGAACATCTTGATGAGATTATTAATTGATACGAAAATGAGAAAATTGAAATTAACTCACCAGTTTTAACATTTTAAATTATATTATAGACACAAATAAAGTAAATATAATACGTGTATAAAATATATCCATTCTTATAATAATTATTTTATAAATATATATTTATAAAGACATTCAAGTATTATGTTAGCATCTTACTAGGGGCGAGGTAACAATTTATTAAAACTGACAAAAGACTTATTTATTAGAAATAAAATCTATAAAAACTCTAAGATCGATAAAAAATATGTTGAATACGTTATTTTTATTGTGATTATTTTGTTTTAAAATAGATATCCATTCATTAACTGTGTTAACTCTTACTTAAATATTGAATAAGTAATTACTCCATAAATACATATCTTTTCAGATGTTATGATTTTACTTGATTGTAGGGCTTTGTGCAAGCCCGTCTGAGTAGGTACCACCCACTCATCATATATTCTACCGCCAAGCAGCAATACTTAGTGTTGCTGTGGTCCGGTTTAAATGGTGAGTGAGCCAGTGTAAGTGCAAGCACAAGGAACAAAAAATCTTAGCTCCCAAGGTTGGTTGCTTATTGGTGGGATGTAAGGATTTTTAATGGTTTATAACAGCGTCGATGTCTATGGGCGATGGTGACCAGTTACCATCAGGTGGCCCAATTGCCGGTCCACCTACCTATTACATAAACAAAAATTGTTCTTCATTCTCATCAGTTATCCGAGCACATAGACAAAACATCTGTAGTACCATGAAATCTTAACCAATAGTTTGAAGTTAAGAAAACCATGTTAAACGTCAGAACCCAGAGTTCAATTGAGGAAGTTCGCCTTTTTACCAATGTTTGAAATATGGGACTTGGTATAAGAGCTTGTTTGCTTTATAAGGAAAGTCACTCAAACAAGCTCTTTTGAAATTAAAGGTTTCTGTTTATAAGTAAAAGAAGAATGTTTTTGCACAGTCATCATCCTGAGAAAGTTAAATTGGGAATGAAACTTAGTATTAAAATTCGCCATTTTTGATGTTAGATATATGAAAGTCGTTATAATTGCTTACTTAACTATAACAAACTCTAGCAATCATTCGATAAAGTGCTTTTGAAAATTCATCCCTTAAGGAGTTAAAATTGGAGATGAGAGTCTGGACGTCAGTCTGTCCGGCAAGAGTATATTTTGAACGTAGACATTATACTTGTATTTTAAATTTGGAACTAATATTTTAACTTAAAGTCGCTTTTCCTTTGCACCAATCCCCAAAAGTCTCTTGTGAATTTAAACGATGTGTTAAAATGGCGAATTCTTTTATACAGAACAAAAAACGTAAACTGGATTCTATACCCGATACCCTCATTACTGTCCCTTCACTAACGGTGTCGCGGAAATTGCTTTCTTTGTTATAATGTAACAGTTTTATGTGTCATTCTTTACACGTGTAAGCACGTGCATTGAATATTGAGACAACAATAACATTAAGGAACAAACTCCAATATGGGATTGGCTTCCATTTATGAAATTGTGAAATAAAATGACGCGTGAAGTGGGGACCTTGCATTGCCTTTCAGATGCTGCTGAGGAGGATGTGAACAAGGATAGTCTAACGCCACCGTATATACTAACGAAGTTTAGAACGGAGAAAAATTACAATTGGCCCCCCGAAAGATAAGTCCACCGAGTCAAGAGCAGAGTCCAACATAACAGGTAGATATCAAAAAGTGTCAAATCGAAAAAAATACAATTAATAAAATCATGGGGCCCACTAGAGGTATGTACATTAATGTAACTACATATATAATTCCATACAAACAATATCAATTGTGATGGTTTTTATTTCGATAAATGCGTTACGCATTTTCGCCACATGGAGTGGAGAATTATATGAGGCTCGCCGGTGCCCAGGCTAGCAAGACCTAGTACACCGGCATACCCACTAAAAAAACATCGATATCCTCTTCGACGCGCGTCAAAGGATCGCTTGTTGCCGTGACGGGGCCTTCATCTGCCTAGCAACACCACTGTTCGAGATTTTCTATCTTCTTTTAACGCTGACTATTCTGATTATAGTAAAAAAAACTCAAATTCTTGTGTGACAATTATTACATTGTCAAAAAAGGAGATCCTCACACGCACACATACAACTTTATTTAACTTAAACTTTAATTGTTTAAATATATTTTATAATCGTTTGTCCTCCATAATAATGGATTATTTAAACAGATGAGATTTTTCTTTCTTAATAGAACGTCATCGAACAAAATGCACAACACGGAAAACCGTTTTGAAAACATACGGACCATAAATGTGTTTACGAAAAAACTGCAATTAATTTAAAAATATTAAAAAAAAATATTATGACTGTCGGATTTTTTTTTTATATGGTGTATACATAATACGACGAAAGAAATGTTAGAGTAAGTAAAACTTATTTTCTAGCTTCTGTTCTATGTTTTATAGTCAAATATAATTAAATTTTCCATTTTTATTAAATTTTCGCATATTTATTAAATTGTACTTTGATTCGATTGATTTGATTGGTGATTTTTATTCCTGGCTGTTTCCAGACAATTAGTAAAACTATAGAAAGTCTTTGACTAAAAATTTATTGTCAGAAAATCCGAATCGTATTGGCCAAATCGGCGTTTGAACCCAGGACCTTAGAATGGGCATCCTTATAAGCTAGCCAATAAACCAACGAGGTGGTCAGTATATAAATTTCAAATTACCGATTGACTCATGGGTCTAGCAGCCAGATATTACGCCGCATACCCAAACGTCCTGGGAGAAAAAGGTATGAAGTATTTCAATCGAAAAATTCTCAGTAATAACCCGAAGTCTGGAAATAGGGAGTGAGTACACCCGTGCCTCGGATAGCTCGTAAAGTTGGTCCTGCTCCTGGACTCTTTCCGATCGGGTCAGATTGGCAGTCGCTTCGGATTATGACAGCGACGGAATAAAGTGTGCACTTATATTTTTTCACACATTTGTACGCTATAACATGTTTTGATTAGTTCGCTAATCTCCCTTGGGATTCGCCGCCGTGACCGAAACCGGTCATGATGACATCACCACGTCATAACTCTATAAGCAATTAGAAACACTCTATACTGAACCCTGATAATTTTTTTAGAATAAACTAAACAATTATTGATTTATAAATCAACATAAATCAACAACTGTTGCAATTTAATAGATATATTAATTAGTATGTTTCGATTATAAAACTGTGCCAGTCTAATTCGTATCTGGCTTCTCGTGTTTTGCTCACACATTCAGAATGTTATTAGTGCTGACTCGCACTTTACTAACTAGTGAATCGAGGCGATTGCGAATTGCGCTTAAACTGTTGTAATGCCTAGAGAAGTCAATGACACATCATAACACAAAAGCGCTTAAACGCATATTACGATATCAAAACATTTTGTAATGCTTAAAGGATTATTACATAAAATTGTATTTGTTCAATTTGCTTAAATAAATATAACTTGTTAAGATAATTTGGATACTAAGCGAAGTAACTAACTTTATATTGTAATCATTAAACAGATACAAACAAAAACTGCCTTTATAGGTCTAATACTTAGCCGTGTGTCTCGTTTCATCGAACAAGATCTTCGAGGGGCAATTTTTATAATTGCTACGTCTCGAAAGGGGCGGTCTGAAAACCATTTAAAGTTTTTCCATTCCAACCACGGGTATGTTGATGGCATCGAGGGATGTTCGATCGCGTAATCTTTGGAAACTACGCTCAAATGGATATGGCCTAGTTTAAATTATTAACAACGGGTTTTAGATGAAAAACGATGTTTGAAATTATAGTTAGACAGTGATTTGTAAATCTATACTAATATATGATAAAGATTTAGTTAATATTTTTGTTAAGCACTTTCTGTTAGATTTGTAAACATAGTTTTACATTTGATAGCCCAATTTTTCAGGTAGGTGATAGGCTATTTAAATCGCGCTATGGCTTACGGGAACACGAATAAAATCATGTAGAGTCGCTATTATTTTACATACTATATGTCTCTGTGCTTCTTCGATTTTCAAAAGACTGCCTGCAATTTACATAACTAAGTGAATACTAGCAAATAAAATGAATTACTATAAATACAATACAATTCAAAATAAACATATATTTTTTTAAATAAAATAATTGAAAAAAACATCATCCACTCATCATATATTTGTTGTGTTTCGGTATGAAGGGTGAGTGAGCCAGTGCAATTACAGGCACAAGGGACATACCATCTTAGCTCCCAAGATTAGTGGCGTATTGGTAATGTAGGGAGTGGTTAATATTTCTTTACTCCACTTACCCGTGGTACCCACCTACGTGGCCCATTGGCGCATCGGCCTACCTGATTCATAAAAATAAAAAAAAATCAAGCAGTAGTAGGTAAATGAAGACGAAATCCAAGTACATGTGCTATTAGTAACGCAAATATGAATACAATTTAATTTTAATTGAAATATATCCAGTTGATATAATTAGTAAATTTTAACCGAAGAATGCAAGTTCAACCCCGAGTAAGCCCCGTTCAGTTTTAATATGTTTAATAATTAAAAAAGAAATTCGTGCTAACCTCTAACCTCTAAAACATTGCGAAGAAATCTGTATTTGTCGCAAAATTGTATTCACTAAAGCCGCACCATCTGTAAGACGTTAATAAGCTGATAACTTATACTCATAATTTAATTATAAATGATTAAAAGAAATTAATACAGACTCGAACGGTTAATTAAAATTCATTGATTCGACCTTCTGACACTAAAATTCAATGTCTTCAAGGTATTATTCTATGTAGTAAGGTAATTATAACTTATAAAAAGACTAAGGAATAAGATTTCAAGGTTATTCCATCACGATGCTCCAATGCGAGTTACCATATATATCAACGAGAATTAAGTATATGAACGCAACCTGCGCCTTGCGTCCCGTGCCCCTCAAATGTTTTTCTTTTTTTTTTTCAAGTTGATACTGTCATTGCGTGGCTACAAGGGAGACAGCTGAAAATCAGCAGAGGGATAAAAATCCCTCATAGCCTGAGCTGTCTCCTTTTGACTGCACACAAGTGTCATATTAATTATATTTAATTATTTTTTCTTTATTATTATATTGTTTTTATATCCATTTTTGTATATATATATATTTTTTTCTTTATATGTGTGTATGTCAATAAATGTTTTTTCTTCTTCTTCTTCTTCTAAATAATAGATTTTTTTAATATATTCCCTATTGTCAAATGACTCCACTCCATCTCATGGGAATTGCTAGTCCAAGAGTCCAAACGCGAAGACTTTGACCCCACCGGTTCCGATTCACGTGCTCTGGCACCCTCTTAGTATGTTATGTTTGTTCCCAATGTACTAATTACACAACACACATACATAGTAAACGATAGAAATGAACCACTCAGCTGTTAATTAATTAGTTTCAACCACTCTAACTATTAATCCACAGAGCTAAGCTTTTCTAACGAACAATGTTACTTGAATGTACAAAGTTGAAAATACTAGTAATACTCAACTCCTGTAGTATATTTTATTCTAATTAAATCCTCTAGTGCTATATATATATTAATAACTAGCTGGTGCCCGCGACTCCGTTCGCGTGATTTTAAGCCTCAAAATTGGGAGTATTATATGGTTGACATATCTGTGTATCTTTGAGTCTGTCGTAGTTCCCAGTAAGTATTTGTCTAACTGCAAAATGTATATAACATGATATTACACGTAGTGCCTATTAAATCATAGATTTTTTACAGTTGCGAACACGCGACAGAGCCACATAAAGCTAGCCGTGTGTACTGGACTCGCTTAAAAGTTAACGTATTTTTTTTTTTGGAACGAGAAGGAACCGAGGCATTGACATAAAATCATTTTCATCTAGTTTGTGATGATTTCGTAATATAATAACTCATTTGGCGTATGTTATTTTACGTTGTATATAACTGTATATTGATGCGAGTATCCTTTAAACGGCAAAATTATTATAATTAATGGTGAATATCACTTTCTGATATTTCAAGTTCGTGTGCGAGGATTTTCAAGCATTTTCTTAGAGATTATTGCTATGTGTATGTTTGTGTATGTGTATGTTGTGTAAGTGTGTATTTAAGTTTTATTTTATTATCATTCTTTTGAGATAAATGATTTAACGTAATACGTTCTTATCCGTACGAGTTATACAAGTTAATTATCTACTTACATTTTGCAGTATCCGTGACGTAGGAGATATAATTACTTATGTTATATCCTTGTGTATACTATTATTAACGATGTGAAATCAGAACGAGCTTATGTAGATTAATTAGGACGCCGTAGACGACGACGTGGGTAGACGAGTGTTACTCGTACAGAGACAGGTGAAAAAGGATTTATAGATGCAAAGAAGAATGTCTCTTTGCATCTCAATAAAGTGATTATTTGAAATGTATTATATTATAGATGTACGATATGAAATGATTGTTTGAGTTGAGAGCTCTCGAGTTCTTTCAATTAGAGGAGGACGGTGACCTTGATATCGGAAAGAGAGATTAATGGTGGAAAGAGCTAACTCGTCTTTGTCCACCAGTGGGACATTTAAGAGATCACCATAAGAGTCTACTAACACAAAAAATGGAAGATCGATTTCAATTCTGATCTACGAAGTTAATATATTATTCAGTATTTTTTTATAAAGTTTCAAATTTATAAGAATAAAATTACAATATAACTTAATTATTCTGTATTTTAAGGATATTGTAAATAAATAAATAATGTATGTAAGTATTAGTACAGAATACGGACTTAGAGACAATGTGATAGCAATCTATATATATACGTATCTAAGCGAAACGTCACTGTCTGCCTCATCACGAGAGCTCTTAAACTATTGTTCCGATTGACTTGAATTTTATCATAGTTACTCCTTTTCAACATAAACGCTAAGGAAAAAATGAAGAATACATTTAAACTTCCAGCCGACTCATCTCAGAATCTACTTATAGAACTTTTCTTAAAAAGCAACTGAGTGCAGCCTTGGATTCCGAACGAACTTTTAGGCATGTAATAATTTTGTCCATCGAGAGAATCGACTATTTTAGTGATGAATCTATAAATTTACCTTTTTCGGAATTTTTCGTCTACTTGAGCTACATGACATCTTGTTGCCAAAATTCATGATTTAGGCCCGTAAAAGTGCAATAACATGTCTAAACGGCGTATATGTATTTTGATTGTGTTGATTTTAAAGTTACATTTTTTCACTGCTCTAAGAGATGTGGTATTTGATATTAACAACAATTTAAGCCCTCTACGCGTTTCTGAGAAAACGAATCTTAACAGACGTAAAGACGGTAAACGAAGTGGTCTGACAACTGTTCCATTTTTCCTTTCAAACACCAACAACTTTTTTGTAAATAACAATTCTAAATGATTTGTAATCTATTTGATAGTATATTTTTATGTCTTTAGAAGGTAACTGCAAGTGTACCTAAGAGTGAAAAGTTGGAGCGGGGAGGTAGTACGCGTTAATGAGTTCGCAGGCATCAAGGGTTTCGAATCAGTATAATTTAAAATGGCCGAAAAATAAGCGTGAAACCTTATTACTACTTTTTGTTCCCATGTCCGACCAATTAAGGAAAAATTCAAACGTTTTCATAATCCTCTTTATCAAAATAAAAAAGCAACTGTTTAATATTAAAATTGTTTTTTATTTTAGACATTTATTTCTGATGTAAAAATTTTTACTACTGTCATGAATTGAGATTAAAGTCGATGAGAAAATCTTAGACTAATTTGCATGCAACGTTTTTACATATAACGCAAAAACGTTCCGTTACATTAATCATGTAAAATAATATATCTGTAATTAATACACTATGACTTTTGGTTAAATGCATTTATTGCATTACTTATAGCAACAATAATCGTAAAATATTGCCCTATTTGATATAAACGGTATCAAGTTGAACGAGCCGCTTTTGATAATCAACAGAAACCGTAAAGTTTTTTCTTTAACGTTTTCGTTCTTAACTAAACTAAACCTAGAGCATTGCTATTAGTCTTTTAATAAAAATTGATAAAATAATATTTTTATTACGGAGCACTTAGCCTAAGCGACTTTTTATGTTATAGGTAGGCGAAGGTGAGTGATGACCATCACCCGTAGACAGGTTTCCTTAATTCCTTACATCACCAATTTGTGACCAACCTTGGTAGCCAATATGGTATGTCCCTTGTGAAGGGTGAGTGAGCTAGTGTTAGTCACACTTGAGTCAGACTGGCTCACTCACTCTTCAAACCGGAACACCACAATACATTTATTTTATTATTGAAACTATGATTTTTTTATTTGGTTTTCCTTAGTCATAAATTCTTTCCATGACTATCAATTTCGATGTATAACATCAGCTGGGCGTTCCGTATCGACTGCATTTTTATGTATGTCCATCGTTTTAGATGATTTAAACTGCATCTATTGAGGTATGTTCCTTTTTTTCCACTGTTTGTTATTTGTGCAGGATATTAAAGAACAAGAAATAAAAATTGTCTGTACATGCATCATAAGTATCGGGCCACATGGGTCATTTTAGATTGCAAAATATGACACGTTATTATCAAATTCTAAACATTTTATTTTGTTTCAAAACTATAAATGTTCAGAACGTTTATTAACAAAAATAAAATAAATTAATATTAAGACATTTTAATATTATCGTTTAATTCTATCGCATGTGTCGTCTTTATTCGAGAACCATCAATTTTGATATTCAATATCGCAAAAAGCCTTCTCAATGCAACGTCCTCTTTAAACGAAATCATTTCGAATATTGGAAATACTTGCGAGTAAGTTTTTAGTGATTTCACAATTTGAAAAAATGCTATAGTTTTACTGCAGTCTAATAAAATTTGTGGTATTTACTTGGTGGTGGGCCTTTGTGTTAACCTGTATGGGTAAATACCACCTACTCGTATATTTAACAAACTTGATATAATTGTAGTCTAGATTAAAGTGTGAGTGAGCAAGTGGAACTACAGGTACAATGGAGATTTTAATTCATAAGGTATTGGTGTTATGAGAAATGATTAAAATTTCTTGCAGTATCAATGTCTAGGAGCAGTGGTGACCACTTATAATCACGTGTCACATTTGCTAGACCGTCCTACCTGTAATAAGTTACGGTGCCTAAACATGGACACTCACCGTAGGAGTGGTCCACAAGGTCTTTCAGCGAGCAACGGAATGCGCGATGCCTTGGGTTTCTCTGGCAGATAGAATCTGAAATGAGAAAATTCCCCATAGAACTAAAGTTAATATATTCAATTCAATTAAATTCTTAGTTTAATGGCTTTTAGTTGTGCAAGTTAATATATTTGACGGCGTTTCCGTCAGATGTCAGGTTGACAAGCTGTCAACCTAGCGAAGCGTCATTGTCGATGGAGTGGAAGCAGCCATCTTGAACGACGCACTCGAACGAGATGGCGCCCGTGCACCACGCTTGTGACGAATTGCTATTTTATTATTTGAAGTGATTTTGTGTCGAAGTGAGTCCTATTTACCGAATCATTGTACTATTTCATACTGATTAAATTACGTCGATTGTACCTCGGAGTTGATCATTTATTCTGCCACGTCTATTTTCCCAGTTTCAATAAGAAAATGAGTTCTGGTGAAGGCCCTCCTAGCTTTTCATATACTTTATTGTACACCACAAACATAATATACAGAAGTCTTAGGACTAAAAAAATAATAATACTAAAAATAAAAGGAGAAATATATAAAAATATTTGATACGGGTGGGCTTATGACTTTTTAGCCCTCTTCCAGACAACCTAAGTCAAAACCAAGTCACCGACATCCCGCGAATAATTAGGTCGCTGAATTGGAAGTGGGCCGGTCATGTCTGCAGGCGCCTTGATTGCCGATGGATCTGACATGTGCTAGAAAGGAGACGCTTAGGCAAACATAGTGTAGGACGCCATGTGGCTGGGTGGACAGATGATTTCAAAAAGGTGACGGGTGCGGGATGGATGCATACTGCCCAAGATCGGGATGGTGTTCTATGGTTTTAGGTTTTCGTCCAGCAGTGCACAACAAATGGCTAATAAAAAATTCACTTTAAGATTAACATCAAAGTTTCGTAACCTTTTTATTAACGTTATTATTATTATTTATACGGGATATTTCAAGTAAATTTAAAAAAATAATACCTACTTCGTATCCTCAATATACAATAATTTGTCCAGAGAACGCGATAATTATCACGAAGGATGAAATAGCATTACTAATTTTGAAACCAAGTTATGAACTGAGCGATTTGTACGTTAATGTTATATTGGAAAGCTTTCCTGAAACTTCACGTACGTTTTCACAATCGGATATATGATACATTTTGAACATTAAGAATATGAACTAAAACAAAAAAATATTTAGTGTTTTTTTTTTTAATATCGTTACCTGGGTGGATCTGAGACAAGAATTCAAGTACAAGATTACTACCGTCGATAGACATTGGCGCTGTAAAAATATTTAACGATACATTTTTATTTATTTACTACATTGGCTGTGTGTAAGGTTTATCTGTATATTAACCATAATATCCAACATATGGAGCGAGACGTCAAGTCCCTTGAGCTTGTATTTACACTGGTTTACTTACCCTTCAACTGAAACAAAAAATTACAAGTATTGCTGTTTGGCGGAAGAATATCGGATGAGACGTTGTTTTCTATCCGGATAGGTTTGTTCAAGGTCTTCCACCAAGTATGTATATGGAATTTTAAGTGTACATGCCAATATAAAGTTGAGATTAGAATCATTTGAAAGTTAATGGATGGATGAACCCACTGGATTTGCATGTGTGTGTGTGGTTTTGCGTTATAGAACGTGTTACAGACTAGTCATTAGTTTTGATTGATAAAAAATGATACATACATTGAAAAAAATATGAAATGTATTAATTAAATTACTTCTCTGTTGTGCACTCTCTCAGCCATCTTGCTTCGTTCTTGAGGCAAGATCTTTGTTTCAGTAAATTTTATTTGATCAATATTAAATTATAGGAACCTTATATTGATTTCAACACTAACATTCTTATTTTTGATATCTAATAATATCTAAAAGGGATAATTTCTCCTGTTTCATTTCATAACTTGAACCAAACATAAGTTAATAAGCTCTAACTTAATTAAATAAACTCTATGCTTAAGCTTAATTATCTTCAAAACTTACATGGATTACATGCATACCTTCTAATTTAATAATTAAATTTTGATTGTGCTAATTATATTTTATAATTTATGTAACACTAAAATAAATGAGCAGGTGGTATGATTATATGAATGCAACACATTTTGACAAAAGACCATTAAAATAGATATTCTGAGAAAAAACTCAGGAGCACAATCGTGAAATATCAGAAAGTGAGCAAAGGAGTGCGTAAAGGATACACGTGTCAAAACAGCGCAAGCCGGTTTCCTACATTTTACGTGTGAAATTCGAAGTGAGTTCTTAGAGTATAACACTGCCGATATTAAATATGTGGATATAGATAATTTAGCTGTAAGAAATAAAAATATAAATTGTACCAACATTTAGAGTAAGCAAAGCTATTTTTATTTCCCGCCCTTTCAGCCTATAAATAGTCATTTAAATTCTTTTAAAGAACGAGTATTTTATGTAGCCGAAGAATTTTTTATTTTTTTTTTAAAGATCTGCATACACAGGCCATTAGTTACTTTAGGTTTAATTAAAATTCTAGAAAATAACACATACTATTAGCAAAGAAAAACTATACGTTCTACTAAGACTTTAATTTGGACCATCTTCAACTATTTAATTGCATGCAAAAGAAACAAATTGCTTTAATTTAAGCAAACAATTCAGACAACTTATAACAGAAATATATCTGCACTTTATACCCGAACAGCTATTAAAGTATCATCCGAACAAAACTTGTAAACGTTCTTCCTCAGACTAGAATAAATTAGAAATAGCATCACCCGTAAACTTAATACTAGCTTAGTTACTTATGTGAAATTGATTATGTTATTATAATGTAAGGAATTACATACATTACATTAACAGCCTGTAAATTTCCCACTGAGGCATCCTCTCCCTTTGAGGAGAATTTCACCACGCTGCTCCAATGCGGGTTGGTGGATACACATGTGGAATTTCATTGAAATTAGACACTTGCAGGTTTCCTCACGATGTTTTCCTTCACCGCCGAGCACGAGATGAACTATAAACACAAATTAAGCACATGAAAATTCAGTGGTGCTTGCCTGGGTTTGAACCCGTAATCATCGGTTAAGATGCACGCGTTCTAACCAAAAACACGAAACAACGCGTCTTTTTGATAATAGATAAAAAGTGACGTCTCTTTAATTAATAATTCTTGACGTTTATTTGAAACATTTTAATTCGGATTTTCGAAATGTCAGTGCCACCGCGCCGTACGCGCTTGACGGTCAGTCTCAGCTCGGTTCAGTCCAACTTGGTGGGCGATCGGATTTTATTCAAGTAAATTTTATGATAAAGCATTTTTGAATCGTTAATATTTCAACTTTTCGGGAAGCAGCCTCCAGCGAGAGGAAACGGCAAGAACGTTGTTTCTCGTTACAGATTACAATGTTGTTTTAGCAATCATGTGATCGAAACCGAACTTAAATCCAGGTGGTTTTTTTTCCAAAGTATTGTTTTAATGTGTAATAAGATTTGTTGATTCATTGTGTTTTGATAAACTTTCTAAATTTAAATGACACATTGATTATATTTTTCGGTATCATATTATATATGTGTATGCCCAAAAACGGCAAGCACGGGACGAGTTTGTTTTTATTTCTTGTTTTAATGGTATGTATATAAGTTTTTATGGAATATTTTTGTATATTCTTCCGTATAAACATTATATTATCATAAATGTATTGTGAAGCATGCTTTAATATACCTATTTCCTCAAAGGATTCCGTAACGTGCTAGAACTCATATTATAAATAGTTCGGAGAGCTATTTTCCGCAGAATAAATACAATTTCAATATCTGCGGCATTACGCCATAATCGCCATTTCGAATTGTTTTGATTATGTAAATAGCATTACTTAAGTTTCTTTACCAGGGCCTAGAAATGGCCCCACTGAAGCTTGGAGTCAAGAATATCCCTAGAAAGACCTTCGACTCAACAAACTCAAGTCTTTCATTATTCAAAAAAACTGTGGAAGAATTTAACTTAACCTTTGGCAGGGAAAAAAGCTTACATTTAGGACAAGATTATTATTGTCAAACCAACCAAGAACCTGTGACAGAGCACTTTGTACAACTGTTTATCTTTCTGTCGAGTTTAAAAATAAGGTTGTCTTAGTAACAAAATAAGGTTAATCAATTATTATTAATAGCAGTTTTTCTAAAATTTACCCTGTGGTACAACCTCAGGACTGCTTCTTTGAACTTACGATTACAAATAACACACGTATAAATCAAATCACCTTTAAATATTTTTTATAAAATAAGGCACTAATAAGTCATTTGAAACGCCATGTGAAGCGTACTCCAAGCATTATAAAAACAAAGCAATTGAGTTCAACATAAATAAAAATTATTTTTAAAGCAAGTTTTATTGTAAAGCTTGCAAATGTACAAAATAGTGTACTTTTTCAAGCCAGCCAAAAGGAGACAAAGCGACTTAAAATAGCTTCCAAAACTGTACAAATAAGACGATGGACAGACAGACGGATAAACAGACTTTGTGATGCAAATCCACGACACTTCAGCGTTTTCAGCGTTGAATAGGATTCTACAACGCCTTTGGAATTTTTAACAACTTGAATAACACTCGTGTTTAATGTTAGTTGCCTTTTAGTATTTAAAACGCTTTAAACTACATTATGTAAAATATTTACTCTCTATTTGAGAAATCATACAAATAATATATTTACTATATAATTATTTAAGTATGGTAGTATATGTTCTACTCATGGGCTAAGGTCTTTTATGGATAAAACCCAGTGGGACATACGCGTTCTCCAGAAGATTTGTAGCTTATTAAACCTCTCTACTCCAATGCGGGTCAGTAGTTATATACATGAGATTGATTTTCATCCTCCAAATACCTACGATGTACCGTAGATCACAAAATGAACTTAAAAAGAGAAATTAAGAACTTGAAAATGGTGATTTTAACCCAGCAATTCTTGGTTAAGATTTACATGTTCTATCTACTGGATCGACGTGGTTTATTCTTTCCACGATTTCTGTTATTTACAAGATTATATAGATGATAAAAAGGCGTGGAGTTAATGCTTGTTAACTTCCAGGCAGGATATATAACATACATATATATATATAATTGTATTTTTAAGTAACATGACTGTATTTTTAGATGTTGAACAAGAGTAACTACTGAGTTTCTTGTCGGTTCTTCTGGATAGAATCTACATTTCAAATCGGTGGTAGCTTTACTTAATATAGTTTATTAAATGACGATTCAAAAGTGCTCGTAAAAGCCTACTTGAATAATATATATTTTGATTTTAATTTTGATTATGAGATAACTCTGTCAGTCTATCTGTCTGTTACTCTTTCACGGCCAAACTATTGAACCGAATTTGATGAAATTATCTATGAAGCAAGCATGAAGCAAAAGGAAGGACAGCACCTGACGACCAACCTCCACAACGCGAGCAAAGCCGTGAACAACAGCTAGTTGAATATAGATGTTTACTTGCCATAACATCTCATTATCAGCTATCATATAATTGAAGTTGGACATTAATGTGCATAGAATAATTGCGTCATAAATCTAAATAATAAATAATGGTAGGAAACAGTCTTACAATTAAAGATGCGTTATTTTCACTTCTTTATCGCATAAAAGTTCCCCCGCGTGTATAATATGGGGGGTGGGGGGGGCTGCTAAGTGTTAAGTACTCTATGTTCTTTTTTGTACTCTGGACAGCATGTATACAATTTAGCGGTCGAGAATTTAAAGAAG
This sequence comes from Vanessa tameamea, assembly GCF_037043105.1. NCBI lineage: Eukaryota > Metazoa > Arthropoda > Insecta > Lepidoptera > Nymphalidae > Vanessa > Vanessa tameamea. Next base: position 520,002 of record NC_087327.1, on the reverse strand, counting down.
AACTTGTAACAAACAAATAGACTTCCATTATATGATATTAGTTATATGATTATAATATAATAAGCGTCAAAAGATGTATTCATACCCAATTCATACCCAATGACTTTATTAAATTAAAATTTCAAGTTCAGTTAGCACTGATTTCGGTATTCTGGGAGTATTTCAGAGATTCTTAATTATTCGTAATAAATTCTATTAAGTCTAATTAAAATTTATAATTTTCTCCTTTACCAACTTAGACCCTTCGCAAAGATCGCAACCGCTCTACAATATTTCAAGATTCTAGACAGGAATTTAGCATACATAAGTGCATCAGTCTGAATAATAATATTTTGTATTAGCTAACGCCAATAATGAGTTGGAAAGCGCTTTGAAATATTATAACATGTTTACAACTGCCCATTGCGAGTTCGTATGGTTTCTTTTAAATGTCAAATGTCACATAAGTTAGACATAAAAAAAATGTTGAGAGTACTAAGACGAAAACGAAATTTAAAAATTACTTATTGTGCGCAACAGCGTCCGATTTCAACTATACGTAAGAACTATCAGGAACAGAACAGAAATAAATAAATAAATAAATAAATAAATAAATAAACAGGTAATACATATGTACAAAAAAAATATTTCATCAATTTCGGTCAAGCTTCTTAGGATTGAGGATAACGAACACACGCAAAACCGGAATACACTTGAACGAAAAATGTCAAATACTCGTCTCAAATTTAAAATTATATTTTTGTATCGCTTGCAGTTGAAGGACCTTGGAATATATTTCTTATTATTATTATTATTGTTAAATAAGTAGTCGAACGGAAAAATGTGCTACTTGATACTACAGTCAGTGATCACCAACGCCCATAGACATTAGTACTGTATGAAATATTAACCAATCACTTCGTCGCCAACGCGTGCGCCATACCAGATAACTCTAAGGGTTGCTGTTTGCGGTAGAACACATGATGAGTGGAGTAACCTAAGCGGGGCTCGCGCAAAGCCCTACCACAGTGTAACAGCGTTAAAAAAAAATCACAGTTTAAAACACATGTTTCTTTGCCTCTGCTAATAACGGGAGGGCTGTTTTTTTTGCCAAGATAATCAGAATTGCTATTCAACGAGAAATACTGCTAGCTTTTAGATGCTGTCAAGATTTATACAGTAGCTATTTTTTATTTTTTATTTGTATAAACTGGTTGAAGTACTTTCTGATAATGATTGTTCTGTAAATAAATAAATTATTTCCTTTTATACGACTTTTTAATCGACGACACGCCATTTCATACGTTGATAGTATTTTGCCAGATCTTCGTGAAATTGCCAACAAATGTACAAAGTTACTCAATGAGATGTGCTATGGGTAAACACTAAATATATATATACGAACTAAAATAAGTATACATTTTATATTTAAGAACAGGTGCTTCAAAACAATAAAATATAGTTTTTTGATCGCTAAACATGTGTCCCATAACACTGAATATGACAGTGTCAAAAACTACATTTTGTAAAAAAAAATCTCTGTGTTCTTCTATGATCACTTAAACTAACTTAAACATTAATAATCTTTGTCACATAGCATGAGACGTGCTTTCATTATCTGTGCTTCAGGATATTGTCTTTTATAAATAGAAAACTTATTAAAATTAAAACTAGCTTAACTAACTAAACAAAACGAACTATATTAAACTTCCATAATACAAAGTTTTGTCTTTAAAATTGCACGCAATAATGCATTTTCGGTTAAACTTGCTAGTGTTTACAATAAATAACTCTTATAAGCAAACACTTCGCGTTCCAAGATAATTGTTTAAAAATGGTTGAACTTAAGCCTTCTAATACTTTCATATAATCTATGTAGGTATTGACTAGTTGTAGCACGCGGTTTCGCTAGCGTTTTAGGGATTGGTCGTAAATTGTTAGGGATAAAAAGTAGCTTATGTCTTTCCTTGGGATTTAAGCTTACTTCAAAAGAAATTTCATCAAATTCGGTTCAGTATTCTGGGCGTGGGTGTAACAGACCGACAGATAAACTGAGTTACTTTCGCATTTATAATATTATCAGAATATTAAAAATAAATACATAAAGCTCTTATTAATAATTCGTCATCTTATATATTAATAACGATTCTTGTCCCAGTGATTATGGCACGATAGCTGCACATAGAACATCAGTTATGGTTTCATTATGAAGAGCTCCAACCAAATATACTAAATTGTTACAATTTAACAGAGAATTAATTTTAGAGAGCGGAAAAAAATACTGGCCGGTTACAGATCAATGCGAAGGCTGTATAAGAAAAAAAAAATTTAAATAAGGTTTCATCATTTTGGCGCCAAATGTAGATGATTGATTTGCAGTTTACAATGAAATGAAATCAAAACAGAACCTGCCATAGGTTTCGAAATTCCTAAAAATATTTTGTACAAACGCGAAATATCTCGGGAGACCCACCAGTTAATTTTTATAATTGGTTTTATAAAAGAAAACAAGCATTATAAATAATTATTACATGTATTTTGTGATTTATTATTATTAATGAATTTCTTGTCGGGACTCAAGTGAATAAACATTCCGAATCGGTGGTATTTTACGTCAAAATTAACCTTTTTAAATTACTATTAAAAAATTCTTCAATAACATAGATTTTAATGACAGCGTCTTGGTTTTTTTCATAGCATCGGTCGGCGGACGGGTAAATCGGGTCGGGTCACGTGATGATAAACAGTCACTAATGCCCAAATATATTGGCATCGTATAAAATTGTAAACATTACTTACTTAACCAATGCGCTAACCTTGGGAACTGAGATGTCATGTCCCTTGTGTCAGTAGTTACACTGTGTTTCAAATATATAATAATACTAATAATACGACGCGAACAATAACGTTTCGCAGTTCATTATTTTATTAGGCAAATGAACATTCGTTAAAGGCAAAAAAATATAAACGGATGGAAATTTTGGCAAAAATATATAAACGAATTGTTGTTAAATATCAAGAGCTATAGCAAAATAAATTAATAAATGCACTTATTTAATATTAAGTTACGAAAAAATGCAAAATATTGAGAACGAGAAAGTAAAATAAACAGAAAGCAAGCGAAATGTCCGCTGTATTCAAAATACACTTCTTTACTAAGAAACTCAAAAGATACGAGGGAAAAATATTACTTTATTACAATATTATTTGTGTTTCCCTTATGTATTCCTTTGTTGTGCAATAAAGTATTTTAAATAAATAAATAAATAAATACTTACTAGGTAATCTCCGCAACGCAATCCTCGTCAAATGAATATTCCCACAAACATACTCATCATTTTTTTTATAAAAATAAATTAAATAATCTTTACTAACAGTATTTAAAACGGGATATTTAACATGTTTTTTATTTTTATTTGGTGGAGCTCGATATTTCGACATTATCTACGAATGTCTTGTTCACGAGAATATCGAGCTCCACCAAATAAAAATAAAAAACATGGTAAATATCCCGTTTTAAATACTGTTAGTAATAAAAATAACCATGTTAATTTAAAATCTTATATAAATAATCTTTATTTCGAGTAGTGTCCATAGTAGTTAATTTCATAACGATTTCACTTACAAAGAAAAAAAGCCAGAACGTAGAGCGCGATAGAGTTCAAATAACAAAAATCGGTCCAGCAATTCTCTTACACATTTTCTCATATTTAGAAAAATAAACATTAAATTCGAACTTGTAGCCTCCATTCTTAAGTCACTTAAATAAAAAACTCCAACCTGCCTGATTCAAATACAATGTAATATTCATGAAACTCTGATAAATTTCATATAAAATCGTTCTGATGGTTGCACTCATCGTCCACTTGGTAAGGTTTCGATGCCGTCGGAGGGAAAGGGAAGGGAAAGTGTTCCGCTAAATTAAGCCCAGAATTGTTGGACATCGAGGGTTCGCTTTTCTTATGGAAAATTAATGCTTTCACGTGAAAATTGAAGGCGTTGAATAGTAACGGGAACTTAATAATAGGCTATGGCAGGTCACGACACTTCGCCATCCCCTTCAAAGATTTTGTGTGACGTGAAAATAATGATACTGATTACGTTTAAACGACTTCAAAAAAGGAATTAGTTATTTTCAAATTATTTTTTTTATGATAAAGGTAGGTTGACGAACAAATGGGCCAATTGATGGTAAGTGGTCACCTGTAATCACCACCGCCCATAGACATTAGTACTGTAAGAAATACTAACCATTCCTTACATCGCCAATGCGCCACCAACCTTGAGAGCTAAGATGTTATGTCCCTTGTGCCTGTAGTTACACTGACTTACTCACCCTTCAAACTGGAACACGACAATACTAGATAGCTGCTTAGTGGAAGAATATACATAATGAGTGGTATCTACTCGGCTGGGCATACCCAAAACCCTATCACCAAGTAAATCGAATTAATATTCGCTGATTTTGAAGATATTTATTATCAATTAATTATATATAATTGACTATATATTTAATAAAAATAGTAACTAAAATTACTAAGTCTCTAGCCGGTTTTTCTTGAATCTACATAGCGATCCGGTTACAGTTTTACATTCCATTATATATTGTAACATCACGAATCAAGTGTTCATGAAAATGAATAAAGAATATATTGAAATTGGTCGTCGTTTATGTATTTTTTCGATACGATTAATTTAAACTGTAGTTCATTAAGCTCGACTTTAACCTCGATGGGTGGAAAATCAAAACACAAAAGGTCTAATATTTTGTCAGCCTTACTCTGAAAACAAAAAGAGTCGTATCGAAATCGTATAATATAAAAACTAATTGGATTAACTATTTATTGAAAATAATTAACTCCCGTAGGAATTTTAATGAAAACTAAATTTCAATCAAACTATTACAAAATAAATATATTATACTCTATTAAAAGTATATGTATATATGTTGTGCGGAAACTATTACTGTAATCGATATAAACGTTTCATGGTTGAGGTATAGTTTTAAAACGTAATATGGTCAGATTTATCTCAGCATACAATTATAGAAGAAAACAAATACTTTAGAAGAAGTTTTGAAGCTTATTGCACCTAGCTCACTCCATTGCGTGGTGGTGGCTACACAATTATACATGTAAGAGATTATCATTCGACTTCGTACTAATAGTACAAAAACGGTGGAATTCAAAGACTGATACTTTTTATTATTTGGCTAGTACTATATATACGTATATATGTGGCTAACGTTAACGCAGGTAGGATTATCTTGTTTCTCGCTCATGCAGTCTTAGAACATCTTGACGAAAACCGTGTGTTGTAAAATATAAAACAATCGATCCCAATTTTACATTCACAACAAACATATTTTCCTTTATTTTTTATAAGTGTAATCTAATTGGTCCCAAGGCATTAATCAGTGTAATGATTTACAAAGCAATCACTATTAAATCAAATTTAGTACGTTCTGATTAAAATACTTCTATCGTGAATTGAATGAATTTAAAGTCGTACTTTCTGAACAATTGTTGCTTCGAAACCTGGTTGATAACATGGCTGCGAATAGTGCTGTAGATCGTTTTAGAAGCATAATACTTTTGCTAAACGTCTGTTGCATCAATCGATCGTTTTGGTTCGAGCAAAGAGAGTTAAAAATTATCGGAAATTTGATTTTTGTCACATCCCTCAGTATCACCATAGCTTCTGTGTTTATTGATGTGTTTTCTAAAAATGATGAAGATACAATCAGTAATGAATATGTGGTCATTATACAACGCATCGTTCTCCTGGAAGTGTTTCTATTAGCTGTGACAGCGATACGGTGTACAAGACTCCTTAAAACTATGGAGACGTTAGACGAAAAGTGCTACATACGTCCAAGGATATCGCTCAGTAGTAATAAAAATGATGATTTGATTGTTAAAGGAATACGCATCGTGACGTATTTTGAAGCTTCGTCAATCGTTTTCAATGCTGTAATATTAAAATTGATTAATTTTCCACTGAGTACAATTGTAACACTCTCGGTGGGATTTTCAGCTCATGATTTAGAAATTATTTTTTGTTCTGCAATCATAAACGAATTCAACGAAAAATTATCAAAATTAACCGATGACGACGTCGATACAGAAACGGGAACAAGAATTTATAGGCATATATTGATTGGTTCCTCGCGTTTTAATGAAGACTATAATTTAATTGTGAGTATTTGTATATTAAAAACAGATCTTTTTGCTTTCTTTGAGTAGACTTTGATGAACCGTAATTCGTATGACTACAGTACAAGATTACTTATATCATCACACCAAACACAACTAGGTTTAAAGCTAATTTAATCGTCGGTCTAAAAAATCAAGCTAAAAATTCCTTGTCTTGGATTTAAATCCCGATTTGGAAGACAAAATTCTTCATTAATTTAAAGCTACTTCGATTTTCTGTTAATAAATTTACAAGAACAGCCCAGAATCAGGAAATTGGTAGTGTTATATTTTCTTAAGTTGAAAAGTGAGTTAAGTCGTTAGTTCTGCGCCTGATTTGTCTGCGTTTGTATTGTCGCCCCATTGGATAATGAGTGTATTGGATATATGTTAGCATACCTTCGTGCACTGCAAACGCACTGCAGTGCGCATGTACCTTATTTTGAGCTTCTTCGCTGTCGTCGATCAGGAGAATACTATTAATATTACAACAAATTAATATTAAATTGATACTAATAAAAATTTTCAACTCCTCAGATTGCTGTAATGATATTAGTTACATTTTTAATTAGTGTCGTATTCGGCGTTGTAGTCATTCTAATAAATGACCATACTGTGAGTATACTTCTTTAGTAAGTTATTTTTTTAATTTATGTTATGGGCTTATTACATTAACTTTTATTTTTTATGATATAGACAGGCATACAATTAACCATTTCTTACATCGCCATTGCGCAACCAATTTTGGGAAGATGTTATGTTCCTTGCGCCTGTAGTTATAGTGGCACACGCACCATAATGAGTACTGCTGTTGAGCGGTAGAATATCTGATGAGTTAGTGGTACTTACCACGTAGATAACCATAAATATATATTCAATCCACACATAATAATTATAGCTCATATATTTTACACAATACAATTGTTTACTTTGAGTTACATTAGATGATGAAATTCTTCCACAAATGCAGTAGAACAACATGGTGGAATTAGCTCCAATCCTTTTACTCAAAAGGGGAGAAGGCCTTCGCCCCGCAGTGGGACTTTTACAGGCAATTCTTCTTTATGAGTTTACAAATCCAAACGGAAATATTGACTATACAAATCGTTACTACGAAGAATTTTGGCAAAAATGTTAACAGTATTTTCTCGTTGGATTGCAATTCCGCTGCTCTAGGTGTACAAACTTTTAGTTTAGTCGGTACAAATTTAGTTTCAAAGGCTTACCGAGACAAACTAACTAAAACTAATCTTAAATAAAATTTTATAAAATGTCATATTTTGAAAAGTAAAATTATATCAGTAACAGATTTCATAGAAGCTCTTACAAGCAAACATTTTTCATGGTTGATTTTAATATAAATCTATAATCGATCCAAGTGTCGATTCTATCGAGAAGAACCGGCAAGAAACACAGTTGTCAGTCTGTTCAACTCATAATAAAATATATATCTAATTATCATATACTAACGTCAAGTTCTTCGATCAATTATATAATCCTGTATAGATTAATGAACCTTTTTTTTTAAATAAAATTACAAATGTTGAATTGAAACCTTGGTGGAATTGGTAAATCAGCTTAAAGATACAGATTGTACCAAGAAACGAAAGTTAAGAAATGAAACCTTTAATCCATAACACAGTTGCTAGTTGCATATCAGTCAATTTTTCAAACGATAACGTTTTTATTTCCTTTTGAAGTTAAGAAGTTTAACTTCTCTTATAAGTTGAGCTACACACACTTTTTAATTTCTTCACAGGATCTACATTTCTTGGGCCTTCTTGCTTGGCGGGGAATGAGATATATTTATATGTTGTTGGTCCTATGTCGGGCTTCCTACGAAACTAAAGTGCATTGCCTTAATCTGGTGCGACATCTAACAAAAAAATTAGTCTTTGATTTAAATGGCAAAGGTAATGAAAAACATATAATTAATACATTTGATAGGATTCAAAAGCTTTTATAACACTTGTTATAAAAGCTTTTGAATCATTAAAAAACAAAACTTGTTAAGCATAAACAAAACTCAAATAATTATTTTTTTATATTGAATTTTATATTTCCAACATCATTAAAGAAACGAAAATTAAACCAATTCGAAAACAATTTTTATTTAATGAATTAAATATATTCTTAAGTATATGGTTTTAATATTAAGCATAAAGTATAATAATGATAAATACTATCCTTCATTTGTGGCAAAAAAACCACTAAACTCGTATGCTAAATAAAAATAGTTTAATCTTTCAGTTTCCGAACTATTTCGATTTAATCTGAGCGCTCATTGGTCGCGTATTACGTCATCATTTGTCACCGACCAATGATCGTTATATTGAAGCCAAACTTTAACTTTCACCGTTTTAGAAACTGGCTTACCTAGACTAAATGGAAATAAGAGTAAGAAATAAGATTATGAATATTTTATAAAAATACTAGACTTCTATTATTAAAACATATTCAGGCGGTTGTGTTGTAATTTAATAACTAATTATATTTTCAGTATTTGTTACATATATTTACAAATAGCAAGATATTTATCAAACCAGTTTAAATCAAATGTTTTTATTCAAATAAACTTTATAATAAAGCATTTTCAAATCGTATATATAATATTTCTAGTCCACCGTTTCGGAAAGCAGCCTCCATAGGCCAGTCAATAAAGTCCGTGAAAGTCACGTAATTAGTATCATTATGATTTTTTACCAGCAAGAAGACTCGCATAATTGATGATATTTTTTATTTTTCAAGAAAAAACTATGGATTACAAATTAACGAAGCGCTGGCTTGATTGCGCCAAATCTTTACAACCGTGCTATTCGGACAGTAAAAAATATTCCATAGATCTCTCGTTGCCGCTAATTGTGCTCGACGTCATCTATAACCAACTCCTTGTTTTAGCGCAAGTAAGTTTAAATTAGATTCCGCCCAAGACTTTGCACTATGCCCTTCTCTGTATGCAAAGTGTCATGGTGATCTGTAGTTAAGAGCTGTAAACATTAACACAACATTCAAAAATTTGCTCAAATGTTAATTAAAAAAAAATTCGTGTGCGTATCGGTACGCTCGACAGAATTGATAATTTAAACTAATCCAAGTTGAACTATTTAATATTGAAATTGTTTAATTTGAAAAAGGCTTAGGTTATTACTTAAATTTTATGTAGTTGAATATGATAATGTAAGGAAAGTTATTTATTAATAAAATCTTTTATTTACAATTATTTAATATGTACATTAGAATTTTGTGTATGAACATTGTTAGTATCATTATTGCCTGCTTGTTGCGTAAGAGAAAGGAAAGCCAGATATTAGCGCCGTAACGCGTTACGTAACGAAGCGGTCTACCCTCCTATAAGAAGTTATCACTTCTAAAATGTCACTTCCATAACTGCTTTACTCTTTGTACTTTCCTAATTGTTTTGTTGAATTTTTATATTATTTTTAAAGATTACTCCTGTGATATTAAAATTAAAATATAACTTTTACTCAATTAGAGAATGTTTTATTTATTGTGAATACAGCAGATCACATGACGTGTTACTATTCCTTATGAGAAATAAAGGTTTCCAACCCGAGTCATAACAAACAAACTGACTTACGCATATATTATATTAATAAGTATTATTATTTGTTTAATGCATTAGTTTTATAATAATAACTTATAATTTTTCAGATTCAAACAGCTTTAAAGAAGTAAAGTTTAAATCTCTTGACGTACACTTATATAATACGAAAGAAATTCACGTAGTTAAGGTTGCGATGGAGTTTTTGATTCGTATGTTAAATAAAAGCATCATATCCCAACGTTTATTGGTCGTTTTATTTTTATGTACAATTATAATGACTGTTTTTTTTATTTATTAAGTAAACCTCATAATCGGTTCATCAATTTTGATTTTGATGAAAAAAAACTTTTTATGGCTGGTGGGGTTATGGTCGCCCAATGAGGAGGCCCAATCTCCCGAAATTACCATGGTAAGGGTTCACCACCTATAGATATTAGATAGTTTTGGAAAAACCTCCAGCGAAAGCTGGTTCTACACAGTGGTGATGGGAACATAATATTTATTAATAATAACTCACTCACCTTTCAAACTGGAACATAACAATACTAACTGTTTTGCGATACATGTGATGAGTGGGTGGTAGCTGCCCAGACGGGCTTGCACAAAGCTCTACCACTTACAAATAATAAAAATTGAGGGCACTCAAAGCAATTATGCTCAGCTAGTGATGTCATAAAACGAACATTAAATGTTATAATTTTTAAGTATAATGTAGAGAAATGAAGCTGTTGGTTTCGACACTTATAAATTCAGAGTCGAAGCGAATGACAAATGAATGAAACGTCAGTCTCAAATAATATATTGCTGAAAATGAGATGTAGGTTCTTAATGTGATCTGAGAACAGCTTGCGTTCACACACATGGAATCGTTAACTCTTTATCATTACGTTATAAAAATGTTACGTGCATTTTCCAGTCTTTTAACATATATTAGTATTTTGTAGTTCTAGTCTTGTAAGTGGGCTACCTGATAGTAAGTGTTGAACATCGCTATATACATATTGACACTATAAGAAAATGTATATTTATTTACATAAAAAATACTATAATTAAGTCCTTACATATATACAAATATGAATTAAAAATAATTACTATATAAATCTTGACCGCGTGGAATGGTGGCAAGGATGCTAGCAGCATTTCCCCGTTAAACCGCAATTCCGATCCTCTGGGCATAAACTGAACAAGCCCTCCTGTCACCAGTGAAGGTAATAGGTAATACTTAAGAATTATTATTCATTTCTCTAATCACTAATGCGCCACCACTGTTAAGAAGTGAGATTTCATGTCCCTTGTACCTGTACTTACACTGCCTCACTCACCCTTCAAAACGGAACACAACAGTATAATATATTGCTGTTTGGTGGTAGAATTTTACCAAGCTATCTATCACCAAGAAATATCTTACCCACCTCAAACAAAAATTGAGGTAGCACTAAATCAGTTTTAAAGATAAAAATTATGTTTTTTGGGCTTTACAGACTTGATAGATAGACAGACAGTATTTACTAATTTGTATAATTTACTATGTGGTGTTTCGTAATATGTATATATATTCAAAATATAAAAGTAACATGTTCTATTATATTTACTAACACCAGTATAGGTTCATAGGGAATTGAAGTTAACCCTTAAATGCTACACCATTTCAGAAAGGAAATAAACTGCGACTGCAATTAAACGTTAAAGGATGTGAAGTTATAAACGTGTTCACCCCTACCGTGCCAGCGATGCTACCTGCTAAGATTATGGTTTCATAAAAAATAATTATAAGAGTAAAGAAATTTAACGACCATGTGAATTTAGAAAATGGTTTATACCATTTTTAGGTTATTATTAAATAGGGAATACAAAATAAATAACAATAAAAACATAGTAAATGAGACGAAAATCAGTAAAACAATAAGTAAGTAATATTCTTACAAATTACATACATACATACACATACATAATATTGCTGTAAACATATTGTGACGCAATAGTGAGTATTCTTATTTCGTTAAAAACATATCGAAGGTTCACGGAGATTTGAATAACATTACTTATTGCATATGTACAAGTAATATTGAATATTATTGATATGAGAGGCATTATTTTCCGCTAACCTTTGAAAGGGAAACAGAAAATTGGGATAAAAAATTAACACGGACAAATTTAACAAAAAAATTATTGACCGTGTCCAACACAAGTACAAATATTCGTTATATTCGTTAAAGGGATATTGTCTACGTATTATTGTATTTAACTAACATAACTTTGTATTTTAAATATTGAAAAAGAGTAACTACTGAGTTTCTTGCTTGTTCTTCTCGATAGAATATACATTCCGAACCGGAAGTAGTTTCACTTAATATAGTTTGTAAAATGGCGATTCAAAAGTGCTTGTATTAATGAATTATGTTAAACCAAATTCATAACATAGAATTAATTATAAATACTTCCACTTTTTTTTCATTACAACTTAAGTTTACTGTGTACTATTTACAATAAACTTTCGTTATATAGAAAATAAATTATTCACAAATAACTCAGCATAAATTCCATTTTATAAATTTACTTTATAATATTAAACAACATAATCGGTTAACAATTCCATTTCCATTATAAAAAGTTAAATTTCAATTAATCTCGTGCAAAACCGTTATACTGCCAGCGTCTAAAACAAATCTCGCTACAAAACGTCATTTTTACACGGAAATGAGTCGTTAGGTGCGGAAACCCGTCGCTCCAATATCGCGCCGCTCGCCCTGACAGCCCGTTGAAAATTAACCCCTGATTGCTTCACTGGAAAAATTGAATCGTTATTTTGTGAGGATAAGACGGATAAATTATAATTGTATGCAAGATGAAATCCATAAAAACACAAAGGAAACCCGCCTGGGTAGGAACCAGCTCAACCAACATTCTACCTTCACACAGCAACGCTTAATAATATTGTGTTCCGGTTTGAATGATAAGTGACCCTGTGAAACTACATGCACATGAATCATATATATTTTTTTATTAAATCGGTTGGTGGTCACCACCGCACATAGACAATGGCGCTCTAAGAAATATTAACAATTCCTTACATCACCAGTGCCTGTTATTACACTGGCTCACTCACCCTTCAAACCGGAATACAACAATACTAAGTACTGCTGTTTGGTGGCATAATATATGATGAGTGGGTGGTACCTACTCAGAGGGGCTTGCACAAAGCTCTACCACCAAGTAAACATATTAGGTTGCATTAGCGTTGTAGGGAATGGTTAATATTTCAATGGTGACCGCTTACCATCAAGTGGTACATATGCATGTCCGCCTACCTATAATATAAAAAAAATGTTCTCATAGAATTTAGCAGAGGTAATCATTCTCCAAGAAGTCCACTGCACTGAAAATAATATTATAGAACAAATGTGGAAACACAACTGCACTCTCTTGATAGGATGAGATCCAAATCCACAATACGACACGACCAGAATGAACAAAGGCTTTTTCAACTTTTTCATGCTTTTCAAGGCACAGGTCATATCTTCCTTGTCATGTTTCGCGCTCCTGTTCTCGACGGAGAAACTCATTTATTGGGTGAAATTAAAGAAACATATTATATTACATATTATTAATACTCGAAGAGAAAACTTCGTACCGCTTTTTAGGCATATTACGTGGACGAAGTAGTGCGACATTTGACAGAGTAGAGATGCAAAAAGTTAAAATTATTGAAAACAAATATCTTAAAACATTAATTGTTTACGTTTGTATTGCGAGACAAACAATATGTTTTGTTTTCAAAGCCATTTTCTGGGTTTTTTAACGCCAACAATAACTCAAAAAACAAAAGCATAGAAGAAAAATTATATAAGTTCATACATACTTATATAAATATCAAGTCTCACTTTTATCAGTAATGGTGTACGATCGAATACTCGATTATAAATACGTGCCAATGTTACGCGAACTCATCGTATATTCGCGCATCGATCGTGAAATACAGGAATTTCAAAGCGGACATCATTTAGATTGAAACGCAATGTAAATTCAATAAACTAGATGCGGTTTTATAAATTTCGTCTACGATTACATTTATATTCGAATACGTACGATGTATTTATGACAGGAATACGCAAATTTTGATTCTTCACTTCACCGATTATATTTATTCTAATTAAGATGTCAAGCTTAAGAGATCTGAAACAAATCTTGGTTAGTTTTGATGCTACAGTGATAAAAACTTCAAATATAATAAAAATAGTATAAAACAAAGTCGCTTACCGCTGTCTGTCCCTATGTTTGCTTAGATCTTTAAAATTACACAACTAAAAGGTAAATTGATTCAAGAGGAAGGTTTCATTACCATTCCACGCGGTCAAGATTTATACAGTAACTATTTTTAATTCATATTTGTATAAATTTAAGCATCTAATGTTATTAATTCTTATGTTAATAAAGCTTATGTTTGTGATCTTGTGATATTATGTGTACATTTGATTGATTATTGCATCTTTTAAATGTTTTAATTATTTATTTTGTAATAACTGTATGTATTCCTTAATAATTAACAACAAACAAATAATAAATACAGGAAGGTTTATATGTATAATACATGCACAATATAGTAGAGAAACACTGATCATTAAATCATTTAAAGGTTTCTGAAGTGATGTTGTAAATAAACACATTTTTTGCGCTGGCTGAACCCTACGATATAGATCAAAATAATGTACAATATTGTACACCTTAAAAAGGTCTCCAAAAAAGTTCGATTTTAATGGACGTGTTAAGAACAAGAAACGTGAATAACAAATGAAAGATACCAAAAAGTGCATGAAGGCAGGCAAGACTGAAGATGACAAGATAAAGAAGAAAAATTTGAAATAAAAAAAAATAAAACCCTTTTTTTAAAACTTAAAATCATCTGCGCCGTACTTATTTATATTTATAGCATATTTATTTTTAAATGCAAAGGGGTGATGTAACACCACTAGAACTCTTTAAAGAGGTTTTAACCTAATCAGCCCTGGTCCATAGCCCTGTTTTATTATTACAGTACATCAGTGGAAATCGTATCCAAATCGGTTCAGCCAATTCCGAGATTAGCGGTAACAAACGAACAGATAAACAGACAAAAATTCTAAAGATTATACTTAAAGAAGAATTGGTGGCAGATGACCAGATTCCTCTCATAACTTTAGTCTTACCTACACATTTATTTAGATAAACAGGATACGAGTAATACAATAATAATGCAAGTTATGTTGCTTGGAACAGCGGTTGCTTATAGCGGTAATACTATCAAAAATCTTGATGATAAATAAAAAAATTGGGGCTCCCAAATAATGTAAAGCAAATGTTTTACAAATAATCAATAAACAAATGTAGGCCTTTAAAAGCACTTTTGAAACTTAATTTGACAGAATTAAATTGAAAAGTTACAACCGGTTTGTAGATTCTAGGTGAGAAGAAAAACTCCGTTCCTCTTTTCTATAAATAATATTAATTATTTAATATTAATTACACTTAATAGTAAAATCATATCCACGTTAAGACTGTCTCGGACCATTACGGCTATTTTTGCATTTTGTAAATGAGCGCTTAATGGCGGCTTTTGTTTTTACCTCTCCACTTGAAATTAAATTGAGGAACTGAATTAAAAACTGTATTTAGACTCCGTTGACACAAGGGATGAATTAATTATTCGCACTCTTTTAATTTTACAATTATAGGATTTTACTAGTAACATACATTTATTTTCACTTTAAATATTTAAAAGTATATATCTGAAAATATATATTATATGTAGAGGCACATGCAGCGTGTTGCGCCCTCCAGCCAAGTGGAACGGGCTAAGAAGGTATCGGGATCGGAAACAACGAAGAACCAGGAGCTTAGGTACAGCTTTGAAGAGGCCTATATCCGAAAATCCGGAGAGTGGATTCTGATGTGTTCATATTCAATCTAATATATAGCAGCCGATTAGACTAAAACAATTATATATATATTCCATGCTCGGCAAAATAGATAAACTTCAAGGGAAATTCTTGATGCGTCGTATGAAATTTTGAAATAAATTCCACCGACTCGCATTAAAGTAGCGTGATGAAATAAGCCCCTATCAGCAATTTATTCATTAATTTTACGGATAATTATTTTATTTATATGGATAAAAAGTACGCTACCTCTTAACACAGCCTGCGTTGTAAGCTACTGTCCAACTCCATCAGCGTTCCGCGTTTTCAGCAATAAAACCTCATATGTGCAGTATTATCATAATATTTTTTGAGATAAAAGATAGATTAAATTATGTACATAGCTTCAATCCTCATAATTATTCAAGAAACATAGCCAGGTTATTCTTACCAGTGTGGATTTACTTCATTAATTGGCTGCTACTGGCATTTGCAGTCGTTGATCCTACGCTTTTGAAAATCAGCTCTAAGTTGTTTTACTTGGTGGTAGGGCTTTTTTCTAGCCCGTCTAGGTAGGTAACATCCACTCATCAGATATTTTACCGCCAAACATCAGACCCAGTGTTGTTGTGTTCCGGTATGAAGGGTGAGTGAACCATTACTACAGACACAAGGGACATAACATCGTAGTTACCAAGGATGACGGCGTATTATCTACAGGTGGTGGTGAATACTTACGATGGTAAGTGTCAGGCAAATAGGCTACCTCCTCAGAGGTACCTACCTATA
Organism: Vanessa tameamea; assembly: GCF_037043105.1. Lineage (NCBI taxonomy): Eukaryota > Metazoa > Arthropoda > Insecta > Lepidoptera > Nymphalidae > Vanessa > Vanessa tameamea. The sequence continues at coordinate 503,584 of NC_087327.1, read as the reverse complement.
AATATTATAAATATAAATTCAAAATTTTTACCGATACAATGCATATTTCATAAAAAATAATTATAATTTAACATAAAAATAAAACTACTAAAAACTACTAAAAAAATCGTTCGCATATAATGCTACAAGCATAAGGGATATAACATTTTAGTTTTCAATGTTAATAGAATAGAACATTCGAGATGTAAGTAATGCGTAATATTTTTACAATGCCAATGTCTCCGTTCACTAGTGACCACTTACTATGACTGATGCACTATTAGCCTATCTACCTTATAAAAAAACATATAAAAAAACCTTTTAATTTGTTATGACTTTTAGAGTTTATATAATAAATAAATTTATAAAGTAAGATTATATTTTTCAAAAGGTCTTAGTTCAAGTTTTCTGCCACTATGGCACTATTGCTCATTCGAGTCACAAAACACTTAGTCTGTGGACGGGTGATATATATATATATATTCTATTATCTGTGCTTTATGTTATTAGTATTATATCTTGCGCCTTGTTCTAGAATATTTGCTTTCAATAAAGTGTTTAGTTTAAAGAAATCTAACAAGAGATATTGTTTGTGCAGACGATTGACACAGACGACGATGAGAACCATATACTCATTGGGGAGCTGTGAGATTGAGCCCGACTCGTAGCTGTGACGAAAACGGCGTGAAGTGCTCTCAGGCTTCAAGCTCCCTCTCCGTCGATGTTTACTCCCTCATGGATGCGTGGCGCATATAAAGAAAATTATTCGATACTCTAAATTTATATTTATTTATTGGTTTTCTGTATTTATAAACCCGCGACCGCTGTCGTCCACGTTTGTTTTTGAATTTTTTCCGTTTCGTAAAACCCACTCGAGTGCGAAAAATGTTCCAGTTATAATACCAATATGAATGTTCCTTAGTAGAATAGATTATTATTTCAATAATTCATCTTAACTACCTTTCTTAAATTGCAGTCTTTTTGCAGTTCTGAGTCCGAGTCTTGATTATACATAAATGTTTATACTGTAAAGACACCAGTCACCACCATTTCTATGTGTTGAATTGCTACTCTAAATAGTAAGGTTGTTAAAATTGTATCTATTATATATTTTTACAGTTATTACCTTTTGTCACTGTAACCTTTGGATCCGATGTAAGGATGTAATCTCTGTAGATTTGTAAGTAGTAAGTTGAGTGTGTGTAGATATGTAATCTCAAGTCGTTTGCGTTCGACAAGGAATGATCGCAGTCATTTTATTTTATAGTTATATTATTCTGTCTTATTTTTTTTTAATTTGGCCTAATTATAAAATGTAACGCATATTTGATGCTATATAAAATAACAAATATAATATTATTTATATTATTAATAACAAAATTCGATGAATTTGAGAGAATAATGACAAATATTACACAAACACGCGAAGTTCGGGTAAACTTGTTAAGTTTCCGACTTCGCGAAGTTTTGAACATTCTACGTGGAACAGGGTTTGAATATTTACGAATAATATTGACAGTAAAATAATTTTGACAAAATTAAAATCAAAGGCTAGCAAAGTGCATAAAAGAAGCAAACTCATGAAAATCATTGTCGCTTGCCTCGATTCGAACGCGCAGTCGGTAACTTTAGTAAGTAATTTTAAATTTTAATGTTCCGGTTTAAGGAGTGAGCCAATTTAACTACAGGAACAAGGGACATAACATCATAGTTCCTAAGGTTTGTTTCGCATTGACGAGAAATATTTCTTGCAGCACTAATGTCTATGAATGGTGATGACCACTTAGCAAAATGTAGTCCATTTACCAGTCCGCCTATAAAAAAACTATTAGGCTCTTGCCATCACTTTTCGAGACGCTCTCCGTCGATTGGTTTTTCAAAGAGCCGAGATGTCCCCGTGTTTAGAACGCATACATATTTTAACCGATAATTGCAAGTTCAAACTCAGGCAAGCACCACAGAATTTTCATGTACTTAATTGATGTTTATAATTCATCTCTTACTCGGCGGCGAAGGAAAACATCGTGAGGAAACCTGCATCTTTCTAATTTCAACTTAATTCTGCCACATATGTAACCATTAGAGCAGCGTGGTTGAATATTCTCCAAGCCTTCTCCTCAAAGGGAGAGAAGGGCTTAGCCTAGCATTGGGAAATTTACAGGCTGATAATGTTGATCACTTTTCAATCGACATTTTATAGGATTTACAGGACAGTTTGTATCAGTTTTAATAAAAAACCCAACAATACCCAAGTATTTATTTTAATAAAACATTCACAATCATTGTTACGATATCACCGTTACATTGTCAGTCGAATTGGCCTCAAACAATTGAATCAACCATTTATTTATCTAACAATCAACGCGTTGTATTTATATACTTATCTACTGTACATTATGTTGCAGTTATTTCGAATTGGAAACGTATAGTAAATTAAACTATATTGCTAATTTAAAATTTCTCTACATCTGTTACATTCACGACCAATACCCATGCTTGTTAAAATTGACTCTACACATAACAAAAGTGTCTCTACAAAATACGTTTCAAATAATATGTCCATAACGTATAGATGGTTAACGGATTGTAACTCAGTGTGTCGGTTACTGATAACCATTCGTTAAATATACATATAACTCAGCGTAAGTGACTCTTTTGTTTGCTAAAGGCAATTTGTTTATAACATTTATATTTAGTATCAATGTAAAATGTTCCTAAGGACTGAAAAATAGTTGAGCTGTACACTTGTATCGAAATAACTGCCTATTTCTACAGGGTTATAAACTATATATTTGTGTTATTTAAACGTTAAAGAGCAAACGTATAATTGAAATGTTTGTACAAATAAAAATATATTGCTAAATAAACTTTAACTTACGAATCCGAAATTGCTTCAGAATTTATACGTACCAGATATAAAACACGAAAATATATTAAAAGAGAACTTAGTATAAAGGCTAACTCCTACAAATGTCTTCTAGCACACCAAAGAAGGAAATAATAATTTAGACTGACAAAAAAGAATATTTAAATTTTCAATTACGAACAGAATCGGAAAAAAACTTTTTATTTCCAAATTAAAGTTGATCCACATATGAAATGGAATACCAATTACAGTGAAATAAAGATATTTTAAGTACCAAGTAAATGAATACTAATAATGATTTTTTATTTTTTCGGATCTTAAATGCGCAACGAATGTATACAAAATATAAATACTAAAATGTTTTCTACAATTTTAAAATAACTATATCTATATATATCGAACTTACAATTTAGGTAACCTTAATATAGTAACTCATATATTCGTTTTTTCACAATTTTTTAACAATTTTGATTAAAATTACGTCATAGCCTACAATTGACCGCTCCCCAAACCAATTAAGTACTCACCTCGAGATCACACAAACATGATGTTGATTTATTTGATTTTTTAAATCAGCATATCAACTAACTTAAAAAATACTCTATATAAAATAAGCAATTCGTATTTTTATATTAATTAAGATTCAGGAATTATATTTTGTTAACAACAAAAAATATATTGCACAATTTATATAGAGGACGTAATACTTATACGTACTCGTAACTACGTAAAACAACCAGTCAAATATAAAACCGGTTTATCACTGTGGGATATAATGTATATTATTTCTCGTGATATAAGCTCAATTGAGCCGAGATGGCCCAGTTCTTAGAATGCGTGCATCTTAACCGATGATTTCGGGTTCAAACCCAGGCAAGCACCACTGAATTTTATCTGCTTAATTTATGTTTATAATTCATGTCGTGCTCGGCGGGGAACGAAAACATCGTGAGGAAACCTGCATGTGTTTAATTTCAACGAAATTCTGGCACATGTGTATTCCACCAACCCGCATTGGAGCAGCGTGGTGGAATATGCTCCAAACCTTCTCCTCAAAGGGAGGGGAGGCCTTAGCCCAGCAGTGGGAGATTTACAGGCTGCTAATGTAAACATAAAAAGCTCAATTGTGCAAACTGGATCGAAATATATATAGCATAGGTATAATAATTTTGTGCAACTGTGGTTTATTTTTATGGACACGAATATTTTTTATAACAACCCACTATGCCTATAAAACTTCTTGTTATCCATAGTTATATTTCATTTAAGTATATATTTAAAATAGTAAGTGATATTTATTTATATATCTGGTTGTAATATAACATACATATTATATTAAATAGTGAAAATTACCCTTAAATATTTTTTTTATCTCTATTTTCACGACAGTGTTTGAAAAAGCAGTTAGGCAAAGCTATAAATTAAATTTTGTATGTTGAATGTTACAAAGTGTAATTTATCAAAACAAACCAATTGACCATAAAATTCATTTCAGAGTTAATTTCTATCTCTCGTAGAATGCGCTTCCATTAGCCAGCCAAGACATCAAATCTAGATTCTACCAAATTATTTTAGATATAACATCTGCAAATTGATATAACAATCAAATAGTATATTAAAATCATCCTCATAGATTTGTTTACAAACTGACTTTGGTAGTGCCATACAAACGAAGCGTGTAAAATTTAGGTATATACAATAACAATTCCTGCAAAATTCTTCCTTTCCGTATGCAGTAAGACGTCATCTTAAATGGCAATCGTACACATTTAACTATAAATAGGTACGTCTAGATCGAATGTTCTTAATGAGTCATAAATTTTAATACAAACTTATTAAATAATATTCTAACCAAAATTTATCCACAAGAAAATATACTTTATTTACATTTTTCATAATTTTGGTACGACATTTTGGAATAGCGAATTACTGTTCCTATATGCAGGATTCCCGCACTCGCCTCGAGGCAGTGGCGACTTCGTGCCTCGAGGCGGAGATGTCAACACTCCTCGCTGTCACGCCTCGGTTCACGAATGATATGTGCTGAAGAAATAATAAGGATTTTAATTCTTACATTTATTGCTGAAGGCACTCATCTTAATATACCCTTTTAAAATTCTATATTTATTATAGTTTCAACAAAATACATACATACTTTACACAATTTAACAACCAATGTTTAAGCTGTTCTATCATGATTTACTTGATGGCAGGGCTTTGTGGAAGCCTACTTGGGTACCATCTACTCATCATATATTCTAACGCCAAGTAGGCATATTTTGTATTGTTGCATACACACCTATCAAAAAGGGATGGGTCAGTGAGCCAGTGTCAATAATATAAAACTCATAATTAAATACATTATTATGCTGCTAATTTATTAAAGTATAAAATATTTTACACAATCTTTTAAACATACATATCAATTCAAATGTGTCTAATTCCTCAATGGAAGCCATGCATGATAATGTGTGGTAGTGGTGACCATGACGTGGCGTCTATCTATTGATGTGGTGATAGGGCTTTCGGTGGACTCATCTGGCTCATCTGTGGAGTCACTCCTTCTATTCTACCGTAGAACATCAGTACTCTACATTGCTGTTTTAGATTTAGTCAGTGTAATTACAAGCACGGTGGAAATAATGGCTCATATTTCTTTCAGAGGGTCATTAGGCAAAGGCATCCACAGATCCACAGGCACCAACAGATAGTCCACTTATTTTCAAAACTAAATAAAAGAAAACCCGCCCTCTTTCAACTATTAATGAAGATTTAATAACAAAATATCTCAATGTCCACTCAGAAAATCGCGATGTAGTTCTGTACTTACCCCATTATTTGCTACGGCAATGGATTGATTGGTTTTCATAGTATCCTCCAATCCCAACTTTGATTTGCAATATTCATCAATTGGTTTTTTATCTACAACACAAATATAAATACTTAGACGGCTCATGGTCCGTTTGTTAATAAACCACTAGCGACCTGCCCGACTTCGCACCGAAACAGTTTATTAATAAAGAAAATGCTATAATATAAATATATGTAAGTATTACCCTTTAGCACTCAGGAATAATGTAGCTATATATATTTGAATTGGATCATTAGTTTGTGATATTACCCCCTACACATAAACATACAATTTTACCTCTATAACATAGTATACATAATATAAAAAACATGTGATTATCGCACTAACCGTTGAACCAAAATATAAACGTAACTTTAAGCAAACATATGTTTTCAATAAGAATTAATATATATATTTTTTTTGTTAATTGTTTTCTGGTGTAGGAAAATCAAATCATTTCATATCAAATTGCAACATACGACGTATTAAATGGAATTTTATAAATAATACATCAAATACTACCTACATATATCATCATCTAATACATTATAATACAAAATTATATAATTATAAATATTATCAACCATATTTATAATTATATATTCCATCAGATGAGCCTCCTGCTCGTTTGCTACCTCTAACATAAAAAAATATATATATATATATTTATTGCGAAAAAAAAATCGATTTATTTTTATGAATTATTCCCTGAAAATAAAAAACGAATCTATAAATCACAGATTATTCATATGTTTATGCAAAAAAAAACATTAATCACTTGTTCAGTGCTCCGCAGAAGAGCCAAAATACACACGTATACGTTTTTAAAGTGGCTTCTCATGTCTGATATACACGTATACGAAATAACATTGTTAGGTAATAGACTTATAGGCCCGTCGTAAGAAATAGGCACCCTATCGACACCATTTTCTTTTAAACCACATGACTCACCAAATTGGACGGGTATAATGTCAGGATCGTCGTCCATTTCTACGTCCATCTTCAGCTCATATTGGCTGCTGTAGTCAACTTTCGGGGAAGCGGTGTACGTCGGGGGATTATCTTTCTTGGGGAAGGATTCCACACTGTCGTCCGAGTATAAAGCATTCCTGTTTAAACGGTGTTTATCATTCACTTTACTTGTCTAGTATTGCTCGAGATACTTCAGGAAGACTGGCATTCGCGATGATAAGTGAATATTTGATTTATTTTCAACAGTAAATACAAATTTAAGGTGATTGTTATATATTTTTTAGATTTGTATGTTAGCTTAATCGATTAAATGAGAACCATGAAGGCCGAGTGGTCAGAACGCGTGCATTTTGTCCGATGATTGCGGTGTCAAATACAAGCGCCAATGAATTTCCAGGTACTTAATTTGTATTTATAATTCATCTCGTGCACGTGCTCGTGGAGAAACGTGCATGACGTATCTAATTTCAATGAATTTCTGCCACATGAGCATTTACCTACCCGTATTGGAGCAGCGTGGTACAATAAGCTTCAAACCTTCTCTTAAATGGCAGAAACTTAGCTCAGCAGTGGAATATTTACAGGAGATTACTATTTAATTTATGTTCAAATGTCTCAAAAAATAATTATACTACAGAAGATGAGTCGCGTACATTTTCAACAAGTTCAGTTCAAGTTCATACTTACGTGGATGGAGGTTGCTTCACATGTTGCCTTATAAATTGTCGACGATACACCGCTATGATTATAGCGCACGCTACAGCGCTGAGAAGCGCTAACATTGCAACAAGTGACGTGATCAATGGAGAGAGATTAAATGGGCTGCTGACTCCTGAGAATTAAAATAATTTTTTAACTTTTTCACAACCCTTTACACAACTTATTCCCTATAGGTATTTATTAATAAAGTAAAATATGTTTGTAGTCCACCTACAAGACCACGGCGACAAATTACCTGTATATTTATCTGGCGATTGGACAGCGATTGTGTATAGGGCTACCACTTCACTCCTACCCTTCGCATTCGCTGCATACAAATTGAGGGCATAACTCATTCCTTTGTCCAACCCTAACAGTTCGAAGCTAGGAGTGAAGTTTGAAGTTATGTTCGCATGGACCTGCGGAATATATTTTCTTTAATAAACTACTACATACGTAATTTAAATATTTCCAAGGGACTCTGATCAATTGAATTTAGAATAGATAATCGTTTAAAAAAATAATGTGTTTAAAGTATCCGATTATTTAATTGGTCTTTAAGATTTGTTTATTTATTGGCATAATTAAGCAAAAAATCTCTAAAAATAAAAACAGCTCAAAGATTTTCCTGAATAAATACTCTAGAAACTCTTCAATATCAACTCAAACTGATAGAAGGAACTAGACACTAAATGTAAGAATCAAAACCAATTCACAAAAAATTATGGACAAATTAAGACCCTCCTATTTTTTTAAAATCGATTAAATCCCTAAAACACCACCTTATGACCTCAATTGTTTAGTTATGCCGAGAATCGAAATAACGATTGACCGCATAAATGCTGCTAACCATTGCCATTACGCGTTCATGATTTAGTAAATACACTTAACTAATTATTAACCACCGGTATCTGAAACGCTGATCAAAGTGAGATTAACTAATTTGACTTTGATCAGAATGCTCGTTGGTTGGTGGGAAACCAGAGAGATCAATATATGTCAGATTAGTAAATGTATCGTTGGTAGTATAGCGTAATTTAAATGACATATTTAATTTTGTGATATTTATTTTATATATTATTTAAGAAAATAATACACACATCTGTAAGATACATAAAACAAAAGAAAAAAAAACAAGATATATACATAAACGGTTCCAATATATGACAAAAAGGAAATTTATACGGCTTATTTTGTTAAACACAGGGGAATACCCACCAAAGAACTTCAATGTTCAAAGCTGATATTCAGTGACCCCCCTTATAAGGTATTCAATAGCCTATTCTAATGGAAGTAGGAAAAAAGATAAACAAACCTTAGATTTACGTATTTCATGCGGTTTGCTTATAACTCAGCCATATTGTACACTACTAAGATTTTATTACAAATATATCTTTAATTATAATACAGCACTATTACACTTAATTACTTGAATTAAGTAATTTTAATTTTATTTCCGAAATTTACTGTCAAATGTTATTTGGCTTTTTCCTTTTATGGTTGGAGTTGAATAAACGAATAACAGGATGTACACTTTAAATATAGTATTGAATGCATATAGACGCAGGTGGATAACAGTATCTATATGTACATATAATTTAAAATATATACACCTGTAATTTATACACACGTACATTGTGTTCTAATTTTACGCATCAAACTGATTGCAAGGCCGAACAACAATAAAATCATGCTCAAGACTCAGAGCAGTAGTCGCAATGCAACGCGTGCAACGAAACACGGACCAAGCGGGCACCAAAATGGAGGAGGAAGACTTTTCCAAGGGATCGATAAAGAGCAAGAGATAGTTCAAAAGAACGGCAAGATCATCAAAATATGCACAGACAGCATAGGCCTAGCTAGACTGGATATGTGGAGGCAATTATACGAGGGTTATACCCAAAGTGGACATGACTTCTTACAAATAATCGAATGTAATTGTGATCATTAGCTATCGTTATGTAATAGAAAACAATTTATTCGTTAATTTTACATATTTAAGTGTGTACGTGTAATCGCGACAGACATAATTTAAAAAACTTAAATACATTTCTTCATTACCTGAAAATGATTGTAACTTTATTCAGTTGAAATGAAATAAAAAGTACTTAATGAAAATTATGAAAATATTCTAACTTGAATCTCAATGCAGTGAAATGAAAAAAATTTGAATTTCATAGCGTCAAATGGACGTTAAAACTGTTCTTGAAATTCAACGCTTGTTCTTATTAAATTAAGGAATATAAGTTTCGCTTTTAACGTACTTTATCTCTTGCAGTTCTCCATTAGTGTAGTGATAAGCGATATTATCTATAAACATAATATTATCTTGCATATGTGTGGGGATACGAATAATAAATAATACGTTGTGGGAAGAAATTTATGTGACTTACATAAAAAAAAAAACCATTAAGAAACAATAACAAATGCCTTTAGAAAATAATTTAATTAGTTATAACCCTCTAACTATTCAATGCAAAGTGTTACTTACAATTTTGGACGGTAGCTCAAGTACTTCAAGTATAAACACTTGTGGGAGTCCTCCGTCGAAGCCTTCTAAGCAATCCACTTGCAAACTATCTTCACTTTGATTTAACACACTACAATTTTGTAACGCCGTAGGTCGACCTAAATAACAAAAAAAAAAACAATTTATTTGCATAAAGTGCCCCCAAAAAAGTATCAAGTATAATATAATATCCTTACTGGGATGTTAATTATTATTTAAAAGCGTACCAACTGGCATTGTATAGCTATGGCTACTGTCATGGTTAAGAAATTTAATTATCCAACTTAAATAATAGAAAACAGATTTTGACAGACTGGAAGACAGATACAAGAGGATTTTATTTCTCGGTGTTACGAAATACTCGAACATAAATAAAATATATACTCTACCAGCAGCGACGAGGTTGTAAATACAAGGTGTCTCCTGTCTTCCAACCGAATTAGTGGCTATGCAGGATATCGTACCGAAATCTCTGTCTTCAACTGGAGTATAATTCAGCACGGATATTTTACCTTTTATCCTATACAAGCTACAATCAAGAAAATGATAATAATAAATTGATTTTTTAATTAAAAAAAAAATTAAATCAATATTGCTTGTTTAAAAACACATGCACATTTGTCCAAACGCAATTCTGAAAATGATTTCTGTAGCTGGTTATCGTATCACGCAGAAGCCATTCGTTGCAAACACAGGCTTATGAGATCATGTCTTATTATAGCCACTTCTGCGATTTATGGGTGTTGAATTATTTATGTAATAACTTTATATATGGAAGTAAAATCTTCTTACACTACATGTAGCAGCAAGTAATATTTAATAGCAGAGATTGTTCATAAAAAACGGTAAAGCAACATCATGTAAGAGCTGGCCAACGCCGCCCTCTCAGCTTAAGAGGATAGTTAACACATGTGGCTGAATTCGTGCGACAAATACAGTTTCCTCACAATGTTTTTTCTTTTCCGTAGAGCGCTAGATAAAAACTATCATAAAAATCATAAATATAAAGTTAATGTTGTTTCCCTGGATTCGAAACGAAGAACTTTTTCCACGCGTAATTATTTTCTTTCGCAGTTTTCCGAAAATTCTGAACCAATATTATTGCACTAAATTAGCAACACCAATGCGAATAAGGCATTTAAAAATGGAACTTACCTAGGAGGTATTTCACTCTGGTCACCAGCTCTGCTGATGGTCCACTCAAAGTTAGAAGGTTCAGGGTTGGAGTCAACAATGCAAGATAATTGTATCAGCTCCGCTTTTAGTGCACCTAATACTTGACCAACTTCTGGTAATTTGCAGGTAGGAACATCTGTGATAAAATTTAAAGATTATTTTTTTATATAAGAATAGCTTAGATAAAATAATACAGATATAATATAAACATTTAAAAAGTCAATTTCTCGTATTATTTGACTCTCTTAACTCTCAGTAGATCGATGTCAAGCCTAACAAATTTATTAATTAATTATGTTATGGAGAATGTGGGTTAGAGATAATATGGCAGAATTTAATCTGACACATGCAGGTCTTTCTTCACGACTAGCAAGATGAATAACAATAGCAAAAAATGCTGGTGAAATTGTGCAATGCCTGAATGAATTTAAACCCCCCATTCTTTTATTAAGATTCACGCTTTTCATTCCCTCTTAATATTTCGCTTGTGTCCTGTTGGATACAAAATCCTTAGTTTATATAATATACAGATACATTATCGCAAAGTCAAATATTTATGTATTAATAATGTCACTACTTCACAAACAGATTTAAACTAAATTGATGGCTTTTTTCCCTCTCGTTTATGATATTTATCATACCCATAAAACTAAGATTGCAACGTATTAAAAGTAAGATTTGCAATCGAAAGTCATGGTTCAACGATCATTCGAAACCAATCAAACTACTCGAAACTCACATCTAACTTGTAAAGAGAAGGGGTTACTCGAAGCACTGCCTTCGCTATTGTGGGCGAGACAGCTGTAATCGCCTGATGCTGTTCTGTTCACGCTTTGCAGGACAAGGCTTTGATCGCTAAGAATGATTCCTGAACTGGCATTGTGTTGGATTTCTTGTGACTAGACAAATAAAAACATTATTATTTTCAATAAATATATACAGCAAATGCACTTTTAAAACATCGTTCGTGAGTATTTTGCGATTTTGAAATACATATTTCATTTACAGAATTCTCTTCGCTATTAAACGAAACTTACGTTTTGAAATGTATTTCAGATAACTTCGTTAGATAAATATTTGTGGTCAGTATGACCGATAAAAAATAAATTTTCCAAATATTTATTAAATATTTGTTACGAATGTTTCAATGGTATAGTGGCTAGCTTATAGCTGTAAATCTTGAGGTCCTAGGATCACCTACTTATGTCAAATCAAAAACGATTAATTTATTTATTCTGTATTACACTTGCGTGGCTTGGAAAACATGTCCTACGACTAAATTATTTTAGTCGTGTTGGATTGCTATCCTAGAGGATTATAAAAGTGTAAATATAAAGATGGCACATGTGTTTACACACTTGAGCACTTTAGTATATGTACCTTGCGCAGGTCATTATCCGAAGACAATAGCCGTAATAGTCGAATCGTTTAAAAATACCTATTATTATTATACATATAAAAAAAAATATTATTATTATATATATAAAAAAAACATTTAGTTGTATTCAAATACATAGATAAATATTTATAGATAGATTATTCCTTCGTCAATAATTATATATTTTAGAAGCGTTTTGAAAAGCACTTACGTCTTTATACCAAGCCAGTCTGTTCGCTTTGGGGTTGGACTGCACGTTGCATTCAAAGTAGACATCGTCTCCCTCCTTTATGTGATTAGGGTTTAAATTCGAACCCATTTTGAGAGTCGCTATTGGTACATCTGAAAATTTAATATTCTTAACCCAAATACATATACTTGTTAACGTAAAATATCAAGGTTTTTTAATCTGCATATAAAACACCTATAAAACTCTAAGTAATATTGAAATAACTCTATTACACTTGAACGTTACAAAAGAAGTCTGTAATAAATTGGGTTTCTGAAAGAATAAAATAAGTATCAGAATGAAAATAATTGAATATCTTATACAATAAAAGAACTAAACTCAATTTTAAGTATAAAAATAAATTAGATCTATAATTGTATCTTCAATAACTTTTTCACTCATTCAGTAGACGAAAGTTAAATGAACCACCACCCGGAATTGAAAGATCTGTATGTAAATTTCTCAGAAAAACGCAGATTTTCTTAGGATGTTTTTCAAAGCACCAAATTCGAGATGAAATACGAACAATACACAGTGCTCTTGATCAGAAATGCGTTTTTATGGTAATCTTATGTTCCTTGAATATATTATACAAATAACTATAAAATTGGACCTTTATCGGTACAGATAATCAAGAAGTAAGTGCCAAATTACTTCACATTTAAGCCGAACCAGATACCGTTCCTTGTCATTATATTAACTAACAGAGATTAGGTGCGAGTGAATTGGGATGTTTCCTCTGATTACTTGCAGTGCTATAATTATCATGTGATCGATCGGGCAACCGAACAATTGGGCAGGAACAAAGACACCTTCAATTGGTAATATTGTGTACGAACACTGTTACCGTTTTTAGAGAAAATTTCAATATTAAACAATAAAAAACTTACTATTTATTTAGATTTAGAAATTTTGACAAAATTTTGGATTTTTTTTTACGATACAGATAAAAAATATGTAGAAAATAAATAAAACTGCCTGTATATGACCCGTTGATGGGCTGAGGTATACTTTTGGAGAGAAGGTTTTGAAAACACGTGGCAGATTATCATGTTCTATGGTTTTTCAATATTTTTCTCCACTGTCGAGCGCGAAATGAATTATAAACATACAAAAAATTGCCATTAAATCCCTGAAAGTATCCACGTAGATTATTTTCATAATTTATAAAAGCCATATTAAACTTTTCGGAGACCATTGCTACTTTTCAAAGTCGTCGATTTATATAATAAGTTCTTTGGCATGACCTAATTAATAACATTTTTTCTTTCACACCATTTTTCTTATAAAATTTTTGAACACAAAATACTTACAATGTATATTTAATCTCCAACTATCTTCTATAATGGAATTGGCGACCCGAGGATTCTCAGCTCGGCAGATCAGTTGATTATCATGATCTTCAGCTTCAGGCACAAAAGTCAGAATGCTCGTTGTTGAATTAGTATCAGAAAACTATACGGAGAAAACCCAAATTAATATAATTTTTGATAGCTTAAATTTGCGTTAAGTATTAAACACAGCAAACAAGTCACGAAGACGAGTTAGCACTGTAAGAACTCTTACGCCGTTTCCGAGAATTCGTTGCCAACAACACGATGAAATCGATTTAAAACGAAAGTTCTATTGTTGTTACATTTATATTTTTTGGTAGCTTGAAGTAATCTTCGTTTACTATTCAGAAATTCAAGATACGAAATAAAACAAAGGAAATTGTATCAAAGAAATTCCCGACGTTACTATAAATACAAACACAACAATCACACATTCAATTCTTTTTATCTCCTTGTCTATATAATCTGACGAAGGAATACGAAAAAAATAGTGCAAATCGATCAAGTATATATTACACACCAGAGAGATGTCTTTCTATTTCCCATACCTATTTTTATAATACAAAATGAACAATTCCTAACAAACGGGAGGAATTTCAGGTCGAACATAAAAATTAACTTGGCATCTGAGTGCTATTCATACGTTTAATCTGTGGTTTAAATTATCGTATACTACAACAGTCTTGCTGTTCAAGCAATAAAGGTGATAATTCCTCGTGATTATAATGTTAGTATGAGAATTTGCTCATTGTACAAACGCATGTGGTTGGCAAGTTTGCAGCCTAGTTCTGCAAGTAATATTGCCAGCGTATCTAGTTTGCATACCATGTAGTAGGGATAAGGCTTTGATTACACAGCGTGTTTAGGCACGGCATGCCGTATAAAGCTATCATGTATAACTAACTAAGCGAGTGAATTTATCGTTAGTAGTTCATATTTTAATGTTTGAATATCTGAGGTTTGAATGGTTTATTATTGTCGCAATAACCGCTATGAATTTACAGTAGTACTTATAAACGTTGTATAGCGCGTATAGTTGAAAAGTATTGGCTCTCTTTCTGTCATCAATAAATTTACATTTGAAAGAAGAAACAAAAGATAATGATTGTATGAAATCTTACATCTCTATTAATAAGAATACGTTACGTTTAATGTTGTTACGTCTTTTACATCAATATATTAATCAATCATCAATATGCATATCAATCGAAATATACGTTCAACTAAAAGGCACGTTTTAATATTCATTTTATTAGGTTAAATTTTATTTAAAATTATCACCGATGTGGAATTTTGATTCTACGGCTATATAGTGAACTATTAAGAGAGATTATTCAATATTTATCTTCACTGCTTATAATCACTTTAAATCTCCTATAATAGCTTCGGCGACATTCAAAAAACATTTCGTTTCGCAAATCCATGATGTATATCATAGATTATTCAACCCATCGACCAATGACATCGCGTCAATTCGATGCCAATTGTTGTATACCTTGCTTTCGTCCTCTTGTGGTTGCAATAGACTGTAAATATTGTTTTATTAATATGCTTTATTTACTAGTAATTGGTAAAACTAAAAGTATTAGGATAATTTATACACTACCTTAAAAATTACTTGAAAGTTAAATTAACAAACTACAGTAGATAATTTATATATAGATTAACTAGAAAATCACTTCTCATTTTTATTATTAATAAATTTCACTCGTTCGAATCAGAGGCACGCCGCTATTAAGGAATAAAACACGAAATATTTATAAACAACATTTAACTATTTTTAGACTAGTCCTAATACAAACTGATTACAAATGTGGTATGTATTCGCCGTATTGTTTAACTTTACCGTTTCATAGATTCAAGTCATTTGTAAAGAAGGCATATTATTCGATACAAGATTATATAGATGATAAAAAAGCGTGGAGTTAATGCTTGTTGACTTCCAGGCAGGAGACATAACATAATTGTATTTAACTAACATGACTGTATTTTTAGATGTTGAAAAAGAGTAACTACTGAGTTTCTTGCCGGTTCTTCTCGGTAGAATCTACATTCCTAACCGGTGGTAGCTTTACTTTAAATAGTTTGTTAAAAGACGATTCAAAGGTGTAAAAGCCTACTTGAATAAAGTATATTTTGATTTTGATTTTTTTGTTACTCTTCGAGTCTTAACCATTCAACTTAATGCCATAAAAAAAATTGCATCAACCCAATCACCAGCCCCCCTCACGCGGACTAACTAGAAATATATAAAAATTGAATAAACAAACACACGGATATTCTAAATGCGGCTGCAGTCACTGGATATGCAATGAATAATAAATGCTTTTTAAACACGTCAAGTTTGAAGGATTAATTAAACAAACGGAACGTATATATTATATTTATAGAGTTTTTTCGCCTCATTTTCCATACTTTCCTAATACTTAATTTATTTTATAAATCTATCTCGCCAGGTTATTTAACAAACATATTTTTATTTTATATTAAATGAAACATGTTTTTAAAGTATGAATAAATAAAGCACACAAAAAACATTACGTAATACAGTGTTGATTATACCGTACAAAACATTTGTAGGATATAAAAATGAAATATATGTTTATATTATAATTATTTTTATGCAATTTAGAGGTTCTGAATCACGCTAGCGTTTTGATCACTCCAATATATATACGTTCCCGACTTTAAAAATATACTATTGACATTTCTGGAAGGTTCTATTTTAATGTAATTACCGCGTAGTGGTATCAAGTTTCAACCGAAAGTGGTTTTGAGTGTACACGTTTTGAATACACATTTTTGTAACGCTTTTATAATAAATATATATATATATATATATATATATATACATACATACATAAATATACGTATATAGACTAGCAACCTTCCATTCGGGTCCCAACTACACGCATAAAAATGTTGGTCCAACCATTTAGGAGTTCAGTTACATACAAACAATCATATAAATATATTAATTATATGTACAAATGTCATTAAAATTTCTAAATGTTGTTATAACATTATTGACATTAATCTTGACATTTACCTTATAGAGAATATATATAACCTCATTTTACAAATTAAATACAATATTGTTTCTAGATAATTTAATGACATTATTATCTAGACACTCGGTAGCATGTCAGCCAAGTTCAAGTAACAGAACTGGCGAGCAGCACCGTGTGTAATATTACACGAACCATTTTTGATCTCCTCATAACTCAAAAACTATTTGACATAAACGTGTCAAATTAACGTCTAAAAATCGTCATTTTTATCACTGACTGACCTATAGATCAAAACTATAACCTACTTCCAGGTGACCTAGAAAATTCAGATTTAACATGCAAGTAGATAATTAGGCCAATACAAAGGAAAAAATCTGAAACTGGTAAATTTTTATCATTTTATTGGTTCTATTAGGAACACTTATATACTTAGTTCCTGTAATAACTGTAAAAAAATGATGTAAGAACCAGCAATCAAAACTTATGACAGCCGGTCTTAATGTGGATTTTAAGGTCTTCACGTGAATATATAACGAGTTGCCTATAATTATTACACTAAAATTATTTATAAATGTTAAAATCAATGTTACAAAATACCCGATAATTTAAAATTAAGTTAACAAAATTATAACGACGACGTATGAATACGTCTCGACTTGTCGTCTTGTTCAAAGAATTGTCATTTCATAAATAAAATAAATTAATATCTACTCCTTCGTTGGCTTAGTGGATGGATTCTTGACAGCGTTTATGTTCTCGTGACTCAAAAAGCCCATAAAGCCGTTGACCAGCGAACTCTCTCCATTGAGTTGGGCTTCGGTCCAATCGGATTATGAGAGCGAAGGATTAGAGAGCACTGTTTGCGTACACATTTATGCAGTATATCTGTGCATCTGTGCAGTTGGTTAAACTCTTTTAAAACTGACAGTCGTTGTTGTCGGGGCGTCATCATCATTATTATCATAATTGATAATTAAAATGACGGATTCGCAATATTTAGAACCAAAAGTAAAATAATTCTAAAATAATAATAAGTATTTTTAAGCCAATCGCTTTTTATTGAAGCGAAAAAATAATGTAATTAATTAAAAATGACGGATTCGCAATAATTACACCCAATAGTATAATAATTCTAAATTAATAAAGAGAATTTTTAAGCCAATTGAACCGAAAAAAAAAATTTGTTACTTACATTCTTAGCCTTTTTCCTCAAAGGCTTAAAGCCTTTCCACCAAGAGACTTGGGCTTCCGGTCTTGATCCAGATGTTTTGCATTCTACCTCATAGCTTCGGTCTGCTGAGAGCTGTCTTTTCTTGTTCAATATCTGGACGGTGAGCGGCCTTACTGTAAGAAAACGGCATTTATAATAAAATTCATTCCAAATAAATTGGAGTTTCAATATTATCAAACCTGAGGGTTTGAATCTGTATTTTTGGGTTAACGGGAACAATAGGAGGGACTGACCAATTGCCAAGATATGACCAAAACATGTCCATTGGTTAGAAGAGTTTTGCTTTTTAACCAAATATTTTAATTTTAATTTTGATAATATGTTTTCTGTAGCATATTAAAATAGTAAGTTTTCAGAACGACGCGTTCGTCTAAACCAAAATCGTATGCCTATTATATTGAAGAACTAATTTCACAGTCTGATTCGCGAATTACCCTTCGACACTGGCAATTACTCACGATTTATATCTAATATCAGAAGTTTGGCTTGTGGCGGCGCGAGGTTAGTGTTCGATGCCTGACAGATAAGCCTCGCGTTGAGATGCTGCCTACCGATGCTCGGGAACGTCAGATTATTCACCGTCACGCCGCCATTTTGTTGTTCATAAGAGTCATCTATTACTGTATTCTCTAAATACCATATCAAACTCGGTCGAGGATCACCTGTTAAATGAAATAAATGTATTAAATTTAAATAATTATATGTATAAGCATACACGCAAATAATGCATACTTAAACGTTCTCTGTCATAAGATAGTTTAATATTCATGTCTTTAAGATAAGCGTATTGGAGACATGGAAGTCCACACGTAATTTTTGACAACATTTCCATTAAAATCGGGCGCTTTAAATTCAATCTCACTCACAATCAACTCTTTGACATCACATATTTAAAAGGTGTAATAGAAGGTACCAAACATGGCAAGGTCAAGCTGCCAACTTTTACAGGAGTGCCATAATCACAGTGTCTTAATTAATATAAAAAATACTCCGTATATCTGACACCTAATAATATTAATATAATGGCAGTATATCAATTGTCAAATTGGAAAAAACGATAAGTCTTGTTAATTTATTTATAAAATGGTAAATGTTCACCACCGCCCATAGGCATTGGCGCTATAAAAAATATTAACCATTTCTTACATCTTCAATTAGCCTTCAACCTTGGGGGCTGAGATGTTAACCCTTGTGCCTGTAGTTACATTGGCTCATTCACCCTTTAAACCAGAACACGAACACTAAGCATTGCTGTTTGGCGGTCGAATACCACAACTTTACCTACGTATAACTTAGAATCAATTTTGAAGTTCACAAACAGTCAACAATAAAATTAATGTTCATATTTATTTTGAAAACTTGCAAATAATTACAATAAATTTTATTTATTTGTATATATTAAGTAGTAACATTTGGGTCCCTGGTTGCCTAAATATATTCAGCATATTAATCATTTCCGAGAATTTGTCTTACAAAACGTATAACTGCAAGTGTTTTATAATACCAATTAATGTCTCTAATGTAAATAGAAGCCGGCCTTAACGTATTTTGTTAAACGTTTTTCAGAGAAATTTAATAAATCTATACATAAATATACCATCTAACAATAAGCAAGGCGACATGTAAACTGTTAGATGTAATTTAACTGCTATTCATTGATGCAGGATGCCTAAATTCAAAAATGTAACTGCTGAGTTTCTCTTCCTCTCGGTAACATTCCGAATCACTGGCCGTATTACATTACATTTAACCTTCTAAAATAAAATTGGAAAGATGGCAAACCTCTTGAAAACATATTTTATTAAAGTATATCTCAAGTTACTTGAAAATATTTTAGAACCGTTTGAAGTTTAATTTAAGAACAATTGCCAAAATCACAGTAAAAAATGTTTTAAATGAAATTATCTCGAAAATATATAAAATAATAATTGCCGAGACGACGTACATTAAATTACATTTTAAAATTACAAAAAACCAATAATTATATTTTGCGTTGCTATTAAACATATTAATGCATTTTCAATACTTTCCGTATTATTCCGGGGCCGGCTGAAAATATAACGTGTAATAACGGTTCATCTTGTTAAAGAAATTAATGTTTTAATACAGCGAGGCCTCTTCACATTCCTTTGAAACGACATATTTATCGTTCCGACAAACGTGTCGGATGCATATTGAGATATGACGTATGTGTTGCAAGGAAATTGTTAACAGCTACGATTAACCTATCGGTCGCGACACATTTCTGACATTATCTAACCGGATAAATCACTCTATTGGATATAGTTGATGTCATTTTATACATAATTCTAATTTTAATTACCTCCTATATTTTATTTACATTTATGGAATTATTCTTAAATAAAATTTATTTTAATTTTACATAGTTTTATTTTACTCTATCACATATTAAAGTACGGTATAATTAATATACGGTTAAAGATTTAACAGCCAAGAGTCGACACTCACCGACAAAACTGTTCGTCCGACTTATTGTAAACCAACTCGTGAAATCACGTTAAATTGTTTTATGATACGAGTTTGTTAGTATAGTTCCAATATGATCGAGTTTTCAGATTACATGAATGTGACGTAGATGGACTTTTTTATGATATAGATGGGAGAAGTGGCAAATGAACCGACTAATGGACCAACACCACCCAAAGACATTTACTGACATTGATTTGAAAAGTTAATTATTCCAAATATCGTTACACAACAACAACCTTGGGAGCTAAGATGTTATGCCCTTTTGTGCTTTTAGTTACACTGGCTCACTCACCTTTCCAGCTGGAACACAGCAATACTATGTATTGTTTTACGGTGGAATGTCCAATGAGTGGGTGGTACCTACCCAGACGGAGTTGTACAAAATCCTACAACCAAGTAGTAAATGACAGATGATTTATGAAACGATTTGGAAAATTCTGGTTATTTGATATAATTCCCGTTTAAATTTGAACAAAAAATTTACGTACGTCATCAGCGTCTATTTCTCTAGTCAAAATAAATGTTTTTCTTACCTCCATGAACTTCGCAGAGTAACTCCAGGGTTTCACCTTCATCGTACGGTTCCAGCAGCCGCGTGTGGTCCCTGGTCTTTGCGTCTATTATGACTGGTCGGTTCGGTGGAGCTGTAAGGAAATTATGCTTGAAGGGAGAGGTAAAACCTCATAAAGGTAAATGTTCATATTGGCAGGCTAAGTTTCCTCTAATCCTCTGATGAGGAAACTTGTACAGATAACTTAATCAGTCCAAGTAATTAGTACCAACATGGCGCTTGATAGTTTAACGTTATTAATAATACGTTACTAATAATTGTGTTCTCAATTGTATTAAATAGTAAATAAAAATTAAAGACATTTTATTTAAAAAAAATATTGTATTTAAAACTTCACCTATGGAATGGGAAGACTGATAAAATTTAGACTGATTACCATGTTTTCCTTAACAGCCGAACGCGAGGTACTACTGCACTATGAAAACAAATTAAGCACATGGAAATTCAGTGATGCTCAAACTTAAACCCGCAATCGTCGGTTAAGATACAAGCTTTCAAGCCATTGGGCCATCATTGGCCAAAATGTACATTGGATTAATACACTCGATACAAACACGCCATTAGCAGAAAAGTGTGATTCCATTTTAAATTCAATTAACACACAGAATTTAACAAACGCTTAAAGAATACGTTCTAATAGACATTTCAGTAAATTGAAAAGCACTGTCTTCGTGAATGTACCTACTCGTATGGAATATAAATAAAATAACGTAATAAAAGAGTACAGTCGTGCGGAAAGTGGTAAGTTGTTAACTTTCATTTCACTAATACCAATGTTTGTAAAGTGCATTTTTGTTGCGATAGTATCACATAAATAATATCACCGGTATTAAATCTCAACTTGAAATCGATTTGTATAAATGTTTTAAGCGTTTCAAAAGTTTTGAACGATTTTAATAACGAAATACACGATTTCACGTAAAAACATTTCATTTCAAATTGCGAATGTGAAATCTTCTTTAACTTTTATGAAATCGTACTTATTGGTCGGAAAATTTGCGTCATATTACGTTTGTAATTTCACGAATTTATCATTATTATCAACGGTGATGCGAGGATATTTACACTAATGAGAAAATTTTAACATCGACGTTGAATCGCTTGAAAAATTAACTAAATGTGAGAGACGAAATGTGTTATGTTAAAAATGTCGGAGCACTATTTTTAATTTTTTTTTTTTATTTATAAATAGGTGCGTGTTCATTCTATTATACTTATTCGACGTAATTAAAAATAATTTTTAATTGCATGCAAAATAAGCGTAACAACACTATAATAAAAGTGTTTTTTTTTTAATAAGTGTAATATGTTCTTCTCCCCGACACCTATAATACGAACTTACGAATATGAAAATTCGATATTTTAATTTGTAATAAAATAAACATAGTCTATTTCAAGCGACTTGACACTTAAATGGCGTTTTAGTGAGCAACATAATATTGTAGACGCGGTGTCAATGTGTGCGCGCGTCATAAAAAAATATCTTAATTTTTTTCTAAAGCGCCAAAAGAAAATAACTTAAAAATATTCACGATTTAAAAAACTAAAAAAAAAAATCAGCACATAAATATACAACCTTTTATATATTTATCAAAGTACCTAGTACACTTTCGTTTGAGCTAATATTTATATTTTATATAGAGTAAAATAAAACAGAGTTGAATTTGTGAAATAAATAAAATTCATCAAAACATCGAAACCTTTAAATGCCTGCTCGAATATAATTGAAGACAAATGTTTGAAAGTGCAATTAAAATAGTAATAACAACTTGATATTGGAATTATTACAAGAGGTTTTAATTACCAGAGTACAAAGTGAAAATGATAATTTTAAATAAAAACGTTGGAAGCCTAAAAATATAACCAGTATTTTATCTTCGCGAGGTTCACATTTAAATCGCTATAAAAGTATAATAAAATAAAAAGGTTATAAAGAACTAAATCGACTCTTTCGTAGTTTCATGAGATACGCTACGATATTATTATATTTTTACAGACTTTTTTATGTAACGAATAATTTTATACAAGGAGATGAATTATTATTTTAATATTTCGTTTTAGCCCTTTTTATAATTAAATATATTCTTTTATTATAGGGTGTCGAATGGGTAAATAGGTTACAGTGTGGTAAGTGGTCACCACCGCCCGTAGATTATTGATTGGCAAATTATAAAAATCCACTCCACAGCTTAGTTGTAAATAAAAAATCTTTTCATCCGTATTTCCAGTAAGTAAATATTGGAGAGACAAGAGAGAGGCACAATCTACGCTTTTCAATATTCCAGAATACGATGTCCCAGGAGACTTAAAAATATTTTTGTCTCGTATTCACAAAAGTTATGGATTCCTGAGAAAAATAATTAAAAATGTAATGTAGCCAAGGATAGTCGCCTGCAGATGAATTAAGTTTTTACAACTGTTACTATAATAATAGCGGAAGATTATTGACAGCCGATTTTGATTCATCCATAGATTTTTGTTTATTTGCCATTATTCGAGTGTTGTTTTGTTTCGCTCAATTAATTTTTATTTTCTATTACATTATGTACATATCTACGTCTATATATATAAAATAATTGCGCAGTCCTTCAAATTGGCTATATGATGACCACTGCCTTTAGACGTTGGTGCCATAAGAAGTATTATACATTCCCGACATTGCCAATGCGCCACTAACCTTCTAACTAAGATTCTATGTATCTTGCGCATGTAGATACACAGGCTCATTTACGAAACACAACCAATGAAGTATGGCTGTTTGGGGATAGAATGTGTGATCTTAAATATAGTGTTACTTACCCAAACGGGCTTATTCTACTAGCCAATAAAATATTTATTATATAATTTATATTCGTACATTTGTACATTATAATAATAATTATTATTATTATTTGTATTTTGAAGCTTTTGCATTATTAACTGCAGAACCAGTGGACTAAAATGATAAGATACAAAGACAATTTTGAGCAGTTTACTTACTAATAACTGTAAAGTTGACCCTTAAATTCCTGGTTGGTGAGTTCCTAAAGTCAACTCTGCAGCGATAAATCCCAGTGTCTGCGGTGCTGACGTTATCTAGGAGCAGGATCGCTGGTACGGCAGTAGCACGAAAATACGCCCGAGACCCGAAGCCACTCGGGGAAGACCACAGCTTGGGCTGGCTCGGTGTTCGACCTCTGATGTCATAGCTGAGAGAAGCTAGATTTTAGTCTATCATATAAAACAATTTTATTATGCTAGAACATATTATTGAAATTACTATTACATAAAATATCTCTTAAATTATCAATAAAATTTGTTAGATATATATCAGCAACCGGTATTCCTTACGTAGTTGCTTCAAGGTTTCACCTGGAACTAAAACTTCTCGTCGAAACTATAAAACTAATAGTAGTAATATTATTATCTAGACGCGTCTGTATTTTCATCTGAAAAGCAAACTTCAGGCAGAAATCTTTTAAAAAAATGATTAATTTAATCATTCTCAATTCTCCTCCAATTCCCAGTCCATTTTCTCAATATGGAAGAACAGGGAATCATAAGCTTTGTGTATGAATTATCTTACCTGTATAATGGTTCCCAGTCCGCCTCTTTAAACCATAGAACCATTGCAGCCCCGTCATCAGACGATAATGGCTGTGTGTCGCACGGCAGTGCTGCCTTCTTCCCCACCACACCAGCTACGTGAGCAGTGGGAACTGTGGACAAGGAAAGATTCGATGTAATGTGCTGATGTGGATAAAAGTAAATATAAAATATAGTAATTATAAATAAGGCGAATTATGATTAATTATAAATAAAATAATTAATAAATCCCAGAGTAATATAAGCATTACTATTTAAATGGCAATAAAAAAGAAATCTTAGAATATGGATTTGGGCCATCTTCCGTCAGCCGGTGTAGCCGAAATCAGTTTGAAAGACCTCATGATCATCTAAGCAATAAACATAATTTTATCACGACCCAAAGAAATCCCTATTTATAAATCACTTCTTTTTTCTGATTACTAGTTTTATAATAAATATTTATATCGCAGTAATAATACACAAATGTCAATACTTCCCATGCAGACCAGCTGCTATTATATATAATATATATTTGATTTAGATACTCGATATCGAATGTACTTCACACATGAAGACATCCGGTAGGTGAACGGCCGTCATCTATGGAGCATGACAGGCAGCCTTCACACGATATCCACTGACAACAGACACTGTTGCCATGGGAAATAATATATAGGATATCATATAACATGTTACAAAAGGACAACTTCGAAAATAAAATCGGCTAACGTAATCTTTATACAAAAACATGTCGATTTATACCTGTATCGTTTGTCTGACAAATTTCAACAACCTCGATGGTTAGTGCCTAGCTTACAAGAGTATAGAAGCCTATAATGAGGCTGTGAGTGAAAATTCACATTAGCCCAGAGTATGTATGTTGATAATACGTTCCTCGAAAAGCATAAATAGTTGATACTGTGTCAGGACTAGTGATCATTATCATTGTTGTGTGAAAGATTAACCAACCAACACCTTTTCATGTTATTTTCTTATATAGAGATTAATTTATTTTATTATATTTATAATATACGATAAAAAAAGACAATACTTCAATATATTTGAAAAAAGGAAGTAATAAAATGCAAATACTTTAATTGGATTTGTCATTCATGTCGTGAGGAAGTCTGCACGTGTTTGAACATTTGAGCAACTTTGTTAATTTCCAAATCCTGTTCTTTGCATAATACTGGGCTATTTATAAACTTACAGAATAGCTGTACTCTATTCGAATCGTATTACGAGGAAATTACACTTCTGCGATCGTAACACAAGTAGTTTTGTTTCATTTATTTAACTAATTACTATTATTAGTTGATACATTTGATTGGAAATTACAGCTTTACTAAAGAAATCTTGAAAAATAGCGATTCTAAAAGGCTTATCTTAAATGAATAATATTTTCATTTAAAAGCAAGAGATCAGAACTAAAAATTGACATTTAGTTCTAGGCCTTATAGGAAGGTAACGCTCACTTTGATATTTTGTGGAAATGGCAATAGCTCAACAGACTTACATTTCAAAATTGTAATTCTTTTTATCAGATATTTGATTTAATTATGATCAATTAATTAGTTAATCGTTAATCACCATACCACCAACGTCGTTACCACTTAACAAATAAATGTACAGGATCTTTTAACAACAAACAAAATTAAATTTACGATGCTTTCTTCGATCCCGGTTAAAATTCAGAGGATAAGTTTTATGGTTTATCTGAAAATCAACCTTAAACTTGTCAATCAGTTGATCTATTTCAAGGCGTTTCTCATTAAGCAGCTGCGTAACATCAAGGAATACTTTGAGGGTTCGTACAACAAATAAATTACTGATCGCCTGCAACTGGGTTTGTACGAAATGCATAAAAATCTGTTTACATACGTGTCAATTGGTGTTCGGTCCAAGTCATAAAGAATACAATTTTATCCATTTTTCAATGTCCGTGGCTTGTGAGTACTTACCATCAGGTGGTCCATTTGCCAGTTTGCATTCATATATTTATATTATATTTTTAATAATCTCTCAACACATATCACGTGATTACACCTTAACATCTTTTATATTCAATGTTTTACTCATCTAGATTCGTTGTTATTATAAAATAATAATATCGCTTTAGAGTAATCTAAGCTATATGCACATTATATGTTATGAATAAAATACATTTTTTGACAGGAAATCTCAATAACAATATCTCTTACTGGCCATACACCTTGACCTTGAGATTTGTCCCTTCAACTCACTACAAAATCGAGGCAGTGAAGTTTATTATACATACACAAGTATATATTTAGTTTTTAACGGCATCATAAATAATAATCAGATTTTAATGTCGTACGGATACGATATAAATAAATGATTTAAAATAAACAACGCTAAAGTTTATCACTTGTTACCACGACGTATTGTTTACATTTGCGACCCAACACGGTGCATGAATACATTACAATACTTGAACGCCTTGAATGTTTATACGTATCTTTACATATTTTAAAACTTACTCCTGGAACTTACGTCCTTTTACTCATGGTTCTGAAAATCATTGAACATGGAATGAAAATATTTTTAACTTCAACTAAATTTCATACTTAATTTATCTATAAAAACTTATAACTATTCCGGGGTACTCCAACAAAGCAAGAGGACAAAAACAAAATAAATAAAATTTGACATCCAGTTGACGCCATATAATCGGTCGAGAGCTTGAATAATCTATAAAATGGCGTTTTGAACATTGCGACTGTTATCAGAACTTTTGAAGTAAAATAAATAGTTTTGCATTTTATAAAAAGAGACATATCTATCGAAAACTGTTAGTAGTGCCCAATAGTAGAGGTATTAGAAAACCCTGTAGAATACGTATATCTAAGGTTTGGTTATCGATTGGAATAGACGACGCGATCTATACGGTCTGCTTTCAGTTAGTCGAACAGCTCATTGCAAGCCCAACTGAGAAGGTGCCACCCACTCATCTAAAACGTTACCACTTTTCTGCAATTTGTGGCATTGATTTAGGAAAAATGGCCTCCTCCGTTTGGCGAAGAACCGCGCGCTCTATGATTTGACCTTTATCGTTGGCCGTCAATCAAAATCAAAATATACTTTATTCAAGTAGGCTTTTACAGGCACTTTTGAATCGTTATTTAACAAACTATTTAAAGTAAAGCTACCACCGGTTCGGAATGTAGATTCTACCGAGAAGAACCGGCAAGAAAATCAGTAGTTACTCTTTTTCAACATCTAAAAATACAGTCATGTTAGTTAAATACAATTATATATGTATGTTATGTCGCCTGCCTGGAAGTCAACAAGCATTAACTCCACGCTTTTTTATCATCTATATAATCTTGTATCTAATAATATGCCTTCTTTACCGATTAATTTTTACAAATGATTTGAATTTATAAATAGGGCAAAGTTAAAAATGTCTGCGGAATTTTGCTATAGAAACGGATACCTTGCCCCAAGAATGATTTATTGACTTTGCGGAGTCGGAAACTTGACGTTAAAAGCTTATCCTTACTTCTTGTGCACATACAATGATTATCACTGATTTTATTATAGTGATCAATGCTATTGTGAATACAGGTAATATTGTTGTAAATATATTGTGACGCAACCGTGAGTATTCCTACTTTGTTAAAAACATCCCGCAGAGAGTCTCTAGCTCCAAGATTATGAATAGACCGGATTGCTCTCTTTTGTAAATTAATAAAAAACAAATTAAACAGATAAAAACAGATTCAATATGTGCAGCATTACCACAAAGTAATATGCCATATGACATAATACTGTTAAAATAACAAAAATATACTAGACGGCCGAACCATTTTTCGAGAAGGTATAATATTAATGTTGTATATATTAAGTGAGTGAAATGTCAGATACACATCGTTACGACTACTGAGGCCCGTTTGTTTGTTTTTGCCCCACGATTCAATATAATTGCATCGTTTGACGTCGACTACCCGAGTTTGTTCATCTATGTCCATATAATGCTGCGAACATACTACACTAATACAACCGTACTGCGCGAACATTGTTCGAGTCACTTTAATTTTATGAAATTCATTTAGTACCGGGCCACGGTTGGGAGAACTTAACTCCATCGTCGCGATTAAATTTTATTTTTCGTAATTTCATTCGCTTTGCTTAACAACTAAACAGCTTTTGCAATGTCATTCCATTTTATCCAATTCGCTTTCAGTCAGCTGACGATCGAGGCTGTAAAGTCGCCCTTTGACCTTTATTATGAGCGGATATTTTTTAACTTTGTTCTGTTCAATAAATTCATCAAAAATAGATGAGAATAATCGACCACTGCTGTGATAGCATCCAGAATAAACCCAACCAGACTACACTAAAAATTTCATTCTGCCACCAAACAACGTTGCGTGAGCCACTTCAATTACAGGCTCAAAAGCCTAAATAAATCTGATTTCAATGTTTGCATACGAAATATTAAAAACTAATTCCAACATAGCATTCAAAGTCAAAATCAAAATATTTAGAATAAAGTTTTACACTTGTTTTAAATTAAAATATAGTACCGGTTCGGAAAACAAAAATCTGAGATCTCAGACGAACCGACGAAAGAAACGAAATGGGTCTTTTTCAACTATTCTTGCATTCAATTTTTTTTTAAATATTTTTATTTGTTTTTTTCTATCGACTAATTAGTAAAGAACTCTTTCCGATCGTATTTGCCATCCCAAAAGACTATAAAAGTGAGGGAATAAAGAGTATCCTAGTGGGTCTGCGCACACACTTGTGCGCTATCCATATATCCTGCGCAGTATCCTAGTCTCCCTTGAGATTGACCGTCGCCGGGTTCGTCCAGGAGGATATCATAAATAATAGTTGTAACTCTAACAGTTCAATGGCTGATGGTAAGTTGCTTTTAATACAAGCTTAACACTCAATTCATTACTAATTGTGAACCGCTGATTTACCCGCGTTTATAATTATATTCACAAGTCCAGATCAGCGGTAAACAAGTATGAACGTATATTTTAAGTTTTATACCTTTCGATAAACTGAACCGATCTTGATGAAGACTATGGGAATCTTGGGAATGGGAATTATTCCAATAGCACTTCAATTTGTACTTAACTTTATTTTTGTTTTCGGTTAAAAAGAGAGACGGCCAGAAATAAAAACGATGTTTATTTTGAGTTTGTAATTACTCTCAGACTCTTTGATTTAATTTATTTCTATTTAGAATTATTTAACATATATTCATATGTATTTCAAAAATGACTTAAGTATTGGTATATATAATTATATACACGACGATATTGTTAATAAAACTTTATAATGGTGTACGAGACATTGTATATTCTGAGAATAAACTTTTGAAAATGTTGTCCTAAGCTCACTAACTTCCGACTAAGTTGTGAACTAAATTTTGAAGTATAGTTGCAATACCTACGAAACATATTATACTGACAAATAAAATACCATAAGATTTAAATATATGTTACGAAATTATGGTTATCAAAAGTTATTAAATTGTACATAGGATTCATTTATGTCACGTTAGCTCGTATACATATCAGATTATATAATCGTTATTTACTTTTGGAAATCACTACATTACAATATGACAAGTGAGTGTCAAGTCATGTACATTTACGCCTTATCATGAAAACCATAAATTAAGGTATGACATTTTTTTTTAATTACAAAAAAATATTAGAATTATTATAATTAATCTTCTACAGATTTTTTTTTTATATAAATTAAATTATTCAATGTGAAAGCATTACATTTCCCCATTGATATACAAAATAAACTTTACCACTGGTTCGAACGAAACGGCGAAAGAAACTCAGCGGTTTTTGTACGTCAAATATTTATAATTGTTTACAAAAATCAGCAATACTTAGTATTATTGAAATAACATCACAGTTGTAATATCTATGGGCAGTGGTTACCACTTACCATCAGCTGGCCAATTAGACCATTCGCCTACCTACGAACGCAGTATATATAAAATTAAAACAGTGCAGTACAGTATGGATCTATCGTAAACCGTTTAAAACAGTATCTCGTTTCTTGGATTTCCCCGCTAACATTTACATTCTGATATGGTGGTAGCTTCACCTTTAATCAATCTTGTATAACAGCGATGCAAAAGTGGTTGAAAAGTGCTTATTGAAGTTTATTTTTATTTGATTTGGTTATGAAATCATTGTATTTATTAATTTTAAAATAATTAAAAAATAATTCTACCACCAAAAAGTAAAACTTCCGGATCGTATCTATGTAGCTATTGCAATTTACTGACAAATATTTTTTCATAATAACCCGGATATTTTAACTTAGCAGTTTTACACTCACGTGCCTAGGGAAACAAATACAGCGGATTTTCCTGCAGTTGAGTCTCTTCGGTCATGTCGATTTGACTTGAGATTCAGGGTACAGAAAGTGCACCTGTTAAAAGTCATGTGATATCTAGACACGTTAAAAAATAATCAGGAATCCGTTATTATTATATAATCACTTAATAATTATCCTAACCAAATATATATATATATATATATATATATTACTGAGCTATATGAGTTATATACCTACATTGTGCCTAAACATGCCGGCATACCGAAATAAGTCGTCGGTGCACATAAAGGGAATAATTACCTCAAACGAACGGACGGCCGTATAATTTATTTTTGTCACACAAATAGGCCGAGCGTCCAAACACGGCGTGTTGTTACCACTTTTGGTTTATACGTTGACTGATTAAATATTTTACCCGAACATATCAGAACAATCGATACTGCTCTTAAATTATTTTCCATATTATGTAGATCAAATAATTTACAGAAATGGATCGACCACATCGCGACTTTACACCATAAATGCATCAACCATGAGCTCTAGAAGATTTTCTCCTCATATTTTAAAGTAGTTTAATAATACATGCTAAATAATTAATATTATAAAATCAATGGTCAAAACTGGATGCTGCCATAACTAGCAATTACCACGAACTATTTGCCCTCCAACCTTAAAAAAAATCCTTAAGAAATTTGAAATCAATACTTGACCGATATATTTCATGATCCTCATTGTGCTTTTAGAAAAAACTTACCAATCACTTTTTATATAGCTAGGCGAAAAAGTAAGTGGTCACCACCGCCCATAGACAATGGCAATGTACGAAATATTAATCATACCTTACATCACCAACGGGCCACCAACCTTGGGAACTAAGATGTTACGTCTCTTGTGCCTAAAATTACACTGGCTCACTCATCCTTCAAACCGGAACACAACGATAAGTACTGCTGTTTGGCGTCAGAATACCTGATGAGTGGAGTGAAAAGCTTGAAGTATGGCTCTTATCACTAATGAATCGTTATTTTACAAGATAATTATAAAATGTACAGTTGTTAAGAAGTAAGGATAAGCTTAGAACGCCAAGTTTTCGACTCCGCAAAGTCAATAAATCATTCTTGGGGCAAGGTATCCTTCTATAATAAAATTCTGCGGACATTTTTAACTTTGTCGTTTCATAGATTCAAGTCATTTGTAAAAAATACATTTGGTAAAGAAGGCATATTATTCGATATAAGATATTGATGATAAAAAAGCGCGGAGTCAATACATATATAATTGTATTTAACTAACATGGCTGTATTTTTAGATGTTGAAAAAGAGTAACTACTGAGTTTCTTGCCGGTTCTTCTCGGTAGAATCTACATTCCGAACCGATGGTAGGTTTACTTTAAATAGTTTGTTAAATTATTCAAAAGTGCTTGTAAAAGCCTACTTGAATAAAGTATATTTTGATTTGATTTGATTATCGGTTCCATATCTATGGAGAAATAAAGCAGGCATATAATACATTAAAATTTGTAAATGTTATGTACATTATTAATTGAAGTATCAGGGAATACTACGAAGTCTATGTTTTTCTTATTTAGTGCAAAATATATGTTATTGATGTAACTTTTTAAATAAATAAATGACTTATCTCTTATAGTCCATCATATCGTCTTGGGCTTAGAACTCCTACGTCCAATATGTCACAACACGTGATCATAAAATACATGAAACTTTTGTTTTGCGTAACATTTTATAGCTCTTATTTAGTGGACGGTCAGCACAAGTCTGTTTTGTTAAACGAATAGTGTTTAGGAATCGACCGCCACACACAGTTCAAACTATGTATAATGTACGTTTGTATACATTTGGGCGTAATCGAGTTCATTTTAGATTATCTGGTTCATTCACTTAGTTTTTAGTTCGCTCGCAGTAATTGGATGATGTTTTGACTTTCAATTTATAATTGGTTGACAGACTGATAAGTGGTCACCATCACTGTAACAAATATTTCCACAAGAGAACTCAGACGATTTTTTGTCTGCATTGTTTGTATAATAAAATTTGAAACTAGCGTTAGTTAAACACCATATAATATGTATATTACTTGATGCAAGCCCGTCTGGGTAGGTACCACCCATTTATCCTTATTGCCTGCCTTCCTTTTTTCTGCCTGAATACAGATACAGAACCTATAATAACCGTACATTTTAATACTATCTAGTAAAATGACGATTCGTTAGTGACTAGCGCAATACTTGAATAAGTTATATTTCTGAGTGTATATATGCTCATCCCTCTCAGTAATAATTACCGTTATTAAAAATGAAAGCAATCTATTTCAGTGGCCATCATAACCGCTGGTTTTTATTCGCCTTTCATGAACCACTACAATTAAAATTCAAAATAAACTCATTCTTGCATTTTTAAATTGGTCTGTCTGCGTGAGTCTTTTATAAATTTTTCGCATAGATTTTTGTTTTAAATTTATCTTTATATATTCATACCGTACCAATTACGCTGTAAATTAAACCAGACTACACCCACCCTTAATTAAGCAGATCTATGCATAAAAGCAAAGCGACCGACCAAGTGTGTCTCGCGTGAAGAGGGCTCTGTACAATTTTAAAACGTTAAAATCATAAATTTTAAAATCATAGTGTTTATTTTCAAATATGAACTTGTTCTACATTTAAAGTTTAATTATTTCAATTGTAATGTTCTATATAACTAAGGATTAACATCACTACAGGACAGAACATTGCCGATCAGTCTCTTATATAGTATATAATAGTCATGCTCATCAGTTTTTCTTTTTAATATTTAGATAAGTTAACATTTTAAACACTTTAGCTAATGAACGAAAACTTCAATATTAACAGCAATCTGCATGATATTTTCTATAGCCGCTAAACTGCACTCGAAATAGCAGGAGTGCTAAATAGCCACTACTAGTGCTATAAACGAAGTCTTCAATGCTAAGCGGCGTTTTGAACTATTCTATTAAACTTTGTAAAATAACACGCGCGAATTTTTTTATAAGTGAATAGTATTCTTTAATGTCTGACTATAGAGACTTTCCTTCCACTGGAGACGATTCTAGGCGTGGAATCAAATTATACTTTACATAAAAATTCATTATCATCGGAACTCGACTAACATGTAAAATTTTATAAGAAACTTGCAAAATTTAACTTAACAAAGATCGCTAGTTAAATATTAGCTTTAAAAAATGTATTTATATACACAGTAATAAAGTATAATTTAGATAAAACGAGTGTTTTATTGGATTTATTTAACATAAAAATATCAATAAATATACGTAATGAAAGAAAACTTCACGTAATGTTATCGGTATGACCAGCGTGTCATAAAAACATCCCGAAACACGAGTGATATTTATTACGAAAACGAAACATTTAAATAAAATAAAATAAATAAATAATATATTAAATAATTTACATTTTATGTATGGCAAATTGAAAATTTGAGATACACTGCATAATTTTAAATTCTTAATTGAGTTGTTTTGTATGTATTATTTCTATTTGCTCGTCCTTGGTGTAATCAATTATAATGTAATGTGTCAAAATGGGATGAATGGATTTGCAGCGGCAGCATTTTAGCATATAGCGCCTGGTATAGGTTAGTATATATATATATATACACAGACATTTTAAATGATGCATTTTATAGAAAACGTTCGCTTATAAACGCACTGTCTACCTTTTTACATTGATGTGAGTATTCTGAATTCAAAATTCAAATAAATTAAGCAGAATAAAAATCAAGACTTAAAATATTTTTTTAATATATTATTTTATCAACTAGCCACGAGATTTCAAAAAATACCTATATCAATTGTGTCTGACTCACTCGGCTTCAAAACCGAAACCCAAACGTATTAAAATGATTCTAGCGGTACATATGTACATATCAATGACGGTGACTATCATATTGAAGTAACTATTCACACTAAATACAGAATGACTTAAATTGTCGAGGTAATGGGCGCATGACTTGGGCGAAAACGTTTGACGAATTCTAGAACTATGATCAAGTTACGATGATTTTACCATAATTCTATTCAGTTTAGCTTCATTCCTCTCCTATGCAACCTCGCCTATTTTGTACGAACGAGGTAAGCTTCTGTTGAAAAGTATCTGTTCGAATAAGTAACGGAATGTATATTTTGTTGGTTCGGATTGATTGGGAAAAACGTTGAACATGTTTTGTTTAACATTTCAATGGCGAGTTTTTAGGAACCTAAATTTCGATGAACACATTGTTTTATTTAGTTTTAGTGATGATTAAAAATAAACTAAGTATCCGTAAATATATCTTACTCGTGAATTGTTCGATTCCAATTTAAAAATTGTGTTCGAGTATTCCCACTAAAATTATAGCAAATACATAAAAGAAATTAATTATCTGTGACACAGCGGCTACCGTAAGTTATTGCCTTGTAAATTAAAGGATGAAGGTTGTAGCTGAATAGACAATTATAATTAACAATAATAAAGTAAGTACACTTATTTGAAAACTAGGTGCAAGTGCAAAGATGCGGAACGAAGGTTTTGAACGAAGACAAAACAACCAGTAATAGTTACTACCCACGAAGCTCTGTGCGTATTCCAATATAACAATAATTTACATCACTGAGGTTACCAAACTTAGTACTCATGTTACTCGATTGTATAGAGTCAGTAACTTTCTTGTTTCGCAAAGCATTCGGTTTTACGACGGGAGTTGAAAGCGTCCAAATCAAATAATATAATGGTACTTTTGTCACAAGGTTATTAGGCAATTAGTGTGTTTTTAGATTTACTTAGTGGTACACTCAACAAATATTCTACCGCTAGTATAAATGCAGTCACAAGGAACATAACATCCAAAATTTTGATGATATTTTTTGGCCGTTTCATCAGCCAAGTTACCGGTATGATAAAAATATGGCATTCCTTGGAAAATAAATCTCGATTTTTTCATTCAATTCATAAAAAAACACTAATGTCGAGTTACAATCAACATTTAGTGTAATCCTTAACAACTATATTTTTTTATTTTAAATTAAAATAGTTGGTTCTTAGAGTACGAGTAAAAATAAACATCGATCAATCGAAGAGGATACAAAAAAAAGATAGACATGATGAAAACTTTCCAAAAGGAGAACCTTTGAAGTCTGTAAAAATTATGTTTACCTTGTGTTACGAAGGCTAAACTTAAGAGAGTTTTAAGAACGATCTTAAAGAAACATTCGTGTTATTTCCTTTAAGATAAGAAAACAATTTTGAAACCTGAATTCACTGAAACATTTTATATTTTAAAATATAATATTCCAAAATATCATACAATTTCACAGGAAACATTTAAAACTATTTAATTTACACGTGTAACTTTAAACTCTGAAATGCACACGCTGCGTTTATTGTTTAAGAATTTCGAGAATTTAATATATTTTACTTAAAACTGGCTACACGCTCCAGTACTTATTTGTACAAACCAGTATATCGCTCAAACGAAGATAATAAAGATTATGCAGACATATGTTGTGTGTTTTGAATGTATTCGAATGGAAATAATATAAAATCTCATTCTATTTATTTATATGCAGAATGTTATTTGAAAGTCTGATTTTATATTGAATGGAAATCGAACAACTAAGTTTACGTCGCTGAAAGTTGTTGTGAAAACAGACACAAATTTAATCAATCGATTCCATAAAAATCATTATAAATATATAATCAAATTATAAATCATAATCATAATATATAATTATGATCATGTAAAAACACATAAGAGATACTTTGAGACATTTTCTAATTTGACAATTGTTGCTAGTGTTAACAATGTCTTCACGATTGCTGGAAAATACGATGTATATAATATGTATAATATTTTTCCGTTCATTTTCCGAGCAAATAATAATTATATAGAGAAAATATTTATATTTACCGCTTCTTGTTTACTTCTTTACGATTTAAACTAAACCAAACCTCAGTATTATGGTAATAAAAGTCAAATTAGATTGGCAAAAACGATCATCTCGAGACAAGAATTACATATTTTGTGATGAACAGCCTCCGGAATGGAGATACAGAGATAATTTCCCGCGAGACAATGTCGAGGACTACTTAGCCTTCACAGCCCTTATCTCTTATCTAGTAACACACAAGACACAAATTTTAAGACCTTACAGCAAATACAGTAATAAAAATGAAATAATCCATAAACCGAGTAATATTTTTTTGTTTATTGAATATTGGTTGGTAGACTGACATAGTACCGTGCCCAGTGATATCATCACTAAGAAATATTAACCATTCCTTATAATCTTGGGAACTAAGATGTTATGTCCCTTGTGCGTTCACTTAACCTTCAAATAACATATTTGGCAGTAGTATGCTAATTGGCAGTAGAATAAAGGATGTGTGCGTGTGTGAAAGTGTGAGGGCGATTTCTTTAGGTAAGAATAGCGGGCTTTCACAAACGTCAAACACCAAGAATTATATATATTATCAGAAGACGCCCCTGCTACAGAATTCTATATATTTAAGTTTTTTTTAATATCGCCTATTAATAACTGTGATCACTGCCAAAAAAAATTAGCGCCGTAAAAATCATTCCTTAAATCGCCAATGCGCCACCGACCTTAGGAATTGGTTATGTCCCGTATGTCTGACCGGCTCACTCACCTTTGAAACCGAAATACAACAATACTTAGTATTACTGCTTGGCGATAAGATATATGAAGAGTGGGTGGTATCCTCCTGGACGGACTTACACAAAGAAATCATCAAACATCAAAATATCTTGAACATTAAATTTTAACCAGATCCACAAGACTGAATTAACCGAAATTCTCAAACACTTATGCCGCTAGTAAAATATATAAATAAACGTTCGTGTCTAAAATTTAATTTCTTCATGAAATATTACACATTTATGATAACAATAAAGTTTAACTGTTATAATTAAAGCATTTTCGCTTAATATTCAAATTTCTATATTAAAATATCAGATTGAGTCATGCATTATAATGAAATTTAATTAAAAACTAGCACTTACGTATTTTACTTTTTTAAAACTCTTATTAAAACCAAGGTTCTTTAAGTTACAGGTCACGTAGATCTGTCTTGACCTCATAATCTATAAATACATATAATAAAATTATAACGAGGTCGAGCCTCTATGCGACATATTTTTGAAAATTAATGTGCATTATAGTACAGATATGATTTGGCTCTCTGCGCCTCCTCGCCTTACTTATTTATTTTCCTTTCTTTCACCTCATTTCCCCCCCCCCCCTCTTCCCTCGTTTTTTTCTCAGTTGACGGTATTACCAAATGCTAACACGAGTAATATTACACCTTGACAAATATTTTCAACTACCCCTTCAGGCAATAAGCTGAGCTTTTAGTCGAATTTAGTATATAATATAACGTACGAAAATCCAAACGGGGAATGAATTTATATTAAAAAGATATTTCTGAGCTATTTATTAAATATTTGAGATGAAGCTAATTTCAACGATGTCTTATACACATTTACATATATATATTTTCTACCGATGCTTTGATTACTGTCTAAGATAGAAAAAAGGCTCCAGCTCCTGAAATCCTAAGTTAACCAAATCTTTAGCCAGAAATTGGTATTGATTTTTTCTTTCAAGAAATTCTGAACTGCAGTCCGTAATGTCGCTTCTCAAAAAGCATGGATAGATGTTGGTCTTTCGCCTGATACTCTTAGGTCAAGTGTCCTTTGCCATCAGAGTGGAATATGAACGATCAGGAATAGAGACGCCCTTTGTTCGCTCACACTATAATATACGGTCTTCTCAGTTAATATAAGGTAATATTGTACATTATATACATTAACTTGGTACCATTTCTAAAACCTATTACCAAAAGAAAATCTTAAATAAACCTCAATCTGTAAAATACTTTCATTTATTCTTTAACACCGATTTCTTACACGACAAAGTATGTCTTTCATACTTTGACATTAATATTTTTAAAGTAATAACTTTAATATTTTCACTATTTTACCGTCAATAAAACAAATTATTATCCATTTACCATAAAACATAAAAATTTAAATTCATAAAATCGTTTAAATTCATAAAAACGTGTTAGTAATAAATTTTAATATAATTCAATTCAAAATATCTCGAACCTTAACTAGTTTCATTAGAAATTTGAACAAGCGTCGACAAAGTTAGAGGAGCACGACCCAACTGGAATTATCTCGACTGTAATCAAGTATTATTGGAACAAAGATAAGGGCATCGGATGCTGGCTTTTGTCAGCAGCTTCTGAAAACGGATATCGTTTGATCTCATATTACTTTTCAGTTTTATGAATTGCAACATAACCTAACTTTATGAAACTAGATTGTATTTCACTTAGTTTTAAAATTTATTTTCAGCAGGAATTTAGACGATCAAACAGGCTAATTGATATTTATTTCCCATAGATACAAATACTTAAAATATGGGCGCAAAATTTCGTTCTCACCTTAAAACAAATCAAATCATTGACGATTTTAATCCGGCTCGAAGGACCAAATTCATATCACAGTCACATTAATATTACTTGGAAATGTAAAAACATTCCAATAAACTAGTTAATTTTAACATAGTTGTTTTTTTTTTTGAAAGATGTAAGCAAAACATTACGAGAAATTTCAAAACTTCAAAAGCATAAGTTTTACGCTACGTTCGAAAAAATCTTATCTTATCTTTTCCCATAAAATTTTCAAATTATTATTAAAACAAATAATAAAATTAAAATGTAATTACATGTTATCTTCATCTAGTTAGCAAAAACTTTGATTTGATCTAACTAAGGTTTATTATTTCAATACTTTGTAAAACAGTTCCAAAGTGATGTTCTTTTAAGTATCTATTTTCATAATCTGCAAAATTCAGTTCGGGTTTATCTCCGCTAAAATTTTAAATTTCAATTTCGTTTACTCCTGATAAATGATTAAACCACTTTCAAATTATTCCATCTTGTATGACCTTAGTAGTCTTTTCGTCGATGTTTAAAGTATCTATTACTTTTAAGCACCAACCATTTCGAAATTTATAATAATTGGATTTGAATTAAAACTGAACATTATATTGTAAGCTTTTGTTTAACTAGAAACTATAATTAAGTTTAACTCATAGTAGATATTATTTACAACAGACAATTCGTATAAAAACTTTTTAATATTCCTTTGAAAAGTAATTCAATCTAGATGTAAAAGGGACTGTGTAATTCGTTCAAGGATTTATGTTACACTAGTATCATATCATATTTAATAGTATTTGGTACACGAGGTTTCTGAAAAAAGGTGCCACCTGATTTTCCTGACTACTGGTTATAAAAAATGACACTGTAAGAATTTTTACCCATCTTATCACTTACATCATCAAAACCCCACCAACCTTTGGAACTAAGATGACGTAATCTACGAAATCAACACGACCCGTTACGTGATGAGTGATACCTAACAAGTAAATTTATAAGTTATTAATTTTATCAATTCCAATAAAATATAATATTTTATACCCCTGCAAGGTATTTGTTTCTATACTGAGATGAAATTTACAATTAATTCGATTCGATTCGATTCGATTAGAAGACATTTTATCCAATGCAATATTACATAAAAAAAGCTGAAGCAAAAAAAACGATCCAAATATTCGTGTCTTATGTCAAATAACTTTTTTGTCCCATTTGCCGTCTAAACACTTTGTCCTTGGAGTAATAGTGCAAAAAGCTTCATTAAAAGTATAACACCTCGCCTTATGGCCTCCACTGCTGACAGGAGGGTTGGTTCGTTTTTAGCCCAGAGGATCGGAATTGCGATTCAACGGAGAAATGCTGCTAGCATTCTTGCCAACATTCCACGCGGTCAAGATTTATACAGTTACTATTTTTAATTCATATCTGTATATATTTAAGGACTTAAGATTGTGTATATTTAAGGACTTAAGCTTCTATAATAAAATTCCGCAGAAATTTTTAACTTTGCCGTTTCATAGATTCAAGTCAATTGTAAAAAATACATCGGTAAAGAAGGCATATTATTCGATACAAGATTATATAGATGATAAAAAAGCATGGAGTTAATGCTTGTTGACTTCCAGGCAGGAGACATAAAATACATATATAATTGTATTTAACTAACATGACTGTATTTTTAGATGTTGAAAAAGAGTAACTACTGAGTTTCTTGCCGGTTCTTCTCGGTAGAATGTCGATAGAAGTCATAATGTAGAATTTACTTTAAATAGTTTGTTTAATGACGATTCAAAAGTGCTTGTGCCTACTTGAATTAAGTATATTTTGATTTGATTTGATTTGTAGAATATATAAAAACGCGTTTGTAATCTTCTTAAAGTATACGAATATAAATAATAATATTTATATTCATTTGACTTTAAGAATTAAAGAGAGATACAATAATTTCATCATATTTAATAAGCTTTGCCCGTTCAATATAGAATATACGCGTCAATATAAAAATACGAATAGCGTTAGTTTTTTAATCACTGTGATTCAATCGGCTATGTATTTGTTGATGATCTTATAATTAAACTATTTTGAAAATAGATAAATACTACAATGTAAGTGTATCCAAAGTAGACACGGATTTTATTTTATTTCTTTTCGTAGTTCCATGTTATAAGTACTAGTTATGACGTCGTGTCTAAGAGATCAGTCGTCTGGTGTTGGATATTAAAAAGCCTATGTGCTAGTGTTGTACAATAAATGTCATCGAATTCCGTTCAATGGTTCGTGAAATCGTAACAGACAATTACTTTCGCTTTTACAATATTACAATAGAAGTATAGATATTGAGACGAAGACAAAGAAACAAACTTAGTACGAAAAAATGGCAGTAGATTTATGATATTTAACTGTTTCGTAATTAAATTACACGGAAACAAAGGTGCTCGGGACAGATAGTTGTTGAGTTAACGAACAAAGGAAGAGTTAAGACAATGTTAATAATGTTGAAATAATGACTTGATATTAATTTGTTATTTCTTTGTAGCTGCTCTTTTACTTACTTTTATAGTAGTCTGGTAATTTGAATCAGAAAACTGGTACACGACAAATTAAATTATGTTTTATGTCATTACTCACGAATTTATATCGCGAATCCAGAAAATATGTAATAATACTAAAATTCACGTCGCTCAGAAACTTTAATGCTCGCATCATAATGAATCGCAGAGTAGAGAAATATTCGTATTGTGTTCTCTTTCCATACCTGCGTTGTAAGCAACTCATTGTTTAATTTATATACACTTCTGCTACGCTTAATTTTAAGTCTGTAAATTTAATCTGAACGTTCAAAATTGAATATTTCAATTAATACGATAATAACTTCGATTTTTCGTATGAATATGTCTAGAGAGGGAGTCGCACTACAAAATCAAGCCAACTGTAACTACTTGGTGTACGTGAAACCTAAGCTTGACACTCGCGAAACGTCGTTTTTCTAGAACTAGTGAGCGTGTACTTTGTAGTCAAGAGTCAGCCGCACACAAGCATTAAAAGTCACCTCTATCGGCGATAATCTGTGGCATTATTATAAC
Source organism: Vanessa tameamea (assembly GCF_037043105.1). Classification (NCBI taxonomy): domain Eukaryota; kingdom Metazoa; phylum Arthropoda; class Insecta; order Lepidoptera; family Nymphalidae; genus Vanessa; species Vanessa tameamea. The sequence continues at coordinate 460,795 of NC_087327.1, read as the reverse complement.
AAATATTACTTTATATTTTATTGTACACCACAGAGAGAAAATAAAGAAATGAAACATAGATAAAGCCTAAATAAAAGAAGCGTAAAATTATGGCGACCTTATCGCTACGTAGCGATCTCTTTCAGGCAACGGTGTTGGTGATAGCTCATAGATTATGAGGTGGGTGGTGATGTGATAAAATAACATTAATCTTTTAATATCTTCACTCTTCTCTTCTTAATCTTTCAAAAATATTCTTTTTGAACAAAGGTTGATTTTTATTTTATTCAATTTCTCTAAATTTAACACTCATTTCTATGAAAAAGTAAAAATATGTATGCGAATTTTCAAAATGAAGATGCTCCAGCTATTTATTAAGTGATTTACATATTATCTGTGTAAGAATGTACTTACAGCGGAAAGAGCATTAATCATCGCTCGCTTTCAAGGATAAAAGGTGGGAAAAAAATGCTTCAACATTACAAATGAATTGTCCGTAATTTCATAAACATGTTATTTTGTTACTTTTAATCATTGAGTTTTTATTTCCTTGTCGATAAAACAAGCATGGACATCTCTCTAATAGTCACCACTACAAATTATTTATTTACTAGAGTTGATTGCCAACATAAAGGTGATATCACTTTGAATTAACAAGCAAAATGCGGGGAAAGGAACCGTGATACCACCTTAACCTACCTAATATTACTAGTTAAGCTTGCTTGCTAACAGGTACGGTACAGGCACTGCCATCAAAGTTAATGAGTTTTACTATAAACAATTCTCATTTACAGTCCGGATTTGGGAAGTTGGCTTTCTCATTCATTTGACCTTTCAAAGGAAGGGGAATGTCATACTTCCTTTTTTTAATTAAGATTAATTAAACACTGGTTCCAATAAAATCTTTAGCTAATAAGTTTGAATAACTCGTTAATCTTCATTTTCCATGACTATGTATTGTTTATTTATAATATTAATAAAAAAAATCATGATAGACCAACAGGTTAACTAGGAAGTTCGGGTTCCTCCTTTGGTAGTAAAGAACTTATTATACAAATGTAATCGTGTTTACATTAGGTTATAGTGACGCCATTTGAATTAGGAACATGCATTCTTATAATATAATCAAAAAGTATATGCGTTAATTTGAAAACTTTATTCAAGTGAACACAAAAATTCTACCAAGATTTCTCTTTTTCGCATTTTAAATTACACAGATATTAAATGAACCAGCACTCCTAATATTAGCGACTACGGGATGTTTAATCCTCTATAATTATTGTTTGCGCTGTTATCCCAAAGTTAGATATTTTAACTTTAATTGGTTCAAAGATACAATTTGAGATAAAAGTCAAGCATTTGTTTCCCTTGCCCGAAAGCACTGACAGGACTAATGTATTAACGTGATATCCTATAACACTGGCCTCCCCGCTCCCAACGGGTATTCTATTCTTTAAGGGCAATATTCAACATTACAAAAATCGGTTTGGCAATAATACACTCATCGCGTCACTGCAGCTTGTGACGGCTCGACGCTGTTCACATAGTTTTTAACGAATGCAATCGGTAATCAGCAAAAAATATCAATATATTTTAATTTAAAAAAAAACTTTGAAGCGAAAAAATTCACCTTAAAATCTACTAATAGAAAATTATTTTTTAATGCCTAAATGAAAAAAAAATAAACCAAAATACATAAATAATTAAAAGAATAAATATATAAAAGAAGATGGAACGCGTCTCGAAAAATCTTTTGGTATATTTTCGAAGTTTCATTCATTTTAAATTTCGAATATGTGGCAAGCGTGAATATCGTTGTTTACATATAAATGAAATGAAATATATATATCACAAGATATATAATTATTTGTCAATATTTTTTGTATAATTATATTGGCTGAATGAATCTATCCTTTGACTGTTATAAAAGGAGGTAAATAAAAGGTTTCTATCACAAATCATACAACAAGTAATCAGTTAGCAAATAAAATATTATTCATTATATATCTGTTATTGTATCGTATATTTTTTTTCATGTCATCATAAAACACTTCAACAAATTGGAACAAATTAAATTTAATCTAAATTAAAAAAAAAATCTATTGGCACGAAAAAGTTTTGCAATGTCCTGACAATATTTTGCCTATAAAAATAATTAGGTCACACATTATTATTAATATTTTTAATAGAAATAAGAATCACATTATTTAATAATACTCAACAATGCTTATCGGTAAGAGCTCACTTCGTAATCTCACTCACACATAAATATCATTTAAGTGTTATGTAAGGCAGGACCGGACCGTGAGTTCAGGGGGCCCTGGGCTAATACTATTTAGGGGCCCCACTGACACACCTTAACGTAGACTTGAATTAAATTAATTGAATGAATTTGATTAATTACAGCCTGCGGCTGCAAACCATACGCTCTGTTTAATTTAATAGAATGATGGATTCTTTCGCATTATCGTCTATTTTTGACTTTGACTTGACTTAGCTGGGGCCCCTTGAAGCCACGGGGCCCTGGGCTGAAGCCCAAAAAGCCATACCGTAAATCCGGCCCTGATCTAAGGCATTTAATACGTAGTTATTATAGTCAATGTCATATATCACCTTATGATATTACATGATCATGTTCTGCGGTGAGTTCCAGTCTTTTCCGACGAAATAGCTCTACTGAGAGCCAATTCTGATAATTCTAACGATTAAGATTGGTTCCCGATTCTATTCTGATCCAACTTTATAATTATATTTCAGATTAAAAAAATATTCTAGACTATTCTTCATAAAAATAAACCCATCTGAATCGTAGCTGAGGGCCTATTCTATTAATTTATTACGGTTAAGATACATTCCGATACGGGCAAATTTATGCTTCGATTCGATTGCGATAAAGTGGAAAGTTTTTAGTCGTACTGGCTTAATATATCATAATTGTATATTGGAATTGTTTACTTAAATATTAAACTACATTTGGTTTTTTCTGTTAATGTTTTGTGTAAGCGACGACTATGTGAAATAAAAAAACTTAAAACTACATTAAATATTAAAATATTTTATGTCGAATTTTATAATATTATAATATCCAGAAATAGCATGACATTTTGCCATACAAGAAGTAACATATAAGTGGACTGATATATCTCTTCAACATCTAAAGATATCCTATGCTGAAGGATTTGTCTTATATCAAGACTCGGAGGAGACTATGCTTATTTTCTGTCTGAGACATGAACTTTTAAGAGCATCGAAAATAGAAAATTTCTTTAGACGCAGGGAATGTACTACACTTTTCTGAATTACCTTAATTTGTATGACTAGCAATACTAGAAGGGGACTACTTTATATAGATATCTACATATACATACATGGAATATAAATATAACATTAATCGAACGATACCTACATATATTTCATAATCGCGTGACCACCATCATTATCAAATTAAAAGCTATTTCAAAAAGTTATATACCAAACGCACTAATGAAAGGTTAAGAATAAGTTGATAAAACCTTCGTTTTCACGTTACATATTATAGCATTATTCGTTTTTTTAATGTCACTTGGAGTCAAGGCGATTTATGCTAAGTCTGTAATATATATAATATATATTTTCCCCCGAAGGCAAATGACTCCACTTAAGCCTGACGGTAAGAGGTAGTGGGGTCCAATCGCGAAGACGACCAGTACACGCAGGAATGAACCGCACTAGCCGCCCTCGTCATGCCGGCCCGCAAGATGCCTATTCAGGTCTCGTTTAAAGGTTACATGAGAGGGGAAATATGTGTGCTGGTTCGGATGACTTCGAGGCTGTTTTTGTTACTAACTAACTAGTGTCGCTTATAACGTTATGTCATTGATAAGCGAACTGGCAAATAGACCACCTGATGTTAAGTGCTCATCACTGGCCTTAACCCATAGGCATTCGTGCTGTAAGTTAATCATTCCTCATAACACCTATTCCTCACCAACCTTGGTAAGTAAGGTATTATATCCCATGTGCCTGTAGTTACTCCGACTCACTGATATTACTTTATTAATTGTTTAAATTAATCTATGTAATAACTTCTTAAATTTTACTGTCTAGTCGTAAAACCTTTTCCTTGAACCTAAAGTAATTATTTTGTGTTATTTTTAAAATTATATACTTTTAAAGACTTTTAAAAGAAAGAAAAAGGAGTTTGAAATTATAAGATCTGAACTTTCCTTTCACAAAGTTTTCCTATATCTGTTAGTTGTGCAACGTTCGCGAGATAAGCGTTCGGACCAACGATTACTGTATGTGAGGGTAACAACATTCATACCGATACCAATACAAAAGCATAGATTCAAAATTCAAGAGTTCCAAATATTTATAAAATATTAAAATAATACATTAACTGAACAAAAAAATACAATTTATTTGAAGAAAAAAGAGAAGGAAAATTGTTCTCAAGAGATCTCAAAAAAAAAATCATACATACATGTACAGATATTTTTCCAAACAAACAAATAAAAACCCCCCTGTGTATCTTCTATTGTCTAAATCTAAGGATTTATATATGTTAGTATAGATTCATGTTAAAGAACTAATTAACTTTTGTTCTATCAAATTTACAATAGGGAGTTTTATAAACATTTCAAACATTTAAATAGTTTAAAAAATCACACTTATTTTAATATAAGAAATATGAATTTAAAGCAGACTGTTAATTGATTTTCTTCAAACTAGAAAGACGAGCGTGACAGAAGTTATGCATATAAATTTATTTTATGAAGGCCTTTTGTTCAATACGAATAGTTCCATTTAAATGTCAATCTTTATTTATGTTAACTATTTATGAACTTAATAAAAACTCACTTATTTTAAAGATGTATATTTGACTAAGGGCAATGACCTGTCTGACTGATCAATTACCATAGAGGGTATACAAAGTGAGTACATGTAATATAAAACATACAAAGTGGAGATTTTCGTTTTGTAATGCAGAGAGGCAAGAAAGTTCACGGAATTCTGATTCCATGTGAGATGAACATCCAATCTTAAAATGCAATTTTGGCACCCGACGTGGGGCAAAAAAGACTATTTAAAACTCTCTTAACGATGTTTAAATGTATATTGGCCTATTTATCACGTCATATACTACATATGACTGATTTTGGTGCCAACATCAAATAAATCAAACTATGTAGATGTCGTAGGTACATATATGTATAATCTAGGTGAAGATTTTTAAGCCTACCTAACCTAACATCAAAAGAATCCATCTATCCATATTTTGAAAGAGGGAAATATCTCCGAGAAAACAAACTTTCACATTTGTAATATTAGTAGGACTTCTACGACATAACCTGTATGCTTCGTTACAAATGCTACAACTTTCGAAAGTTTGCCAGAGGATAACCAAAAACTTTATCTGCAAGTCTAGAGTGCATGCGAACCAGCCACTTCAGTTTATTTTAAAATAACAAAATCTTATGTAAAATTAAAATATATTGTGGTTTTTATTTATATTTATTTAATTGATGTTTATATTAAATACTTGTAAAATATTCATAAAATATTTATTATTATCTAAAGGAAGTTCTAAGATTTCTTGAGAAAATAGCTTATTTATTATAGAAGCATTTCAAACTTAAGATCTCGCTCACTAAGTGCACTTGTGCATGCTAAGAACAATATTTTTAACTAGTTTTTCATATAATAATGTTGCCGGGTTTTTACTTATTTAAAATTGTTCCATTTACTAAGATCGACTTACCAACGCAAAAAATAAATTAACAAGCAAAATCTAATTTTAAAAAACAATAGAGCTATCAATATTTTCAGCTTATGATCTTGTTATTTTGCGTCTGCTTCGTCTTCTAGTACTTCTTGTCAATCTGATTATCTGCAGCATTTCATTAACTTGCACTTTAAACTGCTGAGTGATTCTTTATTAAAGTATATTAATTTGTATCTTACAAATTTCAAATATTATTATAAATTCGAAATCAGTGAAAAAGAGAATTTAAACAGAGACACAATTACATAAAAATTAAAGTTTATCAACAACAAAAAAGCAGATTTCAATATCGTAGTTAATTTATTGACAATTACTGATGAGTTCCGTTGTCTGTCTCTGGAACCCATCATGAGATGTTTAAGAATCTTAAATGGAACCATTTCACACCATAATTGAATATAAACATAATATTAATTTGTGAAACCAATAGAAAAAGGTAAATGTTTTTAACAATTATATTTAATAAAGGGAACAGACGCTAAGTTAACGATAGATATCTTATCACATGCAGTCATTTCTTACAGTACCAACACCAATATCTACCATCGGATGAGCTACTTGCAAGTCTAATTACCTACATGAAAAAGAATAATTACTACGCTTCCTTAATACAAACATTTTGTTTATTACGCGTTCTCCGTATACGTCACACACGGAAAACTGACACGTTCCTGAAACTGGAATTAAAGTATCGATAAATAAAGGATTATACGAGACTAATTACCCAATTTATGAGGCTTAATGTTTTATATTTATATTTGATACCATTAGTATCACGCGTGATCTCTCCACCCATACTCAACCGTCCCACGCCGAGTAAGCATACAATATGACAAAGTACGTCCCACACCTTATTTCTTAAAGTATATTTCAGAAGTCCTTTTAAAAGTTAAAAGTGTAAAAAATCGATCGATCAATTGAGCTGAATCTTTACGCTCACTGTTGTTGCTCAATACAGTCTAGGATGTGTGCCAAGTTTTTTTATTATTATTGTTTAATACAGACAGACTAGCAAATAAGACACCTAGCAGTAAGTCATTCTCATTAGACATTGGCATTGTGAGAAATATTAATCATAATTTCGAACTAATGTCTCACGTGCACGAGGCTCATAATTCACTCATCCTTTTATTGTAATGATAGATAATCCATAGATCATTATTGAGTAGTACCCAAACAGACAGGCTTCCATAAAACTCTACCAGGTAAAATTGATGTCAAAAAGACACCAGAATTCAGACCTGTTTAAAGACAACGAATTTTGTTTCTTATGATAAAATCTTTACATACTAAAAATATTATATATATATATATATAAAAACATTTCTCACATCTCATTACATATATACGTATGAGGCAGAATAAATATGTATTATATTATATAACAGATTTGCGACCAAAACCAATGACCAAAGACGGTATGAATCGTCTTTGCCTTCAAAGCCCTCCCTTGAATATACTCGCCATGTTAATATAGCCAGCACATAAAACATGCGAGTCTTAGCACATTTTATATCATATCCGAACAAATTTGAATTTTTCAAGAACTATATTTGTGTTGACAATTCATCTCGTACTCAAAGTTGGAGCAAATCGTCGTGAGAAAAGCTGCATGTGTTGAAATGAGTTATAGGTTATGTTGCAGTATAATAAATTTGCTAGAAGGGATTGGTTGTTTGGCCTCCATGACCGGGATATAAATGTAGCAAAGGGTCTCCTTTTTTTGTTCAAAAAATGTACGTAAATTGAATAATGTATTTGCAATACCTCGCTGTATCCTTGGAAAAAAAGCACCAGCAAGAATATTCTAGAAACTAAATCAAAAATTTGGTTAGTTAAATTTGGCAGCTTCAGTCAAAAGCCTTATATGCTAGGACTAAAAAAGATTGAACAATATAAAAGAACTATTAAATAGGCTTGAAAAAGTATATATTTTTATTGTACGCTTTGTAAGCGACTTAAATAAATGGTCCAATAGTATCGGCACTTTAACTTGGTGGTAGGGCTTTGCGCTAGCCCGTCTGGGTAGGTACCACCCATTCATTAGATATTCTACCGCTAAACAGCCAGTATCCAGTGTTGTTGTGTTCCGGTATGAATGGTAAGTGAGCCAGTGTAACTACAGGCACAAGGGACATAACATCTTAGTTCCCAACATTGGTGTCGTAAGGAATGATTAATATTTCTTACAGCGCCATTGTCTATAGGTGGTGGTGACCACTTACCATCAGGTTTCAGGCCCATTTGCTCTTTCGTCTACCAATGTCATAAAAAAACACTCATAGAATATGTTAAAAACGAGAAAAAATTATAACATTTTATGAAACAAGCAAGCTTTATATAAGTAAGCTATAACAGCTCAGTGAAGCTACCACCGGGGTAGCTTCACTTAATATAGTTTGTTAAATGACAATTCAAAAGTGCTGTCTTTAATTATGACAATATAAAAGCCTACTTGAATAAAGTATATATTTTTTATTTTGCCCCTGTCAAGTCAAGTGAAAATAAAAACCAATTAGGTACCTTATAATAGATTCAAAAGTTCGTGTGTTTAGATGCTTATTCTACAATCACGCAAGTTTTCGGACAGAATCTGAACAAATTATATTTTGTTTTTATTAAAAAAATGTAATGTGGCAATATTTATAAAAAAAAATCAGATATCGTGTTCAAACGAATTGGCTTTCTCTATACATATATACATATATATATTATGTATTAAATAACAAACACAATAAAACAAAATTACGTTTGGAAAACAATTAAATAAAAATAAATCAAGTTATTATATGTGTGAATTAAAACAATAAGTAATAAATATATTAAGTTAAAATAGTTTTTATATAACCTTTAAAGACAAAAACAGCTAAGGGAGGACAAAGTCAAGTTCAGGGCTTCACTGTAGCATGCGAAAGTGATCCCGTGGCTCTCGCCGAAGAGACTGAATGTATCGGGACGCACTCAGCGTCCAGGGCACTAGCAAGTCTCACATTCCACGTGACGGAAACGCGTAACGCGTTCCTCCGATGAAATAAAAACAAAAGGATAGAGTCGATTGGAGAGTACATAATGCTTTTTTTCTTACGTGACAATTTCTTCCAGTTCACTCACAACTTCGTTCCAACAATTAGAAAAAAACAATGAAGCATTTATAAAGGATGATCTGTTTAGAGATAACTTATAATATCTCTAAACAGAACAATGTATATATATTTAAAAGTCAATGTCCCGACAGACTATCGACGCACAGCTTAAACTAGATTAAGTTCTTTGTCTTGAGGAGAAGGTCGTTTTGTAATTAATGTCTAACATAAAGGCAGAATTGTGTGAAATTTTGGTCTAAAGGAGGGCGCTGTAGAACTTTGATTAACTTCATTTAGTCTACCAGTTCAAAAGGACATTATTTTCAACACAATACGAGAAATAAATATGACGATGGTGGTGATATAAGTTTTTGGGATTAGACAAACGTATCCTTAAACCAAATAAAGCATTTAAACCATTTATTTTTGCACATGCACTACAATGATTATACACAAGAAAATAATTAAATTCAAGGAATACAGTGTAGGTAGCAAGGGGTTCATCTCAATATATGCTGTGCTAATGCACAACAATGATTTTCAGATGGCTGACTGACTATTGAGTGAACATAAACAAAAACGCGCGCACACGAAAATTAAAATAAAAAAAATCCTTTGAAAAGCGCCCTAATTATTTATGGTTTTAATAGCACGAAGGCGACGGATGCTCTGTTCTCTTTAATAAATAATAAAAATTTATCCGATTGTGATGAATCTTTGGTGACTTGATCCACGATCACGAAGATAAATGGCCCAACAAGAATACACAGATAGACAAGAACTGCTCTTTCAACGTTTGTATTTCAATAAGAATATCTTATGTTACCTTATTCTACCCGTGCAAAGACGGGACGGTCAGCTAGTTGTGTATAAAAATAAAAAATAAAACGATCCACTCAACACTGAACGCTCGAGTTCCGTATCTAATGAAATGTAAACAAAGAAGTGCTTTACAAGTTTACACTCATGAGAATAGTCTTTGTTTGTTTCAGCTTGGAAGGAATACGGAATGGTAAGTGAACTATGTGAACTTACCTTACTTACCTCAGGTAATTCGTAATTATCTTATCACTTAAATAATTGGGTATATATCCTTTATCTATTTATTGTATAAATGAAATGACATATCGTTAATTGCAATTAGTGAACAATTTAATGTCGCTTGTACGATAAGCTGCTCCGCGCGGCTCAAACCGCGTGCCGCCCGTAAGTCGTAGCGTGATGTTATTATATAAACTACAACATTTTTCAATTAATTTTATATTTATGGTAATTTTTTTTTAGATCATACTAAACGATCCACAGATTACCGCGTTCAAAACAATTTCCACAGCTTTAAATATTACATTACATTACATTAACAGCCTGTAAATTTTCCCACTGATGGGCTAAGGTCTCCTCTCCCTTTGAGGAGAAGGTTTGGAGCATATTCCATCACGCTGCTCCAATGCAGGTTGGTGGATATACATGTGGCAAAATTTCAATGAAATTAAACATATGCAAGTTGTTTTCCTTCACCGCCAAGCACGAGATGAATTATAAACACAAATTTAACACATGAAAATTCAGTGGTGATTGCCTGGGTTTGCACCCGTAATCATCAGTTAAGATGAACGCGTTATAACTAATGGGCCATCTCGGCTCCACTGGGCCATCTCGGCTCCACTGGGCCATCTCGGCTCCACTGGGCCATCTCGGCTTTTAATATGAAGTATATATATGTATATATTTAAAAAAAGAGAAGTGTCATGGGGACTGTTGTAATGAAGTTACCATAGCTACATATTGTATGTTTAATAATAGACACAATAAAAAAATTTAACAATATTATGTTAGAACAATTATATATAATAAAAATACCGTATGAATTAAAACAAAAACAATAAAATAATTTTATATAATATCATATACATTAGAAATAGAAAGAGGGGAAGACCGCCTGGAGCGGTCATAATGCATTTTCCTTACGTAAGTATTTCGGCTAATTCGAATTTCGAACAAAAAATATGACGTAACCTTTAAAGTCAAATTAACTATTGTTAATGTTATTGCGAGCGATGTAATGAACGCCACGCAGAACGGTATTACTCTCATAACGACAGGTAACGCTATGCTATAAGAATCGTTTGGTTCACTGGGTTTTATGCAGGGAGCATATACTCCAAATAATACTGACTTCTTTTATAAATTATAATTACAATATCGTGCATTGTTCGGGCTGAAAATCATTCTCTGGGTCAGATATTATTTGCACAGAATCACGCATTGCTTATTTACTACATCAACGGAGAAATAATCAAGTATAATCAGAAGTGTCAGTTACGTCTTGTGAAGGACTGTTGGCCTTTAGAACAGAAAAGAATTTGAGTAGACTGTGGATCAAGTAACTTAGGATGTCTTCCATGGGCTAAGTGGCAGAACCCAACTGGATGCGGAAAGTGGAAGAGTAGATGGACCATCTGGAGGTGAAGACTGTAAATCTAGTCTAGATATTGAGACAATACCAGAAAATATGCAACGTGAAGCATATAAATTATATCACAAAGGCCCGTATGATTTGTTCACACATCCACGTCCGCAGAACCGAATCAGTTTATCTGTTATCTGTTCATGATGTCAAGAATAAATTGCCTGAACTTCAGATAGATCTGTATTACGCAATCCCTCGGGTCCATATCATAACGCCCTTATCTTTATCTAAATTCGGCGCCACACATGCGAGAACCTTATGAAGTTTTATACATGTGTGTTAAACATATAAAAACACACACGCCGACCGAAAAGTTAACATTTTTTGTGCCTGTTGCCACGTCACGACTAAATCACTGAACTGATCGTAGTGAAATTTGATATTGAGGTGGCTGGAGCTTGTCATAATATACGAGTTTTATTAAAAAAAAACCGACGTGGATGGAGTAGCCAGGAACAACGCGTTATTTTTTTTTTTTTTATGATATCGGTAAGCGGACGAGCAAATAGGTCACCTGATGGTAAGTGGTCACCGCCCATAGACAATGGCGCTGTAAGAAATATTAACCGTTCCTTACATCAGCAATGCGCCACCAACCTCGGGAACTAAGATGTTATGTCCCTTGTGCCTGTAGTTACACTGGCTCACTCACCCTTCAAACTGGATCACAACAATACTGAGTAATGCTGTTTGGCGGTAGAATATCTGGTGAGTGGGTGGTACCTATCCAGACGGGCTTGCACAAAGCCCTACCACCAAAAAATCGTTATATATGAATTGAGACAATAAGTTATATATATATACGTATTTTATAATTTACATTAAAATTCTATCGACTTAGATTAGCTGATTTTTTTATACAATGCTTTAATATTGAATTTGAGTGAAATACTTTAACACACAGTAAATTCATTATTAAATTAAATTGAAGCAAATTAATACCCGTTTAAGGTTATACCCGGCTGTCATTTACCTACTTGATATAATAAACACAAATTAAGGGCATACATATAATTCCTTTATATTAATAAGTCTACCCGGCTTTGAACCAACAATGTTTGGTTAAGATTTACGATTGAAGCATTGGCCCATCTCGACTTTTTATACATCGACTACTATGGCAATAAAGGTCCTTTACAATTGATAGGTCTTAATAAAGATTAACAATATTATATTTAATGTCCCCAAATGAAATCCATATTCAAGTAGTCAGCATTAACATGATCACCCTAGACACAGTAGCCATTTTTTAACAGATAATATAAACAGAAAAAAGTAAGCCAAAAAATAAAACGTAAAATTTATCATTTACAATCATTATCATTCAATTAACATTTAAGTAAGGGACTTTGATCATTTACACATAAAAATTAGTACTTTCGTATAATATTACACGTCAAAATAACAAATGAGAATTTATATGAGAATAAAATTTAGTATTACTATTGATTGTATAGTATAAATACATATCCATAATAATGTCCGTACTAAAATTTAAAATGGGTGTAATAAGATGTTTATTTTAAAAGAATATATATATCCTCTAAGCGGTACCCACCTGTTCCAATCTAAAACATCTCACACTTAAAAAAAATTCGTCAAAAACTATCCAGTCGATATTAAGTTGTTCATATTATATCACACACATGTACAGAAGAACTATATATAGAAAAGTCAATATAAAAAAGTGAACTTCCCAATCCACTCATCCTTGAGCAACATTTGTGATCAGCTATACTGACTGCAAGTAAATTGCTACATTGTATTTCTCGTAATCTGGGGAACGCCTTCGCGATGATCAGTGGAAGTCAGACGATTTTATTGTATACACGCTTTATATCAATAAATAACTATAAAGTTTAAAAATATATATATATATTATATTAACCAAAAATGCCTCTAAAACAACGACTACAAAAACAACTACAATACAATCTGTATAGAAGTAAAATAACATAAAATTAAATCAATGATTAAAATATTACTAAAGAAATTAAGAATAAAATCATATATTTTCAGAATTACATACCAATTAAATATTCTAAATTATAACACAATAGTATCCCTACAAAATATATTAAAAAGACAATAACCACATTATTTACATATAAAGCGAACGAATCATTCAACTGCAATATCATATAAGTCTTAAGTCCCATACTTACTAGGTAAGTCCAGGTCACTCATGAACTCCTCCGTCTCCACAAGCCCCCGACCCATGGTTGATAAGGCAACCAAAATCACTAAGCACTGCATACAAACGCCCGACTTGCCCCACGCAACACCTATTCGCTCCATTTAACACACTTTAAACCATCTTCAAGTAAACGTCACATCTCAATATTGTTTTGGTTCATAAACGGCTATTAACACGTAATTGTGTACATATCAAAATCGTCTCGTTAAGTTGCGTGCGTGCGTTACAGCGGCGCGCGGCGAACTGATCACATCAACCGATTTAATATTAAAGCTGAAAGCGCTCCGTTATAAACAAGTTTATTTTAAATCGTTATTAATTCACACTCTCATTGCGATTGGTTTACAAATAGTTTATTATTTCTTTATTATATACTTATGATATAATAGAGTAGAATAGCTTTATAATTTATACATAGTGTAACATTTTTTTTTTATGACAATGGTTGGCGGACGAGCATATGGGCCATCTGATGGTAAGTGGTCACCACCGCCCATAGACAAAGGCGCTGTAAAAATAATAACCATTCCTTACATCACCTATGCGCCACCAACCTTGGGAACTAAGATGCTATGTCCCTTGTGCCTGTGATTACACTAGCTCACTCACCCTTCTAACCGGAACACAACAATACAGAGTACTGTTATTTGGCAGTAGAATATCTGATGAATGGGTGGTACCTACCCAGACGGGCTTGCACAAAGCCCTACCACCAAGTAACTTATCAACTAATAATTTTATGTCAAGATGACTTAGTAAATAGAAAACGTGGAGTTAACCGAAGTTGTTTGGTTCAAGTCCGGACGTGTTCGACTCACTGTTGCATGTGTTTAATTTGTTAATATAATAAATAAATCATGTCGTATTCTCTGAAAGACAACATTGTGAGGAAATGTGTGGAGGTCCGCTTTAATTCGACCACATGTGTATCTGTTCCACCGACCGGCACTGAAGCTTTCAAGTTGGAAAGACGAGTGAGCCACAGTGACTACCAGCACAAGGGACATACCGTCTTGATTGCTAAGTCTGGTAGTGCATAGCCGGTCTAAAGAATTTATATTATTTCTGATTGATGGTGGCGACGTACATTAAGGTGGTCCAAATGCTAGTCTGCCTACCTATTTAAAACAAAAAATTGAGGAGACCTTGCCTAGAAGTAGGATAATTTATGAGTTGGGACTTAATACTTCAAATTTTATTATGTGCTTGTTAACTTGTTAGACAAAAATATAAACACAAATGTTATTTACCCGCGTCACGTCACAATAATTTGAGAATATTCCACGTAATGTTATTATATACATCGTATATTTTATTAGCACTCCAGATAAGTAAATACAAAATTATAAAAAGCGGAGTTCGTTTGTATTGTTTTTGGGCAAGATATATTTAATAACGGTTTATTAATATACCTTTTATTTAATCGATTGTACATTCTAAACTTGTGGTAGTATTACATTTAATATAATTTTGTTCAAATGACGTTTTAGAGGTATTATTCAAAGTCATTTTTAATAAATGTACAACTGATTGTGGAAAGCGTTGATGGAAATATATAAAGTCAGTGTTGAACACGTCATGCGTTAACTCTGACCTAATATTTTTTTATGAATATTATAACTATATAAATAGTCAAAGGCATTTACCAGATGCACAATTCTAATAATAAAAAAAATTATTCTAAAACATGAAAAGTTTTCGTAAGTGTGTGTGAAAAATATGTTTGAAAAGTGTTAGGTTTGGGAATTGGGGAGGTGATACTGTATTTAAACGTATAAAACACATTTTAAACTTTGTACTTTATTTTTTTATAGTGTGTCAATATCCAAACCCAAACCAATAAGGAAAATGTTCAAAGAAGTCTCGCAGCAATTTAAAATTTATGGAAATTGATGAGTTGTTTTTCTTAGCCGAGATCAAACCCACGCACCTAAAAAAAAAAATACTACAATATAGTACTAAATATACTTCCTTTATTTTATTTTGTTATTTTAATAATACATTTAATATATACAGTTTCGACTATAGTTCAAGTGGTTCATCAAAGATTTATCTGTTTGCGAATATCAATGTGAAATGTCTAACAGCTTTGGGGTAAGGCCGGCTGTGATCTGCGTCTCACTCTTATGCTGTCATACTCCCTCTCCGCTGAAGCTCTCTACTCTCTTTTTTAGTACTATATACTTGGTTACTATATATTATAATAATAATATGAAAAAGGTATTTTTATTATTAACATTAGCAGCCTGTAAATTTCGCACTGCTGGGCTAAGCCCTTCTCTCCCTTTGAGGAGAAAGCTTGGAGCATATTCCACTACGCTGCTCCAATGCAAGTTGGTGGAATACACATGTGGCAGAATTTCGTTGAAATTAGACACTTGCAGGTTTCCTCACTATGTTTTCCTTCACCGCCGAGCACGAGATGAATTATAAACACAAATTAAGCACATGAATATTCAGTGGTGCTTGCCTGGGTTTGAACCCGAAATCATCGGTTAAGATGTACGCGTTCTAACCACTGGGCTATCTCGGTTCTTATTTATATTATTAACGAAAATATGTTTTTACTTATTTAATGAAAAAACTGACTGAACCGAATCAACCGTGATCGCTGCTTCCTATTGAATCATATAGAGCAGCGACCACGGTTGATTTGCTGGTATTATCCGTTACGACTCCAAAACTCATCAGTTATTGGCGAAATTTAAAAGTTAATATTTATACCTATTTCGAATAATTTAGCAAATTCGTCTATATATGAAGAAGCGGACAAACATAAAACAAATATTGACATCCGAATTGTTAACTACCTTTTTTTTAAAGTCGTTCGTCAAAATTCAAAAGGCATCAATATCGATGTTTTTTAACTATTAATACAGTTTAGTAATATGGCTACTGAGGTAGCCGGTCCTTTGACCCGGACTAGTCTTAGTACAAACAATTGCACATAAAATATGCACGGTCTGCCTGAGAACACTATTTTTAATATCTAGCAAAATACTTTAATAACGTCGCATAATTAGTTAAATACATGAAATTATTTTTTTGTGGATGTGGCATTTGTATACGTAAAGATAAATTAATGTTGTTTTCTTTACGCTTAAAATATTACATATTTGATTATATAATACCGCCTTTGTTTTTCTGATAATAATTATAAAAACATGTACAACGACTTCATATATTTATGTTAGTTAATTAGGTATATATTTACATACTAATACTACAACAATAGGCTACACACTACAAAACTACACTCCTTAAAGTTCTCCATCAAATTAATTTAAAAAAATATTTTTACCATATTAAATGTACTTACTAAATATATATTTTATATAATATACAAATTTGAATCAGTAATATAATTGTGAGACGTGCCTGCATTGATTTGAGAAACAATTAAGTATGACCAACTTGAAGGTAGTTGTCAAAATACGTAGAGCAATCATTTAAAAGACTGTATCGACAGACCTAGAATTTTTTCCGTTGACTTAATTTATGGTAGTGTATTAATGTGATGTTTTTTAGCGTAAATGCTACCAATAGCACGATTGAAATAAGAGGACGGCATCAATTAGTTTATTAATTAGGTTAAATTTTATCTTCACAGACAGACCGGCTAAAGTCGAGGCTCGCATAAAATCAAATAGGAATAAGGAATCAGAAAAACAAAACGACCGTCTAAGAATCGTTAACTTAATCAGAGCTCGGTGCTCGACTGCCTTTGGGATGTTTTAACGAAGATGGCATACTTATAGTAGAATCGCAGAGTTTTTACAACAATATTGTGTGTATTATATAATGTTATTTTAAATGAACACCGAGTTCCCGTCTCCACGTAGTGATAGATAAATAAAGCGTTAAAAACATTTATAAAGAATAAGTTGACCGGATGAATAATAATTTAATTGTAATTAATTAGAAACGTTACTTGGTGGTAACGCATCAGATATTCTGCCGCCAAGCAGCAATACTTGGTATTGTTGTGTGCGGGTTTGAAGGGTTAGTGAGCCGGTGTAACTACACGCACAAGGGACATAACATCTTAGTTCCCAAGGTTGGTGGCGCATTGGCGGAGTAAGGGATGGTTAATATTTCTAACAGCGCCAATGTCTATGGGCGGTGGTGACCACTTAACATCAGGCGGCCCAT
This sequence comes from Vanessa tameamea, assembly GCF_037043105.1. Classification (NCBI taxonomy): domain Eukaryota; kingdom Metazoa; phylum Arthropoda; class Insecta; order Lepidoptera; family Nymphalidae; genus Vanessa; species Vanessa tameamea. Next base: position 443,150 of record NC_087327.1, on the reverse strand, counting down.
TTGCCGGTACGCCTACCTATTACATAAAAAAAAAAACTCCGACTACACATTTTTACCGGTTCTCCTCGATAGAATCTACAGTACGAGCTGTTGGTAGCTTTAAATTTCAACGTCTTTGTAAGTGCCTTCTTGAATAAATTATTTATTTATTTTAACTTTTATTTCGCGTTTACAAAGACAGTGGACAGAAGTTTCATCGGGTAGGATTACCTCCTTGTAATGCCTCTCAGACTAGCAAAGGTTCGTGTATAATTGTCACCATTGAGTTCTTAGTCGTACTTAGTTGATATTGACACGCTATCTATACTAAAAGTAGTCTATCAGTTGCTCTTTCCGCTAAACCGTATTTAATTAAATTTGATATAAAGCAAGCTTGAACTCCAAGGAATCGACCTCCTGACGACCGATCCCTAAAACGCGAATTTAGCCACGGGCGACAAACAGTACTGATATAATATCCCCGGTGTAGACCCAATTCCTAATAAAGCTTTCTACCGTATGTGCCAATAACCCTGTATATACTAACATAAATATTATACTCGCACTTTTTACTAATATAATAAATTCGTAACGATTGTCTGACAATTTCGTAAATACGATTATTTATGAAAAATTACATAACATAATCAGCCTGTAAATTTCCCACTGCTGGGCTAAGGCCTCCTCTCCCGTTGAGGAGAAGGTATGGAGCATATTCCACCACGCTGCTCCAATGCGGGTTGGTGGAATACACATGTGGCAGAATTTCATTGAAATTAGACACATGCAGGTTTCCTCACGATGTTTTCCTACACCGCCGAGCACGAGATGAATTATAAACACAAATTAAGCACATGAATAATTAGATTAATTTTTAATTATCATATCACTCGAAACTCTTAAAACCCAGCAAAACGATCGTATTTATGAACGTTAGATTAACGAGTTACTGAAAGAGTGCGCTCGTTCGAGAGAATGCACCTTTGTTTGCCGACACTTCTACGTTATAATATTTCCTGTCCTGCTTGAGAATGGCGCAGTGGCCAATTGTCATAATTTATATTTATCTTTATCCGTATAAATACAAAGCTATCGTGAAATAAACCGACACATTCAAATATTTAGTTCTTTAGTTTTGTAAAGGAAGATATCATTGTTGTTATTTACTGAGCAGTATTCAAGGTCTCCTCGTCTATTGAGATAAAGGGTTGGAACTTATTCCACTCACTCGAACAGTTTTAACTCATAAAAGAAGTTTAAAACGTCATGTTACAGTATTGAATTAATAGCTACCACCGATTTGGAAGGTAGATTCTACCTGGATTCTTGTAGATAGAAGAACCGACAAAATAACTCAGAAGTTACTCTATTCTAATTTAAGTTTTATTCACTTGGTGGTCAAGCTTTGTGCAAGCCCGTCTGGATAGGTACCTGCTACTCATCATCCATTACCGGTAAACAGCAGTACTCAGTATTGTTATATTCCGGTTTGAAGGGTAAGTGAGCCAGTGTAACTACAGAGACAAGGGATATAATATATTAGTTTGGGAACAAGATTGGTCGAACATTGACATTGTAAAGAATCGTTAATATTTCTTACAACGCCATTGTCTATGGGCGGTGGTGATCACTCACCATCAGGTGGCGTAAACCATAATTTTCCATCTCGGTTTAATAAGTTTGACTATATTTGTATAAAAATACAGTGGAATCCGTTTATAATAACATCGAAGGGAATTGACATACACGTCATAATAACCGAACGTCACACAAAGCTTTTGTAAATATATATATATATATATATACCTATATATAAACCTATATATTTTGCACGTAATAAGTACATACGAAACATGTATGTACTATATTTTAATGTAAGTAATCTGTAATTTTGTCTGCTTTTGTTTTTTCATTTGTAATAACAGTCTCTAATACTATTGTGTTTAGAAGACAAGCCGAGATGGCCCAGTGGTTAGAACGCGTGCATCTTAACCGATGATTTCGGGTTCAAACCCAGGCAGGCACCACTGAATTTACATGTGCTTAATTTGTTTATAATTCATCTCGTGCTCGGCGGTGAAGGAAAACATCGTGAGGAAACCTGCATGTGTCTAATTTCAACGAAATTCTGCCACATGTGTATTCCACCAACCCGCATTGGAGCAGCGTGGTGGAATATGCTCCATACCTTCTCCTCAATGGGGGAGGAGGCCTTAGCCCAGCAGTGGGAAATTTACAGGCTGATTATGTTATTATGTTATGTTAGAAGACATAGCCATGGTCAAATTATCATTTTCAATATTGCTATGAACAAATCTGCAGACGACCGTTGAGTGACAATTACTTTCTCAGATTAAAAACAATGAGCCAGGTGCGGAACGTCACCGGGAACATTACCGAAGGTGTAAAGAATCATGTCGGTCACAATAACCGGACATGATTTATTAAAAATGGGTCATAATAAGCCAACAGTCACTATAAGGAAAGTCATTATATCCGACTTTTTCACAAAGAATTTTATATGAGAACCAAACTTCAGAGTGTAATTACGTCATTATAAACGGTTGGTCAATATAGGGGGAGTCATAATAAACGGAATCTACTGTATATATTATTAAAGCAAAGACGAGAGCCATCGCTTATTATACGGTATTAAAATCACCATCACAATTTGCAATACCTACCCTTGTTTAAGCCTCTTTAGTGCAACAAAATCAATAAACCGGAATTTAACTACAATGTTATTCGCTGGCGGCAACTGAACCAGTTCTGAGAATACGGGTCAACCATCTTCATTGTACTTCAACTTCCAAGATATAAACGGGAACAGAGTCAACTAACTCTGGTCGAATTACCGAATTAACATTAGACAGATTTGACAATTGCATTTAACCGACTTTAATAAAAGAGTATTGTCTGCCTATTTGAAAAACTTTATAACAATTTTCAATAAGTCTTTGAATGGGTTTTAATTGTGTATGAAATGTAGTTTAAAAGATCATGAAAATATATTACAAAATATTTTTTAGTTCGTGCATTTAGCATGGAAATCCTTCCTATAATTTTAATTCTCCAATATAAAATAATTTCTCATCAATCAATCGCAATCTATAATAATATTTCGTAACATAAACAAAAAGCAGCCGCTAAAATTGATGTGCAATGCTCTACAAATTAATAAATTAAAATATCGCAGTAAAACATATTGATAAATAAATTTATTTCTCTATAAAATATTGAATTTATGAAAGCGTTAGCATTCGTTCTTCACGCAAGAGAAATAATAATTTATAGATTACTAGCGACCCGCCCCGGCTTCGCACGGGTGCAATGCTGCCACTAAACATACTACAGAATGTCTTACAGCGTACACAGTTTTTCAGACTATACAAACCGCTATGTCTTTGCCTTTTAAATCTGTAATATCTTCGAAAATATTCATTTAAATTACATGCTATAAAGGTTAATATTGATCTATATTAAAAATGCTCAATATATTTGAGGTAATTAATTGGATAAGGATTAATGCTGTACTTCTTAAATCGCTTTGAAAATAAGCCATTATTGGCCAATCCCTAATAGATAGGCATATACCATCGCGGACTTTTTTGAAGACTTTTTTAAGGTTTACAATACTGTAGTACATTATTTTGATCTATCTCGTACGGTTCAGCCAGCGTTTGCAATGTAAGCGCAAAAAATGTGTTTATTTACGAGATCACTTTAGAAACCTCTAATATTATCAGTGTTTCTCTGGTAAAGAAGGCATATTATTCAATACAAGATTATATAGATGATAAAAAACCGTGGAGCTAATACTTGTTGACTTCCAGGCAGGATGTATTATATACATAGGTATATGATTGTATTTAACTAACATGACTTTGTATTATTAAATGTTGAAAAAAATAACTATTTAGTTTCTTGCCGATTCTTCTCGGTAGAATGTGCATTCTGAACCGGTGGTAGCTGCAATTAATATAGATTGTCGAATAACGATTCAAAAGTAAAAGCCTACAAGCCTTGAATAAAGTATATTTTGATTTTGAGTATATGTCCTTCTTCGGGACTAAATCTATCTCGAAACCAAATTTCATCTGAGTCGGCTCAGCGTTTTAAGCGTAAGGTAACAGACAGAGTTACTTTCTCATTTATAATATTAGTGTGGATGCTTGCGTTGATAATTTTTTTTAAATCTATTTATTAATGGTCGAAAATTATATCCAGATATGTAGGAAAGTATGTCAATATAATCAATAAACGGGTTGACGAAACAAAATCTCTTGACATAATATATACGCGTGTCAATCATGTATCAGTTAATTTAACGATCAAAATAAAAAGAGCGGTCACCTTTTTAAAATATATTTATTATAAATTGTATTAAACTTTTGTAATGCAATAATATATATGCATAATAATATAATAACGTCGCACTTGAATAGAAATCTCTAATACAATATTTATCCGTGCAGTGACGGAGGAAGAATACAATTCACCGCCCCTGCCTCCCATGGGTGCCGTAAGAGGCGACTAAGGAATATCTGAGCGACCATCTCCTCACCTGGTGGTAGATTAATCATCTGGCTTGTTATCATCGTACGCATGGGGAAAAACTCGTAAAGTGGCTTGCAGCCGCGTTTTGAGGTCAGCCAGCGTAGAGCCAGCACCCAAGCGAGCCTTGCCGCAATAAGTGTTGGAATGTTAAACCAATGCCGGTGGAAATTATATTGACCTGTCGGATAATAAGATCCAAAGAAATTGTTTTTTCCGCTTGGCGCCCGTGGTAGAAAGGCCCGAGCGTATCTTACCAGCTCGCGAGGCTGCCTCTCCATGTCATGCATGTGTAATCTCAGTGTGGACCGTGCTGCCAATTGGCGACCGGAAGTGACTCGACGGCTTGTTTAAGGGCCTATATATTTTCTCTTACTAATGTTGCTTCTTACTAGACCCAAATAACCCGTCCTGTCAATTCCAGTTACCTCAATTATCCCGGCTATATGATTGAAGAGTCCTTTAACGCGTGGAATTGGTTCGTCAGAGTCGAGTCTACTTGTGCCTTTATATATGCCACAATGATTGATTTGGAGACAAGCCGACTGTTTGACCATATTATTTGTAACTTGTAATTAAATAATTATTAAAAAAAAAACTTCTTTCTTCTCTAATAAAGTTTTGACATAACACAAGTGGCAGTAGGAGCAGTATTTCTGTGTTCCAGTTTGAAGGATGAGGAAGCCAGTGTAACTATAGGTACAAGGGACATAATATCTTAGTTCCCAAGGTCAGTGGAGCATTGGCGTTGTAAGAAATGGTTAATTATTTTTTTACAGGCGGACCAATTTCCCATGCGCAATCTTTGCAGAAAAAAAATGGTTGTTCTCCTGACAGATTTTAGCCAAGGTGGCCAGCCCATCAATTAAGACGAGTACAATCCGATGGAACAGCAAATCCAACAAGAAAGGTAAGAGTTTTGGAGTAATACCAAATTCCTGACTCCAAGCTGCTAATGAGAATGACTTAACAGAAAAACCCAGTTTGAGCGCACGATCACAGTATTTACATCACTATGTAAGTAGTTCGTAGACAGTATTTATAATATTAGTCTGATCGTAGTGACGCAGATTTAAGATCTATTCAATTGCTAGAATAACTACCATGATTTTTGCACGAACAATGAAACGAGATACAACAATCGCAAACAAAAATTTCATTTTTAAAATAAAATCCCTGCATTAACTCGTAGTTAATACCTTTACAGTCAAAAAAACTTTAAAATGATGATAAACGACGTCTATAAAAATATAGTACGGCTGAGCAGAACGTGCATAGCTTGCGTTAATAGTTTCTATTTTGAACCCTATTACCAAGGCAATAAAGGGTATTGGTAAATTATGGAGTGTCAATAGTATACAGGTCGTAAAGTCGGCTACAGGTCATTCGATTTGTCAGCTATACCAATACAGCATATTCGGAACTGTTATGGATAAAATCTGTGCAAACTGAATAGGATTAATTCATTAAATTTAATTAACTTAATAACAGATTTTCAACGACATTCGTTTGCGTGATATATGAATTGCGAGTTGTGGGTAAAATTAGTCGAAATCTAAAAGTTCAAAGGGAATTCTTTGGTAAGTTTACTCTTTACTTATCGCACGCAGAAAATAATATTGGTTCATAATGTGTATCGTGGTACAAATTCTAAATCATAAAGGAATGATTTCCCGATAGATTCTTAGCCACAGAAGCCTCTCTTAAAGACTCGCCTGTATTAAAAAAATTACAATAGGGTTGATTTTTCTCGAACTTGTCGAAAAGTAACCTTGGAAGAGCTGCCTCTGATATGTGATTGTCTGAATGTCGATTATGAGGATAACGGATGAAACACATGAATAATTATTTACAACAATAAAACTGTAGAATTGCGAGGAAACAATCTCTAGTTAAAGTTGTTTAATAAATCCACACAATTATTGTGTTATATTCTGATTATATTATACCTCATTCAGTTCTGTGCTTAAATTATGTAAGCATTCTTAGATTTATGTCATAGTTCAGTGTAAGATTAGTTTTTAAAAAAGTATGTTTTTTTATGAAAAGTGACAAACATCCATGGACATCTGCAATATTGGAAGGCTTGCAAGTGCGCTGCCAGAGCCAATTCGATACAGTTTATTTAAAAACAATCAAACATTTTGGTCTAATTAATGAAGTACTTGGGTATTAAAGGTCTCAGATTCAAATCCTAACAAGAACTTCAAACGTTATATCCGCAACGTGTTTTTCATACTCGGCGGTGAAAATAAAATTATTGTAGCCGGTTGTAACTCTGTCACGTGTACTCGTATTTCCAACTCGCATCGACGCCGGACGACGGATTGTCAGATTATCGTGATATAAGTAACAAACTTTCTCCTTCAGAGGACAGAAGGCCTTTGTTTAATATTGAGTTACTTACAGGTACATGCTAGTTCTGTGATAAATAACACTATGAAAATTAAATAAACATATAATCAATATATTTATTTTTGTAAAAATTGCTTAGAAACGAGTCTATTTCCTGTTTATTAAAATGTAGTAAAGAATTTCCAATTGTTAAATAAATATTTAAAAAAATATTATGTTAAACAGGTATGTTATTTTTTCATAGTGAACAATTCGGATTTAATAGACGTCGCTCAACAACTGATGCTGGAATGCTTAGACATATACACGATGTATGGGAGAAATCATAATGATTGAATGAAATCAGGCGTTTGGCATGTTCTGTAATTTTGTCCAAGGCATTAGATTGTGTATCGCACGTGTCGCTTTCGTTAAAATTAAAACATTACGGTATTTATGACAGATATCTCGATCTTATTGCTTTATACTTGAATCAAATAATTGAATGAGTGTCCTATAAGTGAATAAAGTTTACTGAAACTTTACTAAGAATGGGCGTTCTACAAGTATCAATTTTGGGTTCTTTTCTTCTTTTAAATGTTAATAAAACAATATTACAAATATTGTATTATATGCTTTTAAATTTGACAAGAAACAACCTAATTATAACGATGTAAACAATGCACTATCACCGATACAAAGGTTAAAGTTTTTTATTTATCTAAATCCTAAAACGTCAAAATGCGTACTGTTTACTTTACCTAATGTAAGAACGCAAAATGTCAAGTTAACTTTAAACAATCGTGATCTAAATGTAACCAACACTACAGTATTTCTAGGAATCACTTTAAGCTCCAAACTTCAGTGGAATCCTCATTTATCGTCTCTGACAGCGAGAATCAGCTTTGCAGAATACTGTTAGAAAAGTTAGACAACTAACTGATGTTGATACTGCTTGATTAGTATACTTTGGTTACTTGCATAGTATTATGTATTACGGCATTTTGCTTTGGGGTACCGCCACAGATATTAAAACTGTTTTCATATTACAAAAAATAGCTGTTTGGTCCTTTTGGAATCTTGAAGCTCGAATTGATGTATAGACGAGAAGGAAAAATATGAACACCTTGTTTCCGATTTCGCAAAGTTAAATCATCCCTTCTGAGGCACGATATTCCTTTCCATAACAAGATCATAATATAGTTATTTTTAACTGGGCCTATTAAAAAATTTAAAGCTCAATATAATATTAAGATCACATTAAAGATAAAAAACGTGGACTTAGTGTTTGTTTATTTCTTAGCAGGATATACATACATTTAATTGTACTTTACTGACTTACACTGTAAGTAAAATATCGGAAAAGAGTAATTACTGAGTTACGTGCCGGTCCTTCTCGATAGAATCTACTTTCTGCACGGGTAAACATTTAATTCAGTACTGTAACATGACGTTTCAAAAGCGCTATTATGAGTCTACTTGAATAAAGAGTATTTGGAAGTGATTAGATTTAAAAAAAAAAAAAACTTTTTAACTTTACTTGGTGGTAGGGCTTTGTGCAAGCCCGTCTGGGTAGCATCAGATATTCTACCGCCAAATAACAGTACTCTGTATTATTGTGTTCCGGTTGGAAGGGTGAGTGAGCCAGTGTAATTACAGGCACAAGGGACATAACATCTTAGTTCCCAAAGTTTGTGGTTGGTGGCGCATAGGTGATGTAAGGAATGGTTAATATTTCTTACAGCGCCTTTGTCTATGGGCGGTGGTGACCACTTACCATCAGGTGGCCCATATGCTCGTCCGCCAACCATTGCCATAAAAAAAAAGGTCAGGGCTACCTTTTTATTGTAAAATCATTTAAGTTCATGGATACAAAATTTAGAATCCAGTAATCCAGTAGGATATCATCAGATGAACATATTTTCTTTAATGATTGTTAAGAACAAAAAATATGTCAAAATAGCTTCAGCCGCTTAAAATTACACAGAAAGAAATAAAGTTACGTTAAACTTACAACTATCCACTTTTTTTACACAGGGGGTTGAAATAAAAAAAAAACTTCTGTTAAAGTACTATTACAACGGTATCCTCGTAAATAATTTTGTATTCTACATCACTATGCACTAAAATTCAATTTGAATAACAACGTTGAACAAATGGATAATGTTCGATTTGAAGCTGAAGTAAGAGGGAGAGGGAAGATGTGTTTATCTTGCTCGTTACCCCTGCAAGAATCTTAAAATAATTTAACAAATGTAATATCGTTGCTTTATTGACGAAGAAAATGAAAAATCAGTATTTGACTTTTACCGACGATTGAATCTTCATTTTAAATTATAAGGAATCTGTGTAAGATTTAATCACTCGAAATTTCGTTGATTAATGCCCAGTTTATATTCAATAAACGTTTTACTTTTCATAGTAGAAGTATATACGAGCCATATTTAATAGGCATATTGTAAAGCACCAACTCCACTGGTAAATACAATACATAGCTAATAATATATTAAATTATAGGTGTACTTATTTACTTACCTCATACATACATAGCTTATTTCGGTAAAATTTGATTTTTGCGCCATTCAATTGTGATTTTTGCAATAAAATTGCGAACTAATAACAGCTTAAAATTACATCGAAATTGTAAAATGACTATGATGATCGAAATAGCTTCTAAGAACCTTCTTAAATAAAGTATATTCATATATTTTAATAGAAACAACAGTTAACAAAGGTACATTTTATCAGAAGGTATTAAGCCACTCGTTAAACTCATCGGAGCTGTTCGACGACGTGACCCCAATTCCCCGCTGAAAGATTTAAAAAAGATTTTTATACATAATTCATTGCTTAAATCGTCAGATTGGAAGCTATTTATATTAAAATGAAAAGAATAAAGAAAAGACAAATATATTTTATCTTATATTATCTTTGATTTAAGATTGGACTGATTATGATATAAACACACAATATAGTTATGGTTATAGCAAATCTTTCTGACCTTAATTCCTGAAAGGCAAATGAAAATAAACTTTATTTAAGTAGAGTCTACTTGCAATGACTTTTGAATCATTATGTTACGCAAGATTTAAAGCTACCACAAAATTGTAACTAACAATACCTGATGAATCTCGTCTCTAACATTTATAATAAATTATAAATCTGGATATATAAAAGTACTGTTTTCATGCAACTTCATAACATAAAATAATATAATTCGATTTTACACGAAAAATGGTAAATCCGAGGTAACTCATCATTTTCAACAGCAATATTTTGTAGCATTGTGTTCCGGATTGAAGCATGAGTTAACCAGTAGTACAGGTACAAGGGAAATAAGATCTTACTTCCCAAGGTTGATGGCGCATTGGTGATGTCTATGGGCGGTGCTGACCATTTACCATCAAGTGGGTCATATGTACCTACCTATATTATACGAAAAACGACCGACGAAAATAATTGTATGACTTAGGAATGATCTTTACTGGATCTTGATTTCTGTCTTCCAATGTTTTATAAATACAGTCCAAGAGAAACGTCAGACAAGTTTTCAGTTTATATACATTACCAATTAGGGAATTGGTTGGATGGCTGGTTGGGGAGATGTACCCTGACCTTTTTTCAATAATTTATTAATTCACATCGTAAAACAACTCAAGGGATCATTATATAATCGATGGAGTACTCAACCATTAATTCTCCCATGTAAGCCTTAAATGTTGCTTAAAAATTCGTAAAAAAATATCAAAAACTTTTTACCGTTTTAATCAAATGCAATAAACAAGGCGTGTCAGTGTTCGACGCCATCATCATCATAATTAATAAACACAAATTTTGTAAGTATGTTCTTAATATTATAATTACAAATATAAAAGATTTTTACTGAATACAAATAAAATAAAATATTTTTACACATACCCGTTCGAATTAATTTTCACTTTGATTTAGGTACATAAGGTCATATAGATTTTATATACCGATTCGCTCTCATGTTTATAAATTAAAAAACTTCCATATCACTCCTCTCCACTATAAGGGAACAGCCATAAAAAAATCACATTGTTTAGTTTTGTGGGATAGAATAATACACAAGCAAACTTTACTGGATGCGAGAAGTGCAAGGCCGATGTGGAGATCTTTGGGCGAGGCCTTTGTTCAGTAGTGGACGCCTACATGCCGAAATTATGATGATGAAAACCTTCAATAATAGAAAGAGATAGTAGATATTATCTGTCCCTACCATTACCAATGCCAGCTGTCTGTTTTCATCACAGCAAAAGAAAAGACATAGACTACGGAATTGAACTGATGTAATTATCACATCGATCAAAATCGACATCATAATATTCTTTATTCAAGTAAGCTTGTTCATGAGCACTTTGAATCGACTTTTTTACAGAATTGTATTAAACTTAAAGCTACCACCGGTTCGGAATGTATGTTCTATCGAAAAGAACCGGCAGGAAATTCAGCAGTAATGATTGAGGGCTTGAATAATCTATTGTTTCGTAAAAAATGGTAAACGTCAGCGAAGACATTATCGAAAATACTTTTGACCACACAAAAGTAGTTGAGTAGATTAGTATTGTATTATAAAAAGATATATCAATCAAAAAGAGTTTGTAGTGCATAAAATCGAAAAACTATTAGCAAATCGTAAGGATGATGTAAATCTAAGTGTTTTTTTATCTGTGCTGCTTCTTCGATTGAAATGGACAATGTCCAACAGTTCTCTGAGATTTTAACCTAGACTCAAATGTAAAATAAGATCTATAAATTAATGTAAAAAAAACATTTACCTACATGCATATTAATTAGCCAAACTAATAAAAATGGGCCAACATTTGATAATGAAATTGAAAATTCAACAGCTTCGATCAAACAAAAAAGGCGCCCGTCGCTCCGTTCCTGCATTTTATCACTAAATTTTAAACAACTCGAAAGCCTTTACGTGCCTGGAATAAATTTCCTCCAAAAATACCGCTACTTAAAATCTAGAGATATTTACACTCATTATATTTTTCAGTAGATTGACCGATCTTTATTAATGGTCTCTGCTTACTCTGGTTTAAAATTATAATAATAAAGAGGTTAATTGTAGAATTAAGTAATAAATTATAATAATGATTAAAAATAACCCCTTATTAAAGTTGTTTAATAAACCATATATGCGGAAGTTGTTAAAATCAGTGCCAAAAAGATCCATATATGGGTCAAAATAACTGCAGTGATATTCCGTAAGAATTAATATTGTATCTCTGTCGTGAATGAAAATCGACTTACGGTATTTTGTTACTTTTTTCCACGGTCGTATTCTGCAGTGTGTCTTGCTTTAATTCTTACATAATGGCTTAGCTTCATGTTGAACATAATATAATTTCCATGCTAAGTGAATTTGCTTCGGTTATTATAACATGTTAATGCGTACAGAACTTGCTTCGTAGCTGTCTAATAGGCCCTTATGGTGATCAATGGTGCATTTCACTGCTTGTCGCACCTTGCATAATCAAGACCGTACACGGTATGTGATGACGCGGCGAATTATTGAGAACTGATGAACGGGTAATAGTGATGTGAGAATGTCGATGGTAATTATTTATATGTTTTATTATTTTAATTGTTTTTGTTTTTATCATTCAATTCATTAAAATTAAACACAAGCAGATTTCACCGCCGAGCACGAGATTAATTATAAACACAAATTAAGCACATGAATCAATCGTGCTGAACCCCCGTCTGCGTTCTCCTGTTCGTGAATCTTAACCCCAACTGGTTTCTGGTTCCTTAACGAAATGTAATTGTTATTATTATAAAAAAGAGAAATGTCATGGAGCAACCAATCGCAACGAAGTTATATCGCGATATATTTTATCTATTAAATAATTGACAATGAAATAAATTATTAACGTTTGAGAATAATATAAAGAAAATATTTTTTTCTTTTTTTATGTAATAGGCAGGCGTACCGGCAAATGGACCACCTCATATAAGTCATCCCCGCCCATAGACATGGCGCTGTTAGAAATATTAATCATCCCTAGTTACACAGGCTCACTCACCCTTCAAACTGAAACACAACAATGCCAAGTATTGCTGCTTGGCGGCAGAATATCTGATGAGACCACTCATACCGTGGTATGAGTGGTCTGAGTAGGTACCATGAGCCAGACGAATTTGCACAAAGTCATCAAGTAAATTTTTAATAATATTAAAAATTCCATGTAAAAAAAAAGTTTAAATAATATTATATAAACAGTATATAATACAAAGACCCCTAGAGAAAGTAAAGAGAGGAAAAGGTTGACTGGATAACGCATAACGTTTTTTATTGCGTGGCGATATATACCTGGTCACTCTACGTGAGCCGCTTTCCCCACCGACTACGTTCTGAGCCGAGGTGCGATCTCATAGGAGACACCCTCAGGACGAACGTCACTCTCGAGCCCAAAAGGGTTCACCCTAAGGCAGAGTCTTAACATTCGCCCCAACGTTCGGTGACGCTGTAAAGGCCAGTAGGGCCAACAGCAATACGCAATCCAAATACAAAAAAAAAAGTGAGCCGCTTAAAAGGACATCGTTCTACAAATGCTACATATTAGATCTTTTACCAAAAAATTAGATAAATTGACAGCTAAACTGATATTAGTTTGATCGGCGACGTTCACATCAATTGATTTTGAAAATAAAACTAATACATGAAAATAAATAAATTTCATTTTCAATACTCCAATCTTTTATACTTTGGCCTATTTGAGTATAACTTCCAATAACATTGTATAACACAGAAATCATGAGAATAAGTTAAAACCAATTATTCAAATACACTTTTCGATCATCACTTTACGAGATACATTAAATTGAAAGCTACAACTAATTATAATTAGTTTTCATCAATCATATATTATATTTATATACCCTGTATATATCTACTATTAATAACTGTTAAATGACTTCTTTATTGTATTGACATCAGCTTCATCAGCAGAATATTATTATATAATATATTTTTTTTATATTGGACAACATCACATACATTACTCTGATCCCAATGTAAGTAGCTAAATTACTTGTTTAATGGAAAATCAGAAGTAACGACGGTACCACAAACACCCAGACCCAAGACAACATAGAAAACTAATTAACTTTTTCTACATCGACTCGGCCGGGTATCAAACCCGGGACCTCGGAGTGGCGTGTCCATGAAAACCGGTGTACAGACATCATCTTTTTAAATATAGAATCAAATATGATTTAAGTTCAAAGTTTAAGTCCACAATTGAAGTAAATATTTTAAATAAATCTATCGAAATTTCCATCGACACTAGAACATCACTTCGCTGACAATGATTGCCGGTTCCCTTGTCTCTCATCAACTGTCGCTCTGGTTCAGTGCGAGTTGTCGCGACTGACGACGTCGACCGCGGAACGTATGTATAATGAATCAATAAGTAAACTTAATGAACATTCCAGTTATGCTCAATTTATACATAACATTACTATTTGCTCTACATTCAAATTAGTGAATACTTGTCTATATTCTAATTTGAAAATCGTTAAAAAATCAAATGGCCATTCTTAACCTAAAAACGGCCTTATATCGGCAGTTCTTGTTCTTCTCAGTGTGCTAACTGACTGACAAGCTTAGGCTTGTAATGATAGTGAGAATTCGTCTGCAGTCGAGTCCCTTGTTTTTACACTGTAATTGTCGCTTCTTCTCTCCCACTGACATTATATTACAAATTACATAATTAAAGGTTTCGCTCAGTACTTGTCACATTAATAATGCTCGAATCTGTAGTGTTACAATAAAAGCAAATATGGGATCGTCTTGATATCTCGGCTTCCTCACATATCAGTAATGAACACTGAGGGAAAATGTACGTGTTACAATACAATCCTACCATACGTTTCACGAACCAGCACTGGAGAAATATGACAGAATGAGCTACAAAGCTTCCTCTCCAGACGAGATAGCCTTAGCCCAGCACTGAGAAACTAATTGTCTATAGGCTGAAAGGTCAGTTTCGAAAGTATTTAATATCAGATGGCTTATTTCCACTATTTTCCAAAAATAAATTGAAATAAGTTAAGAAATTATTAAGTAGGTTGTACTTTTTAACAGACTAGCCGAATACCATAAGGAATCCAAAATCCCAAGAAAAAAACCCACATAGCAATAAAAAAAAGTGATGATGAAAAATAAACAGAAAATATGCAGAGTTCTTTGAGAGTTCGGCAGTCGTTATTCTCAAAAATATAGTACATTTTTTGTTTTTCCATTGAAGAAGATAAAAGCATGATATTTTAATGAATCATTTAATTTTATATAAGGAACAAAAAACATTATAAATATGTATTCGCAGGTCACGAAGAATTAAAATCAATGCCCGTGTCGGGGGAACAAACATTTACTTGACAGGAACGAGTTTATCGGCAGGCTTGTTTGCCTGACTAAGTGCCTGCAGGCAGACGGCCGTTTAGCAGCGAGCTAGTTACACCAAGCTCTGTCTTGCTACCTGTACTACAAATAGCTTGTAATTATGTTAAAGAGGTAATAAATTTTCCGTTATACAGCACCGTATAGTTGTATAGGAAACTGGAATTCGTTTATGCAATGAAACATGAAAATACAATATTTTGTCTTTTTTCAATGAATTCCATTAAATTAATGAAATTTTGAAGGCATCGTTTATAATTTTTGTCTTCCATCTAACTAAAGAGTTCTGATACTCTGTGACGTTTTTATTTTATGGAATAGGAACGGCAAGCGTACGGCAAATAGGCCACCTAATGGTAGGCGGTCACCACCGCTTATAGAATTTAGAGCTGTAAGAAATAATAACCTTTCCTTACATCACGATAATGCACCACAAATCTTGGGCGCTAAGATGTTATGTTCCTTATGCCTGTGGTTACACTAGCTCAGTAACCCTTCAAAACGGAACAGAACAATTACAAATATTGCTGTTTGGAATTAGACTATCTGATGAGTGGGTGGTACCTACTCAGACGGGCATTTGTATATAAAATGAATATATTGGTTTGAATCGTAAGTGTTCTTATACCATGAATTCAACTGAGTTTAAACGGTTTTAACGGTTATTATTGACGTGGTCCGTAGCAAAGTAATATCTACAGATACGACATTATATTTTATTATATCGATTAGCTACCCATTTCGACTAACATTTATATAAGACAAATAATATAAGAATTGATAACATTAAGTGCTTAAATATATATACAAATATATTAAAAAAATGTAACTGTATAAATCTTGACCGCGTGGAATGGTGGCAAGAATGCTAGCAGCATTTCCCCGTTGAATCGCAATTCCGATCCTCTGGGCTAAAAACGAACCAACCCTCCTGTCACCAGTGGAGGCCATAAGGCGAGGTGTTATACATTTGATGAAGCTTTTTGAACCATTACTCCAAGGGCCAAGTGTTTCGACAGTAGATGGGACAAAACAGTAATTTGACATAAGACACGAATAATAAGATCTTTTTTTTGCTTCAGCGTTTTCCGCAGCGGCACCGGCTCTTAATATTGTTTCTCGGATATGAGACGGGGCCAACGTATCAACGCATGCAGCGTCCCACACAGGGGCCCGTCCTTGTTTCTATATTTACATAGATTCAAATCAAATCAAATAAAAATATACTTTATTCAAGTAGATTTTTACAAGCACTTTTGAATCGTTGAATCGTTTTACAAATTATATTAAGTGAAGCTACCACCGGTTCGGAATGTAGATTCTACAGATAAGAACCGTCAAGAAGCTCAGTAGTTATTCTTTTTCAACATTTTAACTTGTCTAATACAAAGTCGTGTTAGACAAATACAATTATATATGTATATAATAATATCATATATCCTGCCTGGAAGTCGACAAGTATTAATTGAGGCGCGCGTACATTAACAGCCTGTAAATTTCCCATTGCTGGACTAAGCCCTCATCTCCCTTTGAGGAGAAGGTTTGGAGCATATTCCACCACGCTGCTCCAATGCGGATTGGTGGAATACACATGTGTCAGAATTTCGTTTCAGAAATTAAACACATGCAGGTTTACTCTCGATGTTTTTCTTCACTGCCGAGCACGAGATGAATTATAAACACAAATTAGGCACATGAAAATTCAGTGGTTACCTGGGTTTTGGGCTTGCCTGGGTTGGAACCCGAAATCATTGGTTAAGATTTACGCGTTCTAACCACTGGGCCATCTCGGCTCTCAGCGAGGCGCGCGTATTAGGAGATAATAGTTGGCTAGTCGGGATGTATCTTTAAGGAGGCATCGAAATCATGTCGGGTTTATTAATATGCGGTCCTTATTTATTATCTTTGTATATATTACATACATTTTAACAGAAGATATTAGGTATTTTCATCATGCCGTATATTTTTTTACAATGTTTTTTTAAGTCGATCGAATAAAATTAATAAAATTTGAAGAGTTATTATTAAATATATTTTTATAATCTTGATCGGATTACCAACGAAAATCATTAGCTAGATACATAATATATAAGACGGGATAAAGAAAACTGAATACAGAATAAAAACAAAAACTAATTAGTATAATTCCTGAACTCTTCTTTTTTATCGTTCCAACAATCACCGTTTAAAATAATAAAACAAAAATTAAACGTTTTAATCGCACCATTTGATCTAACGAGATGTCCTCAATAAGACGTATTAATTATAGACGATTCGGCTAACTTAATTAACCATTCCCTTGTAATTACGAATTCGGAGACAAAATTGGTACATTAGCATGGCAAAACTCAATTTTCAATTGGCCCAACAAAGCTGTTACACGGTATCTAAAATACTTTAGGTACATCAACTTAATTGAACGGCCTGAGGTATATACATATAATAGATATAATTACACAGCTTTCAACCAATATTTATTAGGCTGTCTACAAATGTACTTTTATATAAACGCCCATGTTGCCATTTAAATCGAACAAAATAAAAAGTATTTATTTTGGTACTTATAATATTGAATCAAATATGTTTGGTCAATATTAACGGTAAGTTGTCCAACATGAAACTTTTAAATCTGACATATGCATAGAAGCAAACCTACTTGCTATGTTTCAAGCTGTAAATAAATCCTTCTCTGTCACAAATACATCTTCAGCTACAATTGTCCTTGGTACTACTACTGTTTCACTGATTGGTCTAAATGTGTCAGTTTTTTTCCGTTTCCTAGAAATCCTCATATTGTTGTGTCACGATAGCTGAGTCTTAAATGACTTATTGGCTGATATCCGGATTTAAAAATGGAACCACGTCACGTCAGTGGCTAGTTTTTAATTCTATACCACTTGTTCAGTTTGTAATCAGCCTAATCGTTAGGATAATTAATTTGAATGATATTGCAGTACATAAAACAATGATTATATTTCATTCCAACGAATATTAAAGCCCAATATCGTTGGATTCCATTAGCTCTGAATAGGTATGGTATTTTCATTTACATTTCACAATCGATTTTGAATTACTTAACGGTTTGTGAACATTATGCTAATGCACATGACCAAAAAATTATGAAAAGATGAGAGGCTCCAAACCAAGTAAAGGCTCGGAGGTGATATCAAATATATTAAATCTTATTTGTCCAATATATAAATATATATATAATCTTATTTGTCCAATAAATTGGCCCATATATCGTTACAATTAAATGAAGCTAAGTTGTTTTGTTTTTTTCTAAATAACAAAAAATATTGTTATATAACTTGAAACAGCAAATTAGCAAATTGCACCCTATACTCTCAGCTGCAGTTTCGTACATATGTAGTCAAGAGATATCTAAGTTTCTGCAGTGAATCGAAGAGGACACGTCTGATAGAAAGAAGTGGAGGAGAAAAATCAGAAAGGCAGACCCGACCATCAGATGGGAATAATAAATGCCATGGAGAGAGAAAGAGAGATTCTTCTTTCAAATTTAACGCAGTACCTGTAACGTGTAACGAAAAAGTTGTACAACGTCGACTGTCCGGCACATGTTGGCCCCAACTTTCGTCTTTTGCTAACTCTTTTCTTTTTACTCTAATCTCCTTAGATAACGTGTATAATGGTCAAAATAGGTGTATTATAATCATTATATACAATTAAATGTACAGATTTATTGATTTGTCTAACATCGTAAGGGTATAGATTTCTCGGTACGCCCTCAAGACAATTCCCATGTTTCACCTTATCTAAGTATATATTACAGCCGTATGTTTGCCGGAGGCCGTAACAATGCGGGCGTGTTGTTGCCAAGACTGCATACCTCCCTGAACCAAATCTGAGAGTTAATAGAACAGCGATACCTTTTCGTGTGCCCTCGATCTACATAAGATCTAAATATGAAGGTTTATATGGACCATATATTAGGGTTTTATGTAAATTGGCCGAAATATGAGGATGATTGTTAAAGATGTTGGAAATATTACCATTATGTAGACCTTTATAGGACCCGTGCGACAGGACAGGACAGATCGGGTAGCTAGTACGATATGATAGGGTAATATGACGCAATACCATTACAGTCATACAAATCATAATAATTAATCTAGGGAAATAACAACTCAGTTACAATGCTCGGTGGGACATTGACTACGTACGGAATGGTTAATTATATTTTAAGGACCGATATCTATATGTCAGTGTCAATCACGTTTGTGAGTCTTCCTACCCATATACAAAAAACGGACTGGAAAATGGCTCACCTATTTAAAAGACGTGCTAACCATCTCCCATACCCATAGTTGAAGAATTATTAAACATCGCTTAGAACGCTAGTGTTCCACATATCATGGAAAGTAAGATGTTATGTCCCTTGAGCCTGTAGTTACATTTGCTCACTCGTCCTTTAAACTGGAACATAACAGTAAGTTATATTATATAATTAAAACTATAATTGCGAATACAATGTTAATATAATTAAGGAAATCTTCAAATCAATAGCAATCATTGTCTCAAAGATATTTTTGTCGCATTACAAGCTATGTGTAAATAAATACTATCATACAAAATGTTAGACAACAGACAATTAACTATTTCCATAAAGTGGGTCTAAAATCTCGCACTGACCGCTTTGATATTACCGGTTATTATAGCAACGTACCGTTTCTACAAAGTGTCCTGTGTTTAGTCTCAGTTACAGCGGGTGCATATATATAATTATATTTAAATAGTCATTAAAGTACAATAATTCCTATTATGGAAGCTCTGTCTTTACCTGAATTAGAACTCGTGATCTTCGTTTCAGTGCACCCGCACCCAACCTTCTCTCAAAAGGGAACCAGGCCTTTCTCATATCCAAAAGAAGAGGATGAATACACTGTAAATATTTCACTATATTTAGAGTCTGTCCTCCTCTTCTTTTAACACTTTGACTATTTATATGTCTAGATAGACTGTCAAAGCTGAGTACGCGTGGATATTTTATACACGCACACTACTAAAGTAGTATGACGTTCGGCATGTGTCAAGCGTAGCTGCGCAGTACATCAAGATAATAAAGCTGGTCCGTTTGTTTTAGTTAATTTGTAGTGTAACGCTCTATCCAGATATACATATAAGTAATCTAAGTGTCTACTGTATGAACGCAATATGATATATGTATTTCGCAATGAGTGTCCACACATACAGCTATATATGTAGGTATAATAATAACGTCTACGGTTTCAAGGACGTAATAAATGTTAAAATCAGTTTAGTCCTAATTGAGCGTCTAGACTCTAGAACGTAGTATTGACATCTAAACAATAAGAAAATTCCAACTATGCAAAAAATATTCAATTGGTTTTCATTTATTTAAATACTTGAATATTGTCTCAGTCGTCGCTTCGATGGTCTCGTAGTTGACTTACTCGGCTTCAAGTCCCGAGGTCATGAATATCGAACCTACGAAGCTGAGCCAGTGATGCTGATGAATTAGTAAGAATATGATAGCATAAGCTGGAACTGTCGAAAATCACAATAGCTAATCAAAAGAAACATGAAAAATTAAAATAAAAACCGTCGAAAACTATTTTTAACTAAAAATATAGGATAGAGTTGTTAAATGCCAAAATTAATGTACTAGAACTTTCCACAAAATATGATTCCGTATCCAATATTTGAAGTTACATCGTTAAAGAGTATTAGTACTACTACTAGTAGATTGGTTAGCACCTTTGAAGAGCATTTGCAATGCAAAAGATAATTTTATTTCAAATACATTTATTTTAATTATGAAATTAGTTACCCGCTAACAGTTTCACCATACATTTACCATAACAAAGGGTAATTAAAATAGAAATACGATATCGAGTGGACTCTGGAGGTTCCAACAATAATTGAAGCAGCTTTTTAGCTTTACGAACCGCTGTTTGTTTTGACCAATGTGATCTTTAATATTATTAATGTTATGTTAATGATAATCAGATTTAATACTTTCGTAGAAAAGGAGTTCCTCATAATATGAATAATTTAAAGTAAAATGTTCTAGATCTATCAAACTAGAAGCTAGTTAAGAAGTAAAGTAATAATAGGTAACTTAAGTCCAGGCTTTTGTAATATTTATTTGTGATTTTATCACTTTTCGTATCAAGTGTGACCACAGCTTTAAATAGCTTGTAACTGTGATCGTTTACTATGTAACGATATATTTATGAAATAAAATAATAACGCAAGTGCGGGTTAGACTTGCATTCTGAGGATTCTGTAGCACGATACAATATTGAAAGATTTACTTCGGGCTTCGGATTTTTCCCTGCACTTGTACTTGAAGATATTGCTTCTTACTAATTTTCACAATTCTAGGTCAACGGAAAGTGACGTAACGGCCATATAATTTGATTGCGTAGACTCAGAAATTCGATTTTTTCAAAGCAGACCTCAGTATTTGACATTAATTTTAATTTAATACTTATACGCATTCCAGAGAAACAGGGACAAACAGACGGACAACCAGGTGTTCAAATAAAGGTTGTATTTTTAATTTTTGGTAGGGAACCCCTTTCACGCTTGACCCTGCTTTAGAGACAATATTTATTCAGTAATCGTGATTATTTTATAAAAAAAAAATTCTGAATCTGTTGATGTTTGATAATAATAAGGAGCTTAATATACTATATCTATATCATAATTTTATCTCAGTTATACGAAATATATTTAGAGGTCGCGATAGCGGATACATTTTTATGCATTGATTGCTGATCATTAATTTAAAATTTAGAATACATATTTTAATTTGTAAGTAAATAAAATAAGCAAAATACTAAATATAATTACTTAAATATATTATAATATTGTAAAATAAAACAAGTAATTCTGCTTATCGTTTACAAACGTGGCCCAACAGCACTCAGACTTTATAGAGAATTACTGTACGGCAACGCTGTCGACGAGGAACTATCGAATACTTAAGGATCAACTACAGCTATTGAAAACTTCAAGATCTGAAGAAACTGAGTACAATATTTTAGTAGATAAAAGCAAGTTTTGTAAGGGAGTGTTAATACTGTAATGCGGTTTTATCAGTTTTAAGGGTATACATTTTTTTTAAAGCACACACAGCAAAGAACGTGAAAACGGACCGGTTCTTCCGGTTTGGTCCGTGTCATCAATAAGTCATTTCGATTCTTATCACACAAGAAAAATATGTTCATGAAAACATAATAAATTTTTCTGTCTATTTGAACTCGAAGCCGAAAAACTGAAAGTATCAAAAACTTATGTCTAAGTATATTTTGATGTTCTATAGAACACGCAGAGACACCGCGACGAAACCTATTCAAGTAACGTTAGGATGAAGTTGAGCCGCAAAGGGTCCCGATATGAAAAATGAATGCTTTTCAATAATCAAAAAACACCATGTGTCACGTCATCTACGTGTCACAGCTTAGAATCAGCAATAACAGGCCGGTAAAGTGATACAGTCTGGAGGTCCCCTAATTAGATACTCATTTTCCTTTGCGGATGGTTTATGGCAAAATTCCATCAGATACATTCAGATTTTCATAAGATGCGCATGAAAACTCAAGCAAATTATACTTTATTCAGGTAGGCAAGCACTTTTGAATCGTCATTTAAAAGTAGAACCGGCAAGATACTCAGTAGTCTTTTCCACCATTTTGATTACGGAGTATGTCAGTAAAGTACAATCATTTTTTATATATAAAAAAAAAATCAAAATATACTTTATTCAAGGAGAATTTTACAGGCACTTTTGAATCGTCATTTAACAAACTATATTAAGTAAAGCTACCCACCAGTCATCACAATGAGTCAATATTAGTATTAGTAGTACAATCAGTCAATATCAATAGTTATATAGTGCATTTTACTAATAACTTGAGATTTAGTGATCCGTGGGGCCGGGCATGAGTGGTGAACGGATTAAAAATATTTAAGAAGACGAAAATCTTATAATAAAAAATAAAAAAATATAAGTGAAGAAGCTGGTTGTTCGTACAAGTTGTGATCGTTTTATACAGAAATCTTTTATAGAACCATTTGATATTCATAAATGATAGTCACAGTGCCGGTACCAGCGCGCCCTTCACGCTTTTTTGATACTTACGCGTTCTTCAAAACATTATCTTAGTTTTTCATTATATAATATATTAATCAAGATTACTTTGAGCGTAAAGTACTTTTTTATTTTAAAGGCTTTGAACTAAACTTTACTTTTCCAATTTTAGAACAAAACCAAGCAAAATTAAACATTGGTTGTTCAAAAAATCGAGTACTCTTATATTCATTTGAAAAAACAACCAAGAGCAAAAAATATAAGCACTCTGATTGAAAAGTTGGACTCATTTTTCTCTTACTTCGAGACATTTTTTTATGCAGACTATCGAGTCACAGTTGTAGAATTGCGATATTACGAGGCAGCTGCGTTCCAAACCACCAGTTTTTATACTCGGACAGTAAAATGAGCAGAACATATCGCGAATAATAAAGATATAGTTGGCTTTATTATGATTCGACTTAGGGGACGCACGCAAGCCTTAAATAGGATTTTATTTCAATGAAGATAACATATGACATGGAAATGCGAAAAGTACTACCGGTGGTTGGTTCTGTTTTAGTTTTATTTTCGGTTTTATTACTTTAGACGTTTAGTTTACGTTAAATTTAAACTTAATACTTATACGTGACATTCATTGAATTACATTAAAATATATAGATTAGAATATATTATTTTTTTTAACACAACAATACTAAGTATTCCTGTTTGGCGGTAGAATATCTGATGAGTGGGTTGTTCAAATAACGTATTAAATTCATAGCACAATTACTCTAATATCAATAAACTCAATTTTTTTGTTTAATTATAATTTTTTGAAATAAATGAATGCTATTTAAACAAAATAACTGTTAGTGCGTTACCTCACTAAACGCTGAAGTGAACTGAAGCGTTGGTACATTCACAAATAATTCATATCCGATGCAATGATACTGATTGAACCAAGTGAAGCCGATCAACTCAATATTCGCCGTATTGAATTGCTTTGTCACTTAACTAAAATCGACAAATGGACGGATTATCGTATTCGCTATTTGCGTTTTATGCCACATTTATGGAAATAAAGTAAAATCATCACAGACGTCTTCTACACACTTCGACCAATTGGTACAAATTCGCCAATTTGCCATGAGAAGTGTCATTAATTTTTTTCGCGAACTTTAAATGCTTTGTTTATACA
This sequence comes from Vanessa tameamea, assembly GCF_037043105.1. Taxonomy (NCBI): domain Eukaryota; kingdom Metazoa; phylum Arthropoda; class Insecta; order Lepidoptera; family Nymphalidae; genus Vanessa; species Vanessa tameamea. Next base: position 418,586 of record NC_087327.1, on the reverse strand, counting down.
CCCAAGGCAGACATTCTACTAACAAATTTTCACTTTATCGCAATCGAAGCGTTACGTAATCGTTACTGTTTAGCCGTTTTCCTATTCTACTCACAGAACAAATCAGTTGTTGTTCAGTTGAAGTTGGATCCAAATAAAGTCAGGAACGAATCATAATCAATATAAATTAGTAGAATTGGTCCCAAGCTGTGGACAAATTTGTTGTCACAGTATTCTTATCAATTTTTTGAGCCAATATCTTACTTTGCGGATACAAAACTGTGTCTTTTTTTTCGTCTTATGTTTATTTCAATTTTGTTTATATTTCACATTTGTGGTTCCTGCGATGTTTCTCAGTTCTTTTTCGTTTTGAATCGCTTTGCACATTAGCGTTTTACATATGTAAAGAGGGCCTTCAGTTTCAGAGGCTTCCGTTTTTACGCGTCATTACTCACAAAGCCAGTATTTATGTTTGAATAAGGACTTCAAGTGTCATACACAATTGAATTTTCTTATCATTTTCCATTTGATATATATATATTTTTTGTTTATATTAATAATAGTTTACATTGATTTGAATTCGAGGAATGCTTAAATTCAAATATTGAAGAATTACGTTTTACAATTAACAATTTTCTAGACAGGATATATGTATATACATATATAAAAAATTAATTGTACTTTATTGACTATACTATAATTAAAATGATAAAAAAGAGTAACTGCTGAGTTTCATGCTGGATCTTTAACACTGTACGTGACGATCAAAACTGCTTTCATGTGCGTACTTGAATATTTTGAACATAAGCCACGTTGCTTCATAATCAACATAATTATCATCATGTCAAAACAAATGGTAGTTCTTTCATTTTCCTTACACGTAGCTCCAATCTTTAGCCATCTCATTAGGTACTTTCTGCACTCATTGTGTGGATCCACGAGATATTCTTCAAGCACAGCGCAATGGCAACAGGAGGGAAATAAATATAAGAATATATGCAGTGTAAAAACGTGTAGGAGTTGCGGCGTATGAGGAAATAATGACGCGGACTAATTACACCGCAATAACACCGTACATGTAACACAGTAAGGATTCCTGATTCCTATATACAAAGATACGTACATTAATAATTATTTTGACCTTCTGTATGAATTTATTACTAATATTCTGTAACATAAGATTTCTCAATAATATAGTATGATGAGATGAAATTTTTTATATAATTCTTACAAAAAATCCTAATTGATTGAAAACAGATATTAACGTAATTAGTTATTTAGTATTGTTACGCGACCATCCTTATCTTATAGCGATTATTTAGAATTGCAAACTCCATTCAAAGTCGGCTAACCTAAACTAGGCATCATTTATTTTAGTGGTGGATTGTGTCTCTGAGAACATCATCTCTGACACAACATCTATATTGCGATTAGTTGCTCATTGATGACCGACTGAGAGCCGAGATGACCCAGTGGTTAGAACGGGCATCTTAACCAATGATTTCGGGTTCAAATCCAGGCAAGCACCGCTGAATTTTCATGTGCTTAATTTGTGCTTATAATTCATCTCGTGCTCGGCGTTGAAGAAAAACATCGTGAGGAAACCTGCATGTGTCTAATTTCAAGGAAAATCTGCCACATGTGTATTCCACCAACTCGCATTGGAGCAGCGTGGTGGAATATGCTCGAAACCTTCTCCTCAAAGGGAGAGGAGGCCTTAGCCCAGCAGTGAGAAATTTACAGGCTGCTAATGTATGTAAAAAAATGTAATGCCCATTGATGGATGCTAAGTTCTTTTTTTAATATTAGTTATAATACTTAAGCATGATTAATAATAAAATAATTTTCCTGATTACATTTTAGCCACGATACAATTTTTAATGATTGTATGATTTCAGATTAAGATTTTGATATGATTTGCAATACATCAGTATTGCAAATGTTTAGGCGTAAACACCTTTTTGTAACCCCTGCGGCCTGCGAGGGGAGTTGCTGATGCATTACCAATCTAGAAGGGACCTGTATGCACGATTATTGAAAAGTCCCTTATCATAACGCATCGGGAAAACCTCACATGATCACGTGATGCACACAAATTGTGAAACGTGGTGTGAATGAATTTCACTCCAGCGGAAAATCTGACATGACATAAACCTGGTCTCATACTTTCACAGTCCAATAATCTGGCAATCCATTATTGAAAAGTAATCAGACGCCGGATCAACAGCTTCACGCGCTTTCCTATGTTAAGTAACAGACAGTTACGCTTTGGGGTAAAGGTCGTCTTTTCTTAGCGAGAAGATTAAGACTTCTTATTCCACAACGCTACTTCAATGCGTTTTGGTGGATTTCCAAGCGAGCATAGCAATACCAATGTCCTGATTTCGGCCTGCTGCTGAAAATTTCTGAACTGATATTCTCAACAAATTGGTTCCTTTTGCTCGTGCTAAAATGTATTCAAATTAATCGTATTTATAATTAATAAAAAATATCGTCACTCCTTTGCACTAACTATTAAGCACTTTCATCCTTTAAACGGTTTAAAGCATTATTGAAAAAATGGTTAGCTCTTTCTACTAAATCAGCAATACAAGTAAAAAACTAATAAAACCATATATTATTAGTGACTACCTACAAACAGAACATGTACTTTCTAGCTCACAAAGCGCTTCAATTTATTGCTAAAGCCGTTTTCTCGACCACGATATCGGATTATTTAATCCCTTTATCCTATTTATTGGTGGTTTTTGTAACAAAGATATTATTTAAAGTTTTTTATTAGGATAATAAATATAAACAACTTCAGTTAGCCAAGCAACCCTTTGCAATATTTTATAGGTCTATTAAAATTCATACTCAGATTTAGTTTTTCAATATACTGAAATAATCAAGTATTGTTTCGTATCGCAAATCATTGCATTTGTTTTTTCAACACAACATACGATAAATTTTTGTGTCATATAAAGTCATAAGCTACCTATAATTTATACATATTTGTATGTTTGTAATGTATGTATGTAAAAACGTAATTCGTTTGTAATTTTATAAATAAGCACGGAACGAATTATAAATATAGAAAAAAACAGTACTCGGGTTGACTAATGTATCCTTTAACCTTATTTATTTATTAATATTATTAATGATTATTATTAATATAACATATATTCGTTAAATAATACTCATAGTATTATATTATGTTTGTATATATTTTTTTAATTTATGTAGACTCTTGTACACCTCTTCACCGCAACTTCGACAAACTCTACACAAAGGACGTCTGCAAGTGTTACGAGTGCCGTTCGAAAACAACAATAAGAGAACAAAACTTCCTAATAAACCACAGAGGAGCCTCGAGGGAATCGACTTAAATTGAAACCGGATCCTTCACTTGGAGTTAATTACAAGTAATGAGCTAATAGCACTTCGTTAAGAGAACTTTAAATTAAAAAAAAAGCTAATCTACGCTGTTTGTCCGCACACCGAGAAAATTGACAATTATATATACTTATGTTTATTGGTTGCCGGACTAGTATATGGGCCACCTGATAGATAGATGGCGCTGTAAGAAATATTAACCATTCCTTCCATCGGCAATGCGCCATCAAGCCTGGGAATCAAGATGTTATATCCCTTTTGCTTGTAGTTCCACTGGCTCACTCACCCTTCAAACCGGAACACAGCAATACTGAGTACTGTTGTTAGGCGGTAGAATATCTGATGAGTGGGTGGTACCCACCCAGACGGGCTTGCACAAAGCCCTACCATCAATAATTCGCAAATTGATGGGACTTCGCCATATTATTATTGACCTTCCAATAAATTGTCATGACAATTTTACAAGGGTCTATTATTTTCAGTGTTCCTATTTAAATTTTACTTTGAAGCAATAAAAAGTTGAATCCTTAGGGACTTTTGTGTTATACGTATGTATTTTTTTTTAATATTTTAACAATTTTTGAAATCATTAAATTAAGAAAATAATATGTTCGTCATTGCAAAGTTATCTTGATCAGAAAAAATTACATCTGTCAAAAAGATCAAGCTAACTTGTACAGGGTACAGTAATAGTCGATATGGTTTTTTTTTTTTATAGTAGAAGTGGCAAATGAGCAGGAGGCTCACCTGATGGAAAGTGACTACCACCGGCCATGGACATCTGCAACACCGGGGGGCTTGCAGGTGCGTTGCCGGCCTTTCAGGAAAGAGTACGCTCTTTTCTTGAAGGTTCCTAAGTCGTATCGGTTCGGAAAAACCGCCGGCGAAAGCTGGTTCCACAGAGTGGTTGTGCGAGGCATGGTTGTTGGTAATGAGACATTGGCCTCCTATTCCTTTATTGTTTAGATATATCATATAAACAAAAAAACAGGTGAGTTTCTTGCAACAGTTCTTCTCGGGTCAGAAGATCTTCTTTTGCGAAGCGGTGGTAGTTTTTATTTTGACAATCAATAAGTAAGTGCAATATTTCTATATCGATTGAATTGTTTGAAATGTTTTGATTGTAAAACATACATATAGTTAAACAAAAATACCTATTTTTTTTAAATAATTATAATTTACTTGTCGTTAGTCGTAACGAAATGCAATTGACGGGCTCGCCATATCGCCAAACTGTTAATTATTAACATTAATAATATGACGCTTGATTTCTTTATCGAATTATTTTGGCTTATAATACATAGTCCGTCCCAACGTCCCACTTTTTGCTGCTTTTTGATTCTGATCATTACTTGCGATTTGATAATTACAGAATAAATAAAGATCTGTCCGGTCTATTTATAATTTTGGAGCTCGAGACTATCTTCGTTCATTTTTAACAAAGTGGATATAGTTTCACTTCCTTCACATTACGTTTACAAAAATATTACGAACATTCACAATAATAAGAATCTTGAACTTTACATTTATTAAGGACAGGACGATTCAGAAGTCCACTTGTCAGTCTACTTAAGTCTACTCGAGAATGTTTGATTATAATGTTGTGGACTGTCATCTGTCCTTTAACTGAGCTAAGACGTGTGTGTATTATAATTTTCAAACTCATCTCGCAACATATAAACTATTACAGCAAGTATGTAAATAAGTTAGTTATTTAGTTGGCAAAGCTTCTTCATAATGAGAGATTAGCGTTTCAACTATAAGCATACGGTACAACTTTTATTTTTATATTTAAGCACACATCACTATTTGCTTTATTCTAAAATCAAACGCTGACCTATTTCGGTCAAAAATTGTAAACAGAACCCTCAGAATAATAAAACAAACAAACAAACCGATCATTAATTAATATTAAAATTTTATTAATAATCGTTCCTAAATTCACTTAAGCCAAGATGTAAAGGAATTTCGACCTTTAGCCACAAATTTATAAGGTTTCATTTGCTATATCTGTACATCAACATTTTGGAAGGGTTCTTCGAGTCGTCTTTTATACCTCTTACTATATTGTAGGGAATTGTTATCATTTCTTACAGCGTCACTGTCTATGGTCGTTGGTGACCACTTACCATCATATGGCCCATTTGCCCGTCCGCCTACGTATTATATAAAAAAACAATTAATCACACACACACACACATTTCTCCGTGTCAATCACGATTATATGAATTTACTTTAAAAATATGATAATATTTTTTTTGGAAGTTGTAGGTACTTATTATGCGCGTTATGTAAAAAATATGTTAGTAATTTCTTATGATACTCGTGCACAGGTTGTCATTGGGACGACATGATGAAGCTGCCCGCTAAACCACCAAAGTGGTCTTATTTCGCTCGAAATAGACAACTTAACACCTTATCTAACTTTACAATGTTTATTTTAGAACAAACTTAAATTGTCAATGTTGAAATTGGGGATGGTGATGATGGTGTTATAATAGTATTGAAATAATAAGTAATTGTTTATCATTATATTATAGTAATAATAATTATTAATAGTAATTAATAAAAAAAAATAAGCCGTAAAATAACGTTGTAAGGAGGTACAAAAGTACACCTTATTTTTATCTTAAAATGGCTGTCAAGTCAGTTTAATTGCTATGACATTTTAATATAATATTTTGTCTATGATACGTCTTTGTTGTTCCAAATAGTCGTTGTTCGGGGAAGTTTTATTACTCTATAACGAGTTCTGAGTATCATAGTATTCTTGAGAGAGCAAGAACATTGTGTAGTTACGATACTAATAATATAAAGAGGTAAGTTTTGGTAAAATACCTATCTGATTAATTTGGACTTTCATATTACTTGTAGCTTATAATATATATATATGCCATATAGTCCGGCTCTACGCATGATTTTCAAGGTCGGTATTAATATTTATTCTCTAAGCGAAAACGATTTATTAAAGATTTTTATGTATCTTCAAAATACTAATATATGTCATATTTATTAGTCCCGTTGGTCTAAAGCAAAAAACTACCTGCCTGTAAAAGTCCTGAGATCGAACCCCAGGCAATTCTGTTTAAAAATTCTGCTCAGCAGCCCGGTTTGAATAAATATTTGAATTTGAAATTAATAAAATGATTTACACAAATAATTACCTTACGTTGTAATAAAAACAAAAACTATTAATTAAACACTCACAGCAACTCAAGCAAAAAGTGTAGAACTGTTTTATAAAATAAACAATGTCCACGGATGTAAAAGTCACAATACAGTTCAAAGTTTATTTTTTCAGTATTTCTGTTCTACAAAAGTACAGTACGAGCAAGTAAAGAGTATAGTCTAGGGTTGTCAACGCCATACTGGGACGACGAGCGATTTTGGGAGAGGTGATAATGTATGTTCACATTTAGCGGCATATTAAATTGGCAATTTTGTACTGTTACAACATCTTCTGTGAACATTGGAACTTGAAGTATATTCAACGTAAAAAGGAACAAAATTTTAAAACATGATATGATATGCAGTATCCAAGAAGACAGCTCGCGCATTTCCTGGTTATTCTAAAAGGAACTGGCTGAAAACTACGATTGGCAACCCTAACCTAACCATAACGGTCGAAGTTGGGTCGGTCTATCGAAGCCGTGCCGGTTGAATTCATTGTTTTAGACGTAGGAATTGTTCCAGTGGCTTACTAGGTATCAACTTTTTACCTCGTTTACAAAAAGAGTTTAACGAATACAAATAGAAGTTCATTTTTGAACGCACACAACGAAACGAAATGTTTTTGTATAAAGATATAGACGTACTAATAATAATAAAAACTATAATAGGACGGCCATAATTGACACGATGTTAAACATAGAAATACTGAAGAAATCAATAAAACTTTGATTTTGATGCAGATGTCCTCCTGACTGATTTGGTCATAGTGGTCTCACCGGAAACATCGTAAGAATAAACAGATTACATCACACGCATAAACATTCTAAAATTGTAATTAGGTATATTTTAGATAATACAATTCTTAAATGCTGTTCATTATACAATTGGAGAAATCATTTAATTATAGTCGTAGAGTTACAAACTTAGGCATCGGGCACCATTCCTTCGAAGGTCGTGTAGAGTTCATCGTTAACTTTTATAAATAATAAAACTTCTAAAGTTACGTTAAATGACATGTATTATAAATTATCGATATTTGATTGTAATAGAATTAAGAACACAATATAAAATCCAAAAGAGAGAAGACTGGGTAATAAAGAAATCGAAGTCACCGCAGCTGTCTCCGGAACACGATCCGCACGGCTTAAATCGGATAACCGCCTTTCTACGAAATAAACAAACATTTTAAATGCGAATTGTTTTGTGTAGTTTAAATGTATTTTTAAATAATTTTCTATTTTATCTCCATGAATTCCTAATTACGAGATCGAGACTGCTACATTTAGGGGTTGACATTTTGTTTGGAAAATGGAAATGGAAAAATAAAAATAATAATAGAATGTTAGAAAGCAAAATTATAATATATCTTTAAATGGTGGCCGTCTTGATGTAGCCGATACTACGATTTTTTTAGGAATAGCATTGGATTCCAAACTTCAGTGGAGTCCTCATTTATCATCCCTGATAGGAAGACTCAGCTCCGCAGCATACGCGGTTAGAAAAGTTAGACAACTAACTGATATTGATACCGCTCGTCTAGTATATTTTGGTTATTTTCACAGTATTATGTCATATGGCATATTACTGTCGGGTAATGCTGCAGATATTGAATCTGTTTTTATTTTACAAAAGAGAGCAATCCGGTCTATTTATAATCTTGGAGCTAGAGACTCTCTTCGGAATGTTTTTAACAAAGTAGGAATACTCACTGTTGCGTCACAATATATTTACAACAATATTATGTATATTCACAGTAGCATTGATCACTTTGATAAAATCAGTGATAATCATTGTATGTGCACGAGAAGTAAGGATAAATTTAGAACGCCAAGTTTCCGACTCCGCAAAGTCAACAAATCATTCTTGGGGCAAGGTATCCGCTTCTATAATAAAATTCCGCAGATATTTTTAACTTTGCCGTTTCATAGATTCGAGTCAATTGTAAAAAATATATTGGTCAAGAAGGCATATTATTCGATACAAGATTATATTGATGACAAAAAAGCGTGGAGTTAATGCTTGTTTACTTCCAGGCAGGAAACATAACATACGTATATAATTGTATTTAACTAACATGACTTTATTTTTATATGTTGAAAAAGAGTAACTACTGAGTTTCTTGCCGGTTCTTCTCGGTAGAATCTACATTCCGAACCGGTGGTAGCTTTACTTTAAATAGTTTGTTAAATGACGATTCAAAAGTGCCTGTAAAAGCCTACTTGAAAAAAAGTATATTTCGATTTGATTTGATATATCATAGTATTGATTATTAGTCTTTTAAACGCAACAAAATCGTAACCGTAAATATGGACACTTCGTCCGAACGAGCCGCTCAAATTGTGGCTTTGGTGCGGTAAGGCTTGGATCAACAAACATGAACAAACAAATGGCTAGAAATTCAAATTTAAGCCAGTCCACGGTTTCTAGAGTATACCGAAGGTTTGTAGAGACAGGTTTTTACAAAAGGAGACTCGATACTGGCAGAACTCGAACTAACACCCGTCATGACGACTGATTTATTGTTTCAACTTCCTTACGAAATCGTTTCCTCACGTTAATAAACATCAAAACAGAACTGAATGCAGTGCGTCAACGTGAGTACACGAACAATAATAAGGAGGCTTAAGGTTGCGGCAATCACCCCTCCAAGGCTGTCTGCAGCTCACAGACAAGATCGTTTAAGATTTTCACATGAAAATCTAAATTGGACTGAAGAGCCAATTAAGATGGTCACGTTCAAATGTGCATTGAGGAGCGTGTTGCTTTTGGAGGCAGTTCGTGTATGGTGCGGGGTGCCATTTCGATGATCAGGCGAACTTGTGTCCATCGACAGGGTTCGTCAAAACGATATAAGAGGTGGTTTAACGGCACAACGCCATATAACAGGGGTTTTATAGCTCTCGTGGTACATATGGGATTAATAAGCAAAATTTTCACTGTAATGCAAGATAATGCTCGACCCCAAGTCGCTGTACAATTTCGACAATATTGCGAAGAGATTGGGATAAGTGTCATGAATTGGCCAGTACGTAGCTTGGATCTTAATCCCATTAAGCATGTTTGGAATGGTTTAAAAAAGCTGTATATGAGAGAAATCCCATGCTCACAACAGTGGCAACACTAAGAACAGCGATTACACAAGAGTGGAAGAACATTCCCCAAGACCGTTTAATGACTCAAATTTTATCTATAAGAAATCGTTTAGAATTAAGGCATAGAAAAAAAAACCTGTCCTTAAACTTTTTATTTTATTGTAAAAACCAATTTATCAACCAATTTCTGTTACATTTATCATTTTGTTCATAAAAAAATTATGTGCCTTTATAGTATGATCCTACTGATGACGGATGACGAGATCGTGTAGAACAGGAAGCTTTGTCGCATACAAACATACTCTTAAGGATTAATACTACGCTGTTATGAAGTTAACGAACCAAACTGTAGGTTTCAATTTAAATTTGTATACAGATATTGAATACTTGGTTAAAATGTTTATTTCAAAGGCATCTTGAACATTGATACATTTTATGAGCAGTGCAGTTTAAGTGTGTGTATGGATATTAAAAAAATAATTTAATTTAAAATAAATAATTAAGTTTTCAATTTATCAAGTGTCAATAAGCATATATTAGCTCATATAATCTTTCCAAACTAGATTGAACGTAATACAAAATCGAAATGAACTAATTACGCAGCATCACACGACGACGGACGCAGGCAGTCTCTCGGCACAAGCCGTAGGGACTGCGAAGCCAATGATTGCAATACTGCGGACTAATTACTTTTTAACTAATTAAAATAACACTTTTAGCACCATTGAACTGACACTTGTGGAGGTACTTTTTTATGTGAAAATATTTCTTGTAATGTTAAACATTTAAACGAACCTGACGCATGTGGATTTTGTTTTTTAGATGGATTGTTACGAAGTGTCTATTGTTTTTTGGTGTGTATGTAACAATATATTTTCACCAATCTATTTTTTTGATTTTTTTTTTTATTTTATGCCTCAAAGATTTTCTTTTAATCTTTATTAAAAAAAAATTATAAAATCTATTTGATTCGTCGTTTATTGTATGTATTCAATCATTGCAGATTGAAAATAACTCAAAATACTATTTTTTGTTATAGTTTTTCTGTATTTCAAGAGGATTCCATTTGACACAAAACGAAATGGAACGAAGTTGGATAACAACTTACTTTTTCGCTGACTGGCGCTGACTTATTTCAACAACGCACTTAAGAAGGCCTAAACATACTCAATGTACAAGTAAAGTAAAAAAGAAAACAATATTAAGATAGACAGACTAATGAGCTATGTACTGGACCATAAAATACCAACCCTCTAAATAAAATTGTACCTGACCTTACCCTCGTACCTGAATAAAGCAATACAATGTAAATTTCATTTAACAGTGATAGATATTTATATTGCAAATGAATATCATATTTCGAACAAAGAAAAAATAAATTCTAAAACTTAAATTGTGATGCTGCTTGATAATAAAAACAAGCATTCACAATAAAATAAAAATACTAATTAATGATAAGATACGCCAAAGGCATGAACAACATGTCTGTGGAGTTACATATACATATAACTCATAAGCTTGTGTCACTGGCCCGGGCTTCCAAGTACTACAGAGTTCGCAGAAATACGAATATAACTTTTTTTTTATTGGACAACATCACATACATTAGTCTGATCCCAATGTAAGTAGCTAAAGCACTTGTGCCGGCCGGGAATCGAACCCGGGACGTCGGAGTGGCGTACCCATGATAACCGGTGTACACACTACTCGACCACGGAGTTCGTCAATTTTTTGTATCGACTAATAAATTATTTATTGTTTATAAAAATCAATATTTAAAATAATCAAAGTCGACAATCCTCCCCACGTCTAGACGCTCTAATATATAAAACTCTCACCAACCTCACGTCTACGGCTTATATCGGATAATAATGCGACTTTATTCTAAATAAACAAAGCGCTTCACGTTGAAAAAACGGCCAGCATGTCTATAAGCTGTAATAACTCGCTTTTTATTCGATAAATTCTTTTTGGTTATTTTACTTTAAGGTTACGCTACAGATGTGGAACGTATTTTCTTTTAAATAATCAGCATACAAAGTTGGTGCGTTTACAATTGGGCTCGAAAAACGATTGGGTTTTAACGAAGTAACGTTACAATACAGTACATTATATTATTATGTATTCTCATGTCTGCTGGGAGGTTTTTGTCCAAGCTAAGCAGTGAGCAAGTTTAACTATCGAAGGTGCATGGCGTATTGGTTTTTTTTTTTTTTTAATGCATATGTGGCAAACGAGCAGGAGGCTCACCTGGTGGAAAGTGACTACCAGCGCCCATGGACATCTGCAACACCAGGGGGCTTGCAGGTGCGTTGCCGGCCTTTCAGGAAAGAGTACGCTCTTTTCTTGAAGGTTCTCAATTGTTTTCTCAAAAGTTGATGAGGTATGATTAATATTTCTCACAGTAGCGATGTCTTTGGACAGTTGTGGTAATTCTTTTGCAACTCTATCTTACTATTTTAAATAAAAAGACAACGTTTTTTATAAAGTATGTATTTATTGTATAACTTTATTGTACGCAACATGAAAAGAGGACAAGACTCTAAGAACTAATTATTGTATAGTACAAAGAACGTTCTTATGACTGATTATTAACAATTTCTTACAGAATAGCCAATCAAAAGGGATAATTAAAAAAAGGAATCTTCGTTGATGGTGAAGTAGTAGACTTACTTTTACGTAATACCAATTAAATTATTTATTTACATTACAGAGCCGAGATGACCCAGTGGTTAGAGAGCGTGCATTTTAGCGGGGCAAACCCAGGCCAAGTACCACTGAATTTTCATGTGCATAATTTGTGTTTATAATTCAGCCTGTGTGCGTTACTGTGGCATGTGTCTAATTTCTCATCATCATCCCCGCATTGGAGTTATTTGGTGGATTAAGAGGCAAATATTTCCGCCGCTTGCTCGTTTTAGCATTTTCCTCCGCGACTTCCGCCGCAAACTCCATTTATTTAATTAATAATTAATTACGTTAAGAAAATTGGGATTTAAGTAAATACATCATTTAAGTCAAAAATATAATTTAAATGGTCCAATAAATAAAATACGAGCATCTAAGCTCAAGATCGAAAGTTCAATCCAGGTAAGCACAGCAAAATTTTCATTCATTGAAGAAAAGCTTAAACGCCAAAATGCTATTACTTTGAAATTAAGTTTTAATTCTGGTTAATAAACCTCACATCCAAGCTACTATTTTGGCGCTTAAATATTTCTTCATGTCACCTGTGTATATATGTTTAATTTGAAGCCTTATAGTGAGTCAATAAAATTCTACATTTATTTGCCGCGGCAACATGTTCAATTTAGTTTAAATAATCTGATCTAGAAACGGTATACAATTATCTCGAATAGGAGATCTCTAACGACCCAAGTATTATTATATTAATATGTTTATATTTATTTGATAATTGATTATTAATAAATTTAAATGTTTAATTCAGTTATTTTTATTAATGTAATAAATAGTGCACTCGTTAACAATAATATTCATTGCTTTTCGTTTCCCCTACGTGAATTGACGTGGTGTGTGGGGCTCGAGAACGACTGGTAATCAGCTTACCGGTATACCCACTAAAAGCCAGTGCTACCCACTCCGAAGCATGCTGACTTCTGGAGAAATGGTGAAGATATATTTTGGATGTGTCAATATATCTTTAGCTTGAAATGTAATTTTTAACTTCCGAAAATAACGAATACGTGAAAATCATACAAACGGAAAAATCAAACGAGCAAATTAACAAACAATACACAAAGAAATATATGTCAAAAGTGTACACACACATACATTTGTTATCAAAGAGAACAAAAACAAAACCGCACGGACTCAACTCATGAGGAAAACTAAAATAAGGGAATAAATTGTATACAAAAAGCCTTTTACGAAGGTTTCATCGCGAGAAAAAGTCTTTTAACGTTGTACTTAAATGAATTTTTGGTGATAAAATTTCTTGCGAAGAGTAAAAAGTAGCGAGGAGTACTATTTTTTACTTACTGATTTCGACCACTGTAACCCTTCATTCTCAAGTAGACTAGAAATCACACTAGATATAATCCAATGCGCAAAAACCCCTACGCAAAACCCCCCTAATTAATAATTGTACATAAAGACTGCAAATGATCTATAACTTTATTAGATCCGTACTATGAATCTATTGACGACCTCCGTGGTCGAGTAGTGTATACACCGGTTTTCATGGGTACGCCACTCCGAGGTCCCGGGTTCGATTCCCGGCCGAGTCGATGTAGAAAAAGTTAATTAGTTTTCTATGTTGTCTTGGGTCTGGGTGTTAGTGGTACCGTCGTTAGTTATGTTTTTCCATAGCACAAGTGCTTTAGCTACTTACATTGGGATCAGAGTAATGTATATGATGATGTCCAATATTTATTATATTTATATTTATTTTATTGAAATATATGTATATCCACCTACCTATATCTAATATATAGGTAGGCGGACGGACAAATGGACCACCTGGATGGTAAGTGGTCACCACCGCCCATGGACAATGCCGTCGTAAGAAATATTAACCATTCCTTACATCGCCAATGCCGTTATGTATGTAGTTACACTGGCTCACCCTTTAAACCTATCCGATAAATGGGAGTTACCTACCCAGGTGGGCTTACACAAAGCCTTACCACCTTGTTTTAATGAATATTGAATCTCAGTATCGATGCCACGCATCAGACATTCGCTCCCATAGGACACAGTCGGTGTGAAATTATTTATTGCCTGATCATATATGAGCAAAAACACGCGTCCTACTAATTGCATTATAATGGTAGAGTTTCCGATATTTATTATGTTTTATGTTATCTATGATATTCATCATTCCAAATATTACAATTGAAACTATCTGTCTACCATAACTGTAACTGAATCGCGTCCGATTTGTTACCTGAAAAAAAACATTTATATTCCAACATCTATTCAGTTTTTGGTATCCATCAAGAATACGTCATATTTATTTATGTATACAGCCTAAAATTGCTTAAAGCAAAATACGAAGGTGGCTTTAGGATGGTTGTTTATAGATTTATAGCGCTATGTTATAATATTAATGAAATCTAAATATTCAAACAAACTTCAATAATTTAATTGATATTTTACCAAAATGATAAACATAAAACAGATACTCGATGACATTATGTGTGCGCTTATATTGATTTGATTTAACTCTTTATCTCAGAAAGGAATGTCTTAGGGGTTCACAAATACTAAACGGTACAAAAACAAGGTGTATCAGGCATAGAAATATGATACAGACTAAGAAAGGCACTCCGTGGGTCCTTCTTCAGACTTCATTAACTTAAGCAGGAATCTATTAACCAAATGAAGCCTTCAACCGTACGTTAAATATGGAATAAATCAAAGCTCAAATGATATTACAAATATTTAAATTCGGATTGAATCACCTTTGAATTCATATTTTCAATAGTCATGCGGTACGGGAACGTTTGCGTTTTTTCGGTACGAAACCAGACTTACAGTTGAAGAAACATTCCGATTTTGATTTATTGCCGATACAAACGGCGCAGAATTCGCTTATTGCGATGAAAACGTAGGATGAAGAATGTTGGGCTGCTTGCGAAATTTATGCTAACGCTCCTTGTTGATTGTTTCCGCGCTCTTTCGTTATGGTTTAATGTATGTTCGAGGCGCGGCTCTGAGAAAATACGATGATATTAGGATTTTATTATTCGGCCGCCTATTTATAGTTTATGAGCAATTGAATTCGTTGTTTTATTTTATTGGCAGGGAATTGCAGGCGAAAATGGAGCACCTGGTGATAGCTCTGATCAAATTTGACGTGTGAGAAGAATGACAAATATGCTGTCATGATATAATATCGTCTCACATACTTGTGATTTTCTCGTAGATTTGATGTCTAGCTTATATAAGGAACGTGGTTATAGATGTCCTGTGCTCTAACTCCAAGACAAGTTTAGATTAGGATAGGATTTACGATGTTAGTCAATACTTGATTAGTAAAGGATAAGAAAGCGTGAAGGTACTATTTGTTAATTTTGATTAAGTGTTTAAAAATGTTATTGTTAATGGATTTTGTTATTTAATTGGCACAAAGAGTACTGAGTTTTTTTTGTTGGTCCTTCGGTGTATAATCACTTGGATTTAAATAAAATCTTATAATTGCATAATGACTATCCTAAAGTGTTTCAAGAACTTACGTAAGATCTTAAGTAAAGTATATTTTGATTTTGATTTTGATATTAATTTAACGGGTACTACATGTACTCGTAAAATACACCGGCAGGTAAAACATCCTTGACTGGCATCGACAAACATTTGGAGTCACATCGATGCAGCGCCAAATCCAAATATACTTTATTCCAGTGGGCTTTTACAACCAATGTTAAATCTTCATTTTACTGGAATCGGTACTCACGATCAGAATATAAAAATATCACAAATAAAGTTCTACTTGTGAAATCATTTGCTCCATATTTAGTTTATTTTCGATTATAATTTGAGTGTTTAAAGAATAGGCTTTTCTATTTTTTTGTTTAAAGTTGTTTATTTGAATAATGTTTTAATATTTAATAACCATATTTGAGGCATTTTGATTGGCGAATATTCAGGATTCTTCACCAAAGAGTGAATTACAAATAGATACATAATTTAAAAAAAAACATAAATTATTTGAATGAAATCCCCAACCCTCTGTAAAGAACCTCATATTCTCCGTGGAACATTTCGCCTTAATATAGTTGTAAACGAATGCCACGGCTCAGCTGCGCGATGAAATTTCTTTTCAACAATTTCTTTGTTTAAACCCTTTTACAGCGTTACTCGACTTGTTTGAAGTTTCACAGCGAGTTTTTGTTCATTTCAAACTCTTTGACAATTACCGGCCCGCTTGTATTCCGATCTATACGAACAACAAATCTTTAAGTCAACATATCTATTAATTTCAGATATTTATTAACATCAAATCAAATAAAATCAAAATACTCTATTGTACACCAGTAAACACATAATTTAGTCACGCTTAAGAAAGATGCACAAGAGGCAGCCTTATCGCTAAAACAGCGATCTCTTCCAGGCAACCTTAGGGTAGAGGAAAGAAACAGATATAGAAAGAGGCAGGGGCGTACAAGGCAGATATAAACATAATATATGAATACATTACAGTGAAATAATAATATATTTAAAATAAAATAATGTACAGTACCTGATATGTAACATCCTGTTTTGAAATTATTTAAATGTATGTGTATGAATTTAAATTGTATTTAGTAAACACTTTGTAAGGAGGTTCGTTGTTGAGTTTCGACGGCGATTTTCAAATTATTATTATCAAAAAATGTTGACATACTTACATTACTTACAAAATAATCGCAAGTTTTAAATTTATTAGCCGTGTAGTTTCAGAAGAAACCGAACGAAAAACACCCAATGTGTATCGTAAGACCAGATGGAAGATTTTTTGGTAAGTGCCTAAAAATACCGTAAATATTTAGGAACCATTCCACCAGCTAAACATCAGCAAGGTAAGTCGTCAGACAATCAGAAATACAGCGCAGGCATAGTTCCAGTAGTTCCATTACTTAGATACGGAAGCCAAAAATAAAAAATACTAATTTTGAAAACAATAAAGTTTGAAACTCTGACTGACCTTAAAAATCTTACAGTATATTGTCCAAGTTGCTAGTGACGTGAACATCAGGCTCGTTATCCGGCTGAGAGACGTATAAAGTCGAATGAAGTCCATGAAAGTAACATATGTTGCTGATCTCCTGTGAATCTTTGCAACACTTCAGCTTTGTCCTTAATTTGATATTTCATTGACTCAGTTGTCTCCAGCTGGGTACGTATTGTAAAATGTATCATACATGTATTATATGCATTCATTTTAACATATAATTATTATATAACATATATACGTACATAGTACTAGTAGTAGTCTTGTCTAAAGGTTTGGAATAGATCACTCATTTATTAATGCGACCGCCTTTTGTACCTATATTATTTGATATTTTGTTTATTACTTTATTTTTACTTCCCCGAGGTAGTCTAGTGGTTGAAATTATTTTTTCGTATACTTCATTTGTTCTATCATTGCTGATAAATTTAATAAAAAATTTCATATGAATATTTGCACCTATGAATACCATCGGAATGAGTCCGCTGGATAAAGGTGGACGCCGCAATCTCGTTCTTCGTTATAAATACTGAGTAGTCGATCTATTGTTATATTGCACCATTAGTAAACAGCCCCAATATGTAGCCGCCTCAATATAATAATAAAAGTTGCATAAAAAAAAATTTTTTTTTTATTATGATTTAATATGCCACCTGATGGTAAATGGTCACCATCATCTATAGACATTCTGTTAAAAAGTCAGTATTCCTTACATCACCAATGCGCCACCGACCTTGGAAACTAAGATGTTATATCCCTTGTGCCTGAAGTTCTACTGGTTCACTCACCCTTCAAACCAAAACACAACAATACCTCGTATTGCTTTTTACCAAAAGAATATGTAATGATCATTGGTACAGATATATGTGTTATAAATAATTTTATCATTGAAAATGGTGTTATCAACATATCAATGATAAAAAAAAAATTATTTTTTTTAAAGTACGTTTTTGTTATTTGTATAGGAGATTATTTATATTTCGTATAGGAATTTCACTACACACGGTCCTTGTTTGTCCTTAAATGTTCTCATCAAAGGTTGTCTGGCAGACGATTCTGGAAACAATAAGACTGCCTTTGCAGACTCATTTTATTGTACTTTAATTTTAAGCCAGAATTTGTTATACCTTTAAAAAACTTAAATAAAAGTTTAATAAAAGAAAAGTAACCATTAATGTCTTACTGGCGCTTGTGGCTTGAAACCTTTTTCACGCGCTGCTTAAGTACGGGTTCACGTGTGAGAAAATATCATCGGATGTTCTTCAACATTGATTACCTGGAAACATCACAGTCAGTTCTTGTCTGGATTAAGCAAACGATCAATTAAGGTTGCCCTGTTTTATGCACCAGGCCATCATGGCGTGCAACATAATTTTCATTTGGAAGTCACCATGATATTTATAATCTCCTATTTATATATTATCATAAAACGACTAAAAATACCTTAGACAACAATTGATTCGACATAAAAGGAATTACAAATCCATACATTCAAATTTTCAAATAAATAGATTCGTAAATAAACCCAGACGGCTCGGATGATAAATAATCTACCAATGTACAGTGTGTATCGACGACTCCACATAAATTCACGTTATGGGGTCACATTTGTCACCGGTAATGTGGTGCGCGCAATATTCATGGCCGTTTCCGTATAGCCAAGAATTGCTCCCACGGAATATTCCAGTTTGAATGCTTATTTTAAAACGGGATCGCTTTTTTAAACTGCATTTTTTCTTATTTCTGCCACAACCCACACTGACTTCGTAAATAAGAGTTCATTTCAGGGATATTTTCAGAGATTTCAATGAATATTTCTAAATGGTTTTAGTAAATTTTCTACCCGTAACTCACAAAATATGGCTATGTCTTTTTTATCCAATTCGCTGAAAAACAAGAATGTATAAAAAATAATAACAATAACAGAATATGTTTAATATTTGTATGTTAATCTAAATGAAAAAAACTTAAATTATAGTATTTACCTCCTTATGCATTAGGGCGGAACTTGATTGAAAGAAAGGATGTGCTCCGACGATGACGACGACGTTATTTTCAGATTGACCGTTTGCCCTACTGAGATTTACAGTGTCACTGGGTAATGGGGTAAACCTTCTGAGTTATTTCTAACTTCAAATGACATCCATCCCGATCCTGTCTCCTATGACGCCGATT
The DNA here is from genome assembly GCF_037043105.1 of Vanessa tameamea. NCBI lineage: Eukaryota > Metazoa > Arthropoda > Insecta > Lepidoptera > Nymphalidae > Vanessa > Vanessa tameamea. The sequence goes on along the minus strand of NC_087327.1, from coordinate 399,122 downwards.
TATGAAACGATGTGCTTATTTTTTCCGACTTCAAAATAAAGGAGGAGGTTATACTTTATATCTATCTAACCATTCATTATTAAGACAAAAATAGGTCGCCTTTCGGATGAAATAGAGTAACTTTAGTTTCAGCTTGCTATCACCCAACCTACTCCAACAAATTAAGATTTTTAAGAAATCATTTTTGATTGCTTGCGATACAGCCATATTCGTATCGCTCGCTGGTAAGAGGTAATTTCTCACACATAATTCCGATGGGATCTTTATTCAGCCTACAACCAATCTATATCTATAAGCAATTAGTTTTCCACATTTGAGTTTTCAGAGAGCGATTTTTTGTGAAACAAATTAGGTTAGGTTAGTTTTAGCATAACTAAAAAAACATGGCATTCTAGAAAATTTACAATTTTCATTTCAATAATCGTATTTTTTAAATTTAGTTTATAAATTTACCTCAATTTAATTAGAAAAATAAAAGTGATAATATGTAGCACTTAGCTTGGCAGCGAATTGGAAAAGTCTGAATCTGGAACATCAGTTCTACTCTGACAATATCTTTAAAATTAAAGTATTCCTCTTCTTAGAGAAAACCTTCGTGGATACAAATATTCTTTGTAAGGCTCATTACTTCCACTCAATCCCGGAGCCGTGTATAATCCCGGATTAGAGTCCTGCGCAAATGAAGCACCATCCGTGCAATCATTTCCGTCCGTGAAAGCTTGTTAAGTCGTTTTTTTGCGGCTATAATTATGTATTTTATGTTGTCTGTTTATTTATCTTGAGATAAGGAAGTTACATTAACTTTAGCTTTGCAATCGTGTTATTTGTCACCATAAACTATTGTCTAGTGGCTTCTTTCTACGGCTCATACGATCGGATAGTTTTAAATTTACATCAAAAACGATTTAAATGACACAATCTTGTAAAACAATTACGTAAAAATACTTTTTTTATGAACGTAATCTTTTATAATTATCTACATTAATTATATGTTTTTGGATCACCAAATTATATGTACATAATATAATAAGATCAACTATAATCTATGATTAGCTCCTGAGCTCCCATAGGCCCATAATTATTAGTTATTGAGTTTACCTGTCGAGAGACTACTGTCGAGAGTTACTAAAAATTAGCAGCTGGGACTCCGGAACTTGCCAGTTTAATCCTTCAGTGTCTTGAAAAGCATGTAAATCTCATTGATCTTGCGACTGCACTCTTTCCAATCGTGTTGATTGTGCCGTCCCGTCTATTTATGAAAGTGCACTTATGTCTTGTGCATAATTAAGCTTGCGCGCTTTAATGGAATCAATCAGTGACGTATTTATTTGATACAGAAATTTTAAATATTTCGGTAACTTTATAACAAAAATAACTAGAGGTTTTTTGTATCAATCATTTTTAACATTCGAGAATTTTCTAATACTTCCTAATACGAGTGTCGCTATTGAAATCCCATGGGGTAAACTACTGTACTATGTAGTATAATAACTCTATGAAAAGGACTTTCACTTCGACAGTTTTAGTGCCCGTTTAAATTTTTAATAAATCCATTATAACAGATTGCTCATTCAATTTTAATATTAGTCCGGATCTTTCAACGCGTTTCTAAATGGTGAAAGTAATTAACCTTGTTATCCAGGAAGAAAATGCGGTGAGCGTTCTTGGTATTACACGTCAAGGAGGAATGGAAGTAATCCTGTTTCCATAGTTCCCTGAATTTCATTTTACTTCGTATTATTAGTTTTTTTTTCATTATTTTAAATAATACACTATGTATTTTTATGAAACGAACTGGCTAACATGAAACATGATGAAATCAAAATTATAAAAAAATGATTATTATTATAAATATACATTTTATAATGTATCTAAAAAATCTTCTGAGCCCATTTTAATGGGAGAAATTTTTAAGTTTCACCCTAAACACAGATGTAGGAAAATGTCTGCCAGATTTCCCTAAATTTTTATAATTCGGAAAGCTTTGGATTGTTGATTTTGTTTTAAATGTATTTTTACAACAATTTAACACCAGGGAAAAGGATGGGGGAGGGGGACGTTACTCTGCAGAAAAAAAGTCTGTCAGTGAAAATTACGGCAGTGTTTATTTCTATGAGTATTTTATTTTATTTCAAGTACAAACAATTTTCAATATTATATAAAATCAATTAATCTTGAGCTCTTTTAGCAATTGTAGCGTCTCTGTCCAGATTAACTCCACGCAGCACCCAACCCCTGCCTGGTTGGCCGCGTTCTGCGCCAATGGGCTTGTCGTGGGCATCCGCCAATTGTGCCAGGAACATTCGTCTTGGACGAGTAGAATTATTTGGAGTACTTCCGTGGACCAGGAAATAGGAGAATATGACAACATCTCCGGCTTCCGAGATGACGGGAGTCGCCCGTTCTATTGGAAACTTTTTCTGAAATTATGAACGAAGATTAATAGCTGCAGGAATATTATGTAAAAAATTGCAGCAAAATAAGCTCCTGCTAATGCATAAGTAGCGGAGGGATGGGTCACTGATACATTTTTTTCTATTTATTTATTTATTTAGAAAGCCATTATTTTTATAACTTTTTGTTTTATGTTTGTAGGTATGTGTAGCACGTTTATTGTCCCACAGAAACTTTATATTATTATTTTCTGTATCCATGAAAAATAATTATTTTATAGGTATTGAGGCGATAATACATATCAAACGTAAATAAAATTATACAACACAGTAGCAAAGTCTGTATCAATTTTTTATTTTTTACTTTGAATAATATATAAAAAAAATTGTCCACTTATAATGTTTTTAACAAACATTAACACAACAATACTAAATCACGAACCTGATCAACATAATGGAAGCTGCTCCCTTCTTTAGGTCCAAAATCCTCCAAAGGACCAAACTTGTGTGAGCCAGGGTAAACGAACAATCCTCCATTTTCCGGATTGGAATCATCTAGACTCACGAATGCTGCCACCATAGAATCTTTTTCATATGGAAAATAGGGGTAGTCCTTAAAAAATATATAAATCTTAAATTCAGTTATACTTCTTTACCTACTATTTATGTAGGTATTCTTTTATTTATTTACACAATATTTTTGCATACATAATACACATTAACATAAACCTGTTTTCATACATAAAATAAAGGGTAGGTGCTACAAATTGGCGTTCCACAAGAGACAATTTTGGGCCCTTTTTTATTTTGGATATATGTACATAGATGATTCCACTTTACTTTTGAAAGTTAAAAATAAACGAATTCAAATAATATTAACAATATATTATAACTGATACCAAATATGTAATCATAACCTAAGGTGTAGTTTTTTGTTTACATAATGTAAAATAAAACAGAAATAAAATCAGTTCATAATTCTGTATGTATCAGATATTACAGTTTTTATACTTTAGATTCGAAGCTCACGTTGAATTCCCATTTGTCTTCTGTTACAGGTAGCTCTGTAGAATACGAAGCTAGAAAAGTTAGACAGCTTACTGATATTAATACTGTTCGGTGGAGTCAATATTATGCCTTTCTATATTAAATTTAATTTTGTAAATGACGATACTTGAATTAACCATATATTTTTTTTAAATATTTAATATTAAAGTAAAATTATTTTACGCGAAGCTGATTTGTATAATAAAAATTTAATCAATATGATAATTCGAACGACTTAATCTATATAAAAAAAAAAAAAACGTTATATCTTAAGTCTCGCTCATTTGTCATCCTAATGTTATTAAATTTTCTTAAGACACTTACGTAAAAATCAATTTTTATCGATGAATTATAAAATTGAAAGTGTTTTTATTTTTCCGAACAGATCTTTAACCTTATTAAAAGCCTTTATACGATCAGAAAAGTATGGAATAAAAGTTATCTTTACATCTATAAGTTTCAATTCCATTTTATTTTCAATTTACTTTAAAAATTTGTTTAAAAATATCACCTAAAATCGAACCATGTGTATATCTCCGTACCTGATGCATGGGATACGATGCTCCCTTCTCCGGAGGCTTGTAATGCGCCTTGGTGTGGTGCAGCACGATGTTCTTTGTACCCATGACATCTTCCAAAGCGTCTAGAAGGTCATCGTTGTATAACAACTTGCCGAAGACAGCATGGTGCATTTGCAAGTTGTGAATGCCTTTCACCTGAAAAATAAATATTTCAAGATTATTATTTTGAGCCCTGAATAATTCATCAAACGTTTTGTGTGTAGTTTCTCTCTTGAAGGGACAGAAGATCTACATAATTATAAACACAAAGGACGGTTGTTTAAGCCGTACTTGGCTGGGAACACCCACTTCAGCAGTTATTTCTAACAGCGAAATGGAAGGTCTAAGTCCGTCTAATTAAGTAATGAATTATAATACATTTTACAAAACTAATGTCCAACGAATGGTGTAGTCGCCACTGCCTATGGACATTGGCGCTGTAAAAAGTATTAACCAATTCTTTATTATGGCACACCATCACATCCACAATCATGTAATTAATTTCAGGTGGAGAAGTAAACATGTGAATACGTATAAATTCTACATACAATCATTAAACAAAGTAAGAACTATAACTAAAATGTTTTAAAGAACAATCGAAAAAAAACTCAACAGGTCTTGAAATCGATAACAGTCTTTAATATAGGAAAAAGACTTCAGGCGTTCGTATTATTTATAAAATATGCGCGGTAAATACCTTTTAGATATGCACACGAAATTCTGTAGTGAAAAGTGAAAAATTCTATATCAAATAATTACGTCACTGATATTCTCCTTCGCGATTTCGGCACGGCGTCATTTTCGAGCAAAGTCAGGACAGATATAGGGCACAGATTTATGCGCAAATGCAGGTATACTCTCTAGTCTCTGACTCTCATAATCCGATAAGACCGTAAATACGACATGACCAGAAAGAGTTAAATGCTTTCTGAGGCACGAAAGTGTAAATAATACCATTCAGACTACTACTAATTTCTCAATACACAAAAAAAATCCTTTTAACCTGACCTGCGATTTAAAGGCAAGACCACGGGATCAGTGGCCAAAATACGCACCCCCTAGATGAAAGGAGCAGTCAACTACGTCACTTTTATATTTTTTATAATAATACTAGATGAAATCTCGGCTTCGCACAGTTAAAATAAATAAAACCAGACATATACGGTTTATCATTTACTTTCCATTTAACATATAACTTTTTCATAAACGCTGTGATTATTGAACATGTACATTTTATATTTAGGTACAAAATAATAATATAACACAAACATGACACGGGGCTTTGGATATTTATTTGAGTTTACTCTCCAAAATCATTTACATACATGTGATAATTTAAAAATAATAATGTAAAATAAATATTTCTTGGCATGTAAGTTAATTTTTTTTATAACCGCAACATAATCCATAACATAAGATTTTAGAATAAAATATTTTAACTTAACAATAAACTTATTATTAAAGTAATACTTTGAATAATTACCTAGGACGAATTTACTCACTCGGAATTATTATTTTTTAACGATCTATAATTTATTGAGGATAAGTTTCCAGAGTCCACCGTACTGCACGAAATTATGATTTGGAACACACTTTCTGAACGCACCCGTAAACGTCAAACATGGCCGCCCCTTGAACTGTCATGTCATTGATTTTTATTGATTTAGTATCGAAACATCTCGATTATACGAATTTTGATGATTGTTTAAGATTGTTGACTAAAAAATATTTATTTTATAACGATCTATAATTGTGAATAAGTTTCGATCGGATCTAGCATAGACCTGTACAAAATTATTAATATATGTACATAAACATAAGCTTACCGTATACGGGCTATTACTTTCCCTGAAGGTGTCATCACTACCAACCCACGCACTCTCTGTTTTCGCTTGATTCTTCCTCCTGAACAAGTCATCGTACTCCTTCGACAGCTTCTGAAGCTCGTCGTCTTCGATTAGCTTCTTCAGATGTATGTATCCATTGTCTTTGTAGAACTGTATCTGTTGTTCCGTTAAGCGAACCATCGCAACAGCTGTTTGAATAAGAAATAAGCGAATTGCAATGTCACGGCGTTTATATTTTACTGTAAAATCATTTTGGGCAAAGTTCCTGACCCCATTGACGTTAATTGAGCGAAATATTTTTTCTTTATTAACACTTTATACGGTGTTGAAATATTTGGTGTTTTGTTATGAAAATCACGAGCAATGTAAAGGCAGGAACTCACATGACATTGGCAATAATAATAAACTTGACATTACGGCTTTGATATGCTTATCTATTGAAGAAAAAACAGATTATTACAATATTAGTTTATACGACCATGTATGTTAACGTAAATTGTGTAGTCAGGACGGGTAGCTAATATATGTTATTGTTTCTTTTCTAATTTTGTTATTATGCTAAGTGTGTGAAATTGGATATTATTATAGTTGGCACCCAATAATCAACATATAACATTTGAAGTTCAAATCGTAACCCATGTTGATAAAAAAAATTGAATTCAGAGAAATGAAAACCGGATTCTATGTACTTGTTTGCGTAATAAAACTATCAATAGGTTATAGGAGTTCAGCTGTTATCTATATTTATGGTAAGCGAACTAAATAAAATAAGTATTGGGATAAAAAACAAAGTCATATGTTTGTAACTGTTGTTTACGATATCGTTTCCCACGCAGTCATTGCAATATCTAGACGCGAAATCTCGGGCAGAAGTGCATTTAAAGTAATACAATAATGCAACTGCTCTTAGTTTGGAAGAGCGTGACTGCTCGAAGCAGAGACTCCGAGGTTGGACGGTGAGGTTGTGAATTAGTAAAAGTAACGAAATGGTCTCTAAATGTCCGCGTCAAATTAAATTATATTCCTTTACGCCTATTCCACGATATATTAACAATAATATCATGTTATATTCACAATAAAATTATTTTACAATGACGACAGTTATAAAACAAGGGACACAAAGATACATTTGTAACAATGACTTTGCGAAGTCGAAAACTTCACAAAGTCATAGCTTTTTTCCATAAAACTTCGCAGATCAATTTAAATTCACCAATGAATACATTTAAAGCTCGTTAATATCAATATGTAAATCATATTATTCAGTACAAGATTAATAATGAAAAAAATACATAGATTAAGTACTCGTGAACTTTCATTCCAAGATGTAAACATTTTATTGCAATGTATTGTTACCTACGTGAACACAGATTGACTTGCGCTTCTTGAAAATTATTTTTCAGTAAAATCGTCATTCAGAAACAGCGATTACCTTAAATTGAATTTATCATATAAAATGACGATTTTTTGTTACAGTCAAATGTCGTCACAATCGGGTCAATTACTTAGTTTGTCTGGGTAGGTACCTCCCACTCATCAGATATTGCACCACCAAATAGCAGTACTCAGTATTGTTGTGTTTGGGTTTATAGGATAAGTTAGCCAGCACACTGGATGACGCGTCCCTTGGAGGCACAAGGGACGCCTGTAATTACAACACAAGGGATATAAACATCTTAGTTCCCAACGTTTTTATGCATTGACGTTGCAAGGAATGGTCATTATTTTTAACAGAGCCATTGTCTATGGGTGGTAGAGACTTACCATCGGGTGGCACATGAGGACGTCCGCCCAATTTCAAAAAAAGTATTTTGGTCGCGATAAGAAAACAAACAGAGAAAATAAATTTACTTTTCTATTTATAATATTATCAGTCTGATATATTTAATAATAAAATTTATTATCAGCACATTTATGGTATTCAATTGTAGCCGCAAGGTATAAGCCGCCCTGGATTTGCCTTTGTGCAGAACGATGCATTTCACAGCATCTGCTTTTATCACATACATTAAAGCCTAAACGCCACTACAATGACTCCACATTATGTTCTGGTGCTACATAATAAGGTCTATAATGCGATAAATCTATAAATTAGTTGTGATGTTACGCATTGTATTATTTCCAGTATACTGCCTCTTTGTAGACGGTTCTGCGAGCCACGTGTCTCAACGCGATGGATTACTAGATGGATTATTATTTTACAAATATGGACGAATTAAAAAATATTTTTATACCATGTATTTAATATTACGGTATCGGGACACGAGTCGCTTAACGATGTGATAGGAGCAAGTTTGACCTAGACAATGGTCTAGGTTCGTAAGGACTGCTGATAAAAGATTTCTTCCTAAATATATATGTAAATATATTAACCATATATAAAGAAATCCTGAAAAACGATTCAGTAACATTCATTAAAATAATGATCACACGGTCAGTTAATAAAAACATTTCTACAGGCTCCCATAACGTGCTCGTATTCTTCGTTAGTTTGAGTTACAGGTCCTTATATTTCATGGCACTCGTGTAGCTGAATATACGCAGATAATGGCGGTTACTAAAGGCATCATATTAGAAGAATGCACGCTGAATTCCAAAAGGCTGATATACTCAATCATGAAAGGTTAGATAAAGGAAATAAATGACAGGCGATTACTCCCTTTTTCCGTCTAACAAAAGTCCCCGATTATTCGAATGTGCACATTAGCCCAACACACTTTTGTTCTCTGATTGAATGTTATGCGGATGGAATATGTGCTTTAGTGATCTTTAATTACGGCCTCGTGTCGTAATTGAAGATAAGTAGTAATCGCCTAAAATAGGATTAATTTCAACTTATGATGTTGTTTAATAACAGCATCATAGTAATAATAGGATAATTCCTATTAAGTCACAACTGTATTAAACTGATAACCATTTATGCGGCTTTCTTGCAAGACAGGAGATATTGTCATTATTAACTCTTAAAACTTAATAATTGTTCGAAACTAAATCGTGCAATTTATTAATATCGTAAATAAAAACAAGTCAAATTCAAATATAAATGTCCTAATTTAAAATATTTTATTTACAATTGCTTATTAATAGCACTCGACTTTGAAGGAAATCATCGGCAGGGCGTCAAACCTGCATGTCCTGTCTAATTTCAATGAAATTCTGCCACTTGTGTATACCAACCCGCATGAGATCTGCGTGGTGTAAATTATATTAATATTATTATTACTAACGGCCAAGCGTTTCGTTAGCAATAATCAGTGTCAACAACTGAGTCGGTAATAAAATTTACGAATCCTGAGCGCTCGAGTTCTTCCATTATTGTGCGTTGTAAACTCATTTTCGGATACCGCCCCTGACAAAAAATGCAACATTATTTGACATATGGGTTATTTTTTTATGTTTTATGTTGGTGGACGAGCAAATGGACCACCTAATGGTCACCACCGCCCATAGACAATAGTGCTGTAAGAAATATTAACTCAATTCCTTACATAATTAATGCATTACCAACTTTGGGAACTAAGATGTTATGTCTCCTGTACCTGTAGTTGCACTAACTCACTCAACCTTCAAACTGAAACCAACTATTGTGGGTACTGCTGTTTGGCAGTAGAATATCTGATGAGTGGGTAGTACCAGACGGGCTTGCACAAAGCCCTACCACCAACTATACTAGACATAAATAATGTAATAATAATATTCATTTTAACCTTTACAATGTGACTACAAAATTCTTAACATAAATCTTATAAGTATATTTTTAAAGCTCAAATAAAAAAAATAAGTGTGAGAACAAAACACGTGCTTTATAAAATTACAATCAAACCTACTGTCCCTGAGCTAGGTAAGCTGTATTTCAGGCGACTGTGCTCTCCTAAAAACAGATGAGATATTTTATCAATTAAATACATAATATTTTTAGTAGTAACGTCATTTTTTATTTTAAATCAAGTGAAATGAGAATTCATATAACTTTGTTTTGCCTTAAATTATTTACATATATTAAAATTTGACATGTTACTTTTATTCTTTAATATGGTTCGTGTACGTATAATTTTAGTCTGTACGAGTATACGTGTGTATGTATGTACGTATATTTCTGTGCGAGTGTGTTGTGTGTATTTATATGGGCGTATGAGTGTCAGAGAATGATTAGTGTATAATGCTGTAACTGATCCTAAAACAAATAAGAGACACCATACTAAAAAACCATGATGTTCAACTTCCTATATTTGTAAAAACCGACGTGATAATGTTTATGCCGATTTTTACGTTATCAATTTAATTGTAACATATTATTTACCGGTATGAGTTAAGGAGGACCTTCGCGTTTGTTATCAAAAATATAAATAACCATGCTTATTTGTCTTTGTGAGTTAAGCATAATAACATTTCTAGAAGGTCGATCTAGCTTGTGATTAAAAAGTGCAATAAATCCATAAATATGACCAATATATTTTCTTAAAATCCCAGCCCGAAGACGGCTGAAGTCGAACTGAGTTGCTCGTTATAAAAGTCGTTCAACGCCTTCCGCCTTATTTCAAAAACATCACATAAATGGTATTTTTTTATTGAATAAGGCTAATAGTTATCTGATATGTTTTTAATCGTATCCCATTTATCTAATTTTGTAGAAGGACTTCCGTTCGTCAGAAATTCTAACAGCAATATTTAGAATTGTATTGGAGTTAAGAAGATTTAAGATTAAATCACAAACTTAATTTAGATATAATCTATATAAACTTCATATAAAAAAATCATATTACAACAGTACTTAATCTCATGAAATACCATATATGATATTCTTTCTCAATACAGTCTATATCATGCTTTTATCAACTACAATATAAATCATCAAGGAACTGCATTTCAATATAGCAAGCAAGCCAGTGTAACGCGTACAAGGGACACAATTAACATCTTAATTCCCAAGGTTGGCGGGACATTGGCGATAATAGAAGGAATGGTTAATACTTCATACAGTGGCAATGTTTAGTGGCAATGGTGTGACCACTTATCATGAGACGGCCCATTCGCCAGGGCGCTAAGATAATAATCTTGCTCAACTCATTTAATTCATCACAATTAACCAACACCGGTCCAATTACAGGAATATCAATATGGAATTCAAGACAGTTACATAGCGACCGAACTTGTCGTCGCCATGGTAATTTTGTTATGCTACAGCCTCAACCTAATTGAAAACAATCAACAATGTTTTTGATTAACCCATTTATATTATTTTTTAATAAATAAATAAATATTCGACAACATCACATACATTACTCTGATCCCAATGTAAGTAGCTAAAGCACTTGTAGTATGGAAAATCAGAAGTAACGACGGTACCACAAACACCCAGACCCAAGACAACATAGAAAACTAATGATCATTTTCTACATCGACTCGGCCGAGAATCGAACCCGGGACCTCGGAGTGGCATGCCCATGAAAACCGGTGTACACACTACTCGACCACGGAGGTCGTAAAAGTTAATTGACTTACATGTGTATTTACTAAATATAAGACAATGGATTAACCCCACAACCACAACCACTTTACAATCACTATAAGAAACAAACATACCTATAAGAATACTTTAGAACTAAATATTTGTTTATAATTATTACTAAAGATATAATAATTTAAATCAAAAAATCTATTTGTTATTTTATTCAAATTTGATTTATATTTTAGCTGGATACGTCATGGTAAATCTAGAGGTGGTAGCGATTTATTTTCGAACACCTCTGCCAAATTGGTGAAGTATGTTTTCATTCTGTTAAGAGGGTCATAGCTATCATTCAAGGGCTTGAATACAAGATCCTGAGGAGCAACACACGGCCCTTCGTGTACGAAGATCCAACCTAAAAAAAAAGAAAAGATTACCAATTTTGCTCATCGTTGATTTTGTTCATTACAAAAAAACGTCAAAAAAAACATAAACTAACTAGTGCAGTTCCTAACTAGTAGTTAAAGTTAGTTTGTTTATTCAAAACGCTTTCCCTCCTTGACAATCTAAATGACCATCAACAAATTTTGCATATAAATTAACAAGGGTACAGAAAAGGCGTAACTAACACACGCCCTCACCCTTAAACTTGGTGAAGCCCAAGACGAAAACGCTCGCTTATAATTATGACATGTTTGTTAATTTAAGGTCAGGTTAATATATACGTCTTGATTATATGAAGAGCCAAGATGGTCCAGTAGTTATCACACGTGAAACTTAACCTAAGATTGTAGGTTCCAATTCGGGAAAATTATATTGAATTTTTATGTCTTTAAATTGTGTATGACTGAGAAACACAGCTACAAATATGCTCCTACCCACCAAACCCCATTGGCCAAGCGTGATAGTATAAGCTCCAAATATTTTCGAGGAGAGTAAGTATTGGCCTTGCAATGAAACATTTACCGACTGTTAGTTTACTTTTTCACTTTTACGTGAATTGGAACGGTTTCTCTAAAACTATTATTTTCATTTTAACCCACAAATACTAGCACCCCTTCTTTGGCTTGTATCAATAATGAATTTCGTATTTCCTTCCTGTGTAAATACCAAAGAAGCTCCCAGGAAGAAAATTGTCTTCATGAGTAAGAACCACAAATACTGAGTCATCTCGTATATAAATGGCTGATGTTCGTTTTTAATAAACAATATGGTCAGTTAACATATAAGAAATATATGTATATCGTATAGCTAGTAAATATATATTATGCTAATCGTGAATGTTGTCGAAAATTCATATTGCACATACTTTGATGAAACGGGGCTCGACATTGCGCATCCAGAAATTTGCAATAAGTATCGAAGGTCGTATAGCCTTGGGTCTGATCGTCGATAATATTGCCATAACAAGAGCCAAATATCCATCCAGGATAGCAGCCATCGACTAACACGTAGTCGGATCTACGAGCGCATACTTTACCAATACTGTGAATGAAATAATTTTATCAACATAACATATTTGTAACAAATTTTAAGATTAACCTCACTCATTTAACTCAGCCAATATAGATGAAGATGTGCTACACTTTCCTTATTACAACTCCGGGCTGGTTTGATACATTATTTTTATACATTATACTTTTACCGTTAACACAATTAACTAAGAAGTAAAAACTTGGGCGTCGGAGTTTACAGACGTAAGAAATCATCGACCTTCGATCATCAACCACTTGGTCAAAAAAAATATTCACTAACTTAATAATAATAATTTCGTTTATTTAAGACAATTAATAGTCCACTTGTTAGTTACAAAAGACACATTACAACTATGTTAGTACAACGAAAGATATAACGACACAAAAAAGCAGAATACAAAAAAAAAAAAAAAAAGGAAATACGTATATTATTTACATAACCTAACCTGCCTCACCAGCACGTTAACGAAGTATTGGAGGGCAGGATCGGCCAGCTTAGCACTAAACATTTTCAGAATATTGTTAGGACTCAACCGCACTCTGTTAAGAAGAGATGCAGTTCGTTTTCTTATTATTGCGAAAAATTCGTCTGTACCCGACTCCACGAACATGGCGGACGCACTACAGAACCGTTTAAGTCCCAACAAAACTCTGAACCCATTATTATATTGCACTCTTAGAGAGTCTAGTGCTTTCTTACTGTAACTGTTCCACGGGGCACACGTGTAGAAAGTTTGACAATACGCCTTAAACAAAGTTAATTTTACTTCTTTACTACAGCGCGCAAACCTGTGGGCACGCATATTACATTTGGCGGCAAGCGCCCTTCGTTCACGCTCTATGTCTGCATGGTCTCTAAGATCCTCGGAAATGTAATGACCTAGATATTTAAAAACTTTCACCCGACTTAACTGTTTCTCATTTAGTTTTAAAACTGGTTCATAGTCGATTCCCCCTCCGCGGATTCCAAAGACCATGTACTCACTTTTTTTAGCATTGTACGTAAGGCCATGTTTCAATGCATATTTCTCACAAACCTTTAACAAAGACCTAATCGAACCAACCATAGGACCCAGCAGAACCATGTCGTCTGCGTAACTAAGGTTATTGACACAAACGCCGTCTATCCAGCATCCGACTGGTATGCTGCTAAGTCCCACGATTAGTTCGTTTACGTAAAGGTTGAATAGCTTAGGCGAGGTTATACTCCCCTGCCTCACCCCGCACTCCAACCGATACGAGTCTGACCTAGTTTCACCCCAGTTTACATAGTTTTCTTGGTTTAGGTACCAATATTTTAACAAAAAAAGAACTTCCGGTTGCAAACCCATCTCTCGAAGCTTCGTCCAAAGCAAATCATAGAACACTAAATCAAAAGCCTTTGAGAGGTCCAAGAAGCAGGCATACACCGGTGTTCTTCTGTTAGTGGAGTATTTTCGCAGTGGAGGCACTTTCCGTTGAAAGTTCAGGTCTAAATCCAAATTGCGCGTCGTGTATATTTAAATACTTATTCAGGTTTTGGTCTATCAGACTGTCCAACACCTTAGCAAATACCGTAGCTAGGGATATGGGCCTATAGTTAGACTGATCAGAAATATCTCCAGTTTTATTTTTAACCAGAGGGATCACCATCGTTCTCATCATATCGGCTGGAAGGTACGAATGTGTTAAACACAAGAAGTAAAACATCGCTAATACGCTATAGAGGCGGACCCCTGCATGTCTTAGATGCTCGATACTGAGACCAAAATGACCAGGTGATATACCTCTGTTCATTCTTTTAATAGTCACTACTACCTGAGCAGCAGTAAAACTTAACTGTGTGGCCGTATAGATCTCAGCATCATTCATCCGTGACGTTGGTCCCAAAGGAGATGTCACTTGAAATTGATTGTTGAACAGAGTGGCAATCCCTTCTGGCTCATTACAACTGGTTGCTTGCTGGTCGACCTGTTCTCACGTTTAATTTATTTGTGGCTTTCCAAAATTTAACGAAACTATGTGACGACCTGTTTGAAGCCATGATATCCATTTTTACCTGGTCTTCATGGTGTTGACACCATTTTAATTTACTCTTAAAAATCTTTCTACTCTTACGCATGTTGTCCCACACTTCGCCTTGCTTCGGTTTGTTCATGAGCAACTAAACTTGGAACTTACTACGTGCATTTTCATATGCCCTACGTACATGTTTATTCCAACCGATTACGCGACTTTTTTTGTTATCGTTAGGGCTCTCATACGTGAGTTCAGCCGCTCCGCTAAGAATCGAAACAGCATCAGTGTACATATTATCCAGCAGATGCTTATGATCGACATCACGACACATACCACCCGCACACGTTTCAAATGAATAAAGATAATTGATATTTCCGAGTTGCTCATGGCATATGTCGTGATATCGCTCAATTTGTACATCAGACCTAGAGCGCCACAGCGTTTTATTACATACATAGTCAGGCAACTGACTTTTTGAAACCATTACATCTAGACTACATTCTATTATAAGCGGGAAGTGGTCAGACCAGTACACATCACAATCTATTCTAACATTTAAAATCGTGTTCCACGCTGCCTGTGTCACAATACAATGGTCTAACCACCTCATACTACCATCAATATCGCTAATAAATGTAACAGTGTGAGACCTAATGCCTAATTTTTCTGTATCAGCACATATCCATTTTTTCTCCAGGGAATATTGTTGCAATTCTAACCAGAACGGCTGATCTGGGTGTGCGTTAAAATCACCTAACATATAGACGGTTTCTACCTCGTTATTTTCTATAATAGCGTCTGTTTCCCCCAAACAGTTCACAAACTCAACACTGTTGTCGGGGACGTCCGTCGGCATATATACAGAAAAAACAATAAATGATTTTTCGCCTATCGTTCCCTTGATTGCTGCTAGCCTAACACTACAACAATTTATGACAGAGACCGTGTCAAATACATTTTTTCGCCATAACAACGCCACCCCACCGTATGGTCTGCCTTTCAGAAAATCAAAACTATCACTTACTGTGCTAAGCAATGGTAAGTCGTGAGCGAGGAGCCAGGTCTCCTGTAGGGCGACAATATCGGCGTATACACTCAAGTCCCGTATTGATTGCAGCGACCTTTTAAAACCTTTACAATTATAAGATACCAACGCACACTTACTTTTGTTATACATTATTAAATTAAATTCCTTAATTCCTTTTTTTTACTAGTCTTTTTTAAAAACAATAAATTTCCTAAAACAAATGCCTTCTGGCCACATTTCATCTTTCAGGAACAATGGAACCCTTTAACTATCGACATAAAACATATATGAGTCATAGCCTTTGGTCACTTTTGTCACGATTTTTTCTAACGTTACTAACACTTGTGTCTTACGAAAAATATAGTCAATAATGTCCTGCTGCAATGTTTCCTGGCTAATATTTGAAATATATAACGGTACTTTGACTGAAGCCGCCCTGAACTTCGACTCAGGCCCGTAACTTGCTTTTCCATGATTACTTACAAAACGATTACGATATCTCAATTTCTTTTTGATCTGAACCAAATACCATTTTTCTGTCTCCACCTGCTCGCTTTGATTTGACAGTTTAGTCTTTCTAATTGTACTTGACTTGGCATGGTATTTTTATTGTTGCTAACATTTACAACACCAGGCGATACCTGTGAAGACGCTGTAGTAGCACATGCAGTAATCGGCCGATCGATGCAGGAAACATGTAACGGTCCGCTCACGTTCGATACTTTACAAATAGGCCTCATAGTATTTTGTATTTGTTGCGTCTGTGTCGAAACCGCAGTGATTTGAAGGGCGTCCACGCGTTCACTTGAGTTATTGCTTTGCGCGTGCGCAACAAAGACAGGAGATTTCGTTCCTTCGTTTAACAACCGTGAAGAAGAGGGGGACAGGTTGCTGTTTTTACCGATATCAATTTTTTCGCTTGTAGTTCGTGGAAGCGAGGAAGACAGATTGTAATTATTATGTCCATTAACACAACCATTATTCATCGATTCCTTTGACTTATCAATTGTCCTATCATAATATAAACTCGTAGCATTTAATCCCATAGGTCCGCTGTCAAACTCGAAACGACGTTGTGAATTAATATTTCCTCTTTTTGTATTAACATTCATTTTATGAATTTCGAAACTACCCTCATGTTGACAAGATTTTTGACATTGGTTAGTAGCAGAAAATTCAATTCTATCGTTACGAACACCACAACATTGTTGTTTTACAGACTCCGTTTCACATTGTAATAATGACATACTCTCCTGCAGTTTTAAAACATCCCGCAATGGGCGCGTGGCGTCTAGATGATCGAACGTTATAGGATGCATAATATGCAACTTATGCAATTCTCTAGCCACGAAAACGGGCAATAGATCCGAATTAACTGCATCAGCATGCTTAAGGAGATCAATAATATCTTACAGATTTTTTCTAGATTTGTCTTCTTACGCATCTTCAGTTTATCCAATGGAACTGCTTGAAAAAACAATTTCTTTGCTTCTAAAATATCATCGTGGGTAAAACCAGTTTCACACACCCTTATAAGGGTCTCTTCGTCCATAACACCAATTTTATTGTACATAAATGCAAGCACTTCGTTTATTACAATGTTGCAAGTAGCACATTTAACAATATTAGAGGTCATTGCACTCGCAGGTGACCGCGCGTGCGCTCGATCAGCTGCAATGATTAAGCTTACCAATCATATAATTACTCGTAGTTTACCAATTACTATATACGATCGAATTGTAATATGTAGTGAAGTTTTCTTTAAATTATATGTAAGGAATAATTTATCTGTACAAAAATAACAATGGCAGTTTGTATATATGTGCTTGGTGATATAGAGAAATCTTTCTCAATGTATATCTATGGACAAAAGGCGAATCCATCAATAAATCACAAAAGAAAAATAATAAAAGACAGTCAAAACGAAATTAATAACACAATAATACAAAGTGAGTGTGAAGTAACTTTAAATTGTGCAAGTAAACGTAAATATTGGACGGCGATTTACCAATTATTTAATATAGTTTTATTAAGTCGAATTAAAATATCACAAGATAAAGTCTCATTTGATTTTGTACTCATTTACACTATGTTACTTACTCTTTAACTTTGATAAGATCCTTTTTGTCTCGGTTCTCTGACCATCATTAAAACTTTTTTGAGTTTTAGAACGCTTTTATTCAAAATTATTTTAGTTATTATCGTAATTTAAATATTATTTTCCAAAACATCTTCACTATCAGCCCAATTTGTAAGGTCAAATAATGTAGTAGAAAGCACTGTGGATATAAATGCTATGTTGGAAGCTTATTGTTATGGATAGGTAGGTAAGTAGATAGAGCGATTTATACTAATTCCATAACCGGTATAAACGAGCGGAGATACTTAAATATAAGGTTTTACAAGAGCACTGCCTTCTTAAAAGAAAAAACTTACCTTGTATACAAATAACTGCACTCCTCGCCACAGACTAGGGGTATGGATGTAGTAGAAACACCATCTTCGGGTACTTTCACCGTGAACACCCAGTCCCCGTCCTCCCAGTAGGGTTCATAGCCATACGTTGGATTGTAAGCGTAACCATATTTTTTTTTGTAGTCCCCTAATAAATTATATTGTAGTTGGCTAAAAGGCACAAGGTAAGATTTATTATAGACATTGTATATCACATATATTAATGTACCAAAAAAATTATTGTGATAAAATTTTTTGATGACGCTGAGCGTTAAATGGCCCCCAAAAACCAAGTAATAGAACTGCTTTAAGCTATTTCAACAAGAATTAAAGAATTCTAGAACTGCCACTTTTCTTCTTGATAAGTTATATTGTCTAATCAATCTTTTAAGGCACGTGTACATATAAATCATTATAAACAGCCTGGGTGCTAGTTCTGCAATCAAATAAATAAATTGACCTTTATAGCAATCGAATCGAAACTCAATCGTTGCCGTTGAGCCGTTTTCTTATTCGACTAAAACAACGATCTAGTTGCAGTTCGATCGATGTTCGGTCGAACGACTACGGACCTGAATACATTTCTGGCAATAGGTAATTTATACAATAAATACTCATTTTAACATATGTATTTATATGATGATAATTGTATAACTACATAAATAAATCTCTGTGTATATTTTTGCTTAATTTTTTGGGCATATAAGTTGGGAAATTTGAAATAAAATAATTTAGCAACAATCTGTTTCAGTGTCACATTTATCAAAAAATAAAAATCACAAAATTAAAGTTGAGCTCTACATGTTCTCGTGTCGGACTACTCGTGTTGTTCTGCAAAAACAAATTTGAAACTCGTCCCTCAATTTGAAAGTGAATTTTTTAAAGCCGACCCTGCTTGTTCTTTTTCTTGTGAATATGCCAAATGCGCAAATTTATAATAATACCAGCGACCCGACCCAGCTTCGCACGGGTGCAGTACTGATTGTAAATATACTACAGAATGTCTTACGTTCAGTTTTTCAGACATTAGACAATACAAATCCCATAATGATCTATATTAAACGCACAGTGTATTTAAGGTACTTAATTGGATATGGATTAATGCGGTATTGCTTAAAGTCGCTTCGAAAATATTATATAGCCATTATTTCTCGTAAAAAGTCAGGGATAAAAATGGTTATTGTGGGTTACCCCTCAGAGATAGACCTATTACACTATACAATATTGTATTACACTATTTTGATCTATCTCGTAGGGTTCAGCCAGCGTTTGCAATTTAAGCGCAAAGAATGGATTTATTTACGACATCACTTTAGAAACCTCTAAAAGTATCAGTGTTTCTCTACTATATTGTGCGTGTATTATACATATAGACCTCTTGAATCAATCTGTTTATTAAAAAAAACCGCATCAAAATCCGTTGTGTAATTTTAAAGATCTAAGCATACATAGGGACAGACAGCGGTAAGCGACTTTGTTTTATACTATGTGATGATAATAGTGCATAGAGCAACAAAAGAGTGTGCATGAAGCCCTAAGTCTAATCACGCCTCCCTTACCTAAGTTCCCTCGGATATGCATCCGAGCACACTTGGACCAAGCTTCAAATATTTATACTTGAAGGGAGCTCGGATGCAACAGACGAACTTTATAAAACTAATTTGTACTTAATTATTTAAAACAAATACCCTATATCGAAGTCTTTCGAAGGTAGCTGGGAACGAAGTACTGGTACGATGAACACATGTTGTACTGAAATATACATTTATATTTGAACAAATACAAAACTATATAGCTGGAAATAATTATAAAGTTTTTTTTTAAATTCAGACTGAACAATCATAATATGTGATTGAACACACCTGTGCGTCTAAGTGAAACGGGAGCGTCCGATAGAATGAACTGTAAAGTAAAAGCCACACCGATGCAACGAAGCGACTACAAAGTATTTTTGTTGCAGTCGTTTCGCTTGGATTAACAGGTCTGGCCGTAGCTAAGTGAATCTCGCATCTCTATACTTTGCTGGAAAGGTGTGTTTATTCTTAAACTGTGACTGTTGAAAATGGCATATTGTTTTGTTTTAATAATAAGCCTTTTTGGTTTAGCTTGGCTACCCTTCCTAGTAAAATAAAGGTCTACATAAAACGCTCCGTACGCCAGTAAAGCCCTTTTTTTCTGGAAATACGCATTACGCATTTCCCCCACATGATGTGGGGCTCGCCCGCTAAAAAACCAGCGGTACCCACTCCGTCTATTCGGGAGACGTCACGGGATCGCTTGCGCATACTACCGTCACGTCCTGACGGTAGGCCCAACTCTGCGGGCCTCCAATTTCTCTCCTCGGAGGGGGTTCTCGGGGTACAGAGACCCCCTAGCCCCGGCGACACTTATGCGCCAGTAAAGCTCTTAGCCGACATGATTTTTTCGACATCTTCAACAACAACCTGTGCACCTAAACATTACTCATTCATTACTCCATCAGGTAGTGTAGACCGTATGAAAATTCGTTCGATATCTTTTGAATTTATCGCATTCAGACAGACAGATGTGTAGAGAAATTGTGATTTTATTATTCGTTTATTTTTAAATAATATGTTCAAAAAATTATTATTTTTGGTTTTGTTCGTTTTTCTTTATTTCTTTAATTTTTATCTTCGTTGTATTGCGTTCCGTTTACAAATAAATATCTATTACATTATATTCTAAAGTATTTTAAAATAAAAAACATAACTTACATAAAATCAATTTATATCGAAACTGATTTGACATCACAACGAAAACTAATTAATTTTATCATCAGCAATAAGTTGAAATTGAAATTAAAATAACCATCGGACTCGATTAGCCTTTCAGTTTTATTTAATAACATTTTCGTCATAAAATATTTACACATTTTTAATTGAAAAGTCAATATCTCATGTATTTGATATTTCATCACCAATAGTTTTAAACAAGTATATAGAATAGTTCAATAAAGGTACATGCCAACGTATATTACAAGCGTGACAAATCACAAATTTTATAACTTAGAAATTCGTTTAAGCTTGAATTTCTTTCATACTCATATTAAAAAACCTAAATAACTTTAGATGCGATGATAATAAACTTGTTTAGAATATTAAACATATACTCTGTACGTAAACACATATCCCAAAATAGTGTCACGACGTTATAGCCCTTTCAATACCGTATAACCCCATGCGATAGGGATAGATGTGACATCAATCCCTTGCCTACTCGTAAGATTTGAAAATCATAAGGAAACGATACCCTAAGAAGGGCATCGACGGTACTATGGCTACAAATCCCGGAGATGATAAAACTTCGAAGAATCAGATGTCTTCGGAGGATTACACCTTGTATACAAAAAAAATATTTTCGTAGAATTTTATTGTGACTATTACGAGTTATCCTTTTGGACGCTCTGGCGTTGGGTTTTCCTCGAAAAAATTACTTAAATATTCCTCAGCTCTGGTCACCAACAAATAACCTGTTGCTGGATATGTCTTCAATTCCTCTTGGCATTTACCCCTGTATACGATCATCCATTCTGTAAACATTAAAATATATCAATTATTTAATCGAATGACTTTCGGAAATAATAGTATATTCAAATTTTGAAAGACATTTATAAAAAAAAGGTGTTTAAAGTAGGCTACAATTTATAACTAAACTGGCATGTCAATTTAAGTACACTGGAAAATGAAGATACTATAGGAACAAAGAGATCTAGAACAAAATGTTGGTATGTCAATCTCGTAGCACTCAAGGTACTGAGACTAGTATGGAAGTATACCATTATTAGTAAACTGAATATGGAGGTAATGGCTAACTTTCAATTTTGCAGAATTCAAATAACTCGCCAGTTCCTTGTGGCCAAGACGAAAATATGCATTACGCAGTGCAGGCCCCGCATAGACTCGGGGCCCCAAAGTCAAAAATGAGGAAGTTACAAAAGCCAAATATTTATCGTATGTAGTTGACGGCATTTGTAATGTAAGTGCGGAAACAGTGCGGTCACCAATATATTTGTTATATATCGTCAAGTCATAGGAAAAAATTTGAATAATAAAATGAATCCATGAAACTTCATAATGAAGTTGAACTTCTGCATCATATAACATTTATATTTTTTATATTTAGCCAGGACGACACTTTATTAGTTCCTTATACTACACTACATGAACACATAAGGCATATATTTTTATCAACAGAATCCCGACTTACTTGATTTTCCAGTACAATCCTCATCAAGGAGCTCGCAATAGCTCGTGAATGATTTGTACGTGAAGTTTTTATTTTTACCACAAACTTCTCCAAATCTATTAGTGGGATAAAAAAAACACAACAACAGTCACTAAAATATAATAACAGTACATGCAAACATTTTAATATAATTGATATTACACAAGTTCAATGTCTCATCGAATATTAAACATCAAATGGAATATCAAAGTATCTCATCAGACAACTCTTGAATTTGGAGACAGCAAATACAGAAGCCCTTCCGACAAATTATCATCGTTATTATTTTAGTACGTGATGTTCACAATCCTAATTGCAATTAAAATTATTCTACACCGATAATCGGATTTTCAAATGGAAAATTGTTGTTCTGTACGAAATTATAGAAATTACGTTTGCGAAGTTATTTGATCAACAATGGTATGCCATTGTTGTAGCGTTCACACAATCGGAATACATTTAAATCGTTTATAATTACGAAACAATAGAATACGATACCTCAAGATCTTAATGCAGTAGCATATTGTGCAATTTACGAACATGTTGGTTACTTCTTAGCCTGAACTAATTAATTTGTAAAATAATAAAATGTTATTTGCGTGTACTCCCCATTTATAAACGGTAAAAATATTTAGTTTTCTAATTGAAAATACAACTTATTTATTATTTAAAAGAGATTGGCGGAATGACAAATGGATCACCTGATGCTGAGTGGTCCACTCGACTAAGAATAACTTAACTATCTTTCACATAACACAATTTACAAGACATCTATGACTTACTTGGTGGAAGGTCTTTGTGCAAGCCCGGTCTGGGTACATCGTGTTTATATTCTATCATAATTATGTTCGACCGCCAATCAGAAATTGATAGTATTGTTACAAGAGACCTATCATCTCAGTTCCCAAGACCGGTGGCGCATTGGTGGTGTAAGGAATACAACTAATGCATATACTATAAACAACTATTGTTCATTTATATGGATAAAAATTTGTCTTCTAATTTTTATCAAATGGATATCAGATATCTATCCATTTTCTCAACTGCATCAAATTTTTTAACCTAATATATAAAAGCTTCTTTTTGTAACATTTAATTTTACACCAATAAAAAAAATATTATAACATAACATTGTATATCAAATAACAACTATAAAGACTTACTCTAAATATAATTCCGGACATTCATTCCCACATACGGAACCTTCTGGCTTCTCAGTGGTGATATCAAATCTCTCAAAGACCCACTCGCCGCCTGGCCAGTACGGTTCGTAGCCGGGGTTTGGGTTGTAATTTGGAGTTTTTTTCGGTCCTATTGCTAAAGTATAACCTTGCCTAAACAATTCAATTGCTAAATTATTTATTTAATGTTTATATTTAACTAGCAAAATTCGATAGACGTTGTAATGGATACGATGTTGTAAGCAATTGGCAGAATGCAGGGCCGGGTTTAAAGAGGGCAACCTTGGCAACTGCCCTCGGGCTTCCAAAGGGTTGAGACCTCACAATAGATGCCGATGAGAACATTTTATGTAA
The DNA here is from genome assembly GCF_037043105.1 of Vanessa tameamea. NCBI lineage: Eukaryota > Metazoa > Arthropoda > Insecta > Lepidoptera > Nymphalidae > Vanessa > Vanessa tameamea. Next base: position 375,092 of record NC_087327.1, on the reverse strand, counting down.
TATGTGTTTATATATCTATTTATAGCCAAATTAAACTACTACTGCTCTCTAAACTCCTACTCTAAACTACTGTTTTAAATGTTACCGATACAAAGAGTAAATAAGTATATAAATAAATTAATCTGTAAAATAAAAATTAGGGGCCTAACTTTTCTGTTGCTGCAGGGTCTCCATTTCTTTATTGGCCCTAGCTGAAAGCTATACAAGTTGATTAATTCAGCGCCGTCTAGAGGCGACTTCCTAATAAAAGTGTATAGTTCAAAAACTGCATGCAAAAATATCATTTAATGGTGATATGTTAAACGGTGTCAAAGTATATTTAAGTCAAACAAATCTCACCTTTTATTACCCATAATTTTTTATACGCAAAATTGCTACATAAATCATTTTCGACAACTTTGAAAGAGCATTTTGCAATTTCAATAACATTGTATCGTGACATTTTGGTACTTACGACCAAACTTTGACTACCGTAACCTAATTAACCACTGTTAGTTGTATGTAAGGGATCGCTTGAACCTAATTTTTTGACGTAAAAGACAACATGCAGAAATTGTATGTGCGTGGAATTTCCATAAAATATAATAAATTCACATCCAGCTAAATAATGTTTGATGATGAACTAAAATACAGGAGTATACGTAGAGAAATGGCAATAATAATCACCTCCTTGATAATATCTCATGGACCGGCCCAAAGACACAATCCCTTTTAATAGTGAGAGCCACCATCGAGGGCAGCGTAAGTTGTTCCACTAAAAATAAATATTAACTTCAATTTCATACCTATAAATAATTTGTAAGCTGGGGTTTTACTTGCATTAAATTAGGATTTCATATTGCATGTTTTTCTTGGTGCTAAGGCTTCGTGCAACAGGTCTGGTAAAGTAGCACCGACTTATCCGTACCTTTGTTTTTGGGCTTGAGTGAGTGTGCCAGTGCAATTACAAGCACAGGGGACATAACATCTTAGCTCTCGCGGTTAATGGCACATTGATGTGATGTAAGGAATGGTTAATATTTCTTATAGCGGCATTGTCTATGGTGGCATTAAAGAATAATTAAAAGACAATGACAAAATTCGAATCAAAAATCCCGTCTGATTAAAAATAATAACAAAAAATTACGTGATATTTTTCTGACAGTTCAGTCAACTATCAAAGAACTTCGTTCCAAAATGATACTGCTACTATCTATGCACAACGATTACCTACCTAACCTTAAGAAGAAAAGAGAATTATGTATTAAAAACTAGGTACCAAGCCCGACTTCGCACGGGTTGAATAAGTGTCTACGTACAATGTTTATACCGAAAGACAAAAATTTTTATTTATATGTCGGCGCATCCGCCTCTTACCATGTGATCTGTCAAACATCAATATACATAACGAACACCGAGGACTGGATGGGGCGGCCATGGGGTGAAAAGCGACAGTGAGTCTTGGTTCGTCGAAAAGTGCGCACGCATTCACGTGCTCGGTGGACGTTAAGTTCTGATTCAAAATTAGCTATAATTATTATAAGATTGTGTAAATTAAATTGTGGTACCGTCTCCTTACCCGATAATCCACGCCTACTCGAAGATGACCGACAATTACGATGTTGCCGCAAAGGCTTTATATATAAAAAATAACAATTTTTATAACAACAATTATTATTATTTATTTCAGATAACAATTTTGTTATTTATGTGGTTAACTAATGAATCAGGAAAGGAATTTGGACATGGTCTATGTACACACACAAAAGCACTACCAACTACTTAATTATTGTTTATGGAACTCTGTAATTGTGATCAATGGTATGGATGTGAGTGTTGACAATTTATAGACACATACATAGTTTTCTATCACAGAGTAATCGTTTGAATGAAATTTTGAACGAAATTGCAAAAGTGCCCTTACCTATTTATAAAGAAGCACAAATTTCCGAAACACAAAGATCGCTTGATTTAAAAAGACGCGCTCCTCCACGTTGAATTATCGGCGTCCATTGACAAATATTGTCTACTTTGTACTTGTTCTTACATCAGACATCTAACGTACACTAGGACATATTGTCAGCATTACTCAAGAGCATCACTCATATTAGTGCAAGTCGATGGCCGATTTTTTAGAGTGGAAGGGCATCTTCGCGTACGAATGGATCTATTTCTTCAATTCATCGTAATTATCATAAAAACAAGTATTTCGAAAATTTTGCCCATAAAAATAGCAGTTATTTTATTTGCGAATTGTTTAAATTGCATTTCAGTAGATAGGTCACAGAAAACTGCCTCAGAAGCGAATCCAAGCGCGACCACATAGCCATGTCTTGAGATAAGGGCTTTTCTAAAGTACATCCAAAATAAATTATAATATCTAATTATCGAACGGCAAAAGAGCAGGAATAGTTAGTTTTTACTGAGAATTCATATATCAAAAGTCACAAACCAACAGCATTGTTTAAACACTGAAGTCGTTCAATGTGCCCGGGCTCGAACGATTAATGGCGTGCCATTTGTGGCGTAGTTTGCCGGAATGTGGCGTGCTCGAGTCAACATAAAAACGACAGGCGATTGTCGTTTGTATTAGATGGAATCCGAATGAAATATGCAATAAGTTTCTCTCAAGTCGGTGAACTACACAAATGCTACCTCTGCGCAAAATATTCGTTCGAAAATATTATTGGTAAAATATGCGTTATCGTGATAAGTCTTTAACATTTTACGGGTGAGAAATAAAATGATTTCTTACAGAATAGCGCCATTGTTTTATTCCTGTAAAAGACCGACAACGCGTAGTTTTCACACATCAATCATCCCGGCTAGACGTGTGTGTCGTGCATTAGTACAAAACGTGTACTATTCATTCGGTACACTAACATAAAATTTCATAGTCATAATAATTATAGAATTTCTATTATGATGCCGTCAAAATAAACAAAATGATACAAAAAAGGAACAGTTTATTTTACTCCTCTAAACATAACATGATGAGTATTCGAGAAGCGTATTCAGAGTGTTTTTACTCGAATTTAAACTTATCTCCAACTCTATTTAATACGGGGCAATGGACGATTTTGTTTATATTTCAATAATGAAATTATTTAAATGCCAAGATCCGTGATGGTCTATTGATCACAAGATGTGAATCTTAACCGATGATTCTGATTTCGAGTAGAAAAAACTGACGATCTCTGGTTAAAAGGATATTACTATACAACGATACACGTATATTGTACATACTAGTGTTCCATCTGTCACTGCACCATCTCGGATCTTCATATTTTGGTTAATACTTTTACATTGGTGAAAGTTGAATGACGTATTTATACTATATTAGCTAGTTTCACTTGATATAGTTTCTTAAATGACGATTCAAAAGGGCTTGTAAAATCCTACTTGAATAAAGTATATTTTGTTTTTTTTTTTATCGCTAATCGCAGATTAGCCAAAAGTACATAGAACATATAACATCACATGAGCGTGTGTGTAAACACCAGCAAGCCCTTCCGAGGGCTTCCTGTAGGAAGTCAATACGAGCTGAGAGATCACGCGCGGAACCAACATTGTAAGAGCTTTCAGAGATCCATGAACATTACATAGCCAACTGTTGACAGCTACATAGAATCTCCCGACAGATAAATCCATGACTAACCTAAGAACGAACCTACGACTTTGACTACTAATAAGCTAGCCACTAGACCGACGAGATGAGTTATGCAATGAATTATTAACAATTTAACATAATATTAATTAATCATAAAGTGAAGCCAACCGGAACGTAAATCATATTTAATCACTTAAATACTAAAATATTTTGTTGTAATTAATTTATACTTACAAATAAAATACACGATGATCCAAATTAATTGAGGCATTCCTTAATTACATTTTCCCTCAAATTTATATTCACATAATTTTATGAGATTTTGTTAAAATACATACGTGATAATAACTTATGAGTATGTTTCGACATATACATGCTACGTCTTTATGAAATCGATTTTATAGTTTATGGCTTTGAGTCATATATTAAATTGGAAATTAATTTTGCTTCATCACACTATTGCTTACCATTTATAATTCGGCATCAAGTCACCGAGATCTTTTTTTGTTTATTTAAATTTGCAATAGTTCGTGTTCGGTGTTTGACGTCCACCTTCATTTGTTTTAAGGACCTTAATAGGAAATTTTTATATATGTGAGTGTAGGTATTCCAAATTCGACTTTTTATATTCACATCTGTGACAAATTAATTTTCAAATGAGATTCAGTTATATTGGTTTAATTTCTCTCCTTTTAATTATAAATACTGAACAAATGTATGAACATTTTCAACTTTATAAAAATTATAATAATTATTAATAGTAAAGTGAAGAAAAATTAGCAACTATAACATTATCATTTAAAGAAAGGCGGTGGGTCTGTGGTAAATAAATATGAATTGTTTTAATCAAATACTGTCGCCTTGTCTACCCAGAAAATAATTCAGCTCTGAAGTTTATTTAATTTAAATAATAAGCAGTTGGCACTGAGTAACTGCTGCGAGATAATTTGATAAAACGACACCTCTTGCTGGGAAATTAATTCGGTCTCTGAGCTATTCTGTGAGATACACTCGAAACTCACCGCAGAACACGATCGGGGACCGTCATAAAGTGTGATGCGATATTGGCTATGATGTAATTCTGAGCGATTTCGGCCACGGTGATTCTTAAAGGAGACTGCTGTGCAGGATATATTACAGTGCACAGGTGCATACACTAACCCAGACGCAAACTATATTCCGTCACACTCATAATCCGATGGGACGGCAAATTCGACACGACCTGAAAATTTCAGGCGTAGACCATTTGTCAGTTTGATCAATTGCGCACATTTCACGAGTGACATGAACTGACTTCTTACCGAATAGCACTGCTCAATCTCATCTCCAACAGACCAATGGAACAATTGTGACGTTGACAATTGTTCAATCACTGTTATTATTTATATTTGGAATTTGAATTTCATTTTAGAAATTTGTTTAAATTCAAATTTATAAGCGAAAATAAAAATAACTAATTTATGCTTAAGTACTAACCGTGCAGACTAAGTTTTGTTTTCTTCTGTTGGTTGGAATAGAAGAGGATACCAAAGCAAATGGACAGATTAATGTCCCCTTATGTGGCAGAAATTCGTTGAAACATGCAGGTTTCCTCGCGATGTTTTCCTTCACCGCCGAGCAAGAGATGAATTATAAACACCAATTAAGCACATGAAAATTCAGTGGTGCTTGCCGTGGTCATCGGTTAAGATGCACGCGTTATAACCACTGGGCCATCTCGGCTTTACACGCCGTACGCACAGAGTAAAATCGAACTCATTTCAACCAATTTAAAATGACACAGCTGCAGTTGACAGAGAAAACAAGGCAGATTAAATCGACTTATTGTTTATTTATATTAACATTTTTTAAAGCCGATATAATGCCTAAAATAACAAGATAAACCCTTTTGGGGAAATTATTAATTAATTATATTGAACAAAAATTTTTTTTTTGTTTAATCCTAAGATTTCTGTATATTTGTTTGCGGTGTACAATAACGTATATTAACATTAATATTATCATTTTTTTATTAATATTCGTAATTCGTTTTCTTATTTCATCATTTTCCGCCCCTGCTTACTCTGAGTTTGGGAGGACAGTTGTGTTGGAACTCTTTGTCCTTTTCTTTAATTTAAATATAAAAAAAAACATTTTTAAAATACTCAGTATTTCTTAATAAGCTTACGAAGAACAGAATCACATGTGAAATATAATCCTGAAAATAGAAAAACAAGCGTAAAAACGGGTCAGATTTGAAAAACATTGTTAATTCAAATACAAAACTATGTAAATAAGGTTTGCAAAAAACACAGCGTATGCAAATATTTCTTTCAAAAAGACATCTAAAAATATCCTATTTAAATTACCCAGTGAATAAATAAGTCTCGTGAAATGGGGTTAATATGTATACGATTTTTAACCAGCTTTATAAATCGAGGCTGGTCCGGATGATTTTATCTGCGCGTGTAACGCGATAATGATGTTCGTCCACTATGAACCGATTTTAATGACAAGTTTTTAATAAAACTCTAAGGTTGTCATATCTTAAGGTCGTACCAAGAAGAGTCTCAGATTTGAAGAGTAGAATAAGTTTAAAAAGTAGATTAGTCATTAACAAAGGCGGTAGGCGGACACTACCGCCCATAGATAACGACGCTGTAAGAAACATTAACCATACCTCACAACGCCAATGCGCCACCACCCTTGGGAACTAAGATGTCCCTTGTGCCTTAGTTACACTGACTCACTCACACTTCAACCGGAACACAACAGCACTGCTCTTTGATAAAATATATGATGACTGGGTGGTACTTACTCAGACGGGCTTGCCCTACCTCCATTTTAAAGTGTTGTTTTATTATTAACCGAGTTCAGTTACAATTCTTTCGTATTGTTTTTTTTTAATTTCAATTAAGCTGTAGGACACACTTGTCCTGCCCAATTGTAATATATTAATTTAATGGAACGCTCAGTTATTACATTTAAGTATCTTAACTAGTGGTGAAAATATTTGGTTTCGGATTGTTACTTGTTCATAAAATATTCTGCATCAATAATTGTAAAATTTGTATTTATATATTTAATATAAATTATAATATTACTTAATCCAGAGATGGTGCACGTCGTCTTCTATTTATTTTAAATCTTATTAACTTTCTTTTAAATATTTTATTTATTTATTTTTAACTAGAATATTAATAGCCAGCAAAACTTGATACTAATAAGAGTTTAACTGTAAGTGAACCTTATAATATCTTCGCCATATAATTGTTTTTAAGTTTTTTAATATACTCAGCTTATGAATAAAAATAGTACATAATATTGCCTCCATTTTCTATTAGAATGTAAGGTCTTGTAAGATAAATAAGGGTGAAGATCCAGAAAAATGGTCGGGTCCATCGTCGCCACTCCACTGATAAGCAGACCTAATATATTATGTTGTCGTTCAGAAATATGAATCTTATTCGTGTGAACAGGCCCTATATATACAACTTTACATCTTTAAGTATTAGCTATAAAGTTAATACTTATTCTTCTATATTAAAAATCCTAATTAATATTGTTGATTAATAAATCTTATGGTAAATAAAAATTGAAATATTTTTTTCTCAATTAGATTTAATGATTGTTCCACTCCTAGAATTAAATCTGCGACTATTTACATCGCTAGGGGACCCGTATACCATTGCGCTAGTGTCGCTTAGATTAATTTAACACCAAACTTTAGTAAATAAATATTTTATTACTTTATTGGTCTAGAGGCTAGATATAAGCTGGGATTAATAAATGCCAGGCATAAGAAGAGGCTAGATATAAGGTAGCAGATCCAGAGGTTTTGTATTCAATTTCGGAGTCGGGCCGATAAAGGGTTGTTGTGTTTTTACGTCGAAGAATTCTCAGTCGCAGCCCGAAGTGTGGACACTCTCGTGCGTCAGAAAGTACGTGAAGCCATCGTTCTCGCGTCTGAAGTCTTTCCGGTCGTGTCGGATTTTCTGTCCCATCGGATTTTGAGCTTTAGAGAATAGCGAACCTGCATCTGCAGAGATACTAATTGTGAACTATAATATGTCCTGTGCAGTTGGCTGACTCCCTTTGAGAGTGGCCACTGTATCGAATTCGTACCTATTAATTTTCGTAAAGAACATATTTCCATTTAATTGTATATATAAGAAAAAGTGTAACTTTGACACATTAATATTGTCACTTGTGTTATATTTTCTAGTTAATTTAACGCTGCTCGGTTTTCAAAATGATTGTTCTAAAAGCAGCTTCGGCCCCAGCATTTTTCTGTGATAAAAATCCTTGTAACTATCCGTTAACTCTATGAAAAAGAGGTATACAATACACAATTGTCTTTTGCTCTGAGAAAAAATAATAGCGCATCAAACATATTTTGAAATTTATGATATTTGCTGTAGCCGATCAACGGACTAGACTTGCCGTTTATAATATATTAAAATTAATATAAATTCCAGAGCCAGTGGAATCCTCATTTGTCATCCTTTACAGGTAGACTCGGCCCAGCAGTATACACGTTTCGTATAATTAATAATTAAACAGATACCAAACATTTGAACTGCTCGATAATTTGACGTATGTACGTTTATTGATAAGAGAGTCTTACACGACGACGCGGAAGTATGTCATATGATGCTACTAACTTTGACCGCCTAAAAGAAACGGCCGGCCTTCGTATGTCCAGCAAAGATCTTGATACTTCCACATACACACAATACACACACACACACATATCATACAAATTACAAATACATTAAAACTAATTCCTGTCCTGGAGCTGAGATGGCCTAGTGGTTAGAACGCGTGCATCTTAACCGATGATTTGGGGTTCAAACCCAGGCAAGCACCACTGAATTTTCATGTGCTTAATTTGTGTTTATAATTCCTCTCGTGCTCGGCGGTGAAGGAAAACATCGTGAGGAAACCTGCATGTGTCTAATTTCAACGAAGTTCTGCCACATGTGTATTCCACCAACCCGCATTGGAGCAGCGTGGTGGAATATGCTCCAAAACCTTCTCCTCAAAGGGAGAGGAGGCCTTAGCCCAGCAGTGGGAAATTTACAGGCTGTTGATGTTTGTATATAATTCCTGTCCCACAAATATTAAAAAAAAGAATTAAAACGGCCAATTAACCCTCTACTGATCGAACTGGTCTTCTCTTTCCTGGTAAAGAAATTTTAAAGATTGTTTTATAATTTATACTTTTAATCAAACTAATTATTAAGGGCTTGACATTGAAGTACGATGCATACTAAATACAAATTCGCTTAGCGTGCGATATGTTACGAATATCTGCGGTAATTATACAAGACATAACTACCATAGAAATTTAATTACTCGTCTCATATTTAGTGTACTCCATCAGCAGGTTGTTGAGATTCAAATATAATTGAATCTATTAATAAATACGCGAGTATTTATTATTCTAGTCTTACCAACCAGAAGTTAAAAGTACTTTTTAGAAAGAATAGACTAATGACTATCTGACTTGATATTAACAACCAAGAACATTAATTACTTTATATGAATAAATATTATTGATGCATTAGGCATTATAACCAGTTTATATAGATAAATCGTTGATGGCTTTACTCAGTGGGAGCGCTCTGTGCATGCACTTCTCGGAACAGATACTCTACAAAACATCAATATAAAACACTGGAAGTCCATCGAGATTTTAAACCGTCAAAATAAGCATTTTATACCGAGATATTTTTCAAGCAATAACATACTCATATTTGACTAAAACTGGTAACATTAAATTATTTGTATGCCTGTTTCGCGTGAAAGGCCCTTCAATTATATTTAGGCTACGCTATACACATACAGTATAATACGCTATACACATACAGTCCCAATATAACTCTTATGGTACACTAGCGACCCGCCCCGACTCGCACGAATGAAATTTATTAATAAATAATAAATATTGGACAACATCACATACTCTGATCCCAAAGTAAGTAGCTAAAGCACTTGTGTTATGGAAAATCAAAAGTAACGACGGTACCACAAACACCCAGACCCAAGACAACATAGAAAACTTATGAACTTTTTCTACATCGACTCGGCCGGTATAATCGAACCCGTGAACTCAGAGTGGCGTACCCATGAAAACCGGTGTACACACTACTCGAACACGGAGGTCGTCAGATAAAAATGAAAATTTGTGAACTAAGATGTTATGTCCCTTGTGCCTGTAGTTAGTCTGGCTCACACACCCTTCAAACAAGAAAACAACAGTACTGAGTACTACTGTTTGACGGTAGAATATCTGACATACGAGTGGAATCTACCCAGACAGGATTGCACATAGCCCTACCTCCAAGAAACGGAGATATAGTTACGAAAATTACACACTATATACAAACAAACCAATTTTACCGCCTTCTATCATTAGATTAGTATAGACGATATGTTCACACTGACGATATAATTACAGTCGCTTCTTACGATCATATTATGTTTAGTTTAGATTTGAATAATAAATCAAATGTCAATAACGAACCAAAAAATTGACTTAGTGTATTTAGGTAAACTTTATGGGAGGATTTATTAACAAAGGAAGTGGTTTTTTTTTTTTAAATTCCTATCGGTAAGTACTACTGAATCGATATAACAAAGGCAGCGCGTTTCGGAGTAGACTTTAGTACATAATTTCATTATTTTATACGTATTTATTATATGTGGGAATTTCATTCATTTGGAAGTATAACTAGGAACGGGCTGTGAATATCTAATGAAATCTTCTTCTTTTTAAGAAGGGTGGGAACTTAGTCCACCACGCTGCTGATACGAGGACGTCGGTTATACGTACACGACAAATATAGCAACTAAAACTATGTAATACCTTGTATAATTATAATATTAGTAGGAATTATTGTTATCTATCACACTAATATGTAAATCAAATAGCGTCTGTTACATTTGAATAAACGTATTAATTTGTAGTTAACCGGCAAAGACAAATAGCGTCCATGATAACTCATCCTAATGCTGAGGCAATTATCCCGACACGTGAGCAAACCCACGACACGAAGTTATGGCCGTGTACAGAGAGACAGACGGGCAATCTCAGACTGAGGCTGCGCGCTTGTCTCATTCCTGTACAAAAGTTTATGCTAATATAGGCCTGGAGATTGACTGAAAAACAAGTTATTGCTAGCAATTGTATTTTATTTAAGAATATCGAAGGATATTAGGGGACAGTATAAATAGTAGGAGTCATACGTCATCCATCTAAGTAACAGCGACTTGGTGAGAGTAAGTAGTTCGGAGTACGTCATTTTTTTAAGTTAGAAACATGAAACTTTATTTTGGGCTACTGATTAAAAATGAGTAGATACGTATTAAAGCCTTTCCAGATATTCTACCCCAAATGGGTGAATTAGGGGTTGACGATTAAGGATTTATATATAGGTTAATCTGGAAGTCCGTCATTTTTTAAGTTATCTTTATTTTGGGCTACTGATTAAAAATGAGTAGATACATACGTATCTAAGCGTTTCTGATTATCCTACCCCTAAGGGGTGAAAAAGGTGTTGACATTTTCTATATAGGTTAGTCTGGAAGTCCGTTACTTTTATGTTAGAAGCATGAAACTTTATTATTGGGATACTGATTAAAATGAAATACACATCAATATATACCACAATCTTAAATTAACGTAATATTTAAATTTGCAATGCCGTAGGCAACAGCGAGTACATTATAAATTAACATGCATTTATTAAATTATTGCTTTTCATATTTTTATTAAAGCGAGATTATTTTAATTAATCCTATAAATTGTATGTTAATCTTTATGTGATATATTTTAATCAATTAACAAAATGGTTAAAACGGCCGTTGATGCAGGTGAGTCCCAATGTGCGTCACGGTAGAATGCGTAAGCGATCCCGTGGCGCCCGACGAAAAGACGGAGAGGGTACCGCTGGTTTTTTAGCGGGTATTCCGTTGACCGGGGCGCACTCGGCGCCCTGGACATCGGCGAGTCCCACATACTCCCCCACTTCCATCACGTGGGGAAGCGCGTAACGCGTATTTCCAGCGAAAAAAAAAAAAGTGAGTCCCAATGTGTAGCGTAGGGCTTCCTCCAGATGCGGGGTATTGGCGCTCCTTATGTGATGTATATGATTGACTGATGGAAGGTTTAAGAGAAATATACTTTTTATAAAAGCGTAAACCGAAGGTTCTATATACGTATTACTTGCCATTTATTTGTTACAGTAATATAACTTTTGTGATATTAAATCGTTGGTAGGAGGCACCCGTCGTGACGGTGGAGTAGTGGCATGCGCGAAGGGTGCGCGCGGTACTGGACAGTAATTTGAAATCGCAGCGTGACTTTATACATCATTCTAAAATAAAAGTAGCCTAAATTACTCATTATTACATCAGCTATTTGCCAGTGAAAGTCGTCAAAATCTGTCCAACCCTTCCAGAGATTAGCTGGAAGAAGACACAGCCAGACAGACAAAAATAGTAAAAAATGTTATTTTGGTATATGTACCGTGTATACATACATAATATGCATTTAGTAAAAACGGTTATTTTAATATTACAAACAGACACTCCAATCTTTTTATATGTAGTATAGAAGATTATTAATGCGAAAGAAACTCTTTTTGTCAGTTTGTCTGTTACGCTTTCACGTCTTTACTACTGAACCGATTCTGATGAAATCAGTTATCTTTTTAATTCATCCATTAATGGTCTTAAATTGGAGTTGGAGAGTTTTATACAAATTATTTAAATTTTAAGTAGAAAATGTGCAAAACTGTATGAAGGTCAAATGCGGGCGAAACCGTGGCCAATAGACTAATATTTAATAATTGATTGTGTTTCCCTTAGGTTTTTTGTTTCACAAAAGGCATATGGAAAGCATTTTTTTAAACCTGTTAGTAATTAAAACCTCATTCGAACCCAATTCTGAGTAAATATTAATAAAATGTCTTTTAAAAATGGAATGGAATTTTATACGAAATTTATTTAGCGCCGGTTCACTAAAAATGTTTATGATAACTTTTTGAGGTCTCGTCTGATGCTGGCTCAGATAATTATTTTGACTTTATATATTGCTATTACATCCATGATTAGACTCTTAAAAATATATTTTATTTTAGTGCTATGTAAAAATTATGGGATACAATCTCAACATGACTAGTCGTGACCATGAATCAAAGATACAAAAAACGCGGCTCATAACTAAACAAACAGTAATTTCACGTCGCAATATATTACATGTGATATAATTTTTCCTCTACCCTTTCAAATTCCGCCCATCCTTATTCCTTTGTGCAAGCATTCACCGGACAAATTGCACACCGTAGCCTCCGCGACATTTGACTTGAATAAAATGTTCCGTGCATTTTGAAAATTTATGTCACCCTACATAGTGTTGCCATGCCATTCTGACACTTGACTTAAACGCGGGAAAAGATGATAGGCATGCTTGATAATTTTATTTCAGACCCAGTATGATAACTTCTGTATTATATACATAATTCTGTATTGAGCCTTAACTTCTGTATTATTGCTATAGATAATACCAAAACCCGACAAAATACTGACAATAATCATGGGTTACTTCTTTTTGTTTATATAAACTGTATATATAAAAGCGAAATACCACTCACTGATTAATCACGAAATGCCAGAAGCTATAACACTTACAAACTTAAAATTTGGCAGGTAGATATTTTTTCTTAAATTAACTTTTTCAGCATAAAAGCCAGGACATCTTTTCGAATATCAAGACAGATGGATACCCTACTTTACGTGTGTCTCATCATTATTCAACTTTTATGAAGAATAGTTTAACGTTACTGCACCAAAATTAATCAGTTTCAATAGAAGCTGTATATTGTGCCAACGGTGAGACAAATGTTAATCTCAAGTTTCATAGTCTCATCGAATCTTATTTTTTAATATTCGCATATTACTAGTAATTAAGTAACTGTTACTATCAAATAACTATGTCATGGTACGTAAACCCTATGGTCAAATTGATTTAGTAGACGATAAACTTAGTTTTATTCATTTGTATAAATTATACTTATTATAGATTCCGAAAAAAACTGATTATTTTTGAGAAAAGAAAGTCGTATAGTTGTGTCCCACGATAAACGTGAGGGATATTGCTACAAAGTATTACGTCGTATGACATAAAGATTCCGTAGATTCAGATAGAGTTTTTAAAGTTCAAAAAAAATGTTTAAGATCGCTATGTGGTGTAGGATGTTTAGACAGTTGCAAACCGCTCTTTAAATCATTAAGAATTCTTCCTTTTCCTTGTCTGTATATATACGAAGTAAGTGTGTTTGTCCAAAAACATCTACAGTTATTTAAGACAAATGGTGATGTATTGGGTACAAATTCTAGACATAAACATAAGCTCTATGCTCCTGTACAAAAGTTAGTTTTATATAAAAAAAATGTATACTGTATGGCGATACGCATATATAACAATATTCCCGACCACTTAAAGGATTTACCATTTACTATGTTTAAAAAAAAGGTATTTGATTTGCTTTTAAATAAATTGTACTATAACGTTAATGAATATTTATGTGACAAAAATTGATGAAAATATTGAAACTATTTGTATTATTATGTAATCCTTATTTTCGTAATCTAAATTCTTTATTCCTTAATTTTATTTTATGTTAATGTGATTGAATTAAGACTACCATATAGTCTTGCTTTTGTTTATGTTATATAAATTATTATTTATTGCATGTTTAATATTGTGCACACCGATAAATCGGTAGAATATGAGAATTTATATTAATGAACACCTGTATTGTGTACCATATTCTTGCAAATAAATAAATGAATTGAATTGAATGAATTGAATTGAAAGATGCGAGTCATAAGCTTCAATTCGAAAGTAAAAATTTAAAATATAATCAACTCTATTCATTCCAGTATAATTTATGTTTGTATCCCTTCTTAGAACGTCATGCGAATTCTCGCTCGCTGGAGACATACTCTATTCCAATCGTAAAGATAAACAAACTTTAGACTTAATCAATGCGATTTTCTCATATATCAGTTATATTACGCACTAAAAACAGTTCTTTATTAATATATCTTTAGATATAATCCATCACTATTTCATTTGTTGGTTAGCGCTGGGTCCACTAACCGTCTGGCCCATTTTGCTTGTCTAATTTAAAAAATGTATGTCACCGAGGTTTTATTATGAAAAAAAAATCAATTTATTTTATATAAGCGTTGTCTGCGTATAGTGAAATTAACATTTTTATTACTCTGCATATAAATTAGAACACACGATGCGTCAATTTTTGTACATAAAACGCAGAACTCAATCATTGCGATTATTTTAACCAGTTAAGCATGACATGTACCTCTAAAACATTGCCTATACCGCTTTAGGTACGATACATTTAATGTATATAAATCAAAGAAAAGCTGAATTGAAAGTAATAAACGATTTATTGCTCGAAGCAAGGGCACGTCCTCGATATTGGTGAAAAAATGATTGTGAAGCTATTCTGAAGAGCTCTGCCCGATATTTATGGATCATTTCAGTATCTATTACGAAAGTGAGAGATATACGACCATAATTACAATTATTTTAACCGTAAGGTAGAAGTCATAAAATTCTATGTTAACTGTTGATACCAAATAATTGTGCATTTATGCTTTAAATAAATATGTACTAACCATGTAGAAATATATTACGTGTATAAATTTACTAGCAATTACGATTCATGACCGTATCGCAATGTATTTATATTTTACCGAGAAATACTGGTAAGGAATTGAGTGTCGACACTCTTCCAACAATTATATTGTACTGTCTGATCTGGCTGATAATGTCCTGCCTAAGCATATTCTACTCGAACAGGAATAATTATTAAAAAAAAAGCAATTCGAAAACATAGTGTTGTAAAAATGTATTAAATATTTATACTGAAAATTTGTATGCTCGCGTTTACCATAATACATATAGGGTCTCGACAATGAAAATCTAATGTTAGCAGTTTTGGAACTGTGTGTCATGTTGAATTATCACAGAGTAGTAATAACTGTCAACTGGAATTACGGAAGTGGTATTTTCGATCTTAGTGTACACTAAACCGCCATAAGCGGTTATAGCGCCTTTTTCTTAGGTTTTCTTTCCTTCTACAAAGTATTAAAAAAAAGATGAATGAAATCTATAAAGTTAAATAACAAGCGAATTAGGAATTCATTTATTTATATATAAAAATTAGAATATAGAATAATTTTATTTTGAATGGTAAATGTAAATAGTTTTATTGTGTAAACATAAAACAAATACTACAGGATTTAATAAAAAAAATTATAAATACTAATTTTATGCTAATTGCTAAGAACTAAGAAAAAAAACTAAAACAGCCTGCGATCCAGAGAACTGAACATTTAGCTCGACCAGATAAGCTATTATACAGAATAGTACCTCCGGGAGTCCGAATGAAATCTTGGAACTAATGCAAAAGCTTACTGTTCTCAATAAAACATAGAGTTACTTCCGACGTCCGGATCAATTCTGGGAGTTATTTCAGTCGAAATATGTAGTAAAGTTTTATTTCCCTCGAGCCAGGTGAGCGACTTGCTGGAAAACTTGTGCGCCCCTAATAGAATTTTTAACGGACAATGAATGATACTACGGTTTATGTATGCAGTATTTTCTTGATTTATACCAACGTGAAAGTTTTATGGCCGCCTTCGTGCATTGCATGGCAACAACCCGCTCGTGACTTAGATACACACAGTTTTTTGTTATATTTAGAAATTGATTATGACGACTTCGCAAAAAAATAAAATTGTCAACTGTATTTGACACTGGTGGCGTCATGTATTTTCGTTCCATGATGCGTGCAATTATCCCTAATATTCTTGTAGCTAGCATATAAGGCAGCAAATGAAGAAATTCTGGGTTCAGTGGCCTGAGATAGGCCATAAAATTATTGTTGTTTAATCTTTATGTATTATGTTGTTAAACAAATATATTTTTATATATTATTGATGTATTGTCAACCTATGAATTAACAAACTGTTTTTGTACGAAAGTGTTTTAATAAGGAGAGGGTAATACTCCCCTCCCCTCTGCCGTTACTTCCAACGTTGGGAGTAATAACAGAATCCAGGTATAATTACTAAATAGTAAAAAACAAATACATTTTTTTAATGAACTCCACATCCAAGCTAAAGAAAGCATTTTATATAGTAATTAACGCATTTAAATATCCTAGTAATTTCATATTTTAATTCCGGAAGCCAAGCGTTAACTTACGCAGCAAATACCGGAAGAAGTCTATAATAGCGGAAGGATTGACATCAGTAATGAGAACGCACGTCGGGGCCCGTTACTTTGTGTGAATTATTTACTACGGAATATAATTACCAACGCTAATCCGAACGGTTACTGGAGATAGCTTTACAGTCATATTCATGTTCTAAAATTATTATTGGGCAACCTGATGGTATTTGGTCGCCATCGCCCAGACAGTGGTAGAAATATTACCCACCCTTTACACCGCCAACCTTGGAAGCTAAAGATTTCCGTTATGGCTGTAATCACCATTCGAACCTCAACGCAACGAAATTATGCTGTTGGGCGGTGGAATGTGTAGATGTAGTGTGTGGATGTGTAGGGTACAGTGATCCGAGAAAACGGTTTATATGAATACATGCATATTATAGTAAGAGCCGATAATTTGAACATTCCCAGCTTGAAAATGACAAGTATATTTATTTTTATGTTTGTTCTTTAATCCTAAAGTTATATTCAGACCCTTGCTCCCATGCGAAGTCGGGAGGAGAGCTACTGGAAATATAAAAAGAATGAATAGTTTTGCTATGTGCAATAATATAGCGTATACTCTATTCCAATGGGAATAGGAGAGAACCAAAACAAACCGTACTTTTCAATGTCACGAGTGTTTTGTTGATAAGTCCGCTTTATGATTTACTACAAACAGTTCTTGATTAATATATCTTCACTTTTAATATACCAATATTTAACTTAACTACGTACATCCACTTAAATTTGACTTTCAAAGTAACGAAAACAGTGTTGCCGACATTCAAAACGCCATTTTTCGATGAACGAACGATTAAAATGGAGGCCTCACTAAGGATGTCGCTAACCGAATGGAGAATGAATAAATTTATACAGATAAATATATTATTTTAGTTTTAACATACAGTTCAGATTTTTTTTTTAGTATATATTTATTTAATTGGTTATAATATAATATATAAAGTTACATATTGTTCGATAAAAATGTTATTATTTTATATAGTAAGGTATAGACAAAAAAATTAAAAGAATTAATTAATTTTACAGAAATAAAAAATATTAAAATATAGATCAGTTTTATGCAAAGCAACACTTAATTTATAGTTTTGAAAATAATACAAAAGTAAGCTATTATTCGGAATTATCAAAAGTTTTTTTTTACGACCTGGCTTTGTTTAAGCGAACTGTAATTGTAGCCGATTTAGTATTTACGACCTTTTGCTTTTGCCTACTGACTTTTGATTTGCCATCAACACGGCCTACGCTGATTGAACGTTACTTTTTCAATTTGAAGATTAAAATAAGATGTTATTTTTAATTACATTTTGTTTTTTTTTTCAAAAAATTTAATGCTAAGAAATGCATTTCAAGGTCAAAGTCGTTTTAGATATAAGATAAAGTAAGAGTTTCTTTGAAAGATATATAAAATTTTATTTATTCAAAACCTTAGTATTATACAATACGTCATATGTCTTGAAAATGCCACTTCATTATTGAAACATACAATTTTTCTTTTTATTAATGATGAAATAAAAATCTATTCATATAAATGAAATTGTGGGTGTGTTTCTATGACTTATCACTGAAAATAACTACCTCTTTATAAGTTCTATTTGCGAAATACCACGATCCAAATGAAAACTAACGACCTCATTTTTATTTAAGCCTAAAAATACTGCTATCTAAAAATTGGAATATGTACCTTTCTTGCAATTTATATAAAATTTATTTAAAATTTCCATAAAACCAATAAAATATATCGTTCCTTAGCATTCTTTACCCATTCACTCAATAATTTTCTCCTCACTAGTGTAACTAAAATGTCATGTCAATTCAAGGTCAAAGTTGTTTATTTATCTTTTCTCCTATTCCCGTTGGAATAGAGTGTAGATATATTATCGAGCCTTTAGCGCGCCTTAGCTTACGACTTGGACATGAGCTTAAGGTTTGGAGCTTGCTTCCGCTGGATTGGTAGCAAAATAATTAAAAACAATAACAATTTTATAAGTACATAAAAATACTTTATTAATCAAGAATTTTTTATATACAATATCAATCTTAGAAATATTGTTATAAAAATACTCAAACTAAAAAATTACCTAAAGAAACACATTCTAATTAGGAAAGCTTTGAAATCTTATATCATTCATCATTCATCAAAATAACCCGAATATTATTAGCTTCTACGCCAAAGGGTTTAAAATAAAGTATCGGCTAAAGCCCAAGTAAGAGTTACAACTTATACGACATAAAAATAGAAAATAATGTCACGATAAATAATTCTGTATCTCTTTCTTCCAAACCGCCCGTCGCTACGGAATGAAGGCCTTTATTAAAAATACTACGTATACAGTACTTCGTTAGTAAAATATTCTACATATTCATGGAATCCTTGAATTGTAATAAACATTTCTCATATAAAAATATTATAAAAATTTTAAGACGCATGAAGGCCTTAAATACTCCAAACTTTTATATTATGAGAAAGAATATGTATGGTCTGCAAAAAAATAATTTTTTTTTTTTAATAAGTCGCCTGTATCTAAAGTATACGTGACACGAGGAATCCAAATAAACTAAAATATTCATTTATTTATTATTATTTATATTCATAATTATAAAGGCGACTGCGATTCTTCAACACAAGGGGGCAAATTATTTTCGTAATTATGTTTATTAAAATCATTGAACTTATTCGCGAGATTATCTATTTACACACAAATACGTATTTTTGTGTTAAGATTTTGTACTGGTTTAGATTGCAGTCCGGGCGGATCCTCTATCTCCTCTGGTTGACGGTTCTCTGCACCGAGGACATGCCGTCCACGAAGCGAGTTCGGAACAGAACGTTCGCGTTGTTGAACATGCCGTCCTTCAGCGACACGATTATGAACTAGAAATATTTCGTTTGCGTATTAGTATTTCATAGTAGACATTTTATGTATTTTCGTATAAAACAAGATCAATATTCGACTAAAATAATTACTAGGTTATTAATTTAAAAGTTAAAGAGCGACCCGTGCGTGTGGTGCCGCTGAGTCACCTGCGAGTGGCGGAAGTGCTCGCGCAGCATGTGTCCGATGTTCTGCGTGTGCGACAGGTCGAGCGCCGCGTCCACCTCGTCCAGCACGTAGAGCGGCGCCGGCTTGAACAGCAGCATGGCCAGCACCAGCGACAGCGCCACCAGCGAGCGCTGCCCGCCCGACAGCTCGCCCAGCGACTCCTTCCACGTGTTGTTGAAACCCACTTTCACCTGGAAACGTTTCGACGAATTAAAATATCCGGCTCGAAGGACCGTATTAAAAGTAGCAGAATATTCATCGATTGTATTCATTATAAATGGAAGTTCAGTGATTATTATATTTTTACTACAACACGACTCGGGCTTTTTGACGTAAAACTTTAGATACAGAATAAAATTAAATATTTTTTCAAAACGTCCCCATCTCATTCGGAGAAGGCACTATCTTACCTCCAGACCATCCAGCACGGTAAACCCCGGCGGCGGAGTCAGCCTGGCCTGGGCGCCCGGCAGCAGCGTGCTGAAGATGGAGCCGAAGTCCCGGTTGACCTGCTCGCAGGCCGAAGCCAGCGTGCGACGCTTCTTCTCATCAAGCTCCGCCATCACCTGCACGAGCTTAGCCCGATCGGCCTCGACTATCTTCTTCTTGCGCATGACGTCCTGGTACTGAAAAGCATACGATCGTCAACAGTCCCGCCGCTCGTAAGGCGGCGCGGCGGCGGCGCGGCGGGCGGCGCACCTGCTCCTCCTCCTTGCCCAGCAGCGTGTGCGCGCGCGCGTTGAGGCCGCGCGCCAGGCGGTCGCGTCGCTCGCGCAGCTGCGCTACGCGCGCGCCCGCCACGCCGGCCGAGCGCGACTCGAAGTCGTACGCGCCGCCCGCCAGCCCGAAGTACTGCCGCTCGCCCGGGATCCACGGGTTCTCCGTCTCCAGTGCTTTGATCTGGAACATCGTTCGGAGTTACGTTGCGAGATCATCTTGTCGTCGTGCGCGGAAATATATTACTTATTCGCTATAGACAAAAACTATGTATCGTTGTGGTGTAATTGAAACTTTACTTTTCCCAATAAACAAATCAGGAGCCAGCTTTACGCTGACTCTCAGCTCTCGCCGAGAAGTTAAGTGCATAAGGGTTCGATGAGATCTAACTTCAAACGAATTTCTTGACCCGGTTTCTTTATAAAAATACTCTTTTTAAAAACGACAGTTAACCTTCTTTTCCCACTCGGACGCTTCATTCTGCAGCTCCTTGATCTTGTAATCCAACTCCTTGATCTTAAGTTCCAGATCGTTGTTGCTCGCTCCGAGCTGATCTTTTTTCTGCAGTAACCGAGCTATGTCGCCGTTTCGACTCGCTATTTCCGCCTTCTGCTTCTTTATTTTCGACTGCAATTCTTTGACGACAGCCTGCAACGAATGTTACGTATGGACGTTTGCGACTGAAAGGTGTATTAATGAACTACAGTGAGGAAATAGCAGGTTATGGCGGTACGGTAGCTACACCGAGGCCACCCGAATGCTCACGGTGGCGGCGGCGAGGTGGGCGGCGGCTTCGTCGCTGGCGGCGCGGAGGCCTTCGCTGGCGGCGTTGGCGTCGCTGAGCTGCTCGGTGCTGGCAGCCACGGCTCGCTGCAGCTCGTCCACCTCGAGGCGCAACGTCTCGAACTCCTGCTCGCGCTGCTTCCACGACTGACTGTTCTGCTCCGCCTCCTTCTTGGCCGTATTTAATTCTTCCTCCGCTTTCTTGAACTCCCTGGATTTGTACATTAGATTTTACTATGCCACTACTACTTAAACTGTTAAATTGTTTTTGTAATGTTACATCAATCCAATGACCACAAACCTTTCCCTATGTCCCTTGATATCCTTCACTTTGGCTTCCAACTCCCTCGCCTTTGCTGCAGTTTCATTTTGGGTCTGTTTGTCTCGTTCCACGGCTTCCGTCAATTCCGAAACCTACGGTTAGTGTAAATGTTTAATTAAACAAAACTCTAAAATATAAAGTTGAATTAAGAAATTTATGAGTACCTGTCCGAATAGGAATCATCACATAGTTACGTAGTTTTACTGACAAATACGGTAAAACGAGACTAAGTGAGTATCGTAATTGTATAGTTGTAATTTGAAGTCTCACAAAACTTATTTATTAACTTATTATCTATGAGCTAAATTGACCATTTTCCTCAAAACAAACAAAAACTATAAATTCGCAAGTCCCCTCACCCGCTCCCGCAGCGCCTGTATCTCCTCGTGCAGCTGCGCGTGCGCCGTGCCCGCCACGCGCTCGCTCGCCACGCGCAGCGCGTGCCGCGACATCTCCAGCCTGCGGGGCTCCAAAGCATTACTGTATGGCACCGAAACTTAGCGTTCGTCGACCGATATGCTTCGAGGCGATCGCTCACCTCTGCTGCAGAGCCGTATACTTTTCGCCGGCGTGCTGCAACGCGGCGTACTCCTTCGAGCTCTGCGCCAGCTGCGCCTCCGCCAGCCGCAGCTCGTCCTCCAGCTCGCGCAGCTGCGCCAGCTGCACGAGCACCGAGCCGCCCTGGTGGCGCGCGCCGCCCGACAGCGTGCCGGCGGGGTCGAACACGTCGCCGTCCAGCGTGACGCAGCGCCGCCGCACGCGCGGGTGGAACGTGACCTGGCGCGCCGCCGCCAGCGCGCCGCACACCAGCGTGGAGCCGAACACCCACGCCACGGCCGGCCGCACCGCCTCCTCGAACGACACCAGCGCCAGCGCCAGCTGCACGGCGTCCGCGCCGCCGCCCTGCGCACACACCGCCGTCACTCGCGCCGCTCACCCGCACCCCCGCGCTCGCCCCGCGTCACTCACGATGTCCTGCGCGAGCGCCACGACGTCCGGCGGCACGACGCTGGCGGAGATCTTGTTGAGCGGTATGATGGTGGTGCGCGTGCGCAGCTGTCCGCGCTGCAGCAGCAGCTTGCTCGTCTGCTCCGTGTCCACCACCACGTTGTACAGCTGCGGAAATGGGTGTCGTCTGTCAGTCAAAACGCTAGGTTTTGTATTATTGAGTACAATTGCAGATGTTGTGCTTCCATTAACTTTTAGGAAACTTTTTTTTAGTTATTATAGAGAAAAGATAACTAAGTAGGACGCAGTTTAATACTACATTTTACTAATTAAATAAAATTATTACAATATATAAATACTTTTTATTGCTGCACTTGATTTTTTTATCTTTAAAATTATTGTTTATCCAAATAAGACACTCCCTTATTATTGTTTATCACAGTTTGATTAAAAAAAAATCAACTCACCCTGCCGCCGGCCGTGGTCTCGAGCGCCGTGCAGTGCAGCGCGTCGCGCACGCGGATCAGCCGGCACACCGTGCCTGCAAGTTGCGCACTACCGTCAGCACACTACATCACGGTTCCATTATCGATTCGACATTTGGGAGCGTTCCCATAACTTCTACTGTATCCTTAAATGCGCACGTGCGATCGTGCCTGCGTGTGGGTGTGATTACGGCTCATTAATCTCGCTTGCATGTCGAGAATATATGCACGAAACTAAACAGCGTCCGCCGGCCACGCTACGGTCGCCCCGGATGGCTCACCGCAGACCCTGGCGCGGTCGAAGTCTCGCTGCGGCGGCGTGTAGTGGAAGTCGCAGCGCTGCAGCGTGGCGGCCAGCTGGTCGGCGCGGTCGCGCTGGCTGCGGATGCTGCTCTGCAGGGAGCGTATCGACTCCTTGAGCTCTCTGCTTCGGTCTTCGCTGAAATTCATACCTGATAATTCGGCCTGCGAAAAGTTACATTCGAATATGAGCATTATTATATGACTCGCCGGTTACGCGGCGGACATCGCAGTGCACAGGTGTGATGCATCTTATCTGAACATCGCAAGTTCAAATATGAGCGCACGCCACGTTTCTCATGCGTTTAATTTGTATTTATAATTCATCATGTGCACAGCGGTGTGAGAAGGCATCGTGAGGAAACCTTACGTGCAAATGAAACGTATATAAAATTTCGAGAAGACTTTTGCCAAGTGATCTAACATAAAATATTCATTAAATTAATGTACTAATTGATCGACTCACTTCTAACTTATTAACTTCCGCCTGATGCTTATCAATACTTTCTCTGTCTTTTTGGTACTGCGAGCTGCTGGACTGGAACTCCCGCTCCAAGGCTTTCAGTCTTTCCTCTGCGTGTTTCTTCTCCATCATACTCTGCGATATACGGGTCGACGCTTCGGACGCCTCTTGTTTGGCCGCTGGGATAATAAACAGTTTTTGAGTATAATTGAAGGGGTTTCAAATTTTTTAGGCAGTAAATTTTTTTTTTTCATTCATTTTTAAAATAATTACTCGTTACAAACAAATTGCGACTAAATTAATTTAGCTAAGTTTTCTAAATAATATGAACGAAATGAAAGCATTTCAGCCATTTAATTTCATAAAACCCGGCCCCAGCAGGGAAACGGCACTGTACAAACAGGCGTGCATAGGCAACGCGGCGCGCACCCATGAGCTGGTCCTGCAGCGAGTCGGCGGCGCCCTCGCGGCCGGAGCTCACGGACAGGAAGCGCCGCTGCGCCGCCGCCAGCCGCGCCGCGCTCGCCTCGCTGGCGCCGCGCAGCGCCGCCGCCGTCGCGCGCGTCTGCCGCGCCGCACAACACACGTCTCGTCTCAAGCGGTCGCTTTACCGACCGCGAGAGGCCGAATGGACCACATCTGACATCGAATTGCCGCGATATCATCGGTCATCGGTAGTCGGTCATTTCATTATGGGTTTGCGAAAAACTCGCTTTCAACGTCGACGACGCTTTTGTTACTTTTGAAGTTAAATTAAATATTATATAAGTAGTTGAGTGGAGTGGTGTACAGTACAGATGAGTTGTAAGAAAATTTCATGGAGTGCAAAGGTTTGTTTATCTTAATTACTCCTTCATCGGAATAGACATAAATGCAATTGTATTTTCGAATAAGGTCGATCTGAGGCGTTAATTTTAGTGAAGTTATATTTCCTATTTCATCACATCATTCAGATTATAAAACAAATGGTATACGGAGTGCGCAAACATTATAGTGAAGCAGTAAACATACAAAATCATATAATCGATATAGATACAAAATCTCGGTACCGGTAACGGGTACGGGACGTACTAACAAACAAAGCCTCATTCCACACTCGTGCTTTCACCACTTTCACCATTTTACAACGCCACTTGTTAGCACCTCGTCGAGCTCGGCGCGCTTGATGGCGAGCGCGGCGGCGTCGTCGGCGGCGGCGCGCTGCAGCAGACGCGCCGCCGCGGCGTGCGAGCGCAGCGCGTCCAGCGCGCCCCGCTGCGCCGCGCCGCGCGCCGCCTCCTCGCGCCCGCCCGCCTGCAGCTGCGCCTCCAGCGCCTTCAGCGCGCTGCCGCTCTCCTGTCGATATATCGACAGTATTGATCAAAACGATACACGGATAGTACTATCGATATCCTGAACAGTTTTCGAGGTCGACTATCGATAGTTCTGCGGCGCTGGTGTAACGCAACTTGCGGCAAGGTAAGCGATCCGTTACGTGACGCGGTATGGCGCCAGTCTGTCTGGCTTCCCTTTCTCCTGTACGTACGTAGTTACAATTCCAGTAAGTACATATGTAATGTTCATATGGAAGGTCGATTTACCAATTAGATAAAATAAATATTATATTTATTCTACACACACACTGTATTCACCGCGCGCCAATTTTCTATTTCCTTCTTTCCCGCGCTTTCACGGTGTCGTGTGATGTATGTGTGTCACTCGAGATGACAGATCGTAAATACACAGATAATATATATTTATATAAAATATAAATCTAATACTAATGAATATCTTATTATAGATCTGTGTACACATTCAAGAATTGTAACTAAGAATATAATATATTTTATAATCTATAAAAGATTGTATTCATAAATAACCTTTCCTTACATTATTTTATCAATAGGCATAAAATTTAAGTAATAACCTAAGCTATTCAGACATTAAACAATTTAAATATTAAGTAGTTCAACTTAGATTACTTTGAATGATCACTTCTGTCGGGCGTCGTGAGACGCGCACGTATTTTTAGTTAGAGTGGGTACCGCCCACTCATCAGATATTCTACCACCAAACAGCCATATTAAGTGTTGTACTACAGATTGAAAGGAGTGTGAGCCTATGAAACTACATTAACAATTGATATGACACCTAGTTCCCAAGGTTGGTGGCGCATTGGCGATGCAAAGGATAGTTGACATTTCTTACAGCACCAGGGTCTATGGATGGTGGTGACCATCAACCACCAATTGGATATACACACAATCATATAAAATATGACTTGCTATTAAAATAGAATTAAAAGGAGTCACAGTTAAAGAACATTTAAATGCATACCAGACAAGACCAGTAAATTATAAATATTCTAAAATGAGATTCACATACCTCATCTAACTTTTTATTGAGTTCGGAAACTTGCTTCTCTAGTTCCTTTGCTTGTTTTTCATTATTCTTTATATTTTCTTTCTTAGCTTTGATCTCATCCTGCACTTCGGTGACTTTGTCCACCGCCTCCTTCGCACTCTCTTCGGCTTTTACATATCTGTGTTAAACCAAGTATTAAGCATTATTGTAGATTTATGATATATTTTTTTTCATCTAAAAACAGCGAAAAAAAAATAGTCTTTATTTTTCTGCTGTTTCAAATGCAAAAACATATACTCATTACAAGGAATTGCATAAAAAAATGTCCCACTTTGTCTGGATGTTCCTCCTCCTCAGGGGTTTTTCATTCCAAGATGGACTTGGATTGGATTGGATGGATTCCAGCATTTGATGTTTTTTGTACCAATGTTAGTCAATGGTAAAAAAGAAAGTGACCACTCATAATCACATGATTTATTTACTTGCATACCTTCCTATTTAATGTATAATTATTTTAAAAGTACTAATATATTTATCAAAGCTTACTTCCAAGCCACATAGAGCCTTGTGAGGTTTTCCAGCTCTCTGACAACCTTCTGATATTCTTGGAACTGTGCTCTTTCATCCTGTAACTTCTGCAGCTTAGGAGCTATATCTTCTCTGATTATCTGTAACAAACATTATAATCAATAAAAAAAATTACACAGATATATTTTTTTACTTTCTTCAAAATTCACTTATTCGAGATTTTTGCTAGTTGTATTCTACTATCAGTAATGTATAACAAACTTAATCTGGCATAGACAATAGCTGGAGTCACTGAAAACATTTTGTCAACAACAACCTCCTTCGTTACCCATGTCTGAGATAGATATTTGGATATTAAATTAAATTTTAGGGAATTGGTAGTACATCATACCACAATTATTATTCTATTATATTAGACAGAAGAAAAAAAACTTTTATACTTCAACCCACTATGAAATGCCTCCTTGAACAAAGAAAACCTTAGCCAACAACAATAAAAAATAACAGTAACACTAAAAAAATATCTATTGTTTAGTAATTTGATAAATGCAAATAAATTTATAGCAACAAGCAAGGAATAGTTAATAAATATCCTCGAGGGCAATGTTTTTAATTTATAAAAATGAAGTAGATATCTTACATCATTTAACTCCCTTAACTTTGCATCTTTCTTTTCAATAGTCTTCTGTGCGGCTTGTTTCTTAGCTTCGTACATTCTTGTCCCGGCCGCTTCTTCCACCATTGATAGGATCTATAACAAAAAACATTGCAAATATGTTTATTCGTTTGAAAAGTATTTTAACTATAAATATTATTCATATTCATATAGTATTATCACAATGTGAATGCATTAAAAACATGAAAGTATAAAGCAATCTCTAAATGCTAGAACAAAATATTAGTAAAGTATTTGTAATTCAATTAGTTTTTATTTTTTTTTATGATAGCATATTTAAACATGTATGTTCAACTTTTTATATATATTTTTTTTATATTATCAGTTTAAGAAATCCAATATACATATGTTTCTTAGGTGTCGACTGTTAAGACATAACTGATTGATTAAAAAAGAGACAATTTAAATTGACAAAGCCATCAGGGTCATAAAAATACTTATTAATTATATTTTTTTTAATACTTATGCTGACACAAATATAAACTATGTATTGACCATTTGGTTGTAGATATTGTTTTAAAATATTTTTATTTATCATGAAATGGAGACCTTAAGGTTACCTTCACCCATAGACATAGGCAACGCATAGACTATATAAAATACCCCATACAAAGTAAATACATTATCAAAAATAATATCTAATATGTTATGTCTATTATCATACAAGCACATTGGTAATATTCATACTGTTTCTTTAGTAACATTTCAACTAAATTATTTTAATAACTAAAATCATTCATACCTCTGGTGGCTTCATATTCAGCACTTTGGTGATACGTCCTTGCATGATAAGAAAGTGAGGATTGTTCACATTGAGCTGAACTGAGCAGAACAAATCACTCACTCTCTTGTTTTGAACATTAATTCCATTGATTAGGTATTTGTTCTTACCGCCCATCACTACCTGCAATTATCATTCATCTTATAGACACTTATGTATTTAAATGACAATTTTTCTTTTCATAGACTTCTTACAATAAAAAAGATATATTTTTCAAATAATTTCTAACCTGTCTGGTAACGGTGATTTCATCATGGTTCTCATAACCAATAGGACATTGTCTTTTGTCTCGGTTGTCAAATGTGATGCTCACTGTTGCTTTAGTGATTCCTGCTTGGCCATGTTTGTAAATTAGCTCTTGAAGACTTCCAGCTCTTACCTATAAAAATAACATTACTGATTTGTATTTTTCAAATAGTGACAATGAATACTTCTTATTATGTTTGACCCAATAAAATAGATGTAAGCATAAATAACAAAAAAAAAGTCCATTCATGTATTCATTCCCCTAGAATTGGCGGGAAACCTCTTGGGTATGTAATGAAATAATACTCACGTTGGAAAGATTGGTAATTCCTAGGACAAAACATATCGAATCCAATATATTTGACTTTCCAGTGCCGTTTAGACCTGTGATAGCATTGAATTCTGGGTCGAAACCCGTAATTTCAACTCTGTTTCCGTATGATTTAAACCCATCTAACACTATAGACTTAATAAACATTTTGATTTTAATGAACACATCAATATCAAGAATCTACTAATCACAAATGAAAGTTGTGATAGTTAATAATATAACTAAAGAACTTGTAATTTGCCTTCATGTAAGTGGGAGCCGTTGCGATATTTTGTTTAAAGTTTGACAAATTGTCAACACTCCAATGTCAATTAATATCCGGCGAAGTTATGCAGACTATTTAAAAATATTGTAAATTTAATGAATAAGAAAAACACTAATAATTTTAGAAGTTTCTAAAGTGATGTCGTAAATAAACATTTTTTTTTTGCGCTTATATTGCAAACGCTGACTAAACCCTAGAAGATAGATCAAAATAATTCACTACAGTATTATACACCTAAAAAAGATATATGATGATATATATGTATATATTAGGGATAACAATAATCATTTTTTATCCCTTATGTTTTACGAGAAATAATGGCTTATTTTCGAAGCGATTTTAAGCAATACAGCATTAATTCTTATCCTTAGTACCTTAAATACATTGTGCATTTAATATAGATCAATATGGCCCTTCACAGCATGTGATTTAGATTAATATTTTCGAAAATATTACAGATTTAAATTGCAGGGACATAGCGGTTTGTATTGTCTAATGACAAAAAAAGCGTTGAACATTGTAAGACAATCTGTTGTATATTTAGTATCATCATTGCACCCATGCGAAGCCAGGGTGGGTCGCTACTCGCTAGTAATATATAAAAAGTTGATTTTCACTGCCAACATAAGACAACTTGTTTTGGTTAGAATTTGCCGCCCAATATTATCTATGACTATATGACTATCACTCTGACCGTCAGTTTTACCATGACGGGTGTAAAGCGTTAAACTGTCAGTTTTGAAGTGTCAAAAATATAGCGGCGACGGTTAATTAAATTTCGTAAAATAATATAATAATTTTATTTAAATATGGAGTTTAGTAGCACTGGTGGAATGAGAAGTCCTTTCTCTCCTCGTGTAAGACAATCTATTGCAGGAAGAAGACCAATAGGACTAGCATCGTCTAAAAAGATCCAAAAGTATGGTATAAACATAACCTGATTTTCTTTAAAATTAAATAATCTTAATGTTTTAATTTTTTTTTTGTTTAAATTACAGCAATTTTATGCAATCAGTCGATCAGCCAGCCGGTGATGTCATTTACAAAACACCTCTCATTACTATTGAAACTTTTGGCATGCCTTTACCTGTTATGGTGACAGAAACACTCACATTTGGTCAGTATTTTATTTTTAGTAATACACTATAGAAGTTATTGAACACAATGCAGTTTTTCTAAAGCAAACTTATGGACACATTTTAAAAGTTAAGTAAATAGGATTACTTGATCCGATGTTGCTGCAGTTCAAAATGTTAAAAAATATTAATTTTAATAGAATGGTAATTAAATCAATAATGGTTTCGAGCTGTCGTATTAAAATTGCATATTCGATATAAACTTAAGATTTTAACTTTAATTTTAAAGCAAGTGGAGATGTCAGTGTTCGCATGGCCCCTTGTGGCTGGTGCTGGGTGGTTGCTGGACGCAAAGTGCTAGCCTGGCCGAGGGAAGCAGCGGCCGCACCTTCAGCTCCAACAGCTGCCAGAGAGTTAACATTGCCCCAAACAGATTTAGCACACAAGGCTGACTTAGTTATGCTGTTCTATGAGGAAGATGCACAGGTGACTAATAATTTACTACAAATTATTCCCAAAATAAATCATGAAGATTATTAATATATTGCACTTTCATACAATGTATCCCAATTGCATGATTGGCATACACGAATGTTAAAGCCAAAGTAGTGTATAAATATTATATTACTTTTTTCATGTACTGTTATAAAATTTTAGATGCCTTCATGCATTGGTGTCTCCCCTGAAGGTGTAGTGAGATACTGGGCATCAGTAGGTACAGAAGGTGCATACTCTGATGTTTCATGTGAGTTAGCTGGACAGGAGTGCGACCGCCTCACCGAAGCTAAAGATGGACTACTATTGGCTACCACAACTTGCACACTGGTTAAGATAACTACTTGCAAAGGTTAATAAGTGAACACATATTTTATTTTATTATCATATTAAAATAAAATTGCTCTAAGTTAATTTAAGTGCACAATTTATTCTTTAAAGTTTGTATATGTTTGTATACCCATGGTCTGTGAGACTGAGAGTGCTACCTCTATTTTAATATAACTTAACAAAATATCAATTTTAAATTATGTTTAATGAAAAAATATTCCTATCAAATATATTTCAAACTTTTAAAACAAAGATTTTATAAGATATTATTCCATTTTATCAGTTAGTCTTTTCTTGGTTTTGTATATTCTAAACAAACATTTAACTTATCTAAGTGAAATCAATGCCATATATCACTACAGTCTATTCCAATGGAAGTAGGAAAAAAGATAAACAAACCGTTAGATTTATGTATATCATGCGATTTACTAATAACTAAGCTATACTGTGCACTACTAAGAGTTTATGATTAATATATCTTTATTTATAATACAACACTATTACACTTAACTACTTATTTTGACTTTAATTTTACTTTCAACATTCTGGTAACAGTTTTGTCGACGTTAAAAACACCATTTTATGCAAATCCATAGTGATTATCATAGATTAATCAACCTCTCAACCAATGATATTGCATCAATTTGCTGTCAAATGTTGTTTATTTGGCTTTTTTCCTTTACGGTTGGAATAGTGTATAGGTTTTTAAAATTTTTAGCTTCACAAATGTTCTTACTATCATTGACAGTACGCTCTTATTACATTTGTTCTGGCCATCTTTCCCTTGTTAGTAATCACTATAATCTTCTGGAAATTTCTTCTTGCTCTCAGAATTACCTTCCTGTGCTGTATCACTTCTTTCTTGCTGCATCACTTCTTTCTTGCTGCTCTTCAAAATGATACCCAAAGTAATTGTGGATTACATGACCATAGTATAATTCAGAATCATCTTTCAGCTTTCTAATGTTTTCCTCGTCCATTTTATTGATTAAAAAATATCACCTCAAATGAAGTATATTATTTAAATGTAATAGTAATTAGAAAAATACACAATAGCAGGTATTGACCAAAATATTAAGTCATGATTAGCATCATAATCATCATTTAAAGAGCAAAAACCTTGAATAAATTATCTTTTGATTTTAATACCTCAATCTAATTTTATTAAATAATTTTTTTATGTGTAAAAATGTATAATTTATGAAAAATAATAAACTTTGTTCATAGAGGGTCGTCCAGGAGTAGTGTGTCAAACAATGCGTCCGCCCAGTGGCTGGCTGGGTGGTATTGGGCGGCGGGTTTCGCTGCTATTCTTCGGTTCCATGCCTGCACATGCTGATACGGTAAAGATTGCATATAAATTTATTTTATGTTTATGTGCAAGAACAACTTTCAAGAAAATGGGATGCTATAAATTATTTTCTTGAGAATGGATTATATCGTTTCATGTTCGATTGTGCCACTTCCATTGGTCTCAGAAACTAGTGGGCGTGGTGGTGTTGCCGGGCTGGGAGAGTGCGGAGGGCACGGAGAACTCGGAGTGCGTGGTGCTGGTGGCGGGCGGGCCGCTGCTGCAGCTGTGGTGCGGCGCCGAGGTGCACGAGCACCACCTGCGCCGCCCGCTGTCGGAGGCCTTCGCCAGAGCGCATCTCGCTCCGCAGGGTACTTGGACCATTAAATTTATCTTAAGAAAAACACAAAAATAGCCTGATTTATTATACATATAATATTAATAATATCATTATACTTTCTAAACTTATATTTATTAATAAATAAATTTAAGAGAGTCTAATTTTGTGACACTCGTGTCAGAGACGCTCGTGTGTGTATTTGTAAGGGTTTCAGTGGGAAGCGAAATATCATGAAATCAATCAAAGTACCGCGAGCGTCGTCAGTCACACAGTACCTCTGCCCCGCAGGCGACCTGAACAGCTTGGAGATCATGGCGCTGGACGTGCACGCGCACGGGCGCGGCGTGCTGCTGCTGCTGGCCGCCGCCAACGTGGCGCGCTCGCCCGACGTGCGCTACGCGCTGGGTACGCCTGCCTTGCCGTGTTACGCATAGCTTAACGTGTGAGTCCGTTGTTGAGTCCGGAGTAACCGTGGTTGCGCGGGCGCAGCGCACGTGTCGCTGGAGGGCGCGGGCGCGCGCGTGGTGTCGCTGTGCGCGCTGCGCGTGCCGCGCGACGACGAGGCGCCGCGCTGTCTGCCGCTGCCGGCGCGCCCGCTGCTCTACGCGCCCGCCTACGTCGCCGCCGTCTCGCGTGAGTGGACCAATTCATTACTGAATAATGTGCTCAACATATGGCACCAGCGATGTGAACGACACGAGCTCGATACAGATTCCTCGTGCATTAACTGCCTTAACGAAAGTCAAAATATTAGTGAACATTCAACAAAAAAATTGACTTTCATAAAAATACACGCTTGACGTTTAGAGGTTACGTCGGACTCGCGATAATGATATAAAAACTTGATTTTTATATGTACCTAGATTAGATTAGATATTCTAGATTTTAGATGTAAATTACGTTCCGCCAATAAGGATCAAACTCTAAGGCAAATTTAACGAATATTTTGATTTTTAATAAAACATCGCGTCCGTGTCGGGCAGCGTCGGCGAGCGACAAGAGCGAGTACGTGGACCTGGCGAGCGAGGGCGACCGCGTGCTGGGCGCGGCGCTGTGCGGCGGCGCGCCGCTGCTGTTCAGCCGCAAGCACGGCGTGCTGCTGCTGCGCCTGGCCGACCCCGCGCTGCCGCACCGCCCGCCGTCAGTGCCCGCCCTGCACACTACACTTTCTTTTCCATTCACCCAGCTCACTGTTTTAAATGAGTATTGCATTTAATTTTAGGTCGATATGCGACAGCCCGATGGGATCTCCGTGCCCCTCCGACATGTACGAGGGCAACCTTTCGCTGTACGAGATCGACCCCCACGAGGTGAGCGCTGCGGCCGTGGTAGTCGTGTAGGAGCTTAGATCGTCGCCAGTGGCACGCAGCTGTATCACCCCGCGTGCGCAGGTGAGCGCGATGAGCACGGACGCGGTGGGCAAGCTGAAGAGCGCGTTCCTGTTCCACGTGCGCGGCGACGCGGCGGCGGCGGCGCGCGCGCTGGCCGAGCTGTTCCCGCGCGAGCACGGCGACGCGCTGGACCGCACGGCGCTGGCGCTGGCCGCCGACATGCTGGACGACGCGCCCGCCGGCGACCCCAGGTGCGACAATCTGAATAATTGTAAGACGAATGAAATCTCTTCCGAGTGCGCCCGCGAGGACATGAATGCGTCGTGTGCAGGTGGAAGCTGCGCGGCGCGTCGCGCGTGTCGCTGGGCAGCTCGTGCGCGCTGCACGGCGCGGCGCAGCTGCGGGACAAGCAGCGCGCCTTCTCGCTGTTCCTGGATTTCCTGCGCGCGCACAGGCTGTGGCGCAGGCTCAGCACGCTCACCAAAGGTTGTTGTCGCTTATGCTATCGCTACTATCGGCCGATATGGATGTGGCAAGAACAACTGAATCTATCAAAATCCTACGTGTAAATACATCTGAGAAAAAAATAATATACCCTATATAATAAATATAGACACACATATTATTATAGTACTTGCATGTAATAAAATGTATAGATATTTTATTGTCAATATCAGGATTATTCGTGATAGGGGGGCGTATATTCAAACGATTATCCACAAATTCAGTAAGTTTTTAATTAAACAAATCAATTACATAAAGTTTCATAATAGTCATCAATATAGATTCGGTGATATATCACATACACAACCACACGCGAATCACTGAATCTACTACAAAAGAATAGAGATAATGTAGGAAATTAGCGATTCGTCGCATACGTGGTGCGCGGGAAACCGTCGATCCAAGATGGCCGCCTCGCTACCATCACCTCGACGCTTCACTAGAACGCCGTTCCATTACCATTGACACTCTTTTGACAGAAGCTTTAAATTTATCAAGCGGCAAATTTGAATGTGATAATAATCGATTACGATCTCGATCGAAATGAAATATGAAATACGTCGTGCGCAGGGCGGTCGGACACGCGCGTGAGCACGCAGTGGGAGCTGTGCGCGCTGGCGGCGCGGCTGGCGGGCGCGCGCGCGCTGCAGCGCCTGCACCGCGCCGGCGCGCCGCTGCTGGACGCCGCGCTGCACCAGGTAGCGTCCGCGCCCCCGCTCTGTGTGTCGTACTTGTGAGGACAGCAATGTGTTGGCTCATAATGTATTCAAAATATTTGCTCGAGTATAACGTACTCTCGTACTATATAACTTCATTCTTACAATTGTTTTGGCGAAATCGATGTTACTATTTATAGTTTTTTTTTTTGTATTTGGTTTTTTTTTTTTGATATTGTAATCTGTTTATTCATAATTCTATTGTGTTTTTTTTTGTATAAATATATTTAACAAATATGTGCAATTTAAGTGTGTGTAAATAATAGAACAATGTCGCTTTGTTGGCGGGCGTTTATAACTGCACCACAGTTTTATACTATCGCAGTTATTATCGTTCACATCTTGTTTTTGTTCAGTATTACGCTTAAATAAATAATTAATTATTATATTTAGAGTAATAATTACTGAAAATATTGAATATAATAGGTCACTACTATACGAGTATTCCTAAAAAAATTAAATCGCCAATTATAGAATATTAATCAAATCAAGGTGAGTTGTATCCAATATGATGAAATCCCGTCGATACAGGTGACCGCAAACGCCGACAACGAAGGGGGCGAGGGCGGCGAGGGAGAGGAGGGTGAGGAGGCGGAGGTGCTGGAGGCGCTGCGGAGCGGCGCGCTGTCGCCGGCGGACGTGGTCTTCCGCCGCGTGACGCGCATCGAGCGCGTGCTGCGCGCGCTGAGTGCGCTGGCGCCGCCCGCGCACGACGCGCGCGCCGCCGCGCACCACGCGCTCAGCGTCGTCAGCACGCTCACGGTGAGGGCGCCGCCCACCCGCCGCCCCGGGCCGAACGCGCACTCGGCTGAGCTCTCACGTCTCCTGCTCCTCCGCAGACGGTGCTGGGCGAGATGCACGCGTGTCGCGCTCAGTGGATGTCTACCGCCCCGCGCCCCGCCCCGCCGCTGGGCCCGCGCTCCACGCTCTCCGCGCTCGCCCTCGCGCACTCTCGCGCCGTTTCGTGAGTACACAGTGTTTCGTTATCAACTTATATTTATGTTTACACGATTTATGAAAATAATTCAATTATACAATTATACAAATCTAACTCAATATTTTTTTCTGAAATAAACGAGAACCCGACACTTTTGTCTCCCTGCCCGTAGACAATGCGCACACAAGTGTCCGGACGCGTCCCTGCGCGCGCAGCTGCTGGAGGCGGCGGGCGCGCTGGCCGACCTGCTGCTGACGGAGGCGGCTCCGCTCGCGCACTCGTCCAACACGGACCATCTCTACGAGAAGCTCCGCCGCGACACCATACAGCCCTACAGTCAGTACTTTTGCCTTTTGAATCGCTTGTTGATCTCTGAACTCATCATCTTTTGAAGATTAAGACCAAATCGAGTATGACCTATTCTAATCTGAAATACTTGGTTTGATTATAGCTAATTATATATGTCACTATATTATATTCATAAATGTCAAATTCGAAACAGTCGACGAGGGCCAGACAGAACGCGCCGCCGTGTTGGCGGAGAAATTTAAAGACTTTGACCTGCTGGTGGAACTGTGTGTGATGCGCGGAGATATGGACCGGCTATACGGATACATCGACAAGTACAAGGAGGAGGTATGGTTTCATCAAAGCATCGATTGTATTATTGTGATATACCATCGTCGATAACACCAAAGACACGATGAGATCGGCTATCGTCCCGTGCGCAGGGAATAGCGGAGAAGGCGTTCGCGTGGCTGTGGTCGCGCGACGGCGCGGCGCGGGCGCAGCTGCTGCGCGGCGTGTGCGCGCGGCACGGCGGGCGCGCCGACGCGTGGCTGGCGGCGGCGCCGGCGCGCGCGCAGCTGCGGGCGCTGCGCCGCCTGTGCGCCGAGCCGCCCGCGCGCGCCGCGCCGCTCTACGCCGACCTGGCGCCCGGCGCGCCCACGCTGGACCGCGCCGTGGTGCGTTGCGCATCCAAGTCTAACTCACGTGTCGCTATTTCAAAGCGAGCGCCCCTTCCTTATTCTATCGGTGAGCGTTAATGCTCGGTATCGCTGTGTTCCGGTTCGAACGGTTGCCGGTAGAGGAAGGGAGCCGCTGTCGTTTTAGGCACGAGGGCATCGACATCTCGGGCATTGACTGTGTCAATAATGGGCACTATTTTTTTGCAATGCCAATGTCAAATATCTGCTACTGCACGTGCTAGTTTCCAAATAGAATAATCGCCTGTGATTCCAGACATTCGCTTCGATAGCGAAACTGTGCCTGCTTGCGAGCGAGCCGGACGCACAATACAGTGAGACGATGCGCCGAGCAGAAAGCACGCTATCGCTGGCGGAGCAGCAAAGAACACTACCGCGAGTGTTGTGCTTGCACCACGGACTCGACGAAAACAGCAGGCTGCTCGACCCCGAGGAACTTTTGCAGGTTACCTACTCGTTGAATTAGATTTTATTAACAGATGATCAGGCAGGGCATCTGCAAGTGAATATTTAGTTACAAACAGATAAAGACTTTAGGAGGAGAGTGACAGTATAATAAAACTCCTTCTTTGTAGCGAGTAAGATTGTGGAATATTTTAATAAAAAAAAATTACGAAAGTGAAATAAAAATACAAGAAAATTATAAGTTGTAAAAATATAAAAATAATAACCTATGAAAAAACGTACACTATAGGCTTAAAGATTCGTTTAAGCTGTCTCCCTCTCGCGCCTTTCCCTCTCGCTCGGTTGTCTGCGTTATTTTTTATAAAAAGTAATTTTATCGCGGCGTCTCGTTCATTACGTTCGAGCGCAGCGCGGAGTGTAGGAATACGTCGTCGGCGAGTCTTGTCTTGTGTGTCTACGGAGAGAAGATATGATTTGAAGAATGGAATTGGAAGATACGAGCTTCTTCGCAGACCTGTTTGTCTTTTCAGAGCTTATATCATGTTTCAAATGACACCGCATGCTGCTTCTTGTTTCAAATAAAACAGTTCAATGTTTAAAAGGATGACGTCGTATTTTGTGGCATGCGCTTGTCGTTGCTAACGTCATAACGACGTACTGCTGCAAGTCCAATCTGAATGTTAAAGTCATATTTACATTTCTATTTTTTTAACAAAGACTGGCTCTATTTATTTTCAGCTCAATTCACCCTTTCAGAGTATAAAAGTATGCAATATTGTTCCACAGATATATATAGATTCGGAAAGCAAGTGTCTAAACGAATATGACTTTAAAAAAGCTCTGGACCTCACAGACTTCGTGCAAGATATGGAGCGCAGAGATGAACTGCGGCTGAGGGTATGAGTTTCGAATGCACAATATGTATATGTAAGTACCCGGAGTGCCCGCTGGGCGCTGAGGCTAACGGCGGCGCCGTCCGCAGATCTGGTGCGCGTGCCTGCGGCGCGACGACTGGGCCGCGGCGCGCGAGGACGCCACCGACGAGCTGCACTCCAAGATGTTCTTCCGCCTCGTCGACCTCGTGCACGTCATGGGTGAGGGGCCCCGCAGACGGGGCTACTCGTGCGAGATTGAACCCTGGCGTACCGCAAACTTCGCCCGTTTCTATTTTGTAATCACGTGGAATATTTCAGGTGGTGATCTTGAACTCTTGCTGCCACCCTTAGACGACATTCTGACGGCGCCGGAACTAGCAGAGCTCGTATCGGACCCTCGGATTCAGTTCATCATAAAGTACGGCTACGAATGTGTCGAGGGCATGCGCAACGGCGACGTGGTCGACGTCTCCTAGGCTATACATACGAGTTGTCAGCCTTTTCAAAAACACAAATTTTTCCGTGTGTGTTTACCAATTCAAATTAGAAAATACGCTACATCCCCTCCCGTTTTCTTAAGCAAAACAGTTACACAAATAAGAAGGCATGTCAATTCTTAACAAAAACTCA
The DNA here is from genome assembly GCF_037043105.1 of Vanessa tameamea. Classification (NCBI taxonomy): domain Eukaryota; kingdom Metazoa; phylum Arthropoda; class Insecta; order Lepidoptera; family Nymphalidae; genus Vanessa; species Vanessa tameamea. The sequence continues at coordinate 336,043 of NC_087327.1, read as the reverse complement.
AATTTTTCCGTGTGTGTTTACCAATTCAAATTAGAAAATACGCTACATCCCCTCCCGTTTTCTTAAGCAAAACAGTTACACAAATAAGAAGGCATGTCAATTCTTAACCTCATGTATGAAGAACAGTATTAACGCTTATTAAAATCAAGTGTAACAGTTCCGCTAAACAATGAATTATTAATTAATGGCAACATTATCACGTTACCACTCAACCATACGGGCATCGAAATGGACTACCGCGTGGGTATCATAGCTTAAACTAAGAAGTAAATGTAGTAATAATTAAAAAAATATATTTTTGTATTAAATAAAGAAGTACAAACACCTTTTATATTCCTTATACGACCAGGCAAAGATATACCTACTTAAAATTTTATACGGTTTAGAATACGAGTAAAGGTTTATATTTTTTACATATTGAATGTTGTGCAAAAACTAAAGTACAGATCTGCGTTTTATTGTTATCTTTGGTGAATTGGTGGATTTATGATGAAGCGATTTCAGAGCATGGTATTGAAATGGATCGTATACTGCGATTTGTGAAGATAAATCAAGTAAACATAACGTAAGTTCAGGCGAAGGTCAGGCGACGCCGAGAGCGGTCGCTTGTGTTAAGTTAATAATTTCTCACCATTCGATAAGTTCAGTCAGACTGATGTAGCTTTAAGTTTGTTAATAATAACTGTGATTAATACTAAGGTTACATTTATCTGTGTAAGTTTTACTAAAGATTAAAAGTAACTTGTTGTTTTATTTCAGTTATCCTTTTAATGTTATAACAAATTTAAATAGATTAATAACGACTTGAAAGAGCCCGTCGAAACTCTTCCAGGTCAAGACATAGATAAGAACTTAAATGGTCCTAATGGTAAGTAGTACCTCTATCCGTGAACATTGGCAATGTAATAATATTAACCATTCCTTACGTCAAACGCCGAGATGGCTCAATGGTTAGAACTCGTAAATCTTAACCGATGATTTCGGGTTCAAACCCAGGCAGGCACTACTGAATTTTCATGTGCTTCACTTGTGTTTATAATTCATCTCGTGCTCGACGGTGAAGGAAAACATCGTGAGGAAACCTGCATGTGTCTAATTTCAACGAAATTCAGCCACATGTGTATTCCACCAACCCGCATTGGAGCAGCGTGGTGGAATATGCTCCAAACCTTCTCCTCAAAGGGACAGGAGGCCTTAGCCCAGCAGTGGGAAATTTACAGGCTGTTAATGTAAAATGTAATGTAAACGTCAAACGCTAATGCTTGATTTTAAAATTGTTGTGGCTGGCTGAAACTGGCGAAAATTATTGTTTAGTCACTATGAGTGGCACTTACCCGGATGGTCGTGCTCAAAGCTATAGAACCCACGGAGGCGCGCCCGTCTACGTTAAGGGGACTACAAGAGATAAGTGCCCTTGAGAATTGCACGCACACACTTACAAAATCGACAAAAACGGCAAGCCCGTGAACTAATGGTTAAGCGAGGTAACGAGGTTACGCCCAAATATTCTAATAGATGGCGCCAAACCGAGCGAAGTAAGATCAATCATAAATCTCATAAAAAATAGATAGGACAACAGAATTGTTTTTATTTCTTTCGATGTTAGTTAACGAATGATTATAAAAAAAACTGATTCAATTAAACTTACAATATTTTTATTTATATTTTGTACACAATAAAATAGACAGTTAGTTTAACCTTTTTTTCTTTTATTTATATTATTATACCTACCACAATTAGTTCTTATACTAAATATTAAAACATACCAATTTTTAATATTTTATAAAAGTTTGATAATCTATTTATATAATAAAATCGTAAGTGTTCGAAACCTGTAGTGTAGTAACCGTGGGGTAACATATAGCGTAGTGTTTGTTCGTTTTATTAATATCGGTTCACAAAGAAAAAAAAAATTAAATTAAAACAAAAACATCTAAATATTTACAAGAAAAAAATGTCGTCAAGTCGATTTGGTTGAATCATTGGTTAACTAGGTTAATCATACTAGGTTTCATTATAAATCTCATAAAAATAGATAGGATATTAGAATTATTTGTTTTGCTTTGGACTGTTATTCGAAAATGATTAAATAATAAAACTGATTTAATTAAACTTAAAATATTTGGATTTGGTACTACAAAAAAAAAACATTTAGTGTTAATTTTTTTATTAAAATATTTTATTTAATTTCACTTGTATGTATGAATGTATGTACGTATGTCCTGAAATCTTGCAATCAATATTACACCTACTTCCATTGAAGCTATGGAGCTGAAAGTTGGCACACATATTTAGTCTCGATGACAATCCACGATTCATGAATTGCTTCCATTTTCAATCTAATATGGCGGACGTTACTAAAAATTACAATTTTTGAATTACGTACAAATGACACTTCTAAATATTCTAGTTCTCTGGTTCACAACAATTACATTATTTTTTTTATTATTAAAGTTAGTTCATACATAACTTTAATTCCTATTATAAACAAAATCGATAAAATTAAACTCTTACGCAATATAAATAGCTTCCGTGTTATTGTTTTCGACTTTCTTTATTCTGTAAAAAATAAATATATGTTAGTAATTATATTTTTATTAATTATAAAATTATGTATTTAAAAAATATGTATCTAAATATGCCCCATAGTACTTTTAATGAAAAATATCAAATTGCTTCGAGATCATGGGGATCGAACGTAGTGACTCTCAATTGATTTTATCCTTACTTTCACCAAATACTCTATCATAATATTTGAAGAACAGCTCGAAAAATCTGATTCTATGCGAACTGATTGCACATTTTTTCTAATAGATGTTTTCAATATTCATAATTTATAAAAAAAAAATATGTTTACTAAAAAAATACTCTTACCTTTTAATATCGTTCATAAGTATGTTCGGCGCTTAATTTATATAAACGTTTTTTAGTTTTCCTCACGCGTTTCACTTCATTTCCCATATTTACACAATTAAAATTTATGACAAATAATATAATAAAAAACAAATGCCTAATTACTACTACATTATTTTAACTTAATATATTTATCTACAAGAAAGAATAATATTTATTATAAGAAAACATGAAACAATGAATTTACAATTAAAATTACAAAAAAATATTTCGTTACGTAATGAGGCTCGTAACGAAAAGATCGACACGTCTGTATAGCATCAGGCCTCGGCCGGCAATGTCTGTACACGGCGTTTACGCACACATGCGTACGAATTTTGTTCGAAAATAAGAATATCTGATTTAAAAAAAATCTATTGAAGTTATTAAAAAAGTGACGCAGAGGTTAAATAATATATTGCTTGTAGAATAATCTGACAAAAAACCAGAATTATTGAATGTATATAAGTATAGTTTTTATTTATTAAAAGATTTTTTTAGAGGTAACTTTGTGATTTTTTTCTATCGTACCAAATTAATTACATCATGTTTTCAAAATAGCAAATAACTAGCATGTATCCTGAAGATTATCATATATTTTTTTCATTTGGTTTACTGCATCGGATCTTATACTTTTTTGCATTATAAAACTTGCATTTAGCTCATGTAGTCCCCTTAAATTGTCGGCCTGCTGTACCTTCATAAACGATACAAATTAAGAATATTATATCTAATCCAATCAAAACTATTAAATAAGATATTTTGAAGTAGGCTATGCTTTTCGCTTAGTGAAATGTCACACGTAACTTGAGCAAGCTTCCCGCCACCTCCTTCCTTTTTATTAATTTATATTGCTTGAAATTATTATGTTGCGATCAATTCTGAACAATACGATATTGATGAAAGGTTGTAGAGTTTTTAATAAAAAATAAAATATGCAAGTACGTTAATAATTAAATTACATGGTTTTTTTTTTTACAATTTGGTTATACAAACATAGTGACCTTAATAATTCGGCTTAATTTTTTGATGTAAATGAATTTATTACCGAAACGAAGAACCAACGTTGACAGATATTCGAATGATGTCAATAGATCGAGTTCTGTACGATCAATTTCAAAATATTTTCGTGGAATGGTAACACTCTTCTTTTGACTTAAAAATTGAGAATCGCTCTAGCTCACTAAAATCAACTTTTCGACCGTGAAATTTTGAAAGAAACTAACGAACTTTGTAATTTGCATTGAAAATTCAAATACTTCCGGTGAAATAAACGTTGATTAAATTTTCGCTTAAGTGATCAAAAGGGTATTTTTTCTTGGTAGAAATCGATTCAGTAACGCTTAATCTGTTATATATTTTAAATGCTGGAAAACTGTTTGAATTTATACATTTTATACACGTCCTTAAATTTATATTAAAACGATGTTAAAAAATAGTTATTAGTAGTAACTTAGCCGATTTTTTTTAAATTTCTATTAAGTCCTATTTATCGAAGAAACAAATGTTATTATATTATATTTCGTTACGTACACTATAATTTTGATTAATAATAAACGTAATATAAACTATAATTAGCTATTGAATAATACGGGGTACATTTAACACAACTTTTACTTTTTTCTTCATGTTATTTACTCTTAGTAGGTACATAATGCATTGATTAAAGTCCAACAAGTACATTTACAGTATTGTACAATAAAACTAAGTATAATTGTAAATTGTATAATATATAACAAATTTTCTTTGGCGCCATTTTTCCGAGCGCCACCGTTGTTGCCCGCCACGAAGCGTCACATCAGTTTGTTTAAAGACATAGTCTAAGGCGCATGCGTGCTCAGCGCTCGGATTCGTTTGTTTACGTTCACTTGCGTTCTCAACATCGTAGCGTGTCTACGGTGTATTGATTTATTGAAAATTATGAAATAAGTGAATTACGTGAATTTACTTAAGTGAATATAAAGAACGTATCCTTGAAACCGGTGGATTATTCCGAAACGAAGTAAGTTCCTTTATAGAATGTTTTTAGTGATATTAACATAGATATATTTTTTTAATTTATTCAGAAAATGAATTAAAAATAATAAAAGATAAATCGAATAAAAATAATAAAGCAAAGGTAAAATAGACAATAGTACATATTATATGTACCTATTTACTTAAATATTTTTAATACATATATACAAAAAAATTTTTAGCGAAGATAAGTAAGTATATTAAAAATCCTAATTACGAAGTACAAATCTTATTTGCAAGCATTAATTGTTCTTATAAAAATATAGTTAACATACTTATAATATAAGTAGTATATATTTAGTACAAGAAAAGCAAAAAATATGATTATATAATTTTGTTTGAAATAAAACAAAGATAATGTAATTAAATATATATATATATATATATATATATATATATATAATTTGACTTCTAAACTAAATATGTATATGAGAAAATCTTTTCCAAAACTAAAATCACAAAAAATAGTTTACAAATGTGTCCATGGTTATGAAGATATTTTATCCTGATTTAAAATTGATAAATATTGTTTTTAATTTTGCTTTAATAAGTGGAATTAGTTAGTCAGCGATAATTTGGAGTGCATTCCATAATGTTCCAACGCGGGGTTGGCGTACTGGGTGGTTTATAGTATTCTAACGAAGTTTCATCACATGTTATTTCCGCTGAACAAGCCGATGCACAAATCATATATAATCGTTTATTATATTTAGAATAACTGTCCACTTAATATAAGCCTTACAGATTAAAATATACTTAATACCAATCGTAATCAAACCTCCGATGAGATGAGACACCTATTGACAGTTTTTTTAGTATTTCAATGTTTGTTAAATCCTATCAGGCGTGGTGACATTGAACCATTATACTGTATATAAAAAAATATTGCCGTCTTTAATTGAACAGGGATTTATTTATATTTAGCTCCCACATTTAAAATATGATGAATTAAGTTGGTCCAGTGTATATAATAGTGGTGTTGCCAGAAATAATATTTCGATTTCTTTACATTCATTTAAATTTTTGCATTGAAAAGAAATGCAACTCGCTATTAATCAGCATGAAATTAGCTCCGAATACTTCTACAAAGTGTAGAAGTGAAAGCATTTGCTCAACGGTGTTATACTAATGGGCTGTACTTTTACTTTTCATGATATACTTTTTTATTTAACTGTCGTTAATTTGAAAGTTGCAACAAACGATAATACAGTAACTGCGGGCAAATGTCCCAATCGGGCGAAACTGCCCAGCAAGGACAAGGATGTCTCTTTTTATAAGGAGGAAAGTTTACTTTGATTTGCCGCGACTTCCCGATTCTTCGAGACTTTTAAACAGAATGAAGTTAAATTTTGGTTAGATCTATCAATTAAATTTAACAAACTATCAAATTGGAACATTATAAACATATCCATCAAACATACTTCTAAGCTATACTATACTCTCATTTGGTTCAATACTTCCCAAAACCCTAGTCAAACCAAAAATATATTGAATTCATAATGGTACAAATGAGGTAAAACAAGAGAATTTCACATTTCCTTAAATAAATATACGAGTAACTTCCGCAAACGATACCAACTAATTAACTAACAATTACTGCCGACATTGGAAAAGTGCAGTTTTAAATTCAGGGACAGAATGTGTGCGTTTGTTAGATTTTTAATAGAGACTCAATACATTATGTCAGGATATTTTAAAATAATTTCTATTTCTTTATTACTTAATTATATTTTAAGGTTTTAAGACAATAAAAGATTATATATGAAACACAGATATTTATTTAGCCATTATAATAGCTGTAGTAAACGTAATTTTGTATCATTTAATAATTACAATAAAACCAATTACCTTAATCAAAATAAAAATATACTTTATTCAAGTAGGCTTTTACAAGCACTTTTGAATCGTCATTTAACAAACTATTTAAAGTAAAGCTACCACCGGTTCGGAATGTAGATTCTACCAAGAAGAACCGGCAAGAAACTCAGTAGTTACTCTTTTTCAATATCCAAAAATACAGTCATGTTAGTTAAATACAATTATACTAACTTTTTATATTGATAATTGCAAAAACACAATTCATATATATATTCATCAATAATTTAACAAGCAATAACATTTATACTATATCACAAAATTATATCGTACCTTAAATGTTAGCAGCAACTTGCTGGTCCAGGATCAAAGTGAAAAGTAAAGTAAAAGTGTTCTGTACCGAGCTTCCATCACTTATATAAGCCTCACTACAAATCACGTGACTCACAAATAATGAACAGAAAAGTCAAAGTATCCTCTTATTTAATATCAATGTTATCAACACAATTCAAAAATAACTTAAATTAAATTATTGTTATTACAGAATTGATTAAAACATATAATACTTAGTGTAAGCCTTGTTTGTAATTGTCTAATTATTTATTGATTTCTGACACGGCCATCCTGACAAGTACTTCGCTCTCGAAGTACAATACCTTGTAGCTAGATGTGATTGTTAAGAAATATCATAAACTTCTTTTATTTTTCTGTTTTGCCTATTGCCTAGACATGTCAAGCCCCCTCCACCCGCTGCTAGTGGGATAGACTTACGTCAAGCAAAAGACCGACCAGCGGAAACAGTTTTTTTTTTGTATCGATATCCTCGACATGCATGTCCCAATCACTCGCTGCCAGTGCGCCGGACAAGCACCAAGTAAACGATCGCCCAGCGATTTTATTTCTTTTTTTTTTATTTATTAACAATCACAACTTTCTGTATACTTCACAATTTCTTTCTTAATCATATATAGAAAAATTTTAGCCTAATATAAATAATATGCAAATATATCATATCTAGTAACAATTAGTTATATGTAAAAAAAATTTTTATGACACGTTCATAACATATGACATCGTGTATTTAAATGTTTAAAATTGATTCCTATGTAATATATCAAGTAGTTTCAGAATAGTTTTTATATTTAGATTTACTATAGTAGTCTATTTTAATTAATTTTAGTAACTTTTTTTGACTTATGATCTTTTTTATATTGTATGTATAAAAAGGCCACAGATGGAACGTATAATTTTAACCAAATATAGTTAAAATCCGGATATCAAGTACTTTGGTTTGATATGAATAGCTGTGTTTATAATTTATATTGTGCTCGACGATGAAGGAAAATATCTTTCATGTTACGGATGAATTAACGTAACCAGTGCTGAAGCAGCGTGATATAGTTTTTGTCCAACATTTCCAATGTTTATTTATGTATTTACGATATATTGTTTATTTATTTTTTTAATTCCAAACATTATCGACACTTTTGCCAAATAAACCAGTTTTAAACATTTTTTTAAGCAGTCACGAAGAGAGTTATGATGAATCAAAAAATATATTAATTAAGTTTAGTCTGTGATGGACATTCAATGAAAATATGTTAAAAAACTCTCAATCTTCTACACTGAATACTACTACTAGACATTAAATCGCAAACGACTCTTAACAGCAATATCATGCACATTTAAAATTCAGACTTATTTATTTAAATGAATGAATATTCAAAGATGTTGTAGATACCGAACTTAATTTAAAACTGTAAAATGAATTTAAAGGTACAATTAATTAACGAGTAGATTAAACATTGCAATTAATTACAGAGCCGGTCATATTTTTGTTTAATTATTGCATGCGAATACATTATTCATATTTATCTGTGGTATTATACAATAACAATGAAATTGTTACATATCTTGGTGGTAAAATCACAGCAAAAGTTTCATTAAATGATTTTGTTTTCATGAGTCATTAGTTTACGACTGGTTCGAAAAGACCTTTCCTTACTTGGGGATGGTCTCTGCAAGATGAGTCAGACGCTGGGTACCCCCGCTCATCAGATATTTTATCGCCAAATAGCAATATTCAGTATTGTATTCTTGTAGGGTCCCTTTGAGAGGGTCGGTGAGCCAGTGTAATTACAGGTACAATGGACAAAACATCGTTCCTAAGATTGCCGGCGCATTGGCGATGTAAGGAATGGAATGAGTACTTCTTACCATCAGGTGACTCATTTGATCGCCTACCTATTATAAAAAAAGATATGTGACATTAACGAAATAAGCCTGATTATGTTTTTTTTTTCTAATTTATTTCTATTAACTGTTATATTGATCTCCGATTCGTTTATTACTTATAACTATTATTTCAAACTTTATAATGATTCCGTGAGAAAGCAATTCGTCGGCGTCGGCGCCTGCGCTTGCGCCGCCCAAGATTGCCTCACTTTGTTTTCCCGCGCATTGTGTGCTAATGAGCTAATGTCGCGTGTCATTTCTCGGATTAATCGTGTTGGGTCTGATGCTTACTGGTGTTTCGGCATCGTGACAAAAAAATCTTGTGCCGAGGTAGTATTTTAAAATCTTTGGACTATTTTTACAAGTACGAAAAGCAATAATTAAAAAAAAATAAAATTAATAAATACATTACCAATTTGTTTGCACGCACTTATAGCAGTACGTCACTAAACACTTATACTTAAAACGAAGAAAAAAACAATACTTAATATGTTATTTTTAGTTAAGGGATTTTATTAAGGCGAGGCAAGGACCTACTTCCCTGATTTGAGCGTTAAAAAACATATAATGACTTCACTAGTAAAACTTCATACCAATTAACGTACTAAGCAAATCGACTAAAATAACCTATTAACCCTCCGTATTAGCATTCTGGTAACGTCACACACTCCGACGAATTTTACGATTGGAATATATTTAATTAAAACCATCTTATCGTTAGTATCGCATATTATTTACCAACAATTTATACACAACCTTTTAATTTACCAACTATAAGAAAAGATAAAATACTCTTAATCGATTAGTTTTAATGATAATTATGTTACGTTTGGATGCCAATTAATCTTTCAGATTTCAGAATGACCTTATGTTAGTGTACACATCGTTTACAAATATAAATTAATCTTGTAAAAAGAGCTTAGAGTCTGCAAAGAAAATGAAATAAACGGCTGAGGCGAGTGGGTTGGACGATCCAGTAATTGCAAATTGTCTAATTGTAATTGCGCTAACCGAGACAGCTGCCAACTGCTATTGTCACGCGAACGAATTACTCATCATTGTGATCCTTGATTAGGAAATCATTCTGGTAAAAGGTTTATTCTCGAATAATTGGGTGGACGTCTCACTAATATTTTAAATGCGAAAAAGAGTTTGTTTTTTACGCTTCCACGTCTTAACTATTCGATGTGATACACGTTGTCAGGGTACAGAAATTGATACAGGGTACCTCCTCACCAGCAGGTGACGGAAGACAACCATCACGCACAGGCGTGAACAAGTTATAGCTAAATATTGGGTTTAAGTTTTGTAAATTATGGAATATTATGTGCGAAAGTCTCAATGCTCTTATAGCTTAAACGGCTGCACATTTCGGGCTCCTGGATTAAAATATAGAATGATATTGAGTAAATAATAATGAAATCAGTTTCAAAAAATATATAGAGATAAACTTCTTCACAGTGTGGGTGCCGGATCTATCGTGACAAGGGAAAAACTCTGAGCAGTACCCGGTACATGCGACTCGAGTGTAGGTTTAGAGGGGCCCCTTTGCCCCTCACTGCCATTCACTGCTCGTGCTGCTCTCTTGCCTAGGCAAATTTGGTAGGATGCAAATTTGGACATTCGTTCTGACATAGAACGAATACCCAAAGTAAGTACATTTCAATGTACTTAATCCTGTCCATTATTTCCGTAAAGTAGGATTTCCTCCTTATACGTGTAAATTCTGAGGCCTTTTAACTGAGGCAGCTTCCCGTTTTGAAATTGACAATTTGACGTAATGCCAATATCTCAACAACTTCATCGTATGCGTTGCGAGCGAGGTGTTTCCGACAAGCTATTTTCTGTTAGAGCTGTGATGATTGGTCAAAGTCACTCGAGAAATTTTATGTGTACAATAAATTTTGATCTTGATTTAAGCTTAATTTTTGTCTCTATTGCCAGTAATTAAAAATAATAGAAAGTGTTGGTATATAGAGGACTTGCAGAGTATGTTTTTATGTCAAACAGCCGAATCGATGATATATCTAAATAGCTAGAAAACGTAAATCTTGACCACGACTTAGTTTCCATGTGCATATTTTGTGTTTATACGAGCTACGTGTATAATTACATCGTGAGGAAATATGCGTGGGTCGGATGATATTTTGTCACATTTGTCCACCCGCTGTGTATCAGGTGGGGTTGTGGTATAAGTCATTCAGTCCTCGTGACCGACGCTTTGTATATAATTTTATATAATACTATCACGTTTATTTATCGGTTATTCTTTTGCCAAATAGTTATCGTTCGGTTATTAAATACTATATAACGATGAAAAAGCCTTGAGCTCATTGGGTTTTTTTATTAGAACATTTTATATATACGAGTATATATACTACCAAGCTGTCTGAAGTGGGTGCCAAGCCTATGAACACTTTAAGTGTACACTTCAAACGTTAGTTTTTAAAGTGTTTTTTTTTAATATTTTATGAATTGACTGGAGAAGAAAATCATTTTATTGATTTTATTATGTGCTCGGTCGAAACTTATCCCATTGCCTATCTTACATCAACTACATTTGTTTGCTTCTTTCTAAAATAATTGGTTATATTTATGTACGCAAATTTTCCAAGTCTTCGAATAAATCGCCAACAAGTAAACAACATTGTACTTAATTTTATTGACAAATCTCTTCGTTGAACTTTAATAGAATAAATTAAGTAATTATTGAAGTTACCTAAATTATTTACAATTTTATATACCTATACTTAAAAATTACAATATAAAACTATTTGTTTTGCCTATGTTTATTGGGTATGTGCAGAAAAAATGAAATTTATAAGGATATTATATAAAAAACTACGTTTTTAGCCAGTGACTGACGAAGTACGACATGATAAGTTTTAATTTGAATATTTACAACATTTATTACATAAAATACCTAACTTTTTATTATATAAGGTAAGTTGTAACCAGAAACTACGAAGAAAACAAATCGCACTCAACAATAAAGAAATTACAAACAATAAAAACCCGAAATTTCGAATGTGATGCTAATGGCGAGATTAAATCATTTTATTCTAATACGTGTTCTTTCTAATAAATCTTATCAATAATATCACGACCCCGAGCAGTTCCCGGTACATGCGACCCGAGTGTAGGTTTAAGGCCCTTTGCAATGCGTATCAACGCTCAAACTCAAAATATAGAAATACATATATACATTTGTGGAGGTTTTATGTATAAAAATCTAGAGTAGCCTCTAGATTTGTATCTCTCAGATTTTGATTTGGTTTAATTTTTAATATTATTTATTAGAAAGAAAAACAAACAATGACTACTACTAAAATGCAATTGATTAAACTTACTAAAGTTCAACAGCACAAATTGAATATTTTATAAATAATTAACAAGCTAACGACATCAGAACTTGTACTCTTAAATTATATATTTGACATCAGCACGCATTACGAATGTCACAGCTGGCTGACCCAATTTTGCATAAAAGGGTTCCACCTGCCTCGCCCCTGCATTTTGTATCAAAGGGTGTTCAGGTCAATGACTTCGCGAAGGCCAATGTACGATAACCGAAATATGAAACTAAAATATTAATCTTAAAACGTAAAGTAAAGAGGATGTATTAACCGGTAATGTCAAATTACAGATTGATTCATATTTATATTCATATATACCATGCTTAACTAGGCTAACTTATATAGCTATATAACGGTCAGATCTGTCATTATAAGAAAAGTAAAGAAAGAGCTTACTTGAGAGCGACCACCTGATATCGGAATCAACGAATGGGTAGCATAATCATTCTATATCTTTAGATATCTATGGTAATAACTTATGTAGGTATGTAGAGATAGTTATGCATCAATCATAACTATTGCGTTTTAAGTCGTATCTCTCCTAAGTAAGTTTTATACAAAGTTTACAATGGAATTTCTGTCTGTTTTGCCATAACCTAATATATATTATCTTTAAATTGCAGCAAAACATTTATTTGACACATTTTTTGCCTGCCAAAATGATCTGCCAAAGGCCACGCGTGCGATTGAAGCAATAAGTAAAGAATTTACTTTTATGCGACCTCGCAATATCATCATAAATGTAATTTATATTGAAATAATATGTTAATATAAGTTAATAATATTATAGGATATATAATATTAGTCTAATTGAATAAATGTCGGTCAAGATTTTGTGTCAGATTTTTTTTGGTCTTAATTATTGTAGTTTGTCGGCCATTTTACTTACCCTGCGACACACAGGTTGTTGAACCGTGAATATTCCGACTATAGTAATTGTCCCACAAATTAATACATATTCAACATATATGCAAACTGATTTCGGTTCATTAGTTTTGAACATAAAAAATAGTTCATGAGCCCGTATACGTAGTTTGGATTATTCTTCAAATATGTAACAATATTCTATGTACTTATAATTTAGATAAATAAACATGTGTAAGTCTCAGTACATGAAATATAAAAAACAATTTATTCAAACTGAATTTTTGTATGACAAATATCGACGGACCGGCAAATAGGCCACCTGATGTGATCACCACCGCCGATAGACTATAGTGGTGGAAGAAATATTAACCAATTTTTACATCGCCAATGCGCCACCAACCTTGGGAACTAAGATGTTATGTCCCGTCCACCTATTAATAGCCTAAAAAGGTGGACGGGCAAATGGGCCACCTGAAGATAAGTTACCACTGCCGCTGTAAAAAAGATTAACCATTCCTTAGATAACCAATGCGTCACCAACTCAAGAACTGAGATATTAAGTATTTTTATGTCTGTGGTTACACTGACTCAGTCGCCCTTACAACCGGAACACAACAATACTGAGTAGTGCTGTTTGGCGATAGAATATCTGACGAGTGGGTGGTATTTACCCATTATTATCAAATTTCACTTTACTCGCGCCCAAAGAAGTCTTTCTTCTATATGAAATGGTTAATATAACTTTTCCTTATGTCGCTTACAATATAATTATTACTTTCTTATACCGCTGAGTATTTAAATACAATTATATATTACAAATGTAATAGTGGTAAAGAGCAGCATTCGATTCTGTGGACGAAAAATCAGCTCTCATAGAGGGACTGTGTGGAAATATTCTGAGTAATTTGCAAACAAATTGAATAAATATTCGGTTAAGTTATAAACGCTTTATGATATAATAACCTAGATTCTGTTTACTGGATGTCTGTGTCAACGTTACGTGTTACTTGAAGCTTATCAGCGAGAAACGCAGACAGTAAACACCGCATACAACTTCACTGTTCAGGCTTTGGCTTATCTATCCAAAGTTTGTTCGCCATGTGCCATCTGTAGCAAAACATTTTACAGAACTTTAGATTCTATTGTCGAAGCCATAAAAGTTAATATTTATCCCCACTAGGTGTTAATAATAAGTTTAAACTTAATGTTTACTTTAACACGTCACAATGGGTTGCAGCTAGTTACTTTATTAAGTATGAAGGTCTCTCAATGATATACTGCTAGGAAGGCGTTATTTATTTACGGATATTTGTATATTACAATTTCTTTGTACGCTTGGCTTCACCGATATTTCGGCGTACATCAATCTCAGGTCCATAAACTGTGTCAAAATATTTTTGCTTAGTCGAGCGGAAACATGATAAAGAAATAAATCACACTTTTTCATTTATAAAATTAATATGGATAGATAATGATTAACAGTTTTTATTAAATTATGGTATGTACAATTTGAATCCTTCTAAATAGGTTGGGCTTCGACAAGGTTTCTGTTTCCCTAGGACAATGCCAAGCTTAAAGTGTTCTGGATAAGTTTGATTAAAGATCCTGGCTCTTCCTAGTACAAATTAGTCACGTCGTCATTCTCAATGGAAACTATCCAATATGTAAGATATATACAGAATACTATCATAAGTAGGCTACCTAGACAGTATAACCAAATTATAAAAAATCAAAAAATTGATGTAGACATTTTTTCAGACAGTCTGCCAAAATTTAAAAGTAGGATTGTAGCAAGCTTTAAATCACCCAGTATAAACTATAAAGTAGAAATAATAAAATAAAATAAAGATCACTATGTTCTTCAATATCGATCACGTTTATATTATATATTATATCTTTATATTATATTATATAGTGTTTTTTTTTATTACAGTGTGTGGCTGTTGTTGCACTGTTGTTTATAAAATCTTTGTTACCTATAAAAAAGTTACATTTTTATTTTTTATTTTAATTTTTTAATTGTTTAGTAATTAGTTGGTAATTTGTAATTGTCTTGTCTTTTGTAATTTGCGTTTTTTGTATTGTATTATTATTGTTAGTATTTTTCTTTTTTCTTTCCCCTTTTTATACAATATAATAGAAAAAAGTTGTGTTAGGTTAATAGATAAAACTGTCCTTTTCCATGCCGTGATAACTTTTAATTGAAACAACACTAAGCTAAAAATGTAATTACCTTTATTTTTAGACTATAAATGGTGTATGTTTTGTAAGTTGTCCTTAATAATAAAAAATATATATATATATATAGTAGACATAGTGTTGACCAAAGTTCTTAATCTTATGGGATGGCAATCCGACTACACCGAAGAGCGTTTAGGCGCATCTTTCTAGCTGTACGTGCTTTTCGCGGCACGTAGTTTAAGCACTGCCGACTTTCAAACTGGTGTTCTATTGAAAATTTCTTAACCTAAATAACCAATTAAATTATATTGCTTCGATTCTGGCTTGAACCCAGGCTTTCGGTTTCTTAAATAAATAATGCATCTAAATAAGATGACAAGAGTCGGTCAAGTTAATTTGTTCTTAATTAAAGTTCTGAAACAGGAACGCTCTGTTTTTTTTTATTCATAATTGATTCTAAACACCACGATGCGACTGATTATGGCATTAAGGCGTTAAACAATTCATAGCTTAGATTAAAAAGTTAATCTGACTTCTTAATAGAAGTTCTTGAACAATGTAAAAAAGTTGACTTTTATAAAACATTTTCAATTCAAAACATGAAGTGTTTAAATTTGTTTTATAAAGCTTTTGTCAAATTAAAAAAAATAGTTTTGTTTTGCAATTAGCAATTTTGAAATTTGATGCAAACTATCTAAGGTTTCGGAAATAAATGTTAAGAAATATATTCTTGGGTATTTCAACTTCAGGCTAAATATATCGGGGGGTTACATTGTTTGTTACATATATAGTTGCGATGAATAGTTAAAAAAAAAGTATTCATAAATGGAATAAATTAACTTGACCATTATTATTATTATTAAAACACAATTTTTTGTCCTATTTTTTGTCGATTACCCCGAGAGATAGTACAGAACCCTCTCGACGCGATTGTCTGTGTCCTTTTCTTCAAAGCGTAAGTTCAGTTTTCTAATAAATAAACATATACTCTGGATTAGTACATTCCGCATTATAATATGGATGCTAACCGGCAGGCGGAAGCTTTAGTGTCGTGTTTCAATGCGAGCGGTGAATCGATAGCAATCAGTGGCTGGGTGCGGATCAGTATAATAGGGTTTGCATTCAAATTCAGCGGATATAACCTTATAGGTTATGTTTCACCTTAGGTTTGTTGCTTTTGTAATGACAATATAGATTTTCTTTCGTAATATACTTTTCAATGAGATCTTTGAAACCGGAACAATAGTCTAATTATCACATAGTATAAAACAAAGTCGCTTACCGCTGTCTGTCCCCATGTATGCTTAGATCTTTAAAATTACACAACGGATTTTGATGTGAGTTTTTTTTTAATAATATAAATATTATTAATATTTATGTACGGCTTTAGTTATTTTGTAATCTTATGTTTATAAGTTTTTTGTAACATTTGTTGTTTATATTATTTAGTCATTTAATTGTTTATCTATACTTCTATACTGGCTAATATTATAAATATGAAAGTAACTCTGTCTGTCTGTCTGTCGCTCTTTCACTGCCAAACCGATGAACCGAATTTGACGAAATTTGGTGTGAAGCAAACTTGAACTCCAAGGAAGGACATAGGCTACTCTTTTAGCCTAACATATGCAATATACATACATACATACGCAACCAACCCCCTAAAACGCGAGCGAAGCCGCGGGCGACAACTAGTTATTTATAATCAAGCTTGCATTCCTATGTGAAGCGCACATAACTTTATTAATTAATCAATCCTATACGAGTACCTGCAGTGGTATTCTAATATACAGTTGCAATCTTGAATTATAATTTAACTTTACCTAATAATTATTTTTCAAAAATATTAGAAACAAATGATGGTCAATTTTACCGATTGAAGCGATTGAGAAAGTGAACTTACAAATAAATAGGACATCAAATCATACATCCCTTGATTGGCACAGCATTGGCGCCGTAGGAAGGTGAAGAGTGAAGAATATTTGAAGTGGCTCTGGGCGAAGTTGATGATTGGACAATATAATCGTGTGCCTCTTAAAATAAATATTTATAAAAAACAGAAACAGCTTCTAGTTGAAAGAAAGAACTATGATTATGTTACGTAAGTCCTTGAAACTATAATATAGTTTTTGAAGCACTTATGCCGTTAACACGTCATAAATCACGTTTTAAAACTAACGTAATAAAACAAAGTGCGTGAAATAAATGTGGTGTTCGTAAATGAAAAAATGCTATTCATCTGCCATCTCTGTTAAGTAATCAATACACTTACTACATTCATTATCGAATTGTATCGGAGCCGAGACGTCATGCTCTAAACAAAACGCCAGACAATATTTTTTGATAAAGAGAAAAAACATAATTTCAAATAGTGTTCTTAGCTGAAACAAAATCCTAATATGATGAATGGGAAAGTGAATTGTTTGTTCCACTATCACAACTTAACTTAACCGGGTACTTACGTATTAACGCAGCCGCGCCGCCGAAATAAAAATAATCTGCGATTATGCCAATATCGGTTAGGTTTTTTTATAATAAATAAATAAATAAAACCTAACCTATCCTGTATTAGCTCATTCGAAGATTTTTTTTAAATATGTAAGTACCCTTATATAATAAAACAACTCACATTACCTTATCTTCCATTATATTAAAACCACTCGATACATATATTACTTATAACTTTAACAGCAAAGTCAGCAAATATCCGTCCTTCCTTGTTTGTCCTCCATCTTTTTCTCCCCGTTAAAAATCCCGCGCTTCTCCGTGCCAGGCAGTACCAGCTCGCCTCCCCACGCCACGAGACGGAAGAGACGGGAGTGCCACAACACGGTGTCGATAACCGAATCAATAATCATACTTCATACATGTTATTTCAATTTAAAAAAAAAAGTATTAAAAGTCAAAGCAGTACTAAATATTATTATTTCATTTAAAATTATATAAGTATATTTAAAAAATCATGACACTTAAACTTTAATTTTTGTATACACATATCCCTCAGGAAACAAATACACTTATCTAACACCATTAGCATACGAAGCCGCTAGCGAAAACTAGTAAATATTTACTTCAACTAAGTTCTTATAAGTACTTTTTATTGATTGTATGCAGTATAAATATTTATCTAGTAATTATCAGCACAGTATCTATTTTATGTATTATCATATCTGTAAAGTTGATATACGTATGCATTTATTAGCACTACCTACCTTATTTCAAATAGCTAGTAAGCCCTTTTAGTGCATTTCATGTTTCTACAGCTCTATATTATTTTATTGCTTAGGTATTTATGTGATGTTTTTTACAGTCAACTGATAAGAATTCGCGGGACTTTGTCAAGCAATAATGAGTCCCAAGCTTAACGAGAACGCGAAAATAGTCTGATATAAACATGTTTTTTATGCAAAATTGTAGGAACAAATTAAAATATATTGTTTCTTTAATTTAGTAGATGTTAGTTTAAATTAGTGGGTCAATTTACCATTAGACGTTAAGGTCGATAATTATTCCAAGTAAGTGAAATTCTTTCATGTACCTTCTAACGGTAGTAAATCGTGAACGAATGTCGGCCCTTTCGCGAACACGTCATGAGCCCGGTGACACAGAACGCCCTCCTGTGTACCGAAGGGCCCGTGACTCAACTTTTAATTATTAGTACTACGTGATACTTTTCATAAGATAGCTTATTGCTGTCTAGCTTATTTTTCTTTATTTTAGATTGTGTTTAATATATTATATGTATTTTGTCGATGTAAAAACTGTGTGATTGGTTTAGTAGCAGCTGTCCTTTTGGATTTAATATAAACAAGAATGAGATTAACCAATGAGACAAATCTGCAGTGGCTACCATGTACAATATTCAACAGATATTCTACCGCCGTTGTAACTACAGGCACAAAGAACATAACATCTTAGTTTCCAAGGTTGGTGGCGCATTGGTGATGTAAGAAATGGTTAATATTTCTTACAGCGCCATTGTCTATGGGCGGTGGTGACCACTTCAGGTGGCCCATATGCTCATCCGCCAACCTACGCCATAAAAGAAATACATATATAGTCATATCGTTCAATTTTGAGCATACAACTAGGAGATACCTAGTGTCTAGACCACAGTATGTATCATGTGTATAATCAATGTTCGCAACTGCAAACTGCAACTGCAAACTGCAAACTGCAATTGCAAACGGCACCATTTGAAACAAAAAAGAGTAAAACATTAAAACAGCGTAATTGTTCAAAAATAAAACTCCTTGTGTATAAATAACTTTATTTCGATAGTAATCACGAAGCCTTGGATATATTTAAATTTAAAATTATAAAAAAAACTCAATATGTTTATATTGAGTTGCGAAAGAAAAATATAATTATTATTAATGGATTATCTTTTTTTTTTAAATATAAATATTATTTTACTATGACTATATTAACCGCAGACCACAAACAGCTCAAGGTCAATTAAGTTCTAGATTTCAATCTGTCTGTATGTTTAATACGTGTGAGTTAATATATGAAGATTATAACGTGACTAATTACCTGCTGTTTACGTTCTTAATTAGTGTGTAATTCAGCTCTATAGTGTCTGTTAGAGTAGAACTACAGCTGCCTCGCGATTAAGGCACTCGGATTGTTCTAAGCACATAAATTTAGCATATATTAATATTATCAGCAATAAGAGCTTCAATGATAGTGATGGGTGAATGGCGGTGGGGTCAGTGTGATCTCAATACCCGTATCAGAATTTATAATAATTCTTACATAGTTGCGTTTAGAGATCTGGAGGCATTGAGGCAACAAAGCGCCCCGTATTATTTCGACATAAAAGTTATAAATCAAATCAAAATATACTTTATTCAAGTAGGCTTTTACAAGCACTTTTGAATCGTCATTTAACGAACTATATTAAGTGTAGCTACCACCGGTTCGGAATGTAGATTCTACCGAGAAGAACCGGCAAAAATTTCAGTAGTTACTCTTTTTCAACATTTCGCAAAAATACAAAGTCAAATGTCAGTTAAATACAATTATATATGTATGTAATATATCTTGCCTGGAAGTCAACAAGCATTAACTCCACGCTTTTTTACATATGATATCGGTATAATCTTGTATTGAATAATATGCCTTCACCGATGTATTTTTTACAAATTGTTTGAAAGTTAAAAATGTCTGCGGGTTTTTTTTTATTACATGTTATATGTACGTTAAAAGTGTTTGCTCGTCAGAATGTGGGATTTTTTTTTGTAAATTGCTTTAGCGCTTCCTATTGTGCCTCTCCTGTGAAGGCCCCGAGGATGTCGTCCCGGATGCGCTCCCTTAAAAATTACCCGAATCGTGAAGTATATAAGCGTAGCGTATCCAACGTATAGTTTTTAACTTGGCGAATGTCTTCGCATTGCCAGCGTGCTAATGCATTGCGTGCCTGTCTTACTCATCGTGGATTTAATATAAAGTGTGATGCACACTCAGCGTGATTACGAAGAAGTATTCTTATATTTGAACTTTTATTTTTCAATGAGTGGATAATATATTTATCATTACAGCTTTAACAAAATATTTACTGGTTGTTATATTAAGCGGACAATGAAAAATACAAACTTCCTTCGTTAAATAATTAAACCTCTTACAGTTTTAATGAAAGGCGTCCACCATATTATTTTTCTGATAACGCAATAAAGCCAAGAAATATTTGAACGCTTCTACAAATAAATATATAAATTAGCATAAGACTGAGAACGATAAAACCCAAGGAATATTACCTTGGTTAAAACAAAACAATTTGAACTCAGTGTGTCCCCAACTTGTACATCGATACTAAAGCGTTGCATGGCTCGCATTCGCAAATCTGATCAGGAATGTTACGATGTCATTGAGGTGTCCATTATTTGGTATTTGTATTCAATGCACCCGCCTCCCATCCTTATTGGAGGTGGAACTATTAACCCCGCTGCCGATTGTTGGCTCACGTTCACGTTCGTTTCATATTTCATATCGTTAGACCTAACTTCCGTTTGTTTGACTCATTAAAAGTTTTTTATTTCATAATAATACTTATCCTTAAAAAGTTTACCTATTAAATTTTCTTTATATATATATAATCTATTGAGTTAAACGCTTCGTTTATAATATTTTCGTTATATAAGGTATAAATTTATTATGTACTAGTCTCCATATGCGGCTTTTTGGTGCAGGTATAAGGGATACACAGTAACCTATGTGCTATTCTAGACTGGAATCTATCTCTATGCCAAATTTAGATCAGATCCGTTCAGCCGCTCTTGCGTAATTGAATTACATCCAGCCATCAAGACTTTCGCATTTATAATACTAATTAAATTAAGTCTTAAAGAAGTATTACTCAATTCTAATTATTATTCATCCAAATAAAAAAAATATTTAAATAATTGCGTCCAATGCAGTATACGCGACATTTCTACGCAAGAATCTTTTCGCGATATTTTTATAGAACTGCTCTAATATATTTAATATTTCTTGCGTTCACATTAGCTACACTTGAAAACGACTGATTAGCGTCATAGTGATTCTGGAGTGCAGTTTTAATTTGCCTCGTCAATGCGTATTGACGCTGACTCGAAGAATCGTTCAATCGTGTCGTGGACTTGGTTGCAATATCCGCTTTCAAGGTGCACTGGAAATCAGATATCCATGGATGATTGTCGTCAAACGTAAAGTTAGACTTTATCGGTGCTGATAAAATACAGCTACAGCTTCGCAAGAATACTATTGACGTTTAGACAACATTTTCTTTATAAATTAGTAGCAGCGCACATATATAAACATTGCGAATTCTGTAGGTACATGCTGTAATTTCAAGTCTCTTTCCTTGTTTTATTTTGTTCTGCACGAAAAGTTCCATAATGAATTAATTATAAGCTTATCGCCTTAGTATTATATGCAACAAAATATTTTGTAATAATTATTAATAAAATAACTTATGATCATAAGAAACTATTTGGTGGTAGGGCCTTGTGCAAGCCCGTCTGGTTCGGTAGCACCCTCTCATAACATATCTTACCGCTAAAGAGCACTACTTTTAACAGACTTAAAAAGGAGATCCTCGATTTGGTTGAATTTATTTATTACCTTAGAACTGCGTCATTTATGAATCGATTTATTGGGATTTTAAAAAGAATTACCAATATTTTTTTGAGAGCATGATCGAAAATTGTTTTTTAAATGATAATTTTATATGATCTAATTAAACATTTAATTACAGCGTTTCCAAGCGTGATTGGCTTGGACGTGAGATGGGATGCGGCGAGTGCGAGACGTGGTTCTCGCGTGGACGCTGCGGTTGCTGGCGCTCGCTCTGCTGCCCGCTGTGCCAGCGCGACCTGATGTCATATTCCGAGTACCAGAAGTTGTGGTAAGAATTACCAGTAGTACTAATAAGAAATTCTGCTTAATATCTTCAAGTAGAGCCGCTTAATATCTATGTTTAAAGCAGTCAATTGAAGGTTGTAGGTTAAAGCACCACTGAATATTCGTTTTATAATTAATCTCGTGTTCGATTGTGAGGAAACACTGTACAAATGTTTTGGATGAAACTCTGCTATCCACCAACCCACATTTATGTTGCGTGGTGGGAAAAAATTGTTACTTTTTACTCACTGTTACTTTAGTTTTTATACTTATATTCTCGTAATATAGTAAAAGATTGATTTTGAATACATTCTAATTAGAACAAAAGCTCTTTTAATTATTTTTGCTCCATTATAACGTTGTTTACTTGTTTATATATTAAAATGCAATTAATTCCTTTTATACTATTTCAAACAGTTATATTTGATTATTGAATATTTGATACAGGTACGCCCAATATCGGGCACTAAGTCAGTTGGCATAGGTCCGGGAAACAGCAGTCGGACCAACGATTCGGAGCGCTGGGGGGAGACGGTGGTGGAAGTGCAGTATGAGGAGTACTTCGTAGAGCACGAGGTCTCCACGGCCGCAGCGAGGCAGGCGGCGGCCGTGCTCAAACTGGACGACAGTGAGTATAAAACGTTTTTTTTTATACTATATACTAATCAAACGAGCTGATAAGCCACTTGATAGAAACAGATGACCAGCGCCTAAACTTTGTCACTATAAGAAGTATAAATCTCTCTTTACACTGATAATAATTAACGTTATCAATTATGTTGCTTGTAATACAGGATCAGTCACCATTCATAATGGAACACAACAATACAACTATCGAAGTTTGAGATAGATTTACTAATGTGGTGTATCCACACTAACAAGAACGCAAAAAATATTGCCGTTATTAAAGAGTATCATCATGCACTCCAGTTGGTAAAATTGTTATATACAATTTATATATAAAGTAAATAAATAAAAACTTCGCGAATACTTCACGAAACGAGTATTCAAACGAATATAATGTTGTGTCTTAGATTTTATTGCCACGAGCTCCAGCAGTGTACAAATTTTACGCTCAACCACGCTTGTGGTTTGATAAGTCAAATAAAGTTAATATTTTAAATGTATATTCCACATAAATATTCCAGTCGACATTTTATATCAAAGAAAAGTCAGATGATTTATAGGCAAAAACAATATTTACATTTTAGAAACTAGGAAGTCTAGGAATTCTTATAATATCAACAATAAAATAACTCCGTAAATATCGCACTTCTGGCCAAACGCTTTATTTTAAGGAAGATACTTTGAAGTTGTTCCATCACGTTGCTCCAATTCCTGCTTTTGGATACATAATTGTCAGAACATCATCCATATGATTCCTCGTGATGTTTTTCTTCACCGAACATGATTATGAGTTACCAACAGAAATTAATCATGTGGAAAGCCAGGTCAGTAGTGTTTGTCTAACGTGTTGCCAATGTCGGCTCACCATAATCCTTACAAAAAGATTTCAAGCTTAACGATCTTAAAATAAAAAACGTTTATAGATTCAATCGGTGTCTATAGCACTTTTATTTTACACATAAAATTTCAAAAGGCCCGATTTCGTAAACAGTATTTCGTAAACTGAACGTAATTTATGAACGCGAGAGAAGAATTAGGACGGTGGATTAAAAGAATGAAGTCAATTGTTCTCAAGGTCGGTCCGAAGTGGCCATTTGTCTAAAATAGACATAAGGATCTAATCCGTTCCTCGTAGTTATCTACTTAACGCCAGTTAAAGAATAATCATGAAGTAAAATGTGTTTTTGTGAATGCGCGACAAACCGACGGCGTTCGTGTGAATTCGAACGCCATATTAACATATGAATACGTTTTTTTTTAGTGTTGCCAATTGTTTATTTATTTGCGTTTGTGTGTGTCGCGAATGATTATGTAAAATATATTGTAGATACTTTTGTTCTTTTTGTTTTCGTATGTGTTTTTATTTTAGAAAAAAATATTATATTGGTTAGATATTTGCAAGAGAGCTAATAATAATAAAATAAAATACAATAAAACTAATCAGACCTGTCTGCGAACAGTACGGAAATATTAAATAATATAACATATCAGAGAATTTATATTAAGTGGCATTTGAATGAGTCAGCTTCGTAAAATAGATGTAATCGTTAGTATTAATTAAAACTCTGAATTTAACGCGTCTGATTGATAACTTTAATCCAAGTAGTGGACACTGCTATAACAATATTATTGGAGTTATTTGAATACTTTAATTACTATACAACTAGTGGTAGGGCCTTCTGGAAGCCCTTCTGGGTACCACCCACTTGTCACATATTCTACTGGTAGGGAGCAATACTTGGTATTATTGTGTGCCAGTTTTAAAAGTGAGTGAGATAGTATTTCTACAGGCAATAGGGTTAGGTGCAATGGCAAGGGTAT
Organism: Vanessa tameamea; assembly: GCF_037043105.1. NCBI lineage: Eukaryota > Metazoa > Arthropoda > Insecta > Lepidoptera > Nymphalidae > Vanessa > Vanessa tameamea. Next base: position 310,850 of record NC_087327.1, on the reverse strand, counting down.
CGTTATTATTTTTTACAATGCCAATAGCTATGTGGTGACCACCTGCTATCATGGTCCATTTGTCATGATGAAGGTGAGTAAATAGTAAGGTAAAGGTTATTAAATAATACATTGCTAACTTAAACAAATACTTCTTTCACTTCGAGCAGCGTACACAAGTAGGACATTTTTATCTTGGAAAAAAACAGGCAGCGCTAAGAAGCGATTGGTATAGTGATGATTAATTTTAATTATGTCTCGTGTAATGTGCGTAAAATGTGCACATCACTGACTACAATTAGCTTAATGCAGTTTGTCGTAGTTCTTCATTAGCGCCAAGGAACTTCAGTATTTCTTTTGTAAATCTCGATGTTATGATAACTATACTAAAAGCATACGTTAGTAATTAATTCGAACTCTTGTTTCTCTACTTGCATGGGAAAAGTTTTAAGTGAATCCAGCAAGTTACTCCGTTGTGTGATAAGTCGGATGTCATCCGACAGATGCTGGTGCACGATGTCAAATACCACCGAACGCAATGTGATTTATAAACAATTTTTCAAGCAAATGAAATTTCTGGTGCTTAAAGCCATTTAAACTCTATCTATATAATTGGCTAAATCTCCTTTAATATGTTAAAGTATTAAAAACGTCAGTTCGGATTCACCTGGTGGTAGGGCGAATCCATCTAGTTAGGCACTGCCCACTCGTCAGATATTCTACCACCAAACAACTGTACTCAGTATAGTTGTGTTCCGGTTTAAAGGGTAAGTGAGCCAGTGTAACTACAGGCACAAGGGACATAACATCTTAATTCCCAAGGTTGGTGGAGCATTGGCGATATAAGGAATTGTTAATATTTCTTACAGTGCCATTGTATATGGGCTACCATCAGGTGGACCATATGCACGTCTGCCAACCAATGCCAAAAAAAATATGATTATATTTTATACCGGACATTTTAGTTGAAGTAAACAGTGTATTGCGCTGTTCTTCAAATGTGTATTACATAGCATTAGTAATCGGAAATGTATGTGAGTAAAATTCTAAAGCATTGATTTATAGAAAATCTCTTGCACTTAAAGCCCTACTACTAATCAATATTAGGCATTTCGTAGTATAAGTACTGAATTATCGGTTAGTCTACCAATAAACATTAATACTCCGCATTGCTGTGTTCTGCTCTGATCTAGTCTCATCATCACAATCTCTATCAAAATGTCTACGTTTGTCATGAGTTCCATAGTACTCGTATCATTACGCCCAGCACCCTGCAATCATGCTACAATCATGAGTGTCCTCTGTTAATTAGGCGTTCATTAGATCTAACGTGACCGAGGTTAGCGAGGAATCATACTAATAATAGAGAGTTGACTTGTTTGTTTGGTGATTTGGATTTAACCAAAACACAGTGAGTCGTTTGATTTGAGACCTTATAAGTTCGAAGATGTTAAGAAAAAATATTAACCATTTCTTACATCACCATTGCGCCACCAACCTTGGGGACTAAGATGTTATCTCTCTTTGTTTGTAAATATTAATTACACTGGCTAACTCATCCTTCAAACCGAAACACAACAATGCTAAGTATTGCCATTGCGCTTTAGAATATCTGATGAGTGGCTGGTAACTACCCAGACGCTTGCACAAAGTCCTACCACCAAGCAAACAAGTTAACTCCCGTTTATGCGCATGGCGTGTACCTAGTATACCCGTTACTGTATAATACTTAATAGAAAAATATATTTTATCTATTCTATTTAAATATGTGTTTGGTTGTCTCACAGTTGCTGGGCATCCATCGTTACGGCTAACTTTTTTCTGAGTTATGGTTTCTATTCGAAGGCCTTACCCTATTGGTTATCAGTCCTTTATGTTCCCTTCTTATCGCAACATTATTTAAATAAATACTTTAAAAAAAAAATCAGAAATTCTTTCTACTTTATCATAAATTAATTATAGTCTTGATAAAAAACCGAATATGAAAATCATTTCAAAGAAGTTGCATGATTGGGCGGATCCACCTTGAAGGTGCCAATTAAGTTTGTCATTATAAATTATTATTTATATCAGAAGAAAAATATTACATTTAAATTCATACCATTTATTAAGGTCAATAGCAATTTTCAATTCCTCAATCAAATCCATATTTTTAATTTATTTGTCTATTCTGTTTCAATTTATTTATATTAAAAATTATTTTAAAGTACTTAATTATTAATTTAATTTTATAATATTATAATTTTAAAATAATATTTTTTAATTAAAAATTTAAACGAAAGCAGACATATGGTCGACTTTTAGTGATCAAATAACCCATATAAATATTGTCTTTAATACGTATTAACTATACCGGAAAAGCGTCATCAACTATAGACACTAAAATAAGTCCCTTTTGTTCGTAATAACACTCACTCATCATTCAATCAGTAACACAGATATAATATAATGTTACATAAACAGTATAATTAATAAATTAATTTAACACTCGATAAGTGTATTCGGAACGTATATAATTGTATTTCAATTCAACGCCTTTAAAGCAGTTTCCTCTAAGTACATACGATAAATAGGGTAGGGGTTCTGTTCTAGGGCTCGATATATATATGTATGTGTCCGTAAAAGTGCACGATTTCCGTTTTCCAATGCATTTGTATTGTTGCGCGCATTCTAAACAACCGTTGGGACTAAGGGAGTAACTTTCCTTTAATACAGTTAAGTTGGGTCGCTTGTGTTTAGTTGGTTTCATTACTAAGTGATTTGTGTACTTACTACTAGCTGCCCGACCCGACTTGGTATTGGTGAAATATATGTATTTATATTTCTATGTGCATAAATTGATTTACAAAACAATTATTTATTTTAAGACCTTAATTATATACAAATAAAAATTGAAAATAGTTACTGTTAAAATCATGACCGAGTGGAATGACGGCACGAATGCTAGCAGCGCTTTCCCGTTGAATCGCAATTCCGACCCTCTGGGCAAAAATTCACCAGCCCTCCCGTCACCAGTGGACGCAATAGTTTAATTACTTGTTAAAAAAATTAGTGACCTGATCTCATCGCTTAAACGAAAATAGACGATTGGAAACAGTGTTAATATGTGAATGATATTTACTAAAAATATGATATTCAAAAAATATTCATTAATTATATTAATACTTGTATGAGATGTTTATAAATACTGATGAAACATGTCATTTGAAATATAATTATTTTTGAAGCGTATCGTCAAAAATAGGAGGAAAATTACTTATGCAAAATTTGTATTGTCATCTTGTTTATTAATTTTTGATTTAATTACGTAACTTGTAACGACGGCGTCACGTACTTGCATATTTTCGAGGGTCACAGTGAGCAGTTGCAAATTATAAGGCTTCAACAAAACGGGGTGTCCAAGGTTGAAGGGCGTGGTGCGCTCGTCGTGCGGCCGTGAAACTATTGTTTGATTGTTCACTTGAGTCACATTTTCACTCTTGCAATACATGATTTATTAAATTTAAAAATTGAATAAATTCCTTTTATTATAATACTGCAAAAAGTTCTTCAACGGATATATTTATTTATGTAGAAAATATAAATACTTTTCGCTAAATAAATAGAAAATATATAATTATATTTATTTATATTATTTACTTTCAATTGTAGGGATGGACATTATTTTTATTGATTTATAGGCAGGATGTATAAAAATGTAATTATACTTGATATACTCTGTAGTTAAAACGGTGGAAAAGACTACTGAGTTTCTTGCTGGTTCTTCTCGGCAAAACCTCTTCCGAGCCGGTGGCTTTAAATTTAATTCAACACGTTACGTTACATATAACGATTCAAAAGTGCTTTTGTGAGCCTACTTGAATAAATTATATTTTGATTTTGATTTTTTAACTCGTAGACCCATGTGAATTTTACATTTATAATACGTAGTTATTTTATTAATTAATATATTTTTAATACATACCAGTGAATAGATTACATTTTACTATGAGTACTCCAGGATATAACACGTAATTCTATGTGGCTCTGTGCTCTCGATGGAATAGATAGGTTATGAATTTTGAAGGTAAAATTTTATATTTTTGAGAAGATTAGTTTCTTATACTTTTCGTATTTTTTCTTACACTAATATGGACGGTATTGTTTCTTGGCTCTGTGTAACATCATTTAATGTGACCAAGATAATATAATAAGAATACACTTTACGAGACAAAACAATTACAGGGAAAACAAACAAATGTAATGTATGTTACAATGGGCGGCCTTATCGCTACAGAGCGATCTCTTCCAGCAACGTTGCGGCAAAGTAAAAAGTTTGCTGACGTACAAATTTCATGTAATCAATTCATTATTAATATAACACATACCGTTACATGATATGATTTTAAGATTATCCAATATTTGTGATCATGGCAAAGATTTTCCGTTCCGTCCCGTTCCGGTTTCGTACAAGTAATATTCACGCATAGTTCTCATTTCAATAATTTAAGTAGAAATTTCCAAAAATCCTTTCTAAAAGAGCGTCTGCGTCGCGAAAGAAATGTACATATGTATATGCTAAATTTTAAAAGAGCGAACCTATAGGTTCGGAGATCTTGTAATGAGTGGTGTTGCTCTTCAGATTACATTATTATTTATATTGATTACATTCACTCAGAACTTTTAAAGTACGTACATTTTAAAAATGTTGTTCTGTTATATTTTATTTTAAGATGTGAGTTTGCGCAGTGTGTTGAACATATGAATCTTACCGAAGACATGCCGGGCAAGAACCAATGACTTTTTACGAGCTTAATATGTTTTTATAACAATTCGTCTTATACTTAGCGATAGAGGAAATTATTGTGAGGAAACCTGTGTCAGTTTAAATTCTGTCACATGTGTAAACCTGCATTGGATCAGCGTGGTGGAATGAGCTCCGAAAATTCCTGAACCCAGCAGACAGATAGGGATAGTTGATACACTGTTACTTTTTGTTATATTTTGCGATGACTTACCGACTCTTAAATAAAATGTATCGATGTTTCTACGCAACGATAATACTTATTTAAGATAAAATCTGTGATCATTTGATCCGAACATTCGAATCATTTAATTTCTCTATTTTTCTGATTTCATGCACGACCGAGTCCAGTTTTTGCTAGAAATCGAGCAGCCTTCGATTTGTCTTTGTCGCGCCACACTTTAGTACCGCCTTGAATTTTTTTACAAATACCATTGGAGCGATGTTCTTTAACGCGGCTTTCTGGGGTGAACTGGCAAAAATCGTCACGTAAGGAACACGAGTTATGTCTCCCTAAGGCGATCCCTTCCCTCTCTTTTTGTTTCTCGCTGTCTCGTCCTATTGTATTCGGTTTTGTATAATATTATTTAAACTTTTTTTTTTATTGTACGAATTCACATGGAGTTTTAATAACAATTTTATTATTCTTAAACATTGTTAGTTTATTTAATATTTGTCTGGTAGCCGTGATAGCCCAGTGGCCACGCGTTCTAAGCGTGCATCTTAACCGATGATTTTGGGTTCAAACCCAGGCAGGCAATTATAGTTCATCTCGTGCTCGGCGGTGAAGGAAAACATCAGGAGGAAACCTGCATGTGTCTAATTTCAACGAAATTCTGCCACATGTGTATTCCACCAACCCGCATTGGACCAGCGTGGTGGAATATGCTCCAAACCTTCCCATCAAAGCTAGAGGAGGCCGTAGCCCAGCAGTGGGTAATTTACAGGCTGTTAATGTTGTCTGGTAGTTAATATAAAATATTTAGCGAAAGCAACTTCGTTCCAACCGAGTGTACCAACGTCATATAGTTTTATATTAAGGAAGGTTATATTTTTTGTGAATAATGTGCACACTATAATACGTTTCTCAGCCTAAGTTAGCTACACGAGTAGGTGAGATTTTTGGCTGATATCAGCTCTTATTGAAAATTGTCTGAGTAAATCTTTGCTATCTACTACAATATTTATATTTGCATTCGACTTTAAGATATAAGGGGAACGTCAGCTGGTTTTTATTATTTTATTGTATTATGATTTGATTTTTGATTTAGTTTGTATTGTTTAGATACTTTTATATGTATTATATTTTATTGTTTTATATATATTATTTTATACTTTTACTGTTTGTATAGATACTTATAATATATTGAATATATTTTAAAATTAAGTCATAGTATAATGGATTGTTTCTTTTATTATCATGTGAGCGGCTATCGACGCTGGTTTAAAAATATATTAAAGAGTCACGCTAATACCATTCTTTGTGATATTCCTTACCATAAATGATAGGTATCCTATTCGTTAGTGAGCTGTAATGGCCTTAGAACACCCGACCTAATCTGATCAAAGATTGTGAACATGTAATGAAAATTTAAAACGTAAGGATCTGGGAAATATTATGCGAAAATTTTAACTAAAATTGAGACTATATAATACGCTGTCATTCAACATAACATCACAGAATTGTTTCCTTATTAAAGTTTATACCTGCAGTAACGGTCTGGTAATCTCTGATAAAAAATCCTTGACAATTCAACGTGATGGTCTCTATAACGACGTTTTATTTATTTCTGTTAAGAAATAAGCGACTTAACTATAATTATTACGTTCCTATATGAGTTACACCATAAGTTGGTTATCAAAATATTTCGAGTTAGATACGAAGTGAGTTACACTGCCCACTTACCCTTCAAACCGGTACACAACGATACTCAAACAGTACTCAATATTGTTGTGTTCCGGTTTGAAGGATGAGTGAGCCAGTGTAACTACAGGCACAAGGGTCATAACATCTTAGTTCTCAAGGTTGGTGGCTCATTGGCGATGTAAGGAATGGTTAGTATTTCTTACAGCGCCATTGTCTATGGGCGGTGGTGACCACATTCGATCATGGCCCATTTGCTCGTCCGCCAACCTATACCAAAAAAGTGAGTTCTTATTCAAACTCGGGGAAGGTATTTTTTTCAATTCAAAATAAAAAAAACTATTTAACGTAGGTGATCAGCGCGGAATCTCAAAGCTGTAATAACATGATATCGACTCAAATCGGCTTCAATCACCGATATTCAAATTTAACGTTTAAGAATGGTAACAAAAATCATATAAAAATATATGTCCGACGACGAAGTAACGACTAGACGCTGTTAGGTATTCTATTATGTAACTCGGACGGCTTATTAAGGACAGCGTAGTGTATTTTTATGGAACAGCGAATCAATACTGCAATCCTTGCACTTGACATGCGTACGGCATCCCCGTCTGTTCAATCAATACCTATCAGTGATTTCGTTTTAAACTACCAGATAGCTTCTCAAACAGAGAGCGCTAGTGTAGTAAAGATGCAATTATTGATGTATTTTTTTATATCGGTTTATGCTAGTTATCCACATTGATTTTAAAATTGATTTGAAAAGCTTTGTCAATTTTTTTAAGATGTAATTTTTTGTTAATAATTCTGTGATCCTGGATTCAGTTCTTTTCAGTTTTTTTTACGGTCTACATTAAATAACTTCTGTATGATAAAATTTCAGTAACGATGTAAAACATCGATAGGCAATCTAAACGTGTCGGGTTAAATTCTACTTCAAATTTAATTCAACAACATGACGGTTCAAAAGTGCTTTTATGAGTCTACTTGACTCAAGAATATTTTGATTATATTGAAACTGTGTCTTAAGAGTAGGGGCAGACCTTTGCCCGACATAGGGTTGTTATATTTATTTTAGAACTTTTTGTAACTGCTTGAAATAATTCGCCAAGATAAAATCCAAGAATACAAAAAAGTACAAGAAATAAAAACTTGTAACCCCAGTTTTCGACTTGCATACAGTACAGAAAATGTTTATAGACAATGGTATACGAATAAATAATAAGATTTCGGAAAATATAATTTACCATTTAACAAATTGAAAAAGATTATTAACACTAAATGAATTAAAGAACCTTTTTATTCCTTAAAGGAATACTTTTTGAAAAAAAAACGCCTGGATTTAGTCTCGATTTCCATAACAGGATTGTTTGACTGATGAATTCGCAACTATACGAGTTTCTTGGTGTTTCTTCTCTCTAGAGGCAGCTTTCGAAACGGTAGAAGACTTGAAATATTGACGATACAAAAATGTTTTGTAAAGTTTACTTGAATAAAATACATTTGATTTGATTTGATGATAATATATGAAGTGTAACATATTCACATAGCCACCGACTCACAATATGAATGTAGCGTGTATGACTAGACACCCATTGTTGATGACGCGCTTACGCGTTACCCAACGCGATATGCCATACTTATGTAATTAGAATGGCGAGGAGACACGTCGCGACGCGGAGTGACAAGAATCCAAAATTAAATTCACATCGTTAATTTATTAGTAATTGTGTATGTAACATAAGTAATAAGAATTTTGATGGTGCCAATATGAGCAGGTGTTCAATCGTCACAGCTCTTCGAATACGTTGCGGTCACATTCCAGTAAATATTTGCTTTTCTTATGGGTATAAAACCTTCACGTAATTGCAGTATGTAATATGTAACATCATAGAAGACAGAATGTCTTTTTTAGGCTTAATTAATTATTGCGGGGAAGTGGGGGCATGTCCTCACTGACCCGACATGAGAACCAGCGCAAGTTTTGTACAATTTAGTTGATGGTCTTTTTAAGAAGAGATTTAATTAACCGATACGACTTGGGAACCTTTAAGAAAAGAGTACTCCTTCCTTAAAGGCCGGCAACGCACCTGCAAGCCCCCCGGTGTTGCAGATGTCCATGGGCGGTGGTGGTCACTTTCCTTCTGATGAGCCTCCTGCTCGTTTGCCACCTATAACATAAAAAAGCAATGTATTTATTAAGTTTAATGTTCTGCTAGCACTATGAAGGTGGCATTTCCTTAAAGATAAAAACCTCTTTAAAATAAATGATGAAAAACTATGCACGATTGCAAATCGATATATTCAGAAATTTATATTTTTTCCACTGTCCAGCACGAAATGAGTTGCAAACCGTACTTTAGTGCTTATTAAATTTTGTGGATGAGGTTAGGTTATATTTTGGGTAGATGTTTTATCGAATTTGCATATCGGCTCCAGGGTTTATGAGATAATTATTACTTTAAAAATAGTATCCCTTGGGATATTACCTCCTCTTCTAACATTAGCTGAAATGGAAAATAAAAGATAAGGAATTCCCTGAAAAATTTTATTTGTGTGTATTTATAAGAAAAAAACTATACCTAACCTTTTTACAAATAAAAAAAAATGTTTAAAAGAACAAGACTGTTGTGTTATTGTTTTAAGCAAAATATTTTGCGGTTAAAGAAATTATAACTTGCGTAAAATATACAAAATGCAATTTAAATGAATGCTAACAACAATACAATAAGTGAAATTAATAAATTATTAGAAATCACTGACGTGACGGCCGTCTTTGACCATATACCAGTTGTCTATGTTGCTACGTTTAGTCTAATTTTAAAATAAATGAAGTATAAGTTAATATAGTTCATTAATTTACTCAGTTCCAGAAACGAGGGTAGGATGTGGGGTGTGCACGCGCCGCGAATTGGAGTACTGCGAGACCCGCGTGCTCGCCGACCACTGCTGCTGCGAGCGGCACTACCTGCCCGAGCCCTTCCCCTGGCTGCCGCACACGTGCTACGTCGGCCCGCACCGCTGTCGCCCGCTCGCCCACGACTGCGTGCGCTACGTCCGCCTCAGGGATTGCTGCTGCTACAAGAAACTCGCCGAACGATGTGAGGAAACTTCGAGAAAACTAATTTAAATATATTCGTTCGATTTAACGTAACTGCCAATGCATATCAAAGCATATCAAAACAGAACTGAGGTTTATTTAGTAGCACGTATCCGTTAAAAGATTTCTAGAAATTTCTTCAACATGAAAGGGGAAGGGAAAGGGGAGGTGTAAGTTTATAGAATAGTCGGTATAGTCGGACGATAACCTTGTAATTTGACAACGGGCACCCATCGCTCCAGGGAAAGGCATCCTGTCGAAGTCGTCGCGCGTGAGCGTGGGCGGCGTGTCGCTGCTGCTGCTGGCGGCGCTGCTGCTGGCGGCGCGCATGTGACCCGCGCCGCCGCGCGTGCCGCCGCCCGCGCTGCTGTGAGCCCTCCGGCCCCGCCCTCCTGCAGTCAGTGCCGCGATGTGCAACGGAGAGACGGGGGAGCCAGTTGGTCCCGATCCATTCTAACGGAGGTTCCATGTCTGATGTTACACATCATATATTTTAGAACATAAGCCGAATGATAAGCAGATTACTCGTAACAGAAAAAAAAGTTTTTTTTATTTTCTAAATATGAAACTTACTATTTCGACACAAATGATCTAATGAAGTCAATTGTGCCGGTCTTCAGGTCTACTTCATCGGTGCCATTTATGTTTACCAAAATGAACATTCTATTTTTAATCAAAGTATACATTATGAAGAAAGTAACATTCGTAACTCCTTTTAAACCTGCGAGTGTCGGCCTGTTAGTTCAGTCACTTGAATCTTTAACAAGTGAAGAAAATATTGTCACTTAAAGTACTCGACATAAATACAGATTATATACAATTATATATGTATTTACTCATAGAGATCTGTAGACGTGCTAAGACTCTAAAAAAAACATATATTTCTCGGCTTAATTGAAACTTGGACTTGAAATTTTAACTTATTATATAAGCTTAGATTTCTGTGTCTTGGTGTTGAAATTATACATTATTAATACAATATATATAGAATATTACTTCTTATATGAAATTTTAGACAGTGCCTAAATGTATGCTTGTAGTTTCAATATAAGCTGTTATACGAATATGAAGCTGAGCTATGAGCACAGCGAATTATAATATGATTACTGCTTTGTGTGTGTTTATACAAAATAGCAAAAGGAGGGCCTATCATGTTCTATCTACTAATGATATACTGGGAACCGATCCTAAAAACAAATTGTTATTGTATCGCAATCTTATCACAAGACATTCTTTGCCGATCAGTCTAACGCTACAATCCAGTTGCGGTTCGGCCGAAGTTATTTCGACATGATCGAATATATACATATAATTTATTCATATAAGTAACTGTTATTAATCAGCAGAATTATCCCAAGTTATTTTTTGAGGAATGGAATCAGGAACACCTCGTAACCATTACAAGTTAATAGAGTTGGTCCCCTGGATCGATACACCTGTAAAATAATTTCATCTATTTCCTACTGCTGTGCAAAGGCGTCCTCACCATTTTAATAGACGATTTTTAGTCTTTTCAGCCCGCTGCTCCAATGCGGGCTGGTGTATATCTTCATATAAGAGTAGTGATATCCTACGCTAATGACCTACTCTCACACAACGAGAAGTCTTGGAGACTGTTCCACCGAGTTGCTCTAGTTGGGTTGGTGAATACACGTGCTACATTTTATCCGAAATATTCTGGTTTTTCTCTCTTCTTCTAAAAAATTAAATAGTGCCTGGATTAGAAACCGCAATATTCGGATGAGATTCAAGCGCGTTAACAACTGGGCCAGCTCGGTTCAAACAATGTATAATATGATAAAATTGTATCTTAGTTTTTAATATTTCTCTGAGAAACTTTGCTATCGTATTAGTCGTAAAGTTTTTTCTTAATGTGATATATTGTAAGAATTGTGGAAGGACTTAGTACGGAAGCGAAAGGACGTATTTTTGTAAAGCAAACATAAATAATATTCTTATAAATGTATAATAAGTTTTATATCTTTGCACATTCAACGCTTTTAATATATACCGCTCTGCACGCACAACTCTATTGAACTAAAGAACTCTCACTGTAAGGATGAAAATAAAATGTATTAATATGTGTATATATTTTAATACTGCTTGTAGCGTCAACAAAATACTATTCATTAAAACTGAACTCTGCGTATATATGTATATAAAACGCTTGAGACGTTTTTATATATTTATGAAAAATAAAAATTAAATCTCGCATAGATGAGATACTGAAGTTTTTTATAATTCAGTCATTGGTCAATCCTATTCAAACCGCTCCGTGATTGGTTCTTTTATTATTGACAATCTAAAATTCGTGCCACACATATTTATGACGTCACTCTACTTTACAAACGAACCAATGATCTTCTTATTAAGTTAGTACTTTTGTATGTAAATTGTTGATTTTATTTATTGTTATTTTCCAACGCCAAAGGTGTTTTAGTATTAAGTTACCAGCTAAGTTTACTGACTTTCATTCAATGAAGTTGGTGTTTCGTGAAAATATCATTTTAATTGTGCGACCTAACCGTACCTAATCAGTATTTATACAATTAAGAGAAATCACATACATTATATTGTATATGTTCTAAAAGTTAATATTTATTGTACAAATATATATATTTTTGTATTAGAACGTTAATAAAAGTAGAATTTCAGTAAAAATAAATCAAATTTATTGTCTTTGATGTTTCATATTGTATTAGAAATTTTATGAACTAAATACAAACAAAAATAATATATTACGAAATCGGTGTATTTTAAATTATTAATCGGTACTGTGTCATAGAGAAATTAAATATACGAGTTACCACACGCAGTTACTGTTTACTGTTTTATTTTATATTAAGACTATCATTTTTACCACAAATATAAATGCATGAAATAAGACAATATAAAGAATCCCTCTGTATCGGTCCCACTGCTGGGCTTAGGCCTCTCCTTTGTGAAGAAGTTTCGAAGCTTATTCCATCACGCTGTTCCAATAAAAAATTGTGGTGATGTTCACGCTTTGTGCAATCTCGTCTGAATAGCGACCAACTAATTATTAGATATTCGTGAGTGAACCAGTGTACTAACTACAGGCACGAGGGATATAAAATCTTATTCCTTAAGCACTATTAATATATATGACGACTTACCATCAGGTGCCTATTTGCCCGTTCGCCTACCTATATATTAAAAAAAAAACTTAAATTAAGCACATGAACATTTTTTGAACCTCAATCGTCGGTTAAGGTTCACTTACCAAACCACTGTGCCTTCTCGGCTCAATTATTAATGATTAACTCCTAATTATAGCTTTGAATGTTTTATGGATGTATTTAGAGATAAATTGTCACCATTAAATTATAAACCTAATTACTCCAGTCACGAAGTGTCTACATGCTGCTGAAAAATCAATTGCATTTCATTTGTCCACGACTACTCATCATGCGGACCGTGGATCCCGACTTGTGGTCTAAAAAAGTGACCAAGCCGATCCTAAATGTGTCCCGACCGATCAAATTCGGTCTGAATGAATTCTCAGGTTCTCAGGAGACCCGATTGAGAAAAAGTTTCCACAAAGCAATGGTAGAGTTCTGCAGGAACAGTTCCGTAGAAGGTTTCAGATTCATATTGGATAAGCAAAGTCCGAAGCCGATAAGGTTCGTTTTTAGTATCGCCGTTCATCTCCGTATTCGGTATCTTGAAGCTATTTTTGTACGTACTACCTACATTTTGAAATGATTTGCTGAGTCGGTGTATCATAAAAGTTCGATCCGGATTTAGATTTAGATTTACCTCGGGACCTGGAGCTCATTGGGTTTATTAATAAGTTGCCTTAACTTAGGCGCGATATATATATCATTTCTAATTGTCGAGGAAGAAACCACGGGATTACCTTATTTGTTTAATGGCTGCGTCTCATCTTCAGGTCGCTTTACCTGATTGTACTCTTAGTTACAATGGTGTGTGGACTCGTTGTGTTTGCTTGGAACATCCATTGGTTCTGGCATCGCCCTCGATTGATGGTCAACCCGATGTCCGTGCAGCATCCTGTGCAGCAAATTGACTTCCCCGCTGTAGCTATTTGCAGCTACAATATCATTAGTCGATCTGCCCTACACGACTATGCAAAATATATGTAAGTTAAATTGTGTATATTACAAAATATTCATCCATTTAATGTTCTTTATTTTTGTATTTACAAAATAATTATTTACGTTTTTGATTCAAGTATTATTAAAATTAAATAAAAATGAAAAATAACTGCTATACAATATTGACCCTGCGTGGAATGGTGGCAAGAATGCTAACAGCATTTCCCCGTTAAATCTCCAATTTCGATCGCGAAAAATAAACCAGCCCTTTTATCTTAAAATTTGTTTTATAAATACATTAAATTAATAAATTATAAAAAATGCATTAATTTAATTTAATGATATCTTTATTCATTTTAAGTCATACGACAAAGCATAGAACGTTGTTTTAACGCCTGTTGAAATAATAGAAGCAACAATTTTATTTACATCATTAGTGCTTTTGCTAGAAATATTTTAGTTCAGTCATACATACATTTGGAAATGCAAATGCTTATTTTACGACCTACAATTATGGTCCTTTGCATTTTCCACGTATCGTTCACCGTTATAGTAAAACCCAAAAATTTTGGGAGTTAAATTATAATTTATAACAATTATGTAATAATATAATATATACAACTTTTTTCTAGATATTCACTAGACACGAATCACATCTATACTATGAATGAAATTAAGCAGAATTTGTTGACATTCGGTGCGTTACACACGCGAAGCGAAGCAACTTTTGATCCTCGGTTCGTCAGTTATCTTGAGGAAGTCGCTCGAGAGACAAATGTCACTAATATTTTGTACAAAGTAATTTCACACAATAAAACTTTAAGTATATTTTAGCATGTATATTTATTATGATTCAGTTAAGTATCATTATTAGTCTATATTACATAAAATTATTAAGAGTGCAAATATTATAGTAGGTCTAAATTATTATAACTAACTAAATTAGGGATTTCTTGTTATTTTATTTATAGTTGTCCCCGAAGTGCGAGTCGATGCTGGTGCGCTGCAGCTGGCGAGCGCAGCGCACGGACTGCCAGCGGCTTTTCGCCACGCGCTTAGCTAGCTCCGGCTTTTGTTGCATCTTCAATTCTAGATATTCGTAGCTATTTTTATACATAAATATATTTCTGCACAAATATTAAAGGTATTCAAATATTCTGTTTCTTTATAGTAGAGTAGATAGAAATAACCCACCTCGAAAAGTAAACATGATGGGTCAGGACGCCGGACTCAGAGTGGTCGTGAGGGAGAACGGCGACGACTTTACTTTAGTTCGCCGGCCCGGTGATGATGTTGAGGTTGCTTTTGTCTTCACTGTTTTGTTACTTGATTTATATTGAATATATTATATTATATCATCATATTTTTTCTCGGTAGGTGGATATTTTCGACGGCATTCAGTTCCCGACGATACGAGCTGGTATATTCCGTTTTTATGCTGCCGCCCGAAATGCGTCAGTGTTTTTTAAGCTAAATGTCGAAGCACAGGAGCCCGCGAGCAGCTTGCAGCATCACAGCGATGAATGGGTTAGTTTGTAATATTTCGACTTGCATCACATTCGTTTCATCGTATGTCTATTTCGTCTTATTTTATTAGTAAACACAATAAATATGTACATATACATAACATATATATGGATATGGGGAGCTAGGTAAGGTCGACCGCATGAAAAAAACACATTCTCACTTGAGTACGATTTTGAGTATTGATTGATACGAAAGAGTAGATCGACAGCATTGAATTGTCCTGAAACAGCTGGGCTGCAGCCTGGCGCGCGGCGCGGCGGCGGCGCGCTCGTGGTCGCGCTGCGTGGCGCGGTGCCGCGCGCGCGCCGCGCTGGCGCTGTGCGGGTGCGCGCCGCACACGCTGCCGCCGCCGCACGCAACCGCGCGCGTCTGCTCGCTGGAGCACCTGGCCTGTCTGGCGAAGCACAAAGGTACAGTTCTAGCTATGTCGAGTACATACATATCTAGACCGTGTAGAATAGTTACATTCACTCAAGGTTTCTCGGTTCGCAAGAGTCATTTAACAGACCTACCGTCAAAGTGCAATACATTGCCCGACTTGCCCGTCTGCCCATCTATGCCATTGAGTACCCGCCAAGAAACTCAGCGGGATTATTTATAAAACAATAAAAATGCTGAGTTTGTCCCCGTCCGCAGAGAAGTTGTCGTTCCTGTATCCCGGCGACGCCGCGCACGAGAGCCTGAGCGAGGAGCGGCAGGACTCGGTGTGGTGCGCGCACTGCCGCGTGGGCTGCGCGCGGCGCCGCTACTCCGCCGAGCTCGTCACGTCGCCGCACACGCCGCTGCTCTTCCTCAACCGCTTCTTGTGACTCATTTCTATTTTGAAGAATCCTGTTCGAATATATTTAACTAGCTAAGTTTTCAACGAACTATCATGACATGATTTTATAGACATATCAAAGTCAAAAGTAAAAGTCAAATATCTTTATTCAATATATAAGTTTATACTTGCTTATTGATAGTCGAAAATCTACCACCGGGTCGGAAAATAATACTTCGGACCTAAGAAGAATCGGCGATAGAAACTCAGCGGGATATATTTTTTTAAATGACAATTTTTACAACTATCGATTTCATGCAATCACATCACATTAAATATATTTTCGTTATTTGAAACAGCCTGGAGGTGATCGTGTCATTCCCAAGGTGTGCAATCAACTAACAAGTCATTAGTGTTGTAATATACTTTAGCACACAAACGCTCTTTAACGATTCTTTTAAATTTTACAATTGAATATTTTTGAACGTTTTCTGGGATCCTGCTGTAAAAAATTATACATTGCTCCACATAAGAAAAATAATTTATGTTTTTGCATACATACATAACATTATCAAAATGAAATTGAGTAGCGACAGTCACTATTTTAATTTCTTTAAATTTGAACATTAACGAATATTTTAGAGCGGAGTCTATTCACCAATCTATTTACTTTTTTCTACTTACTATTGTGATACCAAAGAACTCTATTGTTTCTAAAACATCGAATGCTTCCCCATTTGAAAGAACATACGTTTTGACACATCTTACATTAGGAATAGTGAATTTAATACATTTAGTCTTCTTAATATTTAATAGTTTATTCTTAATATCCATCCAATTATTCTGGAATTTATTTTGACAAAAATTCTTATTATTAGTTAGTGTTATAAGTGCATCTCATTTTTTTCCGTACAGTCTTGGGCTAAGAATTGTAACAAGACGTTTCTTGTTTGTTTTTACTAGCAAAGGGCTGGATTTGACGAACACCACGATTATTTCAATTTACTACGAGAAAGAAAACCAGCGTCTTTACTTGTTAGATACTAGTCTGCGTTGGTACGAGGTCTTTGGTAAATATTAGAATTTGAGTATCATAAATTACTTTATTTTAATAAAATAGTTCATTATGGTGGTCTACGGTGGCTAACTTACAAGACTGTAGATCACAAAGTCCTAGTTGCATCCTGGGTTCATTCAACAACAAGTTTTTCTCTTAAAGTAGATCATAAGTGGTCAGGTTGTAATATCTTAGTTATTCTTCCTTATGTTATTTAATAGTGTATTTTTTAAATATTACAGCCGCTATTAGCAGTCAATACGTGTTTGTGGTGGGATTCACGGTGCTGAGTATAATAGAGTTCTTATACCACTTGACTTTTAGATGGTACCACTATTATATGCTTCATGTGCGACAGGACCGACGGTTGCGAAATTTGAAGACAGCACAACCTAATAATAAAATTAATAATATATAATTAACAATAAAAAGAAACTAAAATATATGGTATATTGTTTTCTTAATTGAGTTCCTTGTTTCAAGGTGTATATATATATAGTCTCAGTGCTTGCTCTTTGTCATTTGGACATGGGTATAAGTCGCTTACAAATAGGGAAAATTTTTCTTCTAAAATCAGTCTTTAGATCAGTAACATCAGCCTAAATACAGATTACCATATTTCTGATATCAGAAATTATGAATTTCCTTACAAACTTGAATCCCTAATTTAACCCCTTAGACATGAATGAGAAGAATAAATGCAAATAATTTATTAAGTCACACGTTTTTGTCAAGATTCTGTAATATAATTATAACTTAAAAAGACGAGTCTCCCCATTTAAACATAGAATGATTATTGCCGTGACACATTAAAATCACTTGACAAGTTTCATTAAAACGCTCAAGTCTCACGAGCTGTAACTTTAATTAAAATTAGTTACAATAACTTGGCTCAAATACTGCAGACAAGTTAATAAACGTCTTCAATGATGTAGAAACTACATGAGTAGTATTTGATTTCTCATTTGATATAACTTATAGTTATTTCATCTTAACGCCAAATGGTAAGACCAAAGAAAACATTGACCTTTAGTCACCAAAATATAAGATCCTCCCACCAGAAGTAATATATCGTGATCAATACCCATAGTTTAGGATAGTCAAGATCGGTGCCAAGGATAATGTCAAACATTACAATCAGGACCCCTGACATTTACTGTGATACGGTCACCGACACGGACGGACTCTGCTTTTCCGTGACTTTCAGAGGTCAAGTTGAGTAAACAATTCCATAAAATAATGAAAATTGATCAATTTGTAAATTAGAAAATATTAAGGATGGATTTGTGAACAAACATTGCATCGAAGTGAGGGATTATCTTGTATTTTGTAAATTAAAAGTTGTTTTTGATAGTGCACGATTAATTTTTTATTGTTACTTTGCAGGCAAATCGGCCAAGTGATGGTAAGTGGTCGCCACGGCTCATAGGTATCAGTGCTGTAAGAAATATTTACTATTCTATTTACTATACTATATAAATTATAAAGTAACGTTAACTGGTAAAACTATTTTGTAATATGTATTGACATATTAAAAAAATATTTTCTTTGTCCGTGTTGTGTTGTGACATTTAATTAAAACATTGTTTTGATTAACGACTATGTATTTTATAAAGTTATTGACCTTGCCATCTGTTTGGTCAAAACGTTTAAAATAACTGAGAATCGTTGCTCAATATCTTACGTTAACTAATAAATAGCCTTCTGCGAATATTATTATAACCTCTCTGTGGCACTCGAGTGATCGCTTGGCGTCATCTTTGTTTAAAACTAAAGTACCGCTTTCTGAAGGTCGAGTCATGCAGCCTAAAGTCAGAGTTCAGTAGATCCCTACTGCGTGTTGGTGATTTTTTGACGTAGACATTATACTTAATCATATTAATGCTGGGTGGCTGATAATTTGATTGAAGTTTTGCTATGATTAAATTGATATGTAGCCGACGGAGCGCGCGTGATTCCTTTCATACGTTACTCGACCGTTGTTCGTCTCACGTGACACATTTCATATTTAACTGTGTTTGAAATTCTGATTTGTAGCATAAGTATGTAGGAGATAAATGTAGGTAACAATTTAACAAGTATGGTCGACCATACCACCAATACTTTGATTATTTATATGTCTACATAAAACTGCCGAGAACGCGCCGACAAAAATTGTAGCAAGCAATTGGCCGCAAAGTACACGCACACTAGTAAAGTAGTACGATGTTTAGCCAGTGTCAAGCGTCCCTGTCATAGTCCAGTCATTACATACATTTGGATATGCAAATGAACCGAGAAAGCCATATTTTGGATTTTACCTAGAAAAGCTTAACTTTAAATTGTCGACCAAAAAAGCCTTGTGCAAATTCCCCCATCTTGAGAAAAGGATTAAATTTCCATTTTTCATAATAAATCGGTTCTCCTTTGAGATACGTAAATTTTTGTGGAATACTTTTTTGTTGCTTTCTTTACGATCTACAATTATGGTTCTTTGCATTTTCCACGTATCGTTCACCGTTATTAAGATATCGAGAAAAAGACAAAAAATTCCGGACATATCTACAGGTACCAACTAAAAGTAGTGCTGTGCTTTGTTTTCTATTTTTAAATTTGATTTTTATTTTTTTAATTTATTTGTTTGCTCTTTTGCAACTTCGAATTGAAGGCGTATTGATGTTCAGTCGCTTATCGAAGGTCAATATCGATAATTATTTATAAGTGTTCAAATTTTGTGCATTCGATATTATTGGGTTTTTCTTTTAAGAAACTATCAGAAGTAGCCTGGAAGCTATGCTCATTATCAACCATCAAGTAAACGTTTGTTCTTGTTTAATAAGCAAACTGCTTCTAAGTTCAAAAAATATTTATTCATAAACATGACGAAAGTCGCTTTTTACCTGGTATTCCCTTTTGTACATCCTTAAATGCTAAGATTATTAAGTAGTAAATACATCGATACATTTTTTAAGCATACTAACAAACGGTAATTATAAATTTGTTATTAATTTAACAAGATTATGGTATCAGTCTCAAAAACAGTAACAACATGGTTTCAATGACATTTAAAAAAATACAAAAAAATATTTTCCAATAATATGACTACATTAGGAAATATTTCATAATATTTTTTTAAATTAACCTATTTGTATGATGAACTGTTATTAATACTGGTATTAAAGAAATGAAAGGTTACATTACATAATTTTGAAATTAATAAGTTGGCAACTGTTTGCTTAAATTTTAAGCAGACGTTCACCCCATACGCATGATACCCTTTTATTGATATACCCTTTCCCCTTTTACATTATTGTTCTTACACTTTTTATCTAAATATATATTAAAGGCTATTAACTATATCGTTGGGTATCTCCGTAACTGTTGTGCCCCCATTTCCAGCTCCTGTTCCGCCGATTAGAGCTGGTATTACCTAAAATTGTAAACATTAATTAGTGTCTGATTAAATAATACATTAATGCGCCTTTTTAATTGATATATATGTACATATATTTAGCTCTACTTTATCGCTTCATAATATGGTAAGAAATAAAAAAGTTGTGTTGATGAAGTAGTGATGTTTTTGTTTTTAATGAAGATGTTTTGGAATAAATGCAATTTTAGAGCCTTCATTGAAAATCCTCGACATACCCTATCCGAGTACCTGTTGGCCTAGCATAACGAGGACTTGAGCAATCTTCCTGACCGCTTCCAGGTCCTGTGCTGTAGGTATGGGGAGACGAGCGTCTTGCTTGGGCTCCTGCAGCCGGGACGTGTGTGCGGCCACACGAGAGCTCAGTTCAGCGGCCAGCGGCGGGTGATCCGGTTGTAATATGGACAACTAGAAAAATATATATATCTTACTTGAATATAGACTAAACTTAGACTCTAGGATACAATTATGACATTTGCCTTACTTCAAGAGAACATTAACTATATTAGGCGTAATTTGAGAACTACGATTGGCTTACGACTCAAAATTAAAATTGTATTTCGAATAAATTTATTTTAAATAGAAACATTACACTTTCTTAGTGATTCTCAAAATTCTACTACCGGTTTGGAAATAATTACCTCAGAATTAAGAAGATCCGGCGAAATAAACTAAGTAGGAATGATTTTTTTTCTATTTATCTATTACCAACCCGCTCAGTCTTGATCCTGGGTAACAGGAGTAGCAAGTTTATGTTTGTCCCTTTTTTTAATAGCGTGCACAATATCACTATAGCTGAATATTCATTAATATATTTATTATATATAAATAGATTCATTAAAAATTGTACTATTTGTATTTTAATTGTGCAAAAACTTTTCTCAAGCATTTAAAACCGTGACTTGTGACCGGTGGTTTAGTTCATTTTTCGCACAAAGATTCGCGGATTGGAATCGCAATTCATCTTCCGTTGAAGCGCTAGCAATTGTCCACGCGGTCATGAATTTTCCATTAGCATATTTAATTATCATTTATATACGAGGCAAATTAAATTACATAGTTATACAAAAATTTTAAAAATATATATATCATATATACATATCCAGTGCAAATAAAAAATATCATTATCAATTATTACATAATATACAACTTTAAGAAC
This sequence comes from Vanessa tameamea, assembly GCF_037043105.1. Taxonomy (NCBI): domain Eukaryota; kingdom Metazoa; phylum Arthropoda; class Insecta; order Lepidoptera; family Nymphalidae; genus Vanessa; species Vanessa tameamea. The sequence goes on along the minus strand of NC_087327.1, from coordinate 289,130 downwards.
TTGACGGCTTAAAGAATAATTGTATCGCATACGAAAAACATTTTTTCAAAAACTAGATGGTGTATTATTATAAATAAATATATACATACTGGTTTGGCCGAGACAATGCAAAGCACGGAGAGGAGTACAATCATAGACTGTATAAGCTTGTTGTACATTTTGCAATCGACTGTTGATAGGTACAGTAAATACTGCAATTGTGTTAACAATTGCAATTCAATTTTACTCTCAAGAATGTAATACCTCAATTATTGTTAGAACTTAATAAAAGAGCCAGAGTTTGTTTTTCTTGTTTTTTTTTATTATTTTGGTACATAATATCACATTTCTGATCAGAAATGTGGTGATTTGACAGAGAACTGGAATAATTAAGAAGCTGAATCGGCAGTCTTTCGAACCGATAGCCGATGAAGTAGATTAAACGTGAGCCTACGTCCAGGAGTAGGAATCATACTTGAAGATGATGATAAATATTAATGAAATAAAAAAATCGGACTAGCAGGCTCAACGGATGGAAAGTAACTCCCACCACCCACGTTTATCAGCAACACTAGAGAACTGGTAGGTGCGATGCTAGCCTTTAGGAATTAAGACACTGATTTCTTAAAGGTACTCAAGATATATGAGTGCGGAAAGACTGCCAAAGACAACTGGTTGGACACACACGGAGTGGTTGTTCAAGGCCGAAAATACATATGCATAGCGTTATAATAAAAATCCTTTTTTTTCGTTTCTGTGTCTTCAAAGGCCTTTTTGCTGCTGAACTAATCTTGTCTAAATCATTGTACTAAATGTTTTGATTGAATATATTTTCTATTAATGTAACCTATAACCAAAAACTGCCACCATAGACAAAATTAAAAAAGCTTTAAATACAATATATACAATTTACGATAAAATGAACTTGAAAATAATAGTAATTATTTGGAACCTATTCCCACGCTGCTCCAATAAGTGACCACAGATGACAAAAATAAAGCACACTAAAGCTCAAATATTCCGGTACAGTTACGAACCCGCAGTCATTGCCTATGAGTACTGTAACTATTGGTACGTAGCTATCTCTCAGAAATAATGGCCTTTTTAAGTTAATAGTCAATTTCGATGATTGTTGTAATTTACGATGACCTCAGTACGAAACGATTTGCATAGACGTATAAGATGTTGATTCTATAAAAAAATTGCTTTGTCATGAATTCTTTATTGTATTTTACATACGTCTATTCCTTCGCCTTGCTTCTCAAGATAAAAATGAATTAAAATAAATCTGTCATCGTCTAATAAAAACATAACATGAAGTATAAATCTTTACTATAAAAAAACATCCTGTAAATGTTCTAATGCTGGTCCTTTTCTCTTTTATGAGGCAGATATGTGGCAGATTTCTTGTCAAGCTCGAGATGTATTATTAACCGGGTTAAATCTCGGGTTTAGATTCACGTGTTCTTAACACTGAGTCATGACAAAGTCGCTCAGAAACATTTAAAATGAAGTCGGAAATGAACTTGACCTTTAGTCATTATGAAATAACAAATAAAGTTACAAATATCTCAGCAGCTATGAGGTGAATCGTTTGACCTCGCGTTCGTGAGACTCGGCGCAGCGCGCGTGGCGGGCACTGTGTAAGATACACCGTTGTTATCAAATCATATCAATATTGTTAAGCGGTAAGTTTTGGTTTATTTGTTTTTTTTTTTCACAAATACTTCTAAGATAAGGATAGGGAACCTTCTTATTATGTTACTTTATAATTTCAGGACATACATAGGTGTTGAGCTGAGATAGCCCAGTGGTTAGAACGAGTACATCTTACCCGATTATTTCGGGTTCAAACCCAGGCAAGCACCACTCACTTTTCATGTGCTAAATTTGTGTTTATAATTCATCTCGTGCTCGGCGGTGAAGGAAAACATCGTGAGGAAACCTGCATGTGTCTAATTTCAACGAAATTCTGCCACATGTGTATTCCACCAACCCGCATTGGAGCAGCGTGGTGGAATATGCTCCAAACCTTCTCCTCAAAGAGTGGAGTGAAGAGGCCTTAGCCCAGCAGTGGGAAATTTACAGGCTGCTAATGTATATAACATGTGAGCCCATCGCACATGTTATATACAAATGTATGTTGCGGCAAGCCTAAGTCTGCAGTCAAGTTATAATCTACTCCGTTCAGCTGTTTTTCCGTGTGTAAGTAACAACAAACTCTTTCACTTTCAAATTAATTATATTAGTAGTATAGTAGGATGTATTGTATTGGTGATAGCTGTCCTTGTTTGTCCTCAATGATGACAATTCGATCCATTCAATTTTTTGTTTATATCATCATAACACGATGTTGAAATTTGATGGTCATTAAAGAAGTCTTGGATTTGAGGTACATTCATGAATATCTGTCGAGTTTGTTTATAAATTGATTTCGTCGTCAATATTGTACACACAGACACACCCACCGATATTATCACTTTAAATCTAATTATGCTAATTACTAAACTACAAAATAAACTGGAGCTATGTGCTCGTCTGGGTATGCACCACCCAACTCTTGGTTATTGGGCTTTGTGAGAGCTCGTGTGTACTCGTTTAGGTACCACCCTCTCATCAGATATTCTACCGCCAAACAGCAATATTATTATTTGTATCGTTGTATTCTGACGAGCCAGAACAAAGGACTAAGTTTAAATTAAAGACTAATGCGAATTTTGTCGGTTCTTTTCATTTCAATATTTGTTCTAACTGGTAACGCTTGACAATTCATAAGACAAAAAAGACCATTTGAATAAAAACATTTCGATTTGATCAAACAGCAAATTGCAATGTAGAGAAGTCAGAAAGGCGGCAGACAGGCGCATTCCGATCGTGAAGATGCCAGAGGAGATAGTTGTGATAACCGCGGATGCTGCGACCGCACGTCACGACTCTTCGTGAAGATAAATCCGCGATTGTAATTGGAATGAAAATAATGTCACTTGCAAATAAAATTCTTTTAAAATTACTTTTTGCTTTATTACGTTTCAACTCGTATATTAGTATAATTTGTTTGTTTGTATGAGATAGTTGTTTGCGTCCAAACTAGTACAAGCCGTGTGCTAAATTTTGACGAGGATCGAGTTTGGAACGAGAACAGATGTCAATTAACAACCACTTTCACATTTATTCAAATCAAAGTCAATCTTAATAACGATTTATTAAAAATTTCCCTTTTGATCCATTAATGATTATCAACAATCTAACACCGGTTCAGAATAAGAAAAGAGATACCACGGACGCTGAGGTACGATATGGTAACAAAAGGGCATCCAACCAACTCGAAAAAAAACAATATTTATAATAATGTTTCAACACGCAATTCGATGTGGAAGACGATACCTCCAGACTGCTTGTATTGTGGTATTACGTAACTATTAATCTTCGAAGCTTGTGTTTGTATTTAATCAAGTTATAACGGTTTCATGACCATATAAGGCATTGAAAGATATGTTTATGAATAGAATAATAGTCAGGCTTGTATCCATTCTATAGAGGTCAATGGTAGATCCATGTTGTAAATTATTGTAAGGACTATCATGAATGTTCTGTATTGTTGGATTATGATTGAAAGAGCGACTGAGCCAGTGTAGTTACAGACACAAGGGATAAAGCGATTTATGTGCCTTGGTCGCCACGTATACGTCTATCAGTGCAAGCGCCTGTGGACGAAGGTGAAATATATCAACGGCTGGTGGCCCATTGAATCTGCCTTTCTTAAATATAACAAGCAAGAAACAAGCATAACTTAAATCGAATGGATTTTACTAAATCTAAGTACTGGTATCTGCTCTAGGTAAGTGTAGAGTTTATTAATTATATTATTTTAAATTAATTGACTGCTAAAACAGACCAATAATTGTACAAGAATATTGCTATTAAATTTTCGCCCACAATCGAACTTCCATGTAATTTATCACACGTCTCAAAGCACAAATAAAAATTTCATAACCTTACATAATACGAATATCTAATGATTAAATTTAAGTCAACTGATTTAAGCAGCGCACATTAATATTTGTGTTACATGAATACATGTATAAAAAAATATTTTATTTTAAGTTCATACGTGGGATAAATAAAATAAAGTTAATAAACGTTATTAAAATTATAAAACAGAACAGAAACAGTCTCTTATAAGTACTTTCGTCTTATATGTTACCACCGGCTTGGAATATCAGTACATTATATTGTGTAGAAGCAACAAGAAGCTCAGTAATTACTTTTTTTTGTCAATCATGTCATACTTTTGATAATCGCACATGTGTAATTTAATTGTATGTATGTATATTATCTTGTACTTGCTATTTATTTTTTTAACATGAACTAAAGTTAAATACAATGAGTTGCACCTACTCAGGTGGACTTGCACACAGCCAGCTAAATTTATCCAGATAAATTGTTGTGTTGAAATAAAGATTATTTAATTATTTATTGAAAATATTATAATTTATTTATTGGAAAACGTAAAGTGATCTGCGATAATTTCTTGCAGAATTGAATTTCCTGGTCCAGTAACAATGCGATGTCGAAAACTTAGCGTTACAAGTTGAGGTTTACTTGTCGTGTTTATAAAATCATCGTTTTATCAAAATAAATGATTTTGTTGTGGATATATTAGTTCTCAGATGACAATCAGAAACATAATTCCCATAGCGTTATTAAAGCATGCGAAGTGTTTGAAGCCTTGTATAATACCTTTCATTTGAAACGAAACAATAGTTTATTAACTTACAGACAATTATAATTTTTAAACAATATCTTTATATCTCTAAATACCAAAACGTGCAAGGTCCATAGTAATAACATCACGAAGCGGACATCGCGTGTCTGTCCATTCGTCAGCGATACAATACAAACGTGATTACAACCTTTTTATAAAGTATATAAATCACTTCACTTGATTGATAATATTTAGGTATATCAAATGATTGTCTCGCGCAGCACGCCTAGCAGGACCGATGACCTGAAAAAGGTGTCGGGACCCGATTGGACGCGGAAGACGGAGACCGGGGGCTTTGGCGCTCTTTGGGAGAGGCCTCAGCAGTGTATACTAATTGTTTAATGATGATGAATCGTCTTAATACATATATAACAGATTTGAACTGGTAATATTCTATATAATAAAAAAAATAAAATAATAATAATATAAGTAAATATTATATGTTTTGATAATCAGTGTATCAACACCTTCTGTAGTCATAAATTAGGAGCCGTATTTTTGTAATGCCTAATTAATAATCTACTAAACTAATAATCGTAAAACTTTTACCAGAATATGCAGCGTATTTCGATTATTGACGTGACAGACCTGAATTTTATACTATTAGAAGAATTGCCTGTTTGTATCTTTCGTTATGTGTATATGTTCAAATTTATTGAGATTTAGAGTTGACATTGCTAATTAGTATTTTCATATTTAATCTACCTAGAATTTTTTAAAAGGTCTTTCCATATCTACTATGGTCTTTACAAAAGTAATATCATATGACATTTTCTTCGGAGTATTTAAAATGAAATGATGCAAAAATGTGGTACTAAACAAAGCTTACTTCTATAAGCGATTTCTTCCAACCACCTATAATGTTATATATGATTTATTTACGGATTTTTACTAAGCATCACTTGCTTAAATAGATCGAATTGTGCGGCTGCAGATTCGAAGTTCAAATTTGGGGTCAGAACAATAAAATTTTCAGTGGACGACTGCCTGACTGAAATTCTCAGTCTTCATCCTCGAAGACACGTAAAAGCGATTGCTTTGACGCCTGAACTCTTTTCTATCGTCAGATTGCAAGCACGTCGAAATATTTCAGTAAGGAAATGCAGATTTTAGTTTGTTAACAGACGCTTGCCCTATATCCATCGTTATTCATAGTCAACGTTGAGAATAACCTTCGAGGTCAAAAATTGGTCAGGAGGACACTAATTGTCAATACCATAAATAAACAGTTCAAATTGATTTGAAACTGTACAAATGTTGTTAACACTTTCTTGAAGGTAGCATACTACTGTAATGTGAGAGGAGGTTGACTTATGCTCAAACTCTTGTCAACATTGATTTTTGCTGGCAATCAACGGCCTTGTACACAAACGTTGTTTAACGGCTGTTCAGTCAAACATTTATTTCCTTCTTAATGTTAAGACGGTATTGTCTTATTAATCGCCTTCTCAGTAACCACAGATAAAACCATAAGAATTTAATTTAATATGAATAATTAAAAAAATAATATTGACAAATATTTTTTTTATTATATATATATTTTTTATACATTTTGTATATTATAGTAGTATTTATATTATAAAAGGCGGTGTCCCTAGTCTTACCTGAAAAACTACCAACGTGAAAATTAAAACATGAAGTCAAAGATAAAATATTTAAAAAGCTTCTGACAGTTTCAGAATATGGTGTTCATCTTCAACTGGATCAAACGACTTGTTAAAAAATATACGATCTTATATTATTTTCAGAAATATACAAAAATTCCCTGAACATGTTAATATACATTCATAAAGATTTCACTCGTGTATAAGAAAGATATTACTTTGTATATTTAAATAATCATTCTGATCCACAATACGTACAATGGGTGTTTTTTTCAAATGGGCGTTTCGTAAGGTCACATAAATTAACCATTAAAAATTAACGCATTACAATTTAAATTTAAATACAATTTATTATTTTTGTAAGATTTATATTAACGTTTTATAATTGTATACTTTATATATTTCGATGATGAAATACGTCGTTAAATAATTTACACGTTTTTTGGTCAATAAATGAAGGCCGTCTGACGCATTAAGACGATTCTATACCAACTTAAGGAAGTGCAGGAACGTTTTAAGGTGTGAAATAAAATTAATGATTTAACAGAACAAGGTGACTCATATAACTATGTATATTAAAATATATACATATGTGATATTCTAAAAATCACGATTTTGTTATATTGATAAGTAGGTACGCGATGTATGTATATTTATATTAAGTAAAAAGAAAAGTAATAGATTGTAAGTGTCCCACTGCCGAGTTGGGGCTTCCTCTTCCTTTGAGGAGAAGATTTGGACCTTATGCCACCATGCTGCTCCGATTCAAGTTGGATACACATATGGCAGAATTACATTGAAATTAATCACATGTGGGTTTTCTCACGATGTTTTTCATTACCGCCGAGCTCGAGATGAATTATAAACACAAATTAACATAGAAATTCAGTGGAGCTTGCCTGTGTTTTAACCCGCAATCATTGGTTAAGACGCACGCGTTCTAACCATTTGGCCATCTCGGCTCTTATTGTTTGTATAAGAATTAGATATTTATGTGTGTAATTTATTTTATTTGAATATTATTGTGTTATTGTAGTAACGCCTTCGTGTATTTCTGAATAGTCTAAAGGTTGACTGGTAGAGGAAGGCTTTAGTCCTTGGTCCGCCTTTTGTATCGACAAAGATTTTGTCAATAAAGTGTATAAAATAAAACAAAGTATAACGTATACTGTCAGCAATATTAGTATTGAGAGTAACTTATGGATATCATATTATAAATTAGTTTGCCTATTACAATGTTTATCGTCTTTTTCTTTATAAATTATAACCTAACGCAAGTAGTCCTTACTAGTGACTTACTGCGTTTTGGTTCCTAATCCGTTATAGGTAGATTAAGTATTGTGTAACACAATAAACACATATTTTTTTATGACTAATGTTCGTCGTTTCGAATATTAATTTATGACATTCATAATTTTTTTCGATAGTTTTTTGCGTTTAAGTTTATATAAAGGAATAAATTTACTAAATTGTTTATAAATGTTTTATGTAGACTCTCCTATCCGTGCAACGCTGGGACGAGTAGCTAGTATATATATATAAACTAAATATGTTGTTGTGTATTGTGTATTATGTATTATTTTACAAATTTCTTGTAAGATTTCCTTGTCACAATTTAGGTATAGCAACCCTTTGCATCTAACATTTTTATTTTATTTTGCAATTAAATTTATTTTACAAAATTTAGCAACAATATTAATTAATATTTTGCATTTGTTTGTTATTTTTTATTACATAAATAATGTTTATAATTAGTGTTGCTAAAATCGTTTCTCATTTCCTTAAAAAAAAACGGTAAAGAAATTATTAAGGTTAATGGACCAGATTAAACGTTAGTTTCAACGTTTCAAGATCAAGGCGGTAACCGTAATATGTACGTTTTATATAGTTAGTTGCGTTGTGTTTAGAGGCAGTTGTGACGCGACCGGCGATGTGGTAGCTCTGCCAGACGTGATGCGTGGTACCACTAGCGACTAATACGTGCTGTTGAAAAACATAACAACGTGTTATTTTATTAATTCGCGACTTGTGAATTATTTCGATGTTTAATATTAACTAATGAGACGTTGAACAAATCGTTTATGATAATATTTATAAATAAAATATATTAAAAACATCCGTGTGAAAATGATGCGTTAATTTTGATGTTAATCATGTAGGTTAATAGGCAGGTTAAAAAGTGAAAGATATGTAGAACAGACTTTACATCTTCACCAGCGGAAACGTTATGAGTGATGAACAGATTAGTGGGAGTGTTTTGTGTGACGGCGGTGCTGCTCTCAGCCGTGACAGCACTAGTGCCGCCAGTCAACAAGGGCCTGGATCAGCTGATTAGGGTCGCGTCCGCTACATGTAGGTGACATCTCATTAAGGCTGTAGGTGATTCTTAAACTAATCCCTCATAACCAGAATAGTGTCAGTTCATTAAATTGTAATATGTCGCGTAGTGTGTACACCGGTTTTCATGGATACGCCACTCCGAGGTCCCGGGTTCGATTCCCGGCCGAGTCGATGTAGAAAAAGTTCATTAGTTTTCTATGTTGTCTTGGGTCTGGGTGTTTGTGGTACCGTCTTTACTTCTGATTTTCCATATCACAAGTGCTTTCGCTACTTACATTGGGATTAGAGTAATGTATGTGATGTTGTCCAATATTTATTTATTTTAAATAGAAGACCTCCAGGGTTGAATAATAGGTTCCTTAACAATAAAGGTTTAACTGAAGAAGTTTCTAATACGATTGCCTTAATATTGTTAGATCTTGTCAGGTATATCTGTAATGTTTCTCTTGTTTTGGAAAAATCTAAACATGCTTTTATTTCATGTAACATGTCCTGTAGCGTACTTATTTTTACTGTTTATCAATAAATATCTGTGTATATATCATCATTTACTTTATACAGTATACAATTTCATATTATTACGATGACTTTTAAATAATCAAAGTCTAATTAAATAAAATATTTAGAAAGCAATTATTTTGTAATTATAAATAAATAAAATCATATTTATTCAACATTTGATAATAGATTGGTGCAGATAAGGACCGAAACCTCTATTTAACTTCCATTTTAACAATCATACATACATACATACATAATACATGTACCGGAATCTGCAGAGAGATAACTTTATGTGATGTAAATAATATTTTAACCAAATTTTGCTAAACACTGGCTCACTGTATTGTAATACAATACATTGTTGTTCGATGATAAAATCTGGGGAATGGATTACATTTCAGACGACATTGAACGTGGACGAACTGTTAGAAATTATTCAAGGCAAGGGAGAGAAGTGCCATTATGACGTATGACGTTTTTATAAATAATATATATAAATAAAACATTATACAAATAATTTAATACATTAATTATAGTTCTACGTAATGAGCATTTTTTGAATTGTGGTTAAATTTTAATTATTTTCTGTTAACCTTGAGACATTTTTTCCATTTTGTTTCCCCTGAACAATATAATAAATAAATGAATATTTGCTTCAATATTTTACAGCACCTTCGTAATTAAATCATTTATTTTGTTTCCAGTGCGATCGAAAGAAATATTTGTTTGAACATGTATTGGTGAATTACTTTTTTTTAATCATTCACATTCTATCTTATTGTGGGTAGTAAAAACAGTTGAATGAATTGTACAATTCATGAAATCAAAAGATATAAATGATGGCACATTTACAATAAACCTTTATTGTTTTATTTCCTTATGTCATCATACACAAGGAATAATTATAGGTCGTTTTCCTTTTAACAACACAATGATTATATTTCCGTGTGCAATTGTTTCTAAATATTTTCATAATTCAGGAAATACAAATTTCATAATGTTCTGGTCACGTCTATATTTTACAAATTCAGATCGATGTAATAATTTTTGTTCGTCACATAGAAGAAGAGCATTATCTGACGACCTCCGTGGTCGAGTAGTGTGTACAGCGGTTTACATGGGTACGCCACTCCGAGATCCCGGTTTCGATTCCCGGCCGAGTCGATGTAGAAAAAGTTCAGTAGTTTTCTATGTTGTCTTGGGTCTGGGTGTTTGTGGTACCGTCGCTACTTCTGATTTTCCATAACACAAGTGCTTTAGCTACTTACATTAGGATCAGAGTAATGTGTGTGATGTTGTCCAATATTTATTATTTGTTTATATTTATATATTATCTTGTATTTGTAATTAATTTATTCACCATGAGATAGTTCAATGGATAGAATACGTGGTTTTTGATCGAAGTTTAACAGTTCAAATTCGAGCAATACCCTTTCGTGGCCCTAGTTTGTACCCCATTATTATTATTATTGCACTGGGGTGAATGAAAATATCACGATAAACCACACTCTACCAAGCGGTACCATTTGACCATTCTACGAATCTACCACTGTCGTTTTGGTAGATTCAAACTTTGACTAAAATATTTGATATTTGAGATATAATATCTTCGTTTCCTTTAACATATAAGTAAAAAGTTGCGTCATTTCAGTGTCAATATACAGTTAACTGTAGACAGTCAATCTAGAGATTAACATGAATATTTTTAATATAAAAATAAAGCCTTGCTCGCTAAGCCGATAAATTATGAATATATATAATAGTATAATTTTTAAAAGGCATTCGAGTTATTTTTATCGATTTAGAGGTGTTTAAAACCGTGTTCGAACTGTCTGTCTGCATCACGGAAACAACACATGACAGTATTAAACTCATGTTTTTTTTTAAATAGAGTACATTGATCATAGAATACGAAGGGTCGACTAGATCATGCCAATGTTTTTGAAACAGAGAAAAAATAAATGATTAAGAATTTATATATATTTATTAACTCTTACATAATTTTAGTTTTATCATTAACTTCTTTATCTTTCTTTTAAATCTGTAAGATCTTTCTAATTTTATCAATAAACTGTCGATTAACAAACATCCCTCTGTAAATGATTCGTTAGGTAAATAAATAAGTGCGTTAGCTGGTCTACTTGAAACCTTGTAAGGGGTTACTACGGGGGAAGGGGACGTGTATAAATGGGATTCCGTGTTCAAGTCCCGGGTCGGGTATCAGAAGTTGGGTTGGTCTGCTGAGAAGCGCTAGTAGCACGAAATTATGAAGCTGGTAGTGTTATGCTCCTGTACCTTACAAAGCACAAAAAGTTGCTTCAAATTGTGGTCCCATCCGAATATAAAATAAGGTTGTAGAGGATACATTTCTGTTACGAAAATTATGTCTTATCAAATTTGACTGTAACTTAATATGCTTCATTTTCTTAATTGTAATCATACAATTAATATGAAAGTATTTTTTTCGTTTGCAATATTTATTATGACAGAAAACTATCATTCGAGTTTTATTTTTATATATCTCGAACCAAATAAATAATAAATAATATAAATAAATATTGGACAACATCACATACATTACTCTGATCCCAATGTAAGTAGCTAAAGCACTTGTGTTATGGAAAATCAGAAGTAACGACGGTACCACAAACACTCAGACCCAAGACAACATAGAAAACTAAACTCTTTCTACATCGACTCGGCCGGGAATCGAACCCGGGACCTCGGAGTGGCGTACCCATGAAAACCGGTGTACACACTACTCGACCACGGAGGTCGTCAATGTTGCCCGTCTCTTTTAATCGTTCATTAAGATATAACAATAGTTTCTTACTGAAAATAAAGAGAGTGCATTGACCTCCAAAGTATCACGAACCTAATAAAAATCATCCCGGCCTTTGAGATTTATTCAGTAAAACATTAATATCAATAATTTTTCAAGTTAATATTATTTCGTAAATATTAAAAATACTTTTAAATATATAAAAACATAAATGTAAAAATGCTACAATGATTGCTATTTAGTAGTTGGACAGCTGTGTTGTAAGGTTCAGTACAGATTATACTTGTTTTTGCAACACCTGCGCGGGCGCACTGCACGCGATGACACGGACACGAACATTTCGATTTATTTTGTAGTTTGTGAGAATATTAATAAATAATGTCCTCGTGACCGAATTTCGACCACAGCGTCTTATTTTATTGATTATTCATATTTACAGAAGATATTGTACTGCGCAAGTGTGCGTAAGACATTTTCATTTCATACTCGTATTACTCTCATCGTCCGTTCGACACGACTGGCGAGAGATCAGACACCGCATTAAATACATTACACGTTTTTCAAGACACAGTAATGTCAGCACTGTACTTCCTAACTTCGGGCTATTAAAAATAATTGCTTGATATAAATAATTCAATTAATTTTATTCGCTCTATCCAGTATTTGAACCTTGGACCTCTGGATGTGTAGCTGTATAAACAAGCCACTATACCAACGAAACGTCAAGTAAATTAAATTAACGCTGGGATGACAACATTTCGTTACTTCTATGATATTTTCATAAACATTTTCTGGCAATTGTTTTGTGAGATACTAACAGTTCGGTAATATATTTAATCGCTTGGCAAAAACTCAGCCTTTCAAGGAGAAAACTTAGAGCCACATACTTGAGGCGGCTCTGATAGGACATATAAGAATTTCACCCAACAGATTCAAATTCCCCGCCGCCTCCGGGCTCTTCGTAAATGAATGAAATTCTATGGAAATTACAAACATAATATTAAAATCAACCAAAAATACAACATGTAACGAGCTGCTGTCCTTTCGTCATAAAAATGCTATATATTATTTAAAAATTTATGTAATTATGTATTTTTATTCGTAATTCAAACAATGTCATCTTTAAGAATATAATCTATAGAACGAATGTTTCATGGAATGACTATGTGAATGATATTTAATCTTTAACTCTTTTCATGAAATCATCGTGACAAGAGTTAATTTAAAATTAAACATGCTTTGTTAGTTATAATTATAAAACACGATACTTGTAGTAATTTCTGTTTGATGTTCGATCAAAAGTACGAACGCTTTTTATTACAAACAATGACGAATACAGACTTTAATTTAATCATATTTAAGACAAATGTGTTCCCATATTATATACGAATATATTAATACGATTTCTTATTTAAAGATATTTATTTTTATAATAACTAACACATATATCAAAATTATTTTTTTCCAACTAAAAACTTCAAGGTTCAGATAAGATTTTTTTTTAAAGATAGACATAAAACATAATTGATCTTTACTTTATATAATTTGTAAATAATGACATATGTGTATGTGAATCCGGGTATCGATTTATTGTAAAACTTATTGTAATTTCATAATAATGTATTTATGCTAATTAATATTATTATATTTTTATTGCTATTATAAACATTTATAAGTACATTCCATTGCACTAACTTATTTAATACTTCACTGTTTCGCTGACGTGATTTAAAATGAGAAAAATATTAATTTACAGGTGACGCCTTGCCCCTGGATGTGATATTCAATTGGCCGTCCGTGCCTGACTTGGATATAATGGAGTACTCCCGAAAGGGCAAGAGAAGTTACAAGTTGGCCAACGCTCATTTAGCTCTTCGCCACCGCCTCCCTCAAGTGCTCGTCATCTACATCCCCGGATGGTGGAACACGCCCACTGATGAATCTTCACAAGCTCTAGCCAATGCTCTACTGCATAAAAATTCGTTCATTCTAATTCTGGACACACGAGTTACGTTCTGTCGAGGTTACGTTGCATCAGTTTCGCGCGTCAAAAGTGTCGCCCAAAAGGTTTTCAAATTAATCAAGAACCTACATTCAGAGGGATACCCCTTAAGTTCAGTGCATTTAATCGGTTTCAGTTTAGGAGCTCATGTAGCTGGAATGGTGGGAAAATCGGTACAAAGCCGTCTGAATAGAAAAATAGGAAAGATTACCGCTCTAGATCCAGCTAGACCATGTTTTACTCACCTCTCTAAATATAGACTCGACAAACGCGACGCGAAGTTTGTCCACGTAATACACACGAGTGCGGGAGTATTGGGACTGGAGCAGCCTATAGGGCACACTGACGTGTACGTCAATGGTGTGTCAGCTCCACAGCCAGAGTGCCGAGAGAAGGCCGTTAGCTTGGAATGCGATCACGCACAGTCGTGGAAACTCTTCTCCGCTTCCGTAATGAACGAGCGTTCGTTGATAGGACGAAGGTGCAAAAGTTGGAACGAGCTGAGCAGCGATCACTGCAGTGGAAATGAGACCGCAGTGGGATACGAATGCAACGTCAATATTCGGGGTATGTTCCTCCACAAGTCGCAAGAAGTGGATCGCAAAATTACAGTGTTTAATCCTTTCGACATAAAAACCTGGTGGTCTAGGTAACTGACGTTTTTCTAATAAATTATATTATTAATTAATAATAAAATAATATTAACGTGTTGCTTAAAAGATATGATAAATAACAAACAGTAGGGTGTTTTTGATGTTTTTAAATAAACATTTTAATTTCATTGGAAGATATTCGATTCTACAGAATGATTCCTAGAAATCTTTATGTAATTAACAATTAGTATTCATATAACATAATATAAAAAATATTAAGATTAATAAGAACGGTAGAACCGTTACAATTTATTTTGGAACTTCAATTCATCATCTGCTATCAAGTTAGCGTTTTAAAAGTAATGAATCAAGTAACATTCGTATCATGACTTTTAGAATCGTACTCCTCATTAAAAAGGTATTTACACTTTTGTCACGTACTCGTAAGAAAAGTGTCCAATGTTTTAACCGACTTCAAATAATGTCTGATTATTCCCGTTACTTTGTATGTGCGCGAATTCTTATAGTACCTTCACGGTTAATTTTCATAAATCGCGCTTGTGGAGATTCATGTTAAGCGACCGTGTAGTTTTTGAATAATATACTCATGGGAAGGTTTTAGTATATATACGATATTAATGTACCATTCATGAATTATATAGATGTAATAATCGTGTGTTATGTAATGTCGGTTCATTTTTAAAAAAATATAGTGTCATACATAGTCTTGATCATTGCGATTTTTATATTTTAGTTTTAATTTTGACTGTGATACAAATATACTGGTTTTATATTATTTTTTAATATTTATTGTGCGTTATACGTTTTTATTTTATATTAATAAATTATTGATTGAATTTAAACAATTTCATTTAAAAAAATCGAACTAAATATAGCGCGCTTCCCCACCTTCACCACTTTTCGCGAAATCACAATCAAATATTGCAGGAAAGCGAAGATGGAGATGTAACCCACCATGAATATAATTTTTATTCCTCCTTCAACCATAGTACCTGGCATTATAGATTATTTGGGTCAATCCAAAATATCGTGTCCCTTGGGCTTGTTATACAGTCTCACACACACACACACAAAATATTTCAAGATGATGAAAGAACAAATGATGACACACCACCACCACCGGCCAAGATCATATTAGTAGTCAAAAATAAATACAGCGATAAATGATCAAACAGGACGTGGTTTACTAAACTTGGAGATACCGAGAAGCATGTTGTCCCATAAAGCTATGACCACACTAACGTGATATAGTGACTGACATATGTGATATGCCACACGCTGAATCGCTGCTTAAATATATATTTACTGTAGTATATCTGTTTACTTTTTTCCCCTTCTAATATAATGATATATCAAGAATATGCGTTATTAAAATAAGAGGATTATTAAATGGTCAATTCTGGGTCAGAACCTTATAAAGGAGATGAAGACCACCGACTTATATCGTTAGATAAGCTGTATAGTAGATACAATACGTGAATTTTGATCGAAGATTACGGATTCAAATTTTAATTTATGTTCATTTCGTGCCCGGCGGTGAAGGACAGCTTCGTAAAAACCCTAATATACATTAGATCGTTTAAAATGTTCCCACGGGTGAATATACTAATGGAACAGCTAGATAGAAAACTTTGTTAACTTTCTCAGAAGGGAGTAGGCCTCGCTGAGCAGTTGGATATGAATATTGTTGTTAGAGGAGACGGCGAGCGATGAAGGCAGTTTCGTTATTGTGGCGTGCAAGCTTTAAGCAGGACGATGGGTATGAAGTTTGGTTATGCCAGTAAAAGTTTGATATTAAGACTTTCCTTTTCAACCAATATAACCAATATATATTCATTATATTTAATTATTTTTTCTTTATTATTATGTTGTTTTTATATCCATTTTTGTATATATATTTTTTTTTTATATGTGTGTATGTCAATAAATGTTTTTTCTTTCTTTCTTTCTTTCTTTCTTTCTTTCTTTCTTTCTTTCTTTCTTTCTTTCTATAAAGGGATAAGTACTACATTTTGTATCAAAAGTGTAATTACAGCCCACAACTTTTCTAGCTAAAAAACTCGCCATCTGGTATAAATAATGGAAAATTGTTAGTAGTAGTTCTTGAAAATATGTTTAATATTCATTATAGTTCGTTATATATCAACTAGATGGCGCTTAAACACAAATGATATAATTTAACCGAAAATTGAAAAAACATGTTTAATATTACTCATACGGTAAATTTTCAATAATATGATGTCGTCAAAACAAAGAGCCCCAGAGCCCCTTCCTGAGAGCTCTCCACTCGAAGACGTAACAAATTGATTAGTATTCACTGTTAGTAACTGGTGCTTGGTGCAGGTGTCCTATTAGATGAGTAGGTACCACAGGATGGCATTTACCAGTTATGTTAACGTCGAACATTATGAATCGCTGTTTAAGTTTTTATGGTGAGGAACTTAGAATCATTAGATATTAGATCTAGCGGTGGCGGTGCCTTTAGACAGTGTCACATATGCCAGGTGTGTCATTTGGTTGTCTTCTTCAAATAGTAACAGTCGCTTTGTTAAAACAGCCCATGATTATCTGCTGCACTTCTCTCCAAGAATGCTTGGAACTTATTCCAACTACTGCAGGTTATACTGCACTCAAGGATACACAAGTTACAGAACTTTATCGAACAAATGCTGGTTTCCTTAAGATGTTATTCTTCGCCACACGAGATCAATTATGAGCATATGAAATTCCAGTTCTTGTTTGGATTAAAGCTTATATTTGCTTAACGGTTTTACGATTTGTGTACGAACATTAATAGGAATTACAAGTGTTTTATGATTTGTAAATACGGCAAACATTTTGAGACTTACAAAAGCACAGGGCCGGATTTAGGGGAGGGGCCACAATAGAGATTCCGACGAGGTAACTATTTTAATGTGATATATATTTAGATATCTAGATATAGTCAAATTATAATAAAATTACTAATAACTGTTTCAAAAGTTACCGATACCAAGAGCTATTGACAAGTCTTACTAACAGAAATAAAAATGTTCAAATTAATTTGTAAAATAATAATTTAGGTCTCTCCACTCCTCTTTTGTTTCAGGGTTTTAAATTCGGCTCTGCAAAGGCAAAAGAAAAAATGGAATCATACAGTGTTATATTCGCAATGTTACTGTGGTTCATTATTATATCAGTAGGTACATTGCCAATGTTATTATTTTAATCTATATACACACATAAACCCACATCTCATTAAATTACCAATATCGAATATAACAATAATCTCTAGTTAGTGACTAAGTGTAATTAATTCAGTAATTATATTGACATTCAAACGGAGGCGGACAAGTAAATACTCTAACTATCTTCGGGATAGTACATATGTGGTCCCTTCGTCGGCTTTTGTGGTTTTTGATTGACTTCCAAATCCCAGAGCCCAAGTGTATAGAGACGAGCAATGACATCGTGCAAATGACTTTTCCAGCGGACATCGAACTTACGAGTACTTACTAAGTGATACATACTGTCACGTGTACTGTCACAGTAATCGGGTTTAATACCCGAATTAATTTAATAGCGAAATTAATTATCGTTCGTGTATATATTTTTTTTGATACATCTCATGCAGTGTACAGCTCTTATCGCTTTAGTAATAAAGCTCAAAATGTATTCTATTGCCGGCTTATGTACTAAATAAGTTTAAATACACAGAGCGTGTAAAGGACAGGCGGACAGTAGATTAATGGTGCGAGATCATAGGCGGGGCCACTGCCTGCAACCAGAGAGCCGTGTGGTCACAGTGACAGCGGAGCGGGCTTTTTTGCAAATCAAATTATATATTTTCTTAAGATTTCTCATTTTTGTTGTTGAGAAAATCAAAATTCATAAGTAAGTTTAATAAAAAAAGAACGCTATGAAACAAGCATTCATTTTATATAAAAGAACATTTATTATAACGTAAAAAAACTATTTATTATAACCTATATAGGTTATATTTTTACTAACACCAAAGCCCCAAAATGTGTCCTAAATTTCAGCAGAATCAGTTGGGTGGCTTAAACTTAAATTGCAAGATTTGAACCACTCATAATAACAGGTTAAAGTGTACTATAATCTGTGGTTACAATTAAAATCGTAAATAAAGAAATGTATTTAATATGTATTATAATTATAAGTGTGCCCCTGGGTAGAGTTTCAACGAGCACGTGCAACGTGCCGTGCTCAACTCGAAAGTAGCGGTTGTACCTACATGTGGAAACGATGCTACAGTTTTACCGATCCATGTCAAGGACGGAAATTGGCGAGGTTTAAGTAGTACATCACCATTATTCCATCATCATTTATATTAATATATCAAACATTTCGCTGGCACTGCGGCCACATATATTCGTTGAGCCGAACACCGCTAGGTACATCCGAGTATTTCGCCGGATTATGGGCACGTCTAACCGTTTCCTGTCGCATTGTGACTGACCGTGTGACTGTCGGTACGATCGGCCTGATCATAAATCTTACCCATTTGGTTTGGCTTTGGTTCAAATAACAAATTATATTGATTCACTGAAGCAAAATGGCACTGCTCAAAAAACTACCTACATATCAAGTGAAATTAAATACTTACAACTGCTTAAGTTATTAGTTGCGATTAGCATAACAAAGAGAATGTATCGCAAGTCAGGTTTTTATATCTAAAAGTAGGACAGAATTTATTGTGTAGTGTGTGCTTATCATTGGACAACACATTCACCCGTACCAAAGAAATAGTTTTCATGCACACCTATAAAAATACTGTAGTAATTATTTTGCATAATTTTCAAGAAATACCAAGTCATTGTGATGTATAACACTGTTTTATTAGCTTAAGTTATATTCATTAATTATTTATAATGAATGTTATCAACTATTCTGGTCCAAGTTGCATTCTCCACACATTTGAATACTAAGCTCGTATATAAGGATTTAAAACACACTTTTGGAGCTCTTTATAATTTAATAAATTAGTAAATAAGAAGATGTTATAAAAGACTCAATTGTTGTGTTACCTTATAGTTTCGATATGAGCGTATGTGTAACTATTGATTTTAATTATAATCAAAATCGTAAAAAAATAATATTTATATGAAAATTTACATTAGGATCAAGTTTATATTTTCTAATTATATCTTAATTTGTAAATTAGAATCATTCTAAATAGCGCATAGAAGCCTGTCATAATAATTTGTCAATTTATCTTTATAAGCAAACCTTGCTATTTTTTCTACAAAGGAGCATTATTACAAGTGATATTTTATACAAAACTAGCGACCCGCCCGGCTTCGCACGGGTGCAATGCTGATACTAAATATATTACAAAATGTCTTACAATACAAACCGCTATGTCTTTAAATCTGTAATATCTTCGAAAATATTCATTCAAATTACATGCTGTAAACGGCCATATTGATAAATGTATGAGAATCGAAAATTTCTCAGTAGCAGCCCGAGGTTTGGAAGTGGGTAATCACACTGTCTTGCCTCGATAGACATTTACAACCGTTGGTCGTGGGCCTCAGCTGTTTCCACTCGAGTTTGCCATCTCAGAGGACTCTCAGATAAAGCGTCTACTTGTGTTTCCGCATACACATGTGCGCTATTATATCTTCTGCGCAGTGGAGTGGGAGACTCCTTTGAGATTATTGTGACCGAAGAAGAAGGACATAATCATCGTATATTTTAATGTACGAGATATTATGTATAATCAGTATATTACATAAAATTACAATTAACGCCCAGGTGGTGTCTTTAATTTGAATTGCTTTACAAAAAGACGTAACAAAATATTCAGAGATAAGCTAATCTGTGATACTCAAAGATGTCTAATTTGCATGATTATAAGGAAACACATCTGCGTTACGAATCGTATCTGTAATTACCGATTACCGCCCGACAGATTGTGGTTCATATTAATTAGTCTTCTAATTAGTTGCGCTGCGTGGTGCGTTGAGGTCATTAGAGTTTGAGCTGTCAAAAGTAGAAGGCAATACTGGAAATAAAAAAAAAAACACAATATTCTATAAATAGTAGGGAGTAAGTATAATTTGAATACCTAGTTACAGAAAGTTACCGGCGTTAATGATTGAGTTTGTTGAAAATGGGCGCTTTTCATTTGTTTTGGCGTTTGTACCGACTTTCCCGTATTTTTGTTTTTATATTGATATTAATTAGATTGAAGAACTGACATAAAAGAAAATTTGTTTGGTTTTGTTGATGCGACTCCGTTTAATAGTATGTAGAGATTAATATCGTTCTTTTCTAAGCGACTTCAAAAAAGAGGGTTATCATTGTTATTCCAAATCATAAGTGACAGCCTGTTCAATCAATCAATCGAATCAATAGTGATTGCCTGTAATCATTATACTGCTGCTTGAAGGTCTCCTCTCCTAAGAGTAAAAGATTTGGAGTGAATTCGATCACGCTTCTTTAATGCGGATTGGTGGAACAAGTGGAAAATCTTCATATGACACAGGCCAGATTCGCCGCGAAATTATCCTTTGCCGCGGAGACCTTACCGTTACGAGATGAATTATAAACACAAATTAGGCTGAGATGTAAACTTGTTGTATCCATCGGCTATTTCGTCTCTATAAAAAATCATTACAGTATAGCGTTATGGTCTCGGAGCTGCGCATAAAGTACATTTAAAATCATTAAAATTTTAATTATATAACTGAAATATAATGCCATTGCTGCTCTTTAGAAAGTTGTGAAATATTTCTGTACCTAACATATCTACACTTCAGTGTTTCGATTTTACTTTAATCGGTATTAAATAGTGTTACCGATAAAAGTGGTAATTTGAAATAGCCCAGTGATACGCTTTGCGATGAAATAATTGTAGGTTTGATTACTACCTCGTATTGTCGTCACTCTTAACACAAGCTCAAGCGTATTGGTTTAGGAAAATAGGAATATTAGTAAATATTTGAAAGCAAACGTAGATAGTGTTGTTAATAAAAAGATACAACGTAATGTCAATGAGGTCGGCCATTTTGGATATCTCACGTCGATAGCCTTTGACTTTGACTATTTATAATTTAAAATCGGATAGCGTGTTTAGATTGAAGATTGTACAAACATGGCTACATGAAGACATATACTAAGAGTTCATCCGATAGGATGAGGTGAATAAGTTTATTATAAGTACATATATGTATAAGAATATTCATACTTATATATATAAAGTTATTAATAAGAATGTAAAGGAGCCATAAAATACAAAAACATATGTAATAAAAAAGGGTCCCAAAACGGTACAGATACTAAACCCTGTGGAAAGGAATTAAAATTTCTGAAAACTGAGAAGAGTTTGCTTGTTTGTTTGATCGTGTCAATCACTGGAACTAACAGAGAATTTGAAGAAAACCATTTGCTTTAGATGTCTATTGATTACTATAATTGAACTTCACATGTTTTTTTAATTAAAGAGTTAGTTAGACATGTGAATGAGCCACCCGGTATACTGAAATACTTACCGTATATACATTGGCGCTGTAAGAAATATTAATCATCCCTTACATCGCCGTCGCGCAACTAACCTTGGGAGCTAAGATGTTATGTCCATTGTGCCTGTAGTTACAATAGCTCTTACCCTTTAAATATGACAATACTAAGAGTTGCTGTTTGGTGTTAGAATATATTATGATGGTTTTGTGGTCCCTAACCGGAGGGGTTTGCACAAAGCCGTATCATCAAGTAAACACGAACTCGCTAAGGCGGAGCAGTAACGTTTTACGCAGGTAAGCAGCCACTAAGTTTATTTATAATTTCGTTACTCGAGATAATAGTATCTTCACGTGATCCCGAGAAAAAAGAACAATATTTTGAATAATTGTGTTTTTGCTTACTGTATAATTCGTTTAGAAAAGCGGCTATTGAGTTTAGAATGATTTCTTAAGCAGATACGGCCCCGTAACACTTCTATTCTAGATACAGTTTTCCCGACATTGAACGTAGCACGCTTGAACCATATTTACTTTACATAATATGTATTGATGATGATAAATGTACTCCGTTCTGAGTATTTCCATACACAAGAAACCTTTTTATGGAACATAAATAGACAAGTATTGGAATAACAGAGTGGGGACGCTTGCATATGTATGTTGTGTGCTCGCTCCGAATGCATCTATTGTGAACTTTATTGTTATGAAAATAGAGATCAGAATTGGTTATCGGTACCATGGCGACTGGTCGTCTGTACCTGGCTAGGGTTGGCGATACATTTTTTGCTATTTACATAAAATCTTTTAAATGTAAATTAGATACCTACATTAAAAAAATCATGCCTATTTTAAATGTAAATAATTATGTTAGGTGATTCAGTTTGATAATTAAATATGCACACGAAGATGTACCAAAAAATTTTAATTATACGTCGTTTTTATAAATCTTTTATAAAGGCTTCAGTATGTATTATATATAACCCTATATGCTTAGACTGTTGAATTTTATGTTCCAGTAATACTTACATAATCAGGTGGGCTATAAAAATCACATAGTCCACCAAATTAACGACTTGTCGACCAAAATGTCTTTTAAAATTTTTAAAGTCAGTGTTTTTTCTTTTTTTTTATGTTTAAAGGTCTACAAAACAAAATGACAATCACAAAAATACACATGATTACATTTTTCATGATGTAGACACGGCATGCGTTTAATATTAAGTACCAATTAGCGTCTAGTCCATGAGAGCAGCAGATACCAAGCATACATTTTTTTTTTTTGTTTAATTTGAGTTATTTAATCTATTGAAATATTTTTTTTAAAACAATTTTTAATGAGGCCATGGAACGGTCGGCAAACATATCGTAATAATAACTAATACTATTGTAAGAGGAACACATGCGGTATAAAGGCGAGTGGCTAAGAACATTTGTTCTAAAGGTAGGAAGACAAAAGGTCCTAGAGTTGGGCAGGCGACTGTTTGAATGGAATGGATGGAAAATTTTATGCATTGCAGGATATCGGACGAGTCAGTGAGCCCATGAATTAGCTTGTAAAAAAAGATAATATCGTTCATTTTTCTTCTAGTATGAAGTGAGCTTGCTCTGTAAAAATTGAGCCTCTGTATGTACGATTTAAGTTCGTGACAGTGTTACGTAACAAGGCGAGCGACAACCCTATAAAATTTCCTGTATAAGGCGATGCACAAGCGGGGTGAGGCACAAAGACTCAATTATATTTTGAAGCACGTTTCAGGCATTTCAATTTTATATCTCGGCCGTCGGGGCCTGCCGGGAGCCGACGCGAGGCGAGCATTGTGTTAGCTCGCGACGGCTAGCGGCTGGCGCGCTCCGAATTATATCGGAAAACGATATTTTTTCCATTTAATTCGTTCACCTTTTGTGTCCCAATTGGTGGTATTGAAATAAACTACCTTATTTTGGAGATTATTAAGCTCATACAATGACCTCACTGCTTGGATTGGGGTTTTATTTTACGGCGTTTCGCGTTCGACGTAACCTCCCGTATTTCCTGGTATAAAATAATTTTAACACTGACTCAGCATCTAAGGTTTTACATATTTCTGTTCAGTCTACTATATCCGAGTGTTAGGATATTTCATACGAAGCTCTGCAAATTCTATTAGGAAAATTCAGGTCACAAAGCTGTTCTTTATTGATAATAATAATAATACGTCATATATAATATATAATTTTTAAAACCCAATACGTTGATTAGTTGTTTGATAAAAGAAACATTACAGTTTCGGGAAATATTGAAGATATATATATATATATCTGTTATAACTCTGTATATATACATCTTACACGTAGATATTATTGATTTGGAAGTATTATTAGTCTTCATGCTAGAGATGCAATAAACCGTAAGCGAAATCTTCTACCGAAGTATTACGCTACCAACTAACTCATAGATATTTCATCAACCTAGCAAGGATTTGAATGTGGAGTTTGAAAGCGCAGCGTTATATATAGCGGCCAACTGTAGAATTAACTCATGCGGGATAAAAGTATTATTGTACAGATGTCGTTCGCATTTGTAAAGTCACGGGAACTAACCCGTTTATTATCTTGGTACTTAATAGGCATTTCGTGCAAAAAATGTTTTTATAACAAAAAATAAGGGCACTAAAAATGCCCCCTAAGCTCAGCATCGCCGTTATAAAAGAAACTGTGAAGGGTCGTTTTAGATAAAATTATATAAAGAACTATTATCAAATGACAAAGGCTTTGAAAGGCCGAGTTTGAGGGTGAAAATTATACAGGACTTATCTTAAAAAAACATTCGGTTTCTATAGGATAGAACCGTTTTTAATTGCGTCGTTCCGAACGTAGCGCTCAGTCCGGGTTTATAATTGTAAGGCTGGAATAGAATAATGAAGAAATATTTCAGAGTGTATGTAATAAAGTAAAAAAACACTTTGAATGTTTTGTTATCAAATTAATAATTTCTATTCAGATTGTACGTTAAAAATATAAGTCAGTGTAATATCTTCGGTAACTGATAAAATAGAGTTCGCTTCATTTTATGTAATCCAATTGTAAGAAACAAAACCTATTATTGAACGTAACTTCAGATAGACTTCGATCATTGACGACCTCCGTGGTCGAGTAGTGTGTACACCGGTTTTCATGGGTACGCCACTCCAAGGTCCCGGGTTCGATTCCCGGCCGAGTCGATGTAGAAAAACTTCATTAGTTTTCTATGTTGTCTTGGGTCTGGGTGTTTGTGGTACCGTCGTTACTTCTGATGTCCATAACACAAGTGCTTTAGCTACTTACATTGGGATCAGAGTGATGTATGTGATGTTCTCCAATATTTATTTATATTTATTTATATTTATTTATTTATAGAAAATATACAATTATTTTACATTTGAGTTATTACATAATTGTTATTATTAGTCAAACTTGTATATATAATACTAAAGTACCTGATATTTATGCACTAAATATTTCTTTGCACTAAAATACTTAATGTAATACGGTGCGTTTCCGTTGAAATAGTTGGTAACTGTGCTGTTTGCAATATTTTGTTATTCTTCATAAACTTACGAACAATAACACTACAGTTATATTTATTGTTAACTGTGTGTTATTATTATCGTGTCCGCTGAAATTGTCGGTCTGTCTGTGTCAGCAAATTTTTGCAATTCGTACAAATGCTACTAACAGTATAATATTTTAATAATATATATTTTTAAATTAAACTAAATATTAAATAATAATTTCTTTAGAAATAGACATCAGACAAGACATCTTGTTAGCACGATCGTCAATCACTTAAATAATAATTATTTTGGAGCGACCCGTCTTCGTGAGTAAATAAAATATATACTTTGTATCGTGAAGAAATAATATCACAAAACAATTATTATACACACATAGATATCCCTCGTTATTACGGTGTAGATCTAACAATTAAAACATAATGTTTTTTAAAACGAGCTTTGAATTGAAAACAAGACTCTATATGATACAAATAAGTTCTAAAATCACTAAAAGCCTTAAACGGATACAGTTAGTATTACAGGGCGCGACACGTAAGTGTAATTTCGCTCAGCCCCCTAATTAGAGAGATAAGGTGTGATTACAGTAATGAGCCAGTAATCACCGGCTGCCGAGCACGACCGGAAGCGGACGAGAATTCACGAATGTTAGGTGCTCAGCGAGGCATTGTGTGGGAGTCGCGATTTTTTTTTAATATCAAGCCAGATAAAGAAAAACTGCTTAAATTCGTTTTAAATTTCGAATGATATCTTTCGAACGTGTAGTTGTGTACCAGCGGTATTAGAGGTATGTGTTGACTGTGAGTCCATCTTAATGTCAGCGTAAGCGGATTTCGTGAGCTGACTATTCAACACAGATAGCTAAATTATATTTACTAGTGGGTCTACCGCGAATCATCACGTATATTCAAAAAAAATTTTTTGGAATTTCGAAACCTATAATTCATTTCATTGTAAACCGCAAGTCATTCATCTACATTTGACGCCAAAATTATAAAACCACATTAAAAAATGTTTAATGTCAAGTTGTATACATTAGTTCCTTTAGAATTGGAATTTGTCGAAAACAATTTACTTAAATTGTTTTTACGTTTTTCTTTTTTTTTTTTTATTATACAGCCGTAGTACTGCTCTCTAACCGGCCAGTAACTTATTTCCGCTCTCTAAAATTAATTATTTGTTAAATTGTAACAATTTAGTAAATTTGGTTGGAGCTCTTCATAATGAAACCATAACTGATGATCTATGTGCAGCTATCGTGCCTTAATCACTGGGACAAGAATCGGCTTACGCTATTAATATATGTATAAGATTTTGTTATTTGCTGAATTAACTAACTTGCAAATTTGTGTACTATCCTATCAAATATTTCGTTGTAGGAGGACGTTAAATTTACATCGTGTATCGCGTTCGACGTCTATCTATGTGTGCATATGTACATGTTTATATACCCGAATGACTGCAGAGCATTTTTTGCATAAATTAATCGTTTATTTAAAAAAAAAGATTAACAGTAAATAAAAATTTACAATGTTAAAATTAAAAAAAAATACTTAGCAAATATATTAACCATCCCTATAACTAAGGTGTTTTGTCTCTTGTACCTGTAACCACAATGGCTCACTCACACTTCGAACTGTAACATCACGATACTAAATATTGATAGTATTGGTAGGTGGTACCTACCCAAATGAACGTGTACGAAACCTCACCACCAAGTAACTGTAATGCTTACCAATAATAATTAAATTTTCAAACTAATAAGAGAAATACATACACGAAAGATTGATTATCGTAGAACATTTAATTTTTTTTAAATGAATGCTACATACAATGGATACAATTTTTATATGATAAATACGGCTAGAGTAGAACATGTCTATGTATACCGATATATGAAAAAAAGATCGACGTATGGATTAATACTAACTAATAAGCAGGTAATGTAACATTCCCCTCCTACACGTGTCCGGGCCGGCTTAACCTGAGGCTAAATGGGCAACTGCCTAAAAGCCCCGTGTCGCTCAGGGGCAGCATTAGCAAGGTAAAAAGAAATAATCCGATCGTATCGTACTAAATGCACTCTCTTGGGTCGCTTTTAAGTAAAATTAATCCAAAGAGGAAAATAAAATATTTTTTTAAATTTTGAATATAAAAAAATTCACGATAAGCATTGCTTACGTAATTTTATGAGTACAATTTTAAAATTATGATTTCGCTGTAGATTTACAGAATACACGCTAACCGCTACCTCTTCCGCGTCAGCGTGCGCGTGATCGTAACCCAATTTATTTCAAACCCTCGCAAAGTCCATTGTTAACAAATTACTATTGTCGGCTACACGATCCTCCTTGACAAAGAGAACTATAGAAACATGGCTCCGTAACACTTAGAACTAAGATCGATAGTATGTTCAAAGTTGGGAGATAATTGCCGACGCCGATTTTAATGGGAACCATTGAAATAATTTTTCATTTCTGCTGCCGCATCTTCTCGATGGAATCCACATTCCAAATTAATGACTCTTAGACATCCTTTAATTGATCATTCAAAAGCGCTTCTAGCAATGTACCTTGAATACAACCACACCTGTGGAGAAAAATGTATTGTCTTTAATTAAATTTTAAAGACGCTTATGTACAATTTTAAAAATATTTATTGTACATAATCATCTATCAAATATTATCGCTTCTCGATCGCGAGAATGCTGTCATAAATCATTCACTAGAAATAATAAAAAATATTTGAGTAATTATAAATAATACACGAAAAAAGGTAATTTAAAACCCTTCCGTGAAATTTTTGTAATTTAACAATATAAAAAGAAATCTTGCATACTACGAACACGAAGTTGTATATGAGCGACATATACAACTTCGACCTTAAGTTCATTGATATAGGCTCTAAAATGGAACACCACACTTTCTTTGAACGAACGTAATATTCATGAAGAGAAGAAATTATTCAACCTTATTTGAATACAAGTAAGGATGAAATTGCAACAGCGGGGCAGACAATTGTAGCGCATTATAGAGGTCCGTAGGAATGAAGCGGCATTTTATTTGAACACCTACAATTAACATAAAATATTTTAAACAGGGCCGTGGGCGAATGTTACCCGTATAATTTGCAGGTACGATTATATGCGAGGTTATACTGAATCTTATGTACATTACTATTAGGTTTAATATTGTTTCGAATGTAAATAAATTGTTATTAATTAGCCTACTAACACCTTTAATTGTCGTTAAAGTTTTCGTTATAGTTATCCTTTGACATTTTTGAGTAATAAAATACGTTAAGATTAAAAATGGTTACAACAAAAGTTTCCAGAATTACACTCTCCAGTAGCTGTCGCAGGCTTTCTTATAATTGCCCTACGATTAAAATTATCGACAAATGAATGAAACTGTTTTTATTTTACAGCTTTCTTGGAATTTCGTTTAAGTAGTGCTTTAAACATTTTAAGTAAATCTCAAATGAAGAGACCTTTTTTTTAGTGAATGTATCAGTAATTAAAAAAAATATCAATGCAATTTGTAATTAACTTTTATGACGTTATAATTAATCATATTATTTAAAGCAGATCGTATCAGATTATAGTGACACGGGAATTAATTCGACCAAATATTGTACGAGAATAAAGAGCACATCCTGTTCTGAATTGCTACGGCGAGAAATTTCCGTAAGCGCATTTTATCCAATAATTCAATTCAATTTTCTTCATTCAATATGTATTATTAAACTTACTAGTTGAAAGTCAAAGCTACCACTGGTTAGGAAAATAAAATACTCACATCTGAGAAGAGCCGGTAAATGAAACTTAATTGTAAAATTTTGTACTTAATTATAATTTTCTAAACAAGAAATAAATAATTAGAACTTAATCATTTCATATCCAGGGTGAAGTAGTGGGGTTTTCATGTCCTCATTATCTAAAGAAGTATTTCGTGTATATATATATATATCAGTTTTTTATGAACTTTATCATGGTCAATGATTTGGTTAATCCTCAGAATACATCACACAGACAAATAAAAATGTATTCGGAACTTTTGTTACGACAAAGAATTGTAATAAAAATATTCTACGCTAAAAACGACAATGGGACATTGTGTTACCGCCGAGTCTCGAGTTCGCCGGCTCAGAAAACTTTCGCCCTAAGCCCTCAAAGGCGATTCAGAACAAAGGTAGAGGCGGAATATTCTATTTAGTTTCATTGTCACATGTAGTTCTGAGTATTACCGTCTCAGAAATGTGTTTAAATGGAGACCTAGATATCATAAACCCTCGTCACAGACTAAGAATCTGATGTGATATGTTACAAGTTGGTACTTATTGGTTCCCGGTTCCCATGTGCTGTTGTACGCCAGTGACCGATAGTTTAGAGCTACGAGTTCTAATTTATAGAAACGGCTTCAACATTTGAAGCCGTTTCTATAAATTAGAATGTTTTTAATTAGAACCAAATTGAATAACGCTTGGTAAATAAGTCTACCATGATTAAAACTAATATTTTTTTTAATATAGTGAACAGACAGAAAATCATAAAAACATAACTCTCGTGTAATCGTGGATACGATTATCAATGTGTAACTATTTAAACATCTTATAAAGTATTAATGATCCTTATTTGCCCTTCGTAAGAGCTTAATAATGTGTTCTCTAATATATTGTCAAGTAATGCTAAGAAAACCAAATTCCTGAGAGTGACTCGTGCAAATTATGCTATTAGGAGATATTCAACAGAAGATTATAAAATTAAATGCAATAAGTGGATATTCGTTGTCAGTGTAAAAAACTGCCCTGCGTTTTCAGAGAGTTTAGCATGTTAGTCACGAGAGTACCTAAATTAAATAGTTAAGGAAACACGGACTCAGAGGAAGAACTCCAGTTTCAACTTTTCGCATAAAAAAAGACGGAACACTCGGAGTGAATCATAAGAATATCGGCTTTGTTACATTTGCCATTGAGACGAATATAGAATATGTATAGAAAATTTTTTATCAATTCTTATGAAGCTATACTCAAAATAGAATTTGATACAAAGGTATCGTGCGAAAACTTTTGCTTATGTAGAGATTTTGTATTCAAAAACATTCAATAGTTGTCACTGAGGGCTGAAAGATTAATTCCCCTACGAAAATATAGGTGTCTGCTTAAGTGACAAAAAATATGTACGGGTGATTTTAGTATCGGCTTATAATACGACAACGGCTTTCGTCTTTTATACTTTTTTTATGATGACGGAATCATAACGATAATCAGGTCTCTAAAACTTACTCTACGTATTCATTATTACCGGTTGAATCATTAATGCCATCATTTTAGCTATCAAAGAAAAAGTTATAGGAGATATGGTTAAGTACTGCTGGTGAGCATTTGCTATTTACAAATGGTGTTTAGTAAAGTATACAAAATAAAACTAAACTACTTACCTCTTGCACATGCACATTCCATACCAACAGCTATCTAAGGTAGATTTAAATCTATTCCTAAGAATAAAAAATCGTCAAAAGACACATAAAATAGGCATTTTACCAAAACATCGTTAACATGTTGCGATGGTTTTTGATAAGGTAAAAATAACTGTCGCCATTAAAACGTTACATTAAGTAATTATAACTGAGAACATCAATGCTCAACCGGAATATTAAGGGCATTAGGTGAATTGGAACAATCTGCGAGTCCATTATAAGTTTAAATTGCGACTTGAGCGAGTGTAATTACAGCAGTAGTTAATATGTCGACGAGTTTTAATATATGGGAACTCCCTTCGCCTCGACTCAAGTCCTACATTATTCAATATTTTTGAAATCAGTTTCTCATGTTAGATTGCCTTAATTTTTAATGTATGTGTCAATAATTAATGTTAATTCAAGCTTAAATAAATGTATAATTCTATCAATTTCGCAGGTAATAAGGGTGCGCCGGTAAAAAATCTATCGGCTCGCCTTTTATTACCTCAAAACACGTAGGTATTTTTTGCTACAAGAAGCCATTTCGTTTTCTATTTCACTATGAAATGTTAAACAACAATAGTAATCGTATTAGTGATTCCGCAGAGCCTTGTTAAGAGCTAAATTTTACATATTACATAATATTATTGTAATGTAAATTTGAATTTTGATTAATTAATATTTACAATTAAAATATGATTTAATTCTAACTACAATAAACTCGCTGACAAACATTTCGACACAAAAGATCTACTTAAATGATTAATTCATCAAAGAGAAACTATTGAGTTTCTTGTCGGTACTTCTCTGTGGAATATACTTCTGAACTTGAGTTTACATTTCTCCTGTTAAATGTCAACTCGGTTGCTCGTAAGCTTACTTCATTAAAGTACATTTTGATTATGAAATAAAATTTATTTGATTATACAGACGGACATGGTATACGGTATAGGTTTAGAGGGATCTGTAATCTACACTTATTAACCCCCTGGAGTGTAACCTAAAACCCTGCGTGATTCGAAACGAAGCTCGGGTCTCAATCAGCCTGCGTCTAAAGTACGACCAGGTATAATGGCCGTCCCCCGAGGCCTACTCGATAATTACAATAAAAAATATATAATGATCCGTCTTCTTTTAAAAGAAAGATAAGTGCTTACAGTTGTAATAAAAGCTAACAATAGACATGTTAAAGAAATTGATAAGTGGTCGTCAATTATGCGAACTGCTCGAGGAACAGTGAACACTGAGGCACTGCAGTCCCGAGACAATTGATTTGCTACAAGCAAGACGGATACATACGTAACGGTATCTTGTTCCTAATCGCTGCTTTTTTGTATCTCTTAATTAAATTTATGACATCTGTCACATGAGTTATAAATACATAGGACGTAATTTTTTCTTACTAACAGAAAACACTTACCGAGAATCAATGAAAGTGACGTTTCAATAGAAATAATACTTACCTATTTTATGGATCGAGATGATATTAAATTGGTTTATACAAAATACAGAAATAACAACGACAGATAATAACATTTCTTATACGAGTACACACATATTAACACAAGCAAACATGTCTCAGTTTCATCATTAGAGTCTCTATTTAAACCAGGTAGTAATTGTTATTACCAGTATCATGTTAACACAATCCAAGAATATCCACCAGATAAAAATAAGACATATCTGAGGAAATTCAGACTGGATTCCTACCTCCTACACACACATACACAGCCTTTAGACACACAACAACGGAGCGTATGTTTTGAAACGTAGCCATTCAAACTTAGGTAACAATGAGAGCTATTATGAAGAAAAGTTGTAAACTAACAAACGTAATACAACTGTTAAATGGAAAGCAAATAAGTTTATTGGCGGCTGTGAATTTGGCCTTCGTTGTGAAGAGGTCATTAAAATGTTACGAGGAATAGCCCGTGTACAAAGCTTTATAACTATATTGTTTCGCTAAAGCCTTATAAACGACTATTCGTGTCGATATGACGACAGTATATTTTTGTTTAATGGATGTTATAGTATATATTATTCAATGAATTCATAATTTATTACTCAATAGTTAGTGTTTCTCGATTTCTACTTAAGATATTAAAAAAAATAATCCTTTACTGACATACTCCGTAATTAAAATGGTGGGAAAGAGTAACTACTGAGTTTCTTGCCGGTTCTTCTCGGTAGAATTTACTTTCCAAACCGAAAGTAGCTTTAAATTTAATTCAAAACTATTGATTTTGAATTTATAGTATAATAAAAGTAAATAAAAGTTCTTTTGTTTCAAGGCATAGTATTTTTGTTATATTTAATAATGAATTCTTATGAAATCAAATATAATGAATTGAAAGCAATCCTCGCTGAATGTGAAACTATGAAAGTAATATTCCGACTGATTAATTAACTTCGAACAGCCTAAACTAAAAGTCATTGAGATTTGAAAAGAGGAAACCTTTCGTAATGTAAAGGCGTCCTAGAAAGGATTTAGCAACGTTATTTTTGAAGGGGAGGTTATTTTTGACGCGAATATTTTTGCGTCTGATTAATCATCAAATTCGGCTAGATCAATTTTGATGTTTAAATGCTGTCGTAGTATTCATAAATAGAGACAGCAGGTACAACATTATTAATTAATACTCTTACTTATTCTTCTAAATGTAGTTTATCAAGTCAAAGTTGATATTTGGAGCCAAAATAAATTAAATCTAGGCGTTAATAAACTATCATTTTAGGCGCAGTGGTCTGTGTCGTGGCCTGTATCTCCGTTATATATTCGAAACAGTCTATGTCTCGGAGGTTGTTATTAAATAAGACATATTATTAATTTAAACGTATGTTACGAAGAAATAATCCTCCCTCAATGCATTGAATAAAAATATATTTAACAAGCAAGTAACGGATCGCAACTTACTTCGGATAACAAAAGAAACTCAATTCTTTGTTCCCAGTGATAAAAAGCGGATTAAAAGTTACTTCATCGATAAAAAAACTGATTCGTATTGGTTTTTTTATTTCTAAAACTTATAATTACTGAGATGCGGGTGTTCAGTTCCGAAGACAAATCTCACGATAAGCTCATTCCGATGGCAATTCCATCCGTTTATTTGAAGAGTATTAAGTTAAGTAGGGTTGGCGTTTTCATGTTAAGACCAGAACAATAACGTAACGTACGGAAAGGCCAGTATGATTTAGAATTAAAAGCGCTCAATGTTATATGAGAAACGTAATAAGTAACAAGCTGCTAGGTTTATTTTTGTCGTTTTAATTCTCATCAACTTTAAAAAGGTAACATTTTTAAAACAACATTTATTCGGGACATTTATAAATGTAGGATTTCTGAAAAATGTTTCGTACAATTTTAAAAATTGGGGCGAATCTTGGAAATACGACCGCCAACCCTGCGATAAGCGTGGAATTAAAGTAAGACAGACGTATAAAAAGTTTATTAAATTTTTTGTTTGAAGAAGTAATCGTAGGCGATCTCGAAGGTATAATATGAAAATATATAACTTTTAATATGAAATATCGATTTTATGTTATAACTACGCTTTAACATTTGTGTATGAGTATTAATGAACCATACGACCTTGATTGTTACCTAGTAGGCTTTGAGACTAAAATTTGATTTATTATTTTACCAACAAAAATTATACTATACATAACTGCATTTCGTTTTAAAGGGGGGAGAGTTAGTGTAGTTACAGGCGCTGAGGATGTAACTCCCATAATTATCAGATCTTGTCTGCTCCACTGATCTCTTGGGTAGCTATGATACTGTAATGCTGCAGGGCTCAATGTCCTGGGTTCATAAAATAAAAATAAAAATATTATTTATTCAAGTAAGCTCATAAAAGCACTTTTATGTCATGTTACAGTATTGAATTAAATATATAAAAAGCTACCATCGGTTCGGAAAGTGGATTCCACCGAGATGAACCGGCAAGAAACTCAATAGGTGCTCTTTTCCACCATTTTAATAATAATATATAGAAAAGCAAAAAATATACAATGATCCTGCAATTGAACTTTCCATGATAGATAATAATGATTCATAACGAATAAACATTGTAGTTTACATATTTTAATAATTTTAAATGAAAAAGAGTACCATTAGGTCTTGCGTCTGTGCACCGTTTGTAAAAAACTTGCGTCCCATATAAGCAACCACCGTTATCTAATTTTGTATATATATAATCCGCTCGATACAAAATGCACACGTTTTAGCTGAAAATACTGGAGAAGCTCAGACTGAAAGCGCGGCCGAATTTTCGATATCCGTTATTCGTTCATGTAAACGCGCTCGCAAAATATTCGACTACAAATTGTGTATCGCTTGTGTATCGCTTGTGTATCGCGCTCTATCGCGAGCAGTCATGTATTAAGTCCGTAATCCGCCTAAAGGTTTGGTCTATTCAAACGATGTCAATGTTTTTTTTTTTTTATTTTCCAATCGTAACAGACAGGTATTCTCACTTAATACTTCACGGAATTACAAAGAAATATATTTCTGAGCTTATACACGATTTATTTAACGTGGCATTAAAATATTTATCGCGTATTCTTAAGAATCATTACCGGTTCTGAAAAGAAAAGTACATTTAAACCAAATAGCTTAGCGCAGCAAAATGTAAAAAAAATGTAAAATTATGTAATCTTTTAATTCTATCTTAATCCGAATGTTTAAAATCTGATACCGTCTTATGAATCGTTATTATACATCAGTAATCGTTAGATTTCGAGTTACGAGTAACGAAACGTTAAAATAGTTCCTTTAGGCCATATATACATGCGATTTCGTAACTTATGAGATATTTTTATTGGGACACTTTTGAATTACGCCTCGCAGGAAATATTACCATCCATAAGCAAAACTAATTATTTTTTGAATACCTATAGTAACTAGACAGCAAGAAACAAGAAAATAATGTAAAGAAATATTGATTTACAAAATATATATATATAGTATATAATGCAAAACATTCATCAGCCAACAAACAAACATACACAGATGCCACAAATATGCCATTAGTAGTTGCACTTATATGCAGACAGACATTCGCAATTACGATTCGAGTTGTTGTGACAATTGAAGTCGAAAGCGTAATTACCAGTTTGTAGAGCTTTTCGTCGACGAGTTTTGTGTGGTACCACCCACTCATCGTATGTTAACGCCAAACATGAATACTTTGTATAGCTGCGTTGTTTTGTATAGTCAGTGAGCCAGTGTAATTATAGGTATAAGGAACATAACAGCTTAGATTCCATGGTGTTAGACGCTTGGTGCTTCGTTCTTGCTACGAGGAGTGATTTGTAATTGCGGGGTCGATGGGCGCTGGTGTACACATTTATTTGCTCACCTGACTGCTAAAATATATTTAAAAAAAGGAATAAGAGCGAAATAAATTATACTTATTGAGATGTTATCGACAGCACAGCCGAGATGGCTCAGTAGTTACAACGCGAACATCTTAACCGATGATTGAACGTTCAAACCCCGCCAAGCACCACTGAATTTTCCTATTCTTAATTTGTGTTAATGATTCATCTCTTACTCGGCGGTAAAGGAAAACATTGTGAGGAAATTTGCATGTGTCTAATTTCAATTAAATTATTCCACATGCGTATCCACCAACTCGCATTGGAGGAGGGTGGTGGAATAAGCTTCAAAACCTTCTCCTCAAGGGGACACACTAATTACAGGCTTTAGTATACTAAAAATGTATACAATAGAAAAAAATACGACTTAAATTTAATTATATTAATATAGAAAAATTTAAATCAGCGTCATATAATTACGCACACAGCGGAGAAGCTCGCTATAATGATCTTATTCATTTTATTGATTTTTCTGAGCAATATACGCATTACTTTAATACCCGCTTCATGTACCGAGCAATGGCATTTAATTATATATTGTTTACAAAGGACTCGCCGCCGGGCTGGGGTGTCTCAGCCGGGGACATCAAAGTCCCTTTGTGCAAGCTCGTGATTGCAGGCTTAGTGCTGTTTACGACCTATCATGGCACAGCTTTATTACTGCGCTATGTTGTGTTTCATGAGCACGTTACGGGGTTGCGATTGTGAGGGTACTCTTATATTAACTTATGATATTTTAAAGATTTTATGTTTCAAATGTCTGAAACGGCTTTAATACTTTTAAAGATTTAATGTTCATAATATTTATTTATATTGTATTGAATTAGACAGGCACACTAGCAAGGGGCCACCAAAGATACCATTACATTGGCTTTGTAAGAAATATTAGCCACCTTGGGAACTGTCGATGCAATTTTATAAACCTTATGTTGTGTAGTTACTCTAGCTTAGTCACTCTTGAAGAAACTAACACAATACTAACAAATAAGTATTACTGATGTGCGGTAGAATACATGATGAGTACCACCCACCAGTATAACTAATAATGTTTATATTTATTGCCAAGTTTTTCCACGCGGCTTCATTCGTGTCACGTCACTGCTCCACCCTTTGTTGTTATATAACCTTTTTAAATAAATGGGCTATCAATACTACGATCCTTCCAAACCCTTCCGTAGATTCGGTGATTGTCGAGTTCGAACGAACAAACTCGTCCCCCGTTTAAATTAGCACATCGACAATTATTATCATTTATAATGTAATGTTAAAAGATTAAAATTAGATAAGATTTAATATCAACCAACGGCTCGGAATGTAAACTCACTGACTATAGGTAACTCGATTGAAACAAAAGTCCGAACAGGTATATACGTATACCGTAACTAGTCTTCTATTTCCATTATAGGAATGGAGTCCTGGTCTGTATGATTCGCGTTAGGCGGATATCTGTTTAAATATGGTCTTTGATTGCACCATTGTGCGAGCTCTCAGCTCGGAATAAATAGACTCAATCCCACAGATATGAGTTCTGCGATCGGTGCAGATAAAATGGAATTAACATTGATTCCATATATATAATAACAATAGAGAGACTTTCGAAAACTAATCACTGACGAATACGTTCAATCACACAATATAGACAGACGAGATTTTAAACCAGTGTTTTGGTCTTTGTTACAGTAATGTATTTCATGTATTTAAGAGCATTTGCGTATTAAGTAACCCACAAAAACGAGCTGTATCTGTTAATACATAGAGAACATTGTTGTGTGCAAACTTGTAATGTTACAACTTTGGGCATTGTGGTAGTAATTAGTAATTACAAACACACTTGTAATGTAACACGATACGGTCTCACTAATTTCTCCAACACAGTCCATGGTCTATTAAATATATTGAAATAGATATTTTATAAAGAATAGTAGAAAAAAATAAGTTTTGTGTTAATTGTTTGGACGACAATAATCCCAAGGGTTACGAACCTGCGGCTTTCACGTCGCTGGGCAGCTTTTGTATTGGTGAGCTATTCACGATTGTACATTAATATTGTTTTTATGTAAACAATACACATAAAAATGCCCCGAGACAAGCAATGTATTCTGATATTTATCATCACAGAATCTGTAATGCAAGGAATTAATGTCGTAATGTTTGGATGTCGTGTAGAACTTTGTATTTATTTTATTTGTATCTAAATTATACAGATTCGTTACTTTTTTTAACCGACTTCAAAAAAAAGGGTTGTTAATCTCATATGTAGCATTATTAGAATTTAATTATTTTTGAGTATGATGATCCATTTAGGCGGTGTTTGTCCACGAATTTCTCGAAAAGTAAATGTCGTACCGAGATGATAATTTTTAATTTAAGTTACGTACACTTATTTACGTATCTACAAGTACGTTACAACCTTATGGTAAACTTTGATGATTGAAAATTTCTAATAAACGACTATTTGGATAAAAGTATTTACATTTGATTTACGTCCATACGATATTTGCCCGCGTAGCGAATGTATTCGCAGGAATACTTTTACAGTACACTTCTGTCAGAACTCACTTCGTGCCTCACTCGTGATATTTTAAATGCAAGTGAGTTGTACATACTTATAGTGAATTTACTACTTTAATATTATAGTTTTTATTTAATATATAGTCAAAGTCGTATATTACTCTGACAGTTCACGATCATTTTCTCCGTTGAATAAATAGTAAATAATGTGATATATTTGTTTACCTAGCTCCTCGCCTAGGTTATGAATTACCCACTGACGTACGGGATCATATTACTCCTCGTAACATTAAGAAGAAACTGAAGTCATACTTTTTAAGTAAGTTATGATAGTTTATACACATGTTTAACTGGCATTAATGTTCTGTAGATAACGAACCTAGATTTAAGTCAATGTTAGCATTTATTACAAACCTGGGTGGTTTTCTGATGCTAGCTATAAGTATTTTGTTTCGTAAACTCTTATGTATAAATAAATAAATAAAATAAATAAATACACGCCATCAAATTTTTAACATTGATCAAATCAAATCAAAATATACTTTATTCAAGTAGGCTTTTACAGGAACATATATCAGATCTACGCTACGACCGGTGTGGAAGATAGATTCTACCGAAAACAACCGGTAGGAAAGTAGTTTTTATTCCAGCATTTGAAATACAATGGTACCTCTGTTAAATACCATTAGATTTATACAATACATCCCGGCAGAAAGTCGATATGTATTCGCTCCAGGTGAACGCTCCTAATGAGTACTCTCCCTTATGGCAATATAATATTTTTTTATATAGATTCGTTACAGTTCCACTCCACTATAGATTTCATGCACTAAAACCACGCAATCACAAACATGAAATGATGAAAGGCACACATCACAAAGCGTTCATTTCGATTGTCGTTAAAAATCCAATCAAATCCGGTTTCGCATTGGCGGTGCAATTAAAACTAGCGGTTGTTAGCTCCGACGCGGATGCTCTGTAATTGGAAACGTTTGAAAAATGACATTTATTTACAATTTGAGTATTCCCTGGAAAATTCTTTAATTTCCTGGGGTCTAGTGTTTCATTAAAATCTATGTCTTATTTTCTAGATTTCTCAGTGATATTCGCTCCACACTCAAAAAACGTATTTTTTTAATTAAATACAATTTATTGTAAAAATATAAACTACTGAAATAATCAATTACTGAATATCAAATAAAATATAAAATTGAAGTTAAAGTTCCCTAAATACCTACTTACCATTAAGAGGCAATTTTTCATGGATATCAACCCATAAAGGGCGAGGGACCCTCTCCTTTGTCAATATTTCTCTTAATAGCGTCAGTATTTATTATTAGTCCACTTAGCTGAAAGTAACAATGCTACACTTTACTCAATAAGAACTATAAATGCTAAGCTAAAGTGTTCAGGATCTTCAAGCTAAAAATTATGACACTAATGAATCTCGTCAAACGTCAGCTGTTTTCGGAGGTACGAGCTATTTTCATTAAAAGAACACTATGTGACGAGTATAGTAACTGATTCATGAGCATACAGATTACTAGGTCCTGGGTGTAAACACTGAAAAGGGGAATTAAGAAGTTATTGGGTTTTTTTGATCATAAAATGTTTGTATCAGCCCATAATCATAATCTGGATGATGACAGTGTGTATCTCGGGAGTATTCCTCGGAAAGTACTTAAAGCCATTGCTCCTGCACCTGATCTCTGTCCGGCTGTGTCGGATTTTGATCAATGGAATAGAATGTACATTTCTGTAGACATAAACCTAACTCCTGTGCGAGTCAAAATACGTAAGATTATACATAATAGCTGTTTTGCCGAGCGATTTGCATAAACGAGTTGCAATCGTGTAAACGGAGGTCAGGGGATCAATTCCGGGTAAGTAACACTTGACTTATTGTTGGCTAAATTTGTGGTTATATTTCATTTTCGTTGTTCGCTGTAAATGCAAAAATCGTGAGTAAATCTGTGTTTGTCTGATTCTGTGCTTGCTATATTGTGATATGTTTGTGGACTGCTGTTAACTGACTTATATATGCCCTCTAAAGTCGTCCCTTTTTCGATATAGCGCCCTTTTATTCATCTGCTAGTTTTGCAAATCTTTTATCCGGGCAAGCTGTCTAGACGTCACTGTTGTATTCGTAGGGAATTCGATAATTTCTCACCATGACGGAGAGGGCGCTGCTGCTTTTTAGTAGTTCGACGAGTCCAGGGAGAGAGAAAAAAATGACCATAAATATCTTTGAAACATAAAAGAAGGAAAACACACTTTTCACAGTCTACTGAAAATACAATCGCTTTTAATTCGAGTCTGTTTGAAGATGTTGGAGCCTCACAAATTGCTGTAAGCGCTGGCACCATGCCCTGAGTCTAAATCCTCTCTTGTGTGATACTATAGATGAAAGATTATCAATTAGCAAAATATGAATTTACATATGTATATACAACACGTCCTTTATTATATAACCATAGTTGTACGTGTTTGTCTGAAGAACTGGATTTCAAATCTTATATATGATTAGTCCTTTAACATAATATGTATTAGAAGTTTTTTTTTTTCCAAAAACAAAATAATTCTTTAAAGATGTTAGAACACCTATTTACATTTTTGTTTAACAGTTTAAGAAAGTTGAATATTTATTCAATAGTAACGATTAAACATTTTTTGCTACGTATGAACAATTTAAAGTTATTGTTCGAACGTTTTAAAAGTGTTTTTAGTAAAAGGAACACGCGCTGACGTACTGGCTGCATCTCAAATTCAAATATAGACGAGAATATAAAAAATACGGAATCCTGCAATCCGTGTAACGTGTGCTGGTACAATTTTTAAATAAAATAACTAGCATTTACCAGGCTATGTTGCTTAGAGTAAATTAATGTTTTGTTTCTATCCCAAGATAAAATCGACTTTTATCTGAGCGTGACTGTGAAAAACTGTGCATTAATCTCGAAAGAATCTGTATTCCGAGTCGGCGGCAGCTCTACATTCAATTTATGTCTGTAAACCGTCGATCCATAACTTCTCGTAAGAGCCTACTTCAATAAAGTAAATCATGTTTTGATTTAATTACTTGTGCATCGGTGTGTGTTCTCTCAGATGGGAGGTCGGGTCCCTTATGTTATGTAAAATGTTATTAACTAGAAATCGTAATCGATCAACTGTTATAAAACTCAATTATATCGTACGCATGCGCACAATGAAAGTTGCCTATTTATTGCTTTTTTGTTATTATTTTATGATCGTGAAAAGTTTTATTGTTAACGGTTATTGTAACAAAGAGAACGCGGTAATTATTGAACAAGAAATGAAGTACCTACCAGTTTTATGAGAAGTGTTTTGTAATTTGAACTAAAATTATAAAAGTGTACTGTTATGATGACGACCTAGAAATACTGTTTGTAAAAGAAATTTAATTGTTACGAAGACAATAAAAATAAACTTTTACATTTTTAGTATATGGATGTATTCAAAACAATAAACGTAATTAAATTGTTTTAAAGGTTAAAATGTTTTATATTACTATTTTTTTTTTAAATTAAGAGCGCTTATTCCCTTTGCCGCTTGTCAATTTCTGTCATTTTTAAGCTTGTGTGCGTGTATCTACGTTTGAGTGTGTAATCATAATAAATTACTAAAATAATTTTATTATAAAAGATAACCACGCAGCTAATATATATATACCCATAGTGACCGTAAATTTGATGATATTTAGGTACGATTTCTTGAGTAATTTGATTATCAAATTTTCGTAGTCTAATTTATGTATGATACGCAAATTATACAAAAAAGTATAATCCTAACCTATAAGGACAATGGTAGTCTATTTATAATTGTAATTTATTTTGAGTTGAATCAGAGTTAAGGGTTATAAAAAGTATTAATAACTTACATTCAATTCTACAATACAATTCTAGATCTAGAGATGATAGCCAAGGAACAGAATATATTAGTCTAAATAGTTTAAAGAGTCCAGAACTAGTTTTTAAGTGTAAATTAATTGTAATATGTTAAGAGATCGGAGTAAAAGGCTATCATAATTATTATATAACGTTTGTTTACCGCGATAACAAATTACTGTATAAACGTATGCTTATTTAAAGTTTAATAGGTTTTTTTAGCGCTATAAACCTAACATCAATTCTGTCCATAGACGTATTTGTTTAAATAAAATGGGTAGTTACACAAATAAATCAAATAGA
Organism: Vanessa tameamea; assembly: GCF_037043105.1. Taxonomy (NCBI): domain Eukaryota; kingdom Metazoa; phylum Arthropoda; class Insecta; order Lepidoptera; family Nymphalidae; genus Vanessa; species Vanessa tameamea. The sequence continues at coordinate 245,990 of NC_087327.1, read as the reverse complement.
ACACACATTGTTTAAAAACAGTTTAAAAATGTAACATTACAAAATATAAAAAAAGTTTTGTCTAAAGCAGATAGCTTAAAGGAATACGGCGAGTATGATCTGTTAACGATCGAGAGCCGATACACGCGCAGGATTCGAACCTACGACTGCTGACGCTACAACAACTCGTTAATATTGAACCTATCGTGTCACGTTTAAGAGGCCTAATATCGTTTCATCGAATTCAATATATTTAAATTAAATAAAATTTCATAATTAAAAAACCAGTCACGTCATGGTGTAGAGAGCTTGGGATGCATACAAATGGGTCGTGGGGTGGATTCCTGCGATGAAATATGTCGAGGTGCCCTCTACACTCAATTATAGCAGGATTAGTGTGGGGCTGCCTTTATGTGAGTTTATTGTAAAAGTATAAATAGCACATATTGTGTAAGAATTCATTCAATTTTTTTCAAACCGTATATAATTTCAAATTAAGTATAGCAGATTAGCGCGATGCGTTGTATTTCATTGCATTTATTACTTATATTTATTATTACAAGTTACACGATCACGAACAGACGTACCAATAATCATACATATATGGGCATATTGTATTGTTCGACTCACAACGCACACTTCTATACGTATTTATAAGTGTTTGAAATGTGAAGACAAACAGAGCAATGTACGTCGTTCACATGACGAGCGCACAGAATGCGTTCAATAATACGGAAAGAGAAAGGGTCGGTCTGAGTAAATACAATCCAAGCAAATATCCTGAAGTAAGTTTTTCTATTACGAGCCGTCATCCACAGATGACACACATAGAAGCCCTTGCCTTAATAGTTTTGGGGATCGTATAAGCTGTTCCCCATCGGAAAACAAACGATTTATCGGGGCGCTCTGTGGTTGCCTCCGGCGGCGGCGGCGGCGCAGTTTGTGTGGCCCGACTGCATAATATACTGCAATAATATAATATAATGTTAATATAGTGCTCTTTATGAGTAATATAAATGCATAATGCATTCGTTAAATTGTACGTTTTCGCAATTATAAAGCAGAGGGATCGCGTCGCTTTTGTTAAACGTTGTTATTAGTTGTATCAAACATATTTAATTATTCAAAGTAGAGCTTGTTGTTGCGTATGCCGCGCGAACGCGGGAGTATAATGAGGTTAGAGAGTTATTGATATTGAATTACGATTTTTATGTATATTACTCGATAGCTTCGTCATTTAAAAAAATATATACTTTTTTAACCTTATTAAAATTTAAAATATGACAAATTGCGGACAACCAACGACTTTAGAATCTAAACGGTGCTGTCTCATTAGAGCGGTGTTTTTCAAAGGGTCTATATTTCTTCGTAAATTGTAATGCTAATTTATCATTCACGGGTGTCGTCGAAAGCCAGAATAAGGCATTTTTTAAATTCAAATACGCAATGTCGACAGGCATTTCCGAGATCATCATGAAATAATTAAAATAAGTTAAAAGGTTATATATATATATAAGAAACACACTTGGTGCAGATTCTACCGCTAGTAATACTCCGTACTGTTGTGTTCCGGTTTGAAGGATGACAGAACCAATGGCACAAATGACATGAAATTTTAGGCATCCCAATGTTGGTATTGGTCTGGCGATGTAAAGAATGGGTAATAATTAAACCAGCGCCAATGTCTATGGACAGTGGTGACCACTCACCACGGGGTGACCCATTTCGCCTTCCTCCTACTTAAAAAAAAGTGTCCCACATCTGAGCATAAAGGTCTACTTATCGTAAGGACTGGAAGCTCATTTGAACAAGCTGCTCCAATACGGGTTGAATATATATGTTAGATCTTTCTTTGTCGCATACGGGTTAATACAATGCAAATAACTGAAAACTTAGTAAAGCTTGATGAATTTAAACCTACGATCTCCGGCAAACATCCAAAGTTCTATCCACTGTACCACCTCAGCTAAGTAATCTATTACTGTAATAATCTTTCGTATCAGCGTACTTTTTCTCAGGATATTACCGCCTGTATTCACATATCAATCAGATAACCGATGTCGAGATAGCTTCTATATCATCATCATATAAACATACTATGTATTAGAATATACGAGTGTTGGCAGTGTTTACCATCTGACCTCTGCCACACGTCAATAGTAACCAGTGATTCCTTCGACTCGGGTCAATGTACGATCGGCGTTACGTATTTATCGAATACACTGTATTTGATTACTCTAAATACGACTCAATTTGAATACAAAGCTTATTTCATTGAACTCTTATGCTTTATTGTTGTAGATATAAATAAAATATATTTTTTATATGAAAGAATTAAGGGTCAATATCTCTTTACGGTTGGGAACGTACTGTTAGTGTGAAGTATGGCTCGTGTATTACATCGCAGTCATCGGTAGGAGTTGACCTTTGTTTTGACGATGTTTTACGTATTTTATGACATTTTGTTACATTTTGACATTTCGTTACGTTCTTGGTGACGCGCGTTTTTAAATGCTTCTCATTAGATTCCCTTTCCTCTATTACGGCTGAGGTTCGATGGAATGAATATGTCATACTTAAATCCAAGTATAGAACTCCTTTTAATTTTTCATGAGTTTTTAACAACTTATCTTGTACTTTATTTTGTAGGAAACTTATATGTTTCCAAAAGTTGCATTTTGTACACTTTCCTTTATTTAATATTGGTGTTTAGTAAAATTCTACTTCATCCATCTGTATTCATATTTATCTATTTTGCAAAGGGAGATGCTTAAAAAAGCATTAACGTACTTTACGTTATGTTACGTTAAGTATGTAGAAGTTATCTACTACTACATAGTTGCACAATATGACTTTTCTAAGCTATTATAAACGTCACCTGTCCGGAAACTGTACTGGTATTCAAGGAGATGGACATAGAGTGATTGAACTCATTATATATAATAGTCCTATTTTATCTGAACGCGGGTGACACCGCAGGGCACGGCTTGTATAAAGTTTGTAATGATGATGATGTCGTCCTGACCGATTTCTGTTCAGCGACCATTTTACATGGAGGCTAGCCAAGGAGATAATATAGTGTGTAGTGTGCGTGTGTGCGTGTGTGTGCGTGTGCGACCACAGATGCACTTCATATGCCTTCACTCGGATTGTGAATACGCTGAGACAGCAATCAGACCAATGAGTTCACGTGTGTTCTAGACACGGTAGTGTATAATCAATATAAACGTAGGTACATATTCTAAGTTTTGGATTTTGGATTACTACTGACAATTAGTAAGAAATCCCGCTTTATTTCGGCCCGACCCTTTATTTTAGCTCGTAGACTTATAAAGTGGCAGCAAGGACGATGTGGTAATACTAAATCACAGTATTCACTCAGTAATTGTAAATTTACGGACTTTGTTATCGCGGTGCTTTTCACTATGGTTATGACTTATAGGATCACGCTCCCTTCATTTATCGGAATAATCTACGCTCAGCGTTTTTTTGCAGTCGCCGGGCTAACTATTACGGAGTATCACGATATCGGGTCGCATAAACGTGCCGTGACGCCGTAACATCTGCGCTATCGTGTCGAGGTACCAGGCAAGTGGATTGTTCCACCACTACATAATTATGTACAAGCCATCATTCAAGAAACCAACATTGAAGGGAAAACTGTACGAGCTATTCTGATAATAAGTGCGTGTTAAGAAGGTACATAATGGCGTGATAGTTTTTGAAATTGTAACGCAGCCGCCGAGGGTACAATGTAATGTACAAGCGCGTTTCAATTCAACAGCACAATGCTAGCAGCCGGCGAGACAGGTCGGTTCTCACAAAGGCTTATAGAGAGATAAAATTAAAAAAAAAAAAAACGCTTTCATCTCGGATTGACGTTCAGCTTTTTATTACGGTCTGTTATTACGAGTTACTTGTCTGTTTGTTGAAAGGGTCTGCGCTTCAAAAGTTTCATTTGGTGCATTTTGAATGTCTAGTGTTCTCGGCTCGGCTCTCCGCGATGTTGTCTCCGGCTTCGGCTTTTATTTAAACAACTTTCTTTTTGATTAAACTTATTTTCGTTCTAAGAAAAGGGAATAAATATTCTTTTATGCGGATACGTCACGTTGACATCTAATATTTTGCATCGATATCGGTTACCACATTGTATGCCTCAAACAAGCCTTTGATCGTCTTGGTTATATCTAAACACGAATATGTAATCTTATTATGGCATCGTTTTGAATACATTGCAATACAATAAGGTACAATAACACTTTGAAGAACAGCTCCACAGACAATATAATGCTTCAAGTGCTCCTTATCTGAAATTACTTATAAAATTAGTTCTCATAGAGCCGACTAGCAACTCACTTCCTATTTAATGAATGATAATAATTATAATAATTTCACGTCCCTTTTATCAAGAAACATAATCCGGAATTCTAGATTCACATTTCAAAAGCGTTTGAGGGCTTCATAACATATGGGCTAACGAACTAAAGTATGCAATTTTTCTTTTTTTTTGGACTACAGTTATGTCGATATAGAAATAAAGTGTATTTGCATAAATAACAGTTTTCAAATCAAATAAAATCAAAATACTCTATTGTAGACCAGTAAACACATAATTTAGTCACGCTTAAGAAAGATGCACAAGAGGCAACCTTATCGCTAAAACAGCGATCTCTTCCAGGCAACCTTAGGGTAGAGGAAAGAAACAGATATCGAAAGAGGTAGGGGTGTACAAGGCGGATATAAACATAATATATAACATATAGTTTTCAATAGGTATGTCACAAAAACTTTTTTAATCATTATGTTTTTTACATTAGTAGCTGTTTCTCGTGACTTTATCCGCGTGAAACTAGTTCTGCTCCGTTGCTGTTACAGTATGAAGGCTCACAGTTACTTTTTCATGCGTTACAAAGGCTGCAAACTCGGTGATGTGAAGGCGTCACATCAAAAATTGATACACTATTTGTGACTCTGCATTGCATGCTATTGCAAACACAAAAATTTACAATTATTTTAGTCGGAACGCACCTTAAATATATCGGAAAGTCTTCTAACCCACTATTGGATACTTTTCGTCTTAGTATATGTTTCTTCCGGAGGATTTTAATGCATATTATTTGGAAATATATAACGTGGCTCCGGCTATGAGTTCAGCTAGAGGAAACAGTTGATACGAAAAAAACAATTTGATTGTAGAATTAGATTGGGCATGAGCCTAGCCAGAGGTTGGTATGACACAAACATTTTCTTATATTGTTTTATACACAATACAATAGGTAACTGATTATGAATTATGGATTTTCATTTGCTCAAATTGAAGTTGGATACGCGTGTGGCCAATTTATATCTGACACATATGCGCTTCCTCACAGTTTACCGGCGAGCGCGAAGTAATAAACTCTATTATGAAAAATGTCTAGTGCTTACCCGGGTTTGAACTCGCAATCATCGGCTATGACGTTGTTCCAAACTTTGGCCATTTCTACCCGGTAACGATATTGATTATGTTGAAAAACACTATGTTAAGGCTCCAGTCTGCAGTTGCACCATCAATAAATGATAAATAAATAAATATTGTACAACATCACATACATTACTCTGATCCCAATGTAAGTAGCTAAAGCACTTGTGTTATAGAAAATCAGAAGTAACGACGGTACCACAAACACCCCGACCCAAGACAACATAGAAAACTAAGGAACTCTTTCTACATCGACTCGGCCGGGAACCGAACCCGGCACTCGGAGTGGCGTACCCATGAAAACCGGTGTACACACTACTCGACCACGGAGGTCATTAATTCAATAGTTCTACCGCTAAATGTTAATGCCTCATATTATAACATTTAGAAGTGTGTATGTAATTGAAGTACAAGGATCGTGCCGACCTATTGGTTATGATTCGTAGCCTGTTGACAAAGAACAAGATTCGGTTAATTTATATATTTTGTATGTCGTTATGTTAGGGGGTAAAGATTATCACCAGTTGATCCATACTGCCTACCTGTCCGTTGAATTATATATTAGTGACGAGCATTCCATAAAAGCATACTAGCCCTACATTTTCTATGATGGCTATAATTTAATGAATTTTAATTAACATTCCTACACCGTCGGCTCGGAGCCGCAAACATTTTATTATATCACGATGTCCTTTAACCAAAGGCTGTCTGGTAGAGTTCGCTGCAACAGTAGTTAAACCGCGTTTGATACCAAATTAGAATTTTACTAAATTACTTGTTCTTATGTTCATTGTTTTACAATAAAGTTTATTTGTATTATAATGAAATATAAATAATTAAAAAATATATATATGTACATACATTAACGTATATTTATAGCTTAAGAGTATATGATAAATCGTGACATTTTATTCAGTCGTTAGTCACGCTGTGTGTTGACAATGTAGTTATTTCCACTACGTGAACAAGACACGAGTGCTTGTCAGACTTTTTACCGCTGGCTGTGGAAACGTAACCTGTTCTAAGACAAATAATAATTGCGTAATTGTGAAGAGGATATTACTACTCGACGAGTTTTTACATTATTTTTATGCATGTAGCTTCTCCAGCAAAGACATTTTAAGTACAGCCACAATGGACATAACATCTCTGTACCTAGGGTTGGTGGCGCATTGGCATTGCAAGGTAGTTAACATTTCTTACAGCGTCAGTGTCTGTGGGCTGTGGAGACCACTTACCATCAACTGGCCCATTTGCCTGTTCGCCTACATTTACATAAAAAATACACATAATTTATAACTACATAAATTATTGGACAGGACTCGAATTTATAATACAAAGTATCCCAAAAGAAAATATACCTTCATTTGTTTCGGTGACTGCATGAACGCATCAAATCTGAGTGGCGCGGGTAGTATGCCGATGACTCTAGGAACTTCAGTCACTATGGAGCATATCTCGGAACTGAAAGCGCACTTTGCGTGCGTTTTACAAAAAACGGTGACTGTAACACGTAAAATATTCCGCAGTATTTAAAGTTTTCGTAACTTAAATTATGCGAAATCGAACTCGAGTTCGATTTCGAATCAACCAAACCAAAATCTGGGGAGTCAAGCTCATCTAGAACAGCAGAAAACGGATAGATTGTACACTGTCTGCTCGTGTGGATCTGAAACTCTCAGTAAGTTAAGTATTTAGCATAAAGATCTAAAGCTGCATATGTACAAAATTCAATTGGTGCAAGAATTAAAACCAAGTCAGAAAATCGTAGCCATCACGGAGTCGAGACTGCCTCCCTTACATTTTATTCACGTGTATTTGATATCTTGAGTATGATATACAATAATAATGACGTACATTGCTTATCACCACACATATAAATACAAAAGTTTTCTTGAATATAATTTATGAAGCTATAACGTTAAGCAGCATTAAACCTGTTTTTGCAACTCTATTGGTAATAAATAAATTCATTCAGGAACAGTTCTTTGGTTATATGAAGCATTATGTGTCGATTCATACATTCATAAATGTTCAAAGAACGGTTGATGAATGGAATGAGTTTCACTGAGTAACGATTCGCTTATTCAAATACAAGTTTACAATATTTATATTTACGTCAAAGCGTATATGATTTTATATACATATATTATAAAAGTCTTTTGATTTTCTATTCGTAGTTAATGAGGTTTTATTGATTAAACGATCTAACTTTAGTCAGTTGAATACAATTCAAGCCCGATTTTTAGCATATTTTTATAAGGAATCTGTGAGAACTATGGATTGTATATAAAACATGGATTTGTATTGTTATTAGGTCGATGCGTGTTGAGACAAAGGATGCCGGACGCGTCCTGCTACAGAAATGTAGCACACGGTGACAATACATACTGGTTAAGTATCTAACATCACTATTTTATTAATATATGATTTGTCACCTTTCTACTACCCCAACGCGTGTCGACTCACTCAATTATTCTACCGTCAAACCGTAAATTAAGTTTGAAAATCCTGTGTCTCAGGCTGTCAGCACATTGACAGTGAAAGAAGGGATTTTTACTTTTCACTGTCTCTGTATCTATGTGTGTCGGGAACAATTTGTGACCCCGTATTCCCCTTAAGCTTAAGGGGAAGATCTATAAGACCAAGGTCAGACCTGCTGTTCTGTATGGATCAGAGTGTTAGGTTACAAAAGGGATGACTGAAAGTTGTTTTGAAATTGTATGTGGCGGAGATGAGTAAGGAATGAGTACATAAGCGACCGAGAAACAATGTGGAAACCGGCTGTCATGGTATGGACCCCAAGTAGAATTGGGATAAGGGCAGGAGGATGATGAGTCTTTGTGTCTATAGGCTAAAGTAAAAATCAAGTCGAGTCCTCAAATGCGTAAAGAAATGTTATATAAAAGCGATTTGTAAGATCTATTATTTTTAGTTTCATTTGCTTTCACTGTAACTAATTTTTTGTTTTGTCTTTGTGTGCAGCGAAGTGTGTTATTATTATTACATGCTTCAAAAAAACAAAGACGGACTGTTTCATAAATCAGGTTATACACAGAGCAACGTATCGATTCAAATGCTAGTTTCGAACACAATTCTCATAACAATAATCTAATCTAGTACCTGAAAATCCATAAATCTTTCACCGACCTACTTCCAAATAAGCGACGAGACAGCTGCTCGCAACCTTTACAAATTTCCGTGAAATATGAGATTCGAGCAAAAGTATAATTTATTGTCTTATTGTATAAAAAACTACGTAACGTTATGACAATCGACGCTCCCGATCACATCGCTCTCTGCTCATGGACTTAGGATTTAAAAAAATGTATTCATAGTCTCCCTCGACTGAGGGTTCCCATGCAACAATACTAAAACAGGGTTTTTAAACTTGATATTTCAGGCATCTGTTTATATTTTTGTGATCACCCAGACCATGCACTGGACATGGAAGTACAATACCATTTACTATAGCTATAATAATAAAAATTATTTCAGTATCGTGTACGGATCTAGACAAAATGTGGTCTGAAGTCTGCATGACGCTGATTATACGTATTGACGTTTTTTTAGAATGCTACATCTAAGCGTTACGGGTCACACTGCTGTCTAGTTTTAGTTGTATTGAATAGTATAATGTGTTTATCCTTTTACATTGCAAACAACTACAAAAGTGACGTTTCGCTAGCCGTACCTTAACGTACTAATAATAATAATATTATTACAATACCATTTCCGATTCTTCCGTCATTTCAACTTGACAAAGGAACGCTTTAAAGAAAATTTTCTATTGACCAATGTATTTAAAAAGATTGCGGAACCCTATAACATAAATGGCACCCCGAAGTGAACGGCAACAAAGCCGCGTCCCGCCAGCGCCGGCGCGGGGCGCAAATTGCATGTTTTTTGTGCGAAATCGTCACAATGCGTCATTAGGCGCTCCTGGGTTATTGCCCTATTATAAAAAGGGATTTTAGTTTTATTACAGAACTAAACTGAACTAGATGATTTATATACATTCTTACTTTCTATCTATGTACACAGTGGTTATTCTATTCTGTTAGTATATAATGTTTGAGTATCTCTGTATATAATTGATTTAGCAGAATTTTGATAGTTCAATTGATTTCTTTAATTGGACGTTATAATTGATGCAGTACTTCAAAAATAACTAGTTGAGAGTATTAGTGCGCCATGTGTCATGTAAGCTTAAATTATTTTTTAACGTAGGAAATAACACAGAGACCAAGAGTTCATTACACTAATAAGTCTTGGTTGTAAGAAAAGTATTATGCTTAGTTTTTAATTAGTTAAGAGTATCTGTTTAATTACTGTTTTACATGTTTTTACCAATTTGTTTATATAACGTAGTATAAGCCCCAACTTGGCCAGCATTGGCAAAATGACAGCAAAACCAAAATGATGTAAAATATGAATACAAAAAATAATAAAGAAATATATCAAATTATTAACTCTGTGTTACCAACAATATACCAAAAAGAATTACTATAATACTTAGTTTAAAAGTGATTACTAGCACTTATCGAATAGTTTTTAGTTTATCTGCAATGTCTTGGTATAAGTATAGCGAGGGTTATACTATGAACCGAACAAGTTCTTTGCAAGCAAATCGTAAAACAATAGTAAGATGTTAGGCTCCGTCCCGACTGGCAGAAGCCACAATGACTTTATGCTCGCCTTTACGACCCACAATTAAAAACTCGACTAACGACTTCGCTTTGACGATACATAAAACTTTATATCATAGCTTATAGAGTATTACGGCACCGACGCTTCTAGACGAAGTCACACGAAGTAAACTATTAAATAATAACTTTTTTCATAACGTAAGCACATGGCCGTAAGTACCGTCTGATTGTAAATGGTCACCACTGCTCATAAATTTTGGCGTCTTAAGAAATTGTAACCATTGGTTACATTACCAATACCATCGACCTTGGGAACTGACACGTTATATACCTTGTGTCTAGAAGTAGATACACAACGTATTTCCGCTTGCAGATAGAATATATTATGATGTGTGGGTTGGACTTAGCCAGACGGGCTTGCACAGAACCCTACTGCCACAGAAATGACATTGACATTTATCGTAATGACAGTATATGACGTAGACAATTGTTTAGTTGTAAGACCGATATCTCTGATTTTTGTTGCTTCGTTAATTTTAAAGATTGAATTTTATATAACCCCGCAATAATACAATAACTCGTCCATGCAATGCGACTAATTTAGAGAAGATTATTTTATGTTTGTCTGTTGACTCTACACATAAAATATACAAATGACATATATGTATTCTATTCATGTCTTGTATGGTTGAGCGAATAAATACATACAAGGTAAAAATATATTGTGTCCTAAAAGAGGGTAAGGGAACGAGTGACGAAGCTGTAGAATCCATTCAGCTGTGGCTTTCTATTTGATTGCTGTTGCCGATTCAGCGAGATAGTTGGATTGTAAAACATCGTTTCAATTGACGACTGATGGATAAAGATTCAACTGTCAAATACAAAGGACGTGCAGATAAGAGTACGCGACTGAATAGCTGGAATTAATGCGACTATTGTAATGCAACGTTTTACAATTAGGGTGAGTGACTCTATGCAAATAAACGCAGCGTTCGGAATCGCGTTAAACAAATTATGCGAACAATACTTTCGTTCGGTTGATTTTGTAATTGTTTGATTATAATATGTATATGTTTATTTTTCATTAAATCTGTTTTAATAATACGTTGGAAAATTTAATTGATTTAAAATATGTTTTCATCGGTATTTAATTTTTATTTAGTATGTGTAAGGAAGATCCCCTAAATTGATTTGTCCCCTATAAAGATAAAGCTACAAATGAAATATTATTTTTCTTTTTTAAACATTATCGTAAACCTATCGGAAGCATCTGCGACGGCAAGTCAGATAACAATATTATAAGGGGTTTTTTTTATTGCAAAACTAAAAAATGGCGTTTTATTTATTTTATTTTTGTACAGTCTTATGTTTTGTGTCAGTCCCCAAATATGTGCTGTCAGGAAGCTGACTAAGCTTTCTCGTCTATTGTTATCCGAAAAATACCTGAAACCGCAGCACGCCTGCTTCCGTAGACGAACACTATGTAAACCTACATAACAGGTTAATACCGTTTTTAATTTTTACCATTTTTTTAAGGCTAATTGTGTTATTTATTCTACGTTCATTGTAACTGCTGCGTGGCTAGCTTATTGAATACATATCCAAGTTCAAGCACCGGGTCGGGCTAGAAAATTTATTGTGTTTTTTGTCAACAAACTCGATAGCAGCTTAAAGTCTGGATATTGGTTCGGGAATTTTTAACGGCGTCAAGATGTTTCAAACATGAGATTTAAATTTGTTTATTGGCAAAGCAAAAACCATTTACGCACGCTCGATGAAGTCTCATCGACGTTGCAAAGACGGAAACTCGGTGTTAGTGATCGATAGAACATTATCGAATAGTTAGTTTATTGTGTAGCGAGACACGAAAAAACTGGTTCAGCTATTGTTATAAGACACTAGCTGCTCGGCCTTCATAAATGCTCGTGAACGAACAATGAGGCGAACATTTATTAGCCTCTGTTGCATTGTTGGCGATGTAATGGGATAACTTATATGGCGAAACTGCTGCTCTTTATAGCATATAGGTATTTATTACAGCAGTAACGTGGGACTGCGCCGCGGAATCAGAAGGAATCGAGAATTTATCGTGTTGTTTCAAGTTGTGAGGTTTACGGTAAATTTTTGCAATTGTTGTTTATTATTCTGTCCCAATTCCCTGTTCAGATCGCAGCTGGGAATTTCACGATTGTTTATAATACATATCGAGATCGATGGTAAAAAATACCGTAAGGAAATCTACATGTGTTCGAATGAAACTCTGAGACGTATATCCGGTAACTTGCATTGAAGAGATTCATATGGTTTGGAATAACAGGTGGTTTTTTTTTATAGAGAACTAAAGACATACCCAGCGCTGGCAAATTATTCTGGCTGATTGTATACATATTTGAATATATATTTCAACATTCAATAATTTAATCAAGTGTTATTTTAAGCTTATATAAAAATACATATGACAAGTAAAAATGCAGTATAAAGAAAAAAAATTTATGTAATTACTTTTTAGAGTTTCGACTGTGAATATGGATTTCGTGCAATCAACAATTTAAATAAGAATTGCTTGTCTTGTGATAATGAAGTTTACTTCAATAAAATTGAGAATCATTATATCATATTCTAAGTTACAATTATTTCACAATGAATAATTCAAGGATTCATTTACGGCTTTATTGTATTTACTTATACAACCGTGCTAATGTTATAAAGGTGAGATTAGTTCCATAAAACATAAATTCGAACCTTAAATGACTGAAATATATTTTTTACCTGATATCGACAATACACACGGACAAAACGTTTACTTCTCCCCACGAAAGGTGCAATAACAATGAACAAGTTGAAGTGGCCTATTTGCCTAAAGCAGACTTCACCTACGCGAAAACAAACCTTCGGGTCTAGTGATAGAGTACAAAACGCAATGTGTTTTATTCTTCAATGTGACGTAGAATAATCGAGGGTAGATTGTTATTCCGTGAATCGATTTTTCATTTCTTTTCAGTGCTTTTAGGAATGTGTATTGACAATAACAAAGGGATACTTCAGTGTTGTTCCGAATTTGGAGACGCGTTTTGAATGTAATGAATGAAAGTATGAAATATTATGGAAGAAAACAGTTTTTTTATTAAAATTATTTATAGAATTTCCTTCTATTGTCTGCAAATTGGTTAGAAACTTTTGCACTGTAGATAGTATAAACACTTCCTACAACATCGATGCGCCGCCGACCATTATCCCCCATGCCAGTAATTACACGGATTCCGCCTGCCTTTGATGGTACAATAAGTGATGGTTGGGTAGAACTCACCCAGACTGCCTATATATATAAAGCCCTACCGGTTAAAGCCGGTTAATTAATTTGTGTAAGTTGATCACGAAGATACAGAAGATTTTGAGATTGATGAAATTTACGTCAAATAAAATAGTAAACTAATTTATATTTTAAATAAGTTAACTTATCAAGCTCAAAGATTAGGAATTAATGTAATAGGTGATAATATTTAGAATAGATAGAAGTTGACTTGGAATCGTCTGTGCAGCTCTGTCCAGTACCAGAAAGTATTTTAGTATTGGTGATTTTTAATCATTATATCGTAAACATTTATAAAAATTGATTTAATTCTAAGTTAGTGTTTGTTATAACGAATTTTGCTTTCACTTACCAAGCAGCATGATAATAAGTTAAATGAATTCAAACTTTTCGTCAAAAGGGTAGAACTTTAATATGTTTTAATATTACAAAATTCGAAGTTGTTACGAAGATAAACTTCATTTCATAAATGTAAACACAAACTCTATTAAAGTATGTACAGTTAATACAAAATCATTACCCTCTTTCGTTTAACAATGGAGTAAAACAGTGGAACTGAACGTGAGTGAAATTCAAAGAGAGACTAAATGCCTATCCATCCTAAATTATTCATGTATACGTCTATATCTATTACAACATTATTTAGACATTGGATACAAACATCACACGTGATCTGGAGCCTGTGACTATGAATGGACCAATTAGTCGCCCACGTCGAGACCCGTATTGTCCGCGTATCTACGTGACTGGTGATACTGTAACTTGATAAGCCGATTTCTAGCACCAATATTCTCTACATCACACTAATATTGTAATATCAGTGTGGCAATATGTTTTCTTTATGAAAGTAATTGCGGCCCGAGAACTGTCATTTACTCATCCATCGTATAGTTAAAGATGGATACGGGATATATTATAGTTTTTCCTATATAATCTTTATCTATATGTTGGATCAGTTATGACTCAGTCAGAAACTTTATAATGTCTGCCTGATTGAAATTCAGATTCGAGACTGATTGAAAAACAGATTCAATATATGTGGTGCTACCCCAAAGTAATATGCCATATGACATAATGATATATATTTTGATTATTTGCAAATAATTAAAATATACTAAACGAGCGATATCATTATCAGTTAGTTGTCTGACTTTTCTAACCTCGTATGCTGCGGTGCTGAGTCTTCGTGTCAGAGACGATAAATGAGAACTCTATTGAAGTTTAGAATTCCAATGCTATTCCTAAAAACACCGTATTATTGGCTACATCAAGACAGCTACCGTAAGCTAACTGATAGTAAGTTGCCAATAGACTTGGCTCTTTAAGAAGTATTAAATATTCTTTACATCACCAATACGCTATCAGCCTTGAGCTAAAAAGTTATGTCCCATGCGCCTATTTGCACATGCTCACTGAACCTTTAAACCGGAACACAAAACATTGCGGTATTACGGGCTTGCATAAAGACCTGAGAATGTTTCATTCGCATAAAACTTAACTTTAATTATTATTTTCTGGTGAACTCGCTTAGCACCGATGACTTTTCAACGGTGAATGAGAAATTAACATTATAGTTTTTTTATCAAATATTGAAAGATCATTTAAATCACAGCACTCAAGTGACAGCATTGTTTAGATTGTAGGGTTGCTTGTTCCCAGTTTGTTACCCTTTGTGACAGACTTATTACTTTGAATGATGCATTTTATATTTCCTACTCTCATAGTCCGATGGTTCAAAAAGAGACTGAACTCCTTGTAGTTGCATCTTCGGGCAGAACCAGCCTCTTAACGTGGTTTTCATGACCTTCTAAATCCAAATTGATTTGACCGTTTGTTGGCAGAAAAACTCAATAACTTTTAGTGGCTTATGCCACTTATTTTTATGACGTCACTGTCATTGGAGCGACGAAGCAGATTGGATACGGTTTATTGTAAAGTAAGTAATTTGTTTTAGTTAACGTAATACCAATTATTATTGTTGTATAATCAGAGAGTCGGAACTTACAAACATGTATTTATTATGACTATAAAATACAATATTGAAGTTAAATAAATAATAAAAAATTATGGAACATTAAGCTTGTTATTGAAGTAGGTTAACGGCTTTTTTTACAGTCGTTCATTTACAGGCTTATGTCAATAAAATGTAACAAAACATGACAAACAGGGCCGTAAACGATTGCAGTTTAGAAAAACGATAAGACATTTATTATGAAAAAGACGAATAATGAAATGAGCCGAGATGGCCCAGTGAGCCGAGATGGCTCAGTGGTTAGAACGCGTGCATCTTAACCGATGATTTCGGGTTCAAACCCAGGCAAGCACCACTGAATTTTCATGTGCTTAATTTGTGTTTATAATTCATCTCGTGCTCGGCGGTGAAGGAAAACATCGTGAGGAAACCTGCATGTGTCTAATTTCAACGAAATTCAGCCACATGTGTATTCCGCCAACCCGCATTGGAGCAGCGTGGTGGAATATGCTCCAAACCTTCTCCTCAAAGAGAGAGGAGGCCTTTAGCCCAGCAGTGGGAAATTTACAGGCTGCTAATGAATAATGAAATAAATAGTAACGATGTAAACTCACAGAATAAAAATATATCTCAAACAATAATTAAAGTTGGCTTAGATGTGAAGATCTTTAATATTATATTAAAACATTATGCCAGAAAGAAACTTTTATTCCCAGTACTTAGACGAAATGTATACGTTTTATTAAATGTGATTCTTAAAAAAAACGAAAGCAAAATAAACTTATTTAGTAACTTATTTAGGTTCTAAAGTTTATATGTATAATTACAGTCTGTGTACGTCTTCACAAGTATATGTTCACCTGTATAATATGGCAGAATTTCATTTCATTCGGGTTTGCTCACTGTTTCATTCCATCTTTAAATAGCACAAGACGAATTACTTAATATAGCCGTGCTTTAAGTACATTCAAAATTAGTGGTGGTTGCTTGTTTTTGAAGTCGCAATCTGATATGAAGCTCCCGGCTCTGAAATTCTACGCGAATTTTTAGAACAATTTATTTTTAATTCTTAATGCCGACGTAGAAATGTAACTTCTGCTTAAATAATGATCGCTCGTAATGGTCGCAAGATTGTTAGTAGCAGTTTTGCTGAATCACATTACCGGTTCCGTGAAATCTTTTATAGTATTTCACGTTATTGTGAGGGAAAAGTACAACACTTTACATTAAATAAGTTAAGAGTTAAAACCAAGGGCATACATAAATAAAATATCTGGCTTATTTAGCGACTGCAATATTAATATTAATAACATTATCCAAAAGAAGAGTGTGAGATTTCAGTCCAAACGGTTGAATGGAATTTGTTTAAATTCAATTGCAAGATTTTACTGAAGAATATTAAGAGGTGAAGTATACATTTTTTTAAAAAACAATGTATAGAGATTTTTTAAGCTTTGCATATTCTCATGCTAGTTAAAATATTCCTGCACTCTACAATATCATAAGCAAATCATTTTCCATAACAAGCCGGGCGTCCGCATTGTTGGTTTTAATTTATAAGAATAGCTGAGACCTTTCCGTTCTTTGTGTCTGCTTTAAATGACAAGTGACGGCCCTTGATGTCTGGGGGGTTTAAGAAAACAACAAAAGGCGACTTACTGTCGCACAATCGCATAGCAAACAACAGACCAACAACACAACCATGGGGCGAAGAAACCTAACCCCGGGAATAAATAGGAATGAGGAAAAAAGGGTCAATCGAGCCCCCGGGGAGAACGGGGATCGATAAACTAGCCAGAGTTATTCTGTCGGCGCCGTCATACATTGACGACCCTCGAGAGTAAATTATTAAATAGCTTTCCTCCGGTTTATCGAGAAATGTGTTGAGTTTTTGCTCCACTTCAATCCAGCGTGAATAAATAGTTACATTTTATATCAGATGGTGGGAGAACATACTACTACCTACCTTAGGCTACCCCCTACCGAAGGTATAAACAATTCCTTCAAAAAGTAGAGGAAAATAAATTTTATAAATGAATCTTTAGTCATAATAACAAATATTATCTAAACAAGATCCTTGTGCATTACTTACTATCTCATTGGCTGCAGAAGCTCTGATTCCGGGCTCGAATTCCGGATAATTAAAATATTTTCAGGTTTTCAGACAATAAATTCTCAGTAGCTGCTCGAAATTGAGTAATTGTCACAGAAGAGGTTAAAAACTCTCACCAATATGTTACGGGATGAAATGTGGTGTGTTATAACAAAATATAATATGTCTTTACAAATAATTCAGCTGCCCCTATTTAAGCGAACTCTAAAATATAATTTAAATAGCATTCATTTGGCCATGATGGATAGTTCGACCTTTGTCTTATTATATTCTTTTCAAGTCCGGAGTCTCAAATGAAAGACTCCAATGCTATCAAAGGGTCGTTTTATCATTGCTTGAGAAAACACAAAATAAAATTATCCATGAGGTTTATTCAAATGTTTCAACGTCGCTCGTCCCCTTCCTACCCTTCGAGATGATAATCTAAAAACCCGTTCTTTTTGCTTACGGAGCAGAATCTTTGGAGACGGTGGAAAAATTTCAATAAATTAATCTTGTTAAAGGGTTCGTGAGAAAGTCGCTCCATGGAGGGAATGCTTTGGAGGCACCGAATAATTCTAGTTATGCCTCGTCGTTTGACAATGAGGGTTCATGTACCTATTTTGCTATATATATATATATTTAATTTAGTTTTAGGTTATGTTTTTGCGTCGTTTTATTTCATTTTATCTGCAGATGTTCAACATTTGGGTTGATGGAATTTCGTTCCCAATTTTACACCTTTTAGTATCGTATTGATTTATTTTGTGAGTATATCTATAATTTGGGATGATTATGTAATTATTTTGTTACGATCGACGTGATCTGATGATGTAGTTAAGCGGTGTAAGTGAAACTCTTCAACGTCTAGTAAACCCGTCGAGCTTAGCCTCATTTTTTTAATGAGTCTCGTAAACTATATCGTAGTATATCCATATTTTTTTTATTTACTAAGGTAATATACTTTTGAGATATACATAATTGATGGAGGAGTACCTAACCCCTGAGTTCCTTGCCGATCGTAGATCAGAATTTCAAACCATTAATAGTTTACATTTAATATAATCTCACGAAATGACCATTCAAAAGTGCTTGCAGAAGCTAATGGAATATAATTTGATACAATTTAGTTTACCTGAGCACTGCCAAACTGATTAGAATTTTTGGCTAAATTACTCAAATTAAAAATTTACCCGTATGCATTCCCAAACTTTTATACATAACGTGTCCTCAATTTTAAGATAATCCTGTATGCATAATTGTGTACGTATAATTGCGTTCCATTGTAAAGGGCGAGTCAGTAATTACAGGCAAAAGGGGCATAATGTCCCATGTCTCACGGTCGGTAGCGCTTTAGTAATATCGCTGGGTTTAGGGGCTAACCGAATGCCCCTTGTATTAGCAACGTCTGTTGTCAAAGGTCCACTTTGCGTCAGGTGGCCTACGTGCTACCTGTATTTTGGTAATTATAATATTAGGCCGACTAAAAAAATAATAATGTTCTTAATTTGAATTTTGTGTCTAATAAGTTATTTTTGTTAATGTATTTTGCTTTTGTTGTAATAAACTGACTGATAGTTTCAACTATGATGGATTCGTTCTAATAAAACGTTATATAATATCATTGGTTTACGTGGCGCACACCAGTAAAGCACATTTTTCCCATTCGGCATATTTTTCCCATATCTTTGTCAATCAATGTCAAATTTCAACCACTTTACAGAAAACGTTATTCAATTATAGTAACGAATATATGTATATAGATATTAGACTTCACGTAAATATCTTCCCCAAAAGTGGAAAACTAGTGGTTTCAGCACTTGTGAGTAAATTATTCTGCGTCAGAACTTTCTTCATGAAAATAGTAATGATTGTCTTTTTCTGTATCGTATTATTTTATGTTTTTGGTTATTTGTCCCTGCATGGAATTCAAATATTTATACTTTTGTAAGAGTAGGTACATTACATTAAAAATTATTTCTTAGTATCGCTAACTAAACTAACGACTTTGTTTTAGAAAAAGAAGATAGTATAAGATTAAATTTCCCGCGTGTAATAACCTCAATGATAAATACTGTAAGTAGTTCACTCTCTAAAATTAATGGCTATATTTCTTACGAAGTGCAGAACACGAATACATCGCGGTGGCCATATATCACAGTGGATAGAAACGAGTCCGGGCTAACTTGAAACAGCTACGTATATGGAGTAGATATGAACTATAGACGTAAAAAGTAGCTTTTAGCTTCGAAGAAGAGCTATTCAACGACAGTACTTAAATCCCGTCTACACTTACGGTTAAAACCGGAGCTTGGCTTGCATTGAATGTAGTTTTTGAAGTATCTCGTTATCAAAGGTCTTTTACGTTACATAACTCCTCAAAATTGATATAATTGTTATTACATATTTTAATTGTAGATAATTCTAGTATAACTTTATAAATATCTCATGTAAGAAGTTGTGGATAATAACATAACATAAACATAACTTAATCAGCCTGTAAATTTCCCACTGCTGGGCTGAGGCCTCCTCTCCCGTTGAGGAGAAGGTATGGAGCATATTCCACCACGCTGCTCCAATGCGGGTTGGTGGAATACACATGTGGCAGAATTTCGTTGAAATTAGACACATGCAGGTTTCCTCACGATGTTTTCCTTCACCGCCGAGCACGAGATGAATTATAAACACAAATTAAGCACATGAAAATTCAATGGTGCCTGCCTGGGTTTGAACCCGAAATCATCGGTTAAGATGCACGCGTTCTAACCACTGGGCCATCTCGGCTCACGTAGTTGTGGATAGTATATCGAAAATAAAATCGTTTCGCAGATTTACGGACGAACTTATTCGCCTCACTTGGGCAACTGTCTTTTTATTAGTGCACTCTTGTTCGTTCAGGATCCAGATAGTTTGGATACCGCTGTAAAGTTAATTTTATGGAGTACAATTTCGGAATTTCAAATCCAGAATTTAATTTATGTGATAGAAATTTCAAAGTGGTCTACAAACTTTTTCGTATATATTTAATTATTCATTTAAAATTCACTAATCGAGTTAGTAAAGTATTTATGTATTTACATAAGAATTATTAAAATTAAGTCTTGAACTATGTAAAAATAAGAATTAAAAGTAGTCACCGCGTGGTCGTTATCGTTGAATTTTTTTTTCTCATTTTTTTATATTTTATTTTATTTTATTTTATTGTATTGAGCAGTATTCATATGTATCTGATTAATTATTGTAAACTTTACCTTGACTTAATTTAAGCAATAGCTTATAAATATCGAGAACCGAGATGGCCCAGTAGTTAGACCGCGTGCATCTTAACCGATGATTACGGATTCAAACTCAGATAAGCAGCACTGAATTTTCATGTGATTAATTTGTGTTTCAAATTCGTGTCGTGCTCGGCGACGAAGGAAAACAAAAAAAATGTGAGGAAACTTACATGTGTCTAATTTCAACGAAATTCTGCAACATGTGTATCCACCAACACGCATTGGTACAGCGTAGTGAAATATGCTCCAAACCTTCTCCTTAAAGGGAGAGGAGGCCTTAGCCCAGCTGTGGGGAAATTTACAGGCTGTTGCTGTTGTTATAATTATCGTGGATCAACATACAGAACATACAAAGTTCCAAGGGATAAGTGACATGGGCGTTGCTCACAGCTCTTCTATCAATAAAGTTTGGTTGTTTGTTTCTGTAATGGAATATGTTATGTGGCCTTTAAGTACATTCAATATATTTACTTTATGATATCTTTAAAAATATAAGTAACCCTGCTACATAAATCATACACAAGTTAAAGCAATAAGGCCTTGAAACTTTTATAAAACATATAAAACGCCGCCTTACTGCCTCCACTGGATACAGGAGGTCTGGTACATTCTTCACATAGGGATGAGGGAAATACTTCTATCAAGTCACCTTGCCACCTTTCCAAGCGGTTATGAAATGTATAATTATAATTTTCATCTATTTCTATAATTTAATTAAATTTAGTAACTATTTTAATAGGTTATATTTAACCCGCGATGGAACTTGTGCGGACACGTGCGAATGGGTACGTACCACTCGCCCGTTTTTCTACCGCCAAACAGAAATATGTACTGCTATTGTGTTCCGGTTCGAAGGGTGAACGACCCTGGATAATTACAGGCACAAACATCTTAGTTACCATCGCTGGCGGCGCATTGTCTGTGTAAGGAGTGGTTTATATCTTATAGCGCCAGAGCCTTTGAGCGAAGGTAATTACTCACTATAAGGGGGTCCACTACGTCTGCTTTCCGAAGATACTTAAAAATAGGCGAAGACAATTTAAACACATGAACGATTACTTAATTGCCAGTTGTTTTAGTTTTTATTTTAAATAATTATATTTAAAACTTTACTAAAAAATGTATATATTATATTAAAATGTATGTATAATTGTATATGCTTCTTAGAGCTTAGTGCTACTTTATTGCATTTTGAGGCTATGCGAATTTGTTTTAAATTATAAATATTTGTATGAATGGCATAAGAATGAAATAATGACGAGTAGTGAGTGAGTAGCTTCGAAGAAAGCTCCACAATTGGACACAATTTGGAGACTGCGTGGGAACGACATTGTTGCACGTTTCTCGTCACTTCACCGTTTATATGATTACTCATGTTATTTAAGTGCCGTCCGTTTGTTGCACCGCCTTTTTCAAGGGTTGCCAACATCTTCAAATGCCTCGTTAGCGCGGTGAGATTCCAGCTTCGTTATACATACAAAAGTTATTCTGGAACCAGAGTTTCCTAGATTCGTATCCTCCGTCAACCATTCAACGGTGCACACATATGTATAGTAGCTTAGAATAATACGATATTTTAATGTTGTATGAAAAAACCGACATGCATATATAGCCCCTTTTAAAATAATGGTATCCCTGAATATGTCGGATCAATCAAATTATCTCATCACGTTAACGCATCGTTGAGCCGCATATCAACTCGACGTTTTTAAGCACCAATAGCTCAACAGTAAACAATCTGCTTGCGTGAACGTCGCAGGCTATTGGGCTAATGTTCTCAATCCTATAATAAACTTAAGCTTAAATAGGAATGTTATTACTACTTAGGAAACAAGCGTTACTAATATCATTTTTAAATTTTATCACAGGGCTTATTTATTAAATAAATAAAGAAAAATATGTTTTCATATTTGCTTTTTCTCGTTTAAAGTTAAAATATTAATTAAAAGAGTAAGATAAATAATAATTAAACAGGTATTTCTTATTCGTGTCAAATAGCAGGTGTAATTTTAAATTCATATATAGTTACATATAATTTATTGATTTAAATGTTGATATATTATTATTATAGGAGGTACGTAACGAATTAAAACACTAGACTACGGCTAGACTAGTTTATTTTAGTAATTTTCATATCCTTATGTCATATGGAATGTTTTTATGGGGTAATACAGCAGATTTTGAAATAGTATTTATTCTGCAGAAAAGAGCTATCCGAACTATTTACAATATTAGCTCTAGGACACCATTACGGCTGCTTCACAATATATTTATGATAATATAACGTTTATACAGAAGAATATACAAAAGTATTCCATAAAAGCTGATATACATGCTATTAATACAAGAAATAAGAATAAACTTGTAACCCCTACTTTCCGTTTGCATACGGTACAGAGAACGTTTTTGGGCAATGGTATACGCATATATAATAAGATACCGGGAAATATCATCAATTTGCCATTTACAAAATTTAAAAAGTCTATTAAGAATAAATAAATCTTATTATTCATTAAAAGAATACTTTTTAGAAAAAAAATCCTGGATCTAGGCTCGGGTTCCATCACAGGACAGTAATTATTGTGAAAAAACAGCATCGTAAATCTGTTTATTTTAAAAGAGCAACTTTGCGAGTTTCTTGCCGTTTTTTCTCGAAGGAGGCTGCTTTCCGAAACGGTGGTAGTGTTTAAATATTGACGATTCAAAAACGATTCATTGTGAAGTTTACTTGAATAAAATTGATTTGATTTAATTTGATAAACA
The DNA here is from genome assembly GCF_037043105.1 of Vanessa tameamea. Taxonomy (NCBI): domain Eukaryota; kingdom Metazoa; phylum Arthropoda; class Insecta; order Lepidoptera; family Nymphalidae; genus Vanessa; species Vanessa tameamea. Next base: position 222,486 of record NC_087327.1, on the reverse strand, counting down.
ATTGTTTAAAGTGAAGTAATATTCAGTAATTATCCAACATCCGACAAACACGTTGTTTCTTCTTGAGAAGACGTTTTAGAGATTATCCCGCCATGTCATTCCAATGTAATGTTTCAGTGGAACAATTGTCACTTTATCGCAATAGAATCGGTATGTAATCATAGCCGTTTATCCGTTTTCCGCTTGAATTTTATTGTCCAGTATTACCATCGTTAACATTTAAATTTGGTTTTGATATTACGGAGTACGATAAAATCATATAGGTTCGGTTGAGTCCCTGTAGATAAGGAATAGTTGAAGTTGGATTGGAATTGAATCGGGAACGTATCCTAACCGTTGTAAATTATTAAAATTTACTCAGTATTCAAAATACGAAATAAACTTACTTGTGCCCGGGTTTGTACTCGCGGTTTTTAGTCAATATTCATTGACAACCTCGACTCATAATACAAATATTGATTTGAACCCACAAACAACACATGCGAGGAGAAAGCAAAGTTTCATCAATTACATCCGTAATCAAGAAGAGCCTAAACATTCCTTAGAGACCGACAGCGCGCCTACAAGCCAGGTTTTGCAAATGTCCACGGGCGGTGGTAGTCATTTTCCATCTGGTGAGCCTACAGCCCGTTTGCCCCCTATTAAAAAAATCTGTAGACGATGAATCGAATTATAAAACCAAAATGATGTCCCTCGACGCGCTGGGTGCAGACCCGATGTCATTTTATAAGTATTCCCGATCTGTGATATCTCCGTCCGCAGCCTCTCTCGCTCCGTTGCTCATCTCTCGGGTTACGCGGTTTAGTAAGGCTATCCTTCCACTAGCGTTACAGTCTCAGCGTTTCATTAAAATATAGCCCCGTGAGAAGTATTATGTTATGTCCGTAATATTTCATTACTGACTGGACCGATATTAGCTGTATAAATATTCATTACAACATCGGTGTCACTTACTTTACAATGTGAATTAATTGCAGTCTGTGGAAATTATTTATAACTAACTATACGACTATATTGTGTCAATATTTTGCAAGTAACGAAGCGTCGCAAGGCATGTTCGAATATTTGTGTGCGCGTTTCGTTGGGTTTTGTGAAATTAATAGGTTACGTTATTTTTGAGAAAATTTAAATTTTATTTAATTCACGTAACCTAGAAATTCTTAACCACATTGAATATAAAAAATTGTATTATTAAAAAAAATAAGTTTATCTTCATAATAATAGTGCTAACAATGTTGTATTTATTTTGCAAAGTAAATAGAAAAAAAACCAACGGCTTTACGTGCTATCCGACGCAGGGGAGTGTAAACACTGGCAATTACCAAAACCCGGGCTGATACTGAGAATTGGTCGACAGAAAAACTTAATAACTTTTTACGGGTATCTGAACCCAGCACTTTAGGGTCTGCAGCCCAATAAGTTAGCCAATAGACCAACAAGGCGATTAATCAACCTTTATGATTTGTATGACGTCTGTTACTACAGACGACGTACTTGTCGTAATTGACATTTCCATCCGATATACCGACCAATCTCGTTCGTATTTTTCCATCGCGTCCCAAAGGCGAGATAATTTATACTGACACTACTAAATGCCTAAAAAAACCTAAATTCGGTATAAAAGTAAACTCTATTTTACAGCAACACTACTTTTAAAATGAAAAACTAAGTCTCTTCTTTAAACTACACACAAATATAACAATCAATGGAATTGATTGAAGTCAGTTAAACGGACCAATAGCAGGATACCAAATCAAAAAATAGAAAAATAATAAAATACTTAAGGAGATTATAAGTGTATTTAGGAGGCCGAGCAGTGATCAATATAAGCTCTCTCTGAGACGCCGTAATTATCGAGCTCTAATCTTATAAGATGCTTTTTGAATTGAGTTTAAACTGGAACGAGGGGCGCTGAAAAGATGATTCAATTTTTAATGAAATTGTGTGACTAAAACACTTCAGGTATATCTATTTATATAGGTACGAGTCGCGGTGTATGCTAGAAGTAGTCAAGCTACTAGCAATGTTGAAAGGAAATTTACTTTATTCAATTACAAAACTAAAACAAAACTGCATATACTAAAATACATTTGTATAATAAAAATGTATTTCAAATAACTTCTAAGTCTTATTAATAAATATTTATGATGTACAATTTAGTCAGTAGCGTATTTATAGACGCATGTAAGTACATAAGTATAGTAGTATATTATAAGGCGAGTGTAAAATATTTAACATATAACTGAATAAATACACGTTATCATAAATTTATTAAATATTTGATGGAAAATATAAATTGTTATATGCGGTTAATGTAACGTGTGGTAAATAATCGTTAATACGTGACTATAATAGTGACCTATAAACTCCGTAATGGTGTCTCGCAGGGGACAGTTTGAGGTGCCATGTTGTTTTTCTTATATGCTAATGAAGTTTCGTGAGGATGTCATTTTCAATTGTGTGCATCAACGTATGTTTAACATGTGTGTGTGTATCCCGAGTCACGACACAGCTCGGCTAGCTCGCGCGTGTCTGATTACATCTCAGCCCAGCTGAGGCGAGACACTTCAGCTTTCTTAGAATACTCTGTTCATATCAGTTACGGAGAATACGTGTGATGTGATGCGCTTGAAAATATACTTTTAGTATAATTTAGTCTTAGAATTGTAGTTAGTTATGAATCACCATCAAGTTGGGTTTGTTAAAAAATAACATATTTGATAACAGATTTATTGCAAAATTATTTAAAATTTGAATGTTAAGGCAACTGTAATATGTCATTCACACGAGTTACTTCATTAATGAGGTATCAATAATAATTAGTCCACAATACTGTAGCGATTTTTAGAAGCGGTAGACATTCGTATTAGGTATATCGTGTTCAAGTGTAATCTAACAAAGTTAATTAAATTGTATTTTATAAGCTTTTAAAAAACAATAAATTTCAAAGGTTTAAAGTTAAAATGATGGAGCGGGTCTATTGTTGTAGCAACAAACAAAAGAAGTTCCTATATTTTATGTTAACCTTTAGTCTGTTAATAATTACCAAGTAAAATCTTATTCTCATTGCTATGTGCATAATGAACAAACGTTCTCTATATAAAACACAATATTGTGACAGCTCAAACTACACACAATGTCATTCTATTGTAATCACAAAATATACATATCTCTAAGAATGCGAACAAATTCTGCTATTGTCTTCACTGTAAAGCAACGGATAGCTTCGCCGTTACAAAATTAAGTTCTGCATAAGGCATGTGATACACATCTATGAGAATTCCCCGATTAGAACGCCAAAGTGAGCCGCAAGGCCTGCGTCTTTCTTTATTGTGCCGAGATATGCCCCGATAAACACACGCCGTTTCCTACGTATTCGCAGTCAGCTGTTTGACATTCGCGTCACAATAACCGGCGCAGTGAGCCGGCGCGCTCGCCTGCGCCTTGCGAATCCGCGCACCATCGCGCTCGTCCGCGAGCCGCCATTTTTATCGATCGGACGGAACCCGCCGCGCCCGCCGCCGGGCCGGCGCTGCCCGCTCCCGCCGCGCACCGCAGCGCTCCGTGCGCTACGCACCGTTCGCGACGAGCGCGGGGCGGGAGGTGCCGGGCGGCGCAGGCGCGCGGGCCGCGGCCACAGTCTCGCGCCTGCCGCCGACTAGCGCGCACGTCCGCGCGCCTTAGCTCGCACAATCAGCTGATCGGCGCGCGCCCCGCGGCGCACATGCCGTGAGGCCGCGCCCGTTACGATGACGGGCTACGCCCGCGGCGAGGCCGACTTCGCCGCCGCCGACCGCTTCGGACGGGACGCGCGGCCCGCCTCGCTCGCCCCCAAGGATTACTCGGTGCCTTTACACGTAGACTGCAGTATCGAATACGAGCTTCCCGACTGTGCCAAGCCACCGCAGGGCGTCAAGATCGAGCCGCTGCTCATGATTCACCCGTCGCACTTCCGGAGGCTCGAAAGCCTCAGGCGGGTGCCGTTCGTCAACAACCTTCCCCGAGGAGATGTAGCCAGCGCTGCAGGAGCCGCGGCGACAGCCTCGGCGGCCGCTCCAGACGCGAGAGCGCGAGGGAGAGCGGTCCGACGCTGCTGTCGAGCGGCACCAGCCCCGCCTGCGCCACCGCCACAGCCTGCCCAGGCGCAACGCGCCCGAGCCCCTGAGGACGCTCGGCGTTACCGGTTCGAGTATGCACCGGAGGGCGGCGGCAAACTAGCAGCACGAGCTCGACTCAAGCCTCACCCGTACCTGCCGCCCGAAGCGCTCGACTGTGATATAGCGCGCGCGCTGCCGCCCGCCGCGCACTACGAGCGCTTCGACAAGCGGGCGCTGCAACAGCTGCCGATCTACATGTAGCCGGGGCCGGTCTCTGTGATGTTTCGTTGTAATTAGTTAGTGATAAGTGCCGCGCGGTGCGACCGCGCCGGGCCCGGGCCCGCCGCCGCCGCGCCGCGTATGAACCGAATACCAAATAGTACCTATGTGCGTTGATATTGTTTGAACGTTGATTTATGTGTTTCTGTGCCGGACGATGTGACGCGTACTCGCCGCAGCCCGCCGGCCGTCGCCCGCGCGACGACGCCGGCGCATACCCACCAACGAAAGTATTTATTCGCAGTCGCCGTAACCGATGCTTCATGATAAATTATTGTACCGTCGCTAATTCGTTGCGTATTTCTGTATAAGATATCATATCGATAATAATTATATGTTCAAAAATTGTATTATAATAAATATGTACCTATAGAGTAAAAAAATGAAAGTGAGAAAAATATTACGAATAAAACTAGAAATAGTTATGTTTTCGAATAGGTGATGAGTTCTAGAACAGTCCTGAGTGGTAAACTAGAATCGTACTCTACTCTCATTTTGTAAGCAGTTATGTTTGTTAAAATTATATATAAAGAGTCCTCTGATGAATAGTCTGATTAACAAATATTCGGCATGTAAAAGTCTTTATAAAACGCTTACTTAGCATATCATAGTATTATATTGTGTCATAGTCCAATGCCAAAAATATAACTATCTTTTTACAAAAATCCCTAAAGCATCGTTTTATTTACCTCCAACGCGACGATCCAAGTTTCCGGTGTCCGGCGTCCGGCTATCGATGGGACAAGCATCCCAGTGTGTGGTGTGCGGAGTGGTGTTGAGATAGAGTTGACGAGGCATAGCCTCCCAGTGCCTTATCTTGGATGTTTTGTGCTCGGGAACAGCCCAGGATAATGGATTGCACTTACACTGAAGTAAGTATAGCTCTCGATCTTTGAAACTCGGTCAAAATCGAAATTGAGTGACGTTAGTGCAACGTTATCAAAGATTTCCTGAGAAAAACGCGTTGCTAATATTTACTCTGCGAATAATTCCAATAGACTCATACTTATCGATATATTGGCTTACATTCGTTAGTAATATTAACAAAATCGTTATTTACGTTTAATACTACTACTAGTATATAAATGAAGTTATATCCAAACCATTTCTATTTAATATTATTCGGCAATTCAAAACTTAAGATGTCATTCTGACGCGCATTTAACCAATACAAATAATCATGTTCTAGTAATATTCAAGTCATAGAATTAAATTAGAAATTAATGTAGATAAATCAGCTATAAACAACATTAGAATGTTGATTTTATAATACATTCCTTGAGATAAATGAGTAACAGTATTATTCTTCGATAAACCAGAAACGAGCGACAAACAAATTACAAATTAAACAGCGGTGAACACGGGTTGATTCATTTATTTAATGTATGACAAGTTACCCTTACAATGTTTACAAACACTGCTAGATTTAGACCTGACTTAGTTAAATTTTTGCAAAACGGTTGTAATAAAATTTATCATCGTATACTTTAATTTTGATCTTTTGTCTGATTGCACTTAAACGTCGAACAAAAGGATAACTGGGCATTCTTCTAACATAATAGGTGCTTAAACACAATGAAACGAATAATCCACGGTCGAAGAAGAAAATAAGCAGTTTTTTTTTAATACGGCCATTAAAGTAAAACAGTTTATTATTCCACACAGAGCAGCGTATATGCAATTAACCGTGGTAAAACTAATGAAGACGCAGTCGAATAGCTTAGAGCAGTTTTAGTGGAAACGTGGTCACGAAGCAAGCGGCAAATCGACCATTAGCGCGGTACGCACGCTCCCAGACTATTCCATTATCCGACATCAGAGCGAGCGACGCTGTTAAATTAGCATCCATGTAATAAACACGAAATAAACATCGAGACTAATGGATAATAGCTGGCCGCCCCCTCGCTTCTCCTGGTCCGAGTTCATTCCTTCGCCTTCATAAGAGAAAGAATTATATTTCATCCTACGAAGGGGAGAATTAGTGCTATATTCATTTTATCAGCACTGCCATCATAAAAAGTTTATTGTTACTTTTTACGGCTCCGATACTGCCTACCCAGATTCGTATAATACGCTTTGTAACGGACGCCATATATACAGCTGTAAACAAACAAAAACTCATAAAACATATTGGGTTTATTACTATTTTAATAGATAAACTAGTCTAGACTGTATTTAAAAGTCTTGATTAAAAATATATAATTAACTGAAATCATTTTATACATGTTAAAGTCTGGTAACTCAAAATGAGTTTTGATAAAATCTTACGGTGAAAATAAATTGTCGACTTTTTAAATTATTGTTGCATTAACTTTGATGTGCGTATTAAAATAATTACAGGTATTTGCGAGGTTTAAACGAGCTTGAGATAAGTAAATGTGTACTCGAACATGGCAATACAAGTATGAATGATGCTCGCAAAAATATAATGGCCTCGTTGCGCTCTGATAACGTCGCTTTACGATCAAAGTAGCAATTCTGTAATTACCGACTTCCTCAGAACGAACGCTCCCGCTAATTCTTACTTAAGGCGGCACGTTTCAAATATGCCACAAACTTCGAATCCCAAAAGCGAGTATAAATCGTTGGTATTATCTCGTAAAACGAATATCCAATTTATGTCCGCCCTCGGCCGTGCTCGCTGCCATAAAACATAATATTATCGACATCGCCCCCTCCCTAGGCGATCACGAAACTAAGCAAGCATCGGCCATTTTTAGTGCCAAACTTGACGGGTGGGAGTCCTGGTTTTCCATCCTTGTCTAGCCGCCGCATCCTCCCAGGAGTAAAGAGGATGTAAATAGGGTTCGGAACTCTTTCATGTTTCGTTCGTGGAACGTTTTGCTCGATTTCAGGTACCTCGTAAATAAATACGTTGGATAAACAACTCTAAAGTTAATGCACACAACAACGCTATTTACATTTTCGAGTCTTATCTCTGCGCTATGAATAAGTAAACTGATGGTTTCAACAGTGGGTTGTCGGTAGGATTGAAACTAATAAATTACAGCCCTGTGGGTGTCACAGCCTCCAGATGGTATGCCGCAGCTTTACACCGAAATTTACTTAAGAATTATTATTTATACTCTTATCTATTAAACACATTTTAATCTAAATCGCATTCAGTTACATATTTACAATTTCAAATAGATATACAATTATTCATTTGCTAGGGTCGCATTTCATCCAGGGCTATATAATCAAATTGAGAATGTAACTCTTTTTGTAAGAAGTCGTCTATTATCACCTGGGTGGGCGACGGACGTCGAGTTGCGGCGCGGCACGCACGTCTCGACGCAGCGCGGCGTTGTTTTGGCAGCGACAGCGCGTTGCGCCGCGATCAGCTGATTGGCGTCGCGGCTGTGTGCGTGCGGGGGGCGCGCCGCTACGTACGCGAGCGCACACCCACACACCCGCACCGCACAGCTGATGCCGACGTTGATTGCACGTAATTAAAGACTGCGCTACACTGCGCTCCATACATCGAGTGGATTGTAATACGAATACGAGTGAAATATTGATTTAACGTAATTACTGTTATCGGTAATGAAATGAGTGCTTTTAAAAAATATACTTAATTGAATTTCCAACAACTGCATTATGATTATAATATGGTTTTAGAGAGAACGTATTAAATCTGTTAAGCGTTCTATTGTAGTGTCGTGCACGCTATGTTCGCTATAAAGTTTTAGAAAAATCTAAACGGTATGCTAGTTATTCTTAACTAAGTAACCGTATGATTATACCTAAAGGGGAAGGCATACTAAATGTCGTCAATTATTGACAATGTATATTTTATAACGAGCGTTTTGGTTTTAAATTAATGTTACTGTGTATATAATTATTGGCTTTTAAATATCGCAATAATTTCATAACTAAAATATTTTCCGTAAAATTTTACATAATAAACATAAAACATAATCAGCCTGTAAATTTCCCACTGCTGGGCTAAGGCCTCCTCTCCCGTTGAGGAGAAGGTATGGAGCATATTCCACCACGCTGCTCCAATGCGGGTAAAATTTTACTTTCATCATATACATATTAACATAGCCTTTAGCGATCACCGATTGACGTTTACCTGATTACAATTAAAATGTATATATATATTACTGGCTAACAGAAATTATTAAATTGTAATTCATTCTCCGCAATAATAACCCATTCAGTAGAATTTTAAATGATGAGATCTAGACTCAGTATATAAAATCTATAGTAGAGAAGATTACATTTTATTCGAACTTCAAGAGAGTTCGTTAATTGATATAAATGTCAATTCATATATTAATAATTTTCGAATAAAAGTTAATTGAGATAAGTTTAAACGCATTAATAAATAAAAATAAGAACACTTTGTTGGAATCCAAAATTATAGGCATTCTATTCGTGGTGTACAGGCGAAGCGGCATGGTTAAACATAATTGCTATTTTATCATTGCTCATATTTATTTAAAAAAAGTAACATGAATGCCAATTAAAAAATACCCATACTTGGTAATGCCACATTGTAATATTATCTGAATAATTACTAAGTCAATTAAACGAGAAATTTTCATAAGTCTTTTGATTGCAAAAGTAATTAGTGTAAGTGGAGCATTAACATATGAAGTAGCTTAATTTTTTATTATACATTTTGTTCTTTGCTCTTTAAAACTTCAAAAGCAAAACCGGAATTAATTTTCAATATTATCACACTTTTAAAAATAACCCTGTTCGGCGACGTTTACACATAATAGGAATTTAAAAATCGGACTTCCCAACAATGTGTCAATACTTCGAAAATATTTTTCGCGGATGCAATAAAAACACAGGCTAATGTGTACCGTCGGTATGTGTAGTCGACAGTCGACACGCACACGACCGAAACAAGGTGCTATTGTTTACAAAACACTGAACGGAAACGTTGCGATAATGCCTCCAGGAAACTCAATAACAACAACGAATTTAATTAATATTTTATACTTATATCTATAAACTTAATTAGTCGCCTTCAAAACAGAAGGTGGTCGGCCATTCGACCGGTATGATGAACTAATTTTGATTATTATCTTTTATTACTTAGGGTACGTATATATATACCATACATACCCTATTTAATAAAAAAAGGGTTACAAGGGTAATCGCATTGCATTTTTAAAAATAAATCCACCCCTTAGTGTAAATTAAAAGGAAGGGAAAGTAATGAATTTAATACTTCAATTCATACTTAAAACGGTACTGCGCAATTGAGCTGCGCGTTTCGAAGCCTTACCTGCTCATATTAAACATGTACACAATTTACTGAATTTATTAAAATGGAAAAATAAATTTAAAGTATACTATTATTTGTTTGGGTAAAATAAAAATATGTCAGTTCAATTAAAAGCGAAAATTAATATAATTATATAGAGGAAAATTGTCGAGGACAAATATTATGTGAATATTTATATATTTATAATACTTATTTAGTACTTACCTACTTATTTCTAAAGCTATTTGCCATATGAATACAACGTATTACTTAAAGCTGCGTATTATTTACCTTACCTTGATTTAAAACAAATATTTCAATTGAAAGAGGAATTCACATTATTTTTATCCAAAGGTTGCGGGTTCAAGTCCGAGCACCTCTGGATCTTAACGTGCTCAAATATTATTTACAGCTCATTCGAGGCAAACATTCTGAAAATCCTTGCAAGTGACGACAATTTATATCGTGAGACAACTCTTAATACTATGATTATAATTATTTATTTAATATTTTCGAAGCATACATACTAACAATTTCTATTGAAACAATTCATTTAAAATATTTTAAATCCAAACTTTAACTATTTTCTTAACATACAAAACATGATCCCAATACATATTACAAGTCAGTATGTATTATATATTATGTATATACCTAAAACTATTTATTTGTCGCTTAAACCTTTTAGTTGGGATATTATTCTTTCGACGATCTTCAACAATCATGATTGGTTTTATTTCAGCAAATTAATAAGAAACCTGCGTGAAATATTCATCTAAAGCTTCCTCATGAATCATCCCGTCCATTGGTGAAAAACCGTAAGAAAATCCCGTCAATAGCTTTTGGGTTTATCGCTATCAGATAAACGGGGAGCGTATAATTTGTAATTTACAAATCAACTAAATCAAAGTCGAATAAACAATAAATTATACTGACTATAAGGTTCATTTATCTCCCCGGCTTAAACACCTGTTCTTATATTGTTTGTAACGATCTTGGTTAACTAAAATGTCGATGTTATTGATGGTAGTTATCAATAAGATAGTTAATAATACTTATAACGATTCAACTAACGCCTGCAGATGCCGTACTGTGAGGAGCAAGTACCACGTATATCTAATCGCCAACTGTATCATTGTATACATGGAACTTTAAATCGTGTTATACTATTAACGCTTGAATATAAAAAACTCGATGAAGCGATGACACTTGGAAGAGTTTATCGATCTTTACAAACATCACAATCATATAAATTATTCGAAATCCCAAGCTCTCATTTACTGTGACAATAATAATTGTATCTAATTTATTAAACCGAGGATTAATTACATCTATGACGAGTCAATCGAAATACTTATCAAATAATAGAAAAATAAGACCCTTTTTGGCAAACTTACGTTTATAAATTAAAATATTGTTCTTCTAAAATGGCGTGTAATCTTTTTTGATTATGTATTAAATGTTGATGTATACAATAAAAGAAAAAAAAAAGCGATTATATGGTCCAGTGGTTAGAACACGTGGGTCGTAACCGAAGATCGCGGATAAACATCTGAGATTCCACGTGTTTAATTTGTGTATAATTTTATTCATCTCGTGTTCGGCGCTGATGGAAAACTTTGTTCATAATAAATTCTGCCTCACGCGTATTCAATTTGTAGTAGAGCAGCGTGTTGAAATAAAACCTAAGCAGGATAAGAGACTGTTACTAGAGCTTACTCAGGAATAACAAGTAACATCAAGATGGCAGATAAAGTTTGAGAAGTACGTCATCAACAGTGTCATGGCGACTGGGTGCAATTTATAACGTCCGTCGGCCGAAGGAATTGACGTGTAAAATGTCAGCTGATGTCTGATTGTCGAACATTATTGATTAGATTTGAAAGTAGTCTCGGTCCGGAGTCATTTTTCTACTCCAGTGAATCAAGAAATGAATAAACACAACGGAACGGACGGACGCTGATTACTTTTTTGTGTGTAATGAATTGTCGCATGATGAATTATTAAATATTAAATGATACGAAGCGTTAAATGTATTTGCAATCCTGTGACTTTTTATTCATTATAGAGACAATGGCTGATTTTGATATAAATTTGGAGCGCTTGTTTAGAAGTAGTTTAACGAGTCATAAAACTGTTCAATGCGGGTGGCTGGTGGTGGTGGTCTCGAGTTGTTTTTTTCAAGTATTCCTTCCCAATCACGAGTATAAACAAAATGTATCCACACGAAAACATAGTAGTGGTTATTCCGAATTCGAAAAGTGGATTTCAAAAATCACACTTTATTGTAATAAACATGTTTAAAGTAATTTCGAAGTGTTTATAATATGTAGTAACAATGTTATTTATTGTCTGACAAGACAAGTCCATACTTATTTATTAAATACAATAATAATACTACCAGTTCAGTACGCTCCGACCCTTTCTATAAAAGACAATCAAATCTCTGCCAATATTGTAGTTGAGTAAGTATGATTTTTTATTAAAATCCTGTATTTAGTTTATTGTAGAACCAATAGTTTAGCCTTAGTTATGCGAACAGTAGAATAGATATGAAAGTCTTCAACTTAAACTTTATTTATTTAAATAACTTTTACCCGATTCTTCTTCTTTTATATAACGAAATATTATTATATAATTCTTTATGGGATCGTATATCGTCCGAGCTCTTGTTTAAACATACGAAATTGTAACCGGTAGTTGGTACCCGCAAGACAGGCTCGCCTAGTGCGGGACCACTGGATGTTTTGTGACTATGTTAACTTTTCATGTCAATAAATTTATTTTTATTTTATTTATTTATTAATATCCAGATATTTTATTATCCTGTGCTTCGTTGTTTACATTTAGCCTAACTGCGGCGCACATTAGCGACCGTGGGTTGTCACGGAGAGATTCTGTTGGCATTGTTTTTTGTAACGATTGTAAATGTCGGTCAATAGCCGATCGTTAGAGACATGCGTGTGGGTGTCCGCGAGTATGTGTGTGTACTGTTTCAACGGGCATTGAGTGATTAGAACATATAAGTATGTGTGAATAACATGGACCAGACATAAAAAGGGGACTTAATTTTTTTTCTTTGTAGATAAGTATTGGTATTTTTATAATGATTGTAATATTACTTTTAATAATATTACCTTTGACGTTACTATGTTCTGATACTTCATATTTTATTATATTTTACACTAGGGTTGTTATACGCTTTTTTAATTTGTAGTTTTTTTTTCATTTCTCATCCATTATTAAACGAAGCCATTCCATTATATAATTTTTAACTGAATTACATCGCAATATTTGTAAGTCTTAAATACTGATTATTTTGTATTAAAAAAAACAACTGTTTATTTAAAAAATAAATCTTATTTAGCATATAATTAAATCAATTAAAAATCTCAAAGTTTTTTATAGTGTAATATACCCTTTCGGACGCGAGCAAGGCTGGTATAATCAACCAATGAATAATATAGGTGAATTTTACGATCAAAGGCCGAGATTAAGCGGAACAAGCATGCTGCGCGCGCGCATTCTGTGAGGGCACCGGCGCCCAATTAACTATATCGGGCCGATAACACCGCGGCGACGTTTGACACGGGCCATGGGCACAAACTCCAAACATAAAAAAACTCATTATTTTCGTATTATTACGAAACTAAACGAAATAGTCAATACATACAAACATAAATTTAGTGTAGGTATATTTTCTCCTCAATCCTCTTCACTAGATACTTACTGATTTCAAAAGCATTAGTAAGTTAAACGGCGAGACGAGACTGATAAGTATCAACGAAAGAAACAAGTTGTAGCATTTTAGTAATATGTTTATTGTATTCCGATATCACATCTCAATTTATAACAGCTTTTAAACTATCAAAATATTCCTTAACATAAAGAGATGTTAGGTTTTAGCTCAAAATTCAGTTCAGGGTCAAAGTTGGCATCGGTTCCGAAGTGGATTTATACAAACAGCTTATATGATTAAATGGAATGAAGCTTAAACTGTAAGTAACAAGTACTGTGTAACACTCGACATTTCCTTTCAAAGTTGTGAGTAAAATTTAATTACAATTCAATTAAAACAAAGATAATAAAACTTTAACTGAACACATAAAACTAAAGTGTCGATTATTTTATCAAATAATTATACTTCAAGTTTCCAAGCGACAAAAAAGTGAGATAAGAAAAGGTATATCCTACATCAGTAACTTACAAATCTCGCTCACAAGTATCAGGTATTAATTGATATTATATAAGTATACCTACAATAAACGAACACATTGTCAAAAAACATTTGTTACTGTTAATGTATGTTGACACACCAATACAAGTATATGTTAAGAGTAATACATAGAAATTAATTTAATAGCAAGTATTTGTGTTTATTTATATTACATATGTTTTAATATTAAACATGAACTACAAATACTGATCAAATAAAAACCCTTTCTCGTGACTTACCTAACAACAAATAAAAGCTAAGAAAATCAAATAAATATAAGTTAAACTTAACGAACACCTCATAAGCGTCAATAGAGACAAATTGATACTCTTAATTTGATATTATTAATTTTAAGTCTACCCTGCATCTGTTTTATTAATATCGAAATAGGTTTTATACTTGATTGAAGATTATATTTATTTAAGATTGACTGTTTATATTTTTTAACAGTAGGTATATTCTCTGTAGGTGAATTTTGTAAAATAATTTGAGAAAATAAACTTTAGAATTTTTAGTACGCGGGTTTTTTTATTAAGAATTGCTTGTATTACAAATAATAATATTCAAAACTTTATTAAGTGAAGCTACCACCGGTTCGGAATGTAAATTCTACTGAGAAGACTCGGCAACAAACTCAGTTAATTAAATAATAATAATTATATTATTAATTATTTTATGTTTATAAAAATAAAGTTAACACAGCAATTTAAATAAATTTAAACATTGCCAATCATTTCAATAAACACATGAGAAAAAATATGTGGACTGTGGAGCGAATGATAAGATGTCATAGTTCGGACATATTATGTATACTGAATTTGTTGTAAGATATATGTATTTTTAAAGTCACTTCGTATCTAACTCATAAAATGTTGAAAGTTATAAATGATTTAGTGATACCCTATTTCGATCCGTATATCAATAACCTAAATGGTTTAATTATTGTAGTCAATATCGCATATTTGAAATGACTTTATGATTCAAGATTTTCGACTTTGTGTCATCAGAATAGATCTACAGATATATTTTTTATCGTTTTAAAGAAACTTCAACCAATACAAAAGCTTCCTGCATTAGCTTACCTATATACTTAACGTTCGCGGTTTGCATACCTAATTATACTGTAAAAGGGATCTTTTAATTGTAAATACTTACTGATAAAACATCTGTTTTGTAACGTGAGGTATTTGAATTGACTATTGTTTTGTTAATTTTCGTTTCAAACTAGATTTCCTCGACGGATTTTCCTCTACCGCAGGACGGAATTAATTTTAAACACTAATTAATAACTTAAAAAACTACCGAAGACGTACTTACCCGGAATCGGGTTTGTCCCGGCTTGTCAAAAATAAAGTTTACAAAGAACTTTATTAAATGCTTCAAGTAAAAAAACACATACATACCTCTAGATAAACAGTTACGATTGTATATTGACGTTGCTATTGATACAAAGGTCACGAATGTAGTTTTTGAATTTGTATAAAATTATGAACCTAAGTCGATTTGAAATGGCGGAACCCATTTGATGGATATCAGAATTTCATCAATCATAGCTGCAACTTCGTTTTTTTCCACGGGGTATAAGATTGTCACAAACAACTGGACAACTGTGGATATATGGATAATGTATTCTTAGAATTCATATAGCAATGTCGATCGATTTTTTTTAATTGTCTGTTCAAGTAGTTGGTACCGCTTTGTTCCGGTGTGAAGGATGAGTGCATGTGATTACAGATCTAAGAGAAAACATTTCAGATCTCGTGGTGGGGGACGCTTTAATTATCTGAAAAGTGCTTCATACCGGTGGTGGTGGTCATTACAGTGCCAGAATGTATGGGCGAAGGGAATCACCTATTATAAAACGTCACGGCTAAATGGAAAAATCAACAGCGCTTTTACGAATGCTGTATTTACATGTGTAATGAAATTGCAAAGTATATTTAAGTATTGTTTGTAGAATGTCGCTTAATATCGCAGTTAATAACAGTAACTAATCGATGTTGAACTCATCGAGAATAGAGAATAGTGGTGGGCAAAGACATGCCGGGACAATTTGTTTCACAAGTGTGATGTGTGATGTGAAAACACCCAGTCAAACTATAGAGTCTGTAAACAATGATACATATTTGTCATGTTCGCAGTCAAAACACATTATCTTATTCGTCGGAACGGCGGACGACCGCGAATCAATCTCCATATACCTTCGGCCACTAATAAACAGTTGCAAACACGTTGAATAATAATAGCTAATTATGAATGCTATTTATACTGCAGTTTTGTCCCGTATTAATTGGTTTCTGATACGATACGAGCTGCGCGTTCACGGATTATGTTTACGGATAATAGGTTCATAATAGTATTGAATATTTGTTTATAGGATTCGTAATAATACTTTGATGAGTGCGTCGGTTTTTTTTTTATTTATTTAAGGGCTCACAGTTGCCCGTGCCTTTTTTTACATTTTATTTTTATAAATTTTGGCGTTCTTTTATATTTTATATATTTTTTTTTGTCGTGCGTCGGTTGTCTTTTGGTTAGATATTAAGCCCAGCACCTCCCGAGGTCCTGAATTCAAATACCAACTTAAGTCGGCCCAAATACAAAGTTATTGGGTTTTTCTATTGAAGAAATCCAAATCCAAATCGAAGCCACCCAATGTCTGGAAGTAGGAAATGTGTTCACTATCGTGCCTTTGAAAGCGAGTCGAGTCGTTAGTCTTCCGTCTTAAATTTTTCCGGGCATCTCGTATTTCCCATCCCATTGGATTATGATGATGTCTTTCGTAAGTAGTTGGCTTTGAATTCGATGTTAATCAAAGTAAAAGTAAAAAATCGTAGCACTACACTCAATTATTGATGGTCAAAAATATATTTACCATCGTTTCCGTAAGAAACACGTCAGACCTAAGAAGAAACGGCAAAAGAAACTCAAGGAACTTTTCTTGTTTTTTTCAACACTGATCTTCAGAGTGCAATTATTCGTATTTCTATTTTAAACGGTCTTATGATCTCTGCATATGCCAGCCATTCGACCAACGTGTTCATAAAAGTAAACCAACCTTGTTGTTACAGGATGCATCATATACATAACGATGTGGCATTATTGAAATACGTACATACTAAATATGATCTGAATCCTTCGTTATGTCGGTGGTATGTCCGCGCAATACTGAGCTATTTGTATTTAATTAATACGCTGACTGTATTATATCTCTCGCAAGATCGTTTAGGAAAAGCCATAAATTATGAATATATGTTACAGTTCTTCGTATAATTGTCGTCGTCTTGTCTATCTGTATCCTTTAACTGTATTATTACATAAAATGAAAGAGTTTGTTTGTTTGTATGAAAATAATATCAAGATCAACCAATCTTATTTGTAAAATTATTTTTGATTTAGATTGCCCCTTTATTGAGGAAGGTATGTATATTTTTAGGTCGCCTTCTATACAACCTGGTGGACTGGCAAATGGGCCACTGCACTCAGACATTGGTACTTTAAGAAGTATTGTCTATTTCTCACTGATGTGAGATGTGCCACAACCATGGAAAGATTAGAATTTAGGGAAGATTAAGATTATACCACTTGGGCCTGTAGTTACATAATAAGACTGAAAAAAATATATAAATATAACGTTACAATAAACGGAGTCTGAGCATATTATTATTATTCAAAATTTATTAAAATAAACAGCTTCGTACTCATGAACATCGGTGACTTATATGTATATTTAAATACCAAACACTATGCCACATTCCTTGAGCAGTTTAAGTTTAAGTATGTTTGTATGTATATAACATAATATTATATATGTATACCTTGACTTAGGCTTAGGTTATAGTTTGTTTTATTAAGTTTAAAATCTGCAAATGTGTTATTTGAAAAATAATGGTACGTATTGATTATGTAACTCAGGCAATATTTTTATCAACTAAATATATAATATTTCGGACCCGTGGCTCTTGCCAATTTTTGTATGAGTTCGCTTGCAGCGTAGCCAAGAAAAGTAATGTTTTTTGTATCTATTGCATAAAAATATATATATTTGTAGGTATGTGATGTGAGTAAGTTATTACTTATTGCTAAACACAGACATATTGAAAAATCAGATAATGGCGGCTATATTTTACCTTATTAAAATTGCGTTTATACAAATTACATGTTACTATTTAATTAGCAAAGATTTAATGGACAATTAATTAATTATTACATACTTATTAAATATATATATTTGTAACACTAACCCTTGACTTAAAACCTTTAACCAATATCTAAATAAAATATTTTCGTTAAAATTATGTAATATAAAGCCGGAGTTTGTTTTGGGTGGTCAGCACCGCCCACAGACATTGTTACTGCAAAATGTATAATCCTCTCTATACACCGACAATGTGACGCCATGGGAATTTTGATGTTATGTTCTTTGTGCCTGTAACAACACTGGCTCACTCACCCTTCAAACCGGAACACAAAAATACTTTATTGTTGAATAATT
This sequence comes from Vanessa tameamea, assembly GCF_037043105.1. Lineage (NCBI taxonomy): Eukaryota > Metazoa > Arthropoda > Insecta > Lepidoptera > Nymphalidae > Vanessa > Vanessa tameamea. The sequence continues at coordinate 204,172 of NC_087327.1, read as the reverse complement.
GAAGATAGACAAGCCTACGGTATATTTATGTTATAATGTATGGAAATAATATTAATTAAATTTCAAATATATAAATAACAAGTCATACAATAACTCAATATACAATAACAACTTATTATAGTAAAGCATACTCACAATATTAAAAATCTGAAGCTATCCCAAGCGAATCTTTATCTGTAGCAATCCATACGACTGCGTCTAGCATTCAAAGTGCTGGCCTAAAAGGCTGTCACGTCTTGGGTCTCCAGTCAACTCGAAAGTAATTTGGAATGGCATTAAAATACAAAGTCCTCAAGGTTCTAAGATCGGAGTGTATCCTAATATAAATATAAACAAACATTTTCATTATGCTCTTTACTGAAACCATAAATCGTCAATCAAACTCAGAGGCACCAAAGGGGAGTAGAATTTTAACTCAATTGTTTGGAACGAGTTTAAAATTCAGTTGCTAGATTTGACTCACAGAATCTCTCAGGTAATGTTAAACGAAACTTGTAAAAAGCCCGAACCAAAATATCCCAATGTACGATCAAGGGTAATTACAAACAAGTTACCAAAGCATCATTGAATTTAATGAGTCTTACAATTAGATAACTCCTTGTTCTGTATATTTTTTAATAATAGTCTATATATAACATTACATAATGCTTAAGCTTATCACTGAGTGGAGTACGACCTACATACTCGTACCAAACGAGATCTTGATAAGCGACATCAATCAGGAGTCTCAGATAACGTGTTCCTTTAATATTCTACAAGCTGACAGCGACTGCTGATGGAAACGTGTTTGTGATAAAAGTATAAATTGTATCGACCATTGATACTGTGCCATAGGGTTGGAGGTTATTAAAAGATTTAGAATTTTTAAGACGAAATGGAGGGGTCATTGTTTTTATGGCCTATCTGCTGGATATTAGTTACCTGAAAAATAGCCAAAATTATTAATTAATCTAATCCAATACATCTGTTAAATTTTATCCATAAATAGTTAGATATAGTTAGAAATCAAGTGATTGATCTCGACGGAAAATATTCTGCTCTCTCCATCCAGAAGATTCCCCTGCATGGTATACTTAAGCATATCACACCAGCTAAATACAAACTGATTGCTGGTAAGTGATATCCCCACAAAAGTAGTCCTGATAAATTGTGTCTTTTTATTTTAACTTAGAAAGATAATTGAGCAAATCGGTCACTTGCTTGTGAGTGGTCAACTTCGTGCATTGACTGTGATGCACTGTAACCAATATAAAAACACTTCTTACATCGTCAATGCGGCGCCACGGGATCTTAGGACTCACTCACCAAAAACCACAACAATAAAACAATCATTGCTCTTTGGTGGTAAAATACTGAGTGAGTTGCTAGTTAATATTATATTAACATAATTAATCATATTATATTTACGTTTTCTTTTAGATTTATACAGACTTCCAGGAATATAAATCGGAGAAACCTCAAGTCGCTTGGAAATTATATCGCGTTATTAATTTCTTAAATGATTATATTAATCTATTTCCTCGTATAAGACGTCAGCACGTAGAAAATATACATTACTAGTTGGTTCTCGTTATATGGATTTTTTATTTAAATAATCTATATACAAATGTATTTAAATTATAAACGAGCACGCGTATCTCAGGGAGATAACCTAATACTTCTCGATGTTATCTATAGAGGACAAAGAGGTTTTTTTAAATATTGTTATTCTGTTTTCTATTTGTAAGTTCGTGCTCGCATCCAATCAAATATTATAATGCTAGCTTATAAAGCCTGGAGCAAGTTGAGTTCTTCGGAAATATAAATTCGGTCATTGACCCTAAATTCGATGTGATGCCTATTTATTTATTTTTGTATACCTAATCCGTTTCAGAGATTCCCTTCGGAATCTTTTTAACAAAGTAGAAATACTCACAGTTGCCTCACAGTATATTTACATCAGTGTTATCTATATTCACAGTAATATTGATCATTTTAATAGAATCAGTTATAATCATTGTATGTACACGAGACGTAACGAAAAGCTTATAACGCAAAGTTTCCGACTCCGTAAAGTAAATAAATCCTTCTTGGAGGAAGGTATTATATAGATGACAAAAAAGCGTGGAGCTAATATTTGTTGATTTTTAGGCAGGATAGGTAGGATATTTCAAATGTTGTAAAAGATTAACTAAACGAGTTTATTGCCGGTTCTTATCGGTAGAATCTACATTCCGAAACGGTGGTAGCTTTATTTTTGATATAGTTTTATAAAATTACGATTCAATAGTGCATGTAAAAGTATATTTTGATTATGAGTTATACGATGCGAGTATTGAATACACGGACTATTTTATAAAACAAACTGCTAAATGCTTAACATATTATAATATCTGAATGTAGCTCCTCAAGGGACAATTGACAGCTCAAACAAAGAAGTAGTCCTTTTCGCTCAATAACAATTATAAAATGGAACTATGAGATATATTAAATTCAACAAGATTATGCGCAATGTAAAAAATGCCCTTAAATGAGCACACGCAACCAACATACCTCGGCCATAGTCTACAATAGTAGAAACAAAAGATTATTCCACTAATGTTACACGTGTTTGAATACCATATCGTTATTTTTTCTACATTTCTGCAATAAATACGTGGGTATGATTTAATTACAAGTATTTAGCCTTAATCATACACGACGCCATTAAACACGCCGAATCAATAAATATTTATCGTAATAATAGTGAATCACTTTATTACCGTCGACTTGCAGTTTGTGTTTCGAAATATCAAAACATAATAACGCGTGTAAACTGACGATTCGAGTATTTCTTAATTAAAATAATTGCATATATTTTATGTAAATTAGAATTAGGTCTTTATTCTGTAAATGTAAAATATATGGAGTTAGTTTTGTCATTGAAATTTCTCGTGAAAACATTATTCTAAAATTTATTTGTACTATTGTGAACCTAAGATATTTTTTTATTAAGAAATGTCTACGACACGGCGAATGACTCCACGAATACGATTCATAAGCGACTTTTTGTTTAATTAAGTTCGGTATTGTTGCTTCTACTGTGAGTCAACGTATGGAGTAATCTTTATCTTATAGGTAAATATAAATGTAATGAACAAATAATGATTTTCATCGTCATGTCCAATATCCAGGTGAAAGAATTCACCGACAATGTGTAATGGATATAATTTTACTTTTTATTAAGTTATAGCATTATCCGGTTACTTGATAAAAAAAACAAATAAAGAATCAAAGGAGGTTTCAAAAAATTGTTAAAAAAATGTGTAAGGAGGTACAGTACAGGTACAGCGTTAAACTTCCAGTCCACATGGTATAAAAAGCTCTTTCTGGAGGTTTAAAGTGCTGCTTACAACTTACAGAAATGACAGTTGATCCTAGCTACAAGTCGACACGCCATCTTTTCATCAATCTATAATCAGACTCAAAAATAAAATCGTGGGGCGTATATTTATTTAGCTTTTGCTACGTACTCAGGTTACGCTACGTCCTCGATTTTATTTTTTAGCTTTTAGTGCATTATTTAGATCACTATTAAAACCATTTTTTTATAAATTAATTTATAGCATTACCAATATAAGTGTCAGTGTTTTAAAACAGATGGTTTACAAATTATAGCTTGACTTCATTTTTAATAATAAGTAATTACATCATGCTTAATATTTCATTAACATTAGAAACATACAAACTGAAAACTTAAAATATAATTTTACAACTAGTATTAAACGATATTTTATCATCAAAGTAAAATTATACTTATAAAATTATAGATTATAGAACTTTTAATTAGAGTCAGGACCTCGCCATCTACAGCCGTAGAATCTGGCCATTATTTATGCAGGATATTATTTTCAAGATAGTGAGTCCGGGATACGTGGATAATTTCCCACTAAAACTTCAACACTGGCAAGGGCGCCCTCGACCTGGATCGGAGAGGCTACAGGATTCATATGTGCATGCGTTTCGCGTACCTTCATAGGCCAACTAGTCATAGGGATAAATATAAAAATCTACGAACAAAACATAAAATCTGAAAGACAAAAACTGCCAATCAGTAATTTCCATATGATTATATACAATAATACATTGCATTGTGTTCCGGTATGACGGTGATAACACTCGAAAGGAACGTAACAACAGAGTAATTTGGCGAAGTCTCTCACAAAGCCAAATATATAAGCAAAGGATAATGACCATGATATTAATGTTCTCGCTTACCTTCTGACAATGTTCAACGATTACCAACCACAATGGGAATAGCAGCGTCCCATAAATATTCCCCATTAAAAGATTTTTAGAACAAATCAAATCCAAATATACTTTATTTTAAGCGCTTTTGAAACATATTTTTACAAGATTAAATCAAACCTATACCTACAAATCTGATGGAGTTTATACCACCATGCTCATTGAGTCTTGGTGGATATACATGAGGCCGATTACATCTGACACGTGCAACTCTAGCAGCCGAGCATGAGATGAATTATAATTATAAATTAAGAACGAGAAATATCAGTGATGCGTGATCCGAGACTGCCGTATTCGGTTACCGCGTGCTCCACATTGGGTCAACTCGACTTTTACAAACATACAATATGTTAAACAGTTATCGCCCGCGGCTTCGCTCGCGGTTAAGGGGTTGGTTGTCAGGTATTAGGCCCGTGTCCTCCCTTGAACTTCAAGTTTGCTTCATACCTTCATTTCTCTTACTTACTTGACATATCGGTATACTTTTGACAATTCTTACAATATCTTTATTAATTATGGCCTATGTGTTATTCTGATGCATAAGCTATATTATTTTAACTTCGTTATAGGTTTTTGTGCAAGCCCGCCTAGGTAGGCACCATTATATTCTATCGTCAAGCAGCAAGTTACAATAGTTAAATGCTTTGCATTATTTTGTTCCGGTTTGAAGGGTGAGTGAGCCAGTGCAACTACGGGTACAAGGGGCATAACATCTTCGCTCCCAAGGGTGGGTGCGCATTGGTGATGGAAGGTATGTTTAATATTTCTTACAGCACTAATGTCTGTGGACAGTGGTGACCGCTTACCATCAGGTAGCCACCTATATTATAAAAAAAGGGTTGCATTAAAATCCATTCAGTAGTTTTTGCGTGAAAGAGTAACAAACATCCATACATACAAACCGTCGCCTGTATAATATTAGTAAGAATTAAACTAGCTTTATGATTGTGATAAAAAACGTGAATCGATAATTTAAAACATTCTCTCTTTCAACATTATGATGTGGAAATTAAAAATAACGTTCGTAATTTTGTTATTTTTTATTTCGCTATTACAGGTAAGGATCGCATGCTAAACAGATTTTTTATCGTATTAAATGTTTTTATATACGTCGTAGTATTAAGTTAACGATATTGCAATTCATAAATATGTATTATTAGAGCTAAAATATAAAATTTTATTTACGAATATCGTTTCTACAAATTAATATATTCCTTTTTATGACATGAACGTTTTGGTAGCGAATAATAATATAATTAATTATAATTAAATTGTCGTTGGCTTGTCAAGCACCGCTAATTAATTAAGATATTACATATTCAACTATTGAGTATTTCTTCATTTGACTAGGTGACCCGCACGACTTCACCCGCGATGGACATTACCGCTCGGCAAATGTCGTAAGTGCGGAAGTGAGTTTGCTTGTATGTTTGTTACATTCACGTCTTACCAACTCAACTAATTATTATCATAAAATATTGCATACGAGTTGTCGGGGTATCGAAAAGGACATACGGTGAGGTCGCAGGCAGGAACTAGTATCTATAAAACTAATGGAAATAGTTGGATCTGCTTAATCTTATTAGCAAGTCCAACTTTGCTAATTGAGCGGCTTTATAATTCTATACATTCTTATATATACTTTGTATTAAATTCGAAGTGTTTGTTTGTTTGTATGCGTTGAGTTCCCGTTGTTGATCCTGAGAACAACCAGATGATCTGAGGCAAACATTTTGCGTCAATAGCCTTTTTATTGGAAAAAGACGTCCCCGTCCCGTCTTCAGCACAAGTACTCAGGTGGAGACTGTCTTATTTCGATCTCCCCCCTAAAAAAACAGGTTCTCTTTCGACGGTTCACCACCACCGGCGAGGCGCCACCTAACCCGCCAATGTTTTGGCACTCCATGCACCCTGAATTAAGACGGGCCTGGGGCATAGGCCATAATATAACTTCATGAATTGCTCGTAAGGAACGGAAAAGTAACTAAACGTCAACTAATATGAAAAAGTGTATCGAACAGTATGTTTAGGCAATGTGAGTATATAGTAGTGGCAGGTTTCAAAATCCCCGTTTAAATGTCATTTTAACCGCAACGATGACATATATGTACGCGTATAAATATTGACATTTATTTGCTAAATAATATCTAAAAGACTTTGTGTGTGCTTAAGGCTAGCCAATAAAAATAAAGAATGTTGATTATAACTTAAAAAACAAAATATAATTATTCATGAAAGCGGACGCGTTTCGCCAACGATGAAGAAAATACCTTCGCCCCATAGACACTGGCACAGCAAGGAACATAAACTGCTCAGACCACCGAGGCGTCACCGGCCACTCACAAAGGAGACACATTAATACAGAGTATTTATGTCAAAGAATTTTGTAGTCTTTTATGACTTTTATTTATGTAATTCTTTAGAATTATAATTTGATAGTAAGGTGGAGTTTGTTGACAGTCATAGTAAGGCATTTATATTGATTATTAAAGATCACATCTGTCTCGGTGTGCCAGTGGAATATATAGATAGGAAGGTCGATAATTTCGTAATGACCTTCGTATTAATATCACAAGTACTTGTTGTAAATGTTATATATATATGTTGTCGCAGTAGCGCCCCTCATACATTTTTATACGTACATAACAATATAATAAACTTATGTCCTACTTTACAAATCGTTATAAGTTAAATTATTTAAGAATAAGGTCAAGGCACGAACACTCACGGCCAAATAAAAACAGATTTTATTGTTTCATTGTATTGAGTTTATTTCCTCGTCCGCAGTATAAAAACACAAAGGTAATAAAATATATACCCATAAAGAGCCATTTATAACATATTTTAGGAGCAATATCAAATAGTTTTTATTTAATATGAAATTATTTATCGATAGTCAAAGTGAAAACTCCCACTGGATCGGAAAAGAAAACTCAGTGTTGAGATAAACCAGCCAATGTATAGTTGCCTTTTTAAAAAAAAAATAGCCCGGGACATTATTTCACCAAGGCGTGTTATATTACGCTCCTTCATAGGACATCTTGAACATAACATATAAACATATAATCAGCCTGTAAATTTCCCACTGCTGGGCTAAGGCCTCCTCTCCCGTTGAGGAGAAGGTATGGAGCATATTCCACCACGCTGCTCCAATGCGGGTTGGTGGAATACACATGTGGCAGAATTTCGTTGAAATTAGACACATGCAGGTTTCCTCACGATGTTTTCCTTCACCGCCGAGCACGAGATGAATTATAAACAAATTAAGCACATGTAAATTCAGTGGTGCCTGTCTGGGTTTGAACCCGAAATCATCGGTTAAGATGCACGCGTTCTAACCACTGGGCCATCTTGAACAATAACCCCTATATTTAGCTTGTTATTTAGCTTGTAACGTTATCTAGGATCCTTTTGTAAAACGGTACACATTGTCCTACAAAATGTTTCTAACTCTATGCATTCGAGTAGCAGGTGTAAAATATCAGTTTATGTTTGATCCTTGTGTTAATGTTATGTGTATCAAAACTATTAAATTCAATAACATTTCCCAAACATTCGTACCAAGTTACCAGTGAGTTAATACTCGGAAACTTAGCTAAAATAACTAAATAATGTTTAGGAAACGCATAACGAGTTACAATAATATTTTAATTAGCCATATTTTGATATTTACAGCGCGGTTAGCAAGTTCCTGTTTCCTCTATAAATCGTGATATTGTAATTTATATTAAAATAATTTATTGTGTTGTCGTCATTTATGTTGATGTAATTCGTTTATGAAACGGAGTAACTATTATTTGTGTTTCTCGTCGGTTCTTAGTAGAATCTATGTTCTGAACTTGGTCGCTTTTCATTTGAAGTAAACTAACAGACTATAATTTATAAGCATATCATAGGTTTAGCTTCAATCTACGGTTATTATTCAGCTGCAGCCGAGCTCAGATAGTCCTCTGGTTAGAACATTCAGTCTAGTTAGGAATAGGATATGTTATAGGTGTTACTTTAAATGTTTTTTCATCTTGCACATTCATTTTATTTGGGATATAATTTCAATAATAAATAAATATATTTCATAAACATTTTGATAGGCGACGTTTATTTAAAGTTCAATCATAGATTATTAATTGTGTACTAAGTACGCTGGAGGTTCTTAGAGTGGTAGAATTCGATCGTGTGCGTATTACCCAACCTTCGGGTTTTCTACTGACCAACAGTAATACTTATATTGTTGTGTTCCGGTTTGAGTGAGTCAGTGTAATTACAGGCACAAGTGACGTGAGATCTTAGTTTTAATAGTAGATGTTGTGTTAGATTGTGTTGGGTTGTCTTAGGTTGACTGTTGGTACACGTATTCCCGCTGGGGTACCTGGCAGGGTTCGGACGAAGGGAATGCGTAGCGAAGGTCAAGGATTTATACAGCAATATAAATTGTATTTGACAGAATTTAATACACGAATTCGATCCAATATTTAAATTATTATCGATAACATAAGAAGACATATTAACCATCGAAATTATTCTATCAGTCGCTAATCTGCCGTAGCACCGTATGTGCAAATCGTTAACTTGGATACAGTACTATAATAATGTAACAAGTTAGTATAAAATATAACTCTTGTATTCACGAGAGTAATTAATCGAAATACGAGGTTAGCAATGTAGATGACAGTTACACTGACCGTATGCAGGATGTAGGCGATGGCCGGCGGGTGGACGACGTAGCACAGGAAGCGAGCCTGCTTTTTGTGTGGACAGCGGATACGTTCGCGCCTATCTGAGCGTAAATGCATCATGGTACCGCAATGTACTTTCGCAACTCTTGTGTTATATATATAGAAACTTGTCCCCAGTTTCATCCTCCAAAACTTTGGACTAAGTGCGTACAGTTATAAGTAACTTACTTCATACAGATTGAAAGATAGATTGATATTTGCCGTTCATGGCTACAGGCCCGCTCTTATGGATTATATTCTTAGTAAGTAGTTCCTGAGATTGGCACTTTCCAACAAACAATTTTTCCAGTCTTAGAATATTATTAATATACTGAGCGCCGACGAGACTTAACTTTTCTCTATGAAAACCTACTTATATGATACGCTATATTGATGTGTATTTCCTTTAGATAAACCAATACCGCGTATAATTTTCTGATATTTTACGATCGTGGTCTGCGGTGAGTTTCGAGTTTGTTCTTACTGAATAGTTCTATTAAATCAATGTTTTGGACGCTTTTTACTTTGTAGTTCTTACACATTTTCAGAGTTTAATATAAAATCGAGTGGATTGAATTTTCACTTTGCTCTTTATTAGATCTATTCTATTTAAAAATTGAAACCAAAGAATTAGTTGTTTGTAAATCGATCCTTGCTTACAAAGGAAGGTATGATTTTCTAAAAATTCACTTCGTTTCGCAGAAATGATGATAACATATTTACAGCGATGCTACATTTTAATACGAGTTTCCTGGAAATTTCATAATTATTAAAGTCAAAGTAGAATATCACATTTTGGCACCTTAGGCTCCTTTTTTGTGGCCAGATTCAAGTCTCTATTACAGAATAGCTTTACAGTCGTCCATTTTTTTTAAATACATCGCACGCTATTCTTCCTCGTATTTTCGTCTTATTTTAGTGTAAATTTATTTTTATTTAATTTCGATTAATCTACAAATTGAGAACAGATTATGTACGGTTTGGGTTCGCGCGCTAATTGTTACCAACCGTTCTTGGGTTTGGTAATATTTTTTTCTAGTAGTACAAATATTATTTTTCAGGATAGCGGTCATGTTGTATAATAGCTAGACTATTATTATTTTAAAAATACTGCTATAGCTTAAAGATACAGTTCTGTGAGAGATATACAGACAGTTGGCGGAGACTTACTTATTCCGTTCCACATTTTGGTACGGCTTGAAATCCCAAAACCACTGGTATACTAATGATTAACAAAAAGTATTAAAGTAATTTTATTACAAAATATACGTAAGGAAATTCAATGCGCTACGCACCATGGATCCTCAATTGCTCTGTCTTGTCTCTTGCGAACGTAATTACACTGGATCATTCACCTACTATATTTGTTTGATCACCGGAACATAACTAAAATGGTAGAATAGCACGTCACTAAATGGCTAACCTAACCTAGCCAGCAGAGATACATTGAAAAACATATAAACTTATTCACCAAAACACGCAAAGTATTGACCGGCTACAAATTGTTTGGCATTCGGGTTTTTTTTAAATCGATTGATATCAATAATACCAAAGGCAGTTCATACAACATACAAAATATAAACACATACATACACACAAAATAGCTAAATCCGTTGGTCTTTAAGGATATATGATAATTATAATGACTATCTTTCCATGGGTTAAAGGAAATAAAATATATTTTAATAAAATATATATAATATATATATACCGAGAAATTCAAGACTCCTTCCTTTGTTTCGATTAAAAAAGAACAAGAAAAATCAAAAAAGTCGTACAATTTATTTTGTTAAAACCTGAACATATCTCTATACTAATATTATAAATGCGAAAGCTTTTTTTTTTTTTTATGTCATAGGTGGCCAACGAGCAGGAGGCTCACCTGATGGAAAGTGACTACCACCGCCCATGGACATCTGCAACACCGGGGGGCTTGCAGGTGCGTTGCCGGCCTTTCAGGAAAGAGTACGCTCTTTTCTTGAAGGTTCCCAAGTCGTATCGGTTCGGAAAAGTAACTCTGTCAGTCTGTTGCTCCAAACCACGGAACGAAATTTGACAGATTTTTTTATGAAGTAAGTTTGAAAAGTTACCTAAAAGTAATAAATTGTAAGTGAACATTAATTAATAAATATTATACATACATACGAATATAATACTTGTGACGACGTGAATATTTAAAACATGTAACCATTATTTTCTTCTGTTAGGTCAGCGTGATCGAGTATGTAACAGCGGTCGTATGCAGTGTTAGGAAAGGACAGCTCGCGAGTCGAGGTCGTTTTTGAACGATCAATTAACACAATACAAGCCATAGCTTTAATAGATTGTTTATTCACTTTGAAAGATACATGAAATATTTAATTGCACACATATTATAGAACAATTTGGATGTCTGTCGTGTAACAGCCTTAATTTTCCTCAATAAATGGTCCACCTAAAGCAAAAGTAAGTATCGAAACCGTACTGGACCGTAGGACATAGTTTATACATTAGACAAAATAATTATCTAGATTAATAAATGTTAATGTATTTTTGTCTGTTTGTAATGACGGGGCCAATGTGATTAATGTGTATAAGGCGGACGATGTACTTAAAATTCCTTATGGAATAAAATACACTAAAATATGCATACCTGTAACTCGTGACCGTGTTTGTATTTCTTCAACATTAGTAATGCTTGTTTGATAAAGATTACAACAAGATATAAGACTGAGGTCGAAGAATTGCATTAAAACGCGTGTAGGTACAACGTTCGATTTACAGTATAGCCTTCAATAAATAACAAAACGTCGATAGAAAAGAGGATTGTTCATATTAATTAGATAACCGCTGAATAAACAGAAGACATATGAACGTAACAGTCTTATCATAATATCTATTCACTTTTATTGAAATCATATTCGGGTATAAAAACTTGTAGATTAATTAAAAATGATCCAAACTTGAGATTTAATCAATGATTCGTGTCCATACTGGGCCAAAGGAGACATCTGTATATAATATAATATGATATCGTAGAGCAGCTGTTCTGATATTGCACTTTTGGTACGATTTTTAATTATCAGAAAAACAAGAAATCAACATTTCGAAGTGTTTTGTTTGATTTAAATAAATCTAAACGTGGAATTAAAAGCTATTTTAAAGAAGTATTCATGTAGCTGTATAGTTTGTTTTGAATTGACGTTGTAGTCGAACATACTTCAAGGTTCTTGATCGTTGCTGAGCCCCGTGCCGGTACAATGGGGCCCGGCTCTTTATACTTTACCAGTCGATATCCGCGCCCCTAATGGCTCAAGACAAATTGCTCTTATCACTCCCACTTAAGGGTCTAAAATTGGGCGCGGCGAGCACAAGTCTGTAGATGATCACAGAGGAATATGGCTTCGGTTAGAAAGGAATAGATGCTATTTTCGCTTGATGTCTGTCGAAAGGAATTCTTCGTCGTGCTGTCCGATCAACTCTATTTCAAATTACTAAAGCGCAGTACCCTATATGAGTGGAAATTGCTTTGCGCTCTGCACGTCTCCACGGAGTTCCCGAGACTCAAAGAAAATGGAAACATAATTAAGTTGCTGTGATAGGTCGGACCCAAGTTCGATGAGAAAATGTCTTTGTGACGTAACGTAACGTAACTACGCTATAAGTGAATGGAAATACCATCACAAAATTGTAGAACGAAGATTTTATTTAGACTCATTTTAGAGAAAATCTTTTGTCATCAATATTTATTGTTTAGGAGAAGTAATTTTTTAAAATTATTCTTCCTAAAGTTTAGCTTTGTAACCGGTACAATTACTCGTATTTGTCCTTAAATAATAATATCAAAAATCCTAATTTTATTTTTACAGTAAAAATAGCTGAGATAAGGCAAACATGTTTTTTCCGTGCGGGGCAATGGTTTTATAGCAACATTGTGAGCGACTTATCTTACTTTATTTGGATCCCAGTTCTGACAGCATTCTCGCACGATAACACCACGCCTCTGCCTCGTATCGCATTATCATTCGCCCTGTAGGCGGCGCCCACGAGCCAGAGAGGGACGGCCGAGCAGTACTTCAAATAAATTACAGTGGCGGGCATAAGCGAAGCACGTAGCCCCTTGGTATTCCGAACTATTAGGTACGCAACTCATTCCCAGATGCGCGTCGGGGCAAAAACCGACGAACAAAAACCACATTAGAGCGGCGTGCGTGCGACGACATAATGAGCCGATCCACCAAATGGAGTTTTAACGGACTGCAGCTGACGGATAGGAAATGAGGGAAAATATGAAAATGAAGCGAAATTATCGCCGGGTGACATCAGCGAGACCGATAAGATAATGCGGCGTCGCGAAGCGTGTTGACGACACTCTCGCAACGTCTGCGGCTAACGCGATGCCTCGGTTTGTTTGTTCGTTTTATCGGCCGATACCGTAGCGTTCGGTATCGAATGCGTTATTACCATACATAGAGAGCTCTCGAGAATGTCAATAGTGACCGCGTTGTCGAAATAAGTTCCTCGAAACGATTTTTATTGACGTTTTACGAGTGTTTTTTGCATTATTCATCTTGTTACCGGAGATAGACACGTCATGGAAAAGTTTAGTATTTGTAAGTGTGTATTCATGTAATTGCTTGTCTTGCAAACGACTGGCGACCAGTTGAAGCGAATCCGCGTGATGAATGAGGTGTCGAAAGCCGCGACTCAATCAAATGCGTGACAGCGCTGAGTAGTTTGCAGACGACATTTAAAATTATAAATTCCTCTATTCGCATCGAGCCTCAAACGACGTTGGGTAAAAAGATTAATTGCGAATACTTGTCGTGCGTGTGTCAATATGAAAATATCGGTACAAGTGCCCTAGAGCTGCAAGTATTTGTTAATTAAATCTTATTGACATTGCTCTTTCATTTCGAAGGAGATTTTGTATCCGGTGGTCGTGCATTTATTTATTTTTATTAGATGTGAAGCACTTCGACCTTCTTGGAAGACGTTTGTCTTACGTTTTCCTATTTCCTCTTCTCAGAAGAGCCATTTAAAATTGACTGTCGAACTGTCTAAATATACTTTGCCTTTGAACTAAAGAATAGTTGAAACAATGTTTAAAAAATTGGTATGATTAGCGTCTATTAAAGGGCTTTTTGAGTGACGCGTCACAGGTAAGTCTTCGTTGCGATTTATGTCGAAATAATTCTTTACAACAAGGTAATAAATACATAAATAATTATTCAATGGAAGTAGAAAATATTAAGCCTTACTTGCGCAACCTTTATGTATGGCCTCGAGTACAAGAAAAAAGTTTTACTCGTGTGTCTTATTACACGTGACGAAGTTGAAGAAGTTAAAAGTTGCTGAAGAGCGTTTAATGTCAGAAGTAAAAAAGGATATGAAGTATCTTTTGTGAGAGATAATATTTTTAAGTTAATTACTAACGCTACACCGACTTCCGATACATGAATAACATCTCGGAATTTTCAATGAACACAGCGCACGGGGAATTAAACCACAAACTATAGAGAAATAATATTACCTTAAGATCTTAGTTTAACATAAACTGACTAGCCCCGTGGTATGAGGGTCTTTTACTAAGCGATATGAACGGCTTCGATACCCACAATAATTATGTACCCACCCGAATTAATTCCTTGCAAATAATCATTGGTAATTAAGTGGGGTTTGTTTTAATTGACCAACTTCTCTCACGTATACGCATTTTACAAAATTATGTTGGTAAAATTCTGCAGATTAATTTAACTAATGGCTAGAGTACGGCCACTTTGAACTTTATTCAACTAAAACTAGACGCGGGAGAGAAGAGATTTGGTTGCAGTAAAAATCTTTAGTTCAGATTAATTGGTCGGATTAAATGATCCTTTGACCGATAACATAGTCGAGTCGAATTAGCTTTTGCAGTGAGATGTTAGATGGGAATATATTATGAGTCTAACACTCCATGCTCTTGACCTGATCAGCATTCTCCTATTCTATAAAAGTACCTTAGAATACAATAAAAATAATATATATTATTTCGTATTATTCGCATTGATATGGACTTCCAAGTCACAATAGCCGAGACACTGAAAATACATAGTTTATTGGTATATTGTATATGTAAAAAAACGACATTGCGAAATGGCTCCAATTCCCTTCACGAGAACACTTATTTTATAATTATTATTTATTTAAGCTTGTCCAATGTCAAGTACATTGGTCTGCGCGGTGTGTAAACTGCAAAGATATTGCATGTCTGCTTGACTAAAATGTAGTTTGAAAATGCTTTGGTGGTGAATTGTGTGCATATACTATGAGGAACACTCACACAAATCACTCTACACTCTACACTGAACAAAAATTGGATCAAATTACACGTATGAGATTTTTTATAGACAACGCATTTGCTAGAAAGACAGAAGGATGCACCCGACTGCCACGAATGCGTTGGCTCCGTGGACACGGCGCGTGACAGTCCTAGCAGTGTTCGCCTATGAAGACCTCAGAAGCATGCCCTAGTATTGGATAATTGTCGCTGTGGTAAGTGCTATGATAGAATGGATGCTGATCAGCGATAGCCTCCTTCTGCTAAATTAGATACTTCACATACACAACCAGCGGGAATTAGTACTCTCTCTGCCAATTTACTTACTTACATTACAGTTAAATGTTTATATATTCTGCATGGAAATTAATATTATTATTATTCACTTATCAACTAAATTATCCGTAATTGAGAAATAATTTAATAATTGGTAATGTTTAAACGATTGTAAAAAGCATTCAATTTCATAAAAACTTTCATTATTGGATTACAATAGTATTTGAATATTAATAGATTTTTTGAAGCATCATGTGAATTTGCTTTCGTTTATAATTAGAAAATCGAGATGGTTAAAACATAGACCCTGACTCGATACAGTGTAATTGTTTTAATAATATAGATATATAAAGAGATATATCCCTATATTTCCAAGGGATAATCAGTATCTCGGTATTCAACGTTCACGCAAACGAAGGCGGACACAAGGTCGTAATATAAGCTGGTTATACAAAAGTTTAGGTGACATAATGAAAGTAGTTTAATCTTTATTCGGCTACGGCGAACGGGAAATGCGAGCGAGTTCGCTACCAAGGAGTATCCGTGAGAATATTTAGTAAAACGGATGTTTGAACTTTATAGTTGTTATGGAGTTATTTATCGTCGTATCATTGGCATCACGCGCCGAGATAAAATGCGATAAACTATAGACATTGATAAATTAAATACCTACACGTATCTAGGTTAGCGTCTTGTGTTATTTTTAATTTAATCAATTCAAATTATACATATTTAATTTTATAACCGGTTATAAATCTCCTGTTTTTTTGATTTATTACTTAAGCACATCGTGTCTATCATTAAGAGATAGTGTGACACGAATACTTTGGTATTTAGTATTAAAGATTAATATTGCCACAGGTGAGGCGGAGGGAGACGTCTCAGTACCACCGTGCAATTAATGATCGCTATAATTAATAGTTACTGCATAAGGTACCATACTCTCGGATACTTAGCGGGAAAACGAGTTTATATTACTTTAAAGTACCTACACAGTAATTAATAACAGATTGTAATTATATTCGACAGAAACGCGTACCAGGAAATTTCCATACCCGTAAAGGTGCGCTGAATTTTGAACCTCTTTAATTAAAAACTTAAATATTGTATATCTGTGGTCGATAGTTTTATTTTATTTTTTATTTTACGGCACACAATTTATCAAATGACCTCCTCTGAATTTCACTTTCGTCTAAATTATTCAATTCAATACGTCAATATTTTTTATCTTGATAAATTGAATACATATATCTCACGTACACTACAATGTATTTTGGATTTTTTAAATATGCAATCGACAAACGCTCTATGCTTTGTCTGCGCCCGCTGATGGACATGCGCCAACAGACACTGAAACAAATATAAATCTCTCCTTACACAGTCTTGGTGAACACGAAGCTGGGCCTACACAGGGCCACCATCGGTGATCGTAGGTAATAATCTAGATATGTCGATTGCAATTCAGGAAACCAATGTGCAACAAGATTTAGCGACGTAAAATATCAGTGTGTGTGCGCGGCTTATGAATTAATAATTATATGCTCCAATAATTTGAAAAGAGAATTCTGTGTCCTTTTTGAACAATAGTTCGTTTCTGTAAGTAAATATTTCTTCAACGTCAGCATATCGTTAAGGCGAGGCGACGACTGGTGAAAGTAAGTTGATTTTAAAAGACGGCTATTTCACTCGCATTTTGATTGAAAAGTTTAATTTGCAATGAAAATAAAAAGTAGTGTTTATTGTGTGTCCACATTTGTTTTCATGATCAGTTTCCTCCATTAGGTTTTTATTGCCTGTATTTATTGTTTGCAAGCATTCCGATAATGATATGAAATGCGTTGTGAGAAATAAAAGCAATATTAATAATTGAAAAACATTTTTACGGCTTAGTCAAGGTGATGAATACGAATGACATTTATATGATATTATAATTCATTAATAAAGTCTTAATCGAATAGTTTAAGCATTTCGAAAGACAGGCATCGTTATAAATAAAAATGAAACTCATCCATTAACGCCTCTCACGAAATTTTTAAATCACTCAGGGGTCCAATTCGACGCGCTGTAATGAATGACACGTAGTAAAATCGTGAGCCAAGCTTGCATGAAAAACACGAGGCACCAGATGCTACAGTGTGTATACAGCACTATCGATTGCGGCGCGCTCGCTTCCTGCCCTCGTCTGCCGGATGCTGCCTTCCACTAACTATCATATCTCCGTCGACACATCCGCTGGGAACTTCATACAACGCTGCCCCACTTCGAGTTACTGCATCCGTTACGGTCCAAAAACGTCAATGTACTTACGTACATGCAAAATTTCCAAACCGTACCTATCGGCTTCGTGTCTCTCATCGCTGGGTCAGTCACCTCGAGCGAAGTGTGATAGTGTGTCAACTTACAACGCTGGCCGCGTTGGCTGGGCTCGGGAGGGGACAGTGATAAACGAGCATTGTAAACGGAACAATGCGAAATCGTGCAGGGAGATACACGGCGCCCCCCACGGAGCGCCTGATGTGAACTAATGGAACTTCGATGTGCCGTACTCGTGTGCGGTGTGACGGTGCGACGCAGACTCCAGATAAGAGTATTAATTAACATTGTAGATATTTTGGTTTTGGTTACTAGCGAGCAATTATTTTTATTTGTAGATACAAGTTTCCTACTGACGAAGAGATAATATCAAGTCTAGAGCTTAAAACGCGCTTTTATTGTTTCTCTCTACACAATTTGAAGCACATTTTTTTAAAATATAGATTATAGCTTTTTTATAACTCTGTTGAATATCTAGTATTAGAGTAGTTAGTTTTAAAACATTATGAATTCCTTTATTTGTGAATATATGTATTTAGATAATTTATGTCAAATTCAAAAAAATTAAATAAAAATTTAATTCGTGTCTGATTTCTGCGCTGGTGTAGACATCGCAACAAAGTCCAAGACCTAGGCTTTAACTAAAACCACGAAGTGAAGTACCGGCTTCGAGGTGGTTTCAGCTCAACATACGCTTAACAGTATCCACAGTTTTAGCTATACAAAGTAATTGAACTTAAATGTTATGAGTTCAACTCACGGAGCGTTAAATGGGTAAGATGCAGGGCTGTCGCTCGCGTGGTATATCATGAGATTGTATGGTGAGTTGCCAACAGTTACATACGGTCGGATTACTGGTGTGATCGAATATGATTTCCTTAATATTAACCAATAGCGAGACTTCTTCGGTAGGTAGCTTTAACTTTTCTAACTTTTTATGAAGTAACATATGTTCTTATCTGCTTCGCTCTGTTATTTAAAAATTCACAAGAGATTAAAGATTTTTATTAAATATTTAACCATTAGCTTATGTCTGTCTTTATAAAATAGGTCCCGTATACAAAACAAAACCCTATAGATGTCCTGCTGCTGATGCATGAGGTCTTCTGTGCTTTTGAGGAAAGGTTCCTTAATTTAGCGTAATTTCATCTGACACGTGAGAGTTTCCTCGTGATGTTTTCCTTCACCGCTGAGGATGAGATGAATCACTTTTTCCAGTTTGAACCAGCAACCTTCGGCTTAGATCCACGTGTTACCAAAGTCGAGCCATCTAGGTTCATGCCCGAATATTAATAATATAACGTATATTACAAAGCGCGTCCGCACGACCGTTAGCAAAATAGATATACCGTATTAAAAATAGTTCACGCCACTCAGTACTAGTGACAGCTGTGAAACATATTTTGCGATTTTTTGCGCCGGAAACGTTACAGATAAAAACTTTGCACTCAAATTTAACCTTGAAATGTTTTTCACATCGCCATCAAAGATTTTTTACTTGTATATTGTAAAATCAAAAGTATAATTTATTCCAATAGGATAGTACAAGCACTTTTGTTGAATTCATTTATGACATAATTCATTAAAAAGTTAGCACCGGTTTGTAAAATAGATTTTACAAGATAATCCGGCAAGAATCACACCAGTTGAATGAAGTAAACGAATAGTAACTCAACGATTTTTGTCGTGTATATACTAACGTATTATTTGTCGACAGCCCTAATATCGACGTGACCGAACGTAATATTATTAGTTTCGAATCGATCTGATTCATACCGTCCGTTATCATTGTAGTTCCATCAACGCTTAATGAATACTTTGACATTAATTTTTATTTGAAAGCGAATTAATATGTGAGCGGCTCAAGCGTCGCACGCCTACGTTGTCATCAAGATTGCTAATTTTTATCGAAATATCTCTGAATATGACGGCCGCTCAATTACAGGATTTTTTAGATTAAGTAATTTTGTTTGAGTTTATCAGTGTTTAATTAGTTTTTACCATGAGATAAAAACATCAAGAGAAAATATATAACAAAAACCTGGGAAATATACCTACTTGGTTCAAAGCCACAAAAAGTGAGGAGTGTAGGTAGGTTTTATACATTTATTTGTATATAATTATTACATGTACCTGAAGTGTTAATATAAAAAATATACTACCCTATTCTATGAAAAAAACATCTTGTATTGACTGAATTTCAGAACACTGGTTGAGCGACACCGCTTAGTAAAATGCCTAGGCTGTTAACTAAATGTCTAATTAAACTAGTTGGCTGCAATATTAATTGGCGGTAGGGCAAGCCAGTCTGGGTAGGTACCACCCACAAACCGTATATATTGTACCGTCAAGCAGCGATACTTTTTATTGTTGTGTTTTGGTTTGAAGGTGAGTGGTGTTTAACTACAGGCAATAAGACTTAACATCTCAGTTGGTTGGTGGCTCATTGGCTATGTAAGGAATGGTTTAATTTTACGGCACCAATGTTGGCCATGGTGGCCTGTATACCTATTTATGCTATAAATGTATATAAAATTCCAACTGTTTCTGTTTCTCTACTGTATTTTTTTTTCATAAAAAAAATTCTTAGAAGGAGTCGATGTATCTCCACTTCAAATTTCTTACGACAAATGTCGGAAACATGACTCGAGTTTGAAATCTGCTTTTTTGATAATGTAAGTAGTCTTGTATTTTATTTTAGTGACAAGTTAAGAGTTATATTAGTTGCGTCAACGCTATCTCGGCTTATTTGATATGTAAACATTTTCAATAGAAGTTCAGCTGAAAATTAGCGTTGGATGTCGAGGACCCGATGTGGCTTTTGAGTTGCCGACATAAGCTGAGTGGATCTTATTTGTGAAGACACACTGTAGTGTTGTTTAAATTTAACCTCGTTTTTATGTTGATTTTGTAGGCGTAACGAGTGTATGTTTAGATAAAGGTTTCTTTATCTTAAGTAGGTACTGTCAAATGGACCACTTGATCGTAAACTATATGAGGCCACCACCAAAAGAAGTTGGCTCTGTAAGAAATATTTCCCATTCCTTACATCGCCAATGCGGCAGCAACCTTGGAATTTAAATAGTTATTTCTGTTACGTCTGAGATTACACTGGCTCACTCACCTTACAAACCGGATCAGAACAAGTCTAAGTTGTGTTGTTTAGCGGTGGAATAAGTGATCAGTGAAATATTATTATTAATAATAAGTAACAGAACCAAGCACGTGAAACTTGTAGAAAAAATGTACTTGTTAAAACATGTACACAGAAAACAATGACCATCATTATATCATTCATGATTCATGAACGAGTAGTTAACAAAGTACAGGATACGGGTTCGAACTCGGACCGGACACGGCGCGTTACAATGTAGCTCCGTTAATTAGTATCTGTTACGAGCGGCATGTAGGGATGAGTTGTGGTGTGGTATTTGGAGAATTTCATAATTTGATATCTGCGCCGTGGCGTCGGCACTAAACAATGTTTGTGTAGAGAGTGACGGGCCCCCGAAGTTATTCGCAATGATAAATCATTAACAAAGATATAAATGTTTGTTTGAGGACTCTTACAGGTCCCGCCGCCGGGGCTTCACCACGATAAAACAAATTTAGGTTCCTTATAATAAAAGAGACAGCATTAGGTACTTGAAGACATTTTTTCAAAGGCTTGTTACAGTAAATTATTTACACTACAACACATTATTTTATAAATTAGAAGCAAGCAACAGCCCGTAATAGTTACAGGTCGGGTTTACAGTTAACAATCGAACCATCAAATTTTTACTGAACAAGATTTTGTAAACACTTAATGTAAAACTACCATTTAGGAATTTTAAAATACGAGAAGTTAGTGTGGTGTATATAGGTTAGTTATATGAGGTATATAGGTTAAAGCGTAGATTGGAACGTTAAACACGTCCTTGGTATGGGGTTGACGTGCTTTAGATTCAGCTGATGTAACGAACGATTATTCTTCTCCTATCCATTCTATCCTTTAGTTATTGTTTTTCAAGTGAGTGAACACTAAGAGAGCCAAAAAAAAGTGTCTTCGGGAGTAAGAGCCCGGATTTTGAGGTACAAACCCCAGTTAATGTTAATATTAATGCAGTTTCCTTAACTATCGCCAGAGCAGTTAGTAATTACTCTTTTCCGGAATGAAATACTCACATAATATAAATGTAAACAATTAAATCTATAGTAATGTAAGGATGACGACTATAAACTAAGTTTTTTAATTTTGTATTTTGTATTTCGTATTTACTCTGTTCATAGTAACTTCTGTAACATGTTTATGTTATCATTAGACCATACAGTTGTACCGAGCGACTAAATATAGCAGGTCGGTCGGGGCAGCACACAGGCCCACTCGCCCTTCTAACCGGACAACGGCAATGCTAATTGTTCTTGCTTTGCGGTAGAACGGCTCGTGAGCGGTTGAAACACGAGTGATGCTCCACAAGTTACTAAATTACAGTTCATGGAGAGTAATTAAGTCTGAACTATTCAATATTCATCAAAATTGTAATTTGTTGTTTCAATATTCATCAAAATTGTAATAATACGAGCACACAGGACCACCCACAACGCAAACCAGTTACAAAAACTTTCTCAGGCTATTGTAGTATTTCCTACCTTCTATTAAAGTACATAATTGCGTTCCCGAGCTGTATATATAATACAACTTGAAGGATCGCAATTTAGATGGCATATTTTTTTGAAAGGTAATACATACAACATACATACAAGGGGTATTTTGTGAAAACAAAGGAAGATTTTTTTTTGGACTGTAAGTGATAAGTTGTAAAGATTTTAATGGGTTTTTATGAAACTGGGAAGGAAATGATCAAGTAAGTGCTTTAACCAATAATGGGGATTTTGAGGGTCCTTTTGATTCAATAGCTTTTAGTCACTTACTACAATTACTAATAACCTACACCCAAATCTTGTATTGATGTATTCCGAGGAGTGACTGCAGCGAGATCCCATTGTTTGGCGGTTGGTGGTGTAAAAGGGGTATGAACTTACGGTTCCAGAGTCTATGAGCGAGAGTTCATCTGTTTCTAAGAAACAGGCTTGCTAATACACGATAACGCGGTGAAGACGCAAGCCAACCCAAGCATCGCATCTCATGTTAGTCACAAATAAATCAAGTTCGACATACTTGCAGGTGGTTGCTACTATTTGTTTAGGTCGGGCGCTTTAAGATCCGAGCGAAATAAATAGACGGGAAGTGGTAATGGCTGTCCGTGTGTGGTGAAACATGATCACGGACCCGTTTAACATCCCTCGCCATATCCCATCCCATAAAACAATAGACGAGTGGAAATATTCAGTGCATTAAATCTTTGTAAATATGGACTGTTGATTGTTGTTGAATATATTGGTATATTAAAAACTATGATATTCGACTTTAGATATGTAACATGATGTTTGTTGTTATACTAAAAATCTGAAGACAAAGTAACGTTAAACATAATGATATAAATGTCCTCGTATTCATAATGCTTAATGGTGTTTTGTATTCGTCGTATTCGGGTGAGAACTTTATCAAAATTCATTTAATTCAAACTTTGCTTGAATTATTTTCAATTTCAAAAGAATTCTTGTAACACCTTATTTGAATTATGAAAGTATTTTTGAGATTCACTGCGAGTGACTGAATTATAAGAACTTGTTTTCGTTTCGAATCGAAATCCCCTTGTTCTAAGAAAGGGGAAATTTAATAAATTTTAAAAATATTTTTTTTGGTTTTAACCGTACTATTTCGGTGCAATTCCAATAATCTATTTCCATTTATTCCAACAAACACGTTTATTATTAAAACAAATGAGCAAATAACCGTTTATTAAACTGGGTCGCTAATTATACCCGAAGTAAACGGTGGCCTAATGACTGGAGGTAAATTGAGAAAACTTCGATAATATTCAACTCATTTAACGCTTCAGTGGCCGAAAAGTAGGCTAATGCTTGCATGTTCGTACCATCGGCATAATATGGTAGCTATTTAACTAACAGAGTATTAATATTGTAATTTGGCGACCGTGATCATAGCAATTGGCTTTACGTCAGGGAGTTCGGTGACCGCTCGTGCCACGAATGTGTTCGGGCAATTTTATTTGTCAAAGTGTTTGTATGTGTGAGAATCTAGCTCACAATTAAATGTTTAATTTTTAAACGATTTCAACTTTAACCTCTGAACTCGTAAAAACTCGTAAACGTTTTTATCGCATTCATAAAATGTTGAGTTTGTATGGGTTTGGTAGTAGGGTTTGCGCAAGCTCGTCAGGGTATCCAAATACCAATACTCAGTATTTTTGTATTCCAGTTTGAAGGGTGACCAGACAAGAGATATAACATCTTGGCTGGTGGCGTATTGAGAATTTTTAAAGTGTGTGTATGTTCACAGTGTCAATATCTGTGTGGGGGGGACAATTTATCATATCATTTGCCACATTAAAATAATAATAGAAAAATAGTTCCAAAACATATAATGCCTCCTGTCAACTCTTCACTTGTCAGTGATGGCTGTTTAATTTTTCGTCAAGAGAATATAAATTGTAATTCAACTGGGATATGCTGTCACCGCTTCATTATATAAACTTATCAGTGTAAATAATTGTTACGTCAATAAATAAATCCTGGGTCGATACATATTAATACAACATAAAATATATCTTGAACCCATCTTTTGGTTCAAGATATACATTTGTAAAATACTTTAAAATGTTCTGAACATTTCAAATCCAACCTCTATCGGAGTCTTGTTAGAATAACACGCTGATTCAGCCATTATACGGACATCGTATACCTTGCGTTTCTGGTACTCAGTCTTTAGTCTAGTTTTCTTAAAATCGCTTTCTATGAACAACATAAGATATAAGAAAGCATTTTTTACGATTATCTGATTCAATAACAAACAAGGTTTAACTGTATTTCGTGCAAGTAATTTGTTTTTTGTTTTCTTTTAATGGAATTTGTTGATCTTGCTCATAAAACATTTACGATTGCAATTAAAGCTCGAATAAAATATATAACATTTGTGAATTTCTTTATAAATATGTAAAATTTGATTCGATTATCAAACAAGTTGAAATATAAATTGGCGTGTCTGAAACTATCAGACTTTGAACATCAAAGACCTTTTGCGTGAGGCGAGCGCGTCGTTCCGTAATAACTTTACGAAGCGATTCCGCGATGCAAAGGAACATCTCATATACGTTGCTGTTGCAAAGAGTCGTCTGTAAAAATTATATTACCTTTTAAAACTCTAAAATTTCGTATGTTAGGTATAATTTTAACGATTTAGAAGGTGTGTTCATTATTAGTTATGGATACATTATTAAAATGTATGGTAGTAAATATGAATACAATACATTTTTTTACTACAGCGTAGGTGGTCGTACTGGCTAATGTACTCGATGGCAAGTAATCACTACTAGGCTCCTAGGCTCTAAAGACTCAAAGATTTATCCCTGTAGTCATTGTCACTTTATTGCATGTACCAAGGTGCAGTTATTATATAAGGGATCTCTATCAGGCAATCAATGATTTAATGAACAGATAAAAAATAGAAAATGTCCCGAAAGAGGGATTTAGTTAATCAAACAACTATCAGTCAAATGATAAACGTGTAGTGACGTGTGGTGATGCGGGGCAACTTTACTACGTGCATAATGTATCGGATGTTATTAATAACAGTATATAGGTACATAGACAAGTCTCTCAACAGAAGGGTACAGAGAAAAACCTTTATTAACTACACGCAATACTAAATGGGATTTCCTTTTGGGTAATATCTTTTTTACTGTTTGACCACAGCGAGAGATTAGTTCCATTTAAAAAAAATAAAGACTAAAGCGATCGCGGAACTTCCTTGTTTATGAATATAAAAATGACGAACGTTCACATGAACCACCCCTTGTCAAACCTTTAGAGAATTGTTTTCCATAAATGCTGATACAACTTACTTTATTATAAGCAGAATCATATCAGTGCACCGATTTCCAGATTTTCAACTTAAAAAATCTGTAACTTCCATGCAAACCTTCACCTCCTAAAAACTCCTGAATTTCGTAACTACTTACCTACATTATATGGATAACTGTGCCAAAGATCATGATCATCTGTCCTCTAGATACACTAGTTTATTCGTCGTTGTATTTCAGTTCTAACGTGCTTTTTAGTCAAACACTTTTATTTAATTAATAAAATTATCATAATTGATAGTTATCTTTTCGTAATCCGATGTATTAAGAACACAAACCTCCTTCGTTAGATGTAACACATAACAGAAAACACTAGTTTTATAACATCGCAAGACTAAATATTCAGTAACGTTATGCCTTCGATTTATAAAATCCATTAGACTGTTTCTAAACTGGAGGCGGGGTTGACTCTACCTCACTCTATCAAAACCACGTGACATTATTAGTTACAGTAATAAACGTGAATCAGCTTACGATAAATAAAACGGGACTGGTATATCCGTGATGCAGTGTGACGTCCATAATGGAGCCACTCAATTATAGTCAGGATCATAAGCCGAGCTCATTTTCAGTGGCCCCGAGCGACGGCATTGGACGGCCGAGTAAACAGGTAATACGTTGTGATCACAATTAATAACAATATAAATAAATTCAAACAAGATAAACGTCGAGCGGTATAAATCAGCGAATTTATGCTGTTAGGGGGTATGACACCAGCCAATCTCAACTAAGTTCTATGTTCTTATAATGTGTGTGTAATTCATATCGTGTTCGGCGGTGAACATTATGAGGAAATCTACATGTGCCGGATGAAAATCTGCCACGTTTATTTAGACCAGTTCGCATTATAAACCTAAAGGCACAATATTAATTCAATAGATAATTAATTAATATTAAGGTTGTCTTAAGAACGAACGTCGTGATTTATTACGGTTATTTAACAAAAGATAACTCACGGAAGCGACGTGGTTATGTTTAAAGGGTAGCTTCGACCTGAGGAGGACAAAGGCACTTTTATCTTTTAAGCTGTTTCATGCATTCTATCTCGGGATCTATGCGGGCGTAGAGAAGCATGTGGTCGTTGCAGCAAGTATGAAAGAAAATAAAACGGAACCCGATATTCGTTTTTCTAAATCATTATTATTGGAATCGTTAATATGATTTCTTGGCATATTAAAGATAACATATCAGTTACTCGAATATTATATAGAATAAACATGAAATGGAATTAGATGACGTAGCCGCGATCTGAATTTTTATCGAGTCTCTGTCAAATTACATTACGACGGATCTATTGATTTAGTCACAAACGTACGCACAGGGTTACTTTCTTATTTGTAATATTTGCGTAGATAAATTCACATTCCAAAAATATTAATAGTATCAGTTTTAATTTAATGTTTTTCAAATTCTTCGACGAATTAGAATGATTTTAAAGAAACGGGCGTGAACGTAACTTACCTTATATGTTTACAAATCAACAGCGAAACGTCGCTTGAATGGAACTGCGCGTATAAGCTCACTCAAAGATAAGGCAAGGCCTAAATGGCCTGCCGGTACTCGCAGGAGCCGCCAGACGCAACGATGGATCTAATCTCTGCTGTAGGTATCTCAGAGTAACGTATCAAAGGGCAGTCGGTATAGAATCCGCTCCGTAATCACTTCTATTGAGGTCCCCTTTAGCGGACATGTGGGAGATGTATGTGTGTGTGTGCTCTGCAGTGACTTTCTAGAAGACTTTGTATGGCTTAAAATAAGTTTCATTTATTTTATCTTATAAGTCGATTAATTATTCGGTGTTGAATTTTTTTTATTATACATATTATACGAACTAAAAATGTGGCTTTAAGAGCCTAGTGAAGTTAAAATATTTTAAGTACATCTTATATTCCTACTATATCTATGTAAGTTATTCTTCACGATATCTGAAGACTTGCTTCCGTCCCGATTTCTTACAGATAAAATGAATACAAGTTACTCCATCCTATTTCCAAGAATCCTTTCTTAGTGAGCATTATGTCGCTAAAGAAGTAAATACGCAAAATTTAAAGTCAATCGTCAATCAGACGTATTGATTTCGCGATGACTGATTGGTATTTCGCTTATATTTCATTTATAAATTAATAATAATTAGATAATAGATATAATAATTATAATATAAAATAGACAGAATTAGTTTTAGATGATATTTCCTTTGTTAAGCCTTAATACATGTACAATGTACATGTATCCAATTCGTAGTGGCGAAGGACATAAGGCCTGATAGTAGGCCTTTGTGCAAACTCATCTGGCTAGGTTAGACCCCACTCATTACTTATTCTTCCGCCCAAAAGCAACATAAAGTATTAATGTTTTCCGGTTTAAAGGGTGAGTGAGTCAGTGTAATTACGGCCACAAGGGACATAACATCTAAGTTCCCATGGCTGGTGACGCATTGTCGGTGTTTATAAAGAATACATTATAACATGTTGTATAGTTATGTATAGTATTTATATGTAGTATTTATGCAGAGGCTTTTTATAACAATTCCCTTCACGTGTAGTCGCTGTTTTCTTATATCTTTACTAATATTTACTATATTAATCTTCCCGCTGTCTGTACGCTTAGATCTTTTGAACTACGCAACGGATTTTAATATAGTTTTCATCGATAAGAGAATTTCAGGGGGAATGTTTATACGTATAACACTTGTATAATACAGCGGAGAAAGTCCGAGTATCTAATCTATCTAATCTTTTTATGTTTGTTTTTCAATCTAAAAATTACATTTTTTATACTTGCAAAAGTGATTTTGTTTGTTACGGTTTATCGTTTGAACTGCTCAACCAATCATCGTCAAAGTTCGATAAACGCTGTCAGACAGAGGGCGGAAACTAGTATACACTCAAAATAGTATTGCCTGATAAAGTTCGATGTCAATGAAATGATAACTCTTCGATTAGATAACGTTGATCTAAACAAGTTCAACAACAACTTGTCATCAAATGCGATCATTAATGAGATGACAGGAATTAATGAAGACCTAGGTACGAAGCCGAAATGCCAACAGCAGTCGATTACATCACGATTCACGACGCGTCTGCATTCTTTCCGTCGAACAATATATTGTCAATAAGTGACAATAGATAGAGAACAATCGACCGGCGATCGGAGCTGTGTCATCCCGCCGGCATTGTTGGAGTATTACTTTAGTTAAAATAATAAAAAGTGCAGTCCAAGTATTTAATAGCTAAATTATTGTCTGCGGCAATTTATACGAAAGAGAGGATCTCTTTTGCTTTGAAGGCAGTGATGTATTTCTATATTATTGACATATAAGAATATAAATATATTCGAAGTGTCGATACACACTCTAACGCACTCGTGCTGAAGTGGAACTATTATGAGTGTTGTAACCAGCAGCTCTTAGCAACTGAATATATAATCTAGACTCTTATTGTTATCTGGAACATGTAAATGCAATTGATACCTTTATGTATAAACTTATGACGAAATGACAAGTATTTGAGTAGAATCGTTTCATTTAATTTATTTGTATTTTGTTTCTGTATGACATTCGGTGTCATGGGTTGAGGGATTTTCTTACGATATTTATCACGCCAATGTCACACTGAAACTTGCTGCTACTTCGTTTGGGATAATGGCTTAGCGGTGGATTATATACACATACGAGTGCATAAGGCTTACATTAAAGACATAACATAAACATAACATAATCAGCCTGTAAATTTCCCACTGCTGGGCTAAGGCCTCCTCTCCCGTTGAGGAGAAGGTATGGAGCATATTCCACCACGCTGCTCCAATGCGGGTTGGTGGAATACACATGTGGCAGAATTTTGTTGAAATTACACACATGCAGGTTTCCTCACGATGTTTTCCTTCACCGCCGAGCACGAGATGAATTATAAACACAAATTAAGCACATGAAAATTCAGTGGTGCCTGCCTGGGGTTGAACCCGAAATCATCGGTTAAGATGCACGCGTTCTAACCACTGGGCCATCACGGCTTAAAGACATTATAGACGTGACTCACGAATAATGTTAATGAAAAAAGTTTAAATATGTAGAAATATCGCCAGTAAGTATAAGGTGTTGTGCATCGGAATTGGTCTTCTTAAAAATTAACATATGAATGACGTTTAAAAGATTGACAATGTTAACTTCTCATATATTTATGTTTTTAGGCGTTGTCGGCTCCTTGTCTTAAAACAGACGATATGGTAAATAATATAAAACATAGCACGTGATGAAAAACATGGCGAAAGACTTTAGAACCAATTTATTTAAATACGTACGTAGATGCCAAGTTCCGTCAATATTCATTTACATATGCGTTATATAAGAGTTGGCCCTCTTTAATTTGTTGAAGAACCGTTGGACAGAGAATCAAAGGTTAAAAGACAAATCGACAGTGTGGCGCGACCGCTCATTAACACTACTCAAGTCGCAGCTACCTACAATATTACTTCCAGCAGCTCTATTTCGTAATACTTTTATACTCACTTAGTATCTCATTAGTGATACGCTATTTTGATGTCTCTTATAAATGTTATAATAATTATAGTCAATATCGCATATCACTCTGACATTTCACGATCGTGTTCTGTGGTGAGATTCAAATTTGTTCGTTCGTTCTTAAACTACGGGGTCACAATAGTTTTAACTTGAACACGAAATCACCGACTAAATTATTAGCGAGAATTCCGCAAAGGTAATATATGTAAATATAAAATGAAAGTATGATTTCTGAGTATTGAAATTGAGGAAATTAATGATTTTTTCCGTGTAAAATATTGCATATTTTGCAGTCTATAAATATGTATGTTGAACATAAATCTTTACTCTACAATCTAAAACGACAAAATAATAATTATATGAAATGCAGAATGATGACGAATTAACGGAGTGCCGGTGAGGTTTATCAGGCTGCATCCAGTGGAAGTGCTCGCGTCTGCTGTGTGCCCTCGCCATACGTAATTCTATCGCCAAACATCAATTTCTGTATTGTCGTCAAAGTATGTGACGTGTGAGAGAGTGTACTCACAGCTACCAACGATTTAAATTAGCAAACGTTTTGGGTCGCGACGCATCGCTATTGAGGAGCGATTAAGGTATGAGATAACTTTTCACCATCACGAGACTCTAAATAAAAGTGAGTACAAATCCCTTGTCTAAATAATTTTAGCCGTAACATTTGTATTTAGAGTTTAATCTTTAGTTTACAACGAAAAAACCCACAAATGACCAGAGATCTAGACAGGGTCACTTTCGCATTTACACCTTTAGTATACATAATAATTACACACATCGCATGATATATGAAACACATTTAGACATCGGCATGAATTATTAATGTAATGCTTGAGGATCTCGTCCGAGTCCAGTGAGTGAGAAGCCTTTTATTTGTTTTATATCCTACACTTATAATGATTTATTTATTTTATATTAACATACTTTTGTGTCTTACAGCTGTACAACTCTATCCAAAACTTTCTTTTCATTTTTAGACGAAACGGATCTTTCTCGAAACGGATCCGATACTTCTGCATTAAGCCTTGTTGCGAAGTTGTCGGCCACTGATTCTAATTTAGTTCCAAAGATCGTTACGAAAACTATGGTAATTTACTAAATCGATACGATAATATAATATCAATTTTAAGTGTGTATATATTATGAGAAATATTCAGTTAAGATGTATTCTTAATTGAATATTTCTCATTAATTTTAAATGATTATGAATTGATGAATATATAATGAATAAGAAGTAGTTCCTGGTATAGCATGCGCTTCGTCCGCGTGCTTCGAGTTGTACGAGTTTGTTACCAGTAACAGCGCCCCGGCACTGGGTCGAAAGGTGAGTAAGCCAGTATAATTACAGGGTCAAGGAATATCACATCTAAGATAATGTTATGTGATATTATAAGATAATGTTATGTTATATTTTTGAAATGAAAACTTTCCTCATATTAGAAGCAATTACAAATAATAAGTATTTGTGTATAAAATTTACAAGGAAAATCTATTTGCTCCAAGCTAGTTTAACCTAGTCCTATTCTATAATTGGCTCACAGAAACATTAAGTGCTCCTGTGATCTGCCTAAAATAAATGAACAATGAAAATCTACGCTATAACTATGCCAAGTTTTTATGAAAGTCTGAAAATAATAATTTAATTGAAAGTGACGGTGTATCCGTGTGTGATGTAATATTCTACATTCCGAATCAGTTGTAACAGCTTTAAATTGAATTGAACTTGGAAATTTATCACTAAATAGTGTTTGTATAAAACAGATCTTGCTTTTCAGCAGATCATTTGTTTAATCAGACAGACAGACATTGACTTCAGACTACCTCGTATGTTAGTCTAGTAACGAAGACACGTTTCAATATCTTAAAATACTTCGTTACACATTCCCGTCGCCTTCTCGATATTGTATTAAAATTCATGTCACACAAAAACCGAATCAGATATTAAATTATTTACCTAATGAATAATTTATCATCAATATATGAACACCGCTATTTTAATTGAATATTTATACAATTTACACAAAATAAGAACCGATTGCAAAATAAGGTTCCATTATTCGTAATATACATAGTGATGGCGTGTATAATGACTGTGGGGGCATCGACCACTCATCATCATTCTGCTGGCAAACACAGGAATACGAGGTATTGGCTCGGGCGATATTTTAAGTTCTGTAAGGTTCGATTTCTTACATTGCGATATGATATCAGAATGTGACCCATTTTCTTATCGGCCGCCGCTATAAATTGAAGTGGGATAATACTGCAGGCTTTCATGTAATGCTTCTTTTAATTTACTAACAGTTTCGCTACTGCATAATACTCGCGGTCCGTATTCCGATGTTTCTAAAACAAAATTATGTATGTTCGGTAGCGCCTCGCCAATGCGTACACGAGCAGAAATATCGTGTGTTATTACAAGGTGCTTATGAAATAGTATTCTTGGTATTTATAAAACGAGCGAGACCTTATAGAATAGAAACATATTTCTAGTAAATATTTCGATTAATTAAACTCATATTCGGCGCGTCCGAGGCCGAATCCCGAACTATAAATCAGTTGCATTAATCTTACGAGATGAGATTCGTGACAGCATCCGCGACTAATGTTGTTTATCGCTGCAATTACCTCGTTCTCCGCATTTTGTTGGATTAATTAAATTCTGATTCTAAAAACCATGCACGACACGCGTGATTCATAATTTCATTAAAAGTTTTAATTATTACGAGCGACAAGAAATAATGATTTAATGGATTAGATAAAAGCAATGAAACGTCGCAATAAAAATACGAATTTTATTCTTTTGTTCGTCACGGAAAGTTTTTGAAGTAAATATATTTTTAGCAAACAGCTAAGCAAGTCTGCATTGTACAATAATAGTACAATTCATATTTAATTCTTTTATTGCTTGATTGCACTGCTTACGAGGCCGGGACACGATAATTGAGTGAGTAAATAGTGTTTAGGTTCAAACCTCATTCTGTATTAGAAACTTTTTTCATATGACTCTTCACATAAATGTTAACTCATAACTTCGATTCTAAGACGTAATCGTGTACTTTTTAAGAGATCTTCGTGTTGTATTTTGGAGTGATTCTAAGACTGATTGATGATGATCTGTTTTTAGAAACATAGTGATTTTAAGGTGGCTCTAGAGAAGAGTCCATCAATATATTTATTCAATCGATTCGTTCAAACTAGCAAAAGCTTTTGAACACTTGGCACTAAATTTTTTCTAATATATTATTTTTACGTTCCGCAACCGAAGCTAGGCGATGTCAATTTCACAATATTGATGGTAGCGGAACAGATACCTCGTGGGCGAAACTTTTATAACATGTAATTTCATATGAAAACAAAAAAGCCATTATTCTCGATGTTCTTAGCACTAAATGCATAATTAAATTGCTACACGATTATGTACGGGAACGAATGAACAATACACTCACGAATCCATTCATCCGACTTTACAAAAACCAGCATGATGAGCAATTAGCCAATTGATTAGATTTTTTGATACGGTAACATGTACCCAGGCCCACTTAAATGTCTATTGAAAAATGATTCGTATATCTTTACTGTAAAGCGTATATTTGTGTATATATTTTCGTATTTGTGTCAGCGTGGTGTGCTGTACGTAGAAGTGTGGTAGTGTCCCATCATTGTGTAAAGTAGAGCAAGCTCGGATACGATTGTTATCGCTACTTATTGCATCGCTTTATCTCGGAGTTCTTTCTTTGTTGCTCGTAATAACTCTTCTGTGTCTAAGAGTTTCCGTTGCTTTATTCTATCTGCCAATCTACTTACTTTTATAACATTCATAAATTGTTGTTTGATGTTCGTTTTTTGAAGTGTTCAAAAATTAAAAAAAAAACTTCACGTAACATGTCAAGTCAATCCGAGTATCAGTCACACAAGTTAATTCACTTCGGAAACAATCTAATCGCTAAAACCTGTTTCATAAAATAAAGATCCAATACCAATAATTTTTCATTTTTATTTTTCATTCGCAATTATTATCATTAAAAAAAAGTAATTTTATAAAAAAACAGGTACAGGTGTAAAGCCTTGAGTGATGGGTTTTTTATATCGAATATTTTAGACAGGCAGTTTAGGCAATAACCTAGTCAAACAGCCGACCGGTAGTTATAAAATGGGCATTTAATAAAACATTTGTGTTACCGAAATTAAGGTCAAACGATTAAACGTAATGGAAGCCTTTGGTTATAGCGATTTTTATCGATTTGATCTTAACTTGTTATATTTTTTAGGCATCCCACAACGAAGTTATTAAATAATATAATATACAATATGAAAAGGTGCTACGAACGACGACAGCGACACGAATTCTTCATCTTACAATTAATGAAAACGGTGCAGACTCCAGACACGACAGCCTGCGAGGCGGAATAATTATGTATGTATTATTATTTTTTTTAATTATTTTTATTTTCGTTTTAATACATTGAGGGTCAAAATTGAAAATATATGTATATGTAAATATATTTATTGAAAGAAAATATTAATTACGATACATTTTAGGCGTTGTACGATTACTTTTGACATTACATTTAAAATCTTTACTCTAATTAACTCATACACTAATAATATTTGATTAATTTCGGGTGGGTTATTAAGAATCGCATGTAACTGTTACTCAAACAGTTCGCACGTGAAATTGGCGAACTAATCAGTATCCCATAAAAAGGATACGTAAGTAGTTTTGTTGTTATTATGCGTACAGCTGTTGCGTTTGACGTGCACGTGACGTCAGTCTCCCGTGTGCACTGCACAAGTCGTAATGATATAACGACCGGCCTTAGTGATCGGCCATTACTGTAATTGAATCAGCGGCGCAGCAAAGCGTGCTTAACTTGTAACTATCGTTATTAAATAAAACGCGTGTGAAATTTTAAATAGCTTCACGAACGGCACCAGGTTCGATTCTCGATGAGATAAGCTTTTTATACTTTACAATTAAGAGTCATTAACGATTGGTGGACGGTATACGAAATGACAAATGTTATTACTCTTTTAAATGATAAACCACCGCAGTGGATAATTGCTTTCTGTTGTTAATAGATAATGTAATAGCTGAGATTGCCTAGTGGAACGAGTGGATTTAAACTAAAAAAATACTCGTTTAAATCCAGATTGGCCAGATTTTTCGCTTGATTATTTTGCCTTTATAAGCCTGTAAAGATAATCATCGTGAAGAAACATCCCGTGTGTGACGGATTGGTTGGAATTGCGCCACATGTACGTCTAATCTGAACAGCGTGGTAGAGCAAGCTCCAAGTCGGAGTCTTAGATCTCAACAAGATTTAACTTTAATATACCTTAAATTAATTGAAGCCAATCGTAAACATAACTAAGTATAATGTGTATGATACTTTAGTAATCAATTTAAAGTGTTATTATTGTATTGTAGGTGAAAACATCTAAAGATACCATTACTTGAGATAATTGATAATACGGCAGGTACGCATTAGATTCGATCGAGTTACAAGTGATTCTAAATCATTTAAGATAAGTTATTATTTACATATTCATTGTGTGAGAAAATAAGAATTAACCTACCCTTAAACATTACCGCAGCACTAAATTGCATCGTAATAAGTAACAGTTAACAATACCTTATCAGATTAAGGACGAATTTAAAATAATCCTTCTCTAATTCGGCACTGAAACAAACGACACACAATTTTATTACCTTTATTGTAAAATAACACGTATAAAGACATAGTAAAAAATCTAAGAATCGCTAAAGTTTTTGTCGTCACGTTAATCACCTGTGTGTTGAGTGCGCTGATTAAATTTGATTGTTACTTCGTCATTAATTAACTAATTATTATTAAATTACATTGATAATCACTGACACAACTAATTAACATAAAACCTCGTAACTCGGAATAGATAAAGTGCACCACGCGTCGAGTTGTCCCAAAAACACAAATTCCTGTAATATATTAATAGTAGGCATTAGAAGAAATAATGAAGTATTTAAACAAATTCTGTCCTTGCGTGCAACATTTTTTTACGACTAATAGTTACTTATCTGTTACGGTTTCCACAGCGTTCGCTCGAACCGAATTTCTCTTCGACAACGATGACATAATTACTTAGATTTATAAAGACAACAGCAAAATATATATCATATATCACTTGTGTACGTTTCGAAACTGAATCTTATCTTAATACGAAAATCAGAACTTAATACATTCGATATTGACATCATTCTAATGGTTTTAGGATTCAGGAATATAAATAATAAGACAGAGATTGTTTCTTAGTAACACGTATGCAATGCGTTTCACTGTTTCGTCTATCGAAAGACGTAACGTCACTTTAAGAAGGCTGCTATTCATATTTATAAATACATATATTGATAACCTACAAAATCCCGTTTGATTTGAATTGAGAACGGCGGTATTTAAAACAATAAATAATAATTTATGAATATATTATTAATCTAGAATAGAACGCTGGTTCGCAACGCACAGCTCTAGCGATCGAGCGATTTATAGCCGTATCCATTGACATATCTTGATTAATTGTGACGTCACCAAAATCGTGTTGTCAGCTGTCCGCGATAAATCTCATATTAGATCTAAATAGGCTAAAATAAACTCTATCACAATCACATAAAGCTTCTACTAGCACACGCCATAAATATTTTACTACACAGCCTAGTATACATGGGGTCTCTTGTTCAGCGATTCTCATGGCGTGTGTAACCAATGTGGCGTGATAAATTTTAATAATGGTATAACATAACAGTACGAGATATTCGACTGAACACTCGTATAATTATTTTATGAGGCGGTAACAGGAAGGCATAATGTCGTGGTATTCTTACAAAAAATATCGAAGTGCAAAAATGCATTCAAAGAAATAAAAATCATTGACGTTTCTTTGTACGGAAGATATCGCATTTAAGGCTAAATCTGAAATTAATGTTAAAATTCTTTATCTCTTTTTATAGGAACGCAAATTAAGTTTAATGAATTAAAGATTACGATAAATTGCTAACATATTTTTATCATTAACAATCCATAAATCTTCCTAGTTTTGGAACACAACAGCCTCTCTCGTTAAGGAAGTCACCTTGCGGATTGACGGATATTTTTTCCGAAGAATACGTGACTAAACTTATCATGTTTCCTTCGCCGTCGAATCAGAGATCAATATACAAGATATTTACAAGTTTAACACAATTCAATGTTTCGGTTCAATTTTTTCTGTTATGTAACGTAAGGTCAAACCTTAGTTTAAATTCCATTTGAGTCGTGCAGTAGGCTCGCCTGTGTCTAGGTTAGTTTTATAGTCAATTAAATTGTACAAAACATTGATGTATGTTAAATTTTCTAAGAAGTAAATAATGATACCGGCATAAAGAAGCTACACCTACTCCTATAATTACTATTCCAAGTTCATTTTGTAACCTCTAATAAATCAAGGGATTAAATTGACTTCACAACATTATGCATATAACCATGGCGGCTCGTAGCGATTAATCTAACTATTAATTATATAGCATCCACAACTTTTCCATTCATTCTATTTGGACAAAAGTGATTAATTTAATAATAAAGGCCGTCGTCTGTGATTTGCTTCATGGAAATTCGATGTAATTAGTACATATTGTAT
Source organism: Vanessa tameamea (assembly GCF_037043105.1). Classification (NCBI taxonomy): domain Eukaryota; kingdom Metazoa; phylum Arthropoda; class Insecta; order Lepidoptera; family Nymphalidae; genus Vanessa; species Vanessa tameamea. Next base: position 166,141 of record NC_087327.1, on the reverse strand, counting down.
TATGGAAATGTTGGATTGTTTAGATATGTTGTCTCGAAACGTCTCACGGTTGAATAAAGATATTCTTATCTGTATCTTTTCTTAGTGAAAGACGCGCAGTGTAATCCACTTACAGGTATACTGCCCCATCGCGTCAGCAAATATTTTCCTCTTGTTATTTAAAGTCGCTCAGGTTACTCTACGAAATTTCTTTTCGCTGTAAATAATGAATTGTATTCTAATATGGATTCGCATGGAACATCGGTTCTCTAAATAATCATTTTACGGTACGATTTTAAACTTTTATACAAACAGGTATTAAAAGTGAATTACATCATTAAGGAAGTAAAAATTAATAATCACTTTAACTAAAATAATAAGGAAATAAATGGCAAGGTAATTCTCGAACCATTTGTATGTAATGATTGTACGGCTGCGGTTGAAGCGACTCTGATAAGCGGTTCCTTGATGACTAGTTTCATCTATATAATTTAACTTTAAGGGTTCTGTGACTTTATTTTTTATCATATTTTAGCTACACCACCAGACTTTGATGGTATATTTAATTCACATTTTCACCAGTTATTACAATACATTGACGTAACTTTTAGTCGGATGCATATCAACAGCGACCGATATACAAGGTACATTAAAAAAAGATTACTTAAAATTTTAAAATAAATATTGAATGAGACCTCTATTTTTTAACATCGGAAAGATAACTGACGCCACTGAGAGCACTTTCTGCTGTGAAGCTTTGTAGAGTAATTAAACGTCAACGGACACCGAGTGGGTCCTTGTGTGACTCTTTGATATGTTAGATACTGCTAAAGCCTTTACGGTGCTAGTATAGAAGGGTCAATGACCACTTTCTTTGTAATATCTAGTAATTATCGTTATAAAAAAAACGCACTTTAATTTTATGTTCTAAACGATAAAATAAACATTAAAGGGTTTAAATAGATTTATTACTAGCGTAGAAAATTATTTTATAAAGGTTGTTGCTGTTTTAAATCGCGTATGTATCATATTTTTTAATAAAATAACAAAAAATACTTCAGTGCATTTAGTTTCTCATCCTTTATTTTGCTCTGTATATCAAATGTAAACTGCGGGCATAACGTTTCAATACAAGCGTTGCTTTGCGATGGACATTTCAGACGAAATGAAACCTTGTAACTTGGTATTTAGATTGATATTGCTTTGTTATCTATTTGCATTGCCGGATATCCCGCAGATGTTTTACGTATTGAGAAAACATGAATTACTATTTCAATGGTTAGTCTCCTCTTGTCTCTTGACAGGCATTTATTTTATTCTGACGGTATTAACTCTTTATGCTTATAAATATTAAAGGAATTCTTCTCGTCGGTTGAACGACGAAGACTACGCGAGTACATGGGTAAAAGCTTATCTAGAATTTCTATCAAATATTAAACATTTTTTTTTCATTTGATATAATAGATTTTTTTTTTGCTATTATTAATGTTTGACATGAAAATAATGCAAAATACATAAAAACGCGCTTTGAACTGATCGAAGGAATGAGGCAAGAGATGCATCTGATACATTGTTGTTAAACGATGACACGAGTCAATTATAAAATATAATTTGATTTAAATATTCAAAGCAACCCAAGGTCCAAACACGAGTCAACGACTGAGAAGCCCTGGACGACAATTTATAGTAATCTTATTAGACCTACATTTTTATCTGGAAAAATGGGTAGTAGGTAAAGTTCTATCCGTCCGGCTTTTTATAAAACCATTATAAGGAAACCCTAGAGTTTAATCTGGAGCATACGGCGCTCATGGCGCTCCTTATTTAGGGCTATTATATTAGAATAATTGCATCCGTACAAATACTAAGTAGAGGATGCATTTTTTGTATTGTTGACGCCTGCAAGGCCTTATTATAACAAAGGATACAGCACTGTTTTCCTCTAAAACTAGATTAATTATAAATGTAACTTGTAAACATGGTAAAAGTCATAGATTGAAAGCCGGATTTGAACCCGCTAACGTCGTAAAGCCACGCATTCAGCACACTGAGCAGTCGCGGCTCATGTTTGTGTACAGCACATTGATTCTAAGTAAGATAATATTATGTTTTAAGATATAACTAAACGTGTAATTACCGTCTGGCTGTTAGCTGCGCGTAATTTTTTTTGTTCAATTACACGATGCCTACATACTTTATGGAGTTGTAATTACTTGTAATCACAAACTTTTCTTTAATGACTCGTAACCTTTTTGTACTTGTACATTATTTTTATGTGAGTTGATATTTAAAAATAGTTCATGTAACAAAAGCAACGCATTCAAGAGTTAATATTTTGAAGATTAATCACATTGACACACATTTACAGCCTGTAAATTTCTCACTGCTGGGCTAAGGCCTCCCCTACCTTTGAGGATAAGGTTTAGAGCATATTCCACCACGCTGTTCCAATGCGGGTTGGTGGAATACACATGTGGCAGAATTTCGTGGAAATTAGACATGCAGACCCTCACGATGTTTTCCTTCATCGCCGAGCACGAGATGAATTGATGGGTTTGAACCCGAAATCATCGGTTAAGATGCACGCGTTTTAACCACTGGGCCATCTCGGCTCTCGAATGATTAATAGCCGTGAGCATTATCAATAATTTATCATTGCTATTATAAACTCTAGAGATGAATATTTATTAACTTAATTTCATCAATCTGTGAATAAATTCTTGTAAATGTTTATTTATCAGTATTGTGATAGTTTAAGTAACATAATATAGAATTTGTTATACACAACAATGTTATAAATTCCATGGATGGAGGCGTGGCGACCAGTCGCCACAAGGAGGCCCATTATGTCAGTCTCTCTAAATTAAATTAAGAGAAATTGAGAAATTAAGTACTTTCTTGACAATAGCTTGTTTATCAATTTAAGATCTAATCTAGCGTACATTTTGTCTAGTAATTGCGAAAACGTCTTTCTCAGCTGTATCCACATCAGCGGCAGCTCAACCGACGTCATTCTTTAAACGAATCTTCATTATAGATCATATTTGAGACACATGTGCTGTTATTACGTCTGGAGATATAAACAATCCTTCCACATCATCACGCCGTATTGAGTCTTATGATGTTGTAATATAGACTATTATCCCGTATCGCCTTAGCCGTGATCTATTTAACGTTTATAAACTGGTGCGTGTTTAACGCGTCTTTCATCAGCAAGTCATTGTGTTGAAGTAATGTTGAATGCTCTCATCAGTATTCATTGTTGTATGTGCGGCCATTATGATTATGTTTTTCGTTTGTTTCATAAATACTAGTTCTTGTACTTTCTGGTCTTATATAAAAGGTTTTAGCTAGATAATATCCCTTAGATATCACCTAGAATCTTTTTGTATATATATACTTAGATTAAAATTACGTTGATACATAGCCTCATCTTGCATCGCTATAAGCGCAGCGTCGATGTGACGAGTCTTATGTTTTCAGAAATTAGATAAATTAGAAACCCGTTATTGAAAAGAGCTTTTTGAGATATATAATAATCAATAAACTTTTGTTCATCTCAACGACCAATCCTCGAGCAGGAACTCAAAGCTGGATGAGCGGAAGTAAGCTGCAACGCAATCTGAAATGTAATGCTATTATATTTTTTGCAAAGCCTAAAAAAATAATTGTCACACAATTTCATCGGGACGTGAAAAAATGTTCTGTTTAAATTGAACAATAAATCCATATGTGCTTATGGAGAGATAAAATATGTACACTATCAATGGCCCCCAGGTGAGCTATTCCGTTCGACGCAAAAAACCATTCGATAGCGAACCACAATTTATTTTTTATTGTCGCCGCGAGAAATGTGCTCGTAGTTAGTTAATGTTACTTAATTGGCAATTCGAGCGCGTAGTCACGCCTCGCCGTGGTTCTGCCAACAAACTTGCTTCGTAGACGCGAAATAAAAAATAGTTCCTACGCTGCGGTGATAAGGTCGAAGATGCCGCAGATGATCGAGACATCGTAATGGCTTCCTCAATAAATGACGGCCGTCACGAGCGAGTGACAGCAGACTGCGGTTTGGGGTCGTCGCGTTGATAAGCAATTCAAGCGGACTTGAAGGCTGAGAAATAGAGGAAGCGAATGAAGTCGCATTTTCTCTTTGTGATGAACATAGCACGTTCTTATTGATGTTAATACTAAGCTCGACTGCCTCACAAAACAGTACGCTCCGTGAACAAAACGAACACTAAACATCGTTGTCATTCACTTTTATCCAAGAATGACTGACATTTTTGTTGGAGAAGATAATCTTTTTTCAAAGGCATTATAGTTATTGTTATATTACTAATTCGCCGTTAAACATGAATTGTGCTTATAATTACGCAGTTACTCGTGATTTTAAGGAAAGTAACTACTTGTTAATATACCATTGTTGGGCGAAAGTCGCTTCCTGTAAAGGAGCCTATTCCACCACGCTGGATCCCTGCGGATTGGCATGCATGCGGCAGTTTCGTCTGATCAATCTGTCAGGTATGGCGATGTTCTCCTTTAAAATCGAGTACGTCATCAATATAAATCACAAATTAAGCATTTAAACACTTTGTGGTTCTTGCACGGATTTGAGTGAGTGTCCTTCTACAGCAGATCTATTGTTGTAGGAAGACAGTAAAACAAAACACCGGGTAAATTATTTTCTTTAGTATTATATAAAGAACTGCATTAAGTGCAACAGAATAGACAATATATAAAACCTATATATTTTAATTTGTTTTAATAAATCGCGATGAAGTCATGATTTTAATTGACAATTAAAATAATCTAACATCAAAATCGTTTGAGTAGTTAATGAAGATAATTGCTTCTTTACTGCGCTGCTACTCATATGATGAAGTGAAGTGTGAACTCTTTAATGACATAAACAACACTTTGAAAAGCAGACATCCTATAGGTTTTGCTTGAATATGAATAATTTACTTATAATTAACACATGAGATGCATCCGTCCTTGTTATTATATATAAAGAGGAATAGATACTGTTTACTATTTATAACATAACGATAAATAACGAGTTATATAAACGTGTAAGAGGACACCTTGAATAACAATTGCTTTGATTCGATCACCCGCATGAGTGTTATTGGTCTCATTTTTCAATTGACAACAGAATATATTACGGGCTCTCGCAACACCATTTTATTTTAGAAGTGTTTACGAAACTAAACATGGGAATGTTAGACTTAACACGTCGGGCTCTTACAGACGGACATTCTTTATTTAAAAAGCTAGAAACTTCACGGCTCGCATGTGTGAGTCAAATCTTAAACCGCCCAATCATTTGACCTGAAAATGTTGGACAGATTAATGGAGCTGCTGTCAATACAAACTAAGTAAAGTATTTATAGATGAAATAAAACTGAACCTCTTCTTAAACTTCTTATCTCAAATTAATTATTTTTTTTGTTGATATTTTATTGTTATTGTTTGATAATTAATTACTGTTGATATTTTCTTTAAAATTTTCTGCTAACGTGATCTTAGCCAGTATTTTTTTAAATGCAATTCAATTTGTAACGTTATTTATGTTGTTAAAACAATATTTATTTCTATCGTGTGGTGATAAACTCATTAAAATGATATATAATATTATTTATGTGATGCGTGTACAGATAGGCAATATTTTCAAGTAATTTTCGTAACAATTATCGATGTAAACAGACACGACTTGTTACGTTTTTTTACGTGCAGATATTACGACCGGAATCGATTAATCTTGTCCATGTCTCGTTCAGTCTACGTGCTGTTGGAACGCGAGGGATACGTTTGTGCGCGTAGAAAAAATATAATCATTAGTTTTAATAATCTCTATAAATATCTGCAAGAGGCAGGGTGGAATTTCTTTTATTTGTATCTTTGGATACTTTGAACTCAAATTGTTTGATATTTTAATAAATTACAATGTAAAATGATTTAACCCTTATTTACACAGACACACTGATAAATAAAAACTACAATAGACTCTTAAATACATAAAAGCGTACGTGATCATTATTAAATCTCCGCCACTAAAGTTCTGCAATTATTTTTTAGATTGAATGGTCAAATTCTAGGTCACTTGGAGGATATTGTTTTGCGTGCAGCAAGTTATACCAAAAAATAGAATTATGTCACGATCATTATGATATATTTCTAAGGTCATGCACCTCGTGATAGCAAACCGTTGGGAAATCACTCGTTATCGGTCACATTTTTACTCACATGACGGAATTTGTATTCAAGTGTAACTGCATGACATATAATTATGTTCCACGACAGCTCGGATGTCCCACTGTGAAGTTAATGTATATCCTTCTTCGGATAAGGACGCGGACATGCTTTTAAATTTCTGTAGATGGAGATTGCCTCACGATGTTTGCTCAAAAGCCAAGAACAATTGTATACATACATTTTGCACTTAAACTCAGCACATAGTCACGAGACAATTATATAGACATTAAACACAGAGTCGAAAATCTTGGATAAAATTATAGAAGGTGTACACTATAACAAGAATTTTAATTTAATATTTTAAAATATATGACAAAAAGAGTCATCATAAGTCCGTTTTATTTTTACGATCGGTTTTATTTCTTAAGCCGCGGTCACGTCAGTTGATTTTTATGGATCAACTGTCAATCGAAAGCAAATTTGAGTCGTCTGTTCAAACTATCAATCAAATTGTCGATCTGATAAAGGCATCACATTCAAAAAATATAATATCAAATTCTCCTAATGTTTTAATTTACATCTGCTTTAGTATTTTTTGCCCAGCGACAAATGTTATTCGACCAGAACTGAACTGTGGACTAATTACTATTGATAAGGTTTGTTTAGGAAGATTAGAAAACACGATCTCCGTTTTATACGCATGTCTTTTATCGCCCGAGCCGTACTGGTGACGTATCTAGCTTGTGGGAGGCCAATAGGTAAACGTGCATGGCAGGATTCCCTGTAAAGAGGAAACAAACAGAAAGGAATACCGGTTTCTTGTAGGAACGAAGCGCAGCTCGAATATCAGTTTAGCAAACAGTTAAAGCGCTTCAAAGACACTTAACAAAACAAATAATTGCTTAAATTTTTTATCGCCTACGGTAAATATCGTTCGTTTGAAATAGTACGTCGAGTCAACGTTTGGTACATGAAGTTTGTATAAAATTTGCCTTAACGTGTATAAATAATCTTGACAATCATATAACGGTTGTTAAGGATTGTTGAGAAACCTATATTATCTGCTGTTTAATATATTTTTTAGAATGAAATTTCTTGATAAGTTTCTCTAGACTCGTTGGGTTTTTGAAGGTACAATATATTGAACTTATGACAAAATAATTTTAAAATTAGAATTATATCTATAATGTTAATACTTCAAGCATAATCATAAAAATTGTTGTTTAGATAAACTGGAAGCGATTCTGTGAAAACATTATAACGGTGCCATTGATAAAAAACAAAAATCGCATCCATTTCCGAAGCGCCGCTGCAGCCGCCCACTCGCAATCCTGTCACGCGCAGTTACAAAAAACAAAACATTAGGCTAAAAGCACACTTCGCCTACGTAACGACACCAACACAACCGTATAAGGCGGGAAGCTAGCGAGCTCCGCGTAATGGGGTAGAAATCGCGTGCTATTTGCATTAAGCATGCTTTTTTTATTCCTATATAAGTCAAGTTATTTGACGACAAGGTTTCCTATTCTTAAACACCGCCAGTGGTATTCGTTGATTAATTGATAGCGTTTGAATTATATTATGTTAACAAGCATTGACATACGTAGTTCTTAATTAACTGCATTAGGATTATATACTAATTACGTTAGGACATTGATTATGTACTTCTGCGATAAGCACGACCATTTAATGACGACTACAGTTAGTAGCACTTAAAATGGATTGATGAAATATGACGAAAATCTGTTGCTTTTATTTTTTTACGTGAAACATCGAGGGTTATTTGGTGGTAGGGTTTTTTGCAACCCCGTCTGGTCAGGTACCACCCACTCATCAGATATTCTACCGATAAACAGCAATACTTAGTTTCTTTTTCTTTTCTGATTTAAAGGGCTAGTGAGCCAGTTTAACTACAGGCATCAAGGTGCCCAAGGTTGGTGGCGCATTGGCAACGTAAGGAATGATTAATGTTTCTTACAGCGCCAACCCCAAAGTCCAAGCAGATGGTGCATTGGGCCGTCCGCATACCTACATCATTAAAAACGATTCACATAAAATACTTAATTTAATAATTTAATAAATGTCTTATATAAATGTCGCTGTAATTGATTCATTAACTGTAACTAACAGTATAACACATTTTCGTTAATATTATTTATTACGAAACGAATGTCGCTTGTGCTTGTGCCTTCAAGTTTAATAAGTAGCAACAAACGTAAAAGGTTAAACTCTGTAAATCTACAAGTCCACTACACGTGAGACAAGATAATCACGAATTAACTATTCAATTAAGGCTCATACCAAATTTGTTACATTTCTTTTTAATCTGACTATGAATCAAAAGTTGTGCTCAATGAGCAATAAATGTAAAACGAACTCGATGAGCAATGGAAAATAATTTTAACGTTCCATAATTATTATATGTTTGTTATATTAAGCGTGAAACATTATTACTTGTATCATTTATTATCCAAGGAAAACATTTACTTTATATAATTATTTCTTAGATCACCAATCCATCATCATCATCATTAGCCAATCACATTCCACAGGACCGAGGCCTCCTCCAAAGTAGAGCCTGAATCTAGGATCACCTATGATCAAGTTTATATTATAAGAGGTAAATAAGCTTTGTTTGTTTTGTCCACGTTAAAACTACGAAACCGATTGATATGCAACTTTTATATCATTTTAGTGTATGCCTTATACCTTCAAGGATGACATAAGCCATAGAGTATGTTTGTATGTGGCATATTTTTCAAAGTATATATTATGTGAATGTTGTTGGAAAGAAAATTGTCGATTCAAACTCGAATGCTGCCAAATCTACAAAAGACACGAACATTTTGCATGAAAAATTGTAACTGTATTAAATATGTAAAGGGAAGTCTGCATAGAGATATATCTATATATATATATATATATATATATATATATATATATATATATATATATATATATATATATATATATATATATTCAAAAGGAGCCATTTCGATATTTTAGTTCAATTTATTTACCGCGCAGCATTGATCCTTATCAAAACTGATAAAATGCCGTTAACATATTGCGGTACATACATATGTATTAATTGTATTAATAATTTTATTAAACACCATAATTATAAAAAAAGATGGCGATAACGTTAAGTTTTTCTGTGCAGATATCTAAGATAAGATAAATTTAATGTCACAAATATATCAATTTATCACATATGGTACATAAGACATTGTGTAATTGTTTGTACTTTCTTAAAATATATTTGCCTTAAATAAACACGTTTCGTTAATATTAGGAATGGAGACAATCATGGGATTGACAACATTTTATTCCAATTCCAGCGTTGTTTTTTGAAAAAATTCTTATTGATTACGCACTCCGGTATGTGTAATCAACATACGCGTCGTGTCCGAAACCTTACCATGCTGTATAATTATTATTGTGCTCGACGTGCGTGCGTAATCGAATCAGAGGTATACCGATCCAATAAGTAAGTGGAGCGCTTATCGCAACCTCGGCTGAAAACAAAACACGTCTACAATGTTCCTATTACGTCTGCTCACTGAATTCAAAAGGGGGTATTATAATTTGTGAGTCGAGTGACGTATTGTCTTGCGAGTCACGTGTTATTCGAGCTCGGTGTGTCGTGGGCTTTACGGCCGTCAGATGTCAAATGGCGGGAGTGGCTATCGCGTTACGTCGCGATGGGCGGACACATGGTTTAGATATATTTACCACAGATATATCATTATTGAAGATTACACGGACGGCGTAGTGATTAGAATTGCTGGTCGCGAGTTCGATTCTATCTCGATAAACTCATATAAAGTTGTGGTTTTATAGAGAAATTTTAATTTATCGTCTCCTATCGATAATATTCTTCAAGTGACACAGAAGTACAACCATGATATAATGTTATATATATACCCTATTTAATATTAAAAACAAATTTTATTCCGGTCATTTTTTAAATTTAGAAGTAATTTTTGTAAGTGTAATTTTAATATACTAAGCTCAAATGAAGCCGTTATAAGGTTATGTCAGCTTTAGAAATGTACATCAGGCGGGGACGTACTCGTATACTTCGAAAAGGCGAGGACGCTGATCCGCTAAGCGATGTTCGATCAGCATTCAACCACGTCATTCAGATGTAGCGATCAATTATAGCTAGGATAGCCATCCACACAGACTATATCAGATGTATCTTATAAATAACACATTCTCCTGTGTACGGAAACCGCCTGTACCGAGCCGGGCAAATCCATCTCTACTGTGAAGATTAGTATTAAGATATACATTGTTGGATAAAACAACTACATCTTAACCGAATTTGCAGCGAGCATCTCTGAGATTTTAAATGTTCAGTTTGTTTTTATAATTCTGAGGTCTGGGTCCAAAAGAGCTAAAGAACATTTTTGAGTTAAATGCACACAACATTTTGCAATGTGCTAAGTTTCATTTTATTTTTAGTATAAATTTATTTGTGTAACAATAAAAAAATTACTTATACCAACAATGTGACTTAAAGAGGCATACATTACATAAAACTATCAGTATATGTTCATTGTTTCTATTCAGTTCAACACAAGTAAGGGTAATTGGTATAGGCCCTTTGAGCACCAGCCCCAGAATATATTTCATGCTAAGTGATGACGGAAAACAGCGAATAAACTTAAAGGCAATGTTAGTGTCGTTAGGTGTGATTAATGAATGAAATTTCTGCTCTTGAATGAGGAACGTTTTCAGTTTTGACTTGGCCGATCATTCTACTTAAAAATAAAAATTGTGCAGTGTTATATAGCAATGGCTTGCTGGTCATGGTCATCCATTTGCTCATCTGCTACTTTGCTGTCGCCACAGTAAATTCGAAAATTAAAAAAAAAACTTGACATTGAGTGACTAAATAAGTGATCGATCGTAGCAAGTCAGTGAAAGCTATAATATAGGATATATTTATATATAACTATTTATGTAGCTGATCGGGTTGCTATTATTTTAATTCAACGTATATTCCATACACAAATACCTTTAATATCGAGGTAAAAGACATCATATCATATCACGACTAAGCTTAAGCACGCTATCGTGTAGCAGTAAATCATACACGACAGCGTGTCACTGCAGTCTAGCAAGTCTGGAGCTCGAGCTGAACTCGCCGTATACTCGAGCTTCTTGTCCTAGTTTGATTAAACACATGGCAGTCCTAATTATATCGAAATGGATGCGAGCGCCGACCTAGTCGACTGTGGAGCTCTTCGCCAGCCATTCATCAAAGAGCCCGATATAAACCGATTTATAACCAGCGTTAAGTTCGAAACGTATTCGAAGATCGACGATAATGTTTTTCGAGTGGCGACTAACGAAATAAAACACGACAACGCGTAAATGGTTGAGATTAAATATAAATATTGTACAGATACGACGTTCGAATATCTCCATTAGACGAAGCGTATCAGATTTCGTCTTTAAGAGATTTATAGGAATGTCTTTATTTCACTTGAAATGTTTGGCTTGAGTTATTTTTACGAGTTCGGATAAATATTTTATCAACATCGCATGTAGTATTGAATTACTGGATACTTGGATTATTTTACTTCGAATTCTCCTTCTTCAAGTGCCATCTGTTACTGCAGGCTTTTCAATTATTACGGTAATTTCATACCTTATTCACAGTCACTATGAACCAAGACCATTAGTTCCTGTGTGTGTGTGATTGTCGCTAATTAACTTAGAAAATTTTGATATGCCCATACATACACCCAAAATATAGATTTAAAGAATGTATTTCTCATAAAGAGCAAGTGTTTTATTTAAAATGAAAGATACATCAACTATACATATTTTTAAATTACATATGAATGCTTCAAGCTATATAATATTGATGTATCAAGGCTGAAGTTCATTTCATATTATTTTATATATTCAATGTTCCATATTGCTCAAATTCAAACGTTACTGCGTTGCATGGGGAAAATCGAATGAGCCGATGCTAGAACGAAGCGCACAAGAGTGACGACAGTGGCCCAGAAGGTCGTTACGAGTTGTGCCGACCAATTTCAGTCTCGTCACCCAATCTAAAAAATTAGCGAGCAACGCTGGACAGTATAATATAATACATAAATGTACGCAATCCGACACGACCGGAGAGAAGTCTGGCGTAAGACCGACGGCGCCACGAGATGGTACTTTGTCAATGGCAATTTTTATATTCTGGGCTGATAACAACAGATTTCAACCCAGGACCTTGATATTTGTAGACTCAGAGGCTGACCGTTTGAGCAACGAGGTAGTTGACAATGTGCACCCTACCAACACACATAACATTGTCATTTCCATGAGAACAGACCACTTACGTACAGTCGGATAATATCTTCACATTCCTTATCTCCTTAGAGGTTTCTAAGTATCCGTAAAGGTCTTTAAACTAAAGAAATATGTACTTTAAATCCTTGACACTTTAAAATAACATTAGTCGTTCTTTTTGTATTGTCACTTGTATTAACGATAGAAAAAATATGTTTTTTACATGACTACGGCTCGAATAACTTACATATACGAAATACTTACTTCAACAACTTTTGTATCCAAGTTGCCATAGTACCGATGGGCTCAACACTTAGCACAACACTACCAAGCTGTCATGTTCGTTAATGCCAAATGTAACCGTCTAGATATACGAGTATGTAGATGCTTAAAAACATTAAATATTTTTATTGCAAGAGACACTTCGTTAACGCTCTCATTGACGGCTTAACCGTCCATTACTAAAAGAAACCCTGGGGATGTTATTATCCATTAAAGTACTAACATCCCTTATATGATTTTCTTTGTTCTTTTTTTACCCTCCTATCACCCGCACAGAACCGGAATGGCTGACTTTATACAATCGAAGCGGTTCGATAGCAGATGTTTCTCTTGCTTCATTATCTCCAGGACCATAAGGATAACATTTATCACTGATTCGTATTGGAAAGGCAATATTATATTTATTACTTTCAAGATATCAAAGTTCAAATGAAATATAATTTAATACGAGAATAATCATTGACAGTCTATCCGGGAATAAACTCTTGTACTATTGTTGTATTAATAATAGTAACAGGTCGTAAATAGCCTATTAGGTCAAGGCTTGGAGCATGTTCCACCACACTGCTCTTTTTAGATTGATGGCGGAGTATTTAAAAAGATAGGAAAAATTTACTAGAAAAAATTTACTATTCTTCGAGACATTGGGAGTTTTTCTAACCAGATTTACCGTTTATTTAAAGTTTTAAAAATAAGTTATAATAATGCTTATAATCCGTTCAAAGCAGGACGTCTAGCAAGTATAATTCCTAAATGAATAATTTTGTCTTTTTCTTATGAGGATCGTTGTTATCAGAGAAACTGCGACCTGGAACTATATTATGTGAAATGCAAATTTTTTATATTATTTAAAAAAAAAGAAACGTATGTACGCATAGAAATATTAAGTATTACAAAAACAAATATAAAAAGTTTAATTAACACAGTTTAAAATTAAATGAACTTAGAATACAATTGACGTTGCAGAAGTTTAATACTCGCATTAAATTTATACAAAGGAAATTCTTAGTTCTATTTGAGAGTAAAAATAAACGGGACAAGTCGTTAGACGTATCGCTTCATTTCAGAGAACGTCGAATACAATTCAAACTACGGGTACTAAATTGTTGATATGATTTTCAGTTTACACTAAAGTCACAGTTGGTGAATATTCCACTGCTACGGAAAAGCTTTCTATCCTCTTTAGGATTCTACTTCCAATACTTCTTGATTGATTTGGAAGCGTTGTTAGATGTACACGAAGCGCAACATGAAACATTTTATTCACCGCCGAGCACAAGAGTTACAAACACAATCAAACACTTTAAAATGCAGTAGGACTTGTTCAGGTGAACCCGCGATAATCGGTTACGTTACACGTGCTCTATCTACTGGACCAGCTGGGCGCTTTATTTTTTACCACATTAAATTTCATTTTATATGTTTTCAATAAATATATTAAAAAAACCTTGTAAATAAAAACAACTTTAAGTCTACCATAATGGAGCAAGGTCTGCGTTTAATAAAAACATTGATTTAAATTAAATTTAAATGTTATGTGTTATTCTTTGTGTTCGTGTGTTCGTGGTTGTATTCCCGAGATCGTGGATACGTTGGAAATGCACTCAGCTCTTAGACGCGGCTATTCTCAATGGTCTGATGAGATACTTCTGAATGGCTGGCCTCGTTCTATTCAGTGATAAGGATACAATGCTATATCCGCCGTCTTTGTGCGAAAGCTGATAACAAAGGATGAACTGTAGCGGCTCTTCCGGTATCGTGAGGTATTTTATGTTCGTACATTGTATTTGTATTTGAAATCAATTACAAGATATGTACAAAGTGAAACAGATGGCTTGGAACGATAAGTAAGTTGTTCATAATATCGCTTCGGAGTTGACTTCTATTGAATCAGTCTATTCTATTTCTACTGAATCAACGTTGTTGTTTTAATCCATAGTTGCGTGTACTCATTGATTAAGTATAAGTTATTCAAAGTTATATCTAATGAAATACACTCATCATAATAACTTCGAAAGATCTTCACAATTATACTTAGTTTAAATGAGTCAGATAAGAACATTCCCTGCATGTAAAACAGAACACAATAAAAAGGGTTGTTTAGTACTTTTAAGTCATTAATAACTTTTAAATTATTTGAAAGATACAGAATAGCAGAAGTTTAGGTTTTTAATCATAAATCTTAATAAATACTGAGTCTCAATCTACGAAGAAATCAGAAATTTATTTTCAACAAGAAATATAGATGATTTGTAACATATTTCTTATACTTCTTTGTAACATTGCTGTTCCACTGCGAGTCGTGGGTTACACATGGAGCAGATATTAATCCGAAGCATGCAGGTTTCCACACGACGTACAAAGGGAACAATAAAATCAAAAACAAATATTAGGCACATGAAAACTCTGTTGTGATTGAACCCGTAATTTTAGGTTAGTTGAATACCAAGCCATTAGGCCCATTTGTTCTCAACAAACAGTATACAAATTATTACAAATTCATGATGTTTGCAATCAGCGCACATCGTGTTTAGATAGCTATATTTGATATATAAATAAATAAACATTTGAATTGTTTGTTTTGTATGTTGTCTGATTAATAATCGATGGTTGGGTTTTTATTGCGCGTACTTCGCGCCAATGTTATCGCGAGAAGAATTCATTTGGCAGCGCTGATTCACTGTTCTTAATAAGGCTCTTAACAATTATTGCATTTTGTAGATTTTAATTGAAGTGTTTCTTTTTATTTTTTTAATTAGTTTTTTTGCCAATTTAATATAAGAATTATCTTTGTGGTGAAACGGCATTGTAAATTGAAAAATTAATATGAGCTGACTCCATGTGTGGCTAAATAAAATATCTACTTGGTGTTAAACGATCGTGGATCATGCTTGGTGGAATTTACGTTATTACGAATTATAATTGATAAATGAATGCTGTTTCCTTCCTTTTTATTATTATTGTATATGTACCTCTTCTGCTTAGTGTTTAATGTTCGGTTCGTGTGTTTAAGGAATCGTTATTGTACATGAGAAGCCGATGTCTTTTGAGTTACGAGCAGTAAGCATCGTTACGTCACGCGACAACGCGACATGCGACTTACGAAGCATTTTTATATGGGACGCTTCAGAATTACGCTTAGCCAATTATATCGCCTGTAAGCTAATTAATATATTTTTTGTATTAATCCGACATGGACCGGAGGACGAGATCTTCGCGGTGCGGTATCATATGTAATGCTGCGTACGTGTGTACACCGAAGCCTGTAGCGTTTCTTGACGACGTCATCTCCTCACACAGACACTGATATGTATAATTTTAATGCAATGTTTTTTTTTACCATAAATATAGTTTAAAAATAATTTATTAAAGATTTGATAAAAGTGATCTCGGTGATAATGACGACGAGGTGGCGCGAGGAGCGAGGTTCATCTGAGATTGTTAATTAAGTTAACTAATGAAGCCGCGACCCGCTGAGATCGTATTGCGGATTACCTAAGTTTCTATCCGCCAGTTTAGATGAAATATTGATTAATTTTATGGAACCCCTTTAAATAAAGGCATTATATAAAAATTACCATTATATTTCGTACTGGGATAATTGAATAAAATATTTTTGTCATATATTTCGGGGAAATATGCTCCGACGTAGCTTGTTGTAAATATTTATTTTTTTCAAAACATAAAATGTATGTTTTATTTTTCTATAAAAGTTGCATCAAAGAACCCGTTAAAAACCGATTTATTTGTAATGAGACTTACATGAAAAAATCTATTAAAACAAGCAGTAGTTATGTAAGAGTTCGTTATATTGAAATGCTACGAGTTTAGTTTATTAATAGTTTTAAATAGAAATATAAGCCTCACTGCGGCTAGAGACATATGTACATTTTTCGCAAGATTATATCCGACACGATTAACTCTGTCTGTACAAAGCACTATGAGCACCCTCTCTATGCCTCACTCCATTACCGAGTATAAGATAAATAGTAACCGTACAACAGAGCGCACAAGACCGCCTCTGTGCTGCTGATTCGAGCCTGCGTTTTTCGATTAACATCTATGAACAACTCCCATACAGCCACGACCCACGTGTGACCTCTCTCCTGTTAACAGAGGATATGTATTTAACAAAGAATTTAACAGAACCCCACACGAATAATATGTAATAAGTAATGAGGTAAGAACGCAAAAGCTCGAGGAAAAAGAAAAACATATGAAAAAGTAAAAATTAATTATAGGTAAGTTTAGTAACAATAAATATATATAAGATTTTAAATTAACATGGTTATTTTTATTTCTAACAGTATTTAAAACGGGATATTTATCATGTTTTTATTTCACGAGAGAGAGTCTCGTGAACAAGACATTCGTAGATAATGTCGAAAGCTCCACCAAATAAAAATAAAAAACATGGTAAATATCCCGTTTTAAATACTGTTAATAAATATATATATAATATAATCATTTTTAATTTGAAACCTAGATAGTATGTTTATTTTATTAGCTTACTATGTCAATATAGTCGTCATCGTTCCGGACGCTTTCTAAGCGAAGGCTGCTAAAACTATTAAATATATGTATATTATGAATATATATAAAAGCCAATTTAACGAAATAGTATCTATTATTGCCGAATATTTAAACATAGAAATTTTGAACCATAACATTTAATTTTAATTTGACAGCTCC
Source organism: Vanessa tameamea (assembly GCF_037043105.1). Taxonomy (NCBI): domain Eukaryota; kingdom Metazoa; phylum Arthropoda; class Insecta; order Lepidoptera; family Nymphalidae; genus Vanessa; species Vanessa tameamea. Next base: position 148,690 of record NC_087327.1, on the reverse strand, counting down.
GAAGAGAGAATTCGACAAAGGTTCTACACAAGAACTGTTACCGCCAACTCTCTAACTCTGAATAAGTGTTTAATAGTCCGACTCGGATTGCATAAGTGTTTAATTGTCCGACTCGAGTTTTAAACCCACGACTTCAAGACTTAGAAGCTGGCAACTAAGCAATCGAAATAAACAAGTATAGCAGCAGGAAGTAATATAAAGTAGAATACACGAAGGCTCACATAGACAGGCGAAAGTAAAGTGTGACTCGCTTATCGATCACTAATGAGCAGCATGTTCGTTGGTATTAATGTGTGCGCGTGAGGGTGCGTCGCGCCGTGACGCTGCACACGCTCGCTAACAGAGCCGTCACAGCTGCATCGGATGCATGGACTTGATAATACGGTGATATACACCTGTCGGGTTCTTAGAGATTACACCATAAATTACGAGATACTGCGCGTTTACGTGAAGACGGTCGACTGTCTATACCTATGAATCGTTTTATTCCGTGATGCAGTCACATGTAAACAGACTATGTTTCCGAAGTTTGTAGTTGAGTTTCAGACGACTATTTTGCCAATTTTCTTTATTATAGTTTTGCTGAATATACGAATAGTGAATGCAACATTAACGAAATGTCCAACATAGATTTTAACTAAAATGTGAATTTGATGGCGCTTCCTGGAATCGAACTCTTAATCTTCAGATAAGAGTCAATTGGTTCATCCATTTGATCAACACGACTTTATAAAACAATATTTATGTAGTTATTAATACTAGTCTACGTTATTATAGAATTATTTTACGTTTATCCGTGTTATATTTGCAAAAGATGTTGTTTTAGTCCTAGTCACGTGCCCGACGGAGGTACTGGAGCTGAGACTGGTAACTTCCATTATAGTGTGGTGTGTGGTGTGATAATGCTACATTCAAAGGGATAAAGATTATATTCGAGTCGAGTTTTTCAAAGTAACCATGATATTAAACTTCTAGCACGACAGAATCTGCTCGACAGAATTGCCTTATGTATCGGCTTGAAGGATATAATAATTGTTACTTTTTGAAAACACATTTCGTTTTAATTAAATCCTATCTTTAAACATCAGCTCGTGTTAGACCAGTTTGTTGTTGATCGAAGTTATTACGAAAAATAAAAGGGGATTTTAACCCTTTACTCAAACTGTTTTGATTAAAACAATGTAGTATTGTTGATTACGACCGGCGATAGCCTTAACGAGCAGGGACCGCGGAGCAGTATTCATAAAAAACATGTAAATTATTCAACAGGTGCAAACATCTATGTATTTATTACCCTCTGTTCCTTTTTTACTCGTTAAAGGAAGGCGTATGACTAAATAGACCATCTAACGACTTTAGCCTCAGAAACGGGTCATTTAAATTAAATAAAATCACAATAACGATCTTAATGACTATTATTTTTAAAATAACAATAACAGATAATAATTACGTATACATTACATGCACACACACACACACACATTCACATAATGTTGTTGTTGTCCAAGAAACGAATAAACTTTTTAGTATTATTATTATGAAATCACTGCTAACAATGTCTACGCGTTATCAGAGACGTTATGTTCCTTGAGCCTGCAATAGCACTGGATAGCTCATCATTAACAGAAATCTGTTTCTGTTTGAATGCTGAGCGATTCATCGTTATTGTATCAATAAAGCGTTGTTGTTTGTTGGTAGAATCATAGGATAGCTGTTAACCTAGAAGGACCTATATATTTTAATTTATTGAGTTATAAACGAGAAGGTTGTCTGTTACTCGCAGACGCAGTTACGACTGGGCAGATTTGAAATGTTGTCAGTTTTTATTTAATTTGGTTTTAGTTTCTAAAATCTGTTGCAACTTTAAACTAGAACTTAGCGGTCGATAAGTGATCACGAGAGCAATTAGCATGTAAGTTGTTCTAGAGAACAAAACATTTTATAGCAAAACTGATAAAATTAAAAAACTAAATTGTCTATTTTAAAATGTTATGTTCATTATAGCGCTTATGATCTTTATCAAAATGTCACAAAAACAAAACATTGGGACACTTTTAAGGCGCTTTGTAACGGTTTCTTTAAGACATTTCATCATCAAACTTTTTCTCTCTTTGTGTATAGTTTTGTGTTCACACAGTTCGTTTCATTTTAGACGAAAAAAAAAAAACTGTCAACGGACATCGGCATCGCGACAAAAACCGCCCTTATAATTACTACGCGTCTCGCCGTTCTCTAAAAGCAAAAACAGACCACGACGTAATGTCTAAGCAGCAGTGTCCCAGAACAAACAGCTAGAGACTCGCGTTCATGTACTCAGAAATAAACAGCGAAAAAATTAATTGTTAACGTCGAGTGAACCATTAGTATTCAAATGAAATGCATAGTTTGCCCAAATTGATGTGACGTAAAGCGACCGGTTGAAACAATTTTAAAGAATTCAAGTGCCCTTTATTTTGTCGACGTTCGTCTCGTATCAATATTCATTAGTTGCAGATAAAGAATTTTGAAGATACCACTCGCCAATTCGAACGAACGTGAAATAAAACTATGAATATTTAAATATGATTTGCTTTCATATTTTTCAATTGTCCAGTCTTAATGAAAAGTTTTGATTTTTAATTTGTGCTTAGAATGTATAAATTATTTTTATTTGCAATGAAGATTCATTATAATATTCTAATTCCTTTATTCAATATTTAAATTAATCGAATAAAAACTGTCAAACGGTCATAAAAGAAAATTCCTCGAACAAATAAGATCTAGCGAAAGAAACTCAGTGGGTTTTTTTGGTAAATATTGTAATCGCCTTCAATTTCCAGTAAGTAAAGTAATAGCCCCGATGCGATCGTTTTATTGCCGAGATGTGTTATCTTTGAATTTAATAATTGTATAAAAATACCTTTTACCACAATTTTTTCTTTACAAGTTCTTTAAATTTAACAATGAAAGCAGTACGCTTTCTGGGATCCGAATACATTGCCCCACAAAAGAGTTACTGACTCCAAGCAGACTTACTTTAGCCGAGTAACAGGAGTGATAAGTTTGTGTGTGTTCCTTGTATATACGAGTATCACACATACATATAATTAGTAGAGCAACATTTAGCAATTTACACACAGATTAATCTAGGGTCACAGCAATGTAGCATATATTGTAGTAAGTATTGAGGTTAATAATAATAATAATAATCAATTGACAATCAATGATAAACAGCTGTTACTATGTACGTATATGTTATGTTATACCGTTATATACCACGAGAGTATCACGAGAAGTTAAAACAAAAGTAGGTATGTGTAATTTATTAGTGCTACATTCCTTTATATTCTTAATGTGTTTTTTTTTTTCATTAACAACCTGTAAATTTCCCACTGCTGGGCCTCCTCTCCCTTTGAGGAGAAAGTTTGGAGCATATTCCACCACGCTGCTCTAATGCGGGTTGGTGGAATACATATGTGGCAGAATTTCGTTGAAATTAGACACATGCAGGTTTCCTTACGATGTTTACCTTCACCGCCGAGCACGAGATGAATTATAAACACAAATTAAGCACATGAAAATTCAGTGGTGCTTGCCTGGGTTTGAATCCGAAATCATCGGTTAAGATGCACACGTTCTAACCACTGGGCCATCTCGGCTCCACAATATGTATGACAACAATAATTGTTGTATATTAACTGTAAATATTTGCTTGCAAAAAGAAACACACGATGGATGAGCTGATTAGAAAAATATCGTCATTGAGGGGACACTTAGGGGAACCCTTGAAATCAAAATGATGTAGAATCATTTTAGATCTCCTCTGCATTATAATAGAAAGGTCGTTTCCAAAATGTCAAGTATATGTGACTTGTGTTATTGGATTGATAGTCAATCAGTCAGTCAGTATTACTATTTTACAACCTGCTTCTGTCAGCATATACCTACTATAATTTTGTTATATTTTATGAATAGTTGAAATCAACGTTCTATTTCGTGACATATTAAACTACAATTACAAATATTAGAATTCATCCAACCGCTCGAGTCGGATTGAATCGAAAAATTACGACTACGACTCAGACACGAAACACAACAGATTTCATGTTGAAGCGTAAAAATATAAATTAATATTAATTTACATTTTAAAATATTTTAATGAAAGCGTTATGTTTATAACGGCTCTGCGGTAATCTCTCGACATAATTTCATTTGTACGATTTAATTTGCAAGGGTAATCAATTATTATATTCATTTATTTCATCGTAACTCGTAAACTAGTTGCGGCTCGATGTGTTTTAATGTAGCATTAATGTATACACATTATGGATAACACAATTGTGGTCGTGATAATGAGCTAAAATAAATATATCTTATTGTTTTCATACCAGTGGTAGAAACCACCCACTAGGACTATCACACTTTATTCTACTTTGTCTTGTTGTGTGAGTGTAGTCACAGGCACTACTGGGTATAGATACGACATCCGAGACATCTGAGCGAAGCATTGGCGCTGTGATAACATGTGCACACTTCTCACAACGGCTTTGTCTACGGAGGAAAGTCATTTAACATTAGGTCTTAAATTGCTCGCCTGTGTTCCTAAAATTGTCAAGGTACTATTTTTTATCGTTTATGAAAAAAATATCTCATCTCCACTAAGTCGCCTTGGAGAAATCGTGGAGTATGTCTTTGAAGAAAGTGTGTAGACGTCATGTGCACACACACAGTTAGCAGCTGACCGGAGCTCGGAGCGGCGCGGTAAATTTAGTGTCTTACATGACCATTATTTTTTCAATCACAGCGATCACTTGTGATGGTGGTCGTAAATGTAAATGGCTCGTTGAAAAGTTATTTTATTTAATTATGTTTTAACATTTTATCGGTACCGGTATTGGCTTCTTATAGTCTTAGTTTCAAAACAAAGGTTTTGTTTTTAAGGAGCTTTTTATGCATTGTGGGCCTGATTTCCTGCGGGTTTTGTCACAGCTGGACGTCAAGGAGTTGTTCGAGAACAGTGGGACACGAATACGAGACGCGGTCACGTTACACATGCCACATACAGTTAGCTTGACGTTTATGGATACTGCTGCGTCTTTAGGGTCGTAGCGTGAAGCCAAGTGCCTGCCCGTATGTGTGTGAATGCCCGTAATCTTCCACAACAAACGGACTATATAACGACAAAAAAAAACAGTCAAACTGGTCGTTGAAACTTTCCAATATAGAAACACAGATAGGAAAAAACTGTTTTATTTTTTTAAATATTTATGCACTTATGTTGAATCTCTATATAGAAAATCCATATTCATATATCAAGTAAAACGACATATGTTTACGAATTTCCCAGAATTCATTAAGTATTATAAATGATCCGTAAACAAAATATGTGAGCGTACAAGTAGAATAACAAAACACTATCCTTATAATTTATTTCCATTATTTAAAATAATCGTATAGTGAATAGCGGCTCCGTTCGCGATTCTCACGTCTGCGCAGCGGGACCGGCGTCTCCGAACAAAGCTGCAGCGAACAATAGAATAGGGGATGCGCGTGAGTCGATTACAATCAACGCACCAGACTAAACTAGCCCTTATTGTAACGCGGAGAAGATTCAAAATATACAACATACACGAGAGGTAACATTACGGAAAGGCCAGAAAAACTACAATCCACATTATTCATAGATGTTATCTGCGGTCGGTGTATAATTGCAGTACTATTATGTGGCGGCACAGCGAGCTCGCATGGAAATTGGAATCGATTGAGATAATGCCTTTAAAATCTGCAAATGCCCAAAACGAGTTTTTTTTTATGCTTTTATCGTATTTGCATTTGGGACTTGTATTTACGCTCTCCGAATAAACGTTCAAGCGCTTCCATAACCGAGTAGGTATTAGTGCTAAAAGCGTTGTTGTTCGAGAGAACTGTGAAAACTGTATTCGATATTTCGATATTCATAGACGTGTTTTTGGAAATGATTTTGCAAGTGCAACGAATAAAAATGATGTTAGTTAATAGCACACGAATATATCAGTTATGATCAGTAATCGATCCGTTCATCTAAAAGCTACTCGCCGTACGTGCCGCGTATTGTTCCTTCGCGTCTGTTAAAATATTTTAACTTTTGATACCTTCGAAAGCATCCAAGGTGCTCAGTGCAAATGTTTTTATTTGTGTTTAATATTCTTATTTCGATTGGTATATTTTGTCTGACAAATATACCGAACAAAAAGGTATTTTTTGTTTCGTTAGATTTTCTAGCATAAAGACAATTATTGTTATTATTATCTACAGAATATATACATTATGCAGTCTTGAATCATTTCGAAGTTCTAAGTATTTGTTCAAGTTAAAGTTCTCGTTTGTTTATATGTATACAAAACGCTAGAGGTGGAAATTTTCCTCGGACTACATTGACTATATAAAGCGGACATATCCGACCTCATTCTTGTGAATTCCGAACAAAACAATACCTAACTCTCTTTTAAAAAGTACGATAAGTTTTTTTCATTCCTTTGTTTATTAGTTTAAAAAACTCTTCAAAATTTATGTAAAAAATGTCTCTAAAGAAACTCTAATAGTTGCATTTTATAAACTACGGAAATAAAGCTTTAAAAGTAGAAGGAAGATGTATCTTAATTAAAACACAAGAAGTATGATAATTTGTTTGATAAAAATAATATTCACAGCGCGAACAAGCGCTAAAGCGCTGAATGCATTTGCACAATTCAGGCGGAATTTATAAAATAAAATTACATTCAAAATCCATTAAAACATTTTAACTACAAATGTATTGGAATACAGATATTTCAGTTTTGCAAACATTTACGCAAATACTAAAAGTTTTTATTGTTTTAAGCCGATTTAAAATAATAATTCAGTTTGCATTGCTTTTTGTTATAAACGATTTTATCACATACATACTAAGGTATATCTATATATATATATTCATATTGATTCATACATTCTGCATAGAAACTAGCTACCGTCGGGTGCTAGCTGATGCTAATGGCTTTACGATGACTCTTATGTATTTTGTAAACAATTGGTACGACTCGCGCACTATCTACTGTACGTTGATGCTTCTATGAAAGCTTTACGTAATTGCTTCCAACTGTACAAAGTTGCAACTCAATCAGATGAACGAAGCGTTAACGCATACAATACGAGCGACCACGAGCACGATTTTTTATTTATAAGATATTTAGTTTACGCCTGTTTCTAAAACCTTGCTCGTGGTTACAGTTGCGTATTTGGATACCAAATCGATACCTACCGGAGGATTAGAGACAAGTATAAGTTATGTTTAGTTACAGACGACCCTTACAAGCAAATGACTTTAAATAATTATTGTTAAAGCCCCTATACTTATCATCAGATAAAAAAACTTCCATCAGAAAATGAATCAAGAGGGATACAGAAAAAAAAAACACCACAAAAGTGTCCCGTTACGATCGATCAAGACTCATTAAGAACGGTCCAGTACTCGAGGCCAATCCATCTCGGGCGACACCTGACACGCCAAAAAACACTGCGCCCTTGATAATTAAGCCTGCCTATTAATTGGGTCGAGATAGGCCTTTGAATAAACTGCCTTTAAATTATTTTACAGCGATACTCGAATAAAAGCAAACCTTGTTACGAGGGAATAGATATTAAAAGTCAAATTTTAACCTGGTAGGTGCTATCTGAACTGGAATTCCGTCTTATGGGTACCACCAATTCATCAGATATTCGCCAAACAGTAATACTTAATATTTTTGTGTTCCGGTTTGAAGACTGAGTGGACCAGTGTAACAGTCTACGACAAGAGACATAAAATCTTAGTGCCCAAGGTTAGATGCGATATAAGGGATGTTTAATATTTCTTAAAGTGATCATGTCTATGAGAGTTGGTGATCCCTTATCACAAGGTGTCCCATTTGTTTGTCAGTTACCTATTCTATAAATTAGACTTAAAAGCTACTTTGTGTCCCGCTAAGATTACGGGAGTCAAAACTCGTACACAATAAAACCCCATTTTACACAAGCAGAAGCGCCTAATTCAGGTCGAAATATAATAAAGTTTAAGTATTCAAATTTGTGGGAACCGAAAGCTGTATCAGGTATTATTGTATATTATGCATTACAATTTTGGTTCTCTTTACAAATGCATGTGCGAATCAAAGATTTAAAGTGTCGCAAAGTATTGTATTCATAAATAATAATAAATCGTAATGATCGAATATCCAAATGAAGAGAATGACCGTCCCATAAATCGTACGCCGGTCGTCACGATTTAATCTAAAAGTGGACAATTTGATACGAATCGATCGCTGCGGTACTGACGTAGTTTTTATTCGAATGAATGCAGCCAGCCAACTGGCACAAATGCCAGAGATGTATCCTGTGCACTGCACCGGTACTGCGGTACAAAAACATGCCGTAACCGATGCTGAAGGGGATCGTTGTAAACACTACGGAGATCTAGTCCGCTTGGGTGGCCGTTTGTTTTACGAACACACTTCGGGAAGCGATGCCTTTACGTATATTGTTTGACAACTGCGACTTTAGAATATTAATAAATGTTCAGATGTTCATCATTTTCGCTTTCAACTAAAATATCTCGAAAGTCTTGCCTGAAATATATTATGCTCTTTCTAAGAATTATTATTTTATATTATTTCATTTCTTTTAATAATCGGAATTCGATATTAAGGGAGCTGTTACTTTGAAGTCTTTATAACTTTAAACAACTTTCAAGTGACAGTTTATTTTATTTAATTATGCACGAGCAAGATTGGCACCATTTAAATTAAAACCAGAAGGGACTTTTACAAAAGTATTAAGGTTGTTTTTATATATTAAATATATTTTATATAATTTAATATGTACTAATGGTAATTTTTTTTAATTAAAATTGAAAATGAGTATAAGAACCACTTAAATCATTAATTTAAAATGTAAATCTTATTTTTAAGAACGTCTCAAAAAGCCCGTTAACGCTTTACGAGTACTAGCTGCAAACGCATGCTCCCCTTGTATGGAGAAGGTTATGCATAGTTTCTATGATAAAGGATCGGTAATTGGTTCAGAGATTGGCGGATACACTGTACATAGATGGAAGCTCGAGATGTTCAGTTAAGATGCACGTTTTGTCTGCACTGGTTAATCTCGGCTCCATAATATCCAACCAAAGAATAAATTCAAACCATTATTTCGTAATAAACGAACTTCTCTCACGACAGATATTAAAGCATAATTTTTTCGATTGGCCATAGACGTTTACCCGATATAATCGATTTTCTAAATTATTCGTACAAAAAACTGTTAATACTTTCAAAATAAAAAAACGAGATATTCGGAGCCGTGTGAAAATCGACACGGAAAGGCTAATTCGATGAATAATAAATCCGAATGTTTCCAGCTGGCAATGACGGCGGTAAATTAAGCGGTTAGCGTACCCGGGCGGCGGTAAGTTACAATTTATTTAAAACTAAAACAGCTAATATATCATTGTTTACCTTTCACTGTTCTGGTATTACTTTTAAAGCAGTTTTATATAAGAATTATACTTCAAATATAAAAGAACCTGATTCGACTCTTAGTGCAACCGGGGTGCGGTCGGTCTTTTTTGCAGTAGGTACTTGCCAATCACGACTGCCGATTGACGCAGCGGTGGTGCCATACAGTTTTTACTCTTTTCTTAGAAATTTGAATTACGGCTATTCTTTGGAAGACAGTGGTAATCGCACGTCCATTTTCAAATAACCCAGAGCTATGCAGCAATCATCTGGCGACGAGGAATTGAGATCACTATCTACCCCCTGAGGCGAGCTCTGTCGAATGCGTGCGGAACACTGCCAAGAAGAAAGCGATAGATAAAAAAAGGCAAAGCAAGAAGCATGAGCTTATATCACAAATGTGCTGGTCTGATTATTGCAACAAATCGTATTATTAGTTTGTTCGTTCGCCCTTCACGTCACGTCGGTACAAAAACAATGTTGGAGTTTTGCGACAGAATAATTGGCATGTGGGTAATGCGGTTTCACCGCCGGCATAATAATCTAGATCTGCATAAACTACGTTTTTTTTAAATATTAAACATAATTTCGTTTTGCAATTTCTGCTACATGTCTGGTCTGTTAGCCGGATGTTAAATTTTACACAAATGGCACGAAGCGCGAACGTCACGTGCTTGAGTTACAGATGAATCTGAAATATTTACACGTATGAACTATTTGTAGCACTGTTCATTTGATTACATATAAAGTCCAGTAGACATATTATATCCTACCCGGGCATAGCACTCTGCTTCTCTTGAGGCTAAGGTTTGAAGTTTATTCCTGTTAATGATGTTGTATGTCTATCTTTAATTAATTCCAAAACTTTTTCGTGTAAATTAACATCAAATTTAAATATTTTCAAAGAAAACAAAAATCACTTGGTTCCTAAGAATCTCGCTTAATTAAAATCAACTAAATACCGAAGTCGAGTAATTACTCATAAATTACACAGCACAGTTGCATTTCTTGAATATTGATGACTGTTAAGTTTTAGTTTTTGCTGCACAAGTGAAGGAAGTGGAAGATGGCGGCGCTGGCACCTGTAAGGCGATAGGGGCCACGGTTTTTACTTTAGCCGGTACAAGGAAACTCACTCCGCAGTTAAAAGCGCCATCTGGTATTGGTGGAAATACGTTACTATTTCTAAAGGGAAAAAAAAACTTTGTTTCTGCAATAATTTAAGGTAATGATTTATCTTATAAATGAATGAACAATGCGTCCCCTGTTTATGTAAAATCAAATAACAATACTCGGGAGATGATATGCATACATGCATAAATTTTTAACACCATAAACTAGGTTGAAAATCAAAAACTCAGTCAGTTGGTTGAAACTTCGATTCGAATGCTCGCTTAACTGAAATACTTCTGCGTTATATTCGTTTGTGCGAAAAGAAACACTAATCAGACGACACATGTGCAGGCATCCTCATCATTTTTTCCTTCACCATAAAACCTGAGACTCCAACATATTAGGTGAAACATTAAGATTTTAAATGTATATTCTAAAAACTTTTTTTTAAATTGAGCAGGTTGGTTTCCTACTTAATGGGCTTCCCATAGATAATGGCAACTCTCAATCTTGTAATGACGCTCGTTCACCATTCGAAACTGACACAGTTCGAAGGTTTGGCGTTATAATACCTTTATATAGACTCGTTTAAAAGATGACATAAGGAATTAAGGTACTTTAACGATAATTTATAGTGACAGAATTATATGGAAGTTAAATTACAATATTGTTAGAGTGTCAAATATTGTTATGTAGGTTATTTTTTATATATCCCACAAAAGCACTTTGTTATAAAAAAAACTTTCATTGCCTTGAATGCCTTCTCGTTCTTCACGCGCGTTAAACGAAGTAGCGAGTCATGTCATGTTATGTACGCGGACATTAGGTCTATTTTTATTCTACATATAAAAATAAACTTTGTATTTTCGTAATAAGACACAAGTTACTTTGCAGTGGATATCTCAAAGAACAGGGTTGTTGATGCGATGTCACATATTTCCAAGTTGACGGATGGTCGCTAAAATATTGGTAACATGTTAAAAGCGCTAAGACAGAATTTAGGATAATATTTTAATCCTTATAGCGTTGGTAATAAGAACCACTAAGACGACTGTGTTACTCGGGTATTAGGAAGACTACTATAAATGATTCGGCTCGACTTCACTACGAGCAAGTGTGAAGAGGCCTGTGTGTTTAGTTTATATTTTAGCGGGAGGTATGAATTGACACCTTACACGGTTCAAAGCAGTCTTTGATACTTTAAAAGACCAATATTATTAGAGCCTCTTTGTGAAGAGAATTGTAAGCAGATAGCGCGACCACTTTCGTTAATCGATATTTAATTCGATAAGCCGGTCTTCCCACTTAGCAATATAAAAAAAATCATTTTGGTTCTTGTGTTTTGTATAAAATAAAGCTGATTGTGGACGCCGGCTAACAGCCAATAGAAAACGAGATTGATACTGCAGCACTCTGCGGTTGGAACATGGAGCGGCTGTACCGATCGATGTCATGGAAACTCTAATAAATGAAAGTTTCCATTCAAACTTTTCCATTATATTTGTTTAGCTTAATTATAAGTTTTACAGTGGATAACTATGGAAGGATATCTAAGATATAGTTAGATACAAATACCTTCCATAGTTAACTGCACGTCTTGCTTTACGGAACTAAAATTGAAAGTTAATTTTCATACCTATATATATATAAAGTAAAGGATAATATTGGTTTGTATGTTTGTTATTTTTTGATGCAGTAACTGATCGAAGTGTTTTTGCACAGATGTAGAAGAAGACTTAGCATACCTTATGCCAATAAAACGCAAGAGGCTGAAGCAAATATATTATACCAGACTAATCATTGAATATATAATTTAACGGCATTTTTTGTCGGTGTATTGTACTACACGAAAAGTCTCTACAGCGATTGTTTTTTTTTTTTATTTAAAGATTCAGACACCACTAAACTGAACTTGTAAAAGACACACAAACATCAAAGAGGCAGTCTCGATACACACAAGCGCGAACAACGTTAATGAGCTCCAGTGACAGGATAAAAACTTACTGACAGTGATGTATCGACTGAGTACCATCTACCGTAGCCTCTCGTGACCCGCTCTGCTTGTCGACTATTGAAGTTAAATTGATAGACAAAAAAATGGATCGGATGAAACTTTTGGACAAATAGATATGGTTACGCAATCAAAAATACAGATCTAGAGATCGTATTAACATCTTATCTATCTTATCTTATCATATATTACGTTCATATGTAATTGCGATCTAGGAGTAAAGATGTGGACTCATCCAGGATGATTCTAACGCCTAATGCTTCATTTCCTGACGGTGTTGTTATCTGGCCCTAAGATCTTTTGTTTTACTGAAACATCGACGGGTCTTTGCTTAGATATGCGAGAATTACAATAGCTCAAGTATGTTACTTTGTAATTTAAGTTGATGTAGTTTCATTACATAGTCTAAAACAAAGTCGCTTAGCGCTGTCTGTCCCTGTGTATGCTTAGATCTTTAAAATTACACAACGGATTTTGATTCGGTCTTTTTAAATAAATAGATTAATTCAAGAGGAAGGTTTATATGTATAATACATGCACAATAGAGTTGATAAACACTGATAATTTTAGAGTTTCTAAAGTGATGTCGTAAATAAACACATTTTTTGCGGTTACATTGCAAACGCTGGCTGAACCCTACGAGATAGATCAAAATAATGTACTACAGTATTGTACACCTTAAAAAGGTCTTCAAAAAAATCCGCGATGGTATATGTCTATCGTTTAAGGATAGCCCACAACAACCATTTTTTATCCTTTACATTTTACGAGAAATAATGGCTTATTTTCAAAGCGATTTTAAGCAATATAGCAATCCTTACCAATGAAGTACCTAAAATACATTGTGAATTTAGTATAGATCAATATTCCTCTTTACAGCATATAATTTAAATGAACATTTTCGAAGATGTACAGATTTAAAGCGCAGGGACCTAGGGGTTTGTATTGTCTATTGACTGAGAAACTGTGAACGTTATAAGACATTCTGTAGTAGGTATATTTAGTATCAGCATTGCAACCGTGCGAAGCCGAGGCGGGTCGCTAGTATTCTATAAGTTTAAATTTTAATATATACTAATATTATAAATGTCAAAGTAACTCTGTCTGTTACCTATTCGCTTAAAACGCTCAAGCGATTTGTGTGATATTTTGTATGGAGATAGGTTGAGTTCCGAGGAAGGACATTGGTAACTTTTTTCACTCCTTGAGAGGTAAACTGTGGATGATGGTTTGTTTGCTATAAGTAAAATTTTACAAATTTCGTGCGAGTAAACCTCAGGTTCAGCGAGTGTTTGTATAAAATTTCATATCAACTATATTTTAATAAATTTGAAGTTAGTTACTGCTTCATTTTCATTTGTATCAAGAATAAAGGCAATAGGGCTCCCACACCCAAGACAGAAACATAAGCTTCAAATCAAAAAAATATATGATTCTGGAATTACTGATACGTGAGCTGTGAGACGTGCCGGATGAGATGGATTAACCATGGTACCTTCATGTGATCGCAATGACGAGTTTTATCCAAAACCTGACAAAACCACTTTTTCAGAAACGAATCAATCAAAAATAGATAAAGTCCTACAGTTCTGTTTGACGTATTTTTCTGTTCGTCGTATCAGTACGTGTAGATGTTTTAATTTATGTCATGAATTGAACATTGCCACATGCCCTGCCCTGTGCATGTTCAACGTGACGTATAATATACACACAGATACACACACGCACACACTCGTGCTTTACATCGCGAACGTTATCTGTAACTGTCGCGCTCCCGCCTCCATCTCGAGCATTTATCTCGTGTGCCGGAGTTTTCTGATCCATACGTGATATATCTGAGTTAGATCGACTTGCGGATATCGGATACGCAGAAGCTTTTGAACGACGTACATGACATGTTATCTATAAATAAAATAAATCCGTGACAAAACACTTCATGACTGTATGTTCGTGAAGTGTTTTTAAAGTTAAACTAATTCTGTACATGTATTCAAATTTTTTATACACGTGACAAAAAAAAGAAATTTGTCTTCAAGGATTTTGTCGCTTAGTTTAAGTACTGAAACAACCACCAGATTTTAATGAACTTCTCGTCAATGTGTATATTTGTTGCCATGTGTTGTCGATTTAACGATTAAAAAATATATATTGACATTTACGTGTTGCACACCTGAATCGAAGCGGGGGCGGCGGGCCAGTGCTCTACTGACATATATGTATGTAAACTTGTGGCACCGTCTCTACCGTTGAGCAGTAAGTTTGATTCGTAAATGAAATATAATTACCCAACATCCATCACAACTGAACGTCTAACAACACTCGATTTTTCAGGGTTTTTTGGTATTTACGTGATACGAATCTGTACGCGAATTAAGATAACGATTTATAAATAACAAATATCGATGTTGAGTTGACTTGATTTCATTCTCATTTTCCTCGAACTGATACGCCCATTAAACTATCGCTCTGATACCGCTGACATGATTCACGAACACGTCGCACGACTGTTATTTAAACCCCGGGCGAGCTGATATTCTGGAATGCATTTTAAAATAGTAATATATGTAATAGGAAATATAAGCAGTACATTGTATAGAAGGCGCACTTTTCCGCTCGGCGTCGGCTACCTTGTTTGTGCAACTGCTTTTGTATTACTGTAATTCTATTTTAACCGATAAAACAAAGTTCCTTCTTCATCACCTGTGCACATTGTTTATTATACTATTGTTGCATGTATTCGATTACCAATACAATCGCACTAACGAATCCTATAGAACTTCTACAAATAAAAGCGCTTCTGCCAACGGATTTCACGTTTTATCTTTGAGTCGGCAACATTTTCACAATACTGCGCAACCGTTTTCAAGTTGCAAAAGTATTTGTATTTGTTCATGGAAACGTGTTCCTGATAGATTTTTATGGATATTTTATTATAATGTGAAAAATATAAAGGTTGTCACACTTCAAACATTTGAATGGAGCTAATCAGTTTTTAATTTATTCTTACAACGCTATTTTGTTTGATGATTTCAATAAGGTCACGTGGCATGACTGATGTGTGCGTAATTTCAGACTGTCGTTATTGAAGCTTTACAACTTTCAAGATTTGAAGATATTGTACGAAAGCAGTATATTCTACCTATAGAGAGTATTGTTTTAGTCAGCTTTTGAATGAATTTCTCTTATCTAGTAACACATTGCTAAAATGGGATAATTCAATTGGATATTTTATCACTTGCCAATGAACGTGGATCAGTTTATTATTACACCTAACTGTAGTTTTATTATATATTTTAATTTGGTCGGGTCGACGGAACGTGACTCGGTCTGCGCTCATCAATAAATAAATAATATTGAAATTCCAAAAGTAATAGTTCGTGAACCTTCTTCTTAAAGTAGCTAATACATTCCTGAAGTTTATTTTATCGTTCTTTTTCATAAAAACGGAGACACATCTGAACTATTATACTTTGTAAACCAATGCCTTGTTTAAGAGGATTGTTTGTTATGACTTTGTTTCGTTTTAATAACTGCATTATAGTTATGACGCAAACGTTACGTCACGACATTCCTTGTATCCTCGTCATTCCAATGGCCAGCACTAGCTTCTGAACAAACGACATTCTTTATTTTTACGGCACGTTTTTAGTCTTATACTTAAAAAATAATGTAATAAGCATTTGTTAGGATATTTCCAAATATGTTCATGCTGATATTCAAAACTCCTAATACTGTTTATCCTGTGGACACTTTGTTTTTGTTTTTGCTTTTTACAAGAAAAACAGTTTGGAGGCGATCGTTTAATTCTATAATTTGTACACTTTTATTAATCAAATGCGTTGGTTTGTAACAAATCGTTGTTTTTATAAACATGTTCGCTATATTTTTTACATTTCTAATGCAGATTGACTTCAATTAATTTACACAAGATATCCGAATATCCAATTAATTTGACACAAGAAATGTAAAGGGAACTGTTCGTGAAAAAGGTTCCGAATAATAGGAAATCGTATTAAAATGTCAGTTGTGTCGTTCGGCTCCGTCCGTCGCCGCCAGACGGGCGTAATGACGTTATCACCACACGACGCAGCACGGACGGACCTCACATGCGTGTCACTAAAGACTCGCTCGTAATTATTTCTATTGTCTGCTAGCTGCGTGCGTGTATATTTAGTTCAACTATTGTATTTCCTTCCACGTGCACAGCAATAGCTGCACTCTTACCGAAACATAAGGACGAGAACTACTTAAACAGTTCGTTATACACACAAGTGTTCGTCGGGGCGGTATTGTGAAGTTATTCTATACGCCAATACAAATACTCATAATGGAATAGAGTTTTGTCGAGTCAAATGTCTCCGGAGCTGACGAGAATAGTGAACAAACACGACCTCCCCCGAGACAGCCGATACCCGCTTAATACGAGACCAACCACAATTTCGACTTGTACTATAACATTTAGGTAAACAAAAAAAAATTGAGTTGACATTCCATTGATACTTTAAAGTGACCTATTTTATAAACGCGTCAAGAAAATCAGAAATGTATTAAGCTCGGCCCGATAGTACCAAACTTGAGACCCGTGGTTTGATAACTTTCAGGTACATTCGAAGTCCCTAACAACTTGGACACGAATTCAAGTTAAGTCTGTGACAAACTTATGCGATTCAATCACGGTCCAAACTGAGCTCTAATGTGATTGCAATAAGTCTCAGTGTGGAAGAAAAATTCTATGTTGTATTCTATTTGGTGTATTTACCTGCGATGTTTGCGCAGGGCGAACTAAGGCATCGGCAGTGGAATTTTATTAACGAGCGTTCAACAAAGAACAATGGTTTCCTCGAAACCGCTAACACTTCCAATACCTCCAATAATGTTTCAATACACGACTTCCTTGAAGTCTCGTATTTACAGAACCCAAAGAATACAACGAAGACAAATGATCTAACAACCGACAAAATTCGAACGCATATTTTGTTACTTTGCTAGGAGTAAAAAATGGACATGACAATTTAGAACTAAGTCATTATAAAAATGACTGTTTGTGTCATATTTTTCATTAAGATGATATTATCTTATAGGTGCAAACATTAATTAATTACAAGAAACTCTTGGACGCACTTCTGCCCGCGTAGGGATCATAACATGTAGGCTGCTAAGCAAACGTTGATCAAAATTGAAATCACGCTCGATTGGTAATTGGTTCGGCAAAGTGTTATCGTGTTTGTTCATCTCTTTACGAATTATTTTGATGACGCGCGCAGTGATAGTGCACGACCCGCCTACGTCACCAGTTTTATCTTAAACTTTTCTAGAGAGCTAATACTTTTGGCAAACAGTATTAATTCAAAGATGCCTTAAGGTCATTGATTAAAATAATTTGTTGAATCTATGGTATTTACATATAATTATGTAAAATAATTCTAACTATTCTAATTTAAGTAATGTTTCCAATAACGAGACGAAGTAGGACATCGTTTTTTTTTCTGTTGCATCGACAATCATGTTTCTAATGCGAAGATTTCTTTCCCAGAAAGGCACACCGTGTGACAATATTTAACGTCGAGCAATCACGATATTACAGTGTAATGAGCGTCGTTTATAGATCTTATTGCTACTGGCACAAGGTATATAATACAATGTAAATAAAACAATGATGCGGTTACGTTGCGGTTGCTGTAAACCAATTTATCAAAACACTTTCCGAATGGTAATATTTCTCAGATTTTTATCGATCGTTAAAATTGAAGATGCGATTTGAACGCTTTCAATGTAATTGAAAAATGAAATAGCTAAAGTTAGTGGTGTCCGTGTCGATGCATTTTTATTTTATCTCATTATTAATGGCAAAAGTTGATTCAGACGTGGCGAATTGACTCAATACAGTGATGACTAAAATATTCTCCGGGTAATTATATAAAATATGATCTTGTATGCATGCATATGCGAAGAAGTTGCGCGTTCAGCAGATTGGAATAATATCACTATGAATTATTTTCTTCGTTATATTAGTAACTATTTTAGTACTGTTTAGTATGGGACTAATACAAATATTATTGCGAATATTAAGAAACCTTCTTATGTTAAGATAAATGAAAGATCAGGAACGGTAATATTCCAAATTTCATAAACTCCATTTCCTGCGAGGGGACGAGGGGGGCCCTCGGGAGATGATATTTTACATTCGTCGCACGACGCACAAGTATATTTCATTCCAGCTGATAATGTCACCTCGGAGTGACTCGGAGCCCCAAATTGGGCTCGGTGAAGCCAAGGCTTGTCCAATTATAGACTATGTGAAGTACACGCCTTGTGGAGCTTTCAATTTATATAGATGGTAATAATGCGCTCGTTGTTTTTCTACAAAACTGGACTAAATTCATTAAAAAAGGACTAAATTAAAATGAACTAAATTGTTGCTGTGAATTTAAGAGGTTTATCTATTTTTGTTAATAGAGAGAAGATGACGCCAAGTTCGCGTCTGAGAATTTGTTGCGGATTGTGATCATATTGTATTTAGTATTCATAACTAAAAAACAAAAGTTAATGGGAGTTATTAGCATCGAGCATAACATAACATAACATAACACAACACAACACAACACAACACAACACAACACAACACAACACAACACAACACAACACAACACAACACAACACAACACAACACAACACAACACAACACAACACAACACAACACAACACAACACAACACAACACAACACAACACAACACAACACAACACAACACAACACAACACAACACAACACAACACAACACAACACAACACAACACAACACAACACAACACAACACAACACAACACAACACAACACAACACAACACAACACAACACAACACAACACAACACAACACAACACAACACAACACAACACAACACAACACAACACAACACAACACAACACAACACAACACAACACAACACAACACAACACAACACAACACAACACAACACAACACAACACAACACAACACAACACAACACAACACAACACAACACAACACAACACAACACAACACAACACAACACAACACAACACAACACAACACAACACAACACAACACAACACAACACAACACAACACAACACAACACAACACAACACAACACAACACAACACAACACAACACAACACAACACAACACAACACAACACAACACAACACAACACAACACAACACAACACAACACAACACAACACAACACAACACAACACAACACAACACAACACAACACAACACAACACAACACAACACAACACAACACAACACAACACAACACAACACAACACAACACAACACAACACAACACAACACAACACAACACAACACAACACAACACAACACAACACAACACAACACAACACAACACAACACAACACAACACAACACAACACAACACAACACAACACAACACAACACAACACAACACAACACAACACAACACAACACAACACAACACAACACAACACAACACAACACAACACAACACAACACAACACAACACAACACAACACAACACAACACAACACAACACAACACAACACAACACAACACAACACAACACAACACAACACAACACAACACAACACAACACAACACAACACAACACAACACAACACAACACAACACAACACAACACAACACAACACAACACAACACAACACAACACAACACAACACAACACAACACAACACAACACAACACAACACAACACAACACAACACAACACAACACAACACAACACAACACAACACAACACAACACAACACAACACAACACAACACAACACAACACAACACAACACAACACAACACAACACAACACAACACAACACAACACAACACAACACAACACAACACAACACAACACAACACAACACAACACAACACAACACAACACAACACAACACAACACAACACAACACAACACAACACAACACAACACAACACAACACAACACAACACAACACAACACAACACAACACAACACAACACAACACAACACAACACAACACAACACAACACAACACAACACAACACAACACAACACAACACAACACAACACAACACAACACAACACAACACAACACAACACAACACAACACAACACAACACAACACAACACAACACAACACAACACAACACAACACAACACAACACAACACAACACAACACAACACAACACAACACAACACAACACAACACAACACAACACAACACAACACAACACAACACAACACAACACAACACAACACAACACAACACAACACAACACAACACAACACAACACAACACAACACAACACAACACAACACAACACAACACAACACAACACAACACAACACAACACAACACAACACAACACAACACAACACAACACAACACAACACAACACAACACAACACAACACAACACAACACAACACAACACAACACAACACAACACAACACAACACAACACAACACAACACAACACAACACAACACAACACAACACAACACAACACAACACAACACAACACAACACAACACAACACAACACAACACAACACAACACAACACAACACAACACAACACAACACAACACAACACAACACAACACAACACAACACAACACAACACAACACAACACAACACAACACAACACAACACAACACAACACAACACAACACAACACAACACAACACAACACAACACAACACAACACAACACAACACAACACAACACAACACAACACAACACAACACAACACAACACAACACAACACAACACAACACAACATAACATAACATAACATTCTATCCATAAAGAAAATATCGAAAACTCGAAACGAGAATTTATTATTAACTTCAATGGAGCTGCTTTATCAGAATCGTATTTATATGACTAGATTTTGTACTGTGTCTGTGTGTGTGTGTGTGTTAAATACACACACACACTTTATCATGTTTCGTGAAAATATGCAAATAAAAAATATGACACCTTTTCATTGTTCCATTCATAGTGTAGTTTCATGTATAGTATTAATTTTAGATTGTTTTCTAATCATTTGTTAAGGAAATTATTATTGTGTACCTATATATTAAATTTAATATAACAAGAATTGTATTATAATAAGACTTGAATATCAGATATTTACATATTTTTTAAATATACATATATTATAGAAGGAGATAAAAAAAATGTTAATTTCTACCACAAACAGTACTCGTGTACATTATTAAACAATACTTATATAAAGTAATGTATCTCAATAGAAACAGTAGTTATACCTACCTATATGTACTTACTTCAGCGTGTAGTTATTTCCGCGAGACTGTCGCTGGCTGTACGTGACATACATTTCGCATGGCTGAAGTTTATGAGGCCTTTAGACAAGAGTAGTTTCAGCAAAGTCGAGGTAAATGAGAGAGAGTCGTCATTGAAGCCGCTTGCCAGCCGTCTGGCGGCGCGCCAACACTTCCGAATATTATTGTTTATGCTAATACCGACGATTTGCAGTTTGTGTCGTAAACCAAATAAACAGGTTCATATTAATTATACTACTTAGTGAACAAGTTTTGGCTTTTCTTATAATCATTATTATAATTTTTGTATCAGGCTCATTTTTTCATATTTCTGATCTGGTGGCTGATATTTTACGCGGGTAATATATTGTGTTCTATATCATGATGACCCGTGACGTCAGCTAAGTGCGGTTTTATTAGATCCGCCCATCAATCTGTATATGGAACAGACAAACGTCTGAATTGTAAAATATTGCAATATAATTCAAGTCGTTATATTAAATTTATTTGTATTAAAACGACACCATGAAGTTTCTCAAGAAACTCTGAGTCAGCATATTAATGATTCTATCGTACGCGTATAATGGCTTGGACTTGGACGAGCCGTAGTGTTTCAAATTTCGAAGGCATCGTCGTCGCTTCGCCGCGCCGGGTTACTTTCCGTACGTGAAGCGAGCACCTGACCAGTGACAAATATATGCAAAACAACCATACGTCGAATATACGTTAGTAAAACTTGGTTGGAAGACCTTGGTCATAACTCGTCTATAGTATTATTTTATGTGCTAATATAAAACTGGTACATGTACATTTTAAAATAAAAATTTGCTAAATATTTATTGTTCCTCAAATATTTTTTTAATGAACTAGTGAGTAAAAAAAAAATAATACAAGAGGTTATAAATATTCCCTCATTTGGATTTTGGACCAATTGAATCCTGCGGACTGGGGCGCCGCACCGATACGTAGGTACGGAGCGATGCAAACGTTTTTGTAACATCAATGTTTGAATTTCGAAGCCCTCGATAAAACGAGGCACGAAGACGCAAATGTGAGCTTCAACTGTGCAAACATCGAGTGCGTTCACACAACACGCCGCCAAGCGGCTACTTGTCTTATTACAATGGTATAAGACTTCAAATGCAATGTCTGCGAGACTATTACAAGACCACATGTGCGGATCAAACAGTTTATGTAAATTTAATTGATGACAATTATAAGGTATCTTAGCAAATATTTTAAATAAACGAGGAACATAAATACAGGAAACGATGACACTATAGTAAGTGTCTGATAACGAGGGCGACTTTATTACGCGGCGTTTCGTATTTTTAATTGAGTTTGTTAAATAAATATTCAAAGCTAATTTATGGACACTTCAGTGTTTGTGACATCACATTTATTTTAATTATGTTTATGTGTGTTAAATATAAGATAACCAAATACGAGTGTGTAGAAGTAAGCCCAGTAAAAAGAAAGTAGTAGTAAACCCAGTGTTGGGCAACGCTACTCCACTTAAATGTGGCATAAGGAATGAGATAATTGGTTCCTTACGGTTTTTTATTCAGCGCTTCGCAAGATATTTTAGCACACAAGACAAGCAATACTGAGAGCATTGCTTGGTCAGATTTGAACGAACGACCCATGTATTCCAGCCATTTCTAGCTATCTCTTCTATGTAATCACTATACATTTACTGGGTGGTTGGGTTCGTGCCGTCTCAGTAGGCAATGGTAGTATAATTACAGTCATAAAGGACAATGCATTTACAACAAAAACAACAATACCCCAAGGTTAGCGGCGTATTGGCGATGTAAGGAATGGTAAATATTTCTTACACCGCCGATTTCAATGGGCGGCGGTGACACATCATCAGGTGCTCAATTTGCACGTCCGACTAGCTGTTTGGCTGAAACAAAGAGTTTATTATATGCTTTTCGATATTTTCAGTGATCAGATTCATTATACATAGCTCATACTGATCATCAACAAGTACAATTCATAGTTTTGTTCACGATATTAATAAAATATAAGTATACACTGTTTATGTATATTCGAATGAACTCGACGCACAGACGAAACATGAAAATAATACTGATTGGCAGCACTTTATATAGATCACTCTCTCTACATGTATCTTAAATAGACACGACAAAGCTGATATCGAGCGAGATAGCCTTGACAGATATTAGACTTTTGCATCTAGACGTGACCCGACGAGATGACAAGTCTTGTCATACCACGAGTCACGCGACACCAGATATAAGAATGCTGATATGTCCGTCTTAACTTTGCCTATTAATAAATTTAAATTTTGCCGAAAATGATGGCAGATGAGTCTAGTTATACAATGCGAGAATACAGATGATAAGAGATTTGTCATTACTCTAAAATGCCTGTTCAAAAATGTTAAGCCGATTTAAACGTGTAATCAAATATAATTTAAAATCAAGCAAACATTAATACAAAGACAAGGCTCGTTATAAATTAAGTCAAAGTCCAGATATTATAATGGTCCTAATCTTTGTAAACGTACATAGTATTTATATGTTAAAAAAAAGCTTTCCGAAGAGCACATTAACTCCGTATTCAATGTCTACACAAACTAACGGGTCCTTCTAACCAAATAAGTCGTTGGAATGGTTTCCTCTGGCACAAGTGCTCACAACCTCATAAGGCTAATCGCATCGGACATTCATGAATATAATTACATTGTGTACAAATTTCGCTTTTCTACCTATATAGACTTTTGATCAGAAATGTCATGATACTAAATCAAGTCCGATTATATTTGTTTATTTTCAGGCAAAAAGAATTGTATTGTAATCGGCACGAGTGTTGTATTGTAACGAGTTGTGGCGATCGGATACAAGACTGTTACTCCGCATCGCTTCTAATCATTGAGTCAAGACGGATCATCGGTTTACTTCTTCCTTCTTAAATTACATCGGCTGTTGACTCCGAGTGGACACGACCGGTCACGCTCGGCCTGTTCTGATCCACTTCCTCAATACATTTTTTACGTCCACCATTACCTTCGCTCTCCATTTTTTGAGAAATCTTTTTCTATTGATTCCTCCAATTTTTTTTGCAAATTGTCTCATGTAAAAACAATCGGCCCCGTTTAGTCAGGGTCGATTGAAAGCGAGTCAAAATGTAAGGCCGGTTTGCACAAGAGAAGGCTATTGTATTTAATTATATATAGGAAAATATAACTCGGCCTTGTCCTAGTAGGTATATGTTACGTTTATTGATATAGTATCACTATCACGTCCACAAATATAGCGTAACAAAACTACATGTTATCTTAACATGTTTCGTTTATAATTACTATCTTACAACAGACAAACAGTATCAATGCTGAATCATATGATAATCACTTCTCCCAAGCTGAACCAATTTTTATAAAGTAACCAACATCGAGTTGACTTTAACATTTCGAAAGGAACTGTTCACGATCAGTATTAATAGTCGCAGACACACATTTAACATATTCAATGTATTATCCACGACTGCATAATCAAGTCTATTTGCTAAATGTGTAGGATTAGCTTCGTGTACGTGACACGAGCTATCCCGAGCGAGTCGGAGCTCACGCGAGCTATCAATCTCAGGCTGCACTTACACGATATAAATAGCCCGCCGGCTTATCTCCGCTCGTACGAATGGCTGTCATATCTCAGCTTAGAGCCCGTACTCAGGCACACGAGCCGAGTTTCCGATCGATTTGTCATCCCCGCAGGAGCTCGGCCTCGTCAGAAGAATCGCTCTGACGTGCGTGTGGATGTGAGATCAGTCGAACTCGTCGAGTGGAATCCTTGATGTTTAATTTAACGTTTTCTTCAACATTAGCAATACATTAATATTATTAAGAGTCGTTAATTTTATATTAGCTTGCATTGAGTTCATTGCTGTTCAGAGAGACACCCACAGGATGTAGCTTCGAGTTCTCGTATTTCTGTGAACCTCTTGATGTTTAAACATTCAATGTAAAAGTTGACATTTTAGAGTTCTATTAAAAATATATTATACGAGTACACGCCAAGAACAAAATGATTTATGAGCTCTTTATATATTTTTTGCCAGGAAAACTTTAAAAGCAATGTTGATTACGCATGTAGTCTCTTAGGGTTGCTTACATAATATTCACACGAATTACTACATGAAGTTGTATACGAGAGCGGGTGTCAGGGCACGGCTGGCAGAAGCCGCAGCCGGCACATTAGCGACTGTTTATTTTTCAGACAACAGCCGCCATACGGTGGGAACCGACGTTTTGCATAGTACGTGTTTATATTACTGACGTTGTTTACAGGAAATACCCAACCGACCAAAACGCTAGACCGAGTCGAAGTCATTATTTCTGTATTGAAAATGTCTTCCCTTGTTACCCGTCATTATAATTACTTTTCTAAAGCTGTGTAATTAAAATCATAAGAGGCACGATATAGATATTCAGTCAGTGGAATACTTCTGTGTCCATCAGGTGGCACATTAAAACCGTTTGTTTTTTTGCTCGAAAGATTTGAGATAAAGAGATGACGCTTACTACAAAGAAGGCTTTAGAATTTTTGTGGCAAATAGTCCTTCGGCGTCCGAACAATGATCTCGGTGAGAGATTCTTATCTGGAGCGTAGATTAAGCGAGCAAGGATAACAAAGAGAGGGTAATAGATACGAGGCTGTCGGTTCATTGAACACGGAAGAGCAGATGCGAAACTAGACACCTGATGGCGGGCGGGCGTCGGGCGTCCGGCGTCGGGGCGGCGGGGCGTCGGGGGCGAAAACGTCAGGTGGGACTGATTCGAGGGCGATGCGGACAATATCCACGTGTTGTGGTTTCTTGTTTGTGTTCGGGAATTTTATTTAAGAGCCGGCGAAATTACAGCCATTACATATTTGTAAGGAACACTAATTATACGATTTGTTTGGTAGCTTTCAACAAAAATGTTGATATTTATGTACGAACAAATAAGTATAAATACAGCTATATTTTCTTAGCATCTGACGATACTTGTCGTATATAATATATAATATTATTCTAGTGATGAGTTACTTTCTTTTTAAGAACATATAACAAACGATTAGATTATAATGAACTACATTTTGAGCAATTTGATAATGTAAATAAAAAACAACACCCTATATATACATTACATTCGCAATAACATTATATTGATATTGTCATGTGAATGGATTAGACACTTAAACCACCATCACCGCCTACAAGTTTGAGGCTTTACAACATTTTGAAAACGTAATAACAACAACTGTGAGTGCAACATGCGTGGCATTCAAGCGGCTTAGACGTCGATTAGGAGACTATCATTCCCCGCAGTACCTGAACCCATACCGCACTAACCACGTTCTCACGAAGTACCGGCGAGGTACTGAAGTCCTCAATAACACCGCGCCGAGGTAATTACTGCCTATGCTTATTACATTTCCTTTCCCTTTATTGCACTTTTAAACTGTAATTAAACTCTAATATTATGAGAACATGCACGTCGCGGTACGACCCGCGTCATGCTTGTTTTATGTGCCGATTTATTAACAACATTCGGTATCTACGTAAACAGTGTCCCCAGTACACACTAAGCACGTACTTGTATTCCATTAAGATCACTGGAACACCTGGCTAATACCCGCATGGCTAATGGCTTGGGATTGTCATTACCGTCCTTATATCGACACCGTGTGACATCAAATTATTAAATACGAAATTAAACTCCGCTTTCCTGAACACTTGCCATGTAATACATAAAAATATGTCCCTGTGCAATTCTGCTTCGAACGGCAAGAATAGTTCAGAGATATTTTTTAACCCAAGTCGTGAAATTTTATCCGCATCGAGCTAATGGGCACAGTTGAGGCCAAATGGGGCCAAATGAGTCATTCCTTATGGAGCTCAAGTAAAAAAGCGAAAACATGGCGCGGCTCTAGGAGGCCGAAGAGGAAACGGCTGGCGGCCTTCCATATTTGATTACGTACGTCGAGATGGAAGTTCGACTCGTGCAACATGTCACTTCAACTCGACTCTAATGATACATCGCGTCGCGTTTCGTCGTAAACATTTTTGTTTATATTTTTCTTTATGCAGTACGTGTGCGTGATTCAGCCATCGGAAAATATTATGTATAATTTATTTTGCTGAAAAGATAATCAATTTGAAGTTCGTGACCGATTTACCATAGTTTTGTTTATAAAACGTAATTTATGCACGATTTAATTATTTCGATTTGCTTAGCTTTCTAAACAGTAAATTATGACATAAAATATCGTACAATTTTATACACAATATCCGAAATAATAATTAACCTACTTAACCTAAATAAAGTATAAAAAAAATCTTGCTCCTCTATAACTGGAAATAAAATAAACATTATTGTTTTAAGTTGCTGTATTATAGATACGTTATTCTTATAATTATAATGCATTAGAAAGTTAAGCAAATAAATTATACATAAATCATATACATATCTAAATAAACTATAAATTTATTTTGAATGCGTACATAATATACTCATATGTATTTAATTGACAAGCAATGAACCCTAAACCGTGATTCGCTCCTGTTTCGCGGTGGTCTGTCCGCGACGTTAAGCGTAAACATTTGCTCCGTAAACACACCATATTTTGATTTCGTTCCCGGTACCGACATAACCCCCTCCCCTCAACTCTATACAAACACACACACACACACCCACGAGTATACATATATACATATTATATCTTCCGTAACGTTTACGATTTAATTCGGACCAGTTGAAGCGACGCTCCGATAAAATAAAATTAATCAGACAATTTAAACGTTTTTATTGCTGTTTTTAAGTGCGGTTTTCCCTTTGAATTAGAAAGCGATATCGGTGGGTGTTTCGCCTCGGTGCTATTCTGACGACTTCGAAGGTATCTGGAGCTTCATAGGCAACCTATTACCTGCTTGCCTAACCATCAATCGGACTAGAGATATAAAGTAATTATTTTTTGTACTTAGAAAGGCGGGCTGGCAAACAGACCAACTAGTGGTAAACGATCACCACCGCCCATAGATATTGGCCATCGCTATACCAGAAGTAGAAGTTATATTCAATCAGAACACAACATCAGTGGTATCTAAACCGGCGGTTTTGCGCCGAGCCATACAATCAAGTAAGGAATCGGTAGTATATTTTCACGGATTTAGATAAATCCAGGCTATTAAGCTTAATATAATAAGATATATATTATAAGACAGAACCGGGATTCTCAGTAGCAGCTTGGAGTTAGGAACTTGACAGTGTTACACTCCCGAGCAAGTGTAGCGTAGTGGAAGTCTGTACAGCCGGCGCTCCGACGCCTGTAGCTCTCGTCGGCCATATGAGCGTGTCGCTTTGCCGTCCCTCCGGATTATGAGAGCACACCACCTCTTTAGTTAGCTCATCGTTGAGATTCGATGCAGTAACCAGGCAGGTGGAAGTGGTGAACTCATTCATCAAGATTCATTTAGAGAACATTAATATATTCACAATGCATCATAGAATATGTAGGAAAAGTTAGCAATAGCACGTAAAAATCTCGTTACGAGCTACGTCATTAAAGCGTATGTCTAATAATTTAGATATGTTTTGTACTTTTGTTAAATACCAACATGTATTATATATAATTCTATATATTTACCATAGGTCCAAATTTGATGTTGAAATTTTGTTTTGTAAATTAAAGAAATATTTGAATAATAGTTATACAAATTTTTACGCAGGTATGTTATTATTAAAAATTTCTGAATTTAGTTTAATGACAAATTAGTCACGTTTTAAAGATAGTTTAAGTCGATATAAATCTTTTATATATGTTCACACACTGCATACACACACAGACCCATTCGTGTCCATCGATCTAAATCATCGAAGGGAACCCTGGGGACTCGAAAACCTTCATTATGGACATCTAAAAATCCATTATCATAACTTACAAAAGGGAATTAAAAAAAAAAATTAGTCTATCCGGTATGATGTACTTATTAGTAGTGTTCAGGGTCGCTGGGTACCCAGAGAATCGATTGAGACAAAATATTGATGTTCATTGACATAAAGTTCAGTTTTAAAACTTTCTGCGAATACTTTCGATGCTATCAGATAAATTTCAAGATAACAAGATTTGCAATATTGCAATTCTTGGAGAAGTTCTCGTCAGAATCTTCCGTGAATTCTATTGAGCTGTGCTCAGAATGTCTACAATGCCGCCATCGGAGTAGCTCCATATAAATCTCAAGTTATGTATTATTACGTTGATTTATTCATTTTCAACCATTTTATTTAGTTCTATAAGATTTTTAAATTCTGATGGGTTTAGTTTGTATATTTTATTTTTGTTACATTATCATATTTGTCTGATTATTGTTGTATAATTATATTATATGTTTTGAACGACGTAAACTTTAGCATTAACTTGTTATGCAATTCAAGAATAGATAATCTGTTCCTACTTCCGAGCGGACTGAGTAATCGTTGAACTTCTAAGAACGATTTACGAAACAAAACCCAAAAGACATTCTTCTCAAGTTATCTCTCAGTGCAGTTTGGTAACGGCGAGGTCTCGTCGTTCGCCTAAGCACGCCTCATAAGAACTCGTTGAAAACTTGCAGAGTTGCAGCCAAATCGGAATACACGAGCGAATGGCTCGCATCGTGATTCAGCGCGTAAACTTTTCCCTCGCAACTCGCAGCTCGCTGCGATTTATTACGACCGCGAGTCTTCGTGAAATGGCTTCATGCATGCTTCATTTAAATTACACTGCAATACTTCCACGCTATAATTTCGTGTCTAGTTCAGTTTTAAACGTATTCAGCGTCCAAACCGCAGTCGAATCGGGCCCGCGACCGCACACTTACGTAGCAAGCTGATTTAGTCTCTATGACGTAATAAAAGAGGCGGGTTTCGGTTAAAGGTTGAGTACAATAGTTTGTTGAACGTAATAACCTAGGAGCGGCACTAATGCGGCACATCCGCAGGGCGCCGCACGCACACATGCGTCCCTCCCGGGGACAAACATGGCGTCCACCAAATTTACCTAATTTATTTTGATGATAGTAAGAAATATGTACATATTTGCCTGACAGCGTTCATTATTGTCCATTATAAATTATGCATCGCTGCATAAAAGGGCGAACGGGGCCATTCTGTCGAAGCAATGTTTTGCTAAACGATGTCGTTACTTTACAATGCGCTGACGTGTTCAGAGAAACGATTCAGAACCGATTGTTTATTTTGCTATAACACACAACTCTTAACGACATTACTACAAAATATTTTAACAACGTAATAAGTTAAAATTCTTACATTATATAGTATTATCTTTCAAGTAGTTAGAAAGCTGGGACACCTTCGTAATTACCGACCACAATTACCGAGTCCTCGAGCGTAAAGTTTCTGAAGGCGCTCGCTATGACGCAGCGATTTGAATTAAAACATTCTGTGAAAGTCGTAAAATAGCGCGCTTTGTGCCGAATAAAGAGTTGCCGGCACTGCGGACCGCCTACAGCGTCCGCCGCGCCGTTTATAAAGCGACATAAAATCACAATAGTACGCCGTATCCGTCCGTACATCCCCCATCCATTACTCCGTTAAGATCCCTGCCAGGACAGAAGTTCGACCGACGTCTACTATGTACAAAAAACACGGTGTAGCGACCCCATTTCTTTGTCTTAACAATACACGTCTAAGATTTAGTGCTTAATTGTTACCTCGAGTCAATGCCGGTAACTAAATAGCCTCATTTGAGCAGTTGAAGGCGAGTGAAGCAAGGAGCTCTTTACATAAGGTAACAAATAAAAATACGGCTCGGGGATTCTGATATATAGTGGGCTATTGTTATGGACTATACTCGCGTGAAAGTTTTCGTTGTAGCGACGTGGAAATGTATACTGCTGTGCGTGCATATGTTGTACTCGTCATGTTTCGACGGCGCCTGACTCTCTTTGATATTCAAAGACCCGTTTGACATTGTAAGGAGTATAAAGAAAGACTCGGTTTTGGTCTCGGCGGGTATTAACCCCTCAGCCCCCACATGGCTTTAGATATAAATCATTTATTAATAATCGTTCTATATTCTAAACGCATGTGTACACATTTGATGCAGCTATTCTGTAATATAAGCAATTAAATATATTATAATCTGAATTTTAATAAAATGCGATATAATACGTGATTTAGTTATATTTATTGAAATCTTTAAAAAATATTAATTCTCGCGTATTCACTCGCGTATTAAAATTATCATTATGCGTATTCTATTTTCCGATAATTAGTTGGAGTCTGTGTTCCGTTTCACTCGCTCTGCATGACACACGCCTTTACGTCTATGGTTACCGAACCGCTATTTTATTTAAGTTAAATACTCCATAAATTTCCTCAATAAACGGACAGTCTCACGCAACTTTGTGCGTTATTCAAATCGGTTTCGTGCGAGCAAATACACAAAAACAATCGTGAGCTTTATAATATAAATACCGGTATTGAATGTTTGTCATAGTTTTAATGCGGCTTAATTTGTTGCAATTTTTGATCTGTTACTGTTTGTATTAATTTCTTTTCTTAAAATTTTTTAAAGATTAATAACAACATAGAAATCACCCACCTAAATATAGAATTATAAAAAAGCTATTTCATGAAAGTGAATACGAGTCGCTACCCGCTCGTTGCTCTGGGCCGCTGAAATGTTCAACTAACAAACGCACAAAAACTAGTTCAGAGCGTTACTTTTTACTTTCATTTTATATAATAACAAATAAACAATCTCGACATATATTTTATAATAACTATTTATTAACAAAATATAAAATATAGGTTATTAAAGTAAGCGCCGCAATTAATGATTAATAAATTACGTATGTTGTAATTATTATTTGATATCGAATTTTAGGTTATTTACTTTGTATACTTCGATAATTTCAATTTGCAGGCATTATCAATGCAGTGGATAGTCGATAGCGAGTAAACCAGCTCAATTGAAGAGGTTGGCCGGCGTCGGGGACGCGGGGACAGTCGCCGGCTAATAATACGCGACCTTGCCCTACTGTGTTAACTATTTCGGGGCCACAACTGTCCGGCCATCGGCAAGCAATGCGCGTTGAAAGCTGGAATGTAGCCGTGCTGTTCGACTAACTACGATATCTGACCACTACGATTTCTATAACATTCTTTTTATAAAATGATGATGCACCTTATTATAACGACGTATCGAATCGAATATTATTGATTCATTTGGAAATCGAGTCGAGCCGATTATTCACGATACCCCGTAATTTATTCAGGTATAAAAAAAAAACATCTTACTCGTTATATTAAACTTTTGATTTAATGATAATTTAAATACATCTATTCTTGATCTCATTCAGTCACCGGTCCGGCTCTCTCTTAAGAAACGAACCGTTATTAATAAGCCACGACTTGAGACATTTATTTGAAATGCTAATTAATCTATTAATGTCTTTAATTTTAGATAAATATAATATAATCGATCGAATAAATTCCAAAAGCCGTTTCTCGATCGTATCGCTTCCGTTATATTACTATGCGTGTTTTCTCATTTACTCCAAATATGGTTCAGCCAATGCGAATATTCATTAGTCTCTATTGTGTGTTATCAGTCGCTTATAACATCGCGGCCGACGGGGAATGCGTGCATTATTGCATTTACTGCTTCACTAATTAAGACTATAATTAAACGCATTGTGTTACACGCAAGTCCTGTTGACGTTCTAAGACCTACTTTCCTTGAAATGGTATAGAACGTCCATTCATTACTTTTTCCGACGAAGAGCAGTTATTACAAAAACATTTATTGTTATGGCGACAAACGCAGACTCAGTCGACAGTCAGGAGAAACTGAACAGAAGTACTCGATTACGTGCTCAAGGAAAGATCTTTTATAAATATTTGAAGTGCATTGTATCGTTACTGAAGTATCTGTTGGTGGACGATTCACAAATATGGACTTACGTTTATAGATACGATGTGTTTCTTTCATTTCTTTGTAAATGTTTATGAGAAATACTGTTCTTACTTTTATGGAAGACCAATTTATAACATTACGTTAACGTGTATTTGCTATTTACGTGATACAATATATTTTTTACTTTAACAATATTGTTGTTCCTTTGGTGGAATTGATACGACAGGAATTCTGATCAATTAGTCTACAAGTATGGGGATAATTTATTTAGATTTTTTTGTAGAAGGATTTCTTTTCTAAACATATAAACTATTCGACATATTAAATACTCATCGTTCAAGCTATCGCGTCGCGTCGTCATCAAGTCCAGTGGTCTCAGATTGTATTTACTGGCACGTCCCTGTCCCGGTCTTATTGTATTTATAGATGGGATGCACGTCGATGTGTTCGTACTTGAGAAGACAGATAAGGGCGGACCCTTCATGTAATAAATAGAAGTGTTCTATAACAGTAATACGATATTTTTCTAAAGTAAACAGCGATGATCGATCGTCTATTAAAAAGTTACGACATCTCCACCCTCGGTATATATACAGATGTATTGGATTGCAGAGGGCTCGGTCAGCCTAGATACGAGTGTGTGACATTTATGGCGGACCAATTTCATATCTAGACCCCACACGTACTATAAACTGTTCTGTTTAAGTGCGTAGCCTTTTGTTATTTATAAAGTTTCCAGTTGTATTTATTGGCTACAATATAATATGAAATACCTAACATACATAATAACATAATCAGCCTGTAAATTTCCCACTGCTGGGCTAAGGCCTCCTCTCCCATTGAGGAGAAGGTATGGAGCAGATTCCACCACGCTGCTCCAATGCGGGTTGGTGGAATACACATGTGGCAGAATTTCGTTGAAATTAGACACATGCAGGTTTCCTCACGATGTTTTCCTTCACCGCCGAGCACGAGATGAATTATAAACAAATTAAGCACATGTAAATTCAGTGGTGCCTGCCTGGGTTTGAACCCGAAATCATCGGTTAAGATGCACGCGTTCTAACTACCTACCTTATACATATTTGTAAAAACACGTATTCGAGTCAAAAAAATCTCACAAGGGTTTATCCCATTACACGGCTCCACTGCGTATACGTATATCCAATGATCGGACCCAATACACATATGGCAGAACTTCATCACACACATGCAGGTTTCCTAACGATGCATAGCTCTACAACCGAGTCTGAAATGTGTTATAAAAAATGTTCTTTTTCTTGAATTTGTTTAAACCCTACCTTAATTACTAAACTTCAAACTACTTACGTTTTATTTCGAAATAAATTATGTAAGCTATTACTTTACAAACAAGTGTTTAAAATTGCTTCGTCATCTACTCGTACGTACTTAAGTGAAGAGTTAAGATGTTGTAAACACAGTGTTGCCAGTAGGTGGGACTAAAGTTATTGTTATTATTTAATTAAAAGCAATTTATGTGGAAGTTGTACGTCCGATAGACGTAGAGCAGTAGTTTTTACACGATAACAAAACTTCTGTCTCTGAATATTAATTTTAGTTTCTAAAAAGAAACCAGAATGTCTATAAAAAGATTAAATACGTATGAGAAAAACAAATCATTCATTGAAATTTTCAGATTTCATCCAATCTTCTTGATAGCATTTTGAATAATTTCGTCAAATCAAATTAAACATAAGTATTTGTAGTCTTCGACGGATTATAAGTTGATAGAAATGTCTTGCAATAAGAATTCGTGCATATTATGATTGCGATTGCTCGTCCGCTTCACGTCACGTATTTTATTGCAGAGCTCTAACTAAACTTAACTCGAGTCTCGTAAATAGTACTGATTTTCTTTTCCACTCGGTTTATGTTATATACGAATATAGTATTGAGAACTTTATTCCTGTATGAATTGTTCACGGCAAAGAGTCAAATCACTCTATCTCCTGTTCTTCGTGCTTAAACACTCGTTCGAAGTCACAATGTGTAGTTGAACGTCTGAGATAGCTCCGATACTTAAGCAGTAATAAATAAGGCTTAGTTCAAACAATAGTACTCATTACTTATTGTTGTGTTCCGGTTTGAAGGGTAAGGCCAATGCAGAATTAGTAATCTGTGTTCTTAGTTCCCAAATGACTTCGTATTGGCGATATAGAATGGGTAATATCTCCTACAGTGCTAATGTCTGTTGGCAGTGGTGAACACTTGCCATCAGGTGGCCAGTTTTTTTACAACCGTCTTTAAAAAACGGAGCGAAGCGACTCCCAGAATTAACAAAATTATAAAATGTTTCGTTTCCACTTTTATATATTTTGCATAGTTCTAAGTAATACGCGTTGTTATGTCCATAGCAGTGCAATCCATTTTACTAAGGCCTGTACAGTTCCTAAAATAATACGTTTGATCATCTCTTTTTGTTCTGTGGCGGTACATAGACGATTGTTCATAGAAGTGTAATTCTTGAAGTGTCGGTGCGTGTTTGGAAATATACATACATAACGACGTGTCAAATAAGTCTTTGCATGTCAGGGAAATACAGTTCGCATTACTTCTAAGTACCTCGGCTAATTGCTCTGATATACGAACACACTCCGTTCATAGGAAACGCAAATATGTATATGCATGCATGCGACACCGCACGCGACGGGCACCGTTTGCACGTCGACACTACTTTTTCTTCCATTCCTTACCCGCCCCATACGTCGAACGTAAACGTTTAACTCAATTAAGCTTACATTGTATACATAATATATGCTGTGAACCGATGTGGCGTATCTATGTTTTATTAAAATAATTTACCGTCAGCAAAAGTCTTTGTAAGACTGATTATACAACAAAAAAAAGACAAAACTAAACGGACATAATATACAAATACACGACAGAGGTCAGTGGTGCGATAAAAATTACCTATACCTACCCATAGTATTATGTTTGACAACTTACACAATTTAGGTAATTATACATAATAATTATATTTAGGCAATAAGTATATAATTGTTTTTAAAATCTATCGTCGTATTTTCGCTGAATAATATTACACGGCATGCCTTTTTTATTGGGGTTCAGTGGAAAAAACACGTTGATATCCATTGAAATCATGAAGTAAATTTGGGTCAATATGTTCTTACCGTTTATATAAAAAGAAATTATAGCTCAACTCACGAAAGGTAAGTGAAAAATCAAGAATGTATAATAATTAAGTTCATGAAACTTTGGAATTTAATCAGATAACTTTGAGCAATTCCGCCACGTTATTGTGTGACTTTGCTTTTTTAAATTTGTAATAAGAAGCGTGACGGGCGGGGGAGTCGTCAAACGTAATATCCGTCACAGACATTGGCACGGTGAGCCAAAGAAAGCACTAATTACACCGCAATCCGCCTCGTACCGACCAGCACCGGCAATCTAAGGTTGGATTGTAATTTCACTGACTCACCTATTCTTCAAACTGGTATGGACACTAATAATGTTTTGCTTAAGAATAATTGATGAGATGACTGATGGTTGCATAATTACTGACCGCACACAAGCTTCCCTTGGACGCCCTTATTAATTTTTTCTTTATTTTTTGCTTCATTTAAATCTTTTTATTACGTATCAATGAGTGAATTTTAATATTTAGAACCATCATATGACGTCACATAATATGAGTACTATTATAATCTATGACTAATTAAAACGTGATCGATGTAAAACATGACGTCAGGCTTAAAATAATAATTGTTCAACTATTTTAACGAGTTTCGAAAGGTTTTTTTTTTATTTCTTGTTGCTAAACTTGATTGTAAAGTTACAAGTTTTAAATATAACTTATCACCATGGTTTCCTAATTCTGTTACTTTTCAATCTTTTTAAAAAAAAAATTTTTTTTGGTGACAGATGTTTAATTTTTCGGTCAGCTCACATTTACTTCAGTCCAGATTATCAAACTTCGTCGCACACGAAACGTGCATGAATTACAAGAAAATAAAGTATTGCATTAGATGCTTTGACTATTGAACAAGCTTTTATTTAATCGCACCTGTTAGTACGTGCGTGTCAACCGTTGCAACTAAATTCTGAAGTAGTTCCTTACAATCGATTGCTGTTGACAATTTAAGATTCTGTCTTTTTTGCGCCTTATGTAAATAAAAGATTGTTTTTAAAAGAGGCAGTCTCGGCAGTCGTATCGAATAGGTATTCTGAGAATAAATGTAATATAATAATAGTGAAATCTTGTGAGTCGCACCGTCACACTGCGATTAACGACTGGGACAACTTATATTTAATTAGCATAGAGGTATTTTCCATGGTGTAACCATTGTTTAATTAAGCTTACTCATAGCGAGAAAACTTAAGGAAAATAAATAGATAAAAAATAAATATTCTACCGTAAAAAAATAGAGAATCGAGATAGTCTAAACCTAGAGGATAGAGTGCGTCGAATGTTAACCAAGGATAGCGGATTCAAATCTTAGCGTGTGTTATTAATTCCTATCGCGTCGGCGGTAAATGACAACATCGCGAGAAAATCACGTGACCGAACAATTTCTCCTACATTTATTTCTAACAACTCCCAGTGGAGCGGCGTGGCGGGACACATTCTTACCTTCTTTCGACGAAATGATTTTTTTATCTAGCAGGTTGTCCAGAATTTACGTTCTGTTATTAAATAAAAAGGACATTTTTTCATTTCGGCTACTGCTATGTCGTTTTGTACAGGCGGTGCATGTAAATTTGACTCCACAAGGAAGCCGCTTAGGATACATCGTATTGAATACGCATATCTTAATTAGTGAAGTAGAACAGGCGCCGCTTAGAGGGAGCACATTCAAATGCTACTGTATCGTAATTTGTGATATAATTTTACAATATAAAAAATATATTTACCATTCAAGAAATATTGGTATTTTCTAATTGGAACAGTTGTTATAAGGTTTCAGAGTTCTGTCAGATGATATGTACGTTATGTTTAGTAATTGACTTTTATTACAGATTTTACCAAACAAAGAAAACTTTGTATGATATCTGTAGATAACAAGATAACATATATTTACCTCGACACTAAGCAACTAAATAATAAAGTAAATAAATAAAACTATATACTAAATAGTACATTACATTATGTATTTTATTTATACTTATGTATATTGAATTCAAAAATCAATCGTTCAGTCTTAGATATTTACTTATATTTGTAATTTTGCGTAATTTATTTATTAATTTTATTAGGAATCCAACGGTACATAATGATAGTACTCTATACTGAAATTAAAAACTCATGATTATCATTGTGTATACACAGGGTAACGCAACATGCAGTTTATACATTTATTTTAATAAATATATTATTTTAATAATAAAATTATATAATATATATATATATATATATTATATTATGTTGGTGTAGTATCCATGATATCGAAAATGATGGCGTCGTTTCAGAATAAAAGAGCAGCTCGGAACACGAGGAGCTGACAAATGTGCTGCGAAGACACACAGCGACACAACAGCGAGCGCCCGTTACGATTTTTATAGCTGTTTTAATGAGTATGAATTTCTTTGACATCATTTAACAAGATAATAATTCAATACAGTGTAAAGTACTCTGAGTCTCGTACCCGCTGTGGTTTGAAATCAAATCTGATATTCTTTTTATTTTTCATATAGTATCTTGTAAAGGTATTAGAATGTTTGTGACCTATATTATTATACAGTTCTCTTATAAAATACAGAAATTAAAAAATAATAACACTCGTATTAATAATTTATTTGAAAGTCAATTTATTTATTATTAATTAAATATATCTACACAGTATAAAACAAAGTCGCGCCCGCCTTCTGTACGCTTAGATCTTTTAAACTACACAAAACTACGTTTTCATTAAAAAGAAAACAATTCAATGGTTTGGTATATGGTTTTTGTGTATATTACATGCATACTGTAGCAGAGAATTCCAACTTTTCTAGCAGAAAAACAATAATATTACTTTTTATGTTCATTTTGCACCTTTGTTGCACCCGCGAGAGACGGGGACGGGCATATATATAGAAATTCATTTGAATGAATAAATGCGTTTCCACTGGGCAAGTGATTTCTTTCATTTAAAGGAGAAGTTTTGGAACTTTTCCTCAGTGCGAGTTTCTTTACCATATTTGCCAGAATTTGTTCCGACACGTGCAGATTTCGCGATGTTTTCCTTCAGCATCATGTGCACAATATGAATAAGGACAAATAAAATAAATAAATCCTAAGAGGTTCGTGGCTGAATATCTGTCTTGTCATTTAATTTTAATTCTATAAATAATAGGTATAGATTATTTTTTTATACATACATATACATATATTCCCTCAACGTCTGTGAGAGTGACACATTCTGATAAACTTTGTCAATTCAATGACAAGACACATAATTTATAAATAATATTCGACGTATGTATACTTTATGAGTTAATTACACTGAGTATAAAACTATGCAACCATTCGTCGTGAGTCACGCTGATTACTCAAGAATTAAATTAGATTTGGCAATGTTGAGGGCTTCTCATTAATTCTAATAAAACATTCGACTGAGTTGTAAATAACGTTTTAATAGCCTGTGATATTATAGGTAGTTAGTAATATTGTTAACATCCTATGTAATCTGTTTTAATCACCAAACTTCGTACAATTGATCAAAAATCATGATTCGGCTTTTTTTTAAATAAAATCATGACGAACGAATTTGAATAATTTGTGTTTGCATACCAATACAAAACCACGATTGAGGATGACATTTTCATAGGTTTGTGTTAATTGTGCACTAACAACATTAATATAATTAATGAAATGATTCAGGGTAACTAAAATATATTATTTATATTTCTTCTATTAATAATTATTTATTTCTGAGTCTACTCGTCAAACAAACGAACAAGGCAGGTACGTAAACAGTTATTATCTGCATAGGTGCTGGTAGCTACATACCATTCGATGTCCAATTTGCCGCGATAGCCTTATGTTATTAAATAAAATAGGTTCGTTTAAAACTCTTGACAAATAAAATATGCCGTTGCGTAAATGAAATCCCAGCATCATCGTTGTTTGTGGTCAAAGTGACAAAGATAAGTTATACTCTGTGGTTTCTAAAACAAATCTGGCGCTATTACAAGACTTCGGTTATCTTTCTGTTGTATTTTTCCATCAGACTGCTATTGTTTAGAAAATATTTTTCAAAGCTTCTTGAAA
Organism: Vanessa tameamea; assembly: GCF_037043105.1. Taxonomy (NCBI): domain Eukaryota; kingdom Metazoa; phylum Arthropoda; class Insecta; order Lepidoptera; family Nymphalidae; genus Vanessa; species Vanessa tameamea. Next base: position 107,618 of record NC_087327.1, on the reverse strand, counting down.
TAATGCCAAAATATTTTGAACATATTCATGTGATCAATTCTATGGCGACGTTCAAATATTTAACTTTATTTTCGTAGGAAACATGTTTCCACGACATCGCGTTATATAAAAATTGTTTTGGTCGTCACACACTTAAAAATAAATAGTCTGCTTACGTTTTTAGTATAAAAATTCCAATTTAACTAAACTGAATTTTTATATTAATTGTATTTAGTAGAATTCTGATTCCAAATAGTTCATCATTTGTACTAAATATATTCGACACGACCTCAGCGACCCCAATGCGTAAAACTTCCTCAAATTTGTAAAAAATCGGACAACAAATATCGCAATCGTTGCATTGACTTCCGTGTTATGGGAATTGCAAATTATTTTAATCATTCAATTGTTACGCTCTACAAACCGTCAAAATTACACACACATACATATGGGTGTGTGTGTTTGTTTGAATAAAATAAGTAAGCAGATATACGTTGATAATAAATCCCACTGTATAAAGTACTGCATAGCTATCCGAATATTCCTTTTAATAAAGGTAAACGAAAAACCCGACTCCCTCTTAGAAGATATTAATTTCGATCTCAGAGAATGTCTTGATAAGTGCCAACTTGAGTTTGTGTGGTTTGAGTCAGATGTGACGTCATATAACTAAACTCGAATGCGCCACCGCATGCAATACTCGTTCGCTGCGAGTCACTCAGTAACAGCGCCGCATCCTAGACTCGTACTCGTACTCGTAACTCATATCGCTGCCAACACTGCGCGGTACTATCACATGCAAAAGTCTTAAACACGAATATGTATTTAACTACCGGGCGAATATGAAATGCAGAGAAGTTCTATATTCAAATTCGAGTGGGTTGTATGTACCGTTTATATAAGTTAAATATTTATATCGCGCCGTAAAATTTCGATTACTTTTATAAAAATCTTAGCTTTAAAATTATTTTTAGTGCAAAAGTATTTTTATCATCCGAAGAAGTTACACGGCACCGAGTCACAGCTAATGTTTCATCTTATTCGTTTTGTTTGAGTTGCAAACTTGCCGAGACGCTTCTTTATGGTATTAGTGTTTGAGGAAATTAAGTATTTGTGAGTTTTCTTCTTGTTCTTAATCTGTAACTTATATTTATAAGTTTTTTTTATGTTACTTTATCGTCATATTTTTGAATAATACATGTTTATCTATTTGGATTTTCCAAGGTGCATCAAAGTTCTCGGTCCTTTGTCACGTCTAGCTGAGTCCCTCTAATCTCCTCTGGTCATGTTCATCGGTCTACCTGGAGGGCCGCTGTTCACGTTAAGCGATCACCTCTAAAATATTCTTTTGATCAAACAGTCGTCGGTCCTTCGATAAACGTGACCAACCCGCTGCTTCTGCAGTAATTAACTCTATAAGCTATCTTGTAAATTCCTGTTCATCTTATATTTTATTATTCAAAGATACTTTGAGCAAAGCTCGTTCCGTATCACGCTGAGCGACCTTCAACTTGTGATATTTGAGTTATAAAGGCTTAGAAGTCAAATATCACAAGTAATATATTCATGCTATGGATGTTCGTATGTGTGTTCGGTCGTGTGTCCCCTCATTAAGAGAACTATACTTACATACTATGACTCTTATAAATGCCACGCGTTACGAAGCAGTGGGTAGCAGGGAGGCTACGCGCGCGCCGCCGCCACACCGTGCCGCACTTCAGTGAGAATCATTTCACATGAATGTACATCAAATTTCAACTTCGAAATTAAATATATAGGAGTTTAACGTGAATGGATCGGTGGAAGATAAGTAATTAAATAATGAAACGTGTCTGGAATTCGACCGAATGGCAAATTAATCGACGGACAAAATTTCAGCTGTGAATATCTGTATTTGTACAGCGAGTTTTGTTATTGACTTTACTTGTGATTAATATCCTGGCTCGAACGGCTTCGCTTCAATATCGATGATTGAATTGAGTGAGTGCGAGCCAGATTAGGAACACTCATAAATATGGAAGCGGGGATTGGAAGTACGGAGTCATTCATTAAGGAGTCATTTCTGTATAAGCTTTTTGTGTATCATCGATTTCGATGTTACCGAATAATAATTTCATAACCGGATATGATAATATCTCAAAACATGGTTTGGCAATATTTGCTTGATATGCAAAAATATTTTAGACATATTTGTTAGTTATAATTAGCGGCGATTTTGTTCGCTTGTGTTGACGCTAATGTATGGTCCACGGCTAAGTAGGTTACTGGATGTGATCGACGTCGATACATTTTCTATACATAAAGCGTACCGATTAGCATTTAGAGCAAATTTTCGTAAGAGTCGATGCAGAGTACATGGTCAGTACATGCACGGTATATAAATCGCTATGTATGCGGAGCTAACGTATATTAGAAAGCCAATTTCAGCGGATCCGTTACGAGAGGCCTCGTTAGGAGTCGATACCGGCGGCTCGCTGCGGCCCGATGCAAACGAGCACTTGTAAAAATTCACCTCGCTTCGGGACTTTCTAAATTTGGTCGCTGCGGCCGTCCTGGCCCCTCCGGCCCCGCACAATGCACAATACATATTTATGGCGCATTTAGAGCCATGCTAATGCGTGCGTTACACTCCTGCCGTACATGCGAGGGCGAAAACTTGCACCAATGTTTCAAATAAGCCTCGCAATTGAGGAAGTGGCACTCGCTAAGGAGCCTGTTACAATGTACGTGTACGTTACGTGTTGAGGAAAGTCGGCAGGCGAAGTCGAGTGTCCTTGCCATTGGTTCATTTATTTCGTTTTGAACAAATCTTGCACAGCCTCTTTCAATATCTCCAATAGGCAAGCGTATGAATCGGGATTTAACATTTGTTTTTGACACATGACCATTGCTACTTAACGATTATCTTGGATGAAGAATATACCTGCTTCATGTGTAAGCTATAAACAAATATTACAATATATGTATTAACTTTATTTCAACACATATATTAGTATCGACATCATATTATAGAGATAAAATCATTCGGTCGCGAGTCGGCGCCCGTCGAACCGTCGTCTGAGTTCGAATCGGTAGTTTGTGAAACATAGGCGAACATAGGCGAGTCGTACGAGGTCACTGCTGATGGCTACCGGGTCATCCGCAGTAAATCTCATCAAACTATATGTCTATACGAAACATTTCCACAGCTCATATGCAGCCTCTTCAATCTTTAAGAATAGCAATAAAATATAAATATTTTGGTTATTGCTTTAACTCAGCGACGGATACCGATACGCGCGATGATGATTGATCTACACGCACGGACCGATCCGATATGGCAGTTGTGTTACGGGTTTTGCAATTCTAATGCGATTACATTTCGATACATATCTTTCAACGCACATGATCAGCGTATAAACAATTGCGATTCGAATATTGTTGCGACGTCAAAAATACGTAAGTATTTAAATGTTCTTTGTATAATATCTGTACTTGTATTTAAGAGTTTTTCAATATCGTAGTGTGTGTTAACACAACGTTTGCGTTTTATTTTTATTTTACAACATTAAAGTATATTTTTTTTATATAAAAATAAATTATTATAAGTTAACAATCATTGCGCGTGCAAATTAAATGTTCATAAATATTGAAGCATCTTTTCTATTCCACGAGCTGTGCCCTGGAGCGTATTTTACGACCATACAAGTTGTGTGATGTGTGGGCGAATCGAAAACACGTAAGAAAGTATTTAATGGCGGCGACATTATAATGCAGTTAAATTAAATTAAGTAGAATTAGGCTGAGTGAACGCTTAAACCGTTTTGATGGTATTTATTATGTGAATTAGCAACTCGGAACCGGTTCTTTTATATTGAATCATAATCTACTTTCGAAAGACGTAAACCATGATGAAATAGTGTATAATATTATACTATCGATCTGAAAAGGGTGGATGGAAAAATGAAGAGACAGTAGTGTCACGATTATTAATAGGAAGTGTTTAAATAGCTTCGTGCACGTAAAAACAACTCGAACGCATTGTGTCGATGCGTTTGCCTTATTTTTAACCGACTTCAAAAGAGCAAGAGATATGTTGAACCTATATGCTTAGTCTATGTTTTATACGAATGCTCATTGTTCATCGATCTTATACTTCTCAGCAAGCAAATGAACACGTCGTGATAGAACTCAGTCGATAGATTCTTTATTTTTAATTTATTATATAATTTATTTTTATTCGAATTTTTAATTTAATTTTTATAAGCGAATAATCATTATAATTTCGTTGTGAAACAGTTGTCATAACATAGTTCTAATGATGTTAAATCAAAACACAATAATATCACGCTGAGCGGGAGCGGCTCGCGTCATCAGAACATTTACATACATGAACATATAGTCTGACCAGCGACCGACGTCGACACTCTACGAAAAATAAAAACATTGAAAAAGAAAAGTAACATGAACCACTGCGGCGCAAAGGCCTCCTGCCCTCCTGATAAGAAGGTGGAGGGCTGAGAGCTGGCAGAAAAATGTTTTGTGGGTATAGCTGTCTGTCACACATTCTTGCACTAGATAAAATAAAAAATAAAATAATGTTTAGATAAATTACCCTGGTAATGCATAAAACAGATTTAATTTAATATTAAACTCAGTTATTTTATGTATTTCTAAAATACAAACAACAGACGATTTCTCTTCCTATTAAAAGTGTAATTTACTGTCAGATACAATTTGCATAAAATGTTATGATTATTGTTGTTGCAAAATATATAATGTGACATAAACAGCTCTATAACCCATTTTAAATGTCCATCTCATTGACAGGACCAATTATCAGCCATACGGGCGTCGCAGTTTCGACTTTAAAGCTTACTATGTTGCAGAATAAAGTATTTTCTTAAACGGGATACACTTATAATTTTATTTATCGTATCTTGGCTTGGCTTGGATAAAGTGAATTGCTTAACACATATCCATAATATGGCAAAAACTCGTGTTTGTAAAGTCATTATGTTTTAATAGGATAGTTCATAACATTGGGACGGTCGTAAAATGGCGTCCGAGGGCAGAAATGTCAATAATTTACATAGAGCATAGCGCCACAAAGAGCGAAAGTCGGCGCGCCGCCTCTCCGCGACCAACTAGCGAGTTCCATATGAAAATGTCAACGGCTACATTCGATTACGGATCTCCGCACGTCATGGCGCCGCTTAAACATTCAGGTCAATGTTTTCATTTACGAAAATATGCGACATTCAAACGTCGTTAAATTATCAATTAAAGTTATTTATTGCACGGGATTATGCCGACGCATAAAATAAAACTAAGACGCAGGATATGCTTTACCCAAAGAAATAGTGATATTGACAACATCCACTCGCCTTAAAATGTATCCCAATATTTTATATTGTTAAAGGGCAAAGGTTTACTCTCATATGACTATTGCGGTAGACTCCCATAATCTCCTCTCTGAAACATCGGCACATACCATTCTATAGAGTGTTGATAAATTTTTAAACGTCTGTACTACACTAAGAGCTGGGCAGGTAATGGACTTGGCAAGTACGGGGCAAGTAATAGACTTAGACACTGAAGTTGGCAGCGCAGTGCTACAGTTAATTGTAATATTGCCGACGGCCATCTGCTCGTGTACCTTGAGCCAGCTCTTGATCATTATATTTGTAACTGTTTTCATAATTTTATAAATAAATAACAAGGACTCTGAACCTTTAGCTTCGGAGATCTCGTGATGAGTGATATTTGCCTTATATGGATTAAAACGAACGCTATTGTTCGAAATAGTGAATTGATCAATTTATCTAGAATTATATTTATGATGAATTCGATGCTTGTAATGTCAACGATCCTATGTATATATATTAAAAAAACGTCTTGTTATTTATAAAGACGTCTGACGAGTATTCCTCTACTTCGATTATTTATCGATCGGAATTAGAAATGTCATCGGGAATACGGCAATCAAAAATACAAGTCTCTGGTATCATGTATTGCCACTGTATGCAGAGATTTCGTTGATCTGTAAAAAGGAATTTCGTTCTTTTTAATAATGTGCAGCATAAGAAACGTATGCCCTTCATAAATTCTTAGCCCTGAAGTTAGAAAACATCAACATCTTATCAATAATATTTTTCATTTCAACTGATAGTAATGCAGTATTTTAATCAAACATTCAATACCATACTGTTTTCAAAATGTTTGTGGAAGTTTTAATACAAATTAAAATATTTTAGTAAAAACAACCTATCCTAGGTTGTAAGAAGGCTATAAGAAATGTAAAATTATCCGAACTAATATTATCAATGCGAAAATGAATGTATTTGTTACGCTTTCACGTCTTCACTACGCAACCGGTCATCATGAAATCTTGCGTACACATGCCCTGGTTACAGAAAAGGACATTGACCCACTGAGCATGAGCGAGCATAGCCGGGGCGACAACTAGTACATTCATACATTATATGAAATATGTCTCATAAATGGATATTAAACGCGGTGACTAATATTATAAAAAAGGTAACTTAATTCCTTTTAAAATGAACAGTAAACTGTTTTGTTTAGCTCTCTATACTATTTCTTGGTCCCTTACTGAATTCCGATGACTCGACCCAAAGCTGACTCAAATAACACGCGATTCCAAACAACATCGCGTATGCATCGAACATAAATTCCACGGAACAGCCCTCCCGCACTGATACATGCACACACGAGTTCGCCCATTCAAATAAATATTTATACGTATCGCTACACAACTGATTTTGTGTTTTTACGCGTCAGGTCATTCTAAATGCTCTTGTGATTTGCATTTTCCAATAAACAATTTTTTATATGTTTTTCTTTTTTATTTATTTGTCGTCATAGTCGTAATGAGTTATTATTATAATACAGTCGTTACTTGCTTTGGATATTAATGTTAGTTAATAATAAAATAATTGCAAATTTTCACTATGAAGACTCTTATACGAAAGCGGTTTCGAACTGTCGCTTAGTAAATATTTGTTAGTATAGCTGTTCCTCGCAACGACTCCCGCGTCCATTTTTTTATCTCGTACATATATCTCGTAACTCGCTTATGTCCTTAAATCGATCCAAATATGTTGATGTCATATCACGTTACGATTGCTTTCTCAGGGTATTAGTCGTAGGTAGTAGTAACACGCATAGGCTGATTTATATCAATTGTAAGTATAATGTTAATATGGATTATTTAATAATCTTGTTGTTATTTAATAATTATCTGACAAACGTCATGGCTGACGTGGGACGTCTTGGCAGCGGCGATCGTGAGCTTAATTTATTTATTTAAATATTTTGTAATCGTTACGCGATCGTTGTAATATTTATTTTCATATGGTTTATGTTATTAATGAGTATTTGAATTGTGGCATTATATTATTCTTTTTATCAGAAAATCTCATAACACAAATGTTGTTACGGTGTTATAATATAAAAATAAAGCACGTATGTCAAATATATATGTAGTGTGTGTAAAATACATACTTTTTTAAACAATTTTAAGAAAAAATCTTGTAATAAATAAGTATTGTTGTTAATCGAAGGAAAGTAATGAAGACTACGTAAAAACATTTTTATTTTTCTTTTGAACGTCATCCATCCCTCAATGGAGACCTTTAAAAGTTTTAGAGCTGTTTTTCGTTTATCTCCAGCATACAGATAGTTATAGAACGCTTAAACATCCTTTAATTAACGCTTTGATGTCTATTATATTCTAAGAACGCAGTTCATACGTTTTTTTTTTTATGCGGACGACATCCTTTTAAAGATTTTATAATTATGGACTCTGGACAACGAACTCGGGCTCGCTTGTGTTGTTGCGATGATATTTCTTAATTAAGAATATTTAAAAGTTAAACTAATTTCCTCGCGAGTTAACGCAGTAGCGAGGCCATGTTCATTTCCGATTCAAACACAGTTATTCTTTAGGATTCAAAGTGGTTTTTGTTTCATGTGTCAGTATTTGCATTTTATGAGAATCGCTAGTCGAGTGACACAGCACATATACTTGCACTGGATACGGACAGTAAACTCTTATTATGGTATTATTACTCGATCCATCCCATTGAATAGGATCGTAACAATGGCAATTGTTTAAAGTTATCAACTTTCGAGTACCTATCAGATTGTTTGTGACGCCCGCATCAATTAGCTTCAAGTTCAACAACCTTAGGATCGTGATTTCTATCAGCGGGTTCGATTCCCGGCCTTTACGAGCATTAAGCGCATCTAACGAATGGCGTCAGATTACGGAGCTGAGTAAAACAATACTACCGTATGATGTGCTCGTAAAAAATCGCTATAAACTTGAAATTGAAGTAAAACAGCTATAAAGGCCTCTGAGCGGATTCAATATGAATATAAATCAAAGAACAAAAAAATAAGATTGACTTTTAAATAAAGTATCAAACAAGAATATATAATCGAGTAGATAATAAAAAAACGTTCTTAGTATTCCACGATTTCCATACTAACTCCGTATATTTCGTTTGAGACAAAGAGTAACTAATGAATTTCTTTTCGGTAGAATCTTCATATTCATATTTCGAACCGATGCGCGACGGTGAAATTAATATTGCGACAAAACATTTATATGCTAGTAAGAGCCTATTTGAAAAAAAAGTACATTGAGATTCTGTTCCTTTTTATATGCACAGACAATTAAATATACAAACGACATTGTACATACGGTTTAATAAATATGTTTTATTTGGGCGTGAACATTCGTAACCTTCTCATAAGCAGTACTTAGTAACAGACGATAAGTTGCTTGTTCCGTGAAAATCTATTCCAAGGTAACGTCGGATGGAAGGATAAACACGTCTCCACATCCTGCGCCATATGTACGTACGTATGTCTCTTAACGATATTATCCTTCGCCGCTAAACGCGAATGCTCTGTAAAGATTCATGTTTGTTGCTTGGACTTTAATTTACTCCCACTGGTTAAGATTGTTTTTTTTTATGTGGCATATTATACTGTTAATTATATTGTTTCAGATCCCAGAAAATGATCAAAACTTTAAAAGAACCGTTAAAGACCACGTGTGTCATAAAGGATTGTCAAAACTAATGGCTTTTTAGATTATTGCAGACCTCGATATACGATGACCGCCTTCGCACTAATTCAAATAATGAAAATATAATATCGATTATTATATAAAAAACTAAACTTACTTGTAAAATATGACATTAATTTTTTTTTTTTAAATATATAAGCAAGTATAACGCTTCAATAATTAATAATGATTTTTGACTTTTAACTTTTAAAGTATTTTTTTAAGAACATCCTGTGATAAAGTATATACTTATTGCCCGAGGTTTAATCTGCCGATAATTACCAAAAACATTTTATGCGAGACGTGATTTACTAATTTGTTGTCATTGTCAAAATTTTAAAATTATAAGAAAGACTATTTTCTAAAACGTATTGTTCATCTAGACACGCGGTAGCGTGTCAGCCAAGTTCAAGTAACAGAACTGGCGAGCAGCACCGTGTGTAATATTACACGAACCATTTGGATGCACTTTTGACCTCCTCATAACTCAAAAACTATCTGACATAAACGTGTCAAATTTGGTTCATACATTGAAACTCGAGAGATACATATGTGTTCCAAATTTCATAAACGCATCTCAAACCGTTATTTAGATATTAACGTCTAAAATCGTCATTTTTATCACTGACTGACCTATAGATCAAAATTATAACCTACTTCCAGGTGACCTAGAAAGTTCAAATTTGGCATGCAGGTATACGTACCTGCATGCCAAATTAGGCCAATGCAAAGGAAAAAATCTGAAACTGGTAATTTTTTATCATTTTATTATAATTTTTCATTTTATTGGGTCTATTAGGAACACTTATATACTTAACTTAGTTCCTGTAATAACTGTAAAAAAAATGATGTAAGAACCAGCAATCAAAACTTATGACAGCCGGTCTTAATGTGGATTTTAAGGTCTTCACGTGAATATATAATGAGTTGAATACCACCCTTAATTTTTTTTAATCCAAATATTTCCGTTTTAGTACTTATGAGTATAGTCGTATTTATTACGTTATTAACTGGCATCTAGCGCACATCAATGGTGCAAAATCATTATACTTTAAAAAAAATAATAATATGCATTTCGGTACACGGCGCGCGACGCGATGCCGGAACAGCGGGATAGGAGCGTTGCGATAAAACAAAAGAAGTAAATGGGTGCCAAGTTCAATGGTCCTTCATTAAATTTATTTATAACTACATAAAATATCATTTCTTCTTATAACTTAGGATAATATATTATTGCCTAAGGTCTGTCTTCTTCTCTAGTTCTTATATGTAAATGTAAGCAAATGTCTATACTTATGTGCATATATTAAAATGATATGGAATGATATCGAATAGTGGATCGAACGTATTCAACCCCGACACTCGCGGCGCTTTGAATTCGTTCTGATCAATATTTCGAAATTATTTCTTGTGATAATAAAAATGTACACGGTATTTTTGTGAAAATTATTCCTATAATTAAAAAATAATTTATACACATTTACAATGTTTTTTGAAAGTAATCAAATTACTCGGGACCTTCATGTTGTTTGACATAAACCTTTATCACTGAAGCGATCAAAAATATGCGCACTTTATATGCGACCTTGTCGTAATGAATTATACGAATTAATTTTAAAATTAAACTGTCTTGTTCAATAGTAGAAGCCTAAATTAATTTCGAATAAATAACACAGATAAAGACATGATTAGTTTTTAGTTGCCAATTACAGTGAAATTATTTATTAGTAACATATATTCAATTTATTATTAAGAACACGCGGAAATAATTGTAATTAAAAATATTTTTAAGATCATATCTAATTAATTCAGCCCGGAAGACGATTATACTTTAATATTAATTATCACTTAATTAACTCAGTAATTATAGTACAAAAATCACTGTTAAAAATATGTTGGAATTTCCAAGTAAACTAGAAAGCAATACAATCACTGGTGCAAGGAGCAACCGCATAAACACGCAGGCAAAGACGAAACCATTCAATGCTTTTGCTCGTCTTTTTGTCTACCGACTTATTTTATTTTCACTTAAATAGTAATTATTGACGATTTTCGAAGACTGGGTGTGGGTAATTACTAGTTAGTTTTAATATGAAATTATTTACATTCTCAACTTTGACAGTTTATATAGATATATAAATAATCAAAGATTATATTATTGTTCGTTAAATACTATAAACAATTCCTTTGTCGGAGTTTTACAAGTGGTTAACTTGAACCAACGCCGAGAGCTCAGTTCGTTGAAATAAGATTATTTAAATACTAATAATATACGATAATACTTTGACAATGTTTATTTGAAGAACTTATTACTAGATGGTGCCATCTAGTTTTAGCGTGGAGCGTCTCCTTGAGTGAATAGTTCTATGCCGCCAATATAGTGGTTGAGGAAGCTGGAGTGATATGAGGGTTTCGCACCCGTACAATTACACTACACAAAAGTAAGATCATTTTTATTAATATCCGCACTGCCCTAGTAACAAAGTGCATAATTTAAAAGATTTCAAGTTGAAAAGCTAATGTCGTATGTATTTGTTTCATAACGACTTGGTTCAATTAAACCTTTCCATGCACTTTTTGTTCCTGCAGGAATCGAAGAGCACGGCGCGCACTCGCTGCCCATAACAGCTTCATTTTATATCCCCTATACGGCTATTTGCATTTGTAACTACTGTCACATCTGATTGCCACTTAGCAGCTCGCTCACTCAATACTATTGTCATTTCACTTATCAATATAAACTCGTCTCAGTATGACTCGTAAGAAATTCATACAAATGATTTAAAATGGAATGTTTATTTTTCTATAGAACCGTAGTTTAAAGTGATAAGGCTGTCTCGAGACGTGATTTTATCGCAGCTATTCGAATTTCTAGAAATATACAAACTTTTATTATTTGCCGCCGTTGCAATTTGACCTCTACCCTTAACGAGATAGGAGCTGTAAAATGTAAGGACGTAGGTGGGTTACGAGCGCAGTTTAAAAGCTTTTGAAGCAAAAGTATAGAAAGAGAATTTTAGAAGTGCTGTTTCCTCTTTTATACGAACAGTTCAGTACATAATCTCATTGCGCGCTGTCTGCGCTTAAGATCCGTTTAACCAATAACCGTGTTATACCTTTTGTTTGTAATACTATTTAGGGACTAAGTTGAATTTCATTTTATAAAACTTAGATACTTTTTATTCATAAGCGACCTTTATACGTACCTTTATACAATATCATGTCAGTAAATACTCGTTAAAGCAAAAGGTTGACATGTTATAATTCTGTTGTTTTCGAAATGTGAAATCTGATCGTCAGCCACATTCGTATCTACGGGACTCGCAATGCGATTCGATTGTTTTATACGTTTAGGTTAATAAACAAACACACACGCACATCACGCATTGCCTATAACTTATAAGCAGATGCTATAAAAACAAACCCGCAATCGACTCGTAGAATTTTTGTACCGATAATAACAAGTTATGCAAAATCTTTGGCTTTCTACGGTGATGAGGGCGACGCGGTAACGTCACGGCGACGACGCGGTGACGACGCGGTACCGATTACTATACATAAACTCGCTTAGTTTACACCTCAAATCGTATTTTAATGTATGTATGTATTTAAATTAAAATTTGCAGTGTGTCGTAAAGAACTCATACACCATGACCAATATATGCGAGTACGTCCAATAAATGCATACAGAAGCGGGCCGGACATGTGGCCATGTAATATACTCAATTGAATAGTATTGTATAATAGCATCTTAAAAGAGATCACTTTTCGTCATATATTCTAGTTCGAAATTAAAAAAAAATTCGAGTAAGTTTTTACAAGCACTTTTGAATCGTCAATCATAAATTGTACTAAACGTAAAATTATCACCCATTCGAAATGTAGATCCTACCAAGAAGAACCGGCAAGAAACTCGGAAGAAACTTTTCAAATGTTTGCCCTGCAGCCTTGTTAGTCCTCTATTCTCATAATCCGACAAACCCAATCAGATTTTCTGATCGAGTCGGTATATATTACATATATATACATTACAAGTAATATGGCCGACATTCCAAAGCTAAAAGTATTAATTTAAATGTCTCTGTTCACTGCCTGTCCGCCTCAAAATTATATGACGAATTTTAATGGTGCAGCTACGAATATATAACTCGCGTAAACGGTAGAATACATATTAAAAAAGCCACTCAAGCGAAGTTTCGAGCACAGTCAAGATACATAAAAATTGGGGCATGCATGTGGCAATTAATTTCGAAGCTCATAGTATTATGTAAACCGGCGCTCCCGCCGTCGCCTGCGCCAGTAGTGACGTAGCCCATGTGCATAAACACCGAATCGCTCTGATAACTGCTGGCGATGAGACGGATCCATGCGAGCCGTCGTGATCGTAAACACGACACGTGGTTATGCGTGACGCGTCATGCAATTTACTTTGTGATGCTAATGAGCTGCAGACTAATATTTGTTGAAGACGTCGATAAGTTTCTTAAAATCTTTAATGAACATTACAAAATACCACATTGAGTTGATATAAATATTACATAAATATAAATCTCGTGTTATTGGTTTATTAAAATTCATCGAGCGCGAGTCACAGCGCGCGGCGCGCCGGTCGCCGGTCGCCGGTCGCCGCGTCGCTGCTTGCAGTACCATCGGATATGGCTTATCCATTTTTATCGATTCGACAAGAATGCCCCGTCTATTAGTTCCTTGAATCGGCCGAGCTTGTATTTATACGTTGTAATATTGATGTAAATCATTACTTCATAAAAAATAATAATACATGCTTATGTGACAAAAATCACATCAAAATACTCTTTATTGTACTGTACACCAAACACATACTTCAGTCATTCTAACAGTAAGTTATTTTCAGAACGAGAGAAGAGTTCGATTATGAGTAGAACATAAAAATATTTGGTGCGCTTTGGAATATTGGTTAGGATGCGACGAGCGATATCATTTAATCTAATTAGATTTTGTAGTTGAGCATTAGTAAAGTTTCCACAACAAGGGGTAAGTTCGACGCCCTGTAATTCTCGGTTCTATAAAAATTAAAATACCGCAGTCAGTTTCATTTTTACTAAGAAATAAATTTAAATATAATGGTACTATAACATTCATAATCCTGTTGTCCAATCAACATTTATGTCGATACTAAAAATCGTGGTGGTAGTGTGACGTCATTACCTGTTGTATAATTGTATAATTATGAATCTTGAGCTCAACATCAGCTCGCATCGTCATAATCTTAATTCTAATTATAAAAGAATACGATAATATTATATTAAGTTTCATGCAGAATCCACCACGTATATATGATGCTATCTATTAATAACTATCTTATGATTTTAAAACGATTGCAATGTAATATTAGTACGTACATATATATAAGCACTTTCGAAAGACATTAGTCGTACATTTATCTATAAAGCAAATACGATCGTAGTATCTGGACGAGTAGGTACGCAATGGGTATGCAATTATAATTATTTTTATGAACAATTTTATAGATCGATCTAAAAACGTCCAGTGCCATCTTTGGGTACACGAGGTAGTATATACTATGTGTAACCAAAATAAGGCCGTCTAGTATAATCTTCCTGTTGGTCAACAATATATTTTTTTCGAAACACTAAGAACTATACTGTCGAAACTTGGTAAGTAGATATATTCTGTGAAAAGTCAACGAATTTTGGGGGTTCCTCATACTTAGAACTGAAACACAAAAATGTTTTTTGAAAAATAATGATAAAACAAATACACGATGTACATTACTTTGCAAACTTCTACCGAAAATTGGTTTGAACGAGATCTAGTAAATAGTTTTTTTTAATAAGTCATAAATCGTAAACCGCAATTTACATTTCATTCAAAAGATACGAACAACAAAAACTTTTATATTATGTTAATTGCTGCTACGGAACCCTTCATGGGCGAGTCCGACTCGCACTTGGCCGCTTTTTTGTTTAATTTTCCTTAATGAGAACATTAAGTACGACAAAAATGTAAACCACTTTAGACTTTTATTGCGTTCGTCACGCCACACAACGTTGAAATTTTTTTTTTGTTACAATCAGATTTATGAAACATTGTGTAATCATTAATACATTAAAAAAATATTCTACTGAAAAAATATTGAAATCGTATTATATCATAATTTTTATAAGCAGATCAGGCACGGAATCCCTGTTATACAATATGTACAATATTACTAATAGGAAGCCTTAATTAATTGTATGCCAATTAACATCAACAACGTTGAATGGCAATATCTATAATTTAGTTGGCAGTGTAGAGTGTCATCTGTTATATTTGCAATTAAGTATTTCCATTGATGTTTATTCATGTTTTCAAATTAATTTCAACATAACTTTATTAATTATTATGAACCGATTGCAGCGAACCACAAAATATTATCCTCGAATATCGGACGAATGAATTAGCGCAAATTGTGGTCCTACATACTAAGCTGTGTCGTAACACGTGCTTCGCCCGTGAGATATCTGATGTTTTCTGTGACTAATTCTTTATGAGACACAATTAGCTTAGAGTTGTCCTCTCGCTAATTATGCAATTTCTATGTACAAATTTTATATATAATGTAATCAATAACATTTACTCATAGTGCATTTCGATTCACTTATATTCGATTCTATTATACATGTTTTAATTATTTATTATATTATATTATTTTTGAAGTATTATTGGATCCCTGGACATTGACATGAATATGTATTTGAACCGCGTTTACATAAAAGATTAATTTAAATTTCATATCTAATAAAATTTCGAATCCCTTATAAATACAACAGCGTCCCATTCGGCCGAGAGACGGCGCGCGGCGGCGCTCGGCGCACATGTTGCGAAGCGTAAATTTAATTTAAAAGGCGGTAACGCTCAAGGGAGGGACATCACAATTTCGTATGCTGCGAAGTCGTTCCCGCCGGAGGGATCCGCCGGAACTCGTTTTAATTTTCATTTTACTGCGTTCTTAGTGAAGTTTAGAGGAAACTATTTATGCATATTAAAATATAGTGCGCGCTGCGATGCTTTAATATTTCGTATGTCACACGGGGCGGCCGCGCACCACCTGTATTTACAAGTCTGTATTGCTCGAGTCTGGTGAATTCATTGTTCAGCAAACAGCTGAAGTGGCGAGGACTTTGTTGCAGTCTCTCAATGAAATGTAGATAATAATTACTACTCTACTGTTACTACTACTCTCTCACGATGTTTAATGGCTCGCAATATTATAATAGCAAAAGAAAGCAAGTCATCAACTATTTTCTACTCAATATAATATATCTTTGTCCATATCTAGAACTGGGCGCGCCTCACGAGCCGACCGGTCCGCCTTCGCGGAACAAAATACAAATAATGAATTCTTTCTTGGACAACTTTAGTTCTTTTAGTTTCAAAAGCCTTCTACTAACTTCCTTTTACGAAGAATATAACTCTCAATAACAACTCTGCGATGGGTCTTATGCTGTACGTCGCGTCGTACGGAACAAATAAGCCAATAAGACATACTTTGCTAAAGTTTATACAAAACTATTTTTATTGCATTAGTTTTATATGGGATAAGTCTTAAGTCTGAATGTATATCATACGTGAGCCTCTAATGGCTGAGCTATCTGAAATTATAAATTTACAAACAACCGTCCTCTTTACGGCTTAAAATTCAAAGCCGACTTGCATATACTAAGCCTCTTTTTTAAACAAAAAGATAACGTGGAATGTCGGTAACACTCGGGTCGGCGATATTGCATTTACACTTTATGTTGTATGAACAAAAGTGTCCAAGTAGTCCCTTATATTATCAATTTCGTTTCCACTCGGTCACAGTTTAACTCGTAACAGTTTATTCATATGACCTTCTTTATGTTGTAGACTGTGACGAGCCCGGCTCTCTTCGTACAATGTAACGTTTATGTCAACGGTATTTTTCTTTTACATGTACGCTTTTAGTGTTGCTTTTGTGCGATCGAGGCCGCTTCTGCCGCACTTGTTTTCTTAAACAAACATAAATAGTCGGAGTGAACATAATATATATCATTAAACTGTCAAATACATTGGCTGTGAAGTGGGCCGCGCGTTCCGCGAGAGCCTTGGCAGGGGCTCAATAGTTCGTTCCATTCCATTTAAATCGTGAAGCATGTGATTCAAAGACAATATTTGCATATGACATTTGCGAGGAGCTATTGTCGTGGATGGTGCCGTTCACGCGCGCAGGTGTCGGCTGTTAGTGCGGGCGCGCTAACTGCGTGCCGTGACCGAGGAGGCGTCACTTATGGCAGGCTGTCTAACAATGCGAACCGTCGTGTCTTACTCTTAACTTTACGTGGAAAGCATGTTATTATTTTTATTATGGTAATTACATAAATATATATTGATTGTAATTAATATTAATTTAAAAAAATCATTACAATGATTTCCGGTAGACGTGTACGATGCACCTACCTCCACCCTCCACTCTAATTAAGTGAAAAAAATGTTGTAATACTAGAATGTATTTAAAAAACTCTCCAAACAACGATCGTCTTGTTGGGAATCATAATTGGAAAAGCAAAAAACGTTAATCGCAAAAAAACTCATTTCCGTTTGAGCGTCGAGTCTCGAAGGAATTCTGAAAGCGATTCAACTGATGGAAAAGAAAGTTCTTGAAATATTTCAACTCTCCCAATTCATTTACTTTGAACGTTTCCCGCGAGGGGGATGGGGAAATATTAATTATTAAAGTGCCATTTTTTAAGACTCTCAAATTAAACCTTGGCTACGCCCCGTTTTTAAAACGATAATTGCACTTAGGGCTTGTCTACACGGAGGAATAATTACAGCGACGATCGATATTGCATTGTTTAGTGACATAGTATCAACCAAACTATTTCCAATCACACCATCCCTCTAATGCCAACCATACACAACTATTATATAGAAGAAATAATCACATGGAAAGGACTCGCTATGCACATAGCCTAAGTTAAGCACATTGGGAAGCAGTGAGCGTTAGAAGGGCACATTTGCCGCGGCGGTGGCGCCGACGAGTGGCTCATAATGGCCCTTCGCTACAGGGTGTTTGTACCGCTTCATTTTATTGTACCGAGCCTTTACACAACTCATTTTAATTACACACATTTAAGTTAAATTGCATTATTTTAATGTTGTTTTGGGACGGAATTGCTCTTTGTTAACTCACTACCCGTACTTACCGCCAGTCGTATCCAACTGTTCATTGTTTTATGTTAGATTTTTTACTGACGTTTACAATTTTTCATTTTTATCGTAATTTTATTAAATATTACTGATATTATATCAGAAAAGTTTCGATGAAATACTCTTGAAAAAACAGTTACATTTTCCCTGCGTGTAGCAAGGACTAATATTCGTAATTCGTATTTGACCGTAACACAATGCTTCGTAGTAGTATTACACCGAAGTACCGAACGAACGTTAAATGAATTTGTAAAGCGTCGCGGGCCACGTCTGCTTGTTGAACTAATGCAGCGTGCTCATGTCACCGAAGAGATAGGATTCGTTTAGTAGGTCTGTGACATTTGTTGCATTTGAACGGTAATCCAGTTTTACCGTCGGACGCGGACTGCTCCTCCCGTCGCTTGACATCGCGACTGTTGTTGTCGAGACTCGAAATGCGTTGCTCGTGGGAACCTGGTAACGCAAACGTATGAAGTGTTCGCAAGTTTTCTAAGTACTTGAGCAATAATTGCTCCTCATCGAAGACTGTTAGATATATAAATACACTACCATTTCTTTGATATTTCACCGAATCCTTAATTAAACAATAACAACTAATACAATATATTTAATACAGAAAAGCAATATATTTTCATGCTTAAACTTATCTAGTGTAGAACTACATGGGGCTATATAGAATATATATATTTATATACATTTTAATGATTGCCTAAACTAAATGATTTAAGGAGTCGTTGAGCCGTCAAACATAATCAAACAAGCACATTACTCCACATTCAGCTGTGTGAGTATACTGTTCTGTAGTGCTGCTTCCGTGCTGCATCTCGCGGTAATTCTTAAGTATATGTCAATTAGTACATTAGCGCTAATGTATTCGGCGCCGTATTGTTTTAACATATTAGTTTCCCACATTACTGTTGTTGAAAACAAATGTATCAACATATGTATGATATACAATACACAAATATACTTTTTGTTTTCATAGAAGGCACGGAATTAAGAAGCCTTTTGTAGTCGAAATATTATCTCTCGTATTCCTTATAATAAAAACGTGTGTTCGTTAACTTGTTGGTTAGAAAGTAAAATAGGACATTCTTTCACGTAGCAACCGAAGTGACGGATCGCCGTGATTTTTCCATAAATATGTATAATTATTATTGTTATATAAATGCTACTGACTATTCGTTTATTCGCAGGTAAAAACAACTGTTCCTACGAAATGGTTATGTTTCCATTGAAACCATTGTCACGGCACTCGTGTGCAGGAGCACATGTTTGCAACTGGCGCACAAACAAAGTTGCGGGCGGCGTCTGATACATAATTAATATGTTCATTATTTACACTCTACGTCAGAAAAACATGCTATTATTGTATTAAGTCAAAGAACTCCATTTATAGTCGGCAAAAACAGGCCTCTAGTTGTTATTTAATTACCGAATAAAACAAAAACTCGTATAATTTTTAAGAGCCAAATTATTTTTCTTCGTCTCGAAAATAAGGAGGTAATTAGACATAAATTACGCCCTGCCCTGCTCGGTCGCAGTTGTTTTTGTTAATTAATGTTCCTTTCAGATTCCCCATTACCGTTAGTTAATTACACTCTTACGGCGTTTCAATGTTGATTTGAAGGATCGGATGTAACGCGCTCGCCTGTCGGTGCGCACGGAATAAATAAAGAATTCATGGATTTTAATCTATTTTTCCACTGATGTTATTTATTTGAAGTATAAACCGTCGTCGATGCGCTGCCAATTATGGGTACCGTTATGTCCGTTGTGCGTAACACTAACTCAGTCTTCAAATAAAACCGCAGTTAACCATACCTGAAGAAGTAAGGGGGAGCAGAGTATTATCTCTCGAGCTTTGGCGCGCCCTGGAGAGGCCCTTCTCCAGCAGTGAACTGCTTTGGCTTAATGATGATATAGCATAAATGTATTATGTATAAATATGTTATTTAATTGTGTGTTTATAATATAACACCTTGGTTTAGTTATGATATACGCTTAAACATGGAGCACCTTTAAATTGGAAAATTTAATTTTAAACATTTAACATTATCCCATCCCAAGCGCCATTTTATTTTTCACTATTAAAACCATCGCACGTCAGCTGTGAAGAATAGTTGCAAGTTTACACATTACGAGTACACGCTCGACGTCAAGACATAAACGATGCAGTGACTCTGCGGAGCTCGTTGTCGGGCGCAGCCGAGTCGCGCAGACAATGTATCTCAGGTTTACAGAACGTACGTATAAGTCGAGAAACTGACGGAGTATTAATAAAACGTAATTATAATAAATCAAACAATGTCGCTTAGCACGTTTAAATTTCAAAAAACCTCTTTCGAATTGTTCCGGTGCTCGTTAAACTTAGACGTGACTTAAGTACCGCTTCAATTAATTTACAATCGTTTTTAATTTTGACCTGTCTTTGTTAAAGCAGCTGTTTCGAAATATTAATAGCGTCGGTCAATTTAAATTCCGGCTAACAAAACCTCGCTTTACATCCATGACATGAATTTGCATTCAACGTTGTTTTATTTAACACAAATCGTGTCTTAATTAGGGGCAGATTTTAGACTCCACTCGTATCTATCCTATAGAAATTCGCTGTAAATTATAAGCATGTTATAAAATTATCTGAACTCAGAATATATTTATTACGATTATTCGTCTCATCTTGTTGACGCGACGTGCGCCTGAAGGAGGAGATGTACGGATGCAAAGATAATATTTTCAATAATGATGTCCTCGATTTTTGAATCGATACAAATATAATCTTCTCTGAGATAATTCAAGCAGCCCCGACGTCGTTTTGATTTATTTTATTGTTTTTTTTGGTATGTAAGATAATTCTTTTGTTTTTTGTTTTTGTTGCGGAAAAACTGCTAGTCTTCGATAGGAGTATCGGTGCGACCTTTCACGTGACGCGAGAGTCTGCTGGTGGCATTTACGTTATTGTTGCTCCTCGTGGCAGCTCTCGGGACGTGGCTTCGTCGTCGTCCTACGCCGAACGAGTCACGATTTCTCTTTCATTTTGCTGACTTAAAAAAACAGACTGACTTATTTGTGCACGTAAATGTGCTGCGACAGCTTATGTATTACGAGTTCTCTTTTTTGTGCTGGTGTGTTCTTAATCTTTGATCAAAAACGTTCCATTCCTACTCAATGAATACAAGACGAAATTATTACATTGTAATGTAGCATTAACTGTAGTGATTTCGGGTAATCGCGCTGTCTCGTGTTAAACGCCACGAAAATTTACAATATTCAATATAATAGTACTTCTATTAGATGTTTGCAAAAGTCAAAAATCTTTATTCATTATAGAATTAATTATACTTGCTCATTGATTGTTAAAAATATACCACCGGTTCGGAAATCAGCACATCGGATCTGAGAAGAACCGGTGAAAGAAACTTAGCGGAATATTTTACAATTTATCTTTCATATTTCTGTGTATTTGTTTTTTGGAATAGGCTTACGGCGGTCAGCTCACATCCAAATTTTCATTATTAATAATGACTTATAATCCCAAAAGCTTATATCCAGTGGAGTTCGTATTACTTATCTGCAGTAGTCTTCATGCTGTTGAAGTTTTTAATATCATATTTACATAATAACTAAGTTTTGACGTCGACTCTTTTTCCTCAGTTACGTTACGAGCGTTTCTCAGAAACACGGAAAGTTTTTACATTAAACGTTACAGAACCAAACATACAAATTTTATGAGATATTCGTTTGTTTAAATTGAACTGAAATATTTTTACTTTTAGTTTCTTAAAAATCACCTTTAGGTAAATTATCAGTTAAATGAGAAACTATTTAAAATTCCGTTACTACAGCTTTCTAAAGATTTACTCGCTCCAAAGGAATATTCAATCGTCAAACAACCGGACAAAACGAGTCCATTTCTATAAAGTCTGATATGAAATGAAAGCAGCTGTAGGATTTCATTTCGTTAATAAGTTGTGCTTCATCGCGATCGACACTCGAGCCGATTGAGTTCCAGATTAGTTATCTAAGAAACTTCAGAACGCAATAACATAGAGATATCAAAACTTCTCTCGAATTCGTAGAAGAATAAAATTATTCGGATTTATTTAAAAACATTTCGAAATATTCAAAGAAGTAATGCTCGTTTAAGTTTGTACCGAGGCGTGTCTGTATATGAATTCCTTGTCGCCAATTTCAATAAGTCGAATAATATTTTGTCACTAAACGAACCATGTTCATAATACTATTAGTTTAGTGTTTGTTATAATAGGTATTGTTATGTTATATCAAATGGGTTGATATGAGAAGCATTCATCTTCCAAGCAACTGTCCCTATCTCAATAGGTTAATGGTTGGGGCTAGCAGTGCTCGTACGACTTCTGTGTTTTTGATTGGTACACTTTAACAATATAAAATGTAACTCAAATTTTAAGCACGTAAAGATTACATATAATAAACGTTTATAAACTAATCATATTTAGTAGTCTAATTTTGACAGAAATATTCATAGAGAATTCTGATGAGACTCTCTTCAAATGAAAAGTTTCCAAAATCCTCTCCTAATGCATACCATACAATACGCGGATATCTTATTGCTTGGACTGTGTGTCGCAGCTCAGTCAGTCAGGACATCGCATTCTATATATCAATGTAGATAAATTCGCTCCGTTTCTTGTGAAACTATTTTCGTATAAAAGACTTGGAGTAAGATGGATTAGCAACTGCAGTAAAAGTATTGTTGGCTATGAATAGACCGCTCGATGTTTTCTCATTGTAGTCGTTGTCGTCGAGTTCCCAGCGGCTGAGGATTGAGGTTTGAGTGAACATGGGGGTCATGTGCTGGGAGTGCGGTTGCATAACTGCGGCTACGACACACTGTTTATGGGCCTGCATTGTATGGCCGCTTTGTGGTTCCATCTTGAGGTTCAACGAACTCACAGGAGGCTAAGAACGACGTAACAGTTTATTTAAGGACATATTACAAATCTCACTTTATTATTAAGTCAAAAAGTAAATCATACGGGACATGGATGAAATTCGCCGACAGATCTCTACCGGCGCCGTTACATCTAAAGAACGACACATGACTAGCCATATTTTATTTGTCAACGAAACGAGCGGACGCCGCGGATACCCGAAACACGATTCGAATGCGCTGCAGACACTCTTACACTCGTCGACTCGTAAAGCTAAACCTGCGTCGTAAATGCTTCCATGCCGCTTATCGAGTCGGCTATCGCGCTCCGGCCGAGATAGTATCGTGTTATTATCGTACTCGGTGTTTACTCGCACGACCGTTCCGAAATCACGAACTGTTACAAAAACCCGGAGGGTGTTCCAATTATGAAAGTACTCGAAATTACAGAAATCGATTTCTGCTGGAACGGGTAAATAATTATTCTGATACGGTAATTGAAACGGATGAATGAATCCCGGTTCCCGGCGAGGGGGACTTCCACTAACTGCCCTTTATCCGATTGCAGGATGCAGTTTAAAGCAATAGGAGAGGGTGCTAAGGGTGCAGCGAGTCATTGTTTGAAACTTTACTGGGAGCTATTTTATCATGCTGTCGAATTATAACTCCGCACGCAAGAGTGACTTTTTAATAAATTTCGGAACCTTAATTGGATTTTTTATAGTGGAAACAAGAATCTTTTATTCATATTTTTTATATTTTTATTATAAGATTAATTGCAACAACCAAGTTATGTTAACCTTTTTCTACATTTGTGGAACTGACAGGCTGATTTAAATATTTTATTTTTAGTTCAGAATAGGTAGTCTGTTTATTGAGAAAGGTCAGTGACTGCATAACATAGCGCTACGACCCTAAGCAACGGAGCACTGTTAACAGACTTCAAATAATATCAGAAAGTATGTTCAACCGGCAAGTACAATACAAAGACGCGGATGATATCGTGGTCACCATTTATTTTTTTAAACCCTCATATTTAATAAATATTAAATAACGTTTAATGTATGACATTCAAGCGATAGACTGTGAGTCTGTCTGTTTCATTAAATTTATTACTAAAAGCAAAATGATTTGCTTTTAGAACTAAAAACAACTCTAGTAAATTCATTGAAAATCACATAACAGCGTGTGAAAGAGCGAGCGAGCTAATATAAAAGTTAAACAAAGGAGATCTCAGCGCAGAAGTGGCTTCTTGTAGCGAAGGGAGTCCTCGTGCCGGCACGGGGCGTCACAAAGGCACATTGTTGCGAACTGGGCTCTCGCCCGACACTTATCGAACGACTTTTATCGCACGACTCCGGAATACATCCAATCACGATGCCTTATAATTCAGCTTCGAAGTACTACTTAGCTTTCCTTCGAGTTATCTGTAGATATTAACTCATCAACAGAATGCACTTCCTTTGAATTGAGAAACTTATTTTGGGTTTAATTTTTTTCACTGTAGTGAAAAAAATTAAACCCAAAATAAGTTTCGGCACCCACATTATTAATTTTGGAAACAAACGTTCTGTTTTCCATCGTATCACACGTACCTGTGTGTCTACCGACAGACGAACACAAAACGGTCTGACTCAAAATTTTACAAACTTATAATCAAAGACGTTATTAGATCTTGTATTGTTAATAAGGAACATATAAAATATATACCGAAAATGAAAAATTAAATATTTAAAATTGGAATTCCTTAAATTTAATAAGTTACGCTAGCTTAATTCGTTGTAAGCAAAATATTTCCAAACAACACAAATACCTTCTGAGTTCAGTTCCCGACCGCAGACCGCCTCCAGCTCGACCGCCTTAGCCTTGCCTGAATATAAGCTGAGTTATACCTTCAGTTGATGCCGTTTCATTTCAAATTTACCGGCCGTCTTCACCACTCGTAAAGTACTTTGCAATAGCCTTCAGCTATTATAAAGTATTTTTGGGTTCTAGTTTATTCTACAAAAGAGCAGATTTTAAGATCTATAAATATATATTAGCACGGTAGCGACAAACATAATATGGCCTTTGACATATATATAAATATATATGTATATTGTAAGTAATATAACAGTCAGCGTCTATTCTAATTGTGCGCATTCAACGTGCTAGTTCGGTTTGCGTTGCTACATCTAAACACGTCAAGTCAATCACGCTCGTTTAACGGTATGTGTGCAAGCAATTATTTCCTCTTGTATCGCTAGTAACGCGCTTGTCACGCGTGCTAATGTGTAAATTCATTTATTATCGCAACCGAACACGCCTGTTGGCACGGAACGCGATGTTGCCGTTGTGGCGCGTTACGTTTCGATTATGTCGAAAACCGTAGGATCTTATATTAAGCGAATACTTTTGGTATACTCGAAATGTTATCGACATTATGAATATAAACCATGAGCAACAATCGTTTTGAAGATTATAACAGTTGGTTTTTTTTGTTTCTTTTTATACATTTTTTTTCTGTGTAAGCTTATACAAATAAAAAATATTACAAAATACTTTTAAACGTGTTGATAAAACCTTTTTTTAATCAAAGTACGTCTATGTGTCGCTACGCAGAGTAATGCTATCAAATCAAGAACGAATCGCGCCAAGACTAATCCCCTGGCCCTCAGAAGCAAACCAGACAAAAAGTAATAACCGCAATCAAAGCCAGCTACCTCCATCTCGAGTGCGTTGCGAATCGTTGCGTCGTAACGCAGCGCGGCGTTCACTTGTGCGAGATTCATAACCTTTCACACTACAGCCCTAACATAGTCTGAACTTTAGTTTACAATTAACATAAAATACAAATATGTTTCTATACAACTAAGCATAATTACTAGCAACTTTTACTGTTAAATTAGTAAAACCTATTTTAATATTTCAATAGTAGAAATTGAAAGCAACGACAATTAAATAAAGGCTACTGATCTATCTTCACCTGTCAAATGACACCAATGGCGCTCAGCTCAGCTCGGCTCTTCTTTTTATGAGAAAGGATTCGGTGACATCTCCATTACTCGTCTATATTGGTTATACAGAATATTTTCTCAACACATTTATCTGTATCTGCAGAACACTGTAACATTTGTTAATAATACAAATGACATGAACTGAAACTCGAACTCGAAATGGAACTCATAGCCCTCGTTTAAATTCAACCGTTTCTATCTACTGAGTATACTTATTTCGTAAAATATTCATTTGTAACTTAATATAATGAGAAAGTTATTTGTCACATAAGTACTTAAGCTAAGTTGATTGCAAAACTATTATTTAATTAAACTACGTAGAGGTGATCTTTCATTGCTGGGGGTCGTTTTATTTTGCGTTTCCATCCCCGAGGGCATTGAGGTTTGAACGAGAAATAATAGAATGTCTTTACATGTGGTTACAATATATTGATTATTGCAGGCAAAGTTGAACTCCGCAGGCAAGTTTGGAATTAAACTATATACATATAGGTCTGCAAATATAATATTTAATGTAATATTGATATATTTTAATATAAATTATAAATGTATTTATATTCTTTGAAATCACAGAAGTAATCATGTAGCAGGTGGACAAATTACATAAAACGAAAACAGTTGTTTACATATAAAATGTACTTAATATTATCAAATAAATATTATGCAGCTATGAAAAAATATATTATAGAATTTTAAAACCGTAATAAGATTGTGTGAATAGTTTGGTTACTAATCCCTCGCCTCGTATTTATATTACTGTTTACGTCTGCGATGGCGTCTCGTGACAAGTTTCACGTGTAAATGTGGCAAAGAAGTACGACTCGGTGATGTGCCTCGCCTCGATATTATTCTGAGAGCACAGTATAACTCGTATCCGCTTCTTCGCCCGTGAATATGTACATGGATTTTGGATTACGAGTTTTGTAGTAGGAAGTGGATTTTCAATGAAACTCGGCATGCAACACAACAAGTTTATAAATTATTTAGGAGGATTATTAAAGTTGGTATTGTAATATCGCGAGTCTGCCCGAGCGTAGTACGAGTGGTTTTTTTAAATCAAGCAATTTTTTTTGTATCATACGCGCGATGCTACTTTTTTTGCGTCTATTTCCACTGTAATCGGCTTGTGTCGGAGCGCCTCGGCGATATACGCATATAATCACGTTTTATTGTTAAACTCAGATAAAAATATGATGAAAATGGCAGAAGAGAAAAATATTTGGCCGTGAAAAAGTTAGTTACCGTTAAACTCAACAACAACGAAATAACACACAGCTTTTGGTTATTGGTTGGAAACAAATAAAAAGATAAAAATAGTAGACATATAATATCTGCGAAACACATGACATGTAACTTACGTCGAAATTTCTTTCATTAATAATAATCAGCACTCTCTCCGCTGCCATTTCTGAGAGGACTAGTCTAGACTCTAAGCCACCGCTACGGAGAACTGCTCAGTATCTGTCGGGAGCCCTTTTGCCGCACGAGCCACTAAGCTGGTTATTTGTAATATTCCAATATCTCCAGCACTACTCGCAAGAGAAAAATTTATATTTAAATAATATTAAGTTAATTCTAGCGAACTGGAACCGGTCGCCACATGCCGTGCTGCCATACGGAGCCTGTATCTGCCAATCATTAATGTGTTGTTATTTTTTATTCGTACAACAATCATATACGAGATAGAAACAACCTGTGAATTATATCGCACTGGTTCCGCAGAGTTCTACCATCTTAATAGATGTATATAGCTCATTTCACCGCGCTGATGCCGATGCCAATAAATTAATTATTTAAATACACTGTGCACAGCATGATAGTCTTTTAAGCCTTTGTATATTCTGTTCTTCTGTCAGTAGTCTGGTAAGTCTAAAATTTCATTGTTACAGTAACTGAAAACTTGTGTACGATTTTTGCTATAAAATATCTAATGAGAAATCGAGATAATGTCGATGTATTCGGTTTAATGAATGTCAAACAGGTAAGAACATATTTAAATTCCTGTCTACGAGTTCCCGGAGCCGGCAAATTTAGTTCTCCAAACCGCAACAGCAGAGCGTGTCGTATACCTCTCAAAGGGCGCTGAGCGCGTGCACAGACGCAAGCATTTATCAAACAGGCGAAAGGCTCTCGGGGCCGATGCGGGCCTGAAATATTCCTTTGATGTCACGTGATGATAAAATGGAAGCTTCCCCAACGCCGCACTGTCTATGTATAAAAACACTTGATTATGTTTCTTCGTCGAACCATTTTTATTAAACCGCTGTGTGTGTTATGTAATATTATGCCACTACGTGTGCACTGGCCGTGTCGAAAGAGAATGACCATACAGTAAAAAAGTATATGAGTATTATTTTAATGTTTAATTGCTTTATTCAATACTTCTCAAAATATGTTAGTTTACTTGTTTACTTAGATGCCATATAATGTTATTTCACGCATCGTATTAGTATCTAGCGATATAACAGCGTGAGGAAAACAAAAGTTATCCAAGTAAACAGTATATCTATTTACCAATATCAAGAATTTTTACTTTTTACTTATTTTAGAATTACATTAATCATTTATTGAAATAACACTACCACCCATATATATTGACTACTTGACCCAAAAACAATATAATATTTAAGATATATTTGTTTAATTTATGAATAATATAGATTTCATCACCCTTGTAAACGGTTTGGAAATAAACGCGTATCGTAAATAGGATGAACAGAGCGGTTCGTCGTTCGTAGAACATATTGTTTATTTACACATTGCTCACGAACAGTTTTTGCCGAGTTCCGTAAAAAGTTAATATTTACAAGTAAGGCGTTCTGTTGGAAATGGATCTATCGACGAGAAAATAACATAAATATTTGTAGCAGCTCGCTCGCGTCGTGCTCTGCCGACTGCCGACTGCCGGCCTTCATACCGACGCGGACGGCTATTTGGAAGTAGCTCTGTCAATAAACGTTTTACCGAATATCTGAATTATTTAACAAGACCTTTTTTGACCTGATTTGGTTTACTGATCTAGATTCTGTAGACAGTCGTATGGACTCCTTGATAAAGTATGCAGATCTTTGAAAGGTGTTGTTATGTACTTTGTGCATTCGTTTATACTGTTTGTTTTGTATGTACCCAACTCCTACGAGTTGTTTTTATTGTTTCAACCTTCTAACCAATAATATTTTGAACCATTATATTTGTGTCTGCAAATATAATGGTTCTTCCACAACTGGCCCTAACAGTGCACTGTGCAATGTGCAACACAATATGCGGCAGGTGAATAACTAATGTGTGGATGGTTCATACCCCGAAAGGCTCGCACAAAATTCTGCCGATAAATATGTGATAGGCAATTATGTCATAAAAGTATTATTACTATTGGAATAAGCACTGACATAGAAATAGGTGCAGTTGTTTTAGTATTTGAGTGGCTTCCCGGCCCGTGCAACTAACTTTCATGTGTTATTCTTAATGTAAATTACGAACAACACATCGCCGCTTCAGTATCTAGGACTTAATTATTACCGATCTCATAAATAATGCTTCATTAAGACGGCGATGTCTTATTTATTATATACAAGGTTGTCCTCGCGGATTCGGTTCCGTCCTGATCCGACGAAGAAGATGTTCTGAGTCGAGAACCGGCCCCATAGAAGACACACTTAGGATCTACATATTTCGAGCCCTTAAGAGGAATAATAGATATTTTTAAATGTAAATATATGTCCTTTGATATAATGTTCAACTCGTACTGTGACGTGAAGCAAAAAACAACGCATTCAGTCACGCCATTCTTCAATAAACAACATTGTTGCTTCTATAACATGCTGCTGCTGGTGACGTCCTTCTTTAAACAATTTTTTTTTTGTTTATAATTTATTTTATGGTTGAATTGTTTTGCGAAACTTCACAAATACCTATGTTCTAGTGTGCTACAAAAATATCAAGACCATTAATATGATGTACGGCACTATATACCTTTACTATCGATTTGACATTATTACATTGAAGTCTTCGTATTCATAATAAATCCATACGTGGTCATGTATCGTCTCCTTTATCTGAAGGATATGGAGGAAATGCGACGTCACTTTGCGGGCTTTATTACACGCCGTCAGCGCAGTCACGGAGCAAAACGAATTTCCGCGGATCAAGACTGCTACATTCATCTATAGCTCCACGGTCACTGCGAGTCAATAGAATAGTCGGTCTTACGACCTTATATTTAAAAGTGGTATTGTGTTGAATGTATAAAAGTATCCGAGTGGGCGAGGGTACCTTTGTTTATGGCGAACGTTGCCTGCGCTACGTCGCCCGTGGTAATGCGAAAATACGATGCGAATGCATGTGTCCGTCTGATAACGCGTTGAATTGGTAAATACCATCAACTAGCAATTGTGTACGATGATAAATAGCCGATTTTACGGCTACAGCGATTGTTATACTCAGTCAAAAAGAATAAAAGATGTGCTATAGATCACCATTATACTTCGCTCGTTGCATTAAGCCTGGGCGGCCAGATAAACGCAAAGAAAAACTTAACACTCATTTATGCAGTGCGTACAAAATGTTTGTTTTGAAATAATCCGTTAGTAACATATTAAGATCTGTAACAGTTCACGTATATTATGTGTGATTGTGTGCCTGTGTGCGCGTGAGTGCCGCCGGCGGCGAGGCGTCTCCCACGAGGACCATCTGCCGCGCACATGCCCATCGCATCCTTTGCGAATACCACGTGTTGCGATATAATGTAGGCTAAGTAATTACAGTGCTTGCTTTACATAGATGTGCAGTAAATGTGAGCTGAAGGCATTTACGCACGGATAGCTTTACGATCAGTGTGCTATTCATACGGCGACCATTCTTCGGCGATTAGAGCCGACGTAAATTAAAGCGAACCCATCGCACTGCATACGGCCCTTAAAAGTATTATTTATTGCTAAATGTATAAATTAAAATATATATCAGACGTCTTAATGAATCATGCGTGCTTATAATAATAGTATTATCGATTATACCGGTCTCGCTGACGTTATTAGTTGACTAATTTTCGGCATTCAGAAAGACCAATATTCGATCATGGGTCGGGGCCTTCATATTGATAAATAAAGATAAAGTTAGTAATACTGAAATAGTTACTATTATTACAAGCCGTTAATGCCTGACTGCTGGCACAAGGCCACTTCTCCTGTAAGATGAAGGGTTTGAAGCTTAATCCACCGCAATCCTTCAGCGTCGGCTACACATCCGCTAAAATTGCTTTCGAATTTCGCAGGTATTTTTCAGCATTATGTTTTTTCCCTGACATCCATCAAAAACATTAACAATTTTGTAATTGTTTACAATTTTCTATTTTATTTTTGTTCTTTGTTTCAATATATAACGATGGTTTCGACATTTCACGCACATAAATACAAGCAGCGTCGGCACTAAAAGAAATCACTCCGACGAGAAGAATATATAGAGAAATATTACGAAAACATCGATCAAAAAACATTTGAAAAGAACTCTTTATCCGGTCTTTAAATAAGTTCGTTCTTCGTGAATTGCGATATAAAATTATTTCACATTAAAACTCTCTGAAGCCTTCTTGCCGCTCGTGAACTTAAGAGCTACTTTACTTTTTTAACCTTTTTACCTGGTTACAAAATAAAAGTAGACCGACTCGTAAAGGGAATTCTAAAAGATTTTGTGAGGCAACGTTGAATCTAGTCGTAATTGGTTGGAGAATTCTATCTTATTGCTCGAAGTCCGTTAAAGCTAATCCGTTTCATAATATCGGTGATGGATCGGTTGTAGACCTTATATCTTGCTTAACTATTTTGGGATTAATCTCGTTTATATTTGACCAACAGGATGGAGTCGACCTCATCAATACCCAAAAGGCAACGACGACACCTGTCTCCTTACAATCTCTTGGCTGACATAATTATAGTATCAGCTTAGCCATTATAAAGAGAAAAGCTGTCAATATGTTGGGGTTTAATTTTCGTGAACGATGAAGTTTATAATTTTATTATGTCATATTTATTTCGTGTTCTGCAATTGCAATATTTCACTGTTAATACATTCAATTTTGTCTTCATCAGCGATCCAACATATTACTTTTGCGAGGTTATGCCAATAAATGACGGGTTACATGAAATAAATAATATAAGGATATTAGAACTATGAATATGAATTATGAATTGAGATCAACTTACACGTGAGCACGTAGCCATATCTTAACCGAAGTTTTTAGTTTTGAAATTCGGCCTCGCATTTGTTGATTCGCCATTGAGTTTTGAAGAGCTTAATTTGTATTTATATTCATCTCGTGCTCGGCGGTGAACGAAAACATTATCAGGAAAACCTCTTGTGGAGAACAGCGTGGTAGAATCAACTCTAAGCCGAGAAGGCACGAGAGGAGAGGAGAGCGTTGCTCGGCAGAGAAACATTGACGCATTATAACTGTAATCTTTTTACTTTCATTTTAGTACATATGTTATACATACTCGCACTTGGTGTTACCTCACAACATTCGATAATAAATAATGCTCACTTTAGCACATTTTATGACTCATGCAAGAATAATCTCTTTCATTAGTCAAGAGCGCTACAGTTTGGCATCGAGTCTGCGAGCCCTCGAGGCCGCGTGCGCTTCTATAATCCGTTCATTACGGTGAATGACGTTATCTTTGCATAAAGTAATCACTCACTTATTATTTTTAAAGTGTCATGATGTCATGATGTCAAACTGTCTTAATTAAATAATAATGATTAGCAACTTTTAAACGAAGATAACATTCAACTGATTTCTAAGAGATAAAAGTTATTGATTTTACAATGATGTATTGTATAATTTTATATAACTGAGTGGAATGAGATTTTTGATATTTTTTTGAAATACATACATTATAATTTAGTCCATATCATAATATTTTGGGCCACGCTACGGCTTATCGACACTATCGCTTTTAATTGCACATGTATTTTAGGAATGTGAACGACATCAACTGTTCTCTAATTCATTACATAATGGTAATTTACAAAAAAAGGTTGAAAATATTGTATCCTGCGTCTCACGCGTTGCCATAGCAACGTTAATTTGTACGCAATATTAATGAGAGCCTTAGTCGGAGTGTCGAGGGGAGTAACAAGACGACAGTATTGTACAACGCGGGCCGCTGCGTCCGGCGTCGGCGTGGGCGGCTGAGATACCCGACAATGATACTTTGTTATGCTACTGGTTTACGTTGACGGGTTTGGGTGTGCAGGCATGTAAAAATACGCGTTAACATGTTTACCTAGATTTTTCAACATTTAGAACAAACAACCCTGGAACCGACATAAGGACTCAATTATATATTATATAGATTTTAAGCGATTAATAAACTTACCCTGTAAAGATATGTTATGAATAATTAATTCTTAAAATGTTATTTGTCTAAAAGTACTTATTAATAACAATTTTGTTACCTTTATTTGTTTTTAAATATAAGTAATATATTATTGCTTAACGTCCGCTAGAGCGGAACAGAATAAATGTATTTTTGATAACATGAAAAAAAACTCAACAAGCATAGAGTCGAAATGCACCATATAGATACCATATAATACATTAGCAACATCGCGGAACGCTCAACTAATAAACTGTTTCGCCAGAACTCGTCAACATTTTTATTTTGTCTGTCTGTTAAAAATGGCGTTAATGGCTCAGTCTATAAAATCATCCCTTTCGAAACCAAACAAATATTCCCAGGGATGTTTTTTTTTATTTTACGACGACATTAAAAGCAGTCGCAGTGTACTCGAATAAGTGCGTTACAACTGTGCAGATTAAGACTTGTTACGAGTGAATACAGACTCTGTATTTAAGCACATAGAGTTTAAAGTCGCTCCGTAACATCTGTAGCTACAGGGCTGGCAGTATATCCGCGTAATCGGCGCAGGGCCTGCAACTGCTCTCTCGTTAGGGTTGTCACGCTCGTAGCGTGTTATTCGGCTCATGGAGCGATAATCTCTATCCGTCGTCCATCTTCCTTTGTACGCTTTATCGTTCCCCTTTGATGTCATTTCTAGTCTCAAAGCTGCAATGTTTTTAAAAGAGCTTTCTATCACGTTTCGTATAGTAACGTCTACAAGACACGCCATTGTGTATATATTTTTTGTTGCGCTTGAAAATACAATTCTTGTTGCTGTTTAGAGTAAATAAAATATATATATATATTTATACAAATAATATAATCAATCATGAATTACAATTTCTAGGAAAAAATATACTCGACTGTAGGAGAAGTATTTGAATATTTATTGAATATATTTACATACGTACCTAAACTGCGGCTGGGAATTCCGAGATCGTGAGTTTGCGATGTATTGCAACTATGTAGCGGTTTAAATTACAAGGGTTGCTTTCTCTTATATGAATCTGAAAATGACAACTTAGATATTTTATAAATTATTCAATTCATATAAATATCTTTACCATAAGGTTTATTTTGACAAGCGCGAATAGCTTTACTTGTCCTAAAAAGGCTTAGTCATTATACTTCTAAGCCATTAAAAATCGAGCACAGCTCGTGAGCTCTTTCTTATAGCCCACAAAGCCATTCTCTCCCGTGCTCTTAGTGAGCCGCAACTTGCAACTTCCACGGCGACCGCATTGAATGCACTTTATACAAGTTGCACTAAAAGCCGTCCCCGCGGCACATTGTATAGCAGTTTTCATTCTGATGACGATGCCGGCTGCCGAGACACATACTAATACAACGCGAAGAAATGTATTAGCTTGGAGGTTATAGAAGGATTTCATTTTCAATGTAATATGTCTTATAAAAATAATATTTACTGTTGTCACTAGTTTTTTTAAACACAAAATATCAAAATGAGCACAATCTGTTGGGCTCTTTTGTAAAGCCGAGCGAAATCCCTTCGCCGATCCACGACGTGTCACATTCGTTTTTCTGAAAAATCCTTTACAAGCACTACAAATTGTTTTTCTTTTACATCAAAAACTTCAAATAGAGCTTCATTCAAAGAGGATTTTCTAAAATAACAAGTTGCGAGACATTTAATATTAAATTTTATTCAAGCCAACTAATTCAACATTAAATAAATAAATATTTGTAAATGATCCCATTTCAACGATTTACTGACCAAGGTAGGCTATAACCCACACGTGACGCGGCGTCGGGCGTTGGACACTTCAGTTAACACGTGTTGATTTCATTTTGTCCACAAAAATTTTAATAATAAGACAACGCGTACAATAAATAAGAATTAAATAATATTTCATTGTACATAACCAGTGCCGGAAATAATAAACTATGAGAACTAAATTAGCATCGCCATAATAAATTCAAGATCAATTTCAAATGAAAATATAAGAACGTCACCTCATTTAATTGGCGTTATTCATCTTCTCCGGTATACTAATATTCCTCCGATCATTATCATCCCTAAATTACATATTTCAAACGAACGGTAATGACAAAGGGGAGGAACCTTCGTTACCTAGCATTGTTCACACTTAATTGCTTTTTTTTCAAAGTATATCTTAAAACAGGTCCCGATGTAATATCTCGACGCACGATAAACCGCTGTCACAAAAAGCTGCTTCGTCCAAGAAATACTTCAAGTATAATTTTACCCGAAGGAGCTCAGATAAAGTGATTAATGTAGCGCGAGGCGTTCTTTCAGCGATGTAATCTTAAAAATGGCTCGATAATGGTCGCTTGTAACAAAGAGCGGATTATTTGCGTCGTTCGTTCCAATAGCACCCTTACTGCGTCGGCTTAACTGGCACAATCACGTGCGGGCCCAGCGGCTGCGGTTAACGCGGGCGTCCGTCGCTAATGTGGCGTCGTCCAGTGTGTGCTTCGGAGCCGAACCAGGGCTCCCGGCCGCGCCCCGCAAATGTTTAAAATACGTGCCTTTAATTTGTGCGTTCCGTGCCGACAGAGGATCGGTGAGCTAGGGCTGCTGTCGTTTAGATATGCGATTATTACAGTATAAAATATTATCAGACTAAAGTTCGTTCGAAATATAATCATTGAAGTTATATTATTTATGTATTTATATTATTTAATCAGTCTGTCTAAAAATTTATTAGCAATATTGCACCCCTAACCTTACTTACATTTTTTTAGGCCTTTGTAAAAAAAATAATTTGAACCTGCCAGAAATGCGTGTATTATTTCAAAATGTAATTCTGATTTTTTACAAAAGTTTATTTTTGGGGGATGTAGAAATTTAACACCAATTGCAATAATGTATCTTATTTTTTACACGATTAACCAAAACGTGTGAGTCTCTCAGATTTGCATAATTATTTTAATATCGCTAATTTTACAACAATGCCATGCTTAAAGATTAACAAATAAAATGTACGTCGCCTCGGCTAACGTTCAGTGACCAGCAGTTACGAGCGCGAAATACTGCGTGATCTCATAATATTGAACAGTGAAGTGCTACCGTGAAAGCAGACACCGTTACGAGTATATGTCTGAGCCCATTGCTGACGCCGAACCAGCGGAATATTATTCAGTATAATATCATTTTATATATTAACTACTTAGATGTTACGTGTGATGGGCCTGGTTCCGACCCAGATGAGCCGGCACAGGCGCGTCCTTCTTGTTAAACTTCACGGAAAACTAAAACAAATGCAGTCATCATATGAGATTATATTGGGGTTAATCGACTCAAGCACACTAAGGCGTCCTGTAAGTACGAGCGTCACTCAATACTAATGAAAATGAAAGCTGATACTTTCCCGTGGGGGGGCGCGCCTTCGCGAGTGAAGAGATCTCCATACACACGTTCGCTTATGTATAACTTCCACGTTACTACTTACTAACGTAAGAAGTAACGTCAACACAGCTCAGTAGAAACTTCTCTTCTGTTCTTGTTAGTGATAACATTATTATTGGTTGGTATTGTATATAGGTGGATGGTCAATTAGGCCTGTTCGATAAGTTGTCACGATCGCCCATAGACATGGGCGCTGTAAGAAATATTAACCATTCCTTACATCGCCAATGCGCCGCCAACCCTGCGAACTAAGATGTTATGTCCTTTGTACCTGCAGTTACTCTCACTCAGTATTGCTGTTTGGCAGTAGAATATCTGACGAGTGGGTGGTACCTACGCAGGCCTGCAAAAAGTCCAAAACAAGTAGGTTTCTTACAATATACTTACGACGAGGCAGTCAAGCCTGCCGAGGCAAAGAATTAGACTTACGGGTAAGTAAGCCACTGTAATGAGTAATTTTGTAATCGTGTTTCGTGACGGCGCTCACGTCCCTCCTTATCGGACCGTTGCATTAATACTTACTTAGAACAGAGAGCCGTTTCAGTAAATGGAACGAATTTTTAAAACTATGCGTCCCTTGACGTTTGCTTCTGAAACGGATGCAAGTCTTGCGAAGTAAAAATGAAATATATAGACGGCGTCTTCAGCTCGGCGGGCCGGTTCGGAGGGTTCGTTGAGCAGTCGCTATTCCTGACACTTCAATGAGTCCAGTTAATTAGTTTAAAAAAAAAATCAAATATATTTTTAGTAAAGTTTTAGTTGCAATCCTTAATTCAAATTAAGAACTAATTAAGGTTTAATTGATGTCTTTTCTGGAACTTATAGTGCAACCCATTCGAAACAGAATATAAAAGCTCTTTTCAGAATATAAATGCTGATAGTATCGTCTATCATCAATATTTCGACTTCTTGTAACTTCTAATCTTACAAGAGTTGTAAAATGCGCAACGTGCCACGAGTCCGTCGCCGAGGTCGCGACCAAACTTAGGTTTATCTAAACGTCAGATAGCAACACTCAATTTAATGCGAGCGGAACACGGCAGGCCTTTGAAGATCGCCGCGCGCCGCCCTATCAGATTTAATAACCATTACTGTGATTGCATTCCTCACCCGCCCGCGGCCACTCGCCGCTCCGACCACCCTTTGTTATATCAGATCACAACGGGATTAAGTACACTCAATCCCATACTCTGAACAAGTACGTTCTCATTTTTCTTTTACTTGAAAATATCGCAAAGTATACTTAAGAGTATTATATTACGATGTTCGACTAAACCCTTGTATAATTTGTACTTACCTTTTGCAACCTTTTCTATAATAAGATACAAAAAACTCAAATTTCTTACTCACACATTCATTTTTTGTGAATGTATTGTAATAAACAACTTTATGCGAATGTAATGTCGTCCGTACCGAAGCAAACATAACATATGACGAGTGCACTTTCATAGAACTCCTGCACGATAGTAGCAGTAGTTTGACTTAGATATTATTTAACGAGAGCCAATGCGAGCCGCGTGAAATGTTTAATTTATCTATTTGAGGTATTATTCATACAAGGAGCCGCATCGCGAGCGGTTGTAAACGAAATGTAATCACTTTTAAGAATTGAAACGAGCACATACATTGATTGGACGGTCTTGTGGCAGTAGCGTACGTAATCGTTTCGTCTGTTTAGTGAGCATTTAAATTAAATATTTTACTATTTTGGGAAACCTACAGGATAGATTAGTCGAGAGATACCAGTGATGAAGCGTGAATGCGAGCGATCGCCTGCTATTAATAGCCGCAATTTATTTA
Organism: Vanessa tameamea; assembly: GCF_037043105.1. Classification (NCBI taxonomy): domain Eukaryota; kingdom Metazoa; phylum Arthropoda; class Insecta; order Lepidoptera; family Nymphalidae; genus Vanessa; species Vanessa tameamea. Next base: position 68,854 of record NC_087327.1, on the reverse strand, counting down.
TCGTCATTTTGTTCAGTACAATCAAAGTTTTGTGGTGATTTGTCAAAGTGTAGGCTTGAAATAAAATCATTATAAATATATTTCTTTAGTCTTTGAGACAACAAAGAAATCAATTATATTGTTCGTGGTCAAGAATACGCAAACGGGCTGTTTGTAAACCAGTTGAATCGCGTCGTAAAATGCATTTTTAATCGATACTTAAATAAATAAATAATATTAAAGTAATGGCGTCCGCTATTAATAATGTACAGTTCTATGTAATCCAGCGCCATGAACTGATATTAGAAATCTATCGAAGTACGACTCAATAGTTGGCTCTTTGCTCCTTATCGTAATGGAACTATTAAAACATCGTTTTGAATTGTTTTAAAAATATAATTCTTAATATCTTGGATAGGTATTATTTAAAGTTAAAATTTTCTTGTTCTTGCTCCGAAAACGACGAGTTATTGTCATTATTCATTATTATCTAGTCAGCTTTTCGAAACATGAAAGAACAAAAATGTAAAACAGGAGCCTAAGGAAGGTGTCGTGTCATGGTGACTCAAATTAATTGATTAAGATATCATTAGTTAGGGTTCGTAAATTATATTATCCTCAATCTTAGTTTCTTACTATTGTGTTTGTAAGTTGTAGACTGACTTTGTTCATTTCAATGGTTCGAAGTAAGCTAGAATACTGTTCTACTGGCGGGGGGTCGTGCTATCAAATCATAAGGAGAGATTATTAAGAGTTCAGAAAAAGTTATGCGCCTTTTGTGCTATAAGAGTAATAAATTAAATTGCACTAAAAGTTACAAAGACCAGTTACACTTTTATAAGACAATTTCACTATCCGATCGCAGATACATGATGGACATTTGTGTATTACATAACATTTTGAGCTGGCGTATAGATTGTTCTGCGTATTAAGTAAAACCATGTTAGCCGTACCGAGGAAAAATGCAAGAGCCCAAAATGAGCATAAACAAACTTTTAAATATAGGAATACTAAAACGAATTTCGGCAAATCTGCTCCTCTATACAGAGCTAAAAAAATCTATAATTCCATTTTTAAACAAGCTCATATTGATATATTTGGCAACTCTGAATTGAATTTGGAAAATGAACAAATTATTTTTTACCACAACACTGTTTTCATGCCTCTTTTATGTTTGCTATAAGAGGTATTTATAATTTTTTGTACAATGTATTTTTTTATATTATCGTTTGTATGTTTTATATGTTTACTTTATAATTTGTACCTATTAGGTTTTTTTGCAATTTATTTCTTCTTTAATAGGCACAGTAGTTTTTTTGTTTGTTGCTTTTTTTGTTATTACACGATGAGTAGGCCTGTAAGGGTGATGTACATTGTAATATTTCTAAGACTTGATGTATATATAGTATTAATCACTTTGAATATCATGTTGGCTTCTCAAATAAATAAATAAATACATTGCTAATATTATTTTGCTCATATACTTATATTTGCGTTGTTTCATTTGAAAAGAAAAGCTTTTAGTATTCAAAAAGTAAGTAATCAAAAAACCCTTACCGTCCTGTTGGTCTATTTTGTCGTTAATAAAGAACCAATAAATGTATCTCTCGCTAGATAGAATGGCCGGGTCGCGATGTCAATCGATACTAAACGAACTATCCGAGACAATCGTACTCAGTGATTTAAATAATGTGTTCATTTATGAGTATCGATCGGCCGAGGCGACCCCGAGGCTGCGTCCGCGCCGACATACTTTAAAATATCTAAGCTTCAACTGGAATTATCCACGCAGTATACATCGACTTAACAACTTACCAAATGCAAAAACTAACGATACGACATCCGCAATGTATAATGCTTTTCGTGAAGTTGTAGCCCATTTGTTGGTATATAAATTAAAGTTTTAGAGCGCCATAATAGTGCCCGCTGAGCTTAATTTCACATTCATAGCAGCGTTTATTGCTTGTTCGATGAGCGAGGCGCACATTCACAGCCATTATGACACGCGCGGCGTAATTGCCCGATGCCTTCGACACAGTGTTGGGAACGGCTTAGATGATGTACTAAATATATAGAGATTAGCAATATTATTCGCTATTTGAATACATTAATTTATTATCCCGTGTGCAGACTTCGATAATATTTATTTTAGGGAAGAAGGTAATACCCCCCCCATGTACTATTTAATAATCTGTGAGATGCGAGACTTAACTCTGAACGAAGCAAGTATTTATAAAAATAACAATATGCTTTAGTAACAGATAAAGCCAATCACAATCAATGAATAGAAATATGTTTTGGATCACCACAAGCATTACTTCAGCAACTTATTGTCAAGCATGTGTTCGTGTGTTCGTAGCGTTAAATGATCTTGTCCACGCTTTACCAATACTGGGTTCTTAAATCGTGTAAAGACATGAGACCGAAAATTTGATTGAATTACTTAATTTAGCAATAATATCGTGTAACACAATGGAGAAGTTCAGAATTAATTTCAGCACACATGTAAGAAATGGGTACGGGTGGGAAAATTAATGCGATAACCGAAACAGTCTAAAGCAGGACATGCAATATTCATGTTTAGCCGAATATGAATAGTACTTAAATTCGCATGCACTTATTTGGTATCGAGTGTGTTATTCGAGTATTTTGGAAGTGCGTTCAACGTTCATTAATCTTTGGTAAAGACGCGTACACGCCGCGCGATGGTGCTCCCAAGAACAGCTCCATTAATATTTCATCTCCGCAATTAGTGGCGACGAGTTTGGTTATTAGTTATATTTGACAAGTCTAAGTTCTTTCTATTATTAACTAATTATTGTGATTTTTCACTAACAGCTATCATATTTCAATATTTTGAAAAAGGAATGAAAATAAATATTATGTAATTTACAATTATATCTTGATCAACATAGTATATATACTCATAGTCTCCTCAAAGTCAATTCATACTTCCTTAAAATTCCATCAAATAATTTAAGTCTTTTGAAATTGCAAGTCTAACAAGTAAATATTAGATTATTAGATTATTATTGATATTCAACAAAGAACGTGCTTTTAATAGCACAGAACATCTCGCGTCTGTGCTGATGATTATTGAGGAGTTAATCTGTCTGGAAATGATCCAGCGCATAGAATCGAGTCATAATTAACACAAAGATGCAAGTAATCGGAACCGAACCAACAGTTCCATAGAATAAGAGGAATTGATTCTAATGAAGTTTGTAAGATTGAACTTAAACAATCGAACATTCATATAATTCGTAGGGCGCACTGCTCGATAAAATGATACAATATCATATAATTAATGATCCTCGCGGGATAAATAATATTTGAGTGAGTTCACAAATTCGAATATGTTTTCATAATCCGTTAACGATAAATGTTTACGTCTTTTGACTCATAGCGCGTTTGATGTCGTCGTTAATAAGCAACTACAAAAACAAAAATACTAAAAACATTTTACGATCCAATTCGATATTTACGTAAACAACTTTTGTTTGTACGATTTTGGCATGTCATTTTTATGTTGGCTTAAATAACATGAACAGTGACATCAAATTATAGACCCTACTCGAATAATGTAAGGTGTATATTTCCACGCGCGCGCTAGTCGGCTTATGTTATGGCGGTATAGTGAGTCATGTACGGCCGAAAGCCCCGGCGGGATATAATTCTGTTTGAAGTGGGTGGGAGTTAGGACGTCAGATAAGGCCATTGCGCCCATTTCGCTTTTTAGGCGTAGGGCTTTTAGTATTAGAACTAATAGTGTTGGCAGATACCAGGCTTAAGTGAGCCGTGCCTAGTGAAGTAATTCACATCGCTACTGGCAGCTTCATTTGTACTGGCAAATAAAATTGAAGCTAATTTTTTATTTACTCGTTTAAGTCTTTCGTAAGTCGTCCACATTAAAACCCATATTAACATAAATAAATATTTATTTTCATAATACACACGCATTGAATAGTGCGCAGCTAATTTTTAATCCGGTTCCAAACAGCGCTCCGGGGGAGGCAAACAATGCACGCAGTTACTAAAATATAACGCCTTATGTCCTCAGCGTTGAGATCGAAATGTTGTAGCAACGATACCCCATTACTCGTTCGAACACCAGTCACCGTCAATGTCACCAGCTGAGCTCTAAGCTCATACAAAATAAGTTTGACGTTTTTGACTTACAAGTTGAAAAATGATAATTAATCTGAAAGCTGTGTGAGTGTTCGTGACGTACTTTGATTAAAACCTTTTAATATTGTAACGTGAGGGAGTTCAACGGTGAGAGTTTTTATCATACTAAGAATTACTTTAGGTTTTATTTACACGAAACTAATAAATATATTTTTAGTAAGTATCATATACAGGCATAATTGTTATCATTGAAAATAAGTAGCTGAGAAATGTTTTCACCAGTAACGGTAAATGATAAAGTATCTTATATCGAATCCTGCTACCTCAAAGGAGCTAAAAACCTATTTAAAGGTAGAGTTTAATCGAGTGCCTGCAATAATGATCCGGAAGTAGGGAAGCGGCCGCAGCGACCTCAAGCCGCAGACCGACTCTAGCAGATGTATCTTTATGCTGGCTCTATTAATCCATGTATTCCTCTACGTTTATGTACGTAATGTCTATGTGACTACATTAAAATATATCACGAATATATAATTTCCAACTCAGTAATTCTTCATACGATAGAAAATATATGAAAGGTAGAGCGCGAACTTCGCACAATTGGAGAGCTTAACTTTGCATAATTTTCGTGGAAACTTCATAATATTTTGATGTAGTTTCCTTCATCTCATTTACATTCAGGCGAGTGACGCTGCGAAAGTTTTTTGATCTTTACTTATTCTTATAAGCAGCCCTACAGCGGCAGCAATTAATTATGCATACAGCCCACGAGCCCGACGCGGAGCGACGCCTGTCCGTCTGTCGCTGCGACTGCACGCACCGATCGATTCAGATCCGGTTTTGAGCTCGACTTATCTCATAATTTATTAACTTTTAATTGATATGCGAAACAGAACTCGGGTAAGCGGTCGGCGGTATCGCGTAAGAGTATTCAAAGCTGTTCCGAGTCGCTCCTTACGAGTATTATTAATCATATTTATTTTATCAACTGGTATGTTTCCGAGAGATTTTCTTATTTTGTTAATGTTATATTACGATAGTTTATACTTCAAATAGTATGTTAGGTCAACATAGTCGGAGGATAATTTTTGGCCCAATTGTTCAGCCGAAAGCGGATACCGAAACTTTTTGTAACAATTCATAGATCAATAAAATTTAAACAGAAAATTTTACGACGATTTACATCTATATAATAGGCATATCTATGGTAATTTGTGAGATGAGATGAAATTGAGATATAGTATGACTTACAAAAAAATTGAAAAGTAAACGAAGGCTTCAACACTATTAATTTGTAACATAAAAATACACTGTCCTGTCTTATATTGTGTCATAATTGGTAATGTTTGTACTTTTATATTCCGAACCGTTGGGGACATAATTGCTCAAGGGTTCTTGTAAAGGGCTACTTGAGAAAAAAACATAAACGATATGTTCTGATTTAGTTTGTAAATTCGATTACGTGAGTACACCACACGGCGCTCAGGCGTAGTTAAAGTCACGACTCAAGATGTATTACTAAAGAGTATGACGAAAACCAAAATTTGATAACGAGGTGATGAGAGATAACAATTGAGGCTATACAAGTTAATGAGTACATATTCGAGTTCCTGGTACTGAACCCTGAACTGTATTCGGTTATTAATTTCAAAGTCGTCCGTTTTGTTTTTATCATCGTTATATAGCGTTATAAAATACGATAATGTTTACGATTGACTGACGTAATGTATATTAAAACTGTCGTAAATATCTGAAAGCCATAAAATCGTAAAGATATCGAAGGCCTCGAAGAAAAAGATCAAAACGAACATTATATAGAACATAGTCGATACGAAGTCATTTCATTTGGGTTTAGTCGGTTGCAGGGATTTCTGTAGCCTGTCGCAGCAGCAGCCACCCATCGGTCAGTCTTCCGCCACTAAACAATTTTCTGAATCGCTCGGGTTCGAAGCGTAAGCCAGTCGGTATCATTAGTAACTACGTGCGCAATAGATAATCTTAGTTCCAATGAGTGGCAACGCATTGACGCCGTAAGAAGTTTATTGTAAGTAGTACAAGTGTTTATAGGCAAGGGTTAGACTACATTCCAGCAAGCCCTTTTGAATCCTAAGGTGACTGAGATAATGACATACTCGTACAAATCTCCCGATAAACGTACATAACAGTAAGTTTAATTCAAGAAGGCCTAGTTATTTATGTAACGGGTATCTGTATATTTTATGAACGTGGCATTACAAGTTAATTGCTCGTAATGTTACTTCGAATATTAAGTCACAGCGACACCTCGCTGCAACAAATGTAATTATATTCATTACATTTCCTCTCTTCAAGCTCGCGGCGACCGCGGCTGTACTTTCATAATAATTTATTTAATTAATTATATTTGCTCATATTAAAATATATAAAAAAATATTTATTTGGTCGGTCCGCGTTTTGTATTTTTCAATATATTATTTATATTTCAAAATTCCTATTGAGAAATATAAACTAATATTCAAACACATTTTTAAGTAACATCGTTCGACACCTTCGACGACACCGATCGACACCGACACTATTGAAAAGGGAAGTTATATTTGCTCTTAAACACGCTACGTTTAGGCAAGCATAAAAAGTAGTGTTTTGTTATAATTTATTCATTAAAATATTTGGTTTCCAAAGCCGGCGAGTGCTAAGGTACATCGAGACCGGCTTCAGTCAGACCCAATTCCGGTTTCAGTTACTATTTTGATTGTATTTATGGGACACGATTTCATTCTTTGTTTCTCAATTTATAGATATATAACTTAAACCACCAAATCAATGGTCAGTGTAAATCGATTCTAGAGTTTAATGCCGACCTAAAGAGAATAACACTTTCTCAAACAATGTAGCCTACAAATGGTCTTTGGGAATGCGAGTAGACACCGAGCACTCATTCTAATAAGTGAAACTGACGGTAAGCACCCCATTAGCTCGACGGGGCACGAAGCGGCGACGATTGTGAAACGAAACCGCATCAAAGCGTCAATGACATCTCAGGTAATTGCTTCGTGCGAGGACTCGGCCATAAACACTGGCGACTGTTTTCGCAACTTCTCGCCAAAACTTCAGCCTGGTTAATTAGCTGGAGGACTTCTATACATTTCCAAGCTTCATTATAGAAACTCCTAGAATATTCTACGTCCTATATTTTTCATGCTTGTCACGTACAAGAGAAGTCCTTATATTCTGAAGTATTTGTTTGTTTGTTTTTTTAAAACTCTAACATCCTCAAGTACGAAGACAGCAACTACAGTAATATTAAAACCTATAAAATTATTTATTGCTGCTATTAGACTAGTTCGTCAGTTGCCGAGTTACACGCGCAAGGTGGGTCCGGGTAGGGGAGGGGCGGTGTCGGTAGATATTTGCATAATTACGTGTTTATCGAGTCCCTTTGCAAACACCTCGCGACAGCTGTCACCTTTGCGCTTCTTTAAGTAAACCAGCATTACGTGAGTGTTAGATATGCATGAGGCGTTTGTATGTAAGCATATTACGCGGGTTTGCTTAATAAAATGTATTATGTTCATATTCACATGTAGCCTACCTTAATAATACATATTAAACAGTTTCAACCTGATCCTGTAAGACTGAATGTGACATACATATTTTTCAAACAGGTTATCGACGCTAATAACTTAATAAAGCTTGAATCGGGATATCGCTGCAAATAAATTGCAAAAATAATTGCTGCGCAAAAACTTTCAAGATATAGTTGTTACTTATCTCAGTAGTATTATATAATAATATATTATTCAATTTCACGTTTGCGAAAATCTTCATTCATTAACAAGATACTGTAACTACTGAAATTAAAAGTTTAATTTAATAAAATATGTTTATATTATTCTTTGTATATAATGTTTTGTGATGTCTTCATTACGAAGGCCCATGGAGTTTTATTATATAATCAGACAATACCACAAAGAGTTGTGTGTGGTGTATGATTTAGGTAGGTGACGACACCCTTAGGATGTTATGTCATCTGTACCTGGTTACATACACACTGACTTGTTCACCCTTCAAACGAAATACAACAGTACAGGGTATATCTGTTTGTCGGCGACTATATGATGAGTGGGGGGTACCTACCCAGACGGGTTTGCACAGAGCCCTACCACCAATTTTGATTTTTAATGAATAGTCTTGACCCTCAGCTCAATTCCTAGAAAGTAATAAAACACCGAGTTATACAACAACTTTAGAATTAATCGAGGTAAAGGTCGCTTAACAACTCGTATATAGTCGTGGGAAAATACGTTTGTAAAGATAAAGGATTTCTTCTTTAGAGTCTACCCTCCCATTGCGATACGATAACAACTATTTAGAAACCATATATCGTGTACTTTATCAGAAACGATTAGTCCGACATAGAGCAGTCTAACAGCGTGCATGACACTCACAATTACGTTTAATCCTCAAAACTAACTTTAGAAAACGATCGCTAGAATATAGTTATTAATCCTTATTTCGTTATTTTCGAATTTAACTTTACGGGTTTGATTTTAAATTAAACTTCAACTGCAAAATTTTTAATAGGTTTTAATAATGTCCACCTCTTTTTGCTCGAAGAAATGAATAACAGTTGATAATTCATTAAAAGTTAACCTTACGATTTGGCCCCTCCAACACAGAACCCCCAAACGTAGAGCATTGTCTTGTGGTCGGAGTGCGGTGCCGCGTGGCCTCGACAATTGTGATACAAATCGTCTTCTCAGAACAATGCACAACCCTCTGCCTCTTTTATTGTAAAAGTAGAGCACTTATAGAACAAAATAAAATAAATAAAATCGGTTACTGAAAATATTATCTACAATCCACTGGCGGACCGTTCGTGTAATTTAGTACAGTTCATACCTAACACCAAATGATTTGAAAGTTTGTATTGCTGTCAATAGCCAACACCGAGCTTTAGTTTCAAGTATTGTAGCCTTTGGCGGCTATTAATCGGTTTTTCGACGACGTTTCGACAAAGCTTTGTCTGAATCACAGTACGCGTCAAGGCGAATGCCTGTCTCGAGGCGACCCTGTCAATAAAACATTAACAGAAAGCGGTAAAGTAGATTACAAAAAATAATAATATAGAAGTATAGGATAACACACTAGTGATAATATAATACAAACAAAACTAGAACGATTTGTTTATCCCGGCGCTGTCCTCTGCACCTGCATCCTGCAATAAAGGTGGGCAGACATAATATTAGCACTGAGAAGGCGTAATATATTCTACTATATTCATGTAAAAACTTTAAAATCGAACAAAAATAAAGATTTTATTTTCATTACTTGTTTTCAAAGATTTATATTCTTTTAATTGGCTTCAAAAATAGGATGTGATGTGTTTGATGCAAATGGTTTCTTAATTATGACACTTAACTGATTTGATGATAAAAACTTTGCTCTACTCAACCTACTACAGCTGAGGGTCCCAATAAATTTGAAAAACTTTGACTTTTGACTGACGGATGTTCTTTTTCAATAGAATGTCTTTGGTTTTAAATTGCAAATTGCAATTTCGTTAAACATATATGTACACGCTCATAAAAACACTAATATACTTCCTCAAACACTAAACTTAAAAATATAACTTAGCCTGCTACATTACGTGTGAAAGGATTTCTTAGCTAACATATCTATGCCAGACAATTTTTTAGTACAATTTCAAATTATTATTTAATTTTCACGGAATTTAAAATCATTCAATTTCATTCATCAAAGGCTGTTGTATTTTATGCGATGACTGTTGAGGTAATCGGAACTAAACAAACTAATCTACAATTTACAAACGAATCGCTCATAGATTGGAAAGGAATTATCAGGGCGTATAAAAATACATAATAATGGTGCGCGGTTGCCTTAAGCCGCGTGCAAGTTGAGCCGAGGCCTAAGCCCAGCTTAGACTTGATTGAGGCGGACGTCCTTCTGCGTCTACTAAACTACCAGCAACTATATTATTTCGATCCAAATGGCGGGGATTATAGTCTTTATGTCAACTGCAATATGGCGCTAGCCCGCTAGTTGTTAGGAAACTTAATTCCTGTATAAATGTTGTCATTATTATCCTTATCTATTGTCTTTGTACATTTAGTTTTGTTGTTCCGACGGTGACGTCTGTGTCTAACATCGCGTTCATTAATCAATAAGAGCGATTATCCGTAATCCTCTCATTATAGTACCGTTTATTTATACATATATTATAATTATTCTGTTTCTGATAACTCGAACAAGTTAAACGAATCAATAGAAACCAGACTCGGACAATAGAATTTAGCGCATTTGAAAACATATAAAGTAAATCCAATTGTCAAGGCAGTGGGTGTGGATTACCTCGTCGCTGGATGTACACAGCCAGTATGTCAACAGTGCGTGATCTGGTTAGGGCAGGTCAGGCATCCTCACTAACTGCATTATCTCGACCGAAGCCCTGCACGGAGATGTTGTTCCTACTGTGTCACAGTTTACGCAATTATAGAAGGGTTTTATGTAAAGCGAATTACATTTCGATGGATAACAGTCCGGCACGGTACGTCGTACGCATACGTCATGGAATTGGAAAATGGCATTTAGTGCGACATAGCATAGAGACTTGATATTAAGAAAATCTTTATTGTATAGTAATTATAATACCATTAGTATTTTTATACATCGTAATAAAACCCCCATTACGATACGACGAAATGAAGGTTGGCAATGTTGTAGACAAACGTACGACGCATGCACGATCCCACTATTGTAACTCTGTTCACCCCTCACACGTTGACCCACCTCGGGGCTTTGCGTCCACCTTCAATTTAGCCGTCTGTAAGCTTCGGCGAGCTGACGTCGTAATGGCGCAATCACCGCGCCCGTCTCCGTCCGTCCGCCCGTCCGTCCGTCACGCAATCCTGCCAATCCGTGTCATTTATTTGTCGGATCATATTTATTAATCTCTGCTTATTTACGTTGCTCGGACGCGAGCAATAAATCTCGGTCCGGCGGGAAATTAGAGTGAATTATGTGGTCGGTTTGTCTTGGTTAAACTCAATAATTTATGCGGACGATACTCCGTGAAGCTCGATCGCAAACAATCATTTGTTAGTGTGGCGCCTCGCAGAGTGGTCGGCGTGACGGGAGCCTCATCATAAACACCTCGCCGATAAAGACCCAAATTCTTTGGCTATGTATATATGTATACATAACATTAGATGGCTATGTTTTGACAGTTCACAATAACTCAACTACAAACATAATGAATTAGCTTAAACTTTATTTTAACCAGTCGACCATGCAGAATGTTAAACAAATTTATTAGCGAACGCGAACTTTAGAGGGATTATTAAAGCCCAGCGGAGCTGCGGGCGACGGCGGCGCACGGCCAGACTCGGCCAGCTATGCTGCCCGAACCTCCGGCGGCCCGGGCTTTCATAATTGCAAATTACCGCTGCTGAATTATCTCCGACCCAATATGTTTACGTTTGTGGTTTACTTTAGCTTAGCTCGCTCCTGCGATCCTTTTCATTGTTGCTACAGTATTTACAGCTATATGTATATAAGGGTATGGCATACATTTGTATGTTCGTGAATGATCGTGGTATGCAAGCGGCATGCGGCGCCCGTGGAATTAAGTCGCCGGCAATCGAGCCCCGGGGGGCGTCTTCCCATATCCAAGGTTCCTGTACGGCTCGGTACGTGCCGAGTAAATAAATTGAATTCACTACTCAACGTAATAGTACAGGACGGAAGAATGCAGGCGCTATTTCATCACAAAGATTCGTTCGGGTGGCGAGTGGCGTGTGAGCGGAGCTCGTCTCTAATCGATTGTCGTGAATTGCCGGCTGGCAGGAAGCGAGGGCGCTGCAGGCAGCCGGAAAAAGTCAACTTCTCACGCATACCGTCGCGGTTACATACACGTCAGCGAACCTTCAAGTTAAGTTTTCACAGAGAATGTCTGCACGCAGCTTAATTTGTTAACTTACGGTTAAAATAATATACATAATATTGTTATCAACCTTTGAATGTGAAGAACTAAGATAGATGTTTATGTTTATGTATGATATGTCATAACAACGTGAGCTGCGCTACCTGTCGCGCTATTGTGAACGCGAACGTTTACGTAGACTAACGCACTGAATCTTTACACTTCCACGTGTAATGGTACAAGTTTAATGGCGCAAGTCAATCCCAGAACAGCATGGTTCAGTTGCAACAATGAGCGCAGCGTTCGTTCCTCACGAGTCACGACTCACGTACGCTGACGCAGGGGGAGCCAGTAATGGCATTTTAATGTCACGCCAAACGGCCTCGTATCGCGTGACACAACTTTACTGCCGACTTACTACATTATGCACACTCACCTGACTACTAAATTCATATTCGTGTACATATAAGTCGTCAGCGTGGAAAGAACCCGCTTCATTACTGACATTAGCTGTCAGTATTTTTTATTTGGGTATCGTAATGTCGTATAGGTATTAATAGTAAGTGAATTTATTAGAACCTTCGTAAAATAAATAATTCAATGTCATAAACAAATTACGATATATTTCTATCATTACGTAATACAATGTCTCTTAAAATTAAAATATGAGTTATTAAATGTTGAAGCGCGTCACAAACCACGGCAGCGTCCCGTATCGCAGTTCGTTCGCCGTCGTCGGAGACTGGACGCTGTCGAGTCTTGTTTGTTTTTCCCGAATAAAATGAAACGCGGCAAGTCTTACTATTTTCGAGTTGTCTTTGCTTGGACTGTGTGTTTTGATACCATTATTTTAGCGGCAGCTTGGACTGACGTTTAATTCTTTTAACACTATTTTGGGTCCGTTCCAAGTTTTAATACGTTTTATTAGCAGACCGCAGTCGCGCAGCTCGTGCACGTTGCTGCATTCGATATCATATTTTATTTTTTCCTTTAACGTCAGCGTTCACTAAGTTCTACTTACTTCCATTATTTTGGACGTCGTCAACCAAGACGCCTCTATCTTATTTAAAAGTTGCCAAAGTTTATATTTAAACGTCGTCCTCATTCTGACTACGAGTACTTTGAACCAAAAACCAACAATTATTGATAATAGTGCGTATTAATTCAACAGAAATTATGACGTAACGTGTAGGTATATTCCACTGACGCTACCAAACAACGGATTGTGCTAGCGTGCCCGTACTTAGCAATATTTTTTTAGATTTATTGGCGTAAATAACACTTCACCCACTAACGAACTCGCTTCAATATATTCGTAGATAATCGCTTGCTCTTAAAAAGCAGATGCAACTTGAACGTCCTCTGTTATTGTGGCTGTAACGAGCGCTTCACTCGCCACCAATTAAGGCAGATGCCAAAAACGCCGAACGTACGCCGTAACCGACAACAACACGACCCTCCCCGCGCCGCGCCGCGCCGCTCCTCTCCGCCGACGCCCTCGCCGCGGGCGTACCGCGCGTAAAAAATAATTGTTTACGTTTTATTTCGCCCTTATCTTTGAATATGCGCGGGCTCGAATTGGAACCCCCATAAAAAATAAACGCGAATCAAACTCGAGTGGACTCGTAGAATTGTTTTATTGAATACGTCTTTTGTAACGAGACGGTTTTTGTTAATGGTAATGAAGCTCGTCGGAGTTGTGGAATAACGTTCAAAATGAACCGTGTGTTTGAAATTGCCATAATGTTGTGGAAAATGTACATTATTTTTTTGTCGTCATTCACTTTGTATTTAAATCAAAGATTACAAATTTAGCAAATCTTTTAATTTCGATTCTATTAATGATCATTTACGCAGAAGCCATTAGTGGATCTATTTTCAATAGATATTGTATAGAGACGTGGCCCTTACACGCCATTGTGATATCAGCCGTCGTCGGCCGCGGCGGGGCATGCTGTAGGCTTGATACACTCACCCGCAATAAGTAAGCGAAGTAAACTTCGGATGTCTATAGACTGTTACTGATAATCAAGCATTAAGAGAGAGTGAACTCTATGAGTTATTTATTCATTCGAAGGTAATCATGGTCTTATTTGCAGAACATTTTGATTTCATAAACGTAACTCAATAAAATATTACATATTATAAAATTTGAATAACCACAATTACATTTGTTCTATTTTTGAACGCGGTTAATTTATTAAAACATTTTATAAGCATGTAACATTACACATTATGCCTTTGACATCCGCATCCGACGTCATATCGCACGGACGTCCTCGCTCGCGAGTGTGTGCGTCGCACGTGTCGCGCACGCACACAGGCGCACACACTGTCAATACAATCAGCTGATCGCGAGTGAGGGCCGGCCGGTGATTACAAATTAAATGTTGACGCAGAGAGATTGTGTGATTAACGTCAAATGAAAAATTGCTTATTAAAGGATATGTAAATCCACTCAATAGTTTTATTGTTTTGTTGTATGTCGGTGTGTGTGTGAGAAGGAGCACAGTTACATTTCTGACATCTTTCGAATTCGATTTTTGGCGCTATGTGACATGTTAACTTTAAAAGTAATGCAATTAATATACTTACTATACTGAACATTAAATACCTATATCATTTTACAATATAATTTACTGTATTAAAACAAAAAAGTAAAATTTGCATAATTTGAAGTCAATTCATAAATGTAATTATAATCGAACCCGCGCAATGCGTAAAACACACTGCCAGGTAACAAGAAGCCAAACTCGCAACACTCGAGATAGTATCGACTGAGTGATTGATCGACCGCGTCCGAGTCGCGCCGAGCACACACGATGCTCGGTCCCGGCTCGCACCGGCTCGTACCGGTCAGCAGGCGTACCGCATGAACGTTTAATAATTGTTTAACATCGAGTATCAATTGTACCCCAAGCGAATAAGTATTTATTATATTATAAATGTAAATATTTTATCTTTGTTTGGTTGCCTATCATTGTTTCGTGTTCATTGAAACTTATTGACTGTTTGCAAAGATCTTTTTAAGACATAATGTCTCGATGGAAATCTAATATTAATTTCATTAAGAGGACAGTCCTTGCGGAACGCCTAAATAGCGCTTACTATTTTCAAAATATCTTAAAACTGGAGCATTGATTATGGATGAAAAAAAACATTCAGTATCTTAATAGACAGATCTCAAGTTTCACCGCATGATATTTAAAAAATTTGTAACAATAACTCAGTAAATTCGTCGTCAACATCACAGTATGCTAGATATATATTTATATATAGTAGATTTTAGTGGAAAGATCTAAAAATCTAAAATCTATCTAGCTAACTAATCTATTCTATCTATCGGATCTAAAACAAAAATAACATAATGACCACATAATAATTTGCTTAGTACTACCACTGCGGAGTTTAATATACGAGTATAGACATGGCAAGTTAAAGTTGAGATTAATGGCATTCTTTACTACCGTGAAACAAACAACGAATTGTCTAAAACTTATCAAAACTTAAAGTCCCGTCATTCGTTAACTTTAAACTCAATGCTAAAGAGCGCTAACGTTTATTCTTGTAACGTTATAAAACTTTATACGAAGTTTGTTCGACGTGATGGTGATTCCGCAGCCGAGTGTGAACGCGGCTCTATATCGGCAATTTAATTCATATCGAAGAGTACATACAATGTACTTATTATCGTGTAAATTACGTACACCCGATTACCGTTAACAAGCAATTAAAGAATCCGTCATAAATATTACTATTTCGAAACAAAACTACGAAAAAGATAATTAATTTCGACCATTACAGTATATACGTGTACAAAATTAATAGGCTGAATGTTCATATTGAATCAATTAGCGTCATGGCTGTAACACAAACACGAACGCGCATTGTGATTCGTGTTTTATTGCCAATAAATGAATATGTTGCATTTTAATAAACATGACACAATCACAACTAATGAGCGCACCGTTTCGGCTTTTGATTTTCATCAAAGTACCTATACATTTTTACTGGTCGGTACCTATTACTAATGTTTATATGGCTCAAATACCGTCTGCATTCTGCAACCAACGCGCTACACACGACGAGAATCAGGATGTTTGATGTTGGAGCCAGTCGAGCGTTCGGGGTCCACTTCTGTGGAATAAAGGACACGCCTGGTCTTACGTTGGGACTTTTGCGTGCCTTACGTTTCGCTGATGAGACGTTATTCGAAAATTGTTTTTCTGATATTTAAATTATATTGCATAAACATAGGACAGTTGACCAAAATTGCAAAATAAAAACAGATAACATTGTAAGGTTGTGCACGGTCCTTTACTTTTAGTGTCACACGACAGTGGCAGGCATCGACCGAAGTAACAGTGCGGCCATAAAACGAGATTACCGACCATCCCCGGTCCCCACAGCCCCTGCCCTCCCCGTGTCTTGTGTCCTGTTGTCCCGCGGGATCGCCGCGCTGCTCTAGATTTCGCAACTACAAGTAGAAAACAACTAACTTTGAAATGTAATCTAACGTCGGAATTTACGTTGAATTAGAACTGCGAAGGTATTAAGTGAGTAATGAAAGAATATTTTTATAAAATAGGTATGTTAGGTAACAGTTTATACAAATATGTAGTATTAAACATTTTTCTCTGCGCCTGTCCGTATCTCCTCTTTCTGTTCCAAGGAACCACTTAACGGACTTCGATATGGTTTTCACTGATAGAAACAGCAATAAACGAAGAAGGTTTTTGTATATAATTTGTCAGTACTGTGTATTTCACAATAAATAGAAATAGCTATTGTTCACTCTTAATAACTAGTTTCATGTATTAAAAAGGAGTAAAAAAACTATAGATGACTTGCGAAACGATTTTCTTCAATTCATTAGTAATCTTATTCAAATAAAAGTTACATTGGGCATTTAGTATTGATGAAAATTGTCTTTTTTTTTAAATTTATTTATTCATTTAACATGATACAAAAAAGCAACAAATTATTATAGTACAGCATAAGTTTTATAAACTTTACCGTGTACCACAGTCACCGTATTAAATTAACAATAACATTCGAATCTGATTCGAATAGATACCTACTTTAAAAGATATCACGGTTTCCAAATTATGTGCAATGAAAAAATCGTTCAGTGGTAAAGGGGCGGTCATACGATAGAACCATCTGTAACAATAAAACTTTGACCTGGGTAGTTAACATTATCCAATTTCGAGGCTGTAAGTTGTAAATGTATCACAAAAATACACATATTATTCATGTTTTTGAGATATATAATAAATAAGCGTTTCTCAATAAATATCCGTACTTAATATTTTCTTGCTCAGTGCACATCCGATTTTCTTTATTAATAAACTGCAACCATGCGAACCATCGGGTATATAACCTTTTTTTAAAATCGGTAAAAAATACACACAATGCATTGTGACAATCGCCCCAACGTGTGTCTCTCGTTACACGAACGTATACGAATATTATAACGAAATAAACAACGAAATCTTCAATATCGGAACGTGAAGGCAATTTTGAAAGAATATTAGAAGTGTTCGTTGGCACGTGGTAACTATTTATAGCATGAAGTGCCCTAAATGCTTCGACAGCGGGCGTCGGTCGACGGTCGATGGGCGCTGGGCGCTCGGCGCTGAGCGCTGGGCACTGCTCGTTACCGATCAATTGCGCTCTAATGGCCGAACAGAGGCCGCGTCCGGTCATCTGCACCACGACTATGACGATGAAGCTCTGCGACTGGCGACTGGCGGTGTAGCATTTATCCTTACTGGCACTTCTTATGAATCTCGTCACATTGTTCCGACCGGTTCCGCAGAAGTTTGGCAGCGACATGGAAATAAATGTAATTCTAGTATAATTTTATATATTTGACGACTCGCCAGAACCCGTTCATTGTGGCGATCAGTTCATTTCGATCTCTTTTTTTAAGTATAAGCGAACAAGATAATATAAGAAACATAATTCACTAACAAGCACTTTGTCGCTGACTAAACCTTCCATTCATTCATTCATCCGGCGTAATCCTTAGAACCTCGCTATTAAAAACGGCTATGGAAGTAGCAGCGGCATCCTCGCATGCTGGCGGGTAACGTGGAAAGTTTTCTGAGGGCGAAACCTTCACTAAATCTTTTCTAGTTGTAAATTATTTAGTTATAAAGTATTTATTTTTTGTACTATTTTCAAACACTAAATGAAATATTTAGTAAGGGCACTTTTGTATATTTCGTTAGGTTGAAACAATGAGGCATCATTTGAAAGGTTCTAATATATTCTCACAACGATGAATTTTTGCGCAGCCTTAACACTCCCCGCGCTATAAATAAATAATTTGCCAAATATTTATCTATACATTCGGAAAGTAAGCTTACAAAACGTAGGCGACTGTACTTGAGGTATTCTACAAGCGGAGCTCGCGAATGTGTACCCGTTATTGGCCGACTTCATATATAACTTAATGTCTGTTTCATTATATCATAAAATAGCAAACAATTTTATTCATTTTTATAGTTCCAAAACGCTCGGAACGCGAAGATATACGCTTTTATGTGCTACATTGAGCATCAGACATAAACATCTCATTTGACGTTGCAACTTCATAATACTTACTTATACAGGTACCAATTCGTTAAAAGTTATGTCATACAAAATACGTTTGTATTTGATAAATATATAATAGGATAGTTTTTTTTTATGTGATAGGTGGCAAACGAGCAGGAGGCTCACCTGATGGAAAGTGACCACCACCGCCCAAGGACATCTGCAACACCGGGGGGCTTGCAGGTGCGTTGCCGGCCTTTCAGGAAGGAGTACGCTCTTTCCTTGAAGGTTTCCACGTCGTATCGGTTCTGAAAAACCGCCGGCGAAAGCTGGTTTCACAGAGTGATTGTGCGAGGCAGAAAATGTCTTAAAAATCGCGCTTTTGTGGATTTTTTAACATCTAGGTGGTGCGAGTGAAACTTGAAAATTTGATGAGATGTCCGAAGGTGAAATTCAGCAGCCGGAATTAATCCAAACAATTCCTCGGAACATTCCCCGTGAAAAATTCAGTAGAAGATACAGAGTGATCCAACATCTTTACGCAAAACCAAAGGATCAAGCAGATCGGAGAGAGCTTGATCGTCGATAATTTGAGCTGCTCTACGTTGGATACTGTCAAATGGAAGGAGCTGGTACTGAGGAGCACCAGCTCCGAAGGTGATAGCAGTACTCTATGTCGGGCCGAATTTGCGCCTTGTATAGTCTTAGACGATGGGCCGATATGAAATACTGTCCTGCCTTGCTGAGCACACCGAGCTTTTTTAATGCCAATTTGGCTTTGCCTTCCAATTGACCGCGGAACTGAACAAGGTTTGAAATATCGACGCCAAATATTTCGATACTAGCTGTGGCGGCTATCGGAATGTTCACAAATCGTGGAGATATGACAAATGGTGGTTTTTTAGTATTTTATAGTATCTTATTTGAATATTCGATAGTTTTGTGGAAGTTAATAACTTATTGTACATCGAGGATGTCTGAATTACTCGAATGTTAGTTTTGTTACATAATAGTATTATAAATAGTTCGTATTAAGGGAATGTTCCACGAACTGTAAAACATACACTTTAACACATAATGTACACTCAATCACACATATATATTATGTATTTAAGTAGAGTTTCAACCCAGTTTGAAGATCAAACCCATAGTTTAATGCTTATTTTATTTTTATTTTTAGTTGGTGGGTAGTCAGTGGCAAATGAGCCACATTAGTGGCAAGTGGTCACCACACCCATATACACCGAATTTCATTAGATATATGTAACAGAACGTAAAAATAAGTGTTTTTGTATCCCAGACCTGCTTGGAAAAACCATCACGAAATAAAAGTGCTATTAAATATGACAACATTGTTATATGAAATCTGCGGAACCTACTTTTAATCAAAATTGGACTGTCAATTACTTGGCTTAAGACTCGCCTACATTACTCTTAAGGTATTTACTGTACGTGAATGGGGAGAAGGTACGTTTGATTAAAATGAAAATCAGGAGTTCATAATCATAAAAAAATCTTGGATTGCGGTTTGTGAACTCTGTTTACTGAAAATTTCAGATACGCCAATTTCAAGTGAATGAAGAAATTTCCAAACCTTTGGTCCGGCGTTCTTGTTCTATATTAGAACGATGTAGCCTTACTTTCTTTAGATACAGCCTGCCGGTACGGGCTAATGATCGATTGGAATAGACTCAATGGACACATGGCTGACATATAGCTCTCGTGTCTACGTTATCAACATATTAATCTTGTTTGCGTTCGGTTTGCAATTTCAAATTTTAATTACGAACAATTAATATTATTTGTATAATTGAGATAATTCAAAATGCAGCTATATATAATTTAAAATTCAATTATGAGGGCGTTACTGAGTCGCCCGCAATGATTCAGTACGTCACACTCTGCACGTGGGACACGGGACGGGTATGGCCGCGCGGTGACACGACTGCATGCACATCCCCCCCTAGTAACCGTATCGTGGGTACGCTCAAGCCTGCAATCAAAGTAAGTGTTCTCTCTCACGTGTAGAAAGAAATGTTGATAAAATAAAATAATAGCCAATAACAATAACATTATTAGTTAACAAATCAAAATGAAGGGGCTTTTTGAGAAATTATGATTGGGAATGTGATAATTAAATAATCTGTGATATTTTCCCGGATCAGCCGGAGCGACTACAGCTCACGCGAAAGCGTGATATTATGTATATTACATTAACTACATATATTATGTTTGTCTGTGTGTGTACTGTAATTCTGATATAAAACCTCCGACCTAAACATAGGCTCAATGGTTGTGTTCTGGGCGACATCACCGACCAGTACGAGCGCCGGGGAACGGTGTATGTATATACGTATAATTATATGGTGCAAATTTATTCTGAGCACTGGAAAGTTTCAATTTTGTTTACGAGGATAATATCATGTGCTGCTCTAATTGCGAGCTGTGTAAATGTATATGATCGCGGGGCATATTAATAATAGGAACTACTGCATTGTTAAATTTTATATTTCCATAATTTATTGTAGGAGTTATCAAGCGAAACCTTATAAATCTTTCGTGAAATATACCATAAAACTTGGAGTCGGTGCGCTCGCGCCTGTAAATCCGATTTGAATGCAGGTTACAATGCGCGCGCACGTGGCGCGGCAGCCTGACCTGCGCATGTTTAGAAAACACGGCGCTCGCGTGGCTCACCCCAGCCATACACGTGACCACTGTTCGACGAACCACTACATTGTAATAAAATAAATTTAACATTAATTTTACTAAATATATGGCCGGCCAGAGACAACGGGAGCTCTGATTGCCGTATGCATAAACATATTACTAGTATAAAACATATGTACATACGAGTACCAGTAGCGCGGCCGCTGTCGCTGTCGGCTTGTGTTAGTATAAAATTTCAGAATTTGTATCTTTTTAATTAATCAAAACTGCACCAATTACATCAGGAACCTGATGCGGAAACCGATTTATACAGTCATGTTATTTTAGTTTAAAACTTTCGTACAGTTTTGTTCGTTAGGTAAATTTTAGTCAGTGCTGAAATAACGTTCCACACACTCATACAGCGCATCCAATTAATTTAGATTTTTCGTTAGCAGGTCTAGCCACGTTCGAAAACTCGACCTCAACACGGGGAGCCGTCGAATACATTGTTTATTTGTCATTTAACTTGGAATAATACGTTCGTTCAGTTCAGCGATATTTGTAGGGGGTAACAATAAAGTACGTTTAAAAACTCTTTTCCGAATTCATTTGAGAAAATTAAACAGCACATATTAATAAACACTATTTAACTGGGAAAGAGAGAGATCTTCTTCATCAGATCTTTGGATTAGTGGCACAGAGGTGAAAAGAGCAACAGATGCAAATAGCTAATGGTATCCATGAATGGCGTCTATGATTCGCGAGGCGACTGCGACGAGCTCCGGGTGTCGGCCCTTCGCTTCGCTAACGAAACTAATTACCGTCGGCTTTGTTACTCTCGCTGCAAGCGCTCCTCTCGCCCGCGCCGACCGACTCCCGACCGACTCCCGGCTGCCCTCCCGACTAGACGCTACATTGACTACCAATTATGAGCAGAATTTGATTGTTCATGTGCGTATTTTAATTGCTTGTAATAATAAAATAAAAATTAAGTTATGTATCGATTTTTATAACATCAGTATATCTCGCATGTATATGTATGTATAATGTATATACGACTGTTCTCGACGCGAGGCTCTCGACACGCGACACATGAACATACACTTCAGATGTTCCCGGCGCGAGTCTCGTTTACTTTTCACTGAGTCGTAACAAATCCAATCATTTCATTACGGACTTCGCTCGGTCGCGCACTTTGTTTTATACGAGGATACCTTCAAGTTATTAACAGAGAATTATTTCTTACTAGATATTGTACTATACGGATCAAGATATAGGCTTCGTCCACGTTCCTTGATTATAAATTTGGGTATAATAAAATTATTAAATATATAGGTATATATTTTTTTTTCATAAAAAGTAAAGGTAGCTGTTGACGGTTTATATTTGGAAATAATTGATATAATAATTGTGATAATATCATTTTAAAGCCGCTCTATTTATTAGTCTATTGAGAGGTTGATAATTGTATGAACGTTGAAGATTCAGTTATTCACAATTGTGTGTGTGAATAAGTATTTATAAGGTCAGGAAACTTTCGTTACATTGCTGCCATTAACTGTACCGACTCTGAGCTGCTGATTTTAAAATAGCGCAACAAAAAGGTTGGTAGTGGATTCCGCTCTATTAAGGATATCTTCAGCGCGGAGCGAGCGATTGATCTGGGTACGTCCTGTCTACGACATGTTAGTTAGCTAAAAAACTACACTAAACAAAACATTTCACTGCAAACGACTCCTAAGACGATGTTAATTAACAATAAATACAATAAATACAAATTCACTGTTATTTCTGGCGGAGCTTTCGTCGTTTAGTTAAGTCTTGGAACACTTAAATTTTTTTCGTAAAAGTCTTGAGTAAAGTACATATAGATTTTATTTTTGTATAATAATCTAGACTACTAGGCCATAAAGCTTATGATTTAAATGCCTGTGCTACATAGAAAAATGAATTCGCTATTAGAAATGTTTATATATAAACTTTTAAATAAATCGTTTTGTTAAATATGCTGCAGTACCATATGAAGAGAGACAAGGCGCGGGCGTGCGGCGGGCGTGCGGCGGACGCGACTTAGTGACGCTTTCATTACGCCCTGCACTAAGTAACGACTACGCTCTGTAACTTGTACCCGAGTGCCTTTGTTGTGTCTACTTCTAAATTCTTCCAGACTCACGTACGATGTGTTTGTTTAAGTATAACAGTATACAAATTACAGAGAAATGTGATAATGTTAGGTTTTAAACAAAGTTTAGAAACACACGAATAAAACTTGCTCCTTTCTGTTAATAGGTACATTATGATAGACTATCTAGTTGTGTCTTGGTTTATATTTGCGTAATCAGAAATGCCCTCAAGGAAAATTTTGCAGGAAAGAAAAAATAAAGTTATATCTACAGATGTATGAATAATTGATTGTGTTCATATTTTTGATTGCCATACAACTGTAGCATGTATGTAATGTAATACGTCCAGCTGTATCGAAATTTGCCGTAAGCTCGTAACCTATTTGGTATTATTTGAATGCGCATATCGATGTGCCCAGATGTGATCTCATATCGTATTCAAACCGTCCCGCAGTTTCGGCGAAGAAACGAAGGTGCGCTACGAGTATGTATTAGGGATTGATTCGACGAATACGAGCCATGAACCTTCATCTCTATTACGATTACACCGCATCATGATTAACTACAAAACTGACTAAATAGTAATTACGTTTACTATCATAGAAGGTCTCATTTAGTTTATTTACTGCCTTTCCTCAATGGCCTTCAGTGGAGCCAGCAGAGCACAGGTTACTTATTCGCTTAAATTACATCTTGTGTAGTTTAAAAGTATCAACTTAACTACTACAATTCTTTGTTTTCATTAGTTCCGTAACAGGATAAAAAAAATAATAAACTTCTAATAATACAACTTTCATTTTATATTTATATTTTTACGTATCTGGTGTGTCCCCTAAGCTGAATATTGTATCGACTGCAGTGCAATCAATTAGAAACGTGATATTTTGACAAACATTTAACGAAAGGCAGGGGCAAAAAATTGTAAGATTAAAAAGGGTCCGACCGAAGCGCCTCCTCGCTCACTCGCCCCCGCGCTCTAGCTGCCGGGCACTTTGCAAAACAATTAAATACCTAGCTATTGAATTGTATTGAACAAACGTTCACTTATCCAAACTAATATATTTTAAATTTAACTGAATTTGAAGAAAAAAATAAGAGACTATAAGCATAGCAACACAGCAATGTGTGATCATTTCATAAAAAGATACAAAGTTTGTTGTCGTTTCACGTTGATCGTTCGTTCGAGGATTTTAATATTGCAATGTCATTGGCGACACTTTTTTATCGTTTTCGTGGATAAACGATAAGAAATAAGCCAATTAAGGGGCGACACCTTTCACTCCCTCGCTTCGTGCAAATTAAACGAACCTTTAAAAATACGTTCCGCGCTCTACTAACGAGCGCTGGAGAAAGGCGATCGGGAGTCGCTCTGTTCTCACCCCGAAACCGCACTTACTGGTATTTAATAAATGACAGCCAAAAGCATTGCCCATATCTAGATCGAACGCGAATAATTAAACGAACTCGCTTTGACCATAAAAATATAACGGTAATTCCTTCCTCAATAAATATACGAACGAGAATATAAAATATTACTTAAGATTGAGAGCATGACTAATGAAGAAGAGAAAGCATAAAACACAAATAATTAACGTTTATTCGTGTGAATAATCTGAAGACGAATCATAGTTTTATTTATTCGCATACTTCCCAGTTACAACTCATTTTCTGTTGAAGACGATTTACTGATCAACTTTTCCTTATTAAGATTGACAATTCCATCAGTAAATATGTAGAGATGAAACGTCACGGTACAATGAACAATAATCCCAAGACTGGTCCTAGCGACCTAGGCCGCCTCATTTGCGGTTTCGCGGCGACCTCAGCATAATTCGGAGCGGTTGTCGCGCTCACGGAGCAGCCACAAAAACAGATGACATGAATCTTTCGGGCTCGCATTCCTTAAAAACAAAGCGACCCAATTGAAATCATCCAATAGACTTTCTCTACTCAAAGTTAACTTTTTTTATTAAATCCTCAGACTCGTATTATCGTATCGAATTTCCATGAGCTTAACTTTTAGAATTACACTAAGATTACGGCTTAAGCGGTAATTAAGTTAAATTAAGCGATATATGTCTATATAACATATCACTCATGGCATTGGCGCTGTGAGAAATATTTAAATGTCACTTTGTTACCGCACAAGTCTCGAACAATACAACTATGTATAACATAAACATTCATGAATACATTAATGTTTATATGATATCATTAACTACAACCTGCATTATTTAGTATAATAATTATCTGTTTGTTCCAAAAAAAACCATTGTGTACTGGTCGTTACTCGCATTTAATGAAAATACACATATCGCATTTTTTGCAGATATTAACCGTTACATGACGCGAATTACCATACAGACAAATATCTATCACACGAACGTAATAAACACATTATATAGTGTAGGTTCACATGCGAACGTACAGACAAACAGGTATGAAGAGATGCAGGTGACACACATACAATAAAACAATATTTATAATGACTATAAAATATAAAGGACATTACGGTAAAAAAAATAGTAAAAATCTGTCTGAATCTACTCCACGGACAGACCCGTCGGGCTGTCTTATTAATCATCATTCACCGAGACCGCCTCTAATGCATGTCACACGCTGGCCCTGCCAACTTCATGTACAGACAGCTCGTAGGCTACTCATTATACGAGATCTTGCTGCGACGGTGGTCACGGCAACTTGTCACTTAACATGAGGACGCACGGGCCATTTTAGCGCGCATGAAATCTTTACTTCCCTTTGGACTACACATACGCGGCTGCCCTTTTGATATTCGTACAAAAGATGGCAAATATGACAACGTCACAGTGAGCGCTCCCTTATAAATAATAGTGGCTCCTAACTGGGTCAGACGCCCGACGGAGCTGCAGACGGACTTTAAATATTTGTAGAGCAAGTCCATACTTCGATATTCGGAGCGCTTCGATACGTCACACATTAGAAGCCATAAATAAAGCTCGAAAGGCCTTTGTTGGAAGATCTAGGAAATAAATAACATTCGCAGCCGGAATCCGCCTCACTGCGCGCTTTTACAAAAGCATTCCTTTCGACTTTCAGGTTAGGAGCCGGTGGTTTTTGCTTCGTCGCAGCAGACAAGGGAAGTATAAAAGTTTAATTTTCTCCTGCAATTACTGAGATACGTTGCACGATGTTGGAATCTAAACACTTGAAATATATTTTCATATTCTATTGCATTACGGAAAAAGATCATTACCACATTAGGTTCTGAGCAGTGTCGGAACTAAGACCACACCTGGATAACATAATAAGAGATAGCTTTTATGACACACTAGCGACCGGCCGAGCCGCGCCAGGGCATCAAATAATATAGTATAAAATGTGTTAAAAGTTAAATATCGTTAAAAATGATCACCAAACTGAAATCTGTGTCGAAATATTTTATTATATTATTTTTCGACTTCCGAGACATGATGAAATTCTTCGAAATATATTGAGTGAGCATGAGTAAACAGCGTGCCTATCGTATATGATTTTTTTAATGAAATAATCTTTACTCTGATTTGCTCACACTCACTCTCTTAAAAAGTGTGAGTTGATTGTACTGGTTAATTTGCATTTAAATCATGAATTAAAGGAATGAAACAGATTGTTTACGTAAATCGCGAAACTTTCATGAAGAGTTATTTATGTACTGTACCAGTTGAAAACACACTGCGACGGAAGCCATTCTTCGGTTCTCGCGACAGACAATACCAGAGGCACAAAAACACTATCTTCTGAACTTGCTTTCGTGGGTGAAGAATGTTTGGGAGATCACTTTGATCAATGGCGAGTCGATCGGGCGCTTCGGACGGATCTGAATAAATATAATATTTCATCGGATCCCATACTCCTCCAGCCGACCTCTCTCGACGCGCTGCGTCTTCACGCCCACGTGCATTGTGGATGGTTTATCTATCTTGACCGATCGTTTCTGAAATAGTAGGTGCTGATATTTCGAGTTCGCTCATATTTGACTATTTTTTATTTAGAATATCAATAGACAAAGCCTGTGAGCTGTGAGCTCCGAGAGGGTTATGTGACGAGATCGTGTATCAGCAAATAAACACAATAGCGCTCGCGGCTCACGCGGTAGGTAACCTGTACCTCCTGCGTACGTACGGTACGGAGTTTGCGCTCGCTGTACGCAGGTGAACATTAAGCAGAAGGATAAGCAAGGAGCGCATCTGGCGAGCGGAGCTTATTCTCATTCAGAATACACGTCATTTGAGATGTGGAATTGGGCTGTGACATGCGGATTTGTCATACTCGCGCGGTGAGTTATGCGCTGCGAAACATGCTTTAATCTTCGCGAGCGTCTGTATGCGGTCAAATTACTCACACGAATAACGTGTGAGAATAGTACAGAACGTGTAAAGTATAAAAACCTTCACAAACAGCATAAATTTATCGTTAAATTAGCTCATTTGGAACGTACTTTGGTAAGTTTTATAGTCACCCTGTTACTTGTAAGATATGTTTACTTGGCAGCCGACACAATGGTGTATTGTGTCGTATCTCCGACGCGACCCACGTCTCCAGAGACCTCGACGTCACCGCTGACCACAATATGTACATATTGTACAGCGTTGACCGAAGAGATAAATAAGAAACACGATTTCAAGACGAACATCGATTTCCTTTGCTTTTTAATGAACAATTAAATTAAAGGCTCATATAATCACACTAAGATTAGAAACAAAAGCAGTTTTAACCTGTTTCAACTTGTATAACAATGCATATACATACGTACATACGTAGATACGTACATACGTACGTATGATAGCGATTACCTTTACTGCGATTCTGGCTCGTCGAATATTCATTCCATCGTGTCATAAAACACATTATGTTCAAAGAACAAACAACCTCTACTATTTTAACTTCATATGTTTGTTGGTTTGTCTCGGTCAAACCCTGCGAGCTGAAATTGAGTCACTTCCTGTTATCCAACTGAATTGAAATATGACGTGTTATTTCAGTTTCGACTAAGATGCCTTATTATAAGCCTGCTTTGATTAACACCCATCCTCAGCGGTTAACAGAATTTACAAGAAATAAGGTCTATAAAAGCTTGTTTTAAATATTAAGTTATATTGTTTCATCGTTAGAATATACCATCCGTCGAACGTATGGGTATGGTTTCTGTATCGACAATAACATCCAATTAAGATGTTGTAGTCATAAGTACAGTGAAATCTTCCCAGAGTGTTCGGCCACAATGGCAACCATACGAGACTGGTGTTGTGGAACACACTCATGTAACATACGAGTCTACGCGTATAAGTAAATAGCAATTTATAATGGCGTTTGTATCTAATCACTGCGAGGGATTAAAGTTTCATAATCGAATGAGGGTACGTATTGTGCGCGGCGCGCCTCACCCTCGCTGGCGCATCCGGCGCGCCCTCGACCTCGGATTAAAATTAATTCAAGCTAACTGCGGCTCCGCGTCGCCAGCGCTCTATTCTATTCAAAGCCACTGGTGCTGAATCGCCTCGCAGCCTCCCGACGGCTCCGACGGCGCCCGCTGTGCCAGCGACAGTCTTTTGATCCTACCCACGCCTACGAGTTTATTAGATATAATATAGTCGTGCATACATATGAATTTATAAGCGGGAAAGTGGTGTAAGCTGTATAATGAATATAGCTTACACCACTTTCCCGCTTTCATCGTTAGAATTATTATTATTATTTTGATAAGTTATATTAAAATAATCAACATTCTAAAAACATTGTGGTTGAGTCCGTAAAACATCGACACGGAAATAACCGGTGTGGGTGAGGAACCAACAAGTAATTAGTTACCTTTATCTCAACTTAGATTACATAATCAACTAATATTTACTCCGGGTTTTTTATCAACATTTATTAATTAAGTAATACATCATTGTCTTATCGACATATTTTTTTTAAACTGGGCCCCAGGAGAGATGTTTTGACTTCGCAGAGTCCGAGTTGTTGCGGTGACTTTTGATTTCAATTACTAATAAAAAAAATTTTATAATAAACATTACATCCGTACGTACGTATGTGGACGCTGACGCTGTGCGGTTGGAATGTAATTTGGAAACTTCGATGCTCAACCAATAGATCCCATTACGAAAAATAAACACGGCCAAAGTTCCCTAGCGCAGCACCCGGCATTTTATATTTTGTATGATATTTATTACGCGCTTGCAATATCAGAGTTTTAATAAAAAGTGTTTTTAACGAACCGTGAAGAGCAACACAGGCGCTCGGTGCTGCGGTCGTGACGGGCTTATAATATCGTTGAGCTGCGTCGTCGCTACGGGCTATACAAATACTATCTACACCGGACTGCATATCTCAACAGGCGATGACTGATATTGTCAGACAGGATAGACATTATTTAAAAACCTTGTGTCACTTGTTCCGAGACGTATTTAAATAATTCTG
Organism: Vanessa tameamea; assembly: GCF_037043105.1. Classification (NCBI taxonomy): domain Eukaryota; kingdom Metazoa; phylum Arthropoda; class Insecta; order Lepidoptera; family Nymphalidae; genus Vanessa; species Vanessa tameamea. Next base: position 39,067 of record NC_087327.1, on the reverse strand, counting down.
TTGGTAGATGTCGGGCCTCGAGTTGATAGTGGTCGCTTACATTTACAACTATCAAAGCGATCAGAATGTAAAGCGCATCCTTCGTTCGTTCAGTGAAAATGTTTTAAAAGAGTTCACTTTTATTCTTCACTTGATCGCGTCCGCTCCGCAGTAAGCCCGCCAATAAATAATGAGTCGCGCGAAGCGGCAGAGACGAATATTAATTGAATGTAATTTATCGGATCGTTTATTCAAATTAATGATGCAATATTGCGATCGTGACGTTGCGGACCAATGTGTCACGTGTTACTTACAAAGGCACGATTATAAATACAGGATCACTCTTTCACCGCTCTTTATTCGGGAGAAAATCTGTTCCGATTAGTTTTCGAATAGGTAAATCTTATTAGTTATGCAATTCGATACATTTACAGACTCCAGTTTATTGAACATTGTAATATTTACGAGGATGATTAATAATAATTAAAGCAGAGATTCTGAGTAGTATTACTGCTGATTATTCGCATTAGTTGTCACGTGACCGCATTCCGACGCTGACTGTTAAACGACCGCTCTAAAATGTGAGCCGCCGTTACATAGCTTCGTAATTTGGCGGGCGACGTGATCGTATGCTATACGCTGCCTTGCCGGTTTCGCTAGCGGCCTCACTTCCTGCCAAATGGACCTCCGTAAAAACTAAACTGGGACGATAAATTGCTACCCCTTGAGCACGAACACGGCCCCGACGATGTCAGCCGCATTCGACTCGCCAAATTACAGTAACCATTATCTCCGACCCTCCGTCCGCGCAGCGCAAAGTTCTACAACAGAGTAAACACCACCGCTCCATTGTCAACTACTGATCGCACACGGCGGCTGCGGAATCATTACAAACTAAAAGAGGGAGCGATCACTCATTCAAGTTTTCGTTAAAGCCGAATGTACCGCAAGAGGCTCTTAGTGACGCTCACTAATACCCGATGGAAATATTGCTCGTTAATACCCGACGACATTATTCCGCAGGATTTTTTGCGAATACGTAGTTTTAGACGGTCGACGTAGATGGCGCGTGGCGAACAGCGGCTCTACGCGCGTGTTAATCAGTGCGTATGCAAACGACTTCATTAGCGTCTGCCGTACCCGCCTCGGTGTCGGTGACCACCCACACGCCACACGCCACCGCTAGCTTACTTTTAATATTATTTATCTACATTTAAATACAACAACACACGTTAAGTCTCTCCAACATTATACATAATGATAATCGAGATCTGGGAATGAATGCTGAGCATTAGGAAATTGCAGCAAAAGTTCAGAGTGAAACAGGCGTGCGTCTGCGGTGCAGCTCGCTTGCGGTTTCGTAATATCGCGGTCTGAATTTCTAATGCGAGACTGTTACATTTCGTTAAATATACCCATAGCGAGAAAAAAACATTGTGAATTTGCAGGCGAAAGGTTTCACATGAAAGCACAATACTTTGTAAGCCCTTCGATCATCAAATCGAATTCATTTTTCAACCAAAAACTCTTAATTAACGATAGGAAGAGGAATTCTACACACGACTCCGTTTGACGTTCCCGGTGGGCGGTAACGGCTCATCCGACCCAGCGGCGACCCCGCGTCCCACCCGACCCCGATCACTTTGAACTCGCCGCAATGTCAAATCCAGATTTAATAATTTACCCCAGATTAATTTAGAATTAGACTTCTTAAAACTATACATATATGCGACCTTTGACTCTGCTACAATTAACATTATCCATTTAAAGTGCGTTTTATTTATAGATGTAGGAACTGGCTGCCTAATATAATCTTGGCACCACATCACAGGCCCGACCCCGGATCGTCAACTCATGATGTGAACTAGAACCATTCCGAGAGCTCGCGTAGGTATCACGTCCATTTCATAGAGCAATAAAATCTCTGGTTATGGCAATTCAATACGAGCACAATGCGCGATAACATCGGCGGCGCGGCAGGGGGGGCAGGGCGGGCAGGGGGAGGTGAAGAAGCACTCGAGCTATGGCGATAAACTCCATGCACTCAGGATCGTAACCGTCGTCTCCGCACTCGTGTTATGTGCCGTAAACTGCACCATAGGATTGATCACAATATAGCCTAACTTCGACGCAACTATGTACTTTACGAGGACAGCAACGTGACGCTCTTATAGGACGTAAGGACTTGGGACTGATGTTAATAACATTCTCTTAAATGCAAAATGGTTGTTTTACTTCATATATTTATTAAACGCCTCTTATGAAAAAAGTATGTAAAAAGTACAGACATGCACCCCACGTATATGTTCTTTGATATGCTTAAAACGAATTCGGTATTTGATTAGCATTGTTTATAAAACTAGTTATATATCTGTATGATATTGATGAGCTTTAGACACTTTAGGCAACACTTCGTGCTGGGCCGTCCGGTACCTCCCACTCATCCGATATTCTTCCGCGAAACAGCTATACTTAGTATTGTTTATGGTCTATGGGCGGTGGTGACCACTTACCGTCAGGCCCTTTTGCCCGTCCGCCTACGAAACACAACTCTCCATCGCAAAGCTTATCTATTAATATTAATATCTAGCTTATCTGTATCTCTCCGTGACTCTGGCTACTTACACACAGCTCATTGAAGCGTACGAGATAAATGTGGAGTTATATTATACTAGACGGCGTACCTTCTCGCGTTCGTCTCGAAACGTTAGTATCGCCTATCGCGTCGTGTTTCAATAACGTTATTTGTACTTGCGTTATTAAAAGGATAAAAGCAAATAATTGGTTTTATTTTACTTACTATTAATAATAATCGAAAAGATACTCGTAGCATTAAGTGAACGTCGTTTTAAAATTTACAAATAATATAATCGCGATGGGTTTCGTCATGTTCGTCTCACAACAGATAAATGAAGTGTTATGCTTACTGTTACGAAATATTTGTTAATAACGTGTAAAAGAATAAACGGAAATCATTATAAAAATGTACCTAATACATAATATAATGTTTTTGAGCGAGTAATGGAAATACAAATAATATACCTACTTCCTTCGACTACTAATCTTCACGACGATGCCATAGCTCATACAATTCGATAACTACGTTAACGATTACAATTATTTAGTAGCACACTCGTACGCTTTAAGTATGGGAAATGCGACAACCTGCAGGGTAGAAAGTGAGTGGTGTGTCATGTTCTAATGAACTATTGAAAGCATCGAGCACCGCGACCCTCATACTAAATGCGCCTGGCGTCTATCGTCTGGCGTCTGGCGCGGGGTGACATTGGGTTAAACTAACATTTACTCACTAGTGGTAGTCGAGCTAGCGCCCGCCCTCTCGTCCTTTCATACTACGAAATAATAATATACATTTGAAAAAACTTGGTGATAAATATATGCTCTTAAATATTCGTTACAATATTAGGTGTGAAATTACGATCAGTCGTAAATAAACACCTACGCTTTAGTAAATAACATGAATTACTCATGACGCAAACATGATAACATTTCAGATCTATTAAATCGAAAATGTAATGAATAAAAATACCCGAAACCTAATCGAAATGAACAAGGAGCGCTCTGGTAGTCGTAACTGCTCTCACTCACGGGAAAGTATTTTTTGTATCGAACAATATAATTATAACAATAACATTGGAGGCAATAATATTTCCTAACAAGTCATCTACAAACTTGGCCGATAAACAAGTTAAACAAAATGAATATTATTTAAAAAAATAGAATAATTTACTTTTTCAATGTTAGATCGACTTTAACTTTTTATCATTTCCTTAGTCACACTTTATTAACTTTATTTACATAAAGTATTCTATGCATTTTTTAATGATAAGTTAATTAGAAATGAAACGATCGCCTCCTGGCTATTTTTTTTTAAGTGATAATTATTGTAAAGAAATGCAAGCCAAGCTGACACAAACGGCTGAGTTGAGGCGGAAGAATAAAGTAAAGCTAAGTAGACATTCCTACTGTAGATTATATTACTATTTACTCTGTGACTTGTGTACTATTTACAGTAGCAGTAAGTGCGAGTATGCACATGGCTCAATTTTCAATGTGATCGTGTTTCTTGCAAGCCGGTCCGACGTCAGAGGACGACGACGTTAGAAGATGACCTGAAACTGGCGTCTCCGTCTCAGTGTAAAGACGCCCGACAGCCCGAGTCGAGTCGCGCTCCTTAAGTTTCGTTTGTCGAGTAAATGGATCAAGGATATTTTACTCCAACAACGGGAACTGTCGTCACTCGGCAGTCGCGAGTCGCGCGCCCGGTTTAGTTGCAGTGAATTATGAAATAACATTCCTAGTACTATACCTATGATGAATACATTTTACTGCTGCCTGGTAATAAAAATATACAGGCGCAATAAAATAAAAAAAAATAAAAATTAAGATAAGAAGTACCAAAGGTACGAATGACATGGTGAAACTACAAATATAACAATAAAAAAAATTATATCCAATATTGATATTGAAATATTTTGAACGGATTTTAAAGTATTTTGTGTGGGGAGAATAAATGATGTAATGAGAAACAGCTTTATGCAGAGCGGTTACAACTTCACAAGTAAGCCAGATACATATTTTATTTACAGCAGACATTAAACGAGACGATAACATGTTCCGAGGGAGTAACAAACAAATAAACAATTTACTCACTCGGACATTTATACTATTAGCTATTTTTCATATATCGGCAGTAGTCACCGTCCAATGTCCACTAGATAGATGCATACATGAAATGTATTATAACATATAATTTACATTGACGAAAGCGGGAAATCCCCGCCCTGTCACTTTGATACACATCGTTAGGTGCGCTACCTTTATTAATTTTTACTTTTATGTATTTACTCTAGCGGCAGAGTCCGCTACGAGCGAGCAAATATTATCACATAAATCACAAAAGACATCATTATCCGGTAAAAAGAGACTACGAGCGTCGATCGGTGTCCAGGGCTCGTAGCTGTGAGGACTTTGTTTACCAGCTAAGAGACTTATATATGTAGCTAGCTACTCGCCGTGCGACATTTTGTGTAAGTACATCAAAATAGGAATTTTGAAACATAAATAAGTCTATATCACAATAAGTCATACGTATATGCAAATGGCAATGTTTGAATTCCGAATATTTCTATGTATTCATATTCTGTACTGTTATAATATCCCGCAAGCCGTTCCAATCTGCTTCGTGACTGATTCTGTATCTTATTCAAAAAATCATAAATATTAACTAATTTTGCAAAGTGCATGAGTTAGGTTCTCGGAAATTAACGTCGGCGTGAAGAAGTATGCGTAGGCTTTCGCAATGAGATTGGATCGGGCGTGGTGGACGCGGGTCGAAATAATTGACTATAAATCGTTTTTAATGACGCCACTGGAGGCTTCGTTGCGTGCGGTAATTGAACTGAGCCCGCAATACGAGCGCTGCCGTCACACTCGCTGATGCTGACTGAGGATTTTGTCGCTGAGCAACCGCCTAAACTGAGTTACATTTTCTGCAATATAAGCACTATTGTAATATCTAATTCTATATACATACTCTGAGTTAAATATGTTCCTTTATTATCCATTTCTATTGTTACGGCTGTTCCTGTTTTAACAGGTCATTTTATTGGCATGGAACAAAAATTTTTTTTTGAACAAATTTTTAATAAACTAGCTAGGTGCAGTTTGAGTACTTTTCCGAAAAACGATGGAAAATATATTTTCGCTTCTATTGGTAATCACTAATGATTAGTAGGTAATCACTGAGTTTGTTGTCGATTCTTCTGGGTAGAATCTACTTTCCGAAACGGTGGTAACTAAAAATACTAATCAGAGTCTACTTGAAAAAAGAATATTTCGATTTTGATATATTCCGTCGGGGGAGACTGACGTTTCCCACTAATTCTATTAGTTATTGGGGGTTCTCAGAAATACATGATACAATAGGGCATTATCAAATGTGCCTCTAGTGAATCCAGGCACGTAAGATACGTGCATCCCAGTCTGGATGGTCGCCGAGACTTTGAAGAGCACTTAGAGCGCCTAGTCCCCGAGATCGAGAAGGTAGCAGGTGCCATGCAAAGACGCTGTCTCTGTACCGGTGTCGTGCGATTGATGGCCTTCTACGGGACGCCTATTTGGTCACACAGATTGTCGGCCATCTGCCACCGTCGTACTAAGATCCAGGGTTCCTAACGGAGTGTCACTATCGTGGGAGTGCGAAGATATTGCACGATACCCTTATGGGTATCGTGCAATATCTGCGACTGTGGCCTACAGTCGCAGCGCACTTTCCACCATTGTACATTCAGGTGGATTTGGAAGCGACAGTGTATCAGTAGACAGTCCCACATAGTGTGCAAATTATTATTTTATTTAAATTAAAAGCATAATTTATTTTTGGTATAGCACAATATTACTAACATCACGTGACACGACATCGGACAAAAATAAAATTATACTATAACAATTCTTAATTAACCTAATTAACTATAAATAAGATTTTTTTAAATAAATCACAGAAATTCTTAGATATTTACTTCGAATCTTATTGGAAAGCACTTGGAAACAAAACGAAATGCTAGTCGTAACCGGCACAGCCATCTAGTGACGGATCCATGAAACACAAGCGGTTTGTTTACATAGTCTTACAACCGGCTACAACCACGTGGATGAGTAACATGAAATTATCAATGGGCATTAAAGTTAAGGTGGAGACGTATACATTAGTAATAATAAATAAATTATTTCAATGGATGTCTTCTTGTAATAATTCAATATAACGGCGGGTAAGTACTGTAATACGTACCTACTAAATGTTGTCACTTCACGTGCTTTATGACCATAGTACCGAAGCACCAATTCAATCTTGCGTTGTGTACGCCATTAAAGAGAACAAAAATCATTAGCTCAAATTAATTTCTTTAAAATATGTTTCAAATATAAAATAAAGTTTTCATTAATACATTTTTCCTATTTACTTATTCTTAAATAAAATGTTTTTAATGAAACTTTAATTCTACTGATATTTTCTTGGAATAGTATCTAATTATGTTAGTTTTGAACTTGTGAAGTAATATAGTAATATATTATCTTACTAAGGGGTCGCTTGCCGCAGTAGGAGCTGCTGTGCTAGTGCGACTAAACGAGGGATGAATATTAATTGCCAATCAGTAAACTTAGTCACGACATCACCCTATTTTACCGCAGTTAGGTAACAATTATAAACACAAAAAAAATATTAATTTATAAGTAATAATAATATATTATACAACATAATCAATATGTTCATCGGTCATCGATACGATAATCGTTTTGCAAACTAAAATTACTCCAACACCTTACCCCATGGCTTGTCTAGTGGAATCATAATGTACTAATAACTTATGTAACAAAATAATATAAGTCAATAATTATTTTTCATTCTAAGCTTTGTTATATTTGTAATTTGGAAATTTAAATTTGAAATGGTTCAATTATACCTCAATAAATATTAACTAAAGAGTTAAAAAAACAAAAAAAATTAAAGAAAACATACATACTTGAAAAACCATTTTTTTTTAAGATTTACAAAGAAGGTACATTTATTTTACTTACTTTTTTGTTTGAAAATTAAAAGTAATTACTATTTAAATATAATAAGAGGAATATAAAGCGGTATCGGTAATTTAAATGATTGTGAAGAGGTAACTTAACACCAAGTTACTTTTGATGTGTTATGATAGATGGCGCTACACAATTAATATTTTTTTATGACATATTAAAAATGACATATTGTGTATTAAAATTATTATTTTAACTATTTTACCAAATTTTATTGTTAAAATAATTAAATTAAAAGAAAAATTCTTACTCAGTTACGTTATAAGTATCCGATCGTTCATAGCATTTGAGTACCTCAAAAAGTCAACACACATTCAGATTGACACTGACAGCTTACGACTGAGAGTCGACAGAGATACCGAATATCAATTATTATCAACATAACCTCTTCAGTTTCAATTTCTTACTAATTCATGTGATTTCAAGATTGTTTCTACTTTATGGTAATTCAATTAATTAAGCGTATTTTAGTAACGTTTATTTTTATGTTTTAATTTTATTTACCATCGTAAAATGCACTCTCGATACTTTTATTTGGATTTGGAATTAGATTTGTAAGTAACAATGTTGCATAACATGGAATAATTTACCTATAAAATACTTTAGTGTTTGAAATTTTATTACTAATACATTATTCTTCGCAAAAATAATACCGAATATTAGTGGAATGACGTTTGATTAAATAGTAATTATAATTAATTATAACCTCATATATTTGTATGTTAATTGTGTAACGCTGTATTAATAATTTATAAATAAGCTTGCTATGCTTTGCTGCTCATTTATACTACTTTAGTGCTTCTTTTATTGTTTTAAAATGAAAAATAATTTAGAAATGCAATTAAAAACACAAATAAATACATAATTAAATACAAAATAAATACATTTATTACATTTACATTACATTAGCAGCCTGTAAATTTCCCTCTGCTGGGCTAAGGTCTCCTCTCCATTTGAGGAGAAAGTTTGGAGCATATTCTACTACACTGCTCCAATGCGGTTTGGTGGAATACACATGTGGCAGAATTTTGTTGGAATTAGACACATGCAGGTTTCCTCACGATGTTTTCCTTCACTGCCGAGCACGAGATGAATTTTAAACACAAATTAAGCACATGAAAATTTAGTGGTGCCTGCCTGGGGTTGAACCCGAAATCATCGGTTAAGATGTATGCGTTTTTTTTAATTTTATTTATTTAACGCGAAAAAAATATTAAAGCGTTCTAACCTCTGAGCCATCTCGGCTCATAATTATATACAATATTTAAAAAGCATGACATATTACTACATGTGTGCCGCTTCTGCACTCGATGCGCCTTGCCCTTCGATTTACACAGAGAAATGGGAATTCAAAAATTCAAAAGTAATATTTTTTTTAATGGTAAAAGTACCATGATTGTAATTCTGTATATTATTATTTATATATAAATAAACCATGGATCAAATAATTGGCTGTAAAGCTTCATACAAGTGCCATCAAGTGTATCTGAGTATGTTAAGCGACCAAGTATGGTGTGCTCATACTTCATATTGCTATGCAGACCAGTTTGTATGACGAGTGAGCCAGTGTACATAAGGCAGTAATTATCAATTATAAAATTAGATTTACACTTATAGCACATTGGCACAGTAAGGAATAGCTTATACTGCAAGTGTCATTGGGCATAAGTGACCATTGACAATAGTACATAAATACTTTTGTCAAAAGTATTTTGGTTTAAATTTAGTACTTTTATCACAATTTAAAGAATTTTCAAACAATTGAACTATTTAATTATGTTTTATTAACATTTATAATTATATATTGTCGATGAAGTTGTTATTGCAATTTAGGGAGTCAAAGAGTATAAATATTTAAGACATTTTTTTTTAATAATAATATATATTGATCAAGATCTGTTTGTTGTGTATAGCAGAACTATTAGTGAGTCACCTGGAATAAGTAAAGCTAAGGTTTTATATTTACCTACTCCACCTTTGTTCAAAATAACCTTTGAATGATTATAAAAGTAACATTTTCTACAAAAATTTCAGGAACACTTCGCTTAGATCTGACTTGGCAGTTCAAAGTATATTGCAAGAAGCTACGCAACAATTGTTCGGTGAGTGTTGCGGCGTGCGGGTGGACGTACTGCGCGTGCGCGAGGAGCGCGCGGCGGCGCACGTGCTCGTGCGAACCCGAGATTCTCACCTCCGGAAACTGAGAGCCGCGCTCGCGCTCACGCCGCGGAACATACGCGTAATCGCCGAGGCGCCGTCCCTGCAGGCACTCATTTAATCCATGTAGGTCTCTATATATCGAAATATAATTTGAAAGCATCGATTTAGTCATTTCTACATTTAAAATTTCACTGACCTCTTCCAAACGACCTCGTACGGGCAAGACGTTAAACGACTAGCGGTAATCCGTCAGCGCTACGAGTATCACGGACAGCATGTCGTCGCGGCGCGTGTGGGAGACGGGCGAGGGCGGCAAGGACGTGGTGGTGGTGGCGGCGCGCGAGGAGCTGTCGGCGCCGAGCGCCGCGTCGCTGCCGGCGCCCGAGCCCGCGCCCGGCCTCATCCTGCCCGACGGCTCCATCAACTGGGGCTGCCCGTGCCTGGGCGGGATGGCCACGGGGCCCTGCGGCACGCAGTTCCGAGACGCCTTCTCCTGCTTCCACTACAGGTACGTGTATTCTCCGCGGGACCATTCGACGGGGCCGTAGTGAAGTACTCATATAAAATATTCAAAGAAATGTTTGAAATACAAAGTTTTTGAAACTATTTTACTTTCATATGAAAGTAAAATATGTAGTATTAATCAGATGAGGAATGCATTATACATTTAATTACTGTAACAGCATATCCGATTTCGTGATTTCCGAAAAAAAAAATCTCATTTCAGCGAAGCGGAACCCAAAGGCAGCGACTGCTACGAAAAGTTTAGTATAATGCAGGAGTGCATGGGGCAGTACCCCGAACTTTACGGCAAGGACGAGGACGAGGACGAGCTGGCGGCGGCGCTGGAGCAGGCCGCGGACGCTCCCCCCTCCGAGCGGGAGGCCCCCGCGGCCCCCGCGGCCCCCGCCGAGAGAGCGCCCCCCGCGGAGCCCGCGCCCGCGCGAAACTGAGCGCCTCCCGCGGTGATACCGGACGCTCACCTGGGACATGATATACCACTACCTGATGTGTTATGTTATTATTTTAGTATTCAGAATGATACTGGAATAGTAATAGAATTATCGTAGTAAACACCATTCCTTTTTGTATGCATAGTTCAATTATAAGTGCAGCTCTGGCGGGATCCGAGTGAGCCCTTGAAATACAGGACAGACACGACACGAAATTGCATTCAATGGGGGCGCCGTGTGTCGCCGGTTGGGACATCGAGCTCACCTGCGTCCAGCGCTAGGAAATCATAAAACGACTGCGGTCTGACTGTTTTATATGCACACGTTTTGGATTCGCTCGACGGCTCAGGTTTGCTCGGTTATGTAAAAAGCACAATTAAACGTAGTGTATTTTATTACCGCGTAGTTTTAGTTTGTTTGTTTCTGTTAAAATAAGTTGACCATTTTGTTTTATATTTCTGCCGAGAAGCTTCGTCTCCGAATGACGAATGCAAGTATTGCTTTGATTTTACAAAGTAATCCTGTGTATTTTTATCGTAAATAAATGGTGTAAGAAATTTAAATCTGTCTTTCATTATAATTGTATTCTTTGCCGGCAAATCTAACCGTTCACGTAGGGCGCACAATGTTATACATACAAATATATACAATCCAAGATACAAGTATATATAATGTTTGATTCTAAATATGTATATATAATTTGTTTAGTTACATAAGTTTGCCTTTATTTATTTATTTACAAAAATACCTATCTAACATTACAGTAATCCAATGCGTTATTTAAGTTGACTACCAAAACATTATTGTAATAATTCGTCAGTTTACAAATAAAGGGGAATGCCCGTTTCTGGCCCGAAAGGAACGAGAACTTACTTTAATTTTAAAAATCCATAGCATTTATTTTGTCTTTACAGATATATTCATTTGGCGTCTAAAGTTTGCAATATATTACATTTATTACACAACTAGTGACTTCGCTTAAATTAAATCAAAATAGGCAAGAAAAAAAATCGCTAACGTATTTGATATTCGTTACATTTTAATCATTATATCGGCACTGATTTTATTATATATTTGTTGGAAATTGTTGAATAACGTAATATTATACAGCAACCAGTTCGACCCCAGCAGGTAAATAAAGTTCTTTAAAGTTCTTTAAAAATACTTACTTATTGTATTATGATAAGCTATGTAATCAAAGAAATTATAATATTATTTTATTTAAAGTTAATTACTTATATTTATAGTTATAATTAGTATTAAAAAATAAAACTACTGATTCAGAAGACATTTGTTACTAAGTATAAATATTCTATTCTAATAATATTTAATAATATGTCTATATTTTTACTATGTATTATTTATATTTTTTTAAATATACATTTGAAAATGTAGTATAAAAAAAACTGTTATATAATAATTGAGACTGTAAAACTTTGAAATTCTCAACCTTTCCTGAATTTTATATCAGATTATTGGGCAAATATGTTGCTCAACATAAAGTTATATATAGCCTGTCTGGTCAAATGGCTGTCATAAAAAAATATTACTTTAATAATTTGATTACTTTCTTTAAATACAAGTTTTACATTATTATTTTTTTATCCGAGGAATGCCCGCCTGAACTTACTTTTCTACTAACTAAACTATGACATCCTTTTTTTTTATATCAACAGCAAGACCATAATTATTTATTTTGTTGCAAACATATATAACTATTAATGGCTTATAATAATAAAAAAATAATATAAAATTATTTTTGATCTTAATTACAAATCGAAATATATTGTAATTAGCTTAATTATTTATCACTATCTAGATTAAAAATATACCGGACAAATCAAATTTACACATTTCTTGACAAAAAGAAATCATATTTATATTTCAAAATTATTAAAACAAATTTTATGACAAAAATAGATCATATTTATATTTCTAAATTATTTAAACAGTATTAGTTAATAATTGCCATAACCAAAACTTCTATTAAATCTTAATTTATTTAATTCCTTACTTATTATAATAAATCTGTCCGGAAATCATAGGCTTAACGCCATAGGTACAAAACAAATGTTAATGACTTGCTTGATACATTCTATATTTCAAAATAAGAAATTTAACTTAGTATTATCTAAGATTGATTCTAAAATATGAATTACAATTTATTATTCTACATTTTACTTACTTTATTGCTAAGAGTAGATAATAATATTTCCTGTATTATTAAGTCCCAAATTAGTTGATAGATGTCGCTTTACAGATTATAAGTTTTATTCTATTTGTTACATATATTGACAACAGATGGTAGCACGGCCGAGCGCCCATATATACCATCACGGACTTTTTTGTAGACATTTTTGAGGTGTACATTTCTGTAGTACATTATTTTGATCTATCTAGTAGGGTTCAGTCAGCGTTTACAATATCAGCGCAAAAAATATATAAATTAAGACATCACATTAGAAACTTTTAAAATTATCAGTGTTACTTAACTATATTGTCTATGTATTATATACAAAAACCTTCCTCTCGAATCACTCTATCTATTAAAAAAAACCGCATCAAAATCCGTTGCGTAGTTTTAAAGATTTAAGCATATAAAGGGACATAGGGACAGAGAAAGCGACTTTGTTTTATACTATGTAAAGATATTATGATACTAATGATAAATAATAATTGTAATACTTACACAAATGTTTAAGGGGACTACATCAGCTAAATGCAAGTTTTATAATGCAAAAAACAGATATTCTTATTTTCGAACAAAGAGCGTACGCATGTGTGCGTAACCGTGCCGTGTACAGAGTACAGGCTACAACATTGTCGGCCGAGGCCTGATGCTATATAGGTGTGTCGATCTTTTCGCCGCATCATTACGTTACGAGATATTTTTTTGTAATTTTAATTGTAAATTAATTGTTTCGTTTTCTTATAATAAATATTATTCTTTCTTGTAAATAAATATATTAAGTTAAAATAGTGTAGTAGTAATTAGGCATTTATATTATTTGTTATAAATTTTAATTGTGTAAATAAGAGAAATAAAGTGAAACACGTGAGGAAAACTAAAAAACTTTTATATAAATTAAGCGCCGAACATACATATGAACGATATTAAAAGGTAAGATTATTTTATTAGTAAACATATTTTTTTTTATAAATTATGAATATTGAAAACATCTATTAGAAAAAATGTGCAATCAGTTCGCATCGAATCAGATTTTTCGAGTTATTCTTTAAATATTACGATAGAGTATTTGGTCGAAGTAAGGAAATCATCATTTGAGAGGGACTACATTCGATCCCCATGAACTCGAAGCATTATGATATTTTTCATTAAAAGTACTATGGGGTATATTTAGATACATATCTTTTAAATACACACTTATAATTAATAAAAATATAATTACTAACATATATTTATTTTTTACCGAATAAAGAAAGTCGAAAACAATAACACGGAAGCTATTTATTTATATTGCGTAAGAGTTTAATTTTATTGATTTGGTTTATAATAGGAATTAAAGTTATGTATGTACTAATTTTAATAATAAAAAAAAAGTAAAGTCGCAACAAAAAAAAAAAAAAAAATGTAGTTGTTGTGAACCAGAGAACTAGAATATTTAGAAGTTTCATTTGTACGTAATTCAAAAATTTTAATTTTTTTGTAACGTCCGCCATATTAAATTGAATATGGCAGCAATTCATGAAACGTGGATTGTCATCGAGACAACTTTGCCAACTTTCAGCTCCATAGCTTCAGTGGAAGTGGGTGTAATATTGATTGCAAGATTCCAGGACATATGTACATACATTCATACATACAAGTGAAATTAAATAAAATATTTTAAGTTTAATTAAATCAGTTTTCGTTTTTAATAATTTTCGAATAACAGTCAAAAGCAATACAATTAACTTAGTTAACCAATGATTCAACCAAATCGATTTGACATTTTTTTCTAGTAAATATTTAGATGTTTTTTTTTTAAATTAAATATATATTTTTTCTTTGTGAACCGATATTAATAAAACTTACAAACACTACGCTATATGTTACCCCACGGTTACTACACTGCAGATTTCAAACACTTACGATTTTATTATATAAATAGATTATCAAACTTTTATAAAATGTTAAAAATTGGTATATTTTAATAATTTTAATTGTGGTAGGTATAATAATATAAATAATAGAAAAAAAATGGTTAAAACTAACTGTATATTTTATTGTATACAAAATATAAATAAAATTATTGTAAGATTAATTGAATCAGTTTTATTTTATAATCATTTGTTAACTAACATCGAAAGAAATAAAAATAATTCTGTAGTCCTATCTATTTTTTATGAGATTTATGATCGATCTTACTTCGCTTGGTTTGGCGCCATCTATTAGAATATTTGCGCGTAACCTCGTTACCTCGCTTAACCACTAGTTCACGAGCTTGCCGTTTTTGTCCATTTTTTAAGTGTGTGCGTGCGATTCTCAAGGGCACTTAGCTCTTGTAGTCCTCTTAATAAATTTAATGGTCTGAATAGTTCTACAATTGTCCGAGGAATGCCCGCCTGAACTTACTTTTCTACTAACTAAACTACGACATTTTTTTTTTTTTTTATATAAACAATTTATTTTGTTACAAACATAATAACTATTAACGGCTTATAAAATAATAAGAAAATAATATAAAATTATTTTTAAACTTACTTAAAAATCGAAATATATTGTAATTAGCTTCATTATTTATCACTATCTTTATTAAAAATATACCGGACAAATCAAATATCTTGACAAAAAAAAATCATATTTATATTTCAAAATTATTAAAACTAATTTTATGCCAAAAATAGACCATATTTATAATTCTAAATTATTTAAACAGTATTAGTTAATAATTGCCACAAGCATAACTTCTATTAAATCTAAATTTATTTAATTCCTTACTTATTATAATAAATCTGTCCGGAAATCAAAAATTTTACGCCATAGATACGAAACAAATGTTCAACATTCCAAAATACGAAATATAACTTAGTATTATCTAAGATTGATTCTAAAATATAAATTACAATTTATTATTCTACATTATACTTTATTGCTAAGAGTAGATAATAATATTTCCTGTATTATTAAGTCCCAAATTAGTTGATAGATGTCGCTTTACAGATTATAAGTTTTATTCGATTTGTTACATATATTGACAACAGATGGCAGCACGGCGAATGCCTATGGATATAGTTTTGTTTTGATTAGTTACATACATTAAAACTAGATGGCAGCCCAGACAGTTTGGCTATGTCGACGACGTTAGCGTCTTAAAATGCAGTTTTGGCGTAAAGTGCGTCGTTTTTTTTTTTCTTTATCAATATATCAATTCTCACCAGTATTCTAGTTTTGTAGGTAGGTAGGTAGGTAGGTAGGTAGGTAGGTAGGTAGGTAGGTAGGTAGGTAGGTAGGTAGGTAGGTAGGTAGGTAGGTAGGTAGGTAGGTAGGTAGGTAGGTAGGTAGGTAGGTAGGTAGGTAGGTAGGTAGGTAGGTAGGTAGGTAGGTAGGTAGGTAGGTAGGTAGGTAGGTAGGTAGGTAGGTAGGTAGGTAGGTAGGTAGGTAGGTAGGTAGGTAGGTAGGTAGGTAGGTAGGTAGGTAGGTAGGTAGGTAGGTAGGTAGGTAGGTAGGTAGGTAGGTAGGTAGGTAGGTAGGTAGGTAGGTAGGTAGGTAGGTAGGTAGGTAGGTAGGTAGGTAGGTAGGTAGGTAGGTAGGTAGGTAGGTAGGTAGGTAGGTAGGTAGGTAGGTAGGTAGGTAGGTAGGTAGGTAGGTAGGTAGGTAGGTAGGTAGGTAGGTAGGTAGGTAGGTAGGTAGGTAGGTAGGTAGGTAGGTAGGTAGGTAGGTAGGTAGGTAGGTAGGTAGGTAGGTAGGTAGGTAGGTAGGTAGGTAGGTAGGTAGGTAGGTAGGTAGGTAGGTAGGTAGGTAGGTAGGTAGGTAGGTAGGTAGGTAGGTAGGTAGGTAGGTAGGTAGGTAGGTAGGTAGGTAGGTAGGTAGGTAGGTAGGTAGGTAGGTAGGTAGGTAGGTAGGTAGGTAGGTAGGTAGGTAGGTAGGTAGGTAGGTAGGTAGGTAGGTAGGTAGGTAGGTAGGTAGGTAGGTAGGTAGGTAGGTAGGTAGGTAGGTAGGTAGGTAGGTAGGTAGGTAGGTAGGTAGGTAGGTAGGTAGGTAGGTAGGTAGGTAGGTAGGTAGGTAGGTAGGTAGGTAGGTAGGTAGGTAGGTAGGTAGGTAGGTAGGTAGGTAGGTAGGTAGGTAGGTAGGTAGGTAGGTAGGTAGGTAGGTAGGTAGGTAGGTAGGTAGGTAGGTAGGTAGGTAGGTAGGTAGGTAGGTAGGTAGGTAGGTAGGTAGGTAGGTAGGTAGGTAGGTAGGTAGGTAGGTAGGTAGGTAGGTAGGTAGGTAGGTAGGTAGGTAGGTAGGTAGGTAGGTAGGTAGGTAGGTAGGTAGGTAGGTAGGTAGGTAGGTAGGTAGGTAGGTAGGTAGGTAGGTAGGTAGGTAGGTAGGTAGGTAGGTAGGTAGGTAGGTAGGTAGGTAGGTAGGTAGGTAGGTAGGTAGGTAGGTAGGTAGGTAGGTAGGTAGGTAGGTAGGTAGGTAGGTAGGTAGGTAGGTAGGTAGGTAGGTAGGTAGGTAGGTAGGTAGGTAGGTAGGTAGGTAGGTAGGTAGGTAGGTAGGTAGGTAGGTAGGTAGGTAGGTAGGTAGGTAGGTAGGTAGGTAGGTAGGTAGGTAGGTAGGTAGGTAGGTAGGTAGGTAGGTAGGTAGGTAGGTAGGTAGGTAGGTAGGTAGGTAGGTAGGTAGGTAGGTAGGTAGGTAGGTAGGTAGGTAGGTAGGTAGGTAGGTAGGTAGGTAGGTAGGTAGGTAGGTAGGTAGGTAGGTAGGTAGGTAGGTAGGTAGGTAGGTAGGTAGGTAGGTAGGTAGGTAGGTAGGTAGGTAGGTAGGTAGGTAGGTAGGTAGGTAGGTAGGTAGGTAGGTAGGTAGGTAGGTAGGTAGGTAGGTAGGTAGGTAGGTAGGTAGGTAGGTAGGTAGGTAGGTAGGTAGGTAGGTAGGTAGGTAGGTAGGTAGGTAGGTAGGTAGGTAGGTAGGTAGGTAGGTAGGTAGGTAGGTAGGTAGGTAGGTAGGTAGGTAGGTAGGTAGGTAGGTAGGTAGGTAGGTAGGTAGGTAGGTAGGTAGGTAGGTAGGTAGGTAGGTAGGTAGGTAGGTAGGTAGGTAGGTAGGTAGGTAGGTTAGGTTAGGTTAGGTTAGGTTAGGTTAGGTTAGGTTAGGTTAGGTTAGGTTAGGTTAGGTTAGGTTAGGTTAGGTTAGGTTAGGTTAGGTTAGGTTAGGTTAGGTTAGGTTAGGTTAGGTTAGGTTAGGTTAGGTTAGGTTAGGTTAGGTTAGGTTAGGTTAGGTTAGGTTAGGTTAGGTTAGGTTAGGTTAGGTTAGGTTAGGTTAGGTTAGGTTAGGTTAGGTTAGGTTAGGTTAGGTTAGGTTAGGTTAGGTTAGGTTAGGTTAGGTTAGGTTAGGTTAGGTTAGGTTAGGTTAGGTTAGGTTAGGTTAGGTTAGGTTAGGTTAGGTTAGGTTAGGTTAGGTTAGGTTAGGTTAGGTTAGGTTAGGTTAGGTTAGGTTAGGTTAGGTTAGGTTAGGTTAGGTTAGGTTAGGTTAGGTTAGGTTAGGTTAGGTTAGGTTAGGTTAGGTTAGGTTAGGTTAGGTTAGGTTAGGTTAGGTTAGGTTAGGTTAGGTTAGGTTAGGTTAGGTTAGGTTAGGTTAGGTTAGGTTAGGTTAGGTTAGGTTAGGTTAGGTTAGGTTAGGTTAGGTTAGGTTAGGTTAGGTTAGGTTAGGTTAGGTTAGGTTAGGTTAGGTTAGGTTAGGTTAGGTTAGGTTAGGTTAGGTTAGGTTAGGTTAGGTTAGGTTAGGTTAGGTTAGGTTAGGTTAGGTTAGGTTAGGTTAGGTTAGGTTAGGTTAGGTTAGGTTAGGTTAGGTTAGGTTAGGTTAGGTTAGGTTAGGTTAGGTTAGGTTAGGTTAGGTTAGGTTAGGTTAGGTTAGGTTAGGTTAGGTTAGGTTAGGTTAGGTTAGGTTAGGTTAGGTTAGGTTAGGTTAGGTTAGGTTAGGTTAGGTTAGGTTAGGTTAGGTTAGGTTAGGTTAGGTTAGGTTAGGTTAGGTTAGGTTAGGTTAGGTTAGGTTAGGTTAGGTTAGGTTAGGTTAGGTTAGGTTAGGTTAGGTTAGGTTAGGTTAGGTTAGGTTAGGTTAGGTTAGGTTAGGTTAGGTTAGGTTAGGTTAGGTTAGGTTAGGTTAGGTTAGGTTAGGTTAGGTTAGGTTAGGTTAGGTTAGGTTAGGTTAGGTTAGGTTAGGTTAGGTTAGGTTAGGTTAGGTTAGGTTAGGTTAGGTTAGGTTAGGTTAGGTTAGGTTAGGTTAGGTTAGGTTAGGTTAGGTTAGGTTAGGTTAGGTTAGGTTAGGTTAGGTTAGGTTAGGTTAGGTTAGGTTAGGTTAGGTTAGGTTAGGTTAGGTTAGGTTAGGTTAGGTTAGGTTAGGTTAGGTTAGGTTAGGTTAGGTTAGGTTAGGTTAGGTTAGGTTAGGTTAGGTTAGGTTAGGTTAGGTTAGGTTAGGTTAGGTTAGGTTAGGTTAGGTTAGGTTAGGTTAGGTTAGGTTAGGTTAGGTTAGGTTAGGTTAGGTTAGGTTAGGTTAGGTTAGGTTAGGTTAGGTTAGGTTAGGTTAGGTTAGGTTAGGTTAGGTTAGGTTAGGTTAGGTTAGGTTAGGTTAGGTTAGGTTAGGTTAGGTTAGGTTAGGTTAGGTTAGGTTAGGTTAGGTTAGGTTAGGTTAGGTTAGGTTAGGTTAGGTTAGGTTAGGTTAGGTTAGGTTAGGTTAGGTTAGGTTAGGTTAGGTTAGGTTAGGTTAGGTTAGGTTAGGTTAGGTTAGGTTAGGTTAGGTTAGGTTAGGTTAGGTTAGGTTAGGTTAGGTTAGGTTAGGTTAGGTTAGGTTAGGTTAGGTTAGGTTAGGTTAGGTTAGGTTAGGTTAGGTTAGGTTAGGTTAGGTTAGGTTAGGTTAGGTTAGGTTAGGTTAGGTTAGGTTAGGTTAGGTTAGGTTAGGTTAGGTTAGGTTAGGTTAGGTTAGGTTAGGTTAGGTTAGGTTAGGTTAGGTTAGGTTAGGTTAGGTTAGGTTAGGTTAGGTTAGGTTAGGTTAGGTTAGGTTAGGTTAGGTTAGGTTAGGTTAGGTTAGGTTAGGTTAGGTTAGGTTAGGTTAGGTTAGGTTAGGTTAGGTTAGGTTAGGTTAGGTTAGGTTAGGTTAGGTTAGGTTAGGTTAGGTTAGGTTAGGTTAGGTTAGGTTAGGTTAGGTTAGGTTAGGTTAGGTTAGGTTAGGTTAGGTTAGGTTAGGTTAGGTTAGGTTAGGTTAGGTTAGGTTAGGTTAGGTTAGGTTAGGTTAGGTTAGGTTAGGTTAGGTTAGGTTAGGTTAGGTTAGGTTAGGTTAGGTTAGGTTAGGTTAGGTTAGGTTAGGTTAGGTTAGGTTAGGTTAGGTTAGGTTAGGTTAGGTTAGGTTAGGTTAGGTTAGGTTAGGTTAGGTTAGGTTAGGTTAGGTTAGGTTAGGTTAGGTTAGGTTAGGTTAGGTTAGGTTAGGTTAGGTTAGGTTAGGTTAGGTTAGGTTAGGTTAGGTTAGGTTAGGTTAGGTTAGGTTAGGTTAGGTTAGGTTAGGTTAGGTTAGGTTAGGTTAGGTTAGGTTAGGTTAGGTTAGGTTAGGTTAGGTTAGGTTAGGTTAGGTTAGGTTAGGTTAGGTTAGGTTAGGTTAGGTTAGGTTAGGTTAGGTTAGGTTAGGTTAGGTTAGGTTAGGTTAGGTTAGGTTAGGTTAGGTTAGGTTAGGTTAGGTTAGGTTAGGTTAGGTTAGGTTAGGTTAGGTTAGGTTAGGTTAGGTTAGGTTAGGTTAGGTTAGGTTAGGTTAGGTTAGGTTAGGTTAGGTTAGGTTAGGTTAGGTTAGGTTAGGTTAGGTTAGGTTAGGTTAGGTTAGGTTAGGTTAGGTTAGGTTAGGTTAGGTTAGGTTAGGTTAGGTTAGGTTAGGTTAGGTTAGGTTAGGTTAGGTTAGGTTAGGTTAGGTTAGGTTAGGTTAGGTTAGGTTAGGTTAGGTTAGGTTAGGTTAGGTTAGGTTAGGTTAGGTTAGGTTAGGTTAGGTTAGGTTAGGTTAGGTTAGGTTAGGTTAGGTTAGGTTAGGTTAGGTTAGGTTAGGTTAGGTTAGGTTAGGTTAGGTTAGGTTAGGTTAGGTTAGGTTAGGTTAGGTTAGGTTAGGTTAGGTTAGGTTAGGTTAGGTTAGGTTAGGTTAGGTTAGGTTAGGTTAGGTTAGGTTAGGTTAGGTTAGGTTAGGTTAGGTTAGGTTAGGTTAGGTTAGGTTAGGTTAGGTTAGGTTAGGTTAGGTTAGGTTAGGTTAGGTTAGGTTAGGTTAGGTTAGGTTAGGTTAGGTTAGGTTAGGTTAGGTTAGGTTAGGTTAGGTTAGGTTAGGTTAGGTTAGGTTAGGTTAGGTTAGGTTAGGTTAGGTTAGGTTAGGTTAGGTTAGGTTAGGTTAGGTTAGGTTAGGTTAGGTTAGGTTAGGTTAGGTTAGGTT
This sequence comes from Vanessa tameamea, assembly GCF_037043105.1. Classification (NCBI taxonomy): domain Eukaryota; kingdom Metazoa; phylum Arthropoda; class Insecta; order Lepidoptera; family Nymphalidae; genus Vanessa; species Vanessa tameamea. The sequence continues at coordinate 17,782 of NC_087327.1, read as the reverse complement.
AGGTTAGGTTAGGTTAGGTTAGGTTAGGTTAGGTTAGGTTAGGTTAGGTTAGGTTAGGTTAGGTTAGGTTAGGTTAGGTTAGGTTAGGTTAGGTTAGGTTAGGTTAGGTTAGGTTAGGTTAGGTTAGGTTAGGTTAGGTTAGGTTAGGTTAGGTTAGGTTAGGTTAGGTTAGGTTAGGTTAGGTTAGGTTAGGTTAGGTTAGGTTAGGTTAGGTTAGGTTAGGTTAGGTTAGGTTAGGTTAGGTTAGGTTAGGTTAGGTTAGGTTAGGTTAGGTTAGGTTAGGTTAGGTTAGGTTAGGTTAGGTTAGGTTAGGTTAGGTTAGGTTAGGTTAGGTTAGGTTAGGTTAGGTTAGGTTAGGTTAGGTTAGGTTAGGTTAGGTTAGGTTAGGTTAGGTTAGGTTAGGTTAGGTTAGGTTAGGTTAGGTTAGGTTAGGTTAGGTTAGGTTAGGTTAGGTTAGGTTAGGTTAGGTTAGGTTAGGTTAGGTTAGGTTAGGTTAGGTTAGGTTAGGTTAGGTTAGGTTAGGTTAGGTTAGGTTAGGTTAGGTTAGGTTAGGTTAGGTTAGGTTAGGTTAGGTTAGGTTAGGTTAGGTTAGGTTAGGTTAGGTTAGGTTAGGTTAGGTTAGGTTAGGTTAGGTTAGGTTAGGTTAGGTTAGGTTAGGTTAGGTTAGGTTAGGTTAGGTTAGGTTAGGTTAGGTTAGGTTAGGTTAGGTTAGGTTAGGTTAGGTTAGGTTAGGTTAGGTTAGGTTAGGTTAGGTTAGGTTAGGTTAGGTTAGGTTAGGTTAGGTTAGGTTAGGTTAGGTTAGGTTAGGTTAGGTTAGGTTAGGTTAGGTTAGGTTAGGTTAGGTTAGGTTAGGTTAGGTTAGGTTAGGTTAGGTTAGGTTAGGTTAGGTTAGGTTAGGTTAGGTTAGGTTAGGTTAGGTTAGGTTAGGTTAGGTTAGGTTAGGTTAGGTTAGGTTAGGTTAGGTTAGGTTAGGTTAGGTTAGGTTAGGTTAGGTTAGGTTAGGTTAGGTTAGGTTAGGTTAGGTTAGGTTAGGTTAGGTTAGGTTAGGTTAGGTTAGGTTAGGTTAGGTTAGGTTAGGTTAGGTTAGGTTAGGTTAGGTTAGGTTAGGTTAGGTTAGGTTAGGTTAGGTTAGGTTAGGTTAGGTTAGGTTAGGTTAGGTTAGGTTAGGTTAGGTTAGGTTAGGTTAGGTTAGGTTAGGTTAGGTTAGGTTAGGTTAGGTTAGGTTAGGTTAGGTTAGGTTAGGTTAGGTTAGGTTAGGTTAGGTTAGGTTAGGTTAGGTTAGGTTAGGTTAGGTTAGGTTAGGTTAGGTTAGGTTAGGTTAGGTTAGGTTAGGTTAGGTTAGGTTAGGTTAGGTTAGGTTAGGTTAGGTTAGGTTAGGTTAGGTTAGGTTAGGTTAGGTTAGGTTAGGTTAGGTTAGGTTAGGTTAGGTTAGGTTAGGTTAGGTTAGGTTAGGTTAGGTTAGGTTAGGTTAGGTTAGGTTAGGTTAGGTTAGGTTAGGTTAGGTTAGGTTAGGTTAGGTTAGGTTAGGTTAGGTTAGGTTAGGTTAGGTTAGGTTAGGTTAGGTTAGGTTAGGTTAGGTTAGGTTAGGTTAGGTTAGGTTAGGTTAGGTTAGGTTAGGTTAGGTTAGGTTAGGTTAGGTTAGGTTAGGTTAGGTTAGGTTAGGTTAGGTTAGGTTAGGTTAGGTTAGGTTAGGTTAGGTTAGGTTAGGTTAGGTTAGGTTAGGTTAGGTTAGGTTAGGTTAGGTTAGGTTAGGTTAGGTTAGGTTAGGTTAGGTTAGGTTAGGTTAGGTTAGGTTAGGTTAGGTTAGGTTAGGTTAGGTTAGGTTAGGTTAGGTTAGGTTAGGTTAGGTTAGGTTAGGTTAGGTTAGGTTAGGTTAGGTTAGGTTAGGTTAGGTTAGGTTAGGTTAGGTTAGGTTAGGTTAGGTTAGGTTAGGTTAGGTTAGGTTAGGTTAGGTTAGGTTAGGTTAGGTTAGGTTAGGTTAGGTTAGGTTAGGTTAGGTTAGGTTAGGTTAGGTTAGGTTAGGTTAGGTTAGGTTAGGTTAGGTTAGGTTAGGTTAGGTTAGGTTAGGTTAGGTTAGGTTAGGTTAGGTTAGGTTAGGTTAGGTTAGGTTAGGTTAGGTTAGGTTAGGTTAGGTTAGGTTAGGTTAGGTTAGGTTAGGTTAGGTTAGGTTAGGTTAGGTTAGGTTAGGTTAGGTTAGGTTAGGTTAGGTTAGGTTAGGTTAGGTTAGGTTAGGTTAGGTTAGGTTAGGTTAGGTTAGGTTAGGTTAGGTTAGGTTAGGTTAGGTTAGGTTAGGTTAGGTTAGGTTAGGTTAGGTTAGGTTAGGTTAGGTTAGGTTAGGTTAGGTTAGGTTAGGTTAGGTTAGGTTAGGTTAGGTTAGGTTAGGTTAGGTTAGGTTAGGTTAGGTTAGGTTAGGTTAGGTTAGGTTAGGTTAGGTTAGGTTAGGTTAGGTTAGGTTAGGTTAGGTTAGGTTAGGTTAGGTTAGGTTAGGTTAGGTTAGGTTAGGTTAGGTTAGGTTAGGTTAGGTTAGGTTAGGTTAGGTTAGGTTAGGTTAGGTTAGGTTAGGTTAGGTTAGGTTAGGTTAGGTTAGGTTAGGTTAGGTTAGGTTAGGTTAGGTTAGGTTAGGTTAGGTTAGGTTAGGTTAGGTTAGGTTAGGTTAGGTTAGGTTAGGTTAGGTTAGGTTAGGTTAGGTTAGGTTAGGTTAGGTTAGGTTAGGTTAGGTTAGGTTAGGTTAGGTTAGGTTAGGTTAGGTTAGGTTAGGTTAGGTTAGGTTAGGTTAGGTTAGGTTAGGTTAGGTTAGGTTAGGTTAGGTTAGGTTAGGTTAGGTTAGGTTAGGTTAGGTTAGGTTAGGTTAGGTTAGGTTAGGTTAGGTTAGGTTAGGTTAGGTTAGGTTAGGTTAGGTTAGGTTAGGTTAGGTTAGGTTAGGTTAGGTTAGGTTAGGTTAGGTTAGGTTAGGTTAGGTTAGGTTAGGTTAGGTTAGGTTAGGTTAGGTTAGGTTAGGTTAGGTTAGGTTAGGTTAGGTTAGGTTAGGTTAGGTTAGGTTAGGTTAGGTTAGGTTAGGTTAGGTTAGGTTAGGTTAGGTTAGGTTAGGTTAGGTTAGGTTAGGTTAGGTTAGGTTAGGTTAGGTTAGGTTAGGTTAGGTTAGGTTAGGTTAGGTTAGGTTAGGTTAGGTTAGGTTAGGTTAGGTTAGGTTAGGTTAGGTTAGGTTAGGTTAGGTTAGGTTAGGTTAGGTTAGGTTAGGTTAGGTTAGGTTAGGTTAGGTTAGGTTAGGTTAGGTTAGGTTAGGTTAGGTTAGGTTAGGTTAGGTTAGGTTAGGTTAGGTTAGGTTAGGTTAGGTTAGGTTAGGTTAGGTTAGGTTAGGTTAGGTTAGGTTAGGTTAGGTTAGGTTAGGTTAGGTTAGGTTAGGTTAGGTTAGGTTAGGTTAGGTTAGGTTAGGTTAGGTTAGGTTAGGTTAGGTTAGGTTAGGTTAGGTTAGGTTAGGTTAGGTTAGGTTAGGTTAGGTTAGGTTAGGTTAGGTTAGGTTAGGTTAGGTTAGGTTAGGTTAGGTTAGGTTAGGTTAGGTTAGGTTAGGTTAGGTTAGGTTAGGTTAGGTTAGGTTAGGTTAGGTTAGGTTAGGTTAGGTTAGGTTAGGTTAGGTTAGGTTAGGTTAGGTTAGGTTAGGTTAGGTTAGGTTAGGTTAGGTTAGGTTAGGTTAGGTTAGGTTAGGTTAGGTTAGGTTAGGTTAGGTTAGGTTAGGTTAGGTTAGGTTAGGTTAGGTTAGGTTAGGTTAGGTTAGGTTAGGTTAGGTTAGGTTAGGTTAGGTTAGGTTAGGTTAGGTTAGGTTAGGTTAGGTTAGGTTAGGTTAGGTTAGGTTAGGTTAGGTTAGGTTAGGTTAGGTTAGGTTAGGTTAGGTTAGGTTAGGTTAGGTTAGGTTAGGTTAGGTTAGGTTAGGTTAGGTTAGGTTAGGTTAGGTTAGGTTAGGTTAGGTTAGGTTAGGTTAGGTTAGGTTAGGTTAGGTTAGGTTAGGTTAGGTTAGGTTAGGTTAGGTTAGGTTAGGTTAGGTTAGGTTAGGTTAGGTTAGGTTAGGTTAGGTTAGGTTAGGTTAGGTTAGGTTAGGTTAGGTTAGGTTAGGTTAGGTTAGGTTAGGTTAGGTTAGGTTAGGTTAGGTTAGGTTAGGTTAGGTTAGGTTAGGTTAGGTTAGGTTAGGTTAGGTTAGGTTAGGTTAGGTTAGGTTAGGTTAGGTTAGGTTAGGTTAGGTTAGGTTAGGTTAGGTTAGGTTAGGTTAGGTTAGGTTAGGTTAGGTTAGGTTAGGTTAGGTTAGGTTAGGTTAGGTTAGGTTAGGTTAGGTTAGGTTAGGTTAGGTTAGGTTAGGTTAGGTTAGGTTAGGTTAGGTTAGGTTAGGTTAGGTTAGGTTAGGTTAGGTTAGGTTAGGTTAGGTTAGGTTAGGTTAGGTTAGGTTAGGTTAGGTTAGGTTAGGTTAGGTTAGGTTAGGTTAGGTTAGGTTAGGTTAGGTTAGGTTAGGTTAGGTTAGGTTAGGTTAGGTTAGGTTAGGTTAGGTTAGGTTAGGTTAGGTTAGGTTAGGTTAGGTTAGGTTAGGTTAGGTTAGGTTAGGTTAGGTTAGGTTAGGTTAGGTTAGGTTAGGTTAGGTTAGGTTAGGTTAGGTTAGGTTAGGTTAGGTTAGGTTAGGTTAGGTTAGGTTAGGTTAGGTTAGGTTAGGTTAGGTTAGGTTAGGTTAGGTTAGGTTAGGTTAGGTTAGGTTAGGTTAGGTTAGGTTAGGTTAGGTTAGGTTAGGTTAGGTTAGGTTAGGTTAGGTTAGGTTAGGTTAGGTTAGGTTAGGTTAGGTTAGGTTAGGTTAGGTTAGGTTAGGTTAGGTTAGGTTAGGTTAGGTTAGGTTAGGTTAGGTTAGGTTAGGTTAGGTTAGGTTAGGTTAGGTTAGGTTAGGTTAGGTTAGGTTAGGTTAGGTTAGGTTAGGTTAGGTTAGGTTAGGTTAGGTTAGGTTAGGTTAGGTTAGGTTAGGTTAGGTTAGGTTAGGTTAGGTTAGGTTAGGTTAGGTTAGGTTAGGTTAGGTTAGGTTAGGTTAGGTTAGGTTAGGTTAGGTTAGGTTAGGTTAGGTTAGGTTAGGTTAGGTTAGGTTAGGTTAGGTTAGGTTAGGTTAGGTTAGGTTAGGTTAGGTTAGGTTAGGTTAGGTTAGGTTAGGTTAGGTTAGGTTAGGTTAGGTTAGGTTAGGTTAGGTTAGGTTAGGTTAGGTTAGGTTAGGTTAGGTTAGGTTAGGTTAGGTTAGGTTAGGTTAGGTTAGGTTAGGTTAGGTTAGGTTAGGTTAGGTTAGGTTAGGTTAGGTTAGGTTAGGTTAGGTTAGGTTAGGTTAGGTTAGGTTAGGTTAGGTTAGGTTAGGTTAGGTTAGGTTAGGTTAGGTTAGGTTAGGTTAGGTTAGGTTAGGTTAGGTTAGGTTAGGTTAGGTTAGGTTAGGTTAGGTTAGGTTAGGTTAGGTTAGGTTAGGTTAGGTTAGGTTAGGTTAGGTTAGGTTAGGTTAGGTTAGGTTAGGTTAGGTTAGGTTAGGTTAGGTTAGGTTAGGTTAGGTTAGGTTAGGTTAGGTTAGGTTAGGTTAGGTTAGGTTAGGTTAGGTTAGGTTAGGTTAGGTTAGGTTAGGTTAGGTTAGGTTAGGTTAGGTTAGGTTAGGTTAGGTTAGGTTAGGTTAGGTTAGGTTAGGTTAGGTTAGGTTAGGTTAGGTTAGGTTAGGTTAGGTTAGGTTAGGTTAGGTTAGGTTAGGTTAGGTTAGGTTAGGTTAGGTTAGGTTAGGTTAGGTTAGGTTAGGTTAGGTTAGGTTAGGTTAGGTTAGGTTAGGTTAGGTTAGGTTAGGTTAGGTTAGGTTAGGTTAGGTTAGGTTAGGTTAGGTTAGGTTAGGTTAGGTTAGGTTAGGTTAGGTTAGGTTAGGTTAGGTTAGGTTAGGTTAGGTTAGGTTAGGTTAGGTTAGGTTAGGTTAGGTTAGGTTAGGTTAGGTTAGGTTAGGTTAGGTTAGGTTAGGTTAGGTTAGGTTAGGTTAGGTTAGGTTAGGTTAGGTTAGGTTAGGTTAGGTTAGGTTAGGTTAGGTTAGGTTAGGTTAGGTTAGGTTAGGTATAGGTTAGGTTAGGTTAGGTTAGGTTAGGTTAGGTTAGGTTAGGTTAGGTTAGGTTAGGTTAGGTTAGGTTAGGTTAGGTTAGGTTAGGTTAGGTTAGGTTAGGTTAGGTTAGGTTAGGTTAGGTTAGGTTAGGTTAGGTTAGGTTAGGTTAGGTTAGGTTAGGTTAGGTTAGGTTAGGTTAGGTTAGGTTAGGTTAGGTTAGGTTAGGTTAGGTTAGGTTAGGTTAGGTTAGGTTAGGTTAGGTTAGGTTAGGTTAGGTTAGGTTAGGTTAGGTTAGGTTAGGTTAGGTTAGGTTAGGTTAGGTTAGGTTAGGTTAGGTTAGGTTAGGTTAGGTTAGGTTAGGTTAGGTTAGGTTAGGTTAGGTTAGGTTAGGTTAGGTTAGGTTAGGTTAGGTTAGGTTAGGTTAGGTTAGGTTAGGTTAGGTTAGGTTAGGTTAGGTTAGGTTAGGTTAGGTTAGGTTAGGTTAGGTTAGGTTAGGTTAGGTTAGGTTAGGTTAGGTTAGGTTAGGTTAGGTTAGGTTAGGTTAGGTTAGGTTAGGTTAGGTTAGGTTAGGTTAGGTTAGGTTAGGTTAGGTTAGGTTAGGTTAGGTTAGGTTAGGTTAGGTTAGGTTAGGTTAGGTTAGGTTAGGTTAGGTTAGGTTAGGTTAGGTTAGGTTAGGTTAGGTTAGGTTAGGTTAGGTTAGGTTAGGTTAGGTTAGGTTAGGTTAGGTTAGGTTAGGTTAGGTTAGGTTAGGTTAGGTTAGGTTAGGTTAGGTTAGGTTAGGTTAGGTTAGGTTAGGTTAGGTTAGGTTAGGTTAGGTTAGGTTAGGTTAGGTTAGGTTAGGTTAGGTTAGGTTAGGTTAGGTTAGGTTAGGTTAGGTTAGGTTAGGTTAGGTTAGGTTAGGTTAGGTTAGGTTAGGTTAGGTTAGGTTAGGTTAGGTTAGGTTAGGTTAGGTTAGGTTAGGTTAGGTTAGGTTAGGTTAGGTTAGGTTAGGTTAGGTTAGGTTAGGTTAGGTTAGGTTAGGTTAGGTTAGGTTAGGTTAGGTTAGGTTAGGTTAGGTTAGGTTAGGTTAGGTTAGGTTAGGTTAGGTTAGGTTAGGTTAGGTTAGGTTAGGTTAGGTTAGGTTAGGTTAGGTTAGGTTAGGTTAGGTTAGGTTAGGTTAGGTTAGGTTAGGTTAGGTTAGGTTAGGTTAGGTTAGGTTAGGTTAGGTTAGGTTAGGTTAGGTTAGGTTAGGTTAGGTTAGGTTAGGTTAGGTTAGGTTAGGTTAGGTTAGGTTAGGTTAGGTTAGGTTAGGTTAGGTTAGGTTAGGTTAGGTTAGGTTAGGTTAGGTTAGGTTAGGTTAGGTTAGGTTAGGTTAGGTTAGGTTAGGTTAGGTTAGGTTAGGTTAGGTTAGGTTAGGTTAGGTTAGGTTAGGTTAGGTTAGGTTAGGTTAGGTTAGGTTAGGTTAGGTTAGGTTAGGTTAGGTTAGGTTAGGTTAGGTTAGGTTAGGTTAGGTTAGGTTAGGTTAGGTTAGGTTAGGTTAGGTTAGGTTAGGTTAGGTTAGGTTAGGTTAGGTTAGGTTAGGTTAGGTTAGGTTAGGTTAGGTTAGGTTAGGTTAGGTTAGGTTAGGTTAGGTTAGGTTAGGTTAGGTTAGGTTAGGTTAGGTTAGGTTAGGTTAGGTTAGGTTAGGTTAGGTTAGGTTAGGTTAGGTTAGGTTAGGTTAGGTTAGGTTAGGTTAGGTTAGGTTAGGTTAGGTTAGGTTAGGTTAGGTTAGGTTAGGTTAGGTTAGGTTAGGTTAGGTTAGGTTAGGTTAGGTTAGGTTAGGTTAGGTTAGGTTAGGTTAGGTTAGGTTAGGTTAGGTTAGGTTAGGTTAGGTTAGGTTAGGTTAGGTTAGGTTAGGTTAGGTTAGGTTAGGTTAGGTTAGGTTAGGTTAGGTTAGGTTAGGTTAGGTTAGGTTAGGTTAGGTTAGGTTAGGTTAGGTTAGGTTAGGTTAGGTTAGGTTAGGTTAGGTTAGGTTAGGTTAGGTTAGGTTAGGTTAGGTTAGGTTAGGTTAGGTTAGGTTAGGTTAGGTTAGGTTAGGTTAGGTTAGGTTAGGTTAGGTTAGGTTAGGTTAGGTTAGGTTAGGTTAGGTTAGGTTAGGTTAGGTTAGGTTAGGTTAGGTTAGGTTAGGTTAGGTTAGGTTAGGTTAGGTTAGGTTAGGTTAGGTTAGGTTAGGTTAGGTTAGGTTAGGTTAGGTTAGGTTAGGTTAGGTTAGGTTAGGTTAGGTTAGGTTAGGTTAGGTTAGGTTAGGTTAGGTTAGGTTAGGTTAGGTTAGGTTAGGTTAGGTTAGGTTAGGTTAGGTTAGGTTAGGTTAGGTTAGGTTAGGTTAGGTTAGGTTAGGTTAGGTTAGGTTAGGTTAGGTTAGGTTAGGTTAGGTTAGGTTAGGTTAGGTTAGGTTAGGTTAGGTTAGGTTAGGTTAGGTTAGGTTAGGTTAGGTTAGGTTAGGTTAGGTTAGGTTAGGTTAGGTTAGGTTAGGTTAGGTTAGGTTAGGTTAGGTTAGGTTAGGTTAGGTTAGGTTAGGTTAGGTTAGGTTAGGTTAGGTTAGGTTAGGTTAGGTTAGGTTAGGTTAGGTTAGGTTAGGTTAGGTTAGGTTAGGTTAGGTTAGGTTAGGTTAGGTTAGGTTAGGTTAGGTTAGGTTAGGTTAGGTTAGGTTAGGTTAGGTTAGGTTAGGTTAGGTTAGGTTAGGTTAGGTTAGGTTAGGTTAGGTTAGGTTAGGTTAGGTTAGGTTAGGTTAGGTTAGGTTAGGTTAGGTTAGGTTAGGTTAGGTTAGGTTAGGTTAGGTTAGGTTAGGTTAGGTTAGGTTAGGTTAGGTTAGGTTAGGTTAGGTTAGGTTAGGTTAGGTTAGGTTAGGTTAGGTTAGGTTAGGTTAGGTTAGGTTAGGTTAGGTTAGGTTAGGTTAGGTTAGGTTAGGTTAGGTTAGGTTAGGTTAGGTTAGGTTAGGTTAGGTTAGGTTAGGTTAGGTTAGGTTAGGTTAGGTTAGGTTAGGTTAGGTTAGGTTAGGTTAGGTTAGGTTAGGTTAGGTTAGGTTAGGTTAGGTTAGGTTAGGTTAGGTTAGGTTAGGTTAGGTTAGGTTAGGTTAGGTTAGGTTAGGTTAGGTTAGGTTAGGTTAGGTTAGGTTAGGTTAGGTTAGGTTAGGTTAGGTTAGGTTAGGTTAGGTTAGGTTAGGTTAGGTTAGGTTAGGTTAGGTTAGGTTAGGTTAGGTTAGGTTAGGTTAGGTTAGGTTAGGTTAGGTTAGGTTAGGTTAGGTTAGGTTAGGTTAGGTTAGGTTAGGTTAGGTTAGGTTAGGTTAGGTTAGGTTAGGTTAGGTTAGGTTAGGTTAGGTTAGGTTAGGTTAGGTTAGGTTAGGTTAGGTTAGGTTAGGTTAGGTTAGGTTAGGTTAGGTTAGGTTAGGTTAGGTTAGGTTAGGTTAGGTTAGGTTAGGTTAGGTTAGGTTAGGTTAGGTTAGGTTAGGTTAGGTTAGGTTAGGTTAGGTTAGGTTAGGTTAGGTTAGGTTAGGTTAGGTTAGGTTAGGTTAGGTTAGGTTAGGTTAGGTTAGGTTAGGTTAGGTTAGGTTAGGTTAGGTTAGGTTAGGTTAGGTTAGGTTAGGTTAGGTTAGGTTAGGTTAGGTTAGGTTAGGTTAGGTTAGGTTAGGTTAGGTTAGGTTAGGTTAGGTTAGGTTAGGTTAGGTTAGGTTAGGTTAGGTTAGGTTAGGTTAGGTTAGGTTAGGTTAGGTTAGGTTAGGTTAGGTTAGGTTAGGTTAGGTTAGGTTAGGTTAGGTTAGGTTAGGTTAGGTTAGGTTAGGTTAGGTTAGGTTAGGTTAGGTTAGGTTAGGTTAGGTTAGGTTAGGTTAGGTTAGGTTAGGTTAGGTTAGGTTAGGTTAGGTTAGGTTAGGTTAGGTTAGGTTAGGTTAGGTTAGGTTAGGTTAGGTTAGGTTAGGTTAGGTTAGGTTAGGTTAGGTTAGGTTAGGTTAGGTTAGGTTAGGTTAGGTTAGGTTAGGTTAGGTTAGGTTAGGTTAGGTTAGGTTAGGTTAGGTTAGGTTAGGTTAGGTTAGGTTAGGTTAGGTTAGGTTAGGTTAGGTTAGGTTAGGTTAGGTTAGGTTAGGTTAGGTTAGGTTAGGTTAGGTTAGGTTAGGTTAGGTTAGGTTAGGTTAGGTTAGGTTAGGTTAGGTTAGGTTAGGTTAGGTTAGGTTAGGTTAGGTTAGGTTAGGTTAGGTTAGGTTAGGTTAGGTTAGGTTAGGTTAGGTTAGGTTAGGTTAGGTTAGGTTAGGTTAGGTTAGGTTAGGTTAGGTTAGGTTAGGTTAGGTTAGGTTAGGTTAGGTTAGGTTAGGTTAGGTTAGGTTAGGTTAGGTTAGGTTAGGTTAGGTTAGGTTAGGTTAGGTTAGGTTAGGTTAGGTTAGGTTAGGTTAGGTTAGGTTAGGTTAGGTTAGGTTAGGTTAGGTTAGGTTAGGTTAGGTTAGGTTAGGTTAGGTTAGGTTAGGTTAGGTTAGGTTAGGTTAGGTTAGGTTAGGTTAGGTTAGGTTAGGTTAGGTTAGGTTAGGTTAGGTTAGGTTAGGTTAGGTTAGGTTAGGTTAGGTTAGGTTAGGTTAGGTTAGGTTAGGTTAGGTTAGGTTAGGTTAGGTTAGGTTAGGTTAGGTTAGGTTAGGTTAGGTTAGGTTAGGTTAGGTTAGGTTAGGTTAGGTTAGGTTAGGTTAGGTTAGGTTAGGTTAGGTTAGGTTAGGTTAGGTTAGGTTAGGTTAGGTTAGGTTAGGTTAGGTTAGGTTAGGTTAGGTTAGGTTAGGTTAGGTTAGGTTAGGTTAGGTTAGGTTAGGTTAGGTTAGGTTAGGTTAGGTTAGGTTAGGTTAGGTTAGGTTAGGTTAGGTTAGGTTAGGTTAGGTTAGGTTAGGTTAGGTTAGGTTAGGTTAGGTTAGGTTAGGTTAGGTTAGGTTAGGTTAGGTTAGGTTAGGTTAGGTTAGGTTAGGTTAGGTTAGGTTAGGTTAGGTTAGGTTAGGTTAGGTTAGGTTAGGTTAGGTTAGGTTAGGTTAGGTTAGGTTAGGTTAGGTTAGGTTAGGTTAGGTTAGGTTAGGTTAGGTTAGGTTAGGTTAGGTTAGGTTAGGTTAGGTTAGGTTAGGTTAGGTTAGGTTAGGTTAGGTTAGGTTAGGTTAGGTTAGGTTAGGTTAGGTTAGGTTAGGTTAGGTTAGGTTAGGTTAGGTTAGGTTAGGTTAGGTTAGGTTAGGTTAGGTTAGGTTAGGTTAGGTTAGGTTAGGTTAGGTTAGGTTAGGTTAGGTTAGGTTAGGTTAGGTTAGGTTAGGTTAGGTTAGGTTAGGTTAGGTTAGGTTAGGTTAGGTTAGGTTAGGTTAGGTTAGGTTAGGTTAGGTTAGGTTAGGTTAGGTTAGGTTAGGTTAGGTTAGGTTAGGTTAGGTTAGGTTAGGTTAGGTTAGGTTAGGTTAGGTTAGGTTAGGTTAGGTTAGGTTAGGTTAGGTTAGGTTAGGTTAGGTTAGGTTAGGTTAGGTTAGGTTAGGTTAGGTTAGGTTAGGTTAGGTTAGGTTAGGTTAGGTTAGGTTAGGTTAGGTTAGGTTAGGTTAGGTTAGGTTAGGTTAGGTTAGGTTAGGTTAGGTTAGGTTAGGTTAGGTTAGGTTAGGTTAGGTTAGGTTAGGTTAGGTTAGGTTAGGTTAGGTTAGGTTAGGTTAGGTTAGGTTAGGTTAGGTTAGGTTAGGTTAGGTTAGGTTAGGTTAGGTTAGGTTAGGTTAGGTTAGGTTAGGTTAGGTTAGGTTAGGTTAGGTTAGGTTAGGTTAGGTTAGGTTAGGTTAGGTTAGGTTAGGTTAGGTTAGGTTAGGTTAGGTTAGGTTAGGTTAGGTTAGGTTAGGTTAGGTTAGGTTAGGTTAGGTTAGGTTAGGTTAGGTTAGGTTAGGTTAGGTTAGGTTAGGTTAGGTTAGGTTAGGTTAGGTTAGGTTAGGTTAGGTTAGGTTAGGTTAGGTTAGGTTAGGTTAGGTTAGGTTAGGTTAGGTTAGGTTAGGTTAGGTTAGGTTAGGTTAGGTTAGGTTAGGTTAGGTTAGGTTAGGTTAGGTTAGGTTAGGTTAGGTTAGGTTAGGTTAGGTTAGGTTAGGTTAGGTTAGGTTAGGTTAGGTTAGGTTAGGTTAGGTTAGGTTAGGTTAGGTTAGGTTAGGTTAGGTTAGGTTAGGTTAGGTTAGGTTAGGTTAGGTTAGGTTAGGTTAGGTTAGGTTAGGTTAGGTTAGGTTAGGTTAGGTTAGGTTAGGTTAGGTTAGGTTAGGTTAGGTTAGGTTAGGTTAGGTTAGGTTAGGTTAGGTTAGGTTAGGTTAGGTTAGGTTAGGTTAGGTTAGGTTAGGTTAGGTTAGGTTAGGTTAGGTTAGGTTAGGTTAGGTTAGGTTAGGTTAGGTTAGGTTAGGTTAGGTTAGGTTAGGTTAGGTTAGGTTAGGTTAGGTTAGGTTAGGTTAGGTTAGGTTAGGTTAGGTTAGGTTAGGTTAGGTTAGGTTAGGTTAGGTTAGGTTAGGTTAGGTTAGGTTAGGTTAGGTTAGGTTAGGTTAGGTTAGGTTAGGTTAGGTTAGGTTAGGTTAGGTTAGGTTAGGTTAGGTTAGGTTAGGTTAGGTTAGGTTAGGTTAGGTTAGGTTAGGTTAGGTTAGGTTAGGTTAGGTTAGGTTAGGTTAGGTTAGGTTAGGTTAGGTTAGGTTAGGTTAGGTTAGGTTAGGTTAGGTTAGGTTAGGTTAGGTTAGGTTAGGTTAGGTTAGGTTAGGTTAGGTTAGGTTAGGTTAGGTTAGGTTAGGTTAGGTTAGGTTAGGTTAGGTTAGGTTAGGTTAGGTTAGGTTAGGTTAGGTTAGGTTAGGTTAGGTTAGGTTAGGTTAGGTTAGGTTAGGTTAGGTTAGGTTAGGTTAGGTTAGGTTAGGTTAGGTTAGGTTAGGTTAGGTTAGGTTAGGTTAGGTTAGGTTAGGTTAGGTTAGGTTAGGTTAGGTTAGGTTAGGTTAGGTTAGGTTAGGTTAGGTTAGGTTAGGTTAGGTTAGGTTAGGTTAGGTTAGGTTAGGTTAGGTTAGGTTAGGTTAGGTTAGGTTAGGTTAGGTTAGGTTAGGTTAGGTTAGGTTAGGTTAGGTTAGGTTAGGTTAGGTTAGGTTAGGTTAGGTTAGGTTAGGTTAGGTTAGGTTAGGTTAGGTTAGGTTAGGTTAGGTTAGGTTAGGTTAGGTTAGGTTAGGTTAGGTTAGGTTAGGTTAGGTTAGGTTAGGTTAGGTTAGGTTAGGTTAGGTTAGGTTAGGTTAGGTTAGGTTAGGTTAGGTTAGGTTAGGTTAGGTTAGGTTAGGTTAGGTTAGGTTAGGTTAGGTTAGGTTAGGTTAGGTTAGGTTAGGTTAGGTTAGGTTAGGTTAGGTTAGGTTAGGTTAGGTTAGGTTAGGTTAGGTTAGGTTAGGTTAGGTTAGGTTAGGTTAGGTTAGGTTAGGTTAGGTTAGGTTAGGTTAGGTTAGGTTAGGTTAGGTTAGGTTAGGTTAGGTTAGGTTAGGTTAGGTTAGGTTAGGTTAGGTTAGGTTAGGTTAGGTTAGGTTAGGTTAGGTTAGGTTAGGTTAGGTTAGGTTAGGTTAGGTTAGGTTAGGTTAGGTTAGGTTAGGTTAGGTTAGGTTAGGTTAGGTTAGGTTAGGTTAGGTTAGGTTAGGTTAGGTTAGGTTAGGTTAGGTTAGGTTAGGTTAGGTTAGGTTAGGTTAGGTTAGGTTAGGTTAGGTTAGGTTAGGTTAGGTTAGGTTAGGTTAGGTTAGGTTAGGTTAGGTTAGGTTAGGTTAGGTTAGGTTAGGTTAGGTTAGGTTAGGTTAGGTTAGGTTAGGTTAGGTTAGGTTAGGTTAGGTTAGGTTAGGTTAGGTTAGGTTAGGTTAGGTTAGGTTAGGTTAGGTTAGGTTAGGTTAGGTTAGGTTAGGTTAGGTTAGGTTAGGTTAGGTTAGGTTAGGTTAGGTTAGGTTAGGTTAGGTTAGGTTAGGTTAGGTTAGGTTAGGTTAGGTTAGGTTAGGTTAGGTTAGGTTAGGTTAGGTTAGGTTAGGTTAGGTTAGGTTAGGTTAGGTTAGGTTAGGTTAGGTTAGGTTAGGTTAGGTTAGGTTAGGTTAGGTTAGGTTAGGTTAGGTTAGGTTAGGTTAGGTTAGGTTAGGTTAGGTTAGGTTAGGTTAGGTTAGGTTAGGTTAGGTTAGGTTAGGTTAGGTTAGGTTAGGTTAGGTTAGGTTAGGTTAGGTTAGGTTAGGTTAGGTTAGGTTAGGTTAGGTTAGGTTAGGTTAGGTTAGGTTAGGTTAGGTTAGGTTAGGTTAGGTTAGGTTAGGTTAGGTTAGGTTAGGTTAGGTTAGGTTAGGTTAGGTTAGGTTAGGTTAGGTTAGGTTAGGTTAGGTTAGGTTAGGTTAGGTTAGGTTAGGTTAGGTTAGGTTAGGTTAGGTTAGGTTAGGTTAGGTTAGGTTAGGTTAGGTTAGGTTAGGTTAGGTTAGGTTAGGTTAGGTTAGGTTAGGTTAGGTTAGGTTAGGTTAGGTTAGGTTAGGTTAGGTTAGGTTAGGTTAGGTTAGGTTAGGTTAGGTTAGGTTAGGTTAGGTTAGGTTAGGTTAGGTTAGGTTAGGTTAGGTTAGGTTAGGTTAGGTTAGGTTAGGTTAGGTTAGGTTAGGTTAGGTTAGGTTAGGTTAGGTTAGGTTAGGTTAGGTTAGGTTAGGTTAGGTTAGGTTAGGTTAGGTTAGGTTAGGTTAGGTTAGGTTAGGTTAGGTTAGGTTAGGTTAGGTTAGGTTAGGTTAGGTTAGGTTAGGTTAGGTTAGGTTAGGTTAGGTTAGGTTAGGTTAGGTTAGGTTAGGTTAGGTTAGGTTAGGTTAGGTTAGGTTAGGTTAGGTTAGGTTAGGTTAGGTTAGGTTAGGTTAGGTTAGGTTAGGTTAGGTTAGGTTAGGTTAGGTTAGGTTAGGTTAGGTTAGGTTAGGTTAGGTTAGGTTAGGTTAGGTTAGGTTAGGTTAGGTTAGGTTAGGTTAGGTTAGGTTAGGTTAGGTTAGGTTAGGTTAGGTTAGGTTAGGTTAGGTTAGGTTAGGTTAGGTTAGGTTAGGTTAGGTTAGGTTAGGTTAGGTTAGGTTAGGTTAGGTTAGGTTAGGTTAGGTTAGGTTAGGTTAGGTTAGGTTAGGTTAGGTTAGGTTAGGTTAGGTTAGGTTAGGTTAGGTTAGGTTAGGTTAGGTTAGGTTAGGTTAGGTTAGGTTAGGTTAGGTTAGGTTAGGTTAGGTTAGGTTAGGTTAGGTTAGGTTAGGTTAGGTTAGGTTAGGTTAGGTTAGGTTAGGTTAGGTTAGGTTAGGTTAGGTTAGGTTAGGTTAGGTTAGGTTAGGTTAGGTTAGGTTAGGTTAGGTTAGGTTAGGTTAGGTTAGGTTAGGTTAGGTTAGGTTAGGTTAGGTTAGGTTAGGTTAGGTTAGGTTAGGTTAGGTTAGGTTAGGTTAGGTTAGGTTAGGTTA
The DNA here is from genome assembly GCF_037043105.1 of Vanessa tameamea. Taxonomy (NCBI): domain Eukaryota; kingdom Metazoa; phylum Arthropoda; class Insecta; order Lepidoptera; family Nymphalidae; genus Vanessa; species Vanessa tameamea. The sequence goes on along the minus strand of NC_087327.1, from coordinate 2,300 downwards.
GGTTAGGTTAGGTTAGGTTAGGTTAGGTTAGGTTAGGTTAGGTTAGGTTAGGTTAGGTTAGGTTAGGTTAGGTTAGGTTAGGTTAGGTTAGGTTAGGTTAGGTTAGGTTAGGTTAGGTTAGGTTAGGTTAGGTTAGGTTAGGTTAGGTTAGGTTAGGTTAGGTTAGGTTAGGTTAGGTTAGGTTAGGTTAGGTTAGGTTAGGTTAGGTTAGGTTAGGTTAGGTTAGGTTAGGTTAGGTTAGGTTAGGTTAGGTTAGGTTAGGTTAGGTTAGGTTAGGTTAGGTTAGGTTAGGTTAGGTTAGGTTAGGTTAGGTTAGGTTAGGTTAGGTTAGGTTAGGTTAGGTTAGGTTAGGTTAGGTTAGGTTAGGTTAGGTTAGGTTAGGTTAGGTTAGGTTAGGTTAGGTTAGGTTAGGTTAGGTTAGGTTAGGTTAGGTTAGGTTAGGTTAGGTTAGGTTAGGTTAGGTTAGGTTAGGTTAGGTTAGGTTAGGTTAGGTTAGGTTAGGTTAGGTTAGGTTAGGTTAGGTTAGGTTAGGTTAGGTTAGGTTAGGTTAGGTTAGGTTAGGTTAGGTTAGGTTAGGTTAGGTTAGGTTAGGTTAGGTTAGGTTAGGTTAGGTTAGGTTAGGTTAGGTTAGGTTAGGTTAGGTTAGGTTAGGTTAGGTTAGGTTAGGTTAGGTTAGGTTAGGTTAGGTTAGGTTAGGTTAGGTTAGGTTAGGTTAGGTTAGGTTAGGTTAGGTTAGGTTAGGTTAGGTTAGGTTAGGTTAGGTTAGGTTAGGTTAGGTTAGGTTAGGTTAGGTTAGGTTAGGTTAGGTTAGGTTAGGTTAGGTTAGGTTAGGTTAGGTTAGGTTAGGTTAGGTTAGGTTAGGTTAGGTTAGGTTAGGTTAGGTTAGGTTAGGTTAGGTTAGGTTAGGATAGGTTAGGTTAGGTTAGGTTAGGTTAGGTTAGGTTAGGTTAGGTTAGGTTAGGTTAGGTTAGGTTAGGTTAGGTTAGGTTAGGTTAGGTTAGGTTAGGTTAGGTTAGGTTAGGTTAGGTTAGGTTAGGTTAGGTTAGGTTAGGTTAGGTTAGGTTAGGTTAGGTTAGGTTAGGTTAGGTTAGGTTAGGTTAGGTTAGGTTAGGTTAGGTTAGGTTAGGTTAGGTTAGGTTAGGTTAGGTTAGGTTAGGTTAGGTTAGGTTAGGTTAGGTTAGGTTAGGTTAGGTTAGGTTAGGTTAGGTTAGGTTAGGTTAGGTTAGGTTAGGTTAGGTTAGGTTAGGTTAGGTTAGGTTAGGTTAGGTTAGGTTAGGTTAGGTTAGGTTAGGTTAGGTTAGGTTAGGTTAGGTTAGGTTAGGTTAGGTTAGGTTAGGTTAGGTTAGGTTAGGTTAGGTTAGGTTAGGTTAGGTTAGGTTAGGTTAGGTTAGGTTAGGTTAGGTTAGGTTAGGTTAGGTTAGGTTAGGTTAGGTTAGGTTAGGTTAGGTTAGGTTAGGTTAGGTTAGGTTAGGTTAGGTTAGGTTAGGTTAGGTTAGGTTAGGTTAGGTTAGGTTAGGTTAGGTTAGGTTAGGTTAGGTTAGGTTAGGTTAGGTTAGGTTAGGTTAGGTTAGGTTAGGTTAGGTTAGGTTAGGTTAGGTTAGGTTAGGTTAGGTTAGGTTAGGTTAGGTTAGGTTAGGTTAGGTTAGGTTAGGTTAGGTTAGGTTAGGTTAGGTTAGGTTAGGTTAGGTTAGGTTAGGTTAGGTTAGGTTAGGTTAGGTTAGGTTAGGTTAGGTTAGGTTAGGTTAGGTTAGGTTAGGTTAGGTTAGGTTAGGTTAGGTTAGGTTAGGTTAGGTTAGGTTAGGTTAGGTTAGGTTAGGTTAGGTTAGGTTAGGTTAGGTTAGGTTAGGTTAGGTTAGGTTAGGTTAGGTTAGGTTAGGTTAGGTTAGGTTAGGTTAGGTTAGGTTAGGTTAGGTTAGGTTAGGTTAGGTTAGGTTAGGTTAGGTTAGGTTAGGTTAGGTTAGGTTAGGTTAGGTTAGGTTAGGTTAGGTTAGGTTAGGTTAGGTTAGGTTAGGTTAGGTTAGGTTAGGTTAGGTTAGGTTAGGTTAGGTTAGGTTAGGTTAGGTTAGGTTAGGTTAGGTTAGGTTAGGTTAGGTTAGGTTAGGTTAGGTTAGGTTAGGTTAGGTTAGGTTAGGTTAGGTTAGGTTAGGTTAGGTTAGGTTAGGTTAGGTTAGGTTAGGTTAGGTTAGGTTAGGTTAGGTTAGGTTAGGTTAGGTTAGGTTAGGTTAGGTTAGGTTAGGTTAGGTTAGGTTAGGTTAGGTTAGGTTAGGTTAGGTTAGGTTAGGTTAGGTTAGGTTAGGTTA